>NC_064637.1:161911831-163266877 GCF_023864275.1 Schistocerca cancellata
ATTGCTTATTGAACGCTCCTCGTACATACTTACAAGGGAACCTCCCCATCGCACCCCCCTGAGATTTAGTTACAAGTTGGCACAGTGGATAGGCCTTGAAAAACTGAACACAGATCAGTCGACAAAACAGGAAGAAGTTGTGTGGAACTATGAAAAAAATAAGCAAAATATACAAACTGAGTAGTCCATGTGCAAGATAGGCAACATCAAGGATTCTGTAGACTCAGGAGCGCCGTGGTCCCGTGGTTAGCGTGAGCAGCTGCGGAACGCAAGGTCTTTGCTTCAACCTCCCTCGAGTGAAAAGTTTTTTATTTTCAGACAATTATCAAAGTTCAGGCACTCAAACATAATCAATTTCGCTCTCCAAAATTCCAGGACATGTTCACATTTGCTTGGACACATGCAGGATTTGACGGTCTACACACGGAAAAATTTGAAAACGTTAAAAACATATGTTTTGACAGAGCACAGGGAAAACTGTGCGACTGTGAAACTGTTGCATTCATTTGTTGCAGTTTATGTGACAAACTCTTACGTTTTCATCACTTTTTTGGGAGTGATTATCACATCCACAAGAAAACCTAAATCGGAATCTTTTTACCCATTCGCCAAGTGTACAAGTTAGATGGGTCGACAACATATTCCTGTCAGGTGACGCACATGCCGTCACCAGTGTCGTATAGAATATATCAGACGTGTTGTCCTGTGGAGGAATCGGTTGACCTGTGACCTTGCGAGCAAATTTTTTCGGTGCCCATTGGAGAAGCACGTCCTTTCGTTTACTAATCGCACGGTTTTGCGGTGCGGTCGCAAAACACAGACACTAAACTTGTTACAGAGAACAGAGACGTCAATGAACGAACGGACGCATCATAACTTTGCGAAAACAAAGAAAGTAAAATTTTCACTCGAGGAAAGACTTGAACCAAGGACCAATCATTCCGGAGCTGCTCACGCTAACCACGGGACCACGGCGCTCCGGAGCTCACAATGTCCTTAATGTTGCCTACCTTGCGCATGAACTACTCAGTTCGTATATTTTGCTTATTTTTTTCATAGTTCCATACAACATCTTCCTGTTTTCTCGATTGATCTGTGTCCAGTTTTTCAAGGCCTGTCCACTGTGGCAACTTATAACAGAATCTGAGGGGGGTGCGATGGGGAGGTTCCCTTGTTAGGATGTAAGAAGGAAGGACGATCGAAGGGAGAGGACACACTCCGCCACGTATTGAAGCAGCGTTCCGTAGATGCTGAATATCTGCGTTACCAATAATTTTGTACAGGTCTTCTTAGAACATTAGTCTCGGCAAGCGCACAGCAACAAAATGTACCAGAACAGCACTTGACGCTGTTTCTTACATGAAATACTCAATGTGTGGCTTTGACTCCAGCTGCACACTTTATGGCTTTTGTTTCTTCCTGTGTTACATGCATTCTGTGTGTTTTACGTATTATAGAAAAGTGAATCAAGTTTCACTGACGTTGCATCTTGAGTGAACAGGAGAGACAGAGAAAAAGAGAGAGACAGAGAGATTGGAAAATCCGACAAAAATGTTAAAGCACTTTTTTAAATTAACATTCCCCAGAAAGAAAACAACGCAGAGAAAATACGCGCTGTTCGCGTCGTGGATAAAACAAGCTCTGCCAGTGCTAAGGCCACGGCCGCTGGTCGCCTCCTCCCCCTATTCACGAGCCACACTGAACAAGTGCGCACTTTTCGGCGCTGGGACGGCTGTATCCCACATCCGTCCAACGCTACCGTTCAGCGAGCCGGCCGTTTTGGCCGAACGGTTCTAGGCGCTACAGTCTGGAGCCGCGCGACCGCTACGGTCGCAGGTTCGAATCCTGCCTCGGGCATGGGTGTGTGTGCTGTCCTTCGGTTAGTTAGGTTTAAGTAGTTCCAAGTCCTAGGGGACTGATGACCTGATATGTTAAGGCCCATAGTGCTCAGAGCCATTTCAACCGTTCAGCGAGAAGCTTTGGCAACTTGGGGAGGGGGAGGAGGGAAGAAATACTTCTCATCCTGTGGTGGGTACATAGAAGGCTATCGGCGATCGGTTGTAGCTGCACCGTATGTCTGTCCGACGATAATCAGGAGAAATCAGCCTCTTCTCCGTTCCTAGAAAGTCAGAAGTAACTGACTGTGTTTTCTTGTACATCATGTACACTGTTTTGAAATATTACTGTACTTTTCAGCAATTACGCTGCTTTCTCCGTAATTTATATTTGCTGCGACGCGTATGAGCCACAAAACGACAAAGAATGTGGAACACATTGGTATCTCGTAGTTAAAGCCATCTAGAAATTACAGCTATATGTTAAAATTTTGTGTGTCATATTTTCACTGTCATGAGAATAATTATGATTATGTACCGATTTTCTCTACTTTCTGTATTTGCTATCTTGATAAAATAACTCTAACACCAAAAATTTACCTTTTCAACTCCAAGGTTCACATGAAAACGCCGACGTAGTTATGTTTGTGGTACACTCCAACGGTTTTGAAATGTGGTCAATTTAAAAAAATTTTGGAAGAAAAAGTGTATTATTGATCATAAGAGAGGACTTTTTTGAACTTTTATTTTTTAAATATCTGTAAAATTTTCACCTCAGAAGGATTAACTTATTTCATTAAAAAGAACCGTAATTAAATTTTTCGACAGACTAAATTCTCTTGCGAAATAGTCAAAAGTACTGAAAAAGTGTGACAGCAGTCGACGCGCACGCAGGCTGCGTGTGACGTGACCGCAGGCCCAGGTGGCTGCGGATCACGTGGTCTATCTGCAGCGGATCCGTACCACTAACTGGAAACCACCAGCTTATGCCGCTATTTCCAAGTACAATAGATCGCACTGCTCGTCTACATTGCTGTTATTTTTTAACATGGGCCATTTCGGCCCCACATGTACCATCTTTAGGTCTTAATGCATCAGTCACAAGGCTAACCATCCAACTGATCAGAAAATATTAACTGCTACGTCACGGGGTGCTACGTTAACAGCATCCGTATTTTGCTGACACGTTGGACGCGTTACTCTTGGGATCAGTGGATAGTACGTGTGGATCTGAGATTGATTATTTTGAAAAATGAAAGCAATCTAGATGAACAATTTAATCTGTCCTAGAGCAAGTAATCACGGATTATTCACCGCAGAGCCGGCCGGAGTGGCCGTGCGATTCTAGGCGCTTCAGTCCGGAACGCACTGCTGCTACGGTCGCATGTTCGAATCCTGCCTCGCGGATGGATGTGTGTGATCTCCTTATGTTTAAGTCGTTCTACGGGACTGATGACCTCAAATGTTAAATCTCATAGTGCTCAGAGCCATTTGAACCATTTTTTCACCGCAGATAGTATGTCAGTTTTTATGTTTTTTCCCAAGTGTTGTAACGATCCTCTCAGACTTTAATAATAATGTAATTGTTCCGAATTGCAAAGAAGAGGGTTGCGGACGAGTGAGAATGTTACCAAATCATCTCTTTAATAAGTCTCGGTTGCAAAAGTGCTGATATAAATTATGTACAACAGAAGAATGGGAAAGCCGATAGGGGCCGATCTCGGGGAAGATAATTTTGGGTTCCGGTGAAATGTACTGATGCTCCTTGTTATCGTAGAACACAGGTTGAAGAAAGGCAGCTCTAGGCTTACAGCGCTTGTAGATTTACAGAAATCCTTTGACAGTGTTGACTAGGAGACAGTCTTTAAAATTCGAAAGGTATCAGGGGTAAAACAGAGGGAGGGAAAAGTTACTTTCAACTTCTAGAGAAACCAGACGGTGGCTGTAAGAGTCGAGAGCCATCAAAGGGAAGCAGTAGTTGAGGAGGTAGTGAGGCAGGGTTGCAGGGCCTCCCACACGTAATACAATCTGTACACAGAGTAACGGGAACCAAACAAAAACTTGGAGTAGGAATTAAAGTTCTGGGAGGATGAGATTTGCAGATGAGATTGTAACTCTGTAGGATCGACGAGCGGGTGGATTTAAAATTGTTGGGATTTAAACAGCGTGATGATCCACGATCATCATACAGCTGTACTGGTAGTCAGCCTAGTTAACACCAGAAGGAAACGCCATCAAGTAATGCCATACTAACAAAAAAAAAAAAAAAAAGACGTACAGTCAAGACACGGCAAAGCACCTCAGAGAATAGTTGAACGGAATGGATAGCCTTCCGAAAAGTGGACATAAGATGACCAACAAAAGTAAAAACAGGGTAATGAAATGTAGTCGAATTAAATGAGATGACGCTGAGCGATTTAGATTAGGTAATGAGACACTGAAAGTTGTCGACGAGTTTTGATGTTTGGGCAGCAAAATAACTCACAATGGCCAAAGTAGAGGGGACGTAAAATGTAGACTGGCAATGGTAACAAAAACGTTTCTGAAAAAGAAAAAGAATTGTTAAGATCGGATGTGTATTATAAGTGTAGAGAAATATTTTGGAAGGAAGTGGCGGGGCTGAAAACTGCAGACGGAGGCCGAGGCTGCAAACTGGACGCAGGTTGTAGGACCCAGGAGTTGGGCGGATATGTACCGGACTGTGACCCTGACCATTCCACTCGGTCCGAGACTGGCCTTCCGTCACGATATCGGTGCGCTTTTTTGAAGAGTTGCTGTGACGCAGCGACCTAGATCCCCCCCCCCGCGACGATGTGTGGGAGCTGCAGGGTCGCGTCCTGCCTGTGGGGAGAAGGCCGCCGAGGACTCACTCTGTCCTGTCCTGTCTGGTCTGGAGAAGAAACGGCAGCGTCTGGATGGCACTGGTATATCCGGTCTCTCTCCGGAGCGCACTGGATAATTCGACGCTGGGGGACGCACATTACGTCAGAAGCACGGCGTAGCTTAGCATCGTATTACAGCAGTGCTCTCTAAAGGGCAACCAGCGCCGTAAAAAAAAGTGAATATTATGTTTAGTGTGGCGAGTCGTGTTCTGGACCGAGTCGGGGACACTGGGCGACCTGCGAGGTGCTGATCGATGCTATCTGATCCAAAGCATACGGGTAGCTGCTGGTGGTGCGGCGCGTGTGAGTAAAATAATGAGACTGGCTTTTTATCTGCCAAAGCTTTTACACTACTGACCAGTAAAATTGCTACACCACGCAGATGACGTGCTACAGATGCGAAATTTAAACGACAGGAAGAAGATGCTGTGATATGCAAATGATTAGCTTTTCAGAGCATTCACCTACAACGTGCTGACATGAGGAAAGTTTCCAACCGATTTCTCGTACACAAACAGCAGTTGACCGCCGTTGCCTAGTGAAACGTTGTTGTGATGCCTCGTTTAAGGAGAAGAAACGCGTACCATCAAGTTTCCGACTTTGATAAACGCTCGAATTGTAGCCTATCGCGATTCCGGTTTATCGTATCGCGACATTGTTGCTCGCGTTGGTCGATATTCAATGACTGTTAGCAGAATATGGAATCGGTGGGTTCAGGAGGGTAATACAGAACGCCGTGCTGGATCCGAACGGCCTAGCAGTCAAGATGACAGGCATCTTATCTGCATGGCTGTAACGGATCGTGCAGCCACGTCTCGATCCCTGAGTCAACAGATGGAGACGTTTGCAAGACAACAACCGTCTGCACGAACAGTTCGACGACGTTTGCAGCAGCATGGACTATCAGCTCGGAGACCGTGGCTGCATCACAGACAGGAGCGCCTGCGATGGTGTACTCAACGACGGACCTGGGTGCACGAATGATAAAACGTCATTTTTTCGGATGAATCCAGGTTGTGTTTACAGCATCGTGATGGTCGGATCCGTGTTTGGCGACATCGCGGTGAACGTACAATTGGAATCGTGTATTCGTCATCGCCATATCGGCATATCACCCTGCGTGATAGTATGGGGTGCTATTGGTTACACGTTTCGGTTACCTCTTGTTCGCATTGACGGCACTTTGAACAGTGGTCGTTACATATCATATGTGTTACGACCTGTGGCTCTACCCTTCATTCGATCCCTGTGAAACCCTGCATTTCAGCAGGATAATGCACGACCGCATGTTGCAGGTCCTGTACGGGCCTTTCTGGATACAGAAAATGTTCGACTGCTGCCCTGGCCAGCACAATCTCCAGATCTCTCACCAACTGAAAACGTCTGGTCAATGGTGGCTGAGCAACTGGCTCCTCACAATACGCCAGTCACTACTCTTGATGAAATGTGGTATCGTGTTGAAGCTCCAAGGGCAGCTGTACCTGTACACGCCATCCAAGCTCTGTTTGACTCAATACCCAGGCGTACTGAGGCCGTTATTGCGGCTATAGGTCGTTGTTCTGGGTACTGATTTGTTAGAATCTATGCACCCAAATTGCGTTAAAATGTAATCACATGTCAGTTCTAGTATATTTGTCCAATGAATACCCGTTTATCATCTGCATTTCTTCTTGATGTAGCAATTTTAATGGCGAGTAGTGTATTTTTCCAAAGTACTATATTGTCTGCTTCAAAGTAATTCGGTAGCTACGAACCGGCCAAGTTTTTGTTCCGAGTTTTGGTGGCGGCGCTGTGAAGTTCCAGCCGGTAGGGTTCGTAACATATCGGACACAATGTTTTGAATGTTCTCCAGAGTGAAGAAATGAAGTCCTCCCAAGATAATTTTAATTTCGGGAAAACAAGAAAGTGGCAGAGACTCAGATCAGGTGAACAGGAGGGCTGTGGAACTACGAGAACGCCTTTTGAGATCAGAAATTCCGCGCTGGCAGTGGCGCCGTGACGTGGGGCGCTGTCGCGATGCGGCGCCCACCTGTCGGCAATGTCGGGTCTCGTTCGGCTTTCGATGAAAGTTGTACGTACGGTGAAAGTGAACAGCAGGTCACTCGCCATCCTTATTGTTAAACATCGGTCTGACCTCGCAAGTGTACGCACAGTTTCGACGTCTTCGTCGGTTTTTGAAGCTGAAGGTCTCCCTGGGCGAGGTTCATCTCCTACGTCTTCTCGGCCTTCCAAAAATGATTTGTGCCTGCGGAAAGCCCGTGCTCTCGACAAGGAACGTTCCCCGTAGGCCTGTTTCAACTTTTCAAAGGTCGCACTCGCGGACTGCCCCAAGAGGGTCCGAGTTCCTGGAGTCCAGTTCTGGTGCGGTACCGGTAACAGGAGCACCACACGACTGGAGACGTACTCCAGTGTAAACTGCGCTGAGACCCGCCGTGGAGTCCAGCCGGTGTGTGGACCGTGTGCGGCGTGGCGCCCCACGTCTGTGGAACGACGCCAACGAGGCTGGCGACGCCGGTCGCAAAGCCGAGATCTCGCATAGTGCGACTTCCAAGTTTTTGGGGCAATACTAAAGAGTACAGCTCGTCAGTTTCGAACCGTGTCGTCTTACGTAAGCCACAGATGATAAATGACAGAAAGCTTTTGTATATTCAAAAGCAAAGAAATGTGGCACAGAGAACAGAGGTCATAGACGTACGTCACGTAAATTCGTACTTGTAACGCAAGCTTATAATGTAACGAAAAAAGTGAAGAAAATAAATGCAGCACAGAAAACAGAGATAGTACATGTTCATGACGTACCCCCATGATTGCAAAAGAATCTGATGTAATGGAAAAAATACGGAAACTCGATTTATCAGTCCATAAAATAACTGACATTGAATTATTGGTTTCGGGGGGGGGGGGGGGTTCACCTAATAATAGAACTACAAAGATTACCATAAAAGAAAAAAAACTAAGAAAAATATCAGGGAAACGCATTAGGCAACGCGAAAAAAAAAAATACAGACGGAACATTGGTATTCTATTCTTCAACTTAGTAAGAGTGTATCTACGTTAGCCATGAAGCAAAACTCGATCAATGAGACATTGCTATTACCAACACAAAAAAGAACAAGACACCTAACACTGTTATCCTGTACTTCACTTACGTAGGTCAAATGGAGAACAGGATACTAATATCACATAGAGCCAAAAGAAATGCATATACACTCGTCAGTTGCACATTTCGGCCACCGAACAAATTCAGCAATTCATCCTGATGCTTAAAAATATTGTAGATGGCATATCAACATCCATAACAACGCCCAGGTCGTCCCGACCATTGTTTCCAGAGATTTGGTATTACGTGAAAAGACAGCGTCACCTGTCTGTGTCACTCTGAAGTGTAGCACAGCATTAATTCTCATACCGTAGTAATGTGTAACTTACTGTCTGAAGTCCCTCGAAATATGCATAAAGGGCAACAGGCAGATCGGACACTTCTAGATTTTCGGAAAGTGTTTGACACAGTGTCCCACTGCAGATTGTTAACGAAGGTATGAGCATATGGAACAGGTTCCCAGCTATGTCAGCGGCTTGGCGACTTCTTAAGTAAAAGAACCCACAGTGTTATCCTCGACGGCGTCAGAGAAAAGGTATTGCCAAAAGAGCCCCAGTGAAGTGTGATAGAACCGCTGATATTTTCTGTACACTGTGTTCAGAAACTCCCTTTACAAACTTGTAGCAATTATAGAGGGGACTGAGTACATAATGTGTTGAATAGAAACCCATGTTTCAGTTGAGGTGTGTTACACGCTCACGTCTGCTGAGAGTTGCTTGTCCCGGTATGCAGTGGTGGAGACCGGATGACGAGCAGCTGCTATGTACTACTTGCTGTGGGGTCGTATGCAGTGTCTTATCCACGAGACTCCTGGAGAGACAGAGGGAGAGCTGCTAGTACGAGTTGTGGCCGCTGCACCAGAGACTGCAGAGTGTGTACCAGAACGTACTTAGTAGGTACAGTGTCTGTAACAACGTTGATGCTCGCCACATCGAATGCATCAGTACAGAGACGGAGCACCTCGTGTTCCTGCTGCTAAGAAGGCGAGTACACGGTTTGTTTGTTGTATATTTTTACGAGCTTCAAACGGGAGCGACTGCAGTAATGGATAGGAACCGTGATTGCTGTGTACAGATGGGAGCTGAGTTGCTGACTCTTCACTCACAGCTCCAGGCTGCATTGGCTTCCGTCACACAGCTTGAGGCTGCTGCCGAGGGGCATCACAGAGGAGGGGGGAGACCGGACGCAGGGAAGTCGAGCACGTCCCACGCGTCTCCCGGTCGGTCCACTGCTGTGGCCACACCGGGTACTGCCCACACTACATCTACATCTACATCTATACTCCGCAAGCCACCCAACGGTGTGTGGCGGAGGGCTCTTTACGTGCCACTGCCATTACCTCCCTTTTCTGTTCGAGTTGCGTATGGTTCGTGGGAAGAACGACTGTCTGAAAGCCTCCGTGCGCGCTCGAATCTCTCTAATTTTACATTCGTGATCTCCTCGGGAGGTATAACTAGGGGGAAGCAATATATTCGATACCTCATCCTGAAACTCACCCTCTCGAAACCTGGACAGCAAGCTACACCGCGATGCAGAGCGCCTCTCTTGCAGAGTCACTGCAGTTGACCTGACCCGTGGTCGAATAGGAGATCTATCCAAAGTCTAGTGGCAGGCAGTGGAAAACTTTCTGAGGAGCCGACCGTAGGGCCTCCCTGGTTCATTTGACGAACAGGTTTTGGGCGCTATCTGTGGCTGACGATGTCTCTGAGTCGAATGCAGTCGTCCACCCTGTTCCAGAGGAAGCTTCTCGGCCCGCAAGGTCTGGGCATTCACAGAAAAATGGTTCAAATGGCTCTGAGCACTATGGGACTTAACATCGGAGGTCATCAGTCCCCTAGAACTTAGAACTACTTAAACCTAACTAACCTAAGGACACCCATGCCCGAGGCAGGATTCGAACCTGCGACCGTAGCAGTCGCGCGGTTCTGGACTGAAGCGCCTAGATCCGCTCGGCCACCGCGGCCGGCGGCATTCACAGAGGTGGGTTTGCTAGTAGTTGGGAGCTCCAACGTTAGGCGCCTAATGGGGCCCCTTAGGAGCATGGCTGCCAGGGAGGGGAAGGCAGCCAGTGTGCATTCTGGGGGGAGTGATTCCGGATGTGGAAAGGGTGCTTCCGGATGCCATGAAGAGTACAGGGTGCAGCCAACTGCAGATGGTGAGATGGTGGCCAATGTCGGCACCAATGACGTGTGTCTCTTTGGATCGGAGGAGATTCTCTCTGGTTTCTGGCGGCTAGCGGAAATTATGAAGACTGCCAGTCTTGCTTGCGAGATTAAGGCGGAGCTCACCGTCTGCAGCATCGTCGATAGAACCGACTGCGGTCCTTCGGTGCAGAGCCGAGTGGAGGGTCTGAATCAGAGGCTCAGGCGGTTTTGTGACCGTGTCGGCTGCAGGTTCCTCGACTTGCACCATCGGGTGGTGGGTTTCCGGGTTCCCCTTAATATGTCAGTACACACAGGAGGCGACTACATGGGGAGCGGGAGCTGTGTGGAAGGGACTGGGCGGTTTTTTAGGCTAGAGGGTCTCAGGGGACCACAGAAAGGGCGTCCGTCTGAAAGGGGACAGGTAAAACACAGCAAGTTAGTTGTAGAAACGATCGGTATTGTAGTTGTAAATTGTCGTACCCGTGTTGGGAAAGAACCAGAGCTCCAAGCCCTAATAGAAAGCACTGAAGCTCAAATAGTTATAGATACAGAAAGCTGGCTAAAGCCGGAAATAAGTTCAGCCGAAATTTTTTCAAACGATATAATAGTGTTCAGAAAGGATGGATTAACTACAGTTGGTGGTGGAGTATTTATTGGTGTCAAAAGTAGTTTGCCTTGTAGTGAAATTTAAGTAGATAGTTCCTGCGAAATAGTATGGGTGGAGTTTATACTTGACAATCGGACTAAACTATTAATTGGATCGTTTTACCGACCCCCCGACTCAGAAGATATAGTTTCTGAACAGTGCGAAGAAAACTTGAGTCTCATTTCAAACAGGCACCCCACTCATACAGTTATAGTCAGTGGTGACTTCAATCTACCCTCGATATGCTGGAAAAAATATACGTTTAAAGCCGGCGGCAGGCATGAAACGTCATCCGAAATTGTACTGAATGCTTTCTCAGAAAATTATTTTGAACAATTATTTTATGAGCCCACTCGAAGCGTAAATGGTTGCGAAAGCATAGTTGATCTCTTAGCAACAAATAATCCTGGACAAATAGTGAGTATCGTGACGAATACAGGGATTAGCGACCACAAGGCAGTTGCTGCTATGCTGAATGCCGTAACACCTACAACCATAAAAAAGAAGCAAAGTATATCTAATTAAAAAATGCTCTTGACGCCGTTTTAAGAGACAGTCTTCAGTCCTTCCGATATGGTCATGTAAGGGTAGAAAAGGTGTGGAATTATTTCAAAGAGGTAGTATCGACAGCAATTCAGAGATACATATACCACATAAATTAATAAGTGATGGTACTGATCCCCCATGGTACACAAAACGGGTGAGAATGCTGTTGCAGAAGCAGCGAAAAAAGCATGCCAAATTTCAAAGAACGCAAAATCCCCAAGACTGGCAAAGTTTTACAGAAGTTCGAAACGTAGCGCGTCACTGACGATCCAACTAATAGTTAAGTCCGATTGTCAAGTATTACCCATAATCCTTCGAATATCCTCAACGGGGCGGAGATTCGGCGACTTCTCTGGGCAAGGTAGGGTTTAGCAAGCACGAATTTATGCAACAGAAAGTCTCGCCGTGTGTGGGCGGGCATTATTTTGCTGGAATGTAAGACCTGGGTGTCTGGCCACGGAGGACAACAAAATGGGGCGTGGAATGACGTCTACGTACCGCTGTGCTGTAAGGGTGCCGCTGGTGACAGCTAAAGGGGAGAAAGGGCAGTCCTGCTACGAAAAGAAATGTCCTCCCAGACCGACACTCCTGTATGGCGGGTAATAGTCAGTTCGGTATCCTACCGCTGGTCATCTGGGCTCAGTTGGCAGCGGACGTGATCACTGAAGACAAGTCAAGGAGATTTCAGGCCACATGTGCCTCAGACCACTGCAGACGGGCTTTTCGTGTGCAGAGGTCAGTGAAAGTCGGCGCAACGGGCACCGTGAGCTCAGTCCCGCCTGTCGGTGGTCACCGAAACACCTGTCGCACGCCGGGTGAACCTGGGGCTCTCTGGCGACTGCTCAGTCCTCACGTTGTGTCGTGCCTCTCGATCGACTGCTTCCTTCTTGACGCTGTGTTCGGCCATGCCGCCCATTCCTGCCACCGTAGTCGAAATGTCCGGATATTAACCGATTACTCCAACAGATTTCTATGATCCCAGCTGCACGTCCTCTCTCAAATGCTGACATGCGAATGTTGTTCACACAAGTGTCTGCAAGGGATATTTATTGTCCAGCTGAGTGCGCAGATTCATATTCGCAAAGACTTTGTGCAGTGGTATCGACGCGTCCCCTGTTTACCACGGCTGCTATGGCGCCGAGAAATGCACTGCAGCGTTATACATTCCTTCTTGGGCCGCCAAAGTTTACAGTTTTTGCATTTCCCGTCGATATCTGTACGAGTACCAATGTGCGAGCAATTTCCATTACTCCTTCGTGGTGCGTCTTTTTTTTTCAGTGTAACTTGTGTCTGTATGTTGCAACTGTGACTTGTTAAACTGATAGTTGGGTTATATTCACACCCGTCAGCATCTGCCTTCTTCGTAGTAGCAGTGTGGACAGCACGAGAAGCAGTGCCTGCGTCTGTTTACTCTCTGGTCTGGACATCTGTGGCAGACGCTCCACACACAGAGTCCTCTGTGGGAGATCACTGCGAACTGTAGCCGTCTGTCTGTCTGTCTGTGTCCCTGCTTCTGCGAGGCGCCACACAGCCAGCCAAACTATTCCCGCACTTCGCGGAAGAACGGCCAACCTGAAATGAACGTGGGGGCGCCTCTTCTTAGTGAACAGTCTTATTTCTGAATCTTCCCCCCGTTCGTGTGAAACTCCCGTAACACACGGGTCGCTTACGCCAGCGTCTGCAGCGATTTCACCGACTTAGGAAACATCACAGTCTGCCAACTATATTAAGTGTACAGAGGAGAAATGAAATGATCGATGCGGATTAAATTAATGAAATTGCTGTGACGTAACATGGCAGATACAGAGATAAGTGATTGTCACTTCTGTAACCAGTACAGTATTTGATAAATCCATATGAAACCTCCCCTTAGAAAAATTAATGAATTACTGTGCTGGTAAACCCCTTACGTTATTTGATTTTCAGACAGCTGAGCAAAACTGAAGGTACGCAGACATTTCTCTCTTTACTTATTCTGATCAGCACTAAACTGACACAATATTTTTAACGCAACGCAATCTCACTTTCAATAATCCCTACAAAAGAATGGCCCTGACTAACAATAACCTATACCTTTCATGAATCATTAACCTCACAAAAGTCTTCGTTACTCGAACTACTGCAATACAGCGAGCGCCAATACTGCCAGCTAAATAAAAGATTCAAACTACTGAAGGCACTAACTACTGATAGGCATAGTTAGCAAATGAAAAATTTTGATAGAGTACAATGTATTTACTTCATTGCTATTGCATTTATATTGCAGTATTATTTTAATGTATAATAATAATAAATAATAGTAATAATAATATGGTCAGTATTATTAATACTACAAAAATTGTTAGCTCTCGCCCAGTAATACCTATTTCTCACCGTGATTAGAACAAAGAGGAGGTGCAGTAGACCATGGGCTAACGAGATCTTCGGTACAAAGGATTCTGGAGGAACTAAAACGCCCTCGCTTTAAGCTGCTCCTACACCAACGGCTATATGGAAACGATTTCCAGAATTGGGTATTGTTCTATAGACGTCTCGTAAATAAATTAGCCGTAAATCTGGATTTCATCAGACAGATTCTATATGGAGACGAATGCTATTTCGCCAATAACACGACTGTCAATACACACGATCTACATTACTGGGCACCTGCAAATCGTCACTGCTTACGAACAGATCACACGCAAGCGCCCTGGGGTGTTAACGTATGGTGCGGCATTCTGGGAGCCCACGTCACTGGGCCAGTTTATTTGCCTCCGAGACTAACTATATTCGCAATTCCTACAGAATTAGCCGAATATTGGTCATCTCCTAGAAGACCTCAGTTATCTTGAGGCATTGGTTTCAGCACAATGGTGCACCACGCCATTATTGTAGACTGTAGATAATCTGTTATCCGTGGTGGCTGAAAGAACGAATACGTGATGCTTGCGCTTCAGTATCTGCAGAAATGTTAAGAGGCATTACAGGCGTTTTCATCAATGCATCCATTCGAACATTTGTATTATGAATAATGGAATTATAAAGATCTGTCACTCTACAACATAAGTTTCAACGACCATCATTTATGATATTCATTGTTCTTGACTGCCATTTGTGGAGCAAGAATTGGTGCATTATGTGTTGTTAACAAATTAGCTGTCATGTGTTGATATGCCTTGAAACAGAGAATTGGTATGCTGTAGCCCTGCCGGCCGGAGTGGCCGAGCGGTTCTGGGCGCTACAGTCTGGAACCGCGTGACCGATACGGTCGCAGGTTCGAATCTTGCCTCGGGCATGGATGTGTGTGATGTCCTTAGGTTAGTTAGGTTTAAGTAGTTCTAAGTTCTAGGGGACTGATGACCTCAGCAGTTGAGTCCCATAGTGCTCAGAGCCATTTGAACCATTTTTTGCTGTAGCCCTTGTGTGTAGTTCTCGCGCCCAGGAATCGAACGTGGCACCTCTCCTACAGCAAGCAAGTTTTCTAGCGACGAGCTAGCAAGTGCTGGGTCCCCGCTGCTGTTCTGCTTAGGCAAACCTTTCGGCTTCTCTGGTATGTGGGAGTAACTAACGCCAACGGAGGACGGCGTGCGTGGGCCTCGTGGTACAGACAGGTGCTGTGTGTGAGGGGCTTAACTACGAAGAGAGGCTGGCTAAATGATGCACAAAGTTCTGTGTTAAAAGACAGCCAATACGTCAGCGGCGAAAATTTTTGGCGAGGCAGGCTGCTTCACCACTTTTGTGTCAGTCTTAAACAGGAACATACACACGTTTTTTGTGCTTTGACACGAGCGTTTTTCCGGTGATACAGACAGTATTTTAGTAAATCGCTATCCCAGTACCCAAAATAAACTGCAGGTTGCGTGCCTAACAACTCCTGTGGCCTACAAAACTTTGATTTTCGATATATCACGCAGTTGTCGACAGAATTAAAAATTTAAAATGCTGCCGTAATCTACTCGTTACGATGCACACCTACATCTACATACATTTATTGATCCCCCGAAGGCTCCTTTCGGGCATTCACCAAGAGTTTGATTTATTGTTTGCAGGGCAGCTCCACAGTCACAATCTGGAGACGTCGCCCAGCCCCACTTGTGCTTTAGATATGCGCAGTTCCCTTGTCCTGTTCGGACGCGGTTGATGGGGAGTGTGAAACCTGGAACTCGCCTGGAAGGCTTCTGAACCAGATGGCCGTTGAACACTGACGATTCTTCCCATTGACTTCAAAGTCGGAGGCTTCAAGATGTTGTGCAGTTCGCCATGACATCCACCGTGCATCACCTGAAGGGCTCAACTGGATCAACAGATTGGACTTGGAAAACTAAGAACTAGTGTAATGCGCACATAACATAGTATGATACTTCGGACATTTGATTCTGTCCTTGTATTTTGCTTGTCATCTCTTACACTGTATACTCTTAAAATCGTGTATTTGATCCAAGCTCTGTATCATCATACGATAAATAAAATACTTCTACATACACACTCTGCAAGCTACTGTACAGGGGGTGGCGGAAGGTGTCCGTCCTGTACCACTTCTGATCTTTTCCTTTCCTGTTCCACTAGCATACAGAGCCAGAGGAAAACCGAATCTGTATGTGCCTCTGTGTGACGCCTAATATCTCACAGCTTATCTTCGTGGTCCTCACGCAAAATGTATGTTGGCGGCAGTAGAATGATTCTGCGGTCGGCTTCAGATTCCTGTTCTCTAAATTTTCTCAGTAGAGTGGGTCGAAAGGAACGTCGCCTTCCCTCCAGGGATTCCCATTTGAGTTCCCAAGCATGTCCGTAACACTCGGGTGTTGCTCGAACCTACCGCTAACAAACCTAGCAGCCCGCCTCTGAACTGCTTCGATGTCTTCCTTTAATCCGACCTTGTGTGGATCCCAAACACTCTAGCAGTACTCAAGATACGTCGCACCAGCGTCCTGTATGCGGTCTCCTTTACAGGTGAACCACTCTTTCCTAAAATTCCCCCAATAAACTGAAGTCGACCTTTCGCCTTCCCTACCACAACCCTCACATTCCTGTTCCATTTCTCATTGCTTTCCAACGTTACGCCCAGATATTTAAACGACGTGACTGTGTCAAGCAGGATACTACAAGTATTGTATCCGAACATTAAGGGGCTTGTTTTCCCTACTCATCCGCATTAACTTACATTTTTCTGTGTTCACAGCCAGTTGCCATTTATTACACCAACAATAAATGCTGTGTACGTCATCTTGTGTTGCCCTACAGTCGATTTCGACGCCTATCCCTACACCACAGCACCGTCAGCAAACGGGCGCACACTGCTGCCCACCCTCTCTGTGTCACACTGCCCTGGGGCCTTCTCTCTGATGAACACCCGCCATCGAGGACAACATCCTGGGTTCTGCTACTTAAGAAGCCTTTGAGCCACTCACATATCTGGGAACTTATTCCGTATGCTCGTACCTGCGTTAACAGTCTGCAGTGGGCCACCGTGTCAAATGCTTTCCGGAAATCTAGGAATATGGACTCTGCTTGTTGCCCTTCGCAGTATATTGTGTGACAAAAGTGCAACCTGAGTTCCGCACGTGCGATGGTTTCTAAAACCAGCTGATTCGTCGAGCTCAGCTTCTCGGTCTCAAGAAAATTTATTATATTCCAAGTGAGAATGTGTTCAAGGATTGTACACTAAACCAACGTTAAGGATGCTGGTCTGCAATTTTGCGGGTCAGATCTTTTACCTTTCTTGTATAAGGAGTCGCCCGCGCTTTTTTCCAGTACAGTCTTGTGTTAAAGGTTTAACGCAATAAGCCAAGTACTGCAGCTAGAAAGTGTCTGTACGTCTTTGGGCAGCGTAACCTAAACTACATTCGTCCAGTATTTGAGAATGAGACCACTTAGCGACTTCCAACTAACTCTACACGTACTTTCGAACCTTTACGGAACTTTTTCTCGCTAACACCGCCACGACATAATAAAAAGGGAAAAAAATATCGATTACATTTTCGCTGTTCGTACAATCAAAATTCGATATCGGGCACGACGTTTCAACTTATTACTTTTTTACTACCGACGCTGTTCGCAATACGGTTTGCAGACAGTGCGCGCATATAACACTGAATGTGCCTGCAAAATTGTAACACTGTACGAGACATAGTTGAGGAGATGTGACGTAATAAGCATTGAAATGCGAGAAAAACTGGCTTTTGCATAAAATGTAGCGCAAATTAGCCACATTGTATTCGTCCAGTATTTGATAATGAGACAACACAGCGACTTCCAACAGATTCTAATGAGCATAATTTCAGACTTTTCTTAACACATTAACTCATTTGTACAGTAACCAGACGTCTAAAGCGGTTTCATACATGAGAGTTCGATTCTTTAAAGAATCACGTATTTGCTCGTTTAAGGGGGGACGATCGTGAAATTTGCCGTAAATGTCAATTTGCAATTTATTTTTTTTATAAATAGAACTCGTGACAATAAGTTTCCAAAGTTTCAATGATGAAATCGAATCCGAAGTGCCTGAAAAATAATGAAATGTGTGACGCGACCTTCCTGCCACGCCCAATATTTGAGGCAACACTTCAGTACTGACTCGGTGAACATGGTTCCGTGGGTCTAAGAAAACTTGCACGGGATTCAACACATTAATCTGTCAAAATAGTAAATTAATTAATATTAACCAATATAATAAAAAACATTTCAACCATATGGTCCTTACCTTGGGATAGAAACCGACCTGGCTCACGCCGGTCTGAACTCCGATCATCTAAGAATTTAAAGGTCGAACAGACCTTATCACTGGGCTCCTGCACCCAAAATTTTTCTTAATCCAACATCGAGGTCGCAATCTACTTTGTCGATATGAGCTCTCAAAAACAATTACGCTGTTATCCCTAAGGTAACTTAATCTTATGATCATAAATTATGGATCAAAACAACACACATAAATAAATGATATAATAATGAAGAGTTTATTTATTCTTCATGTCACCCCAACAAAACATCATCATTAAATATAGAAAGACAAACAAAAAACTATATAAAAGTAAAATGTTAAGCTCTATAGGGTCTTCTCGTCCTAAAGAAGAATTTAAGCCTTTTGACTCAAAAGTTAAATTCAAAAATTTATTAAGAGACAGTTGATTTCTCGTCAAGCCATGCATTTCAGCCACTAATTAAGAGACCAATGATTATGCTACCTTTGCACGGTCAAAATGCCGCGGCTCTTTAAAAATCCGCTCAGTGAGCAGGCCAGACCTCAAAGTATTTTCAAGAGGACATGTTTTTGATAAACAGGCGGAAATTAATTTTGCCTAGTTCCTTATAATAAGTTTACAAGGATAAAATTTTATACAAATAAATATACTAATTCTATCATTATTACAAAAATTTTAAAATTAAATTAATAATCTTAATAAAAAACCCTAAAATATTTATAAAATCAAAATAAAAAATAATGACCTAAAACGTAATCTTAAAGATAGCTGGTTTAAAGCGTACTATTATATTTTATAAAACAAATTATAGGCTATTAACTTCAAAGCTTATCCCTTAAAGAATAAATAAGTTAATATTTATACTTAAAAAATTAAATAAAAACAATTAACTTCAAAAAATTAAATTTTTTCTTAAGAAACTAGATATCTTGGGATGTGATATATATTCTTTGCTTTTATAGCTCGTCTGTGATTTTTGCGTATCTTATTCTTGTTTTGCAACATTATCTGCTGCAGTTGTCAGAATTGCAACCTTTGATGCTGTTCTTGTGTTTAATGTTGGGGACGTAGGAGCATGAAGGTATTACGTAGAATACGGTTTAACATAGGAATTTTCACCCAAGACACCTTGAGGAAAATAATTTACACAGCCTCTCTGCAGCTGGAATACCAGTTGGAGACCTGGTAAAGGAAAGAAGGCGGAAAGCAAGAAACCAGAAGAGAAGCTCGAAGGGAAAGAGGCCGCTGAGTGCGAATCTGGGGCCTTCTGAAGTGCTGCCATAAGAAAAAACACTAGGTTGAACTTTAAACTGCATTCCCTGAAAATTTAAAATTTTATTTACCTTTTTCTCAGAATCTATGAAGGCCGGAATTCAGAAATTTTGTGCGCTTTTTTACTATAAACCGAAGACTAAATTTTGAAATTCTGATTGTAAGCTGAGATACGGGGCAAAGTACTTGGAATTTTGCGTGAATTTTATATAATACTTCCGGAATTACAATTAGTTGTTGTTGTGGTCTTCAGTCCAGAGACTGGATTGATGCAGCTCTCCATGCTACTCTATCCTCTGCAAGCTTCATCATCTCCCAGTACCTTCTGCAACCTACACCCTTCTGAATCTGCTTAGTGTATTCATCTCTTGGTCTCTCTCTACGATTTTCACCCTCCACGCTCCCCTCCAATACTAAATTGGTGATCCCTTGATGCCTTATAACATGTCCTGCCAACCGATCCCTTCTTCTAGTCAAGTTGTGCCCCAAATTTCTCCTCTCCCCAATTCTATTCAATACCTCCTCATTAGTTATGTGATCTACCCATCTAATCTTCAGCATTCTTCTGTACACATTTCGAAAGCTTCTATTCCCTTCTTGTCCAAACTATTTATCGTCCACGTTTCACTTCCATACATGGCTATACACCATACAAATACTTTCAGAACCAGTTTCCTAACTCTGAAATCTATACCCGATGTTAACAAATTTCTCTTCGTCAGAAACGCTTTCCTTGCCATTGCCAGTCTACATTTTACATCCTCTCTACTTCGACCATCATCAGTTATTTTGCTCCCCAAATAGCAAAACTCCTTTACTACTTTAAGTGTCTCATTTCCTAATCTAATTCCCTCAGCATCACTTGATTTAATTCGACTACATTCAATTATCCTCGTTTTGCTTTTGTTGATGTTCATTTTATATCCTCCTCTCAAGACACTGTCCATTCTGTTCAACTGCTCTTCCAAGTCCTTTGAGTTTCGCCGATGACATCGGGATATTCGCCGACCAGGAACTCGTTTACGAGTCGTCATGTAATATAATTTCCCTATTTTACTGCAGTTTTCTGCATGCGCCGTCTAGTTTACCTTAAACGTTACGCAGTACGCGCAGAAGGGCGTTTCCCAGAGTTAGAAACTGATTTTTTTACCTCCGTAAAGGTGTAGACTTAACGATGCCTTTTGTGTATTCGACTTCGCGCATGTGCTTAAATTTTTGAAAAGAATAAGATACCGTAAGTTTAGGATCAGAAAATCTGACGAGAACAAGCAAAAATTTATGAAAATTGTGAGCCTATATGAAAACTGTGGACGAATATTCATAAGATGGCGACTTAAAAGCACAACAACTAGGGAGCCTGATATTTGAACAAAAGAAGTGATGGGGTATGTTCATCTCCTCAAAAACTGCTAAAAATTGAAATGAAGTACATTGATGACGCAAAAAAATACAATATTGAAAAATACAACCTCTGCTCTAGTCGATTCTGGCGTCTATGAAACTCCAAAATTTGTCGAGAGGTAGGATATTAATCTACATATCATTCCTCATTGTTAAAGTTACGTAAAGAAATAAAATACAAATGACGCACTGAAAGTTAATTGACCTTTACATAACGACTAAGAACTTCCCTTCAATATTTATCAGTTTCAGGAATAATCACGGAAATGCTTTGTTTTGAAATGAGGAATAAATAGTTCAAACCGGAAGATAAGTCGCTAATTACCAGCTAACGAAATTTCATTGTCGGCCTTTTCGGTGCAGTTTCCCAAGCAGAAAATCTAAAATTTCACTGCGACGTCCTTTGAAATATACAGCATAACTTGCTATTTCTCGTACCGCTGTTATTTAGATACTACTTCATCTTCAGTCGCTTTTGTATTTTCTTTTTCTGTTGCCTTTCCTACACAATAAACACAACAAAAGCTTCCAAGCAAAGAAGGGAATTCATAACAGACTGCTTGCAGAATGAGGCAACCTGTAGACACGAGGAAACCCATGCGTACCTGCGTTCTTTCCACAAATTTTTGTGCATCCCCATTTATTCTGCGATTTCGCACGGGGACGGACGTATCTCGCTGAAAAGCAGCGCTTTACCTTAAGCTTCCTACGCATTCCGATCGACCAACAGACCAACCGACCTACCGAGCAACCGTCCAACCAACAGACAGACCGACCGACCAACAAACAGACAGACCGACCGACCAACAGACAGACAGACAGACAGACAGACCGACCGACCGACCAACCGATCGATTTACGTGGAACCTACACACGTCCCGACCAACTTCACTCTGCGATTGCGGCCCCCGCTCCCCCCCCCCCCCCCCTGTTCGAATGGCCGTTTGCGAATTAATATAAAATTCAATGAAGTTGGGTTCGATAAGATGCCGCCTGTTGTTACACAGAAGCAAGAATTGGGAACTGCCTTGGCTGTTTTGGAAGTTACAACGCTAAGAAAACATATACGACACTATTGTGTGGTCTTCATTGTAATCAGATTGCCTATACTGTAGAAAGGTACATCTCTTTCCCAATTCTCTTTTATATGCCGTTCTAATATTATCTAATATACGCCTCAAAATCAGAGATGTGGCGTCTCGAGTGATCTGTTTAAACGCTTGCAAGTCAATGTAGCATTTCTGTTAACTATGAAACGAAAACAAACATGGGAGACTAAATATTAGCCCATAAGAAGGCGAGATGATGGACCGATATACTTGCAGCGTTCCAAGTGACCTGGCAGCGAACCAAGGGCATGTTACCAGAAGTCCGTATGTGAGTTTCACGCCCGTGATCGTGACGGCTTCCAGCATTCAAATGTGTTCGCCAAGAGTTGGTTGGTGACGTCATGCGCGCCACAGCAGAAACCTGTCTGCCGCTGCGCAGCTCTCACTGCTTCCCCCTCCTATTGTTTTAAGCTTTAAGCGGCCACCGGACGGTCAATAACATCGACAATATTTCCCGAATGCGCAATTACATTGACCCTCTACGAGTGAGATTGAGAGGTTGCGCAATAATATTGAGAACATCAAAAACTTTGGAAGTTTGCTGCCTGGAAATATTGTGCCGTATGTCGGCAGTATCGGCAATATGCCCTGCAGAATCTCGCGTGCTACACAGACCAAGCAGGTTAGGTTTGTTGTTCGAGTGCGTCGAAATGTATAAATCACTACCAGCGTTCTGGGATGTCCGGGCAACTGAGTACAAAAGTAGAAATGTTAAAAAAAAATGTCTCTATGATTTGCCGCTCAGAAAATACAGAGAACGAGCACGAAGGAAGATGTTATCAAATTTAATTAATGCAAAATTATAAATGAAAGTGTATACAGATATTTCTCTCTGTCTGTACGTCGCTTAACTGAATACAGCCCTTTAGTGCATGTATAATTGCATGACTTGTTTCCATTACTATGTCTGAAAGACAGTAATGTAAAACTGCTCTTGTAAGTTTCAAGTCTTCGAAAGAACGGTCAGGCATCGTAGCGTAATATTAGTAGATACGGGGAGCGCTGAGTAGACTGAATTGCGTCTCTCATTGCATATTTAGTTTTTTGCTGTTGGGGATATGGGAATATGGGCGTCCGCAGAACTCTATACTGGAGGGAGGGGAGGGGGGTGGCTAGGACTTGTATGTGGAGAGCCATTTCCAGTTACGTATCAACACACGAAAAGCCATTTTTTTCATTTTTCATTCACGCTGAATTCTCTCAACAAGCTTTTGTGCGTGACCGTAGACGCTCCTTAAACAAATTTTGCATCTACATTTTTTCCTGCTTTGCAACAACGTAGAACAATTATCGCAACAACTGCATCTTAACGTCTAACAATTCGAACCACCGTATTGTTGCAGAACATTATTGAGCAGTCTGGAGAAATGTCAGTAATTAGTCTGTGCGACCTTGAAGAGGCCAATTACCTTCTCTCTCTCTCTGTCTCTGTCTCTCTCTCTCTTTCTTTCTCTCTCTCTCACACACACACACACACACACACACACACACACACACGTGTGTTGTTGAACCTGCAGAGTTGTGGAGTGGCGGTTGCGTCAAGGGACCGTATACACACGCCAACCGACCGACCAACCAACGTGTTAAGCGCTGTTGGCTAACCAACCGACCAACTTCTCATGTCATTCCGCTTATAAATTTCGCCGTTTATAGCGCTATTGTGCCAAGTGCCTGATTTAAGTTCGTGAGCGGTGTACGTGTGAAATATACTCGCACAATAGTGAAATACTCGCTCAATAGTGAAAAGGCAAACAAGACAGATTCCGACGGTCATCGCCTTAAAATGACTGAATTATTGGAAAAGTACATAGGCAGGAGACGACTTTGGGATATCAATTGTGAGTATAGTAACATAAGAAAAATTTGGACTAGGAATTAAAATCCATAGAGAAGAAATAAGGAGTTTGAGGTTTGCTGATGACATTGTAATTCTGTCAGACAGCAGAGCACCTGGAAGAGCTGTTGAACGGAATGGACAGTGTCTTGAAAGGAGGGTATAAGATGAACATCGACAAAAGCAAAACGATTATAATGGAACGTAGTTTAATTAAATGAGGTGATGCTGAGGGAATTAGATTAGGAAATGAGTAGATGAGTTTTGCTATTTGGGGAGCAAATTAACTGATGATGGTCGATGTAGAGAGGATATAAGATGTAGACTGGCAATGGCAAGAAAAGCGTTTCTGAAGAATAGAAATTGGTCAACATTGAGTATAGACTTAAGTGTCGGGAAGTCGTTTCTGAAAGTATTTGTATGGAGTGTAGCCATGTATGGAAGTGAAATGTGGACGATAAATAGTTTGGACAAGAAGAGAATGGAAGCTTTCGAAATGTGGTGCTACAGAAGAATGCTGATGATTAGATGGGTAGATCACATAACTAGTGAAGAGGTATTGAATAGAATTGGAGAGAAGAGAAATTTGTGGCACAACTTGACTAGAAGAAGGATCGGTTGGTAGGACACGTTCTGATGCATCAAGGGATCACCAATTTAGTACTGGATGGCAGCGTGGAGGGTAAAAATCGTAGAGAGAGACCAAGAGATGAATACACTACGTAGATTCAGAAGGATGTAGGGTGCAGTAGGTACTGGGAGATGAAGAAACTTGCAGAGGATAGAGTAGCATGGAGAGCTGCAGCGAACCAGCCTGTGGACTGAAGACTACAACAGCAACAACAACAACAACAACAAGGTAAAAAATGCTTTCGTTACACGGTGTTCTGTGAACTTAACGTGTTATTGCTTATGAATCTGTGTGTGACTTGCTCGATTTAAATGCGCTGGAAGTATATTGGTCGTCCTCTACGTCATTCTTGTTTGCAGCCGTTTTCAGTGCTTTTTCGCCTTGATGGGAGAGCTCCGTGTTAGCCGGTTTTGACTGTATTGGTATTGAGTTTCGTTATACCTCGTCACGGAATGAGTACCGTATGTGATTCTACTTTGAACGGTGTCGCTTCTCGCCACGCATTTCACAGTGGCCTGCAGAGATGAGTACACCCCGTGCTTTGTAGTCTTGCTGACTAGAGCATTCGTTCTTCCGAATGCTAAAAATGCGACAGTAGTTACGCAAATATTTTCACATGTTGTTAACAGGCACTGCAAACAGTACATTTTAGCAGATGTGAATGAAAATTGGCCTCCACCGCCGAGAGTATGGCAGGCGCGTTCTCTGTGCCATACTGCACCGTCTGCGAGTGTGTACACAGCGATTGTAGATGTGGGGCCACCCGGCAAACACTGTCCCTTTGACAGGTGCCTGACGTCATCGTTGGCGTGGTTGGCAATATTATTCAGTTCATTTTTGTCTGGAGCCCTTCCAGTGCCACGCGTTTGTTTGACGCGGGTGTGATCCGCCGTGACTGACAGGCCCGACCCCCCCCCCCCCCCTCCCAACCCCCCCTTCACGTCGTGATACTCATGTGAGTACACCACGTTCCACAACTAAAGCTTTCATTCCAGTAAGTCAACCCCATAGTACTTGTACGTTAGTAGCCGCTCCTCTTTTTCCCTGGTGTCACCTGAACATGAACTTTTATGCTTTGAAACTGGTGGAAACAATCAAGAAAATTACTGGTAACTGAAGCGGATTTTCATTCTATAAATCTTCTATACTTGTCGGCTTCGAAGTAACCCCGACTGCGTCGTGTTTAGCGACTCAGTGAGTTCCAGCAAACACACGAGCCCCACCAGCTGCTGCGTGACGGCGGCCAGTCCCTGCCCATAGTCAGGTGATCTGAGATGTTTCTCTCGCGCCTGCGCTGTCGGACTCGGTTCCCGGCTACCTTTACAGGATTACGTATTCAGGAAACGTCGATTATGCGCAACTCTACTAGCGCTTTTGTCACAGGACATGCTAAAAGCCACGGATCAAGAATATCAGACTGGTACAATGGTTTTTGACTTATGAAAAGTACTTGACTTGTTACAACAGCGATGTCTGTTGACAAAATTATCTGGAATGCCAAACAAAGTTTATAACTCGCTTGAGGACTTCTTAGAAGGCGGGACGCAGCGTGTCAGCACCGACATGAGAAGAGGAGAGGTATTTGACGAGTGAAGGGCGGTGTGTTGGGACCTCGCTGTTGAGGTTGCACGTTAATGATCTAGCTGACAACACTAATAGTAACCTAAGACTTTCGGCATACGATACAGTTGTCCGTAATGAATGAGCAGGCCGTGCTGCAGACGTCAGCCGTATGAAATACAAGAATCACGTTCTCATTCCGCAATATGGTGAAACCCCAGTTGCATAATGTATTGGTGACAATGAGAATTTCCTTCTCACCGGGAGTCGAACCCCGTTTTACGTAATCTGCCACCGTAGCCGCCTCGGCTATCCGAGCAGATTCTGCGGACAGAGCCAGACTTGCCGGCCTGGGAGAAATTCTCATTCTCACCAACAGAGCTTGACTTTTTCTTACATGATATAGTGCGAAGGGAAACAGGTGGATTCCATGCTTCTATATTTTCCAAAAGCATTTGTCACGATACCCCACTGCTGACTATTAACGAAGGTAGGAGACTAGGGAATAGGTTCCCAGATATGCGAGCGGCTGGAAGATTTCTTAAGTAACAGAATCCAGTCTCTAGTCCTCGGCAATGAGTGTTCATCAGAGATTACGATGTCGTCAGGAATGCCCCATGGTTATGTGGCAGGAGCGCTGTTATTTGCTGTATGCATAAACGATGTGGCGGACAGGGTGAGCAGAAATCTGCAGTCGTTTGCTGGGCGTCGAAGAAGAGTGACTGTAGGGTGACATAGACAACATTCCTAGTTGGTGTGATGAATGGGAGCTTACTGTAGAGAAGTGCAAGGTGAGTATGAAAAACAAACTCGCAATGTTCGGATACAGCATTAGCAGTGTGTCCACCATGACACAGTCACGTCGTTTAAATACGTTGCAGAGCGATACGAGCGTGTGAGAAGGCGAACGGTCGACTTCGGCTGTACGAAAGAGTGGTTCACCTGTAAAGGAGAGCGCATGTAGGACGCTGGTGCGACCTTCTCTTGAGTACTGCTGGAGTATTTGGGATCCCTACGAGGTCGGATTGAAGGACGACATCGAAGCAGTTCAGAGGCTGGCTGCTAGATTTGTTACCGGTAGGTTCGAGCAACACCTAAGTGTTACGGAGATGCTTCGGGAACTGAAATGGGAGTCCTTGGAGGGAAGGCGACGTTGTTTTCGAGGGACACTACTGAGAAAATTTACAGAACTAGCATTTGGCGCTGACAGCCGAATAGTTTCACTGCCGCGAATGTACATTTCGCGTTGAGCCGTACCGACTCGTATCGATTGATCGATCCGGTCGGCACGGTACGATCTTTGAGCTCGGCCGTTTGACGTGGCTTTTGGCCGCGACGGGCGTGTGGCGCTAGAGAGGGACAGGCGGAGAGCCGCGCGGCGCTGGGGAATCAGGGGGAGCAGAGGCTGCGGTGTGTCTGACACGTCTGCAAGGCCGAACCTGGCTCCTAGTGTGGGGACTGCACTCGGCCACATTACCCGAATCGAGTCGTGCGGCCCTGATTTGGATCTGTAAAGGATTTCATAAGAGATTTTGTTTATCTACGATTGGTGATGCGATACAGTCCGAGTAAGCGAGGTGTATTACTTGGTACTATTGCTGTTCGGAGTGACGGACGGCATAAGCCAGTATAGTGAAACTGTAATATTTTTCCAGGTACACTGAGCTGTGTGGACGTTGTTATAGTTGGTTCAAAGCACAGGCTTAACACTGAATCTGTACGTTCTGTGTTATCTAATTGCATTACTCGTTCACTCGTAAACAGTGAAATGGTAGTCTTACTTCACTGTTTAAGTTACCAGTATCATGTTAAGGGGTAATTTAAATGAACTCCCCAGTGAGCTTATGTTAACCTACTGGTGTAGTTTAAATTTCTAAGCTGACTTGGTGTTATGATATTCGCCCTCGTCTTTTAAGGTTACGTCAAGGGCATTACTTATTGACTATTTTATTTCAATGTTCGTGAAATAGGCCATTATTTTATACATTTTAGTTATTTTACGTTTGAGGAATTAATGTCTGCCATTTTCTCCCGCCCCCCCCCCCTCCTTTCCCTGAAATTGTGTAGTAGCACGGGCCCTAAGACCTTTTTTTCAGTGTGTCACAGTGTGCTCTCCGGCTCGCCCGCTTGCTGTGGGTTCTGGGTCCAGCCGCCTCTGGTCTGGCTCCAGTGGGTCCCCCTTCTGCTACTTGAATTAGCCCGTGCCTATGTGACGTCACCTGTTTTGAAAATCTGTCACCAAGCGGTGTATCTGTTTGTATTTTATTTAAATAGAAATTTGTGATATCCATAATTGGTTAAAGTTTAACTCATTATCGTGGTTTCCTTTTGCGAGCTTTAATGTGTACAGAATTTAATTAACTTGCGAATCACTTAATGCCTGTTTAAAGATTAATGGTGTTGTTTGAATAGGGCGCTTGCCCTTGCTTGTAAGGATTCTTTGCTAACTTACCGTATGACAAAAATTTTAAAGATAAAATTTTATTTCCTAAATAAAAGTATAATAAAAGTGTTGTTGTTATAAACTGTGAATGTTGCTTGCGTGGCCCGACCCTCCCGCTCTACAGCAATTGCCTGACTAGGGTGGATCGACCTCCACACTCGTAAGGAGCATAGTGGAAGTTAGGGCACGGATGGAGGCATACAGATAGTTGTTTTTCGCTCGCTCTGTCTGGAAATGGAACAGGAAAGGAAGTGACTAGTGGTGGTACATTGTGCTCTGCGCCACGCACTGTACGGTGGCTTACGGAGCACGTATGTAGATCCAGATACTTTGTGCAACTCAAGTTTCATTGTACTCGCAAATGCGAACATGACTCTTGTAACAATCTCAGCTTTCCAGTTAAAATAAGTCAACTCATAAATAGCCGAGTACAACTATGTCTGGTGATATGCAATGCAATCACGATATATACACAGTCCTAGGCAATCTATATATTGAAGAAGCAGTAAAGGAAACAAAAGAAAAATTCGGAGTAGGTATTAAAATCCATGGAGAATAAATAAAAACTGAGGTTCGCTGATGACACTGTCATTCTGTCAGAGACAGCAAAGGACTTGGAAGAGCAGTTGAACGGAATGGAGAGTGTCTTGAAAGGAGGATATAAGATGAACATCAACAAAACCAAAACTAGGATAATGGAATGTAGTCGAATTAAGTCGGGTGATGCTGAGGGAATTAGATTAGGAAATGAGGCACTCAAAGTAGTAAAGGAGTTTTGTTGTTTGGGGAGCAAAATAACTGATGATGGTCGAAGTAGAGAGGATATAAAATGTAGACTGGCAATAGCAAGGGAAGCGTTTCTGAAGAAGAGAAATTTGTTAACATCGAGTATAGATTCAAGTGTCAGGAAGTCGTTTCTGAAAGTATTTGTATGGAGTGTAGCCATGTATGGAAGTGAAACATGGGCGATAAATTGGACAAGAAGAGAATAGAAGCTTTCGAAATGTGGTGCTACAGAAGAATGCTGAAGATTAGATGGGTAGATCACATAACTAATGAGGAGGTATTGAATAGAATTGGGGAGAAGAGGAGTCTACGTCAGAAAGTTGACAAGAAGTAGGGACCGGTTGGTAGGACATGTTCTGAGGCAACAAGGGATCACAAATTTAGCATTGGAGGGCAGCGTGGAGGGTAAAAATCGTAGAGGGAGACCAAGAGATGAATACACTAAACAGATACAGAAGGATGTGGGTTGCAGTAGGTACTGGGAGATGAAGAAGCTTGCACAGGATAGAGTAGCATGGAGAATTGCATCAAACCAGTCTCTGAACTGAAGACCACAACAACAAGAACAACAACAACAGCATGAAAGCAATTCACATATTTCGATTGACAGATTCCTTTAAAAACACCCGTTCCACCAACCCCAGAACATTGCTGAAATCTGTAGGGCGTGTATCACATAGGACCAACGGAGAATATCGAACGTACACAGAGAAAGGCACTAACAGAGATGACGAAAAAGCTGAAGAGGCAGACTCGTAAAGACGGACACGAACTACCACGAGGAAATCTATTTACGAGATCTCAAGAACCAATGCCAAGTGAAGACTCTGGAGATATTCGTCAGCCGCTGACGTACCGCTCCCGTAGGGAATTCGAAGACGAGATGAGACTAATGACAGCCCTTCGCTACGAGACGTGAAGGAGTCCTCGCAAGATGTACCCTCTGCCACGCACTTCACTCTGGCACTGCCTGCCCTTAGGCCGGTATTACACTATCAAATTTCTTTGTCAAATATCTTTGTCCAATATCTTTGTCAAAGATATTTGATGGTGTAATAGGGAACTTTGTCAAATGTCGTCCAATATTTGATCAAATCTAGGGCCTCGCTGTAGATTTGATCAAAGAAGTCGCTTGTCTTCTGTTCATTGCAATGTGAGATGTTAGCACATGGAGCGCTAGCATCGCTGCAGCATTCTATCGTCTGTAGTGTTTTTATGAACATTGCCGGTAAATACAATTGGTGTGTGCTGACAACTACAAAATTAATAGAGATGTATGAAGCCGATGAGGCGCTTTACAACGTGGGGCACGCTGAATACAAAAATAGATTAAGAAGATTGGACACCTGACCTAACCTAACCTAACCTAACCTAACCCTCTCCTGTAGCAAGGAATCAGAGAGTAACAGTGAGCCTGTCTTCTGCAGATGTAGCAGTTCTTAAGTGAATATTGTGCTTTGTGATATGAGGATACATTTCATGAGCACATACAGAAATGTATGCTCATCCATTCTTAAGTAATTGATGTACGACTTGACGTCCTCCACTATAAGGTCACGTAACAAGTTTTGTTGAATGCTTTTATCGGGTCGTCGTAAAACCCACGGCTTCACCCAGGTATGTTTCCTTTTCTTTTTCCCGCTTCTCTTGCGCGTGTGCACACAGTGCAATTGTGGTACATGCAACTGCTGCGGTTAATAACAAGTTGCTGTTGTCAGGCATCTTGAACTTTGACGAAAAATATGATGAAAGTGTAATACCCCTTCTAGCGCCACGTCAAAGATCTTTGTCAAATATATTTGACGGAATATTTGATCATATCTTTGATCAAATCTTTGACAAGCAAATTTGATAGTGTAATACCGGCGTTAGCGGCGGCAGTACAGGAATGCTGTTCGTACCGCAGTCGGTGCCGGACTGGATAAAGTCGCCGGGCTATTTCCGCGCCATCGATCCAGAGCAGGCTATTCTGAATGACTGTACGGCCGGTGTGGGCCGACTGTCAACCTGCGCGCACTGACCCCTCTGCTGCTCTGGCCCTTTCCAGTTCGCATTCGGCAGTCGGGTGCGTGTGCTCGGTGCTACCCCCCAGGTACTCTAGTGTCCCATCTACAGCCCACGCGTTGTCGGGATTCAACCGACCCTCAGTGCGCACTGCGATGTGGGGACGACTACTTTTTAGGGCAGAGACTTGTGATACTTTCTTTCCCTAATGAACATCGAGTCGATACGTGTCAACTTTGTAAAACGAAATGTTGCTCCATGACGATGGAGATTTTCTGGCTTGCGTCGTCTTTAGTGGTGAATCGACGTTTCACCCGAGTAGAAAAGCGAACACACACAATGTGCTCTTCCGGGGGTCAGCGAATCTCCAGGATACGGTGCAGTTGCTACGAGACACTTCTAAATCGAATGTTTTTCCTGTCATATCCCAGCGTAATGTTTATGGGCCTTTCTTTTTAAGTGCAGCAAGTGTGACTTGTGTTTGTTATATTGATGTGCTACAACTATGGGTCTTTCCTCAAGTGGAAGAAGATAATCCATGTATCTTTAGTGGGCAGCAACACGGCTCGCCGCTTCACTGCCATAACTAAGTAGCGATTGGTTAAAAGACGTCACACCCGATCGCTGGATTGGCCACTTTGGACTTTCTTTCGCACTGCCTCCGCGTGCACCCGATGTGACGCCATGCAGTTCTACCTTTGGATCTTCATAAATGATCAAATGGCTCTGAGCACTATGGGACTTAACATCTAAGGTCATCAGTCCCCTAGAACTTAGAACTACTTAAACCTAACTAACGTAAGGACATCACACACATCCATGCCCGAGGCAGGATTCGAACCTGCGGCCGTAGCGGTCGTGCGGTTCCAGCCTGAAGCGCCTAGAACCGCTCGGCAACTCCTGCCGGCCATAAATGACCACGTGTATGTGTGTACCCCCGCTACCAGCTACTCTACCCGACTTACGAAACGGGATTGAAGCAACTGTTGGAACAATCATCCCAGACACACTCATCAAGGTTTGGCAAGAACTTGCCTACGGACTCTGTGTGACCAACGGTGGTCACACCGAACACCTGTAACAAAACCTGTCCGAGTTGCTGTTTCTTTCGATGTATTATTCGTAGTTGTACGTTGACCGTAAGAACTGTTACAAAGCCTTAAAACCGGAATATTCCTTTTGAAACAACCTGTACGTCACGATCGCTTAGATAGACAGCGCGATTCAAAAAGAAATAATACAGACAAATTGCGAAAGATAGAAACGCACGGCGCATGTTACTGGATAGACGAAGCTTCGGAGTTTTATGTTCGCGCGGACACTATAGGATACCCTCAACGTGAGCACAAACGTGGAAGCGGTAGTCCCGTTCATTCCACAAACGAATCAGTAACGCCACGTTTATGAAATCGACAGCTTCAGCAGTTCGCTGTTGAAGGGCAAGTGTCGTTTGTGGGATAAAGACTCTTTTTATGTACCGACACAGAAAAAAATCGCCTACGGTGTGGTGACCTGTGCGATCAAAAGTAATGAACAAGACCTTGTCCACTTCTTCCATTCCAGCGTTATGGGATCGTGTCCTTAAGGTAACGCTCCAGCTCAAGGTGAAAGCGGGGCGGAGCGCCGTCATCCGTAAAAATGAAATTATTGAAATCTTGGCAAAGTCGAGGAACCAATCAATTTTGCATCGCGTTCAGATACGACATTGCTGGCACAGTTTCGTCCTGAAAAAAAAAGAAAGGTCCATAAACTTTGTGAACAAAAACGGCACAAAACACGGTCAGTTTCGTCGAGCATTGTTCACGTTCGATGACGACGCCAGGACTTTAGAGCCCCAGATTCTTGTATTACGTGGGCTGGCGGTGCCAGAGGGACTAAACGTCGGTTCGTCCGAGACACTAAGTCGTTCGGAAAAAGTGTTCCCTGCCAATCCTATAGAAGTAAAATGCAAAATTCGTACCTTCTGCTCGCCGCGACGCAACTGCTGCCGTAACTACAACTAGTAAGTCTTCACACGCAGGCGTCGTTTCAGAACACACCAAACCGTTGTTCGAAGAAGTTGAAGTTCGTGGCCTGCCCGTCTCGTGCACTTCCGATCACTCCGTGTGAACGCATCTCGGACACGCTCGACGTTTTCACCAGACGTGCGTGGCCGACCAGGGTTGTTCCCCTTGCATATACAGGGTTATTACAAATGATTGAAGCGATTTCACAGCTCTACAATAACTTTATTATTTGAGATATTTTCACAATGCTTTGCACACACATACAAAAACTCAAAAAGTTTTTTTAGGCATTCACAGATGTTCGATATGTGCCCCTTTAGTGATTCGGCAGACGTCAAGCCGATAATCAAGTTCCTCCCACACTCGGCGCAGCATGAGTTCGAAAGCATCGTTGATGCGAGCTCGCAGTTCTGGCACGTTTCTTGGTAGAGGAGGTTTAAACACTGAATCTTTCACATAACCCCACAGAAAGAAATCGCATGGGGTTAAGTCGGGAGAGCGTGGAGGCCATGACACGAATTGCTGATCGTGATCTCCACCACGACCGATCCATCGGTTCTCCAATCTCCTATTTAAGAAATGCCGAACATCATGATGGAAGTGCGGTGGAGCACCATCCTGTTGAAAGATGAAGTCGGCGCTGTCGGTCTCCAGTTGTGGCATGAGCCAACTTTCCAGCATGTCCAGATACACGTGTCCTGTAACGTTTTTTTCGCAGAAGAAAAAGGGGCCGTAAACTTTAAACCGCGAGATTGCACAAAACACGTTAACTTTTGGTGAATTGCGAATTTGCTGGACGAATGCGTGAGGATTCTCTACCGCCCAGATTCGCACATTGAACTGTTCACTTCACCATTAAGAAAAAATCTTGCTTCATCACTGAAAACAAGTTTCGCACTGAACGCATCCTCTTCCACGACCTGTTGCAACCGCGCCGGAAATTCAAAGCGTTTGACTTTGCCGTCAGGTGTCAGGGCTTGTAGCAATTGTAAACGGTAAGGCTTCTGCTTTAGCCTTTTCCGTAAGATTTTCCAAACCGTCGGCTGTGGTACGTTTAGCTCCCTGCTTGCTTTATTCGTGGACTTCCGCGGGCTACGCGTGAAACTTGTCCGCACGCGTTCAACCGTTTCTTCGCTCACTGCAGGCCGACCCGTTGATTTCCCTTTACAGAGGCATCCAGAAGCTTTAAACTGCGCATGCCATCGCCGAATGGAGTTAGCAGTTGGTGGATCTTTGTTGAACTTCGTCCTGAAGTGTCGTTGCACTGTTATGACTGACTGATGTGAGTGCATTTCAAGCACGACATACACTTTCCTGGCTCCTGTCGCCATTTTGTCTCACTGCGCTCTCGAGCGCTCTGGCGGCAGAAACCTGAAGTGCGGCTTCAGCCGAACAAAACTTTATGAGTTTTTCTACGTATCTGTAGTGTGTCGTGACCATATGTCAATGAATGGAGCTACAGTGAATTTATGAAATCGTTTCAATCATTTGTAATAGCCCTGTACAACCAACTTCCAAGAAGCTTTTAGTGCCAGGTACGAGTATGCTGAATCGACGGCTGAGTGCGCGTTACACTCGAACAATGGACTGGCTTCGCGCAAATTCCAACACACAGAGTGATTTCTCTTGTGCGTAGTGGCCATGTTGCTACAAACAGCGTAGCTTTCTCAAAACTGCGAACCTTGCTCTTTCCTGTGATACGCGCAATGTGTATCCATCTATTGCGTTTTATCTGTAATAAAGAAGTGAGACCGTTCTTTCTTTTTGTATGACCCAGTATTAAAAATATTCGCATTACCGGTTTCAGAGAGTGCTTGCCCTCTTCAGACGTGCTCAGTTCACAGGTGAAGAGAAGATGAGCTTAAAAAGATTTGCAGATGAGTTGGCCGAGCGATTCTAGGCCCTACAGTCTGGAACCGCGCGATCGCTACGGTCGCAGGTGCGAATCCTGCCTCGGGCATGGATGTGTTTGATGTCCTTAGGTTAGTTAGGTTTACGTAGTTTTTAGTTCTAGGGAACTTATGACCTCAGAAGTTAAGTCCCATAGTGCTCAGAGCTTTTTTTTCAGATGAATGGAAAAGAGGAGGATTTTTCAGTTAGAACACAAGTATTGTGGCTCTTGTCGTGGATACTGAAGTACGCGTGCCTCCTTACGAAATACTGTGACGCTGGGCAGTTCGGCGCCAGTACGCTGTTACATTCGCAAATTGGAAAAAATAAACAAATAAAAATCAGGAAACTGACACACGAGACTCGTGTACGGTGGTACATGTTTGGCACTGTCTCTGCGTTACTGGGTTATTAAGATTTGTTTAGCGACCATGAAACAAGAGGTTCGTGAAACTTTTTTCGACTCGCGTCCGGCCACCCTGGTGTAGGTCTTCCGTGATTTCCCTAAGTCGCTTCAGGAAGACGGCGGGATGGCTGATGTGAAAGGGCAGGGTGACTTGCTTCCCCATCTTTCCCTCATCTGATGACCTCGCTGTATGGTTGCCTCACCCAAATCGGCCAACGAACCAAATTTTTTTCGTAACGAAGTTGAGAGTTGATGGTGTTAGGACAGCAACCAGCCACAAATTTACTTTGAGTTCCTTTATTCAAAGGAAACCGTTACCGGTTTCGAATCGTTGTGATTCATCATCAGACGGTTTACACGCTTTCCTTCTGACATTTGGTGTGTTTTTATAGATTAATTGTCCTAAAATATAAATAAAACATAATTATAAACACGCCACACACAGATGGTTGCGTTAGAGATTTTCGTTGCATGTGACTTACCTGAAACGTCGGTTTCGAGTGTTTGTTTTCAAAACGTTCGTCCAATCGATGCAAATGAATTCCCACTGCATCCTCGTTGTTGCACACGAAATAGTTCTCACTGATGTTGAGAGTTCGCTCAAATAATATTTCAGTGTCAGTGAAACCCGCGAAAATACTATAAAAACAGACGTATTTCACTGCAGAGGCATCTGTACTGATGTACTGGTGAATTATAAATACACTACTGGCTACTAAAATTGCTACGCCACGAAGATGACGTGCTACAGACGCGAAATGTAACCGACAGGAAGAAGATGCTGTGATATGCAAATGATTAGCTTTTCAGAGCATTCACACGGCACCTACAATGATTAGCTTTTCAGAGCATTCACACGGCACCTACAACGTGCTGACACGAGGAAAGTTTCCAACCGATTTCTCATACACAAACAGCAGTTGACCGGCGTTGCCTGGTGAAACGTTGTTGTGATGCCTCGTGTAAGGAGGAGGAATGCGTACCATCACGTTTCCGACTTTGGTAAAGGTCGGATTGTAGCCTATAGCTATTGCGGTTCATGGTATCGCGACATTGCTGCTCACGTTGGTCGAGATCCAATGACTGTTAGCGGAATATGGAATCGGTGGGTTCGCGAGGGTAATATGGAACGCCGTGCTGGATCCCAACGGCCTCGTATCACTAGCAGTTGAGATGACAGGCATCCGCACGGCTGTAACGGATCGTGCAGCCACGTTTGGATCCCTGAGTCAACAGATGGTGACGTTAAGAACCATCTGCACGAACAGATCGACGACGTTTGCAGCAGCACGGACTATCAGCTCGGAGACCACGGCTGCGGCTACCCTTGACGCTGCATCACAGACAGGAGCGCCTGCGATGGTGTACTCGACGACGAACCTGGTTGCACGAATGGCAAAACGTCATTTTTTCGGATGAATCCAGGTTCTGTTTACAGCATCACGATGGTCGCATCCGTGTTTGGCGACATCGCGGTGAACGTACAATTGGAATCGTGTATTCGTCATCGCCATACTGGCATATCAGTCTGTGTGATGGTATGGGGTGCCATTGGTTACACGTCTCGGTCACCTCTTGTTCGCATTGACGGCACTTTGAACAGTGGACGTTACATTTCAGATGTGTTACAACCCGTGACTCTACCCTTCATTCGATCCCTGCGAAACCCTACATTTCAGCAGGATAATGCACGACCGCAGGTTGCAGGTCCTGTACGAGCCTTTCTGGATACAGAAAATGTTCGACTGCTGCCCTGGCCAGCACGTTCTCCAGATCTCTCACCGACTGAAAACGTCTGGTCAATGGTGGCTGAGCATCTGGTTCGTCACAATACGCCAGTCACTACTCTTGAACTGTGGTATCGTGTTGAAGCTGCATGGGCAGCTGTACCTGTATTCGCCATCCAAGCTCTGTTTGACTCAATGCCCAGGCGTATGGAGGCCGTTATTATGGCCAGAGGTGGCTGTTCTGGGTACTGATTTCTGAGGATCTATGCACCCAAATTGTGTGAAAATGTAATCGCCTGTCAGTTCTAGTATAATATATTTGTCCAACGAATACCCGTTTATCGTCGTCATTTGTTCTTGGTGTAGCAATTTTAATGGCCAGTAGTGTAAACTTTCGCTACTTGAGTCAGTGCGGTCGGAAAACTGTTTGCCGTACTGAAGACCAGCTTCATAGATATGATGTCCAAACTGCGTTCTGCTGGGTCTGCGTTGTTAGCAGTGTTAGTTGGGCGCCGGTACTGCCGGGCTACGTAGGCACGAAACACAGTTGCTTTTCGCGAGTATCGACGCATTAAAGGAGTACAGAGAGGACTTGGTTTCCGCACCGAGGTTGAAGAACGTGATCGGGACGTTGGAATTAATTGCGATTTAGGAATTGCTCCTTGGGGAGGCCGACGGTCAATTGCGCAACGAACTGTTGAAGCAGTTACTGTCGCCACCAGCATTCTCAGCCGTGGGGACAGTCGTGTGAGCCTGAAGCAGTGCACCGACTGTGTCGCGACAGCTGAACATTTCCGTGGCCCACAGTTCGAAAACTGCTGTAAACAGTTACGAAATGGTACCTGTGGTGCGGTTCCGGGTTGTCGTGGATTCAGATGGTTGCCAGACTCAGCAACGTTTGTAACCTGGAACGAAAGCGTGGTACGCGATTAACATATGTCACCCCCTCGTGTAGAAATTGAAATGTATTTCTTTCAACGGTTTATTCGTTATTTCTCTTCCGCACGCCGTTAGAAATGTTTCCGCAGATTTTCACCGTCCTTCGATCACTCGTCCGTCTGAAGTAGCCAAAGTTTAGTTCTGTACAGCCACCCTGTCTGTACAGGAAGCGACGGCAGGGCCGCAGATAGCCTGGTGGTGTGCCGAACCCTCATAAAACTACGTTCCTGCAATTTAGCTACGCATATTTAGAAATCCATATCTTATTCTTTCCCAGTAAACTCCCGACTCATTAAGCGTCTAATTACTTTAAAAATGAGTTAATGTGTCAAATATTTGACGTTAACCGTGTAAGGGGGAAAAGCTTTAGAAAAGGTTCGAAATTATGTTTAAAGATTCCTGGAACTCGCCAATGCTCTCGTTATCATATATTTGAATGAGTGCAGTCTGTGCCCCGTTTTAAGCGAAAGCTAGTCTTTCACGCACCTCGGTGTTTATGATGCCCTGTCCTCGAAACCCGGTGATATAATTGCAAATGGTTCAAATGGCTCTGAGCACTATGGGACTTAACTGCTGTGGTCATCAGTCCCCTAGAACTTAGAACTACTTATACCTAACTAACCTGAGGACATCACAAACATCCATGCCCGAGGCAGGATTCGAACCAGCGACCGTAGCGGTCACGCGGTTCCAGACTGTAGCGCCTAGAATCGCACGGCCACTGCGGCCGGCGATATAATTTCGTGGGAGACGGGGGAGAGGGAACCAAATGTTCAAATGTGTGTGAAATTTTATGGGACTAACTGCTAAGGTCATCAGTCCCTAAGCTTACACACTACTTAACCTGAATTATCCTAAGGACAAACACACATACTCATGCCCGAGGGAGGACTCGAACCTCCGCCGGGACCAGCCGCACGGTCCACGACTGCAGCGCCTTTAGACCGCTCGGGTGAGGGAACGGGGCGATACTGTACGGCAGTGGTCCAGTCAGCTGTTTCCGGGACTACGGATGTCACCACTTATCTACGTGGAGACGTGTGTGCAGTCGCCGGTCGAAATTCCTCACGTGATGAAATGCCGTCAGATCCGAGTCGCTAACAACTAACAACTGCGAGACTCTCAGGTCGTGAACAATGGCCGAGGCAGGTCGTGTATGTGAGACTGTCCAGCATCTCTCAAAACAAAAGAAAGCGTGCGCGCCGGTGTGTGACGTCACCGCGTGTAGCCGGACCCAGCTGCAGGGCAGTCCGTTCGGTCGGTAAAGGGACCCGGAAGTCATAAATTCGTCACGATATCGATTTGAACTCTCTGTTGATTCACGGAACGGCAGTGTTTCCTGTTTGAAATTAACTGCTTATTGTATTTCTGAAGACTTTTGAGTGGTTTCGATAGAAAATGATGCATTCAAATTTTAAGGGCAGCAGTCAGTCATTTGTTGACTCCAGATCTACCGGTTTCAGCATCTATATTGTCACAAATAAAACGTAGCGCCTCATTATTAATGGCGCTTGGGACAAAAGCATTCTTCCTGCTGTTCTGTCGAACACACATTTCTGAGACCGTGGCTGTGTACGGAATACAAGTTGATTCGTGCAAAGAGGCAAACAGCCACCGGCCACTGTTACTATACTGCGATTAAAATTACTGGGTAATTAACACCTGTCACTTGTCGGTGCAACAACATTTGGCTGCCGACTACACACACACACACACACACACACACACACAGTGGGTCACTCAGGAAATGCTGTTCTTTGAGGCTGTTGACACAGAAACATTTCAATACAAGTTCACGTGACTGTTAGTCCAGTCAATACAGGAAAGATTACTGTCAACATCGACTACTGGATGTATGCTCAGGGGATTTCTGCGTTATCGAATTTATTCTATTTTGGAATGACTCTACAACCGAAGTGTCTGAACCAGGTCGTGGTTGGAAATTCCCGATTATTAATCAAAGTCCATTGTCCCTAGTTAGTCTCGCCAATATCAGTTCGCAGTAGAATTCATTTTGGTCCTCGCTAGAGATAACGCTTCTGCTTTTCGCTATAAACAGAGCAGTGTTGGAAATGACCGCCGCGAGTTATGACGCAAATGCGAGATGCTCTCTCGACAGGTGATCTTAAGTGAGCAGGGACCGAACAGCGTTTTGTAGCCCCGTGTTTATACTCGTGTCCTCAGCTGACCACAATCTCGTGATGTGCAATGCAGCCGAGGAAACGGCGATCAGCAATGTGAGGCAGAACTCAAATCACGATCGCTTTGTTCACGGCAATTACAGCTAACCTGCAAGAACAGAAAAAATTCAGTTTCAGCGCTAAAAGCAGGCTACAATTTCCCGCCGTCACTGGCCGTCTGAAACAAACCCAACAATGGCCACACGAGCTGGCACTTGGTTGCAGAATATGGGCGGCACAGGCACATTACAAACGAAGAGAGCATTGATATGGAGAAAATTAAGAGTCAATAAAGTCAATACGATGATGAAAATGACGCGGCAACGTATTAGAAATAAAAATTATATTTAAACCAACTACCTGAGCAAAAATGATACGCTAAGTTAATAAGTTTTACAAATAAAAAAACATTTCGCTATATTTCATGAGATTCGAACTTAACACTTTCTACACATCAGATTTATACACTAATACTTGCGCATGCCACGACACTCGGTTTAGAATTTATATTCATGACTGTGGTGTTCCAGTCGTAACGATGAATTGCAGTCTTCAAAAATTTGGATTCGCTCAATGTCGTGCGAAGCTTACCTAATGTAAACCGGTCACAGTGATTACAATAACTGTATATGTGACGCTGAGTCGCTTCTTTTGCGGAAGTATCCAGCAGTACCAAATACTGCTGGATACTTTCGCAAAAGCAGCTGTGTATGAAACTTGTGTATTTCGTGAGCATCGTTTTGTGTGTGTGTGTGTGTGTGTGTGTGTGTGTGTGTGTGTGTTTTAGGACTGGTTATCATCTGTGATGAAATACGAAATAAAAGTGGGAGACCCATGAGTCGGGATTTGTCGTTGTTTACATTGGTTGGTAACAATTAATGTGAACAATAACAAACGCGAACAGTCGCCTGAAGACGAATCTGGCGGTTCACACTCGGCACCGGTGCTGTTTGCGTAGATAAACAGCGTTGTCAATATTGGCTGCCTGGTGTTTTCTTCTTTGCAAGAATCAAATTGTAAAAAGTTCCTTATTAGCTCTTACAACAAGTAAAGTTTCCTGTTAAGGACCTTAGAACGTTGTGAATAAAGCATTTATTTTCTAGTTTGTCTGATTACTTGCTTGCGGTAATAATTCTGTGATATCAGAATACGTTTTACATTTTTTCGACACAAATCACGTATGTGCAACCAGAGAGGAGTTTTCTTAGCTTGAATAGCAACTACACTGTTTTTTTTTCTACTGATTTTGTGCTTATTTCTAACTAGTTTTCGGCGTATTTGGTCATCTTCATAAAACAACTCATTAGCGTCTGCAAGGGACACTGGTTCTTAGGTAACCAAACATTATAAGCAGAGATACAATCCACTACCAAAGACGTGTTTTTTAACTTTGAAATTACACTTTACGCAGCGGAGAATACTGACAGCAAAAAATAATGAAACTAAACAGTATTACATTTTGTACGGTTACAACTCTAAAGTTTGTGAGGTCTTGACACTGGTTGACAAATTGTGAAACTGAGCACTCTTCATTTATGTTGTGCACAAAACATAATTTTTAACGTTGTAAATTACTCTTTAGACGATGGACAATATTAAACACAATAATTAAAATACACAATCCCAAAAGTATTACATATTATGTGGCTATGATGCCATCGTTTGTGAAGTCGTGACATTGGATGAAAAATGTTTGGGCATCAGTTGTGCAATAAATTACAGTCAACGTGATGGGCAATAATTAAATACAGTAGATGTACATTGCATATATTATACTTTGCAATGTAAAACACGATTCTCGCACAACGTAACTGCCTGTGCTCAGTTAAATAGTTCTCATCCAGTGTCATGACCTCACAGAGTACGGCATCATAACCTTGTAACCTGTAAAACTCTCTGATGTTTTTTGAATTATTGTGTTAAATATTGTCCATTACCTAAAGTATAACTGACAAAGTTAAAAAAAAAACATGTTTGGTGCACAGTCAATTGTGCAAGTGGATTGTGTCTTTGCGTTTTTGGTTACCTGAGAACTAGTCTCCCCTGCAGATGGTAGTCAGTTGTTTCCTGAAGATGACCCAGTAAGCCGAAAACTAGTTAGAAAGAAACAAAAATCAGCCGAACAAAAATAATGAACTTTTAATCCAACCTTAAATGCGGAACTGTTCTACGAAGAAGTAACGGAAGAACCTACAAACGAATTGTTTTTCCATTCTTCTGACAAATGTCAGATTTGGCACATACAACATTTTCCATTTCCACTCTGCAGTTGACGAAATTGGATCGAGAGAGAGTGCCAAATGGCCTAAGAAGGTAGCAAGAAGCAGAAAGTGACAATAGTCATTCGACAGCGATATTCATATGGCAGTATTATTGCGTACGCAAGGTATAAAAGGGCAGTGCATTGGCGTATACTCTGGTGATTCCTGTCAAAAGGTTTCCGCCAGCATCGTGGCCGCACAAAGGGAAGTAACAGATTTTGAAAGCGGAATGGTAGTTGGAACTGGACGCACGGCACATTCTATTTCCGAAATGGTAGAGAACTCACTATTCCGGGACCCACAGTGTCAAGAGTGTGGGGAGAGCACCAAGTTCAGGACTACGTCTCCCCACGGACAACACACTGGCCGACAGTCTTCACTTAACGGCAAAGAGCTGCAGAGTTTGCATAGAATTATCGGTGCTAATGGACAAGCAGTACTGCGTGAAATAAACACAGGAATCAATGCGGGACGTACGACGAACGTATCCGGTAGGACAGTGCGGGGAAATTTGGCGTTAGTGGGCTGTGGCAGCAGGCGGTCGACGCGAGTGCCTCTGCTAGCAGCCGGCCGGCGTGGCCGAGCAGTTATAGGCGCTACAGTCTGGCAGCGCGCGACCGCTACGGTCGCGGGTTCGAAGCCTGCCTCGGGCACGGATGTGCGTGATGTCCTTAGGTTAGTTTGGTTTAAGTAGTTCTAAGTTCTAGGGGACTGATGACCTCAGAAGTTAAGTCCCATAGTGCTAAGAGCCATTTGAACCTCTGCTAACAGCAAGACATCGCCTGCAGCGCCTCTACTGGGCTCGTGACCGTACCGGTTGTACCACAGACGACAGGTAAACCGTGACCCCGTGAGACGAGTCCGGGTTTCAGTTGGTAAGAGCTGACGGTAGGGTTGTAGTGCGGCATAGACCACGTGAAGCCGAGTACCCAAACTGTCAACAAGGCACTGAGCGCTGGTAGTGACTTCACAATGGTGTCGGTTGTTTTTGTGTGGAATGGAATGGTCCTCTTGTCCAACTGAACCTGACCATTGACTAGCAGTTGTAATGTTCGGCTACTGTGAGACACTTACAGCCATTCACAGACTTCGTGTCCCCAAACAACGACGGAATTTTTACGGACGACAGTGCGCCGTGTCACCGAGCCACAGTTGTTCGCGATTGGTTCGAAGAACATTCTAGACATTTCGAGCGAATGATTTGGCCACCCAGATCACCCGACACGAATCCCATCGAACGTCTGTGGCACTTTCGCGGGAAGTAGTTTGTACACAACGTGCCGCACCTGCAAGACTTTCGCATTTATGAACGACTATAGACGCATCACGGCTCAGTATTTCTGGGGGCGAGTTCCAACGATTTGTTGAACGCGCCACGTCGATTTGCTGCACTAGGCCGGGAAAAAGGATGTCCGGCACGGTATTAGGCGGTGTCCGAGGACTTGTGTCGCCTGGGTGTGGTCTGCAGCTCTGTGCAGTACGAGAAGCGCAGCTGGTGGCGTCGGGCAACGGGCAGTGCCGCATCACTGCCGAGGTGGCCCAGGGGCCCGCATCGTGTGGCCACTGCAGAGGCTTCGCTTCCCGAGGCTCCCGCGTCTTGTCGCAGTGGCGCGCGCGGCCTATACTCACATGTCGGCCTGGCCTCGACCCTGCAGCAGACAGCAGCCCGCAGCCAGCAGCCAGCTGCCTGTGGGGCGCCCCGAGCAGCAGCCGCAGCAGCAGTCGTCGGCCGCCTCACATCGTCGCCGTGGAACTCGCGCACCACTGCGACGCAGCGGGCCGGGCTACGCGCTCTCGCCCATCGCCGTTCGCAGCGCCGCACGACCTTCCCGCACCGTTCCCCGCCGCAGACTGAACAGTAGCGCCAGCCGCCGCTAGTGGCGCTGGCGTAGCGTCGCCGCGGTCGATAAACTGCGGCGACGGACCCCGGCTCAGGTACCATCTCTGGTCACGTGACTCGACAATTGGCGACGTTATTAACCCCGAGAGTGGAAGTGTTTCGGCTCGATACTCTCGGATAGAAAATATGAGTTTCACTTACGCCCAGACGTACGGCTGCAATCTTAGACTACAGATGATACGCACCGCGCACGTTGTTACACGGAAATCTACAGTGTGGCGCACGAAAAACCAGTTCCGAAAAGAGACTGCTCGTCAATTACGCACGAATTGTCACCCGGCACGAGCAGATATAACAATAAATAGATAAACATTTAATAATCTATACAAATTAAAATGAGAATGTTCGCTTGATCAAAACCGTGTGTTTCCGAAAGTTCTTGACCAACTGCTTTGAAGTTTTCATACGACGTTGAAATATATAGGTACCCTCACAAGAAAAAGATAAACATTTAATAATCTACACAAATAAAAATAAAAATGTTCGCTTAATCAAAACCGTGTATTTCCGAAAGTTCTTGACCATCTGCTTTGAAATTTTGATACGACGTTGAAATGTAAAGGTACCCTCACACTGAAAACCAATCACAACAAACAAAAACACGCAACTATCGTTACGTTTGGCAAACTTACAACTGTTGTCAACTGTTACAAAATGTTCAAACTCTTATAAACACACACATTCGCTATTTTTTGTTTTCACAGGAAAGAAAATGAATTCTGTCTGTGAAGATACATTAGCACATGGTGTTATGATTCTTGTTGTAATTGCTACGAAAATCAACGCAAAAATGTCGCATGTATTCCAGGAAATTTTTGACACGGAGAAACTCATGGAGCTTGTAATTCTGTATCGGAGAAGTTCTGCGTTGAAGACTGGCAAGATTTTTGTCAAAATGACACCTGGACGGACCAGTTATCAAGTAATGCAACTAAGTATTTCAGATGGAGGTGTCTTTAACCATTCCAAGATGTGTGACAGATTTACGGAGGGAAAAATTGGTCCACCCACACCAATACACCTTCCCGAAAGAAATGAGAACTTGCCATTTGTCGCGGTGGGAGGTGGCGCTTCTGTTCTTTCAGAGTACGCGATAAAACCGCATCCAGGGAGGCGAGACAAAGGCAGCCAGGTTTCTGATTTTTGTGGCAGACCCACCAGTTCGCGTGGGTCGTGCAAGTTGTCACGTGTCTTATGTGAGTCTCCACGAATCAGTGAACTGCGATGTTATGACACCGCAGTCACGCAATCGTTTTGAAATCAAAAATTTAATGTGCATGTAAACAGGTTATATTAACACTCTGAGTATGGGGTACTACAATGTAAGAGCAAGAGGCTCTTACGGTTGTGTATTACAAGGACACGTTTGTCGTTTAGCTAAATAAAGATGTACCTTCCCTTTGCTGTTATTGCCTCTGATAATGCAAAGATCACGTAGTCCACCCAGAGGTGGCATTTTGTTACGCTCTCTGGCACTGTTTTGAACGTATTAACGTCAGCTGGAGAACAGAAATGACGAATGCAGCCCGTAGGAGTGTATTGAGTGTTATATACAGCATACTGCGTGTTAATGGTTTTTCAATGTGCACAACGTCAGCTGTAAGATGTGTCTTCGGTATGTACTGGTCTCCTGTAATCCAACCTATAAGAAAAGAAATTTTAAATATGTGATAACGTCCTGTTTCTATTCCCCGCACTGTACGGCATGTAGGCTTCATTGATTTTCAGCTGATCATGCACCTGAGAACGGTTATGATACCGAAATCACGATTGTGTAGAATAAATGAACAATTGACACTCAAATGGTGGAAATTTCTTTGAAAAAATTGTGCATGGCTGGTTCGCCGTGAAGGAAGGATCATCAGTTTCGCTACAGTAGCACGTACAGATCCCCGCAGCAGGCGTTCACCCACAGTTGCCTCAGCGCCGGTTTTCGATAGCGCCATTTTGTCACGCACGATATACGCGAAGGGCGAACAACTTAGCCGTTTCTTAAATGCCTCCACCCTCGTCCCGAAAGCCAAAGATAACGAGATAAATCGCTCCGTTTCCGCAATACGACAGCGACTGTACTCTCTGCCGCATCCGCCTCCCCCCCTCCAACACGCTATATTTACCCTTCTACATCTACATCTACATCCATACTCCGCAAGCCACCTGACGGTGTGTGGCGGAGGGTACCTTCAGTACCTCTATCGGTTCTCCCTTCTATTCCAGTCTCGTATCGTTCGTGGAAAGAAGGATTGTCGGTATGCCTCTGTGTGGGCTCTAATCTCTCTGATTTTATACTCATGGTCTCTTCGCGAGATATACGTAGGAGGGAGCAATATACTGCTTGACTCTTCGGTGAAGGTATGTTCTCGAAACTTTGACAAAAGCCCGTACCGAGCTACTGAGCGTCTCTCCTGCAGAGTCTTCCACTGGAGTTTATCTATCATCTCCGTAACGCTTTCGCGATTACTAAATGATCCTGTAACGAAGCGCGCTGCTCTCCGTTGGATCTTCTCTATGTCTTGTATCAACCCTATCTGGTACGGATCCCACACTGCTGAGCAGTATTCAAGCAGTGGGCGAACAAGCGTACTGTAACCTACTTCCTTTGTTTTCGGATTGCATTTCCTTAGGATTCTTCCAATGAATCTCAGTCTGGCATCTGCTTTACCGACAATCAACATTATATGATCATTCCATTTTAACTCACTCCTAATGCGTACTCCCAGATAATTTATGGTATTAACTGCTTCCAGTTGCTGACCTGCTATTTTGTAGCTAAATGATAAAGGATCTATCTTTCTGTGTATTCGCAGCACATTACACTTGTCTACATTGAGATTCAATTGCCATTCCCTGCACCATGCGTCAATTCGCTGCAGATCCTCCTGCATTTCAGTACAATTTTCCATTGTTACAACCTCTCGATACACCACAGCATCATCTGCAAAAAGCCTCAGTGAACTTCCGATGTCATCCACCAGGTCATTAATGTATATTGTGAATAGCAACGGTCCTATGACACTCCCCTGCGGCACACCTGAAATCACTCTTACTTCGGAAGACTTCTCTCCATTGAGAATAACATGCTGCGTCCTGTTATCTAGGAACTCATCAATCCAATCACACAATTGCTCTGATAGTCCATATGCTCTTACTTTGTTCATTAAACGACTGTGGGGAACTGTATCGAACGCCTTGCGGAAGTCAAGAAATACGGCATCCACCTGTGAACCCGTGTCTATGGCCCTCTGAGTCTCGTGGACGAATAGCGCGAGCTGGGTTTCACATGACCGTCTTTTTCGAAACCCATGCTGATTCCTACAGAGCAGATTTCTAGTCTCCAGAAAAGTCATTATACTCGAACACAATACGTGTTCCAAAATTCTACAACTGATCGACGTTAGAGATATAGGTCTATAGTTCTGCACATCTGTTCGACGTCCCTTCTTGAAAACGGGGATGAGCTGTGCCCTTTTCCAATCCTTTGGAACGCTACGCTCTTCTAGAGACCTACAGTACACCGCTGCAAGAAGGGGGGCAAGTTCCTTCGCGTACTCTGTGTAAAACTGAACTGGTATCCCATCAGGTCCAGAGGCCTTTCCTCTTTTGAGCGATTTTAATTGTTTCTCTATCCCTCTGTCGTCTATTTCGATATCTACCATTTTGTCATTTGTGCGACAATCTAGAGAAGGAACTACAGTGCAATCTTCCTCTGTGAAACAACTTTGGAAAAAGACATTTAGTATTTCGGCCTTTAGTCTGTCATCCTCTGTTTCAGTACCATTTTGGTCACAGAGTGTCTGGACATTGTGTTTTGCTCCACCTACCGCTTTGACATAAGACCAAAATTTCTTAGGATTTTCTGCCAAGTCAGTACATAGAACTTTACTTTCGAATTCATTGAACGCCTCTCGCATAGCCCTCCTCACACTACATTTCGCTTCGCGTAATTTTTGTTTGTCTGCAAGGCTTTGGCTATGTTTATGTTTGCTGTGAAGTTCCCTTTGCTTCCGCAGCAGTTTTCTAACTCGGTTGTTGTACCACTCTTCACTGCTAGTGCTGCCAATTGCGAGTGCTTGTTGCACGAGGGTGGCGGGGCTGTGTCTCAGTTCCACGTTTTATCATCACAGAGCTCAGAGCCAAAGCATCGTCACTAGCTGCAACTCTGGCCGTCATCATCATCATCTTGTTGCTGCTGTTGTTGTTGTCTTGACTTCTTCAGTGCCCTGCTGTGTTTGTCATCAGTTAGGCGTCCAAAAAAATATTACTTTCTGTGAAGAAAATGAAAAAATTCTCGTCCTTCTCATGCAAATCGCACACAACATATTGTTCTTCAAGGAAAATAAATCTTCTTCAATGACAGAAAATTAAAATATTACATACGTAAAAGGAAAATTTTGTGCCTCGTCTCATTTTCTAAAGAAGAAAGTAACACTGAAGCAGGAATTATAGAAAGTATAGGTTTTAAATGACAGCATTTGCTTGCATAAAGAGTAACTCGTGCTGTCGACTGCATTGTTTTAACGATGTGGGCGTCGCTTTTAGCACTTTGCCAAACCTTTCCGTACACTGGGCAACTGTGATTTTCAGTCGTTCGTTCTCTACGCTCGCACGTTGCAGTACGTGCCAGTCTCTGTAGACTGCGGCGTTGTTCTGGGCTGTCTTGAGGTTCCGCCCCTGCCTGTTCAGTAATACGGGGTGCAGCCTTGTAAATTGCTTTTTTTTCAGAATTCACGTTGTGGCGGCGCTGTTGGTCGAATAGAGGGGACAGTGGGCGTGGATTATAGTGACGGACGGGAGGTATGTAGTTGGTTGTTGTTCAGTTGCGATAATGCAATGGATGTGTGAGGTGCGCTCGATTTGTGTTGGAGTGTATTTTTCGGATTCCCATTCGAGTGATCATTGCAGTGCAGTGTGCAGTGTGGTTTTCGTTTGCTATTTTCAGTAGCCGCACGCGGACGTGCTCCTGGGCGGCAGTCAATTTTAAACTGGGTAAACGCATTCAGAACAGCAGGGAATGTGTCGTCTGTACGAAGAGGACCTGAGAGGAGCGTTACAACAGAACAGAATGTCGAACGAGTGAGAAGAGCAGTAGTGCAACCTCCGAAACGCTCAGCTCGTGAACACCCACTTCTTCTTGCCATTTAGAGACGTTCTCTCCACCGGATTCTTCATAATAAACTGAATTTTCGCCTGTATAAAATGTGCGTGGTCCAGCAATTGTCAGTACTGGATTGTGTAACACGGACAACACCTTGTGAAGACGTGCTTGCAACCGCACCCCGTGACGCAGATGTGTTCTTTACTGATGAGGTACATTTTCGCCTCAGTGGGTGTGCAAACAAACAGAATATGCGGTACCGGAGCGACACGGACAGCAGGTGAATTCACCAGAGGCCCCTGCACTGCACTCAGACCGCGTCACTGTATCAGTCTAGGTATCACTGGCCGTTACTTTTTCCACGGAAATTGTCGTGCTTAGAGAGCCTATATAGCGAGAGAGTAGCCGCCATGTTTATACCAGATCGCGCGCGGGATGTGCAATAAGGTAGCGACGCCAGCAGAAAGCTAGCCACTTCACGAGTAAAATAAGGCATGTGTTTGAAGCATGAGACCAAAGCAGATCATCTAGCTTAATACTCGGTACATGATTAAAACAAATGTCATTCGTCTATGTTTATATTGGCCTAATAAATATGTGAGCAAATGGAAGTATCGTGAAGCAGTGTGTATGTCTGCCGAGCTCAACAGCTGTATTTTATGATGCTATATAAATATTGACAACTGATTAATGAGAAGAAGAATTGTCATTTAATGTATTCTCAGCGTACATGAAGCTATTTCACATTTTTCCGTGCGAGTATTCATCGCTGAAACTGGTAAACTCTCGTCTCTTTCCGTCCCCAAATAAGTGGCTAATGCTGGCAAAACATGTCATTCTATACACACTTTTAGGAACTCTATACCACAGAAAATCGGAAAAATGTCAATACTCAGGTACTCTACTGAAACAGAAGAAAGTAATTCAAAATAGGTAACTGAATATCCACACAATAATTATAATTTACAGGAACGTGAGTAGCCAAGACTACAGAGCCAAGTGCGAGTCACCAGTCGGAAGTACGTAGACTTGGGGTTCCGTATACGTGTTAAAACACATCGTGTAGCATGAATTGTCACTCTACAACCATTAAAAGTCGAGAAAATAACGTTTGAAAGAAATCTGGATTGAGCAGGATTCGAACTCACGACCTTTTGATTACAAAATCCGAACTCTAGCCCTGTGCTACAAGGCCAAATGGGGTATGGTGCTGTAGTATTCATACACTTTTACTTATATGGAGGGGATGTATCAGTAAAAAGGTTATTCAGTAATTTTTTAATTTCGTTTTGTAGGCATTATAAGCATATATAAAGAAACTGATTGTTCGATACACAAAGAAACCAAACGAGCTTTCTGACAGTTTCTTCATTTCTTGGGAAAACGAGCATCATCTATCCGTCTTCACTTCGGTTTTTGCACCCAACAGCGGAGTAACCAGGCATTCCTCTTGACTGTCCTTGATGATTTTGTAATTCGAATTATCAGTGACACTCAGCAAATCACTTTAAATAAAAATTTTGCCTGTAAAATTGCTGTGAAGTTCTAAAAGTATCGTCATAGATCCGATCAACAGAGTGACTGTAAGGTAATTTACGTAAATAGAACCGACAGGCCGGCCGAAGTGGCCGTGCGGTTAAAGGCGCTGCAGTCTGGAACCGCAAGACCGCTATGGTCGCAGGTTCGAATCCTGCCTTGGGCATGGATGTTTGTGATGTCCTTAGGTTAGTTAGGTTTAACTAGTTCTAAGCTCTAGGGGACTAATGACCTCAGCAGTTGAGTCCCATAGTGCTCAGAGCCATTTGAACCAACCATTTTGAAGAACCGACAGGAACATGCAAAAGTCCTTCAACATTACCGTATTACAACCTGTACATAATTGTACAATGAAATTGGCGTTCGAAGGGCTGAAGAGAACGAATGGTACAGAATCACACACAGTATTTATTTATACTCGTACCAAGTCAGCGTCAGTTTGGTAAAAATATGGCGTCCTCGGCTGTCAGCCAGTCAGCAACGCTGTCACCATTGGCCACTGTCTCCCACTATATAGGCTCTCTAGTCGCGCTGTAACTGTGAATTCGGATCGTTTCTTTACTATGCAGCAAGTGTTTCTGCAGCCGGTTTTCGAGGTAATGCAATTACATGCTACCTGTTGTCAATAAGACGGTGCCACCGCACACACGACGGGCATTGCCGTGAATTTTTGAGGCAAGCGTTTCCCGGAAGGCTTATCTCTGGGATGGGGGATCTCAACTGGCCCGCACGATCGCCAGACTTAGCTCGTGCGATTTTTTTCTTTGGGTTATCAGGAGTCAAAGGAGTACTGCAACCGTCCCAACACCCTGGAAGAACTACAGAACAATATCGAGGCTGAAACTGCAACAATACCAGAAGACATGCTTAAACAGTGCATGAGAATTTCACAAAACGATTGTGTGGCTTGTAAATGTAGACATTTACCAGATACACCGTTTAAACCATCTAATTAGAAACTTCCATTATTCTCTAATATGGGAAAAATAAAAATGTAAGTTGATTGGCGACTCCATGGAGTGCTGTATGCACAACGACCATATATGTTAAATTAAAAGGAAGGTCAGCGTTGGCCGTAATATAGATGGTTTATTGATAGCAAAAGCGATTTTCAATCACATAGTGATGATCTTGTTTGAAACAGCGACTTCAGTTATTATGATCGCTTCTCAGCTTTGGTTACTGATAACTAGATAGCAGTGTCTATGAGTTTAATTTGTACACCACGGCACTGAAGATGATCACTATGTGATTGAAAATCGATTTTGCTATCAATAAACCATCTATATTACGGCCAACGCTGACCTTCCTTTTAATTTTAAAATGTATGTTTCTAAGTGTTCATTATTTTTTTTATTTCATTCCCTAAATCACCAGTTTACCGCGCTCCATCCTGTAGTTACACGAGTATACACAGATTCTTTAAAGAATCCAACTACCATGTATAGAACAGCTTAATACAGAGGTGTGTTTGATAACAAAATGAATTACTGTGTTAAATATTTGACGTTAAGCAACTGAGCGAGAAAAGGTTTCATAAAGGTTTTAAGTTGTATTCGGAGCTTGCTGGAAGTCTCCAAATGCTCTCATTCTCAAATAGTGGATGAATAGAGTAATTTGCTCACAGTGAACTAAACTGTCTCAAGACAATCACACTTTCTTCCTGTAACGCTTGCCGTGTTGTGTCAAACCTTTAACGTAAGATTATAGCCCTTAATGAGTAGATTATGACACCATTTTAAATTTTTAATTCGGCCACGAACCGTGAACCGCGTTACGGGTTACTAATATAGATTTGCGGGCCTGTCATATGGATCACTCTCTATTTCCTTATATCACCCCCGTGTTCACAATTAAATCTGTGGATAAATGTGTTCGACATTTTGCGAGGTGCCGGGGCTAGCAGTGTATTTAACACTCAATTCTTCTAGAATCTACATATGTACATGATGCTCTAAGCCCCCCCTATTCTAACTCCAACTTTTGCTGTTGCACAAGGATAAAAAAAAATACGCGAACTGACTCTAATCAACCCTGCCAGTGGAGTAGAAGAGAGTTTGGCACCTGCAATAATTTAATTTGATAAATAAGTTAAATAAACGAAGGTTTCCTTAACATAGTGAGGAATGATGGGGTTGCTCTACCGATTAACAGAATGAAAGTTCTGTCCAAAATAACAATATGATTTATTAAGACTAAACACAAAATAATAAACAAAAACACATGAAACATTTACAATACATCAAATTGGCTCAAATTGGATACTCAGACAAACGCTGTGAATGTGAAGTTGTCCCTAAACTAGATTGTGAGGATTATGACGAAGTGGTATGTGCAGTCAATTCCTTGCAACTCAAATCTTAGAGAAAACACATAGCCAACCCAACATTAATTGCTGCTACCCAAGACAGAACAAAGTTAGAAAAAAGACGAACAGGCGCGCTCTGCTGAGCTCTGATTATCACCTAGGAAAATCCATATCTGCCGGTGCTGTGGACATACATTACCAAACTGTCTTCTTGACTGCCAGGGCACGATCTGGCGTACCGGAGCCGTTGGCTGGTTGCTTCGACGTCCTCGACCGAAAGGCGAGAGCCGACTACTCACAAGAGCACCCGTACAAAACCGAACAAAGAACATTCCCGCCCCCACGACAGTGGCCGTGGTTAAACGCTCCAATCAGCAACTCCAAAACCGGCGGCAAATTCCACTCCATTGCCGGAACACTACCATTCCACCAATGGAGATTCTTGGCGCCAATTTCTGCGCCGATCTTGCTACGTCACGGAGCTATGCCCTGAGCAAGCCAATCACAGTTACTATTTTGCAGAAAGCGCGGGAATTTTCCCGCCACAGCTGTCTGGGTACACAAGTCATTCCCACGCCTCGCTGGTAGCCCGCCAGAAAGTGTTTTCGCTAAGTTTCTGCGAAGTAACGGAACCTCTAGCCCAGCCGCTACTTCAGACCCCTCCGGGCGTGTCTTTTGACAATGTCGGCGTCTGCAAAGCATTCACTCGACTTCCTCACACCCGTCGGCTTAACGCTTTCCAGATGCAGCAGAGCCCGCCTGTCACCGGACCACCCGGGTGACGAGAGACGCTGCATGGGAAGTCCGCGTGTGAAGGAATAGCGACTTTTCACTGCATGCAATTAGAGAGGAAAATCGTAAGATAGAAATATGAGAGGGGGCTCATGCCACCTCTCAATTTCTACGTTCAGAGGGTACAGCAAAGTTGCCCCCTGCCTTCAAAATTAAGTATCTCCAAAATTGAGATCGACAGACGAGTGCAAGAAGAGGTATGTTTATTGCGAAAGCTGTAAGAATTTTATACAGAAGTTGTACACAAATTTCGAAACTGTTCGGAAAGCCGCCAACACGTGGCTCCGTACGCAGTACAGCGTCAGCCTGCATACTTAAATTCGTCCTTTGAAGTCGCGCCACAGTCTTTTCGAAATGTCCGCCACTCGCATGACTGTGTTGGTACAAACGAAGAATGAACTTCGCCGTCACACCCTGCAGTTTCAACGGAAGTGCATTCGGATCGCCGACTCGAGATCGATAGCGTGGTGTGGTGGGTGGTTCTACTGGACGGTGTCTTTCAACGTGCTCCACAAAAAGTGGTCACAAGCAGTCAGATCGGGCGAATATGGAGGCCAATCCATCGCTGTCGCCAATAAATCTTCAATCGAGAAAGCGAAACAGGTGTTCGGTGCGACGTGGACTGGCCCCACCTTGCACTACGCCCCGGGTACGGTCGATCCTCCGACGCTATCTGTGTGGCGACAAATTGTTCAGAAATTGCAACGTATCGTCCACTAGTGATCGCTCCTGTCACGAGGAAAGGCTCCATAACGCTTCTGCTGCGTACCGCAGCCGAAACACATAACTTTGGCAGAACGCGGTGGTTTCGCTTCACACAAATGGGTATTTTCGGAATCTTAAAAATCCCCGATTTTCTTTATTCGAGAGTCCATTCAGGTGGAAGTGTGCTCGGTCTGTGAACCAGATGCAGCCAGCACGATCAATAATTAAGAGAGTCTCAGCCGGCCGTGGTGGCCAAGCGGTTAAAGGCGCTACAGTCTGGAACCGCGCGGCCGCTACGGTCGCAGGTTCGAATACTGCCTCGGGCATGGATGTGTCTGATGTCCTTAGGTTAGTTAGGTTTAAGTAGTTCTAAGTTCTAGGGGACTGATGACCTTAGAACTTAAGTCCCATAGTGCTCAGAGCCATTCGAACCATTTTTTGAGAGAGTCTGGTTAAGAAAGTCAGCCCTCTGTCTCCCAGCGCGTACATCGAGGCTTCGGATTTTGAACGGAAAACTGAGTAGGCTCTCCCTCAGTATTTTCTGCGTACCGGAACTGTGCAAACCAATCTCTGGTGCGATTCCCGTGACGGATTTCCTTGGATTTCGCTGAGTGGTTCCAGAAACGGTGGCGACGTTGTCAGGAGCAATTCCATTTTGCCTGGGGCCGACATTCTCCGCAAGATCACGGGCCACGCTGGCTGTCCGTTGTAATGTAGCGAAGAGCTTGCGGCCAGCTCTCGCATCCGGTCCTTTTCGAACATAAAATCGTGTTTGCAAACTGAGTCTTCTTGTTGTAGGACTGTGTTCTAAACTGTGGTATTCCACTACCATAAAAAAGCTGTAAAGGAAGACAGAGATTGGAATACATCCAGCAAATAATTGATGACGTAGGTTGCAAGTGCTGCCCTGAGATGAAGAGGTTGACACAGGGGATGAATTCGTACAAGACGCATTCAGTCAGTCAGAGGACTGATGACTCGAGAGCTCTGTTGAACAAGAGTGGACAAATTCGCAAAGAATAATGCGGGTTGGTCGATGCATCCAACAACAAACACTACATAATGCGGTACAACAATCCGAGAGACGTACCAGTGGAATTTATTCGTTAACTCAATTGATTTGTCACCCCATTTTCGGTTGTAATTTGAATATAGTTAAGGTATAGCGTCAAATGTCAGTTTGCTCGCGCATAGTACCCATACACTCGATGTTGCTTTGACTATCAACAATTTCAAGCAACGTATTTCTTCGCTCAGACTTCAAAGTGGACAATCATTTTAATATTATTGACATCGAAGACGAAATTTTTGCGAAGCTACTCACCATCACTGGAAAAATTATTTACCCGCAAGATACATATATACACTCCTGGAAATGGAAAAAAGAACACATTGACACCGGTGTGTCAGACCCACCATACTTGCTCCGGACACTGCGAGAAGGCTGTACAAGCAATGATCACACGCACGGCACAGCGGACACACCAGGAACCGCGGTGTTGGCCGTCGAATGGCGCTAGCTGCGCAGCATTTGTGCACCGCCGCAGTCAGTGTCAGCCAGTTTGCCGTGGCATACGGAGCTCCATCGCAGTCTTTAACACTGGTAGCATGCCGCGACAGCGTGGACGTGAACCGTATGTGCAGTTGACGGACTTTGAGCGAGGGCGTATAGTGGGCATGCGGGAGGCCGGGTGGACGTACCGCCGAATTGCTCAACGCGTGGGGCGTGAGGTCTCCACAGTACATCGATGTTGTCGCCAGTGGTCGGCGGAAGGTGCACGTGCCCGTCGACCTGGGACCGGACCGCAGCGACGCACGGATGCACGCCAAGACCGTAGGATCCTACGCAGTGCCGTAGGGGACCGCACCGCCACTTCCCAGCAAATTAGGGACACTGTTGCTCCTGGGGTATCGGCGAGGACCATTCGCAACCGTCTCCATGAAGCTGGGCTACGGTCCCGCACACCGTTAGGCCGTCTTCCGCTCACGCCCCAACATCGTGCAGCCCGCCTCCAGTGGTGTCGCGACAGGCGTGAATGGAGGGACGAATGGAGACGTGTCGTCTTCAGCGATGAGAGTCGCTTCTGCCTTGGTGCCAATGATGGTCGTATGCGTGTTTGGCGCCGTGCAGGTGAGCGCCACAATCAGGACTGCATACGACCGAGGCACACAGGGCCAACACCCGGCATCATGGTGTGGGGAGCGATCTCCTACACTGGCCGTACACCACTGGTGATCGTCGAGGGGACACTGAATAGTGCACGGTACATCCAAACCGTCATCGAACCCATCGTTCTACCATTCCTAGACCGGCAAGGGAACTTGCTGTTCCAACAGGACAATGCACGTCCGCATGTATCCCGTGCCACCCAACGTGCTCTAGAAGGTGTAAGTCAACTACCCTGGCCAGTAAGATCTCCGGATCTGTCCCCCATTGAGCATGTTTGGGACTGGATGAAGCGTCGTCTCACGCGGTCTGCACGTCCAGCACGAACGCTGGTCCAACTGAGGCGCCAGGTGGAAATGGCATGGCAAGCCGTTCCACAGGACTACATCCAGCATCTCTACGATCGTCTCCATGGGAGAATAGCAGCCTGCATTGCTGCGAAAGGTGGATATACACTGTACTAGTGCCGACATTGTGCATGCTCTGTTGCCTGTGTCTATGTGCCTGTGGTTCTGTCAGTGTGATCATGTGATGTATCTGACCCCAGGAATGTGTCAATAAAGTTTCCCCTTCCTGGGACAATGAATTCACGGTGTTCTTATTTCAATTTCCAGGAGTGTATATATATATTAGAGAAAGTTTCATAATAGCGAAAACTTCCAAAGTGTAACCTGTGTTTATCTTCAGACATAGACTGGTCGTCGCGATAAGGTTGCTGGCCACTTGGGAAAGATTCCAGTCATTTACCTTTGCAACAAGAAACGCAGCAAATACATTATTTATAACAAAATGACAGCGACTTTTAACATAATACTAATATTAAATGAATTAGGAAGATCCAGAATCTTATAAAAAAACTGAAGAAAATAATTTGGAAGAAAGTGGACTCAAACGTTCATACGTCTACCTTCACGGCTTACAACTCACGACGCTACAGTTCCAACACAAGTGACGAATCTCCCAATTTTAGATACACTGTCTACAGACAGTATCTACAAATGTCACTATTTCATGTTTAATATGCAAGCTTTACCAAAACGAGACGTTTTTGATATATCATCATTCATCATTGTGCCGTAACATTGAAACAGTACAGTTTCGTAGCACCCGAGTCAGGACACTAGAAACGTCAACTGCAGCAAGACGTTACGCAGTTGACTGTCACTTTCAACAACTCGCAACTAGAACGCCGCGTTTTCTAGGGATCCTCGGTTTGCTGACGCTTTGAAACAGCTTACATTCATATCACGTACTCGCCGAGAAAGAAAACCCGACAAATACGACGTTTAACGCCACTCAATATGGCAGTTCCTCTGTTCTGCTTGTAACGTAAAACGATGTCAGATTTCATTGCCCACGTTCCTCTTCACAAAGTAAAAATGTGATAAGCGAGATTCTTTATTTCACGTGGACGGGATATTACACGCTGTGACGTCACCAGCTCCTCCCCCAATTTCGTTTTCACCACCTGTAAGAGAACGTCTAAAGATGGGTTCTCATTGATAGGGAATTTGTTATCTACGATGGAATTATTTAGATTTGACGGTGAGGCGAACGTTGTGTACATTCCTCCAGTGCATCCACCGAAGACCACAACAAAAACAAACGCACGAGAACTGTGTGGCGAATACTTAGTGCGTATGCCGGATTCCAGTGGAGAACAACTGCTCCCCCCTCGCCATCATTGCGCGCGTGAGACTATGACTGATGACGAAGGATCTCGCGGTCGGCGGCGAACAAAAGAGCGGCGGAGTGGCAGCTGGCGCCGCTGTCTGGGCCGGCCACAAACTCACCTGGCGGGCCGCTTCCGGTGACGTCACCAGCGCTCAGGCCGCGCCGGCACCAGCTGCGTCGCGTGACGGTGGCGCCGTAGGCTGGCAGTTGTGTTTCTTCTATGCTCCAAGCAGACAAATCACGTTAGTGGCCAGCTTCGTCCTTAAGGGTATACAGAACGCCCTATGCTTACAATGTTAAATTGAGCTAAAAGTTAGCAACATTTTCTCATTTGTTATTTGGACGATACTCTTGATTTTTTCACAGAACGCAGAGATATGTTCTGATTTTATGCTGAATTATTAATTTTGAAAAAATAATGTATAGTTTTTCAGATATTTTATTTTTTGTAAATGTTAAAAAAGTTATACATTTTAACAAGTATTTTAAAATTTACATCCATTAATACAAAATAATTCCACATATCTTTTAATTCAGATACATTAGAAGGCCTTAAGGAACAACTACAGAAAATTTCATCTTTCTACTATAAATAGGTCCTGAGAAAATGTACTTTATACACAAAAAAAACTAAAGTTACAGGAAATTAGCTTCAAAGTCTTTACTTCTGTACAAGCCTGCTCCATAGCTTGTACCATCAGAATCGTCCAACAGCTTCCTCTTGATGGCTCTGCTATGCTGTCTAGCCATCTTTGAAATACTTTTATGGCATTATCTGAAGACCTGAGCCGTTCCTTGTCCAAACAAAGCATAACTGCGGCAGTTCGTAGTCCTACACAGAGCCCCAACTTCTGCAGACCTTTGCACTTTGTTATATTGCCCTGATTGAATGATGAAACAGCATCATAAACGCCAAAGTGAAGTGTGTTTGTACCCACAAACACAGTTTTAGGTAGTCTGTTTCATATCACATGGTTCACACACTCATTTGGATTCTGAGTCCGACAATGAAGGCATTTCTGTAGTAGACTAATATCTGCGAGGTCTCGGAATATTGGTTTTATTTCATCCATTATGGCAGGTGGCAGGTGATGAGGGTGATTGTATTGTTTCTTAGTTACCTTGCCTCTGTTGTACTTGCACCAACTATCGTCTCCTTTTGGACATAGCCCATGTTGGGGATTCTCATTGTTTGAAGCTGTATGAAAAAACAGAGCCCAGACTGCTCTTCTCATTAATTCTGCATCTGCTGTATTCTGTCTTATTGCTAGACCATAGCACTTCTGAATATGATCTATTGTAGCATCTGTCAGTCTATTTTTCCCATCTAAAGTTTTTCCATCGCTCAATTTCTTGCCTTTCGTGCTAGCCTTGAGCCGTCGAAGTCTTGATCCCATCCTTTTCTGAACATGGCCAACACACTCCAGTTTGGAAATTTTCACATCGTTACCATAGGGTCCCAGTTCCTCAATTTCTTTGAAAGCCTTTGAGTCACCATCTCCAAGATAATTTATGTATCTAACGTTGTACCATTTTACTGAGCGTTGATAAATACTTCTTCACCAGCAACTTCCATACCACCACTTGACCCATAGTAATTTGCCATGCACTCCTCTTCATGTTTTTTTTTTTCATTTTCTCCTTGCATCTGCAATGCTTGGAAAGAAAGTATTGCCACATCAACTACCTTACCAGTGTCCACACTTGTAGCTGTTACTACACTATTCAGAGATGTGTGGCCTCTCTTCTGCCAGTTTCCATCAAAAGCTATGGACAAGTCTCTGCTATTATTATTTTCAACAACTGCTTCCTCAACAGCATCTTTCATGTTTTCCTGTGCCACATCTTCTGCAGCAGAGCCTATTGCAATTATGTGTTTGTTAAATTTTGAAGGTGGAGGAGGGAGGTTCATCACACCACACAACATGGCACCTGCAACCCTGCCCTTTCCTATACACCATAATCCATAAACCAGTCTAATGTTTATATCGTATAGTTTACCTGTATCTGCAGTAACATGTGAGGAATTGAAGAAAGTAACACTGTGTTTGCAATAACTGCACATCAACTCTAATTCACAAGCAAGCCCTACATGTAAGTTTGTTTTCAATGAAACACCACATTTTCCCCATTGTTTGCAGCACACATTGTTCTCCAGAACGTCTGATAATAAAGAGACGTTAACTACCTCATATTTTGTACCCAGCATTTAGTTTCTTGTATTCTTCTTCAATTCCTGCTAGTTTTCTTCTTGAAGCACTTTCTGGTGTAGTGGCAGCAGCATCACTCAATGTATCACTACCAGTGTTGAGGTTAGTCGCTACTGGGACATCAGATACTGATGAAGATGAATCAGACGAATTTTTAGTACACTTTACTTTCTTGTGCCAATGTACACGCTTTCTAAATACCTTCAGACTAGGTCTTGGCAAGTTGAAGGAAAGAAAACTCAATGACTTCTCCACATACGACTTTCACAACAATGACATGGATGTACTCACAAAGGAAACAATACAAATGGTGCAGAATCTATTGTCAACTGTCTAGCAGTGCAGCCAACAGAAAAGCTAACTCTCTTGTGCTCAATTATATCTCTGGCAAGGCTGTCTATATCAGGTATATTTCGCGTCTCATATACAAGGTGCGGAACACCGTGTGTCGAAATTATTTTAAAAAATTATTTAAAATAGTTCTATTCACGTCATCCAAATATTTTATACATGGTATTAAACGGGAGAGTCTAAATTTTTCGAAAATGCATTTACCCAAAAATCGATTTTTTCATCGAAAAACTCATTCCGTGTACCCTTAAGCCATTATCAAATGTCTGCAATACAATACGAAAACTACGGTACGGTAATTAGGTAAGACATATTAGTGGATAACGTTACGCTTGTGTATTACAATCGTCGTTTAAATTATTTACATGATATTGGTGATGTGTGTGCCACATTTAAAAATGTTTGTTGCGTGTTATGTGGGCACACACACACACACACACACACACACACACACACACACACACACACCATGACGAACGTTGCAGATATGCTCTTGCACATACACATCAACTTAGAAGAAGAACTTCCACAGCACTTCACGCAGGGCAAAATCTAACCGACAGGTTGCTCACTTCGTTCAGCAGCGTGCTGTCTACTCTTTCACACTCATACATAAGAGGCCTGTTCACAAAATTCCGGATCGTAATTTCGCGCCAATGGTGAGTTGGAACGAAATGCGGCTGGAATCCCTGCACACGCCTGTGTTGAATATGTGACTGGCGGAAGTTCCATTGCTGTATGTCTGTTGGTTATTGTTCAGCGCTGCCCCGAGCAGAACGTGGTGTCACACAGTTCGCGAATTTCGAGAGAGCAGAGGAACAACGCGTTTGCATTAACTATTGCGGAAAACCTTTACAGAGACACACCAGATGATGCAGGAAGCCTACGGTGAGGAGTCCTTAAGCCGTGATCGGTTTAAAAATGAACGGACGGAAGTTGAAGATGACCGACGAAGCCGGCCGCTGTGGCCGAGCGGTTCTAGGCGCTTCAGTCTGGAACCGCGCGACCGCTACGGTGACAGGCTCGAATCCTGCAACGAAACTGTGCATGCCAGTCGAACGCTGACTGTCACAGACATTGCAGAAGAATATAATATTTCAGTTGGATCGTGTCACGAAATCCTGACTCGGCAACTTGGAAAAGCATCTTCTTGCCGCTAAGTTCGTCCCACGGCATACGAGTCGACACCAGAAAGATCTTCGCCTGGCAATCTGTGAAGAGCTTTTGGATCGCGCGAGTGAGAACGAAACGTTCCTTAACAGAATCATAACTTGTGGGTCTACGGTTCTGATGTGGAAGCGTCGAAAGGACGAAAATTTGTAACAATAGACGAGATAAAATTCGCAGACGCGCTTCGCGCGATCCAGCGAGAGCCGTACCAGGACTGCTTCCGTAATTGGAGAAGGCGTTGGGAGCGGTGTTTCAGTCGTGGAGGAGAGTATTTCGAAGGAGACCGTGCACTGTAAGTAACAGGTAAGCGTAGAAAAATTTTGTGGACAAAAGTTCCAGAATTTTTTGAACAGACCTCGTAGACGTTGAGAGGTGGCATGAGCCCCCTCTCATATTTCTATCTTACGATTCTCCTCTCTAATTGCATGCGGTGGAAAGTTGCTATTCCTTCACACGCGGACTTCCCACGCAGCGTCTCTCGTCACCCGGGTGGTCCAGTGACAGGCGGGCTCCGTTGACTTTGAAAGGGTAAGCCGACAGGTGTGAGGGAGCCGAGTGAATGCTTTCCAGACGCCGACATTGTCAAGAGGCACGCCCGCAGGGCCTGAAGTAGCGGTTGGGCTAGAGGTTCCGTTACTTCGCAGAAACTTAGCGAAAACACTTTCTGGCGGGCTACCAGTGAGGCGTGGGAATGACTTGTGTACCCAGGCAGCTGTGGCGGGAAAATTCCCGCGCTTTCTGCAAAATAGTAACTGTGATTGGCTTGCTCAGGGCATAGCTCCGTGACGTAGCAAGATCGGCGCAGAAATTGGCGCCAAGAATCTCCATTGGTGGAATGGTAGTGTTCCGGCAATGGAGTGGAATTTTCCGCCGGTTTTCGAGTTGCTGATTGGGACGTTTAACCATGGCCACTGTCGTGGGGGCGGGAATGTTCTGTGTTCGGTTTTGTACGGGTGCTCTTGTGGGCAGTCGGCTCTCGCCTTTCGGTCGAGGACGTCGAAGGAACCAGCCATCGGCTCCGGTACGCCAGATCGTGTTCTGGCAGTTAAGAAGACAGTTTGGTAAGGTATGTCCGCAGCACCGGCAGACAGGGATTTTCCTAGGTGATAATCAGAGCTCAGCAGAGCGCGCCTGTTCGTCTTTTTCTAACTTTGTTCTGTCTTGGGTAGCAGGAATTAATGTTGGGTTGGCTATGTGTTTTCTCTAAGATTCGAGTTGCAAGGAATTGGCTGCACATACCAGTTCGTCATAATCCTCACAATCTAGTTTAGGGACAACTTCACATTCACAGCGTTTGTTTGAGTCTCCAATTTGAGCCAATTTGATGTATTATAAATATTTCATGTGTTTTTGTTTATTATTTTGTGTTTACTCTTAATAAATCATATTGTTATTTTGGACAGAACTTTCATTCTGTTAATCGGTAGAGCAACCCCATCATTCCTCACTATGTTAATGAAACCTTCGTTTATTTAACTTATTTATCAAATTAAATTATTGCAGGTGGCAAACTCTCTTCTACTGCACTGGCAGGGTTGATTAGAGTCAGTTCGCGTATTTTTTTTTATCCTTGTGCAACAGCAAAAGTTGGAGTTAGAATAGGGGGGGGCTTAGAGCATCATGTACATATGTAGATTCTAGAAGAATTGAGTGTTAAATACACTGCTAGCCCCGGCACCTCGCAACGTAACTATTACAAATTGCGGGAAACGTGTCTCAACCTAAGAACTGTCATTTTCGAGAGGCAGAGTTATCACGATCACGTGAACAGTCTTAGGTACATTTCGTTGTGTGTTACCAAGCTACTTATATGATGGACTTTGACAATAGTTATATTCAGCATAGGCAATTAGCGTACGTGTAGAGTTGTCAGTGCTAACAGACAAACAAAACTGCGTGAAACAGCAGAAACCAACGTGGGACGTATGACGAACGTATCCGTTAGGACAGAACCGCGAAACTCGGCGTTAATGGGCTGTGGCAGCAGACGACCGACGCGAGTGCGTTTGCTAAACAGCACAGACATCGGCTGCAGCGCCTCTCTCGGGCTCGAGACCGTATCGGTTGGACCCCAGACGACTGGAAAACCGTCGCTTGGTCAGATGAATGCCGATTTCAGTTGGTAAGAGCTGATGGTAGGGTTCGAATGTGCCGCAGACCCCACGAAGCCGTGGACCCGTCACAAGGCACTGCGTAAGGCTGGCTGTATTTACGTAGTATCCTTCACTCCAACTGACCCAGTCGTTGACCGAAAACGGTTACGTTCGACTTATTCGAGACCATTTACAGCCATTCGCAGATTTCATTCTCCCAAGCAATGCAGGAGTTTTTGTGGGTGACAAAGCGCAGCGGCACCGTGCCACAGTTGTTCGCGATTGGTTTGGAGGAGATTCCAGACAATTCGAGCGAATGGTCTGACCACGCAGATCGAACTACGCGATTCCTATCGAACATTTGTGGCACATCGTCGAGAGGTGAGTTCGTGCTCAAAATCCTCTTCCGGCAACACCTTCGCAGTTATGGATGCCTATAGGGGCAGCGTGGCTCAGTACTTCTGCCGGGAACTTCCATCACGGCAGAAAAGCAGAGGGAGGTGCTGGCTCCTTCAACAGTCAGGCATTTTACAGTGACGGTACCAACAAGCTGGTCTCTCGTTGGGAGAAATGTGTGTATTGTAAACAAGAGAGTTCCTATGGCACTTCCTTAGCTCTGTGGATTTCGCGGAGGAATAGAGCGCCGGCCGGAGTGGCCGAGCGGTTAAAGGCGCTTCAGTCTGGAACCGCACCTTCCGCTACGGTCGCAGATTCGAATCATGCCTCGGGCATGGATGTGTGTGATGTCCTTAGGCTAGTTAGGTTTAAGTAGTTCTAAGTTCTAGGGGACTTATGACCACAGCAGTTGAGTCCCATAGTGCTCAGAGCCATTTGAACCATTTGAATAGAGCGAGCCGAGTTCACAAGTTTGCGGAGTGCCTGTTGATTTGCGTAGAGGAATCCCACCCAGGCAAAAGATCACGGCTTCCTCCGACTGGTGGCAGACTAAAACAAAAATGTTACCTGACAAACAGTTCTAGAACGACGCTGGTTTGCAAACTTCAAGAACCATTCTTCACGAAAGAAACTGCAGATATCCGTCAGAATAAATCAGAAAATCACTGTCGATGAAACGGGCAGACTGTCTAATACGGACCTCAGGGTGCTTTAGGGAATGTGTCTTCCTCTGAAACGTAGAAAATATGTAGTGACAGGAATATTTATGTAGACAGGTCTACATAAGAAACGCTCGTCTTTATGCAGATTTCTGAACACAGTATTTTTTTCCAGCGAGCTACAGCAACTAGACACATTTTTTTAGTAGAACACTATGTTTTCCAATCATGTAGCTGACGTATTTTAACAATCTGCAAATCAATTTGAATTACATTTCTATCAAGTTTATATGTCGTCAGTAAGTGGTTTTAACAGGAGCGTTAGTTGTGCACTGAGGAAAACGGCCACTCGTTTCAGCGCTCACGTAAACAAACACTCCACCATCGGAACACAGCGTGCTGCACCACCCGTCAAACTTTAAAAATGTTTCTAGCTCCCCAACAGAGATCGACAAAAATCTGATTTAAAAAAATTACATTACGTATAGCTTAACATGTCAGTTTCATGAAGAACTGCCTATCATCTCGATAATGGTCACACTTCCATGGTACATCATTTCAGTAGAGAGCAAGTGCTCCCCCGTGCGTATTCGTATTTACGTAAGATGCTGCGCGAAATACGAAAAGTTTACAATGAAAAGTGTGGATTGGTATGATTTTGCTTCTCGTGCACATTATACTATTATTTGCTGTGTATGAAATACAGTTAACATATTGAATTTTTCACTTGACTTCAGACGTGATCTCTATTTGTCTCCAGTATCGAGAAAATGAATCTTATCGCTTCGACCGCACATGTGTGAGAATGAAGTATTCATACCGCAGGAGTACCTCGTACTTCCTAAACTGTTCGAGATATCGAAACGAAATCTTAACATATGACAGCGCGCAAAGAGAAGAGTATTTTCCCCATTTGGTTATCATGTGGAACTTTCTGTCTACGTCGATATAGCCGAAGCTATAATTTTTATTTAATTCTTTTCAATGCAGTATTGCAATCTTTAATTAGTGAAAAGAGCATTTGCTACTGTGAAAATAAACGTCTAATTTCTTCTCTTATGTTACTACAAAAGGAGACAATGAGGTTTTCTGTGAGACGCTTCGCTGGTCACCTATTGCTTGTTTAGTAGGGCACTCTGTTCCAAGAGGGGGAGCGTGTGACGTCACACCACGAGCGAACGGGTTTTGCTGTGGTCAGTCGCGGGCCATGGTGTGAATTCAACACTCAAAGAAGCTACGATCCCCGTTGAAGATGTCCTCCGAAGATGGGAACGAAACGTCGAGTTTTAATGTGAAATCCATCCGACCACGGTACAATAGCTCGGAATATTTTGACGGCAGAATGAAGGCTTTCACGACCGGACGACATTGCTGGTGGTAAACCTTTCGGGGTATAAGGTCGTGGTCCACGAAACTCTTCTGTTCCTAATGTTTCGTCCAGTACTGCGCTGACTCCGTTGAGTCTTGCCGACTGACGGCTCTGAGGTCGAGAGCGACAGGAAAACAGGAAAGAAGAGACCGTGAAACTTTGCGACATATGGACAGCAGCTCTGCAGAATCGCCAAACAATTGTTTTTTGTCTTTGACTAGAGGACAATCGAGAGTTAAGGATTATCTCTGCTTTTCACGTGTAACTCTATCCACGCCCCTTTTTTGTACGGTATATAGGCGGAACCGTCAGTCGACAAGTCTCAATCGAGGAACGCCTCTGAAGATGTCCAGCGCAGTTCGGTCGAAACGTAGGGGACGGAAGAGTTTCGCGGACCGCGACCTTACACCACTGAAATATTTTCTTGATTGTGATTCATATTTGGCACTCGCCATTCGCGAATGGGACAGATAAGGGGACCTCTTCCTCCCGAACTCGTCGTCGGGAGGAGGTAATTTTAACTAGACTCCGGATAGGGCACTGTCTTTTTAGCCATCGGCATCTTTCACGCGGTGAACCTCCCCCGCTTTGCCCCCACTGTTCTGAACCGTGGACTGTGAGACACCTTTCACTTGAGTGCCCCCATTTTGCTCCGCTAAGCGCTCGTCTACAGTTTTCGTCTGATGTATCTTCCATTTTAGCAGATGACACGCGCTCAGTCGATCGCGTCCTCGAGTTTATCAGTGTCAGAGTGAGATCACGTCGGTCATTTGAAGCTCTTTTTGGCGAAAACAACCCCCCCTTCTATAGTGGTTTTCTAAGCTTTCCTTCTGTTTTTTGGTTTCCCCACCTTTTGAGTTCCGCTCCCATTGCTGCTGATTTCACATTTGGGTGTTTCTTTACGCTTCTCTAAGCCACAGCACTGGTGCTAATGACCGTAGCAGTTTTGCGCCCAAAAACCATAACAAAAAAAAAAAGGACGGTGTTGCCAGAGGCAGCGCCCACAACACACCGTGGGGCGGCTCGCGTATCGCAGAGGCAGGTGCGGTGCGTCCCCGTGTGAGCCCCACGTTTGTGGTTGTGGAGTTGTCGGGCCGCACCGGCGTCTCGGACGCAGCCCAGAGCAGCTCCGTCCGGCCGCCGTGGGAGGCTACAGGCTCCAGGCGGCCAGTACTGCCGCTCCAGGCCGGTCGCGTGCTCAGCTGGAGACTCCTGGAACGCTGTCTGTCGCCCCGCTATTCTGGACGCGAAAGTCTGCAGGATTTCCACCCTAATGGAGGAGCTAACGGCTGGCGGTTTCCATTTCCGCCTCTGCTAATCACGCGGGTGGAGCTCTCTCACCGGTAATGTGTCCAAACCTTTGCAGAATACGGGGGGAAGGATGCGGGAAGAGACTTCCCGACGCTTTTCCACTCGGCTCTCGTCTTTCTGGGACAACAGGCGTCGCCGTTTCAACACGTCTTTATGAGTTCGCTCTCTTGTCTCTCTCTCTCTCTCTCTCTGTGTGTGTGTGTGTGTGTGTGTGTGTGTGTGTGTGTGTGTTCGGGACACATTTCGCAATTGGTTCCCAACTAATATCCCGATGAGCTAGAGACTGGACACTTTCAACATAGCTAAGAGCTAACTGACAGCGCATTATTAACTCGCTTTCTTGCAGTTTCTCCGTTTTCTGTTCGAGTCGCCAGTGGGTCGTGGTAGAACGGTTGCTTGGCAGTCCCTGTGTCGTTTCCCATCTCTCTAATTTTCACCTGCTCCGTCTTTTCACGGGGTGCAAGTCGGAGGAAGCGCTATATTGGTTGGTTGAGGTGAAGGGAAACTAAAATAAGACTGAAATTTACAACATGTCTCTGTTGTAAAAAAAAACGTTTGAAATCAGTTGAAAAATATCACACACTTAAGATTATGAAATGCACAGTAATAACTTAAATAAGAATCAGTGTATAATAAAAAGACCACATTTTTAAATCGGACTAAAGATCATAAAATAATCCCATGCAGATTCCTAAACCCATATACACTGTCCCAAAAATTTTTGGTTGTGAATTTTTAACAGCTGTGAGAATACTTGTAAGATTTAAAACGAAAAACATCGGTCGCATGCGATACGTAATATTAAGGAGCTGACCTTTAGCTATTAAAAGACTCACAGTCGTTCATTTTCAAGATTGTCTGTATGGGGTTAGGAATCCCTAATGAGACCTTTACTTCAATTTAAAAAGGCGCCTCTTAAAAAGTGGTTTTTATTTAAATAATTTTTTGACACGAAAACGTCTATTCGCACGTCGATCGAGCTTTCTCGTGTGACAAAATGCCGTCAGATTTGAATGCTTGTGCCGGCCGGAGTGGCCGTGCGGTTCTAGGCGCTAGAGTGTGGAACCGCGCTGCTGCTACGGTCGCAGGTTCGAATCCTGCCTCGGGCATGGATGTGTGTGATGTCCTTAGGTTAGTTAGGTTTAATTAGTTCTAAGTTCTAGGCGATTGATGAACTCAGAAGTTAAGTCGCAAAGTGCTCAGAGCCGTTTGAACCATTTTTTGAATGCTTGTAACTACGAGACTAACAATGCGTAAACAATGGTCGAGCTCACAACGGATACATCCCACCTGTGCTTGTTTCTCGCGCAGCATTTGTTTTGCCGGTGTAGTTGCGTGTGCCTGATTGTTACGAATTAGCTTTACGTAAAGATGTAAACTGGAGTAGCGTCGAAACGCCTTCTGCTACGGCGTCGATTTGGGTGTCATTGCGAAGAGCTTGTGGAACACTGCTAGTACCCAAAACGACGAATAAAATCTCCGGCACAGTGTAAGTCGGTACTAAATTGAAAATTACAAAATAATTAACCCTACTACAACACTGTGAGACTTTCATGACACGAATCACACTATGGGGCCTTTCGCGATTAATTTAAGAATGTAGTAGATTAATGTACTCTCTAAGACAAAAAGACCCACCGTTAAGGAATTATCCCAATGGGACGGAAATCGGTAGATGTGATGTAAGGAAGTCAAATAAATCATTAGAATTTCAGGAAAATTCGATGACTTATAAGAGAGTAAGAGCTCCACAGATTGAGCAAGTTAATAACGCGATGGTCCGCCTCCGGCCTTTACACAAGCAGCTACTAGACTTGGCACTGATTGACAGTGTTACTGGGTGTCCTCCTGGGGGGATCTCGTGCCAGATGATGACCAGTTGGCGCATTAGATGGTCCGAGCTGCTTGCAGGGCCCTGCCCATAACGCTCCAAACGTCGTGGACCTTGCTTGCCACAGCACGGTTTGGCCAGCACGAAGACGAGCAGTGCGGGCGGACATTATCTTGCTGAAATTTGAAAGCCCGCAGTATACGTAATGACGTTTGTACGGAACCCCAAGTGCGCGAGTCTACTTGCACCTGCCGAATTTTTTAGTGTTGTCTAGGGATCTGGAACTTTACCGAGCGCGGTTAACAGGAGAGCTAGAGAAGATCCGAGGAAGAGCGGCGTGTTTCGTGACTGGACCGTTAAGTTAGCACGGAAGCGTCACGGATAAACTTGACAAACTCCAGTGTCAGACACACTACACAGTGCCTTAGGGAGGCGCTTACTGCTGAAACGCCGAGTGGTGGCGTTGCAGGAAGAGGCTGCCAGCAGATCACTTTGCACGAAATCATCACGTCGAGAACATGGGAGCAACTGCGTGTCATTTGGAGCTTAACGGACAGTCATCTTCGCAGGCGCGGTGGTGACAGAAGTACCCTCTGTTTTCGGAGTGTACATGTAGCAGTAGAAAAGGCAGAAATGTTCAAACATCTCGATACGGTGGAAGAAACACGTTAATAATTGGCAGTAGGACATAACACACCAGATTTCCAGAGCGAGCCCTGCGACATCGTATCGGTGTGATGTTCGCCGTCGTCCGAACTACTGACTCGTCCCCTGCGCATCCAGGCTGCCCCTGGATGTTCTCTACCCGCCCAGCAACTGCCACATAGCAGAGAGAGACAGAGACAGAGAGAGAGAGAGAGAAGTTTATATCGCTCCGTCTGCGGTCTACTGCCACGATGCATATCTCTGTTTTCTTGTCCGTATCCTCAGACCTTAACAGATTTGGATCACAGAAGTCCAAGGCGAGAGTTTCGAAAAAAATGCTGGGAAAAGAATAAAACACACTGAAGTGCACTTATCGAATGAGAAATGTTCTTGACAGCTGGTAAAACAGTACAACGTAATGTCAGAAGCCTCTGAAAGAGAAACCAGGCGAAATTAATCTACTATGAGCAGTGGTCGTAATGGTTTGACCCATTTGAATATACTACGGATTTCGTCCCTTCCTAGCGCCATCCGCGCTCCTAGGAACTAAATTTCAAATGGTTCAAATGGCTCCAAGCACTATGGGACTTAATATCTGAGGTCATCAGTCCCCTAGACTTGGAACTACTTAAACCTGACTAACCTAAGGACATCACACACATCCATGCCCGAGGCAGGATCCGGACCTGCGACCGTAGCAGCAGCGCGGTTCCGGACTGAAGTGCCTAGAACCGCTCGGCCACAGCGGCCAGCAACTACATTTCTTTTGGACTGTCACCAATCATCGTAGCAGCAGGCAAAATTGTATATTTGACACAAATCTTTAATTTTCGGTTATTTTTACACGTGTGCGACATCAAAACCGCTCCCCGCCTAATGAAGGTACTCCTGATGCAGTGACCCCCCACAGCGTTTTTGTAAGGTCTCTACTACACCCCACACTCCCCATTCCTTGAAGACTGTACCTCCCAGGTATAAAAGACCTTCTAACGTCTCATTACTTTACAAATGACTTAATATGTGAAATATTTAATGTTAAGCACATAAGCGAGAAAAATCTTTCAAAACGTCTGACATTATGTTTAAAGTTTGTTGGAAGTCGCTAACTGATCTCGTTACCAAACACTGGGTGAACACTGTCTAATTTGACTCCGTTAGAAGCAAAAATTAGTTTCTCACGTACCTGAATGTTTATGACGACTTACTTCCTAAACCGTGAGTCGTGCAGCGATACAATTTTGCAGGTGCATTAAGTGGTATATGTAGATACCATCTGCAGAATATGTTGCTAATTGAATTAGTAGGAAAGAAGTACAATAAATTAAAACGCCGTCTTTGATGCTGAAGCTTTACTGCAGAACAGCGAAAATGTAGAAAGGGTGTTCTTTCTCCCTGATTTCATTTTGTGGGCGGTGCCAGTGAGAAAAAATTTCGTTAGGTTTGAAACTGTGCGTAGATTTTGTTGCAAGTCACTAACTCTGTCATTATCAAATATGCGGTAAATGTACTCGCATTCTCGGTAATTTCCGCTCCGTGAGTTACGCTTGGTAAAGACAGTGATTCCAACTGTAACACTTGGCTTATGGTGTTTGACGTTTAACGTTCCACGCACGCCAGTGGCATTAATATGTCCACGTGTCAAAAGCCTGAATAACCGCGTGTTGCAGCGTGGTCGTGCACGAAGAGTGTCCGGGAGGTTCTGGAGGGCTGTGGAGCCACGCCGGATCCACTTCCGTGGCCAGCTGCGCCAGGTTTCTCGGATGAGGCTCCGTGGCGCGAACAGCCCGACAGAGGTGGTCCCACGGATTCTCGTTTGGGTTTAATGCGGGGAGCCTGGTGGCCGGGGCAGCACGATAAACTGGTCGTGGTGCTCTTCGAACCACGCACGTAGACTGCGAACCGTGCGACTCGTTGCATTGTCCTGCTGGTAGATGCTATCGAGGACAGGAAAACAAACCCCGTGTAAGGGTGGACGTACATCTGCATCTACATGGTTACTCTGCAATTCACACTTAAGTGCCTGGCAGAGGTTTCATCGAACCATTTTCATACTACTTCTCAGCCATTCCCCTCTCGAATGGCGCCTGGGAAAAAGGGACACCTAAATCTTTACGTTCGAGCTCTGATTTCTCTTACTTTATTATGATCATTTCTCCCTACGCAGGTGGGTGTCAACAAAATATTTTCGCACTCGGCAGAGAAAGTTGGTGATTGAAATTTCGTAAATAGATCTCGCCGCAAAGAAAACCGCCTTTGTTTCAGTGACTGCCACCCCAACTGCCGTATCATATCAGTGACACTCTGACCCCTATTGCGCGATAACACGAAACGAGCTGCCCTTCTTTGCACTTTTTCGATGTCCTCCGTCAGTCCTACATGGTAAGGATCCCACACCGCGCAGCAATATTCCAGCAGAGGAGAGACAAGTGTAATGTAGGCTGCTTCTTTAGTGGGTTTGTCGCATCTTCTAAGTGTTCTGCCAACAAAGCGCAGTCTTTGTTTCGCCTTCCCCACAGTATTATCTATGTGGTCTTTCCAATTTAAGTTGCTCGTATTTGTAATTCCTAGTTATTTAGTCGAATTGACATCCTTTAGATTTGTGCGATTTATTGTATACCCAAAATTTATCGGATTTCTTTTAGTACCTATGTGGATTACTTCGCACTTTTCTTTGTTCAGTGCCAATTGCCACTTTTCGCACCATACAGAAATTCTCTCTAGATCATTTTGTAACTGGAATTGATCGTCTGATAACGACGGTAAATTACAGCGTCATCTGGAAACAGTCTAAGGGGGCTGCTCAGATTATCACCTACATCATTTATGTAAATCAGGAACAGTAGAGGGCCTATGACCATACCTTGCGGAACGCCAGATATCACTTCTGTTCTACTCGATGATTTACCGTCTATCAATAAGAACTGTGACCTCTCTGAGAGGAAATCACGAATCCGGCCACACAACTGAGACGATACTGCTTATGCACGCAATTTGATTAATAGACGCTTTTGAGGAACGGTATGAAAAGCCTTCTGGAAATCTGGGAATATGGAATCGATCTCAGATCCCTTGTCGACAGCACTCATTACTTCATGGAAATAAAGAGCTAGCTGCACATGAACGATATTTTCTGAATCCGTGTTGGTTATGTATCAATAATCATTTTCTTCGATGTGATTCATAATTTTCGAGTACAGTATATGCTCCAAAATCCTACTGCAAATTGAGGTCATTGATATGGGTCTGTAATTCAATGGGTTACTCCAATTCCCCTTCTTGAATAATGGTGTGACCTTTGCTACTTTCCAGTCTTTAGGAACAGACCCTTCGTCAAGTGAGCGGTTGTATATGATTGCTAAGGAAGGCGCTATTGTGTCTGTATACTCTGAGAGGAACCTGACTGGTATACCATGTGGACCGGAAGACTTGCCTTTCTTAAGTGATTTGAGTTGTTTCGCAACACCTAAGATATCTACTTTTATGTCACTCTTGCTAACAGCTGTTCTGGTTTCGAATTCTGGAATATCTACTTCGTCTTCTTTCGTGAAGGAATTACGGAAAACTGTATTTAGTAACTCCGCTTTGCCGGCTGGAGTGGTCGAGCGGTTCTCGGCGCTACATCTGGAGGCGCAGCGACAGCTGCGGTCGCAAGTTCGAATCGTGCCTCGGGCATGGATGTGTGTCATGTCCTTAGGTTAGGTAGGTTTAAGTAGTTCTAGGGGACTGATGACCTCAGAAGTTAAGTCCCATAGTGCTCAGAGCCATTTGAACCATTTGAACTCCGCTTTAGTGGCACCATCATCGGTAACATTTCCATCGCTATCGCTCAGTGACGGTATTGACTGTTTATTGCGACTGGTGTACTTTACAGACGACCAGAATCTCTTTGAGTTTTCTACCGTATTCTGAGACAGTATTTCATTGTGGAAACTATTGAAAGCATCTCGCATTGACGTCCGCTCTAAATTTCGAGCTTCCGTGAAACTTAGCCAGTCTTGGGGACTTTGAGTTCTTCTGAATTTGGCACGCTTTGCTCGTTGCTGCTCCAACAGTGTTCTGACGTTTTGTGTATCGTGGCGGATCAGTCCCGTCTCTTACTAACTTATTCGGTATGAATCTATCTATTGCTGTCGGTACCGTATCTTTGAATTTGAGCCATATCTGGTCTAGGATAGACGCATACTTGTGTCGATCGACTGTGCCTTATAGAGTGACTATAATACCCACGAAAGCATTCCCCAGACCTCGACACTCCCTCCTCCGGACTGGACCATACCGGCGATCGCTGCAGGGCGCTTGCTTTCAGACGTTTCACGCCTTAGGAGCATAAAACGCGATTCACCTGAAAAACCCACCTGTCACCACTCAGTGGACATTCGTCTGCGGTAATGGCGAGCGATGAGCAGCAGTCAGCGTGAGGAGCCCCTGCCGGCGGTCGGCTGCTCGGCATCTGCACGCCTGTTCGCTTCTCCGCGGCCTTCGTTCACCCCTCTCGTCTAAGGCCCGTTGTGCACCGCAGTTGTCTCGGCGCCGGTTCTGCATAGCGCCACTCTGCCACGCACGGTATTCTCTAACCACAGCGGCCAACGAACAGTGTGCAAACTTAGTCGTTTCGGAAATGCTTCCACCCTCGAACAGAAAGCTAGTGATCGTGCCCTTTTGGACGTCAGACAAATCGTTTCGTTCCCGCATTACAACGACACACAATGCAGAACTTGTTAGGTTCGACATTGACAAGCTAAATAATGAAAACTTTAGAAGAAGGTACATGATAGAAATTTCAAATAGGTTTGATGCTCTCAGGACACACGAAGATCAATAAGAGGATGTAAATAAACAGTGGATCACTGTGAGGAATAATATCAGAGGCAGCGAAGTTCACAATAGGTACAATTAAGAAGAACAGGAGGAAACCGTGGTTTGATGAGGAATGCAAGAAAAGATTGGGATAGAATGGGAGACAGAAAACGAGAGGAGTTCTTGAACATGAGAAGGGAAGTTGGTCGTAGGCTACGGGCAAAGAAGAGGGATTATTTGAACAATCAAATTAAAAAAATGGAAACAGACAGTAAAACAAAAAACATTAGGGAACTTTACCTAGACATAAATGGGTATAGGAAGGGCTTCAAGGCTAGGACAAATGCACTTCGAGGGGATGCCGGGGGAACACTGACAGACCCCAGTGCTGTATTAAGTAAATGGAGGCCGTATTTTGAGCATCTATTAAATGTACACCAGGAACCAGGAAATGAGCAGGCGTACGAAATACATACAGCAGAACCCCAGATACCTGAGCCAACGTTAAAGGAAGTAAGAGATGCAATGAACAAATTGAAAAACCATAAAGCACCAGGATCAGATTGCATAACTACAAAATTAGTTAAAAATGGGGGACACAAATTGGTGGAAGTCGTTCAGAAAGTGATAACTAAAGTATGGAACTCAGAGATGATACCTGAAGAGTGGCAGGAGTCGATTCTGATCCCAATTTTTAATAAGGGCGACAAAATGGATTGTAGTATTTATAGAGGGATATCGCTATTACCAGTATGTTCCAAAATTTTCTCGAATATTCTGCTAAGCAGGCTTACACCATATGCAGATGAAATTGTGGGGGATTACCAAGCTGGCTTTCGGAGGAACAGATCAACTATAGACCAAATATTCACCCTGCGTCAGATTTTGGAAAAGAAATGGGAATACAATAAACCAGTTCATAATCTTTTCATAGATTTTACAAAAGCATATGATTCAGTATTGCAATCAAAGCTGTGAAGAATTCTTTTGGAACTTGAAATACCAAAGAAGTATGTTAGACTTATAGAAGCGAGTTTGAAAAACGCAAAAGGTAGAGTACGCGTGGGGAAATTGGAGTCAGAAGAATTCGTAATAAAGAACGTACTTAAGCAGGGAGATGACCTGTCTCCGCTACTTTTTAATTTAGTCCTAGAATATATTGTACGAATGGCAGCAGATAATTCAGAGGGTGTGGAGTTAAATGGAAGTATTAAGATATTAGAGTATGCAGATGATCTAAACATCATTAGCGATAGGAAAGAATCTGTAACAGCAAATGCGAATGCGTTAATCAAGGGTAGTGAAGATGTAGGTCTAAGGATAAGTGAAGACAAAACTAAATACCTGGTTACTACTAGAATGCCAACAGCAGTAGATCAGGAAATGTTAAGAGTTGGAGACATGCAGTTTGAAAAAGTGAATACATTTAAGTATCTAGGCGTGGACACCACTTCGAGAAATGACATTGAATCCGAACTGAAGAAGAGATTACGGGCGGGAAATGTGTGCTACTTATCACTGAATAGATTACTTTTATCACGGATAATGTCTAGGAATTTAAAGATTATAATATACAAAACTATTATTCTACCAGTTATGCTGTATGGGTGTGAGACTTGGTCTCTCACTGTTCAAAATGAAAAGCCGTTTCGAGTATTTGAAAACAAAATTTTGAGGAAAGTTTTCGGAGCAAAAAGGGATGACATTAGCGGAGAGTGGCGAAAACTGCATAACGAATAGGTTCACGAACTCTATTCAAGCCCTGACATAATCAGTGTTGTTAAATCACGTAGGCTGCGATGGGCGGGTCACGTAGTTCGAATGGATGAGAGCAGGGCAGCGCGCAGAATACTGGTAGGGCACCAAGAAGGAAAACGTCCTGTGGGGAGACCGAGGCGCAGATGGGAGGACAATGTGGAGGCTGATTTGAGGAGCCTAGGTATTGAAGGTGAATGGAAGGTTATAGCCCAAGACAGGGACAGGTGGCGAAAATACGTTGCTGCGGTAATGGACTCTCGAGTCCGGTATGACCAGTGAGAGAAAGAGAGAGAGATTACGACAACGACTGCACTGTTTTCGGGGCCTCTCCGTTATGCTTTACACGCCCTCCGCTGCTAGTGCTGCCACCTGCCGGGTGGGCGCTCAGTCCGGAACCGCGCAACTGCTACGGTCGCAGGTTCGAATCCTGCCTCGGGCATGGATGTGTGTGATGTCCTTAGGTTAGTTAGGTTTAAGTAGTTCTAAGTTCTAGGGGACTGATGACCACAGATGTTAAGTCCCATAGCGCTCAGAGCCATTTGAACCATTTTTTTGTGATAACTACTTTTAGTTAAAATATGTTTAATTAATATTAATTAACTAATTAATTCAAAGGTCGCTAACACTCATCATACTTTGCCTAGACAAAAACGAGTTATTGCTTGCTTGATATGGATCACAATGATATTCCATTTCATTTATATTTGGGCTTCTTTTTGTCATTCTTGTTTTTGTACTTTTTAGCCCTATCACGCCGCTTTTAACTTATAACTTATGCATGCGACCAGAAGGGGCAATTTGTGAGGCGCTCCGAGTATCGCTTAAGAGCATTGAATTAGCCATATAATTGGCCATCAGCATAACTTAAGACTACTTGAAACATATCTTGATACGTAGGACACGCTGTAATTCTGGCTCCTTAGGAATTAAGTGAAATGCACGAGAACAAAAGAAGCAGGCTGAGCTGTAGGTTGGCGGGTGTTGTGTGGACAGTTGTGGAGGCGTCGTCTTACTGAGGTCACTGATTCTGATTCTTCCATTATATTAAAATATGCCGGCATAACTGGGTAGGTCAGGTGCAAAATGTCTTTCTTTTGTTCTTAACAATAATAAACAGATTTAACTGATAGTTTTTGTTTGTTGTTCAGGAAGTTAAGACCACCTCAGACATAAGGTGGGTGCGTGGAGCTGCAACCCTGGAGAACAAACGAGGGGCATTCAATAGGTCACACAACACACTTTTTTTTCTGAAAGCACGTTGGTTTCATTCGGGATTCCAGTACACCATATTATTCTTCACTCTTTTGGCCCAAAACCTCGTTTTCCAACATAATCTCCTCTCAGTGCGACGGCCTTGCGCCACCTTAGTGGGACGGCCTGTGTGCCCGCGCGGTACCGCCCTACTGGTCGACATCGGAGCCGACGCCTCGCTCCGTCAACAACCTCCACGTCATCCAATGTGCGATTTGTGCTTTTACCAGAGGGGGGGGGGATATCTTAGGGGGTTAGTATAATTATACAGTATATGTTACTAGCTTGGACCCTGGCGTTACCCATGGTTAAACAGTTATTTATAAGTAGTTAATGCCGAAAGTCACTATTCACGCGTATGCACTATCAGAAAAGCCATTCCTTGTTATATCTTTAAAAGTACATTATAGGTAAAGCTTATTTACAAAATCATCTACATACAGATATACGAGAGGAGTTCAAATAGCAAAGGTACATTTGTGAAAAGCTGTACTTATTCTGATGATAGAAAACTGAAACATGCGTTATTTTTCTACGCATCATCCCTCGACTTCAATGCAGTTTTCCCGACGTTTTACGAGTTTTTTTTATTTCATCAGAAAAGTACGTTTTTAGGTTGCATTTGTAACCAATTTTGCACCGCAGCAATGACGTCTTCATCACTTTCCCTGTACTACTTCCATTAAGGGTCCAAACATGTGAAAATCGCTTGGAGCCAGGTCTGGACTGTATGGTGGATGTTCCAGCACCTCGAATCTCAACTCCTTTATTGCGTCGGCTATCCGTTTGGCAGAATGTGGGCGAGCGGTATCTTGCTGCAGGATGACACCTCTTCACAGTTTTCCACGACGTTTGGATCTGATTGCAGGTTTTAGTTTCGTACGCAACACATCACATCCAGCATACAATACAGACCTGGCTCTAAAGCCTCGTTTACGCTGGGGCGACGTCTTGCAACATTGTGGCATGCTACGGAAATGTGGCGTGCGTCGTCTTGCCATTAAGTTCTAAATGTTTTGAAATGCTTACCTACTACATAACACTTTTTCAAAATTAATAAGCAAACATATTAATAGTATTAATAGTAAGACTGTATTAAAAACTTTCAGTGTTCGGCTCCACAAATTTAAATTATATGTAAAGTTTTACTCCAGTGCGTGGGAAATAAACATTTCAGGTTCGGATGCATAAACTAAAACCAGAGGAGGGGATGGTCTGATGCAGAGGGGGGGGGGTGGAATCCCCCCCTGCAAATCGCACACTGCCGTCACCCACCAACTGCTTCCCGCGGAGTGCATCCTTCACTGGGCCAAACAGATGGAAGTCGGAGAGAGCGAGATCCGGGTGGTAGGGCGAAGAACGCAGCTGGTGGACGCGTGTGTCAACGGAGACGTCTAGCTGTACAGAGAGCGCCCGCACTTACCAACGCTGCAGGCTACACAGCTGTGTGCGGGAGATCGCTCAGGTTTGTGCGATCACGTTGCGATCATAATACATACCTCGCCCAACGGCTCACCGTGCTTTTGTCCCTTCCAGGTCTCCGCAGACATTCTGCAAACGCCTATGAATATATGTGATGCTCTGGTTTTCCGCCTAAAAGGAATTCAATTACAGTTCTCCACCTGGAACGCACCTCCGGTACAGGCGCCATTTTGGAGGTCCATCCGGCCGATCTTCTTGGAACTGTACGGGCTGAAGCGAGAATATTCCACGCTGTCCTACAACAAAGTTCGCTTTTTGTTTTTCCACCGAAATTCGCTGGCAAAAAATTTGTTACGCTACTTATTGAACCCCCTTATAGAACATAAGTGTATCCCCAGGTGCTGCGGATGTGATTTACGAGGGCATTTGAAAAGTCCGTGCAAAGTCCGAGAGATGGCACCACCGGCGCGTATCGAGGTCATGTTTAATTCGTAGCATCTTTGGAAAGAACGCACACCAAGTTTCAGTCATGTTGGTCTATTTCTTTGTGTTTGGCATTCGTGTGAATCGAGAAAGTTGAGTGATTGTCAGAAAATGGACGAAAAAGAATTTCGTGTGATAATTAAACGTTACTTTATGAAAGGCAAAACGCCTCAGGAGACTAAAGAGAAGCTTGATAAACTTTATGATGACTCTGCACCTTCGATTAGAACAGTTTATAAGTGGTTTCAAAATTTATGGAGTGGCCATATGGGCACAAGTGATGCTGAACGTTCTGGACGCGAGGTTACGACTCCAGAAATCATTGATAAAATCCATGATATGATGACGGATGACAGAACATTTAAGGCGCGTGAAATTGCTAGTGCTGTGGGCATCTCGAATGAACGGGTACATAATATTTTGCATAAACATTTGGACATGAGAAAGCTATCCGGAAGATGGGTTCCGTGATTGCTCACGCTTGACCAAAAACGGAATCGTGTGAAGTCTTGCAAGGATGGTTTGCAGCTGTTCAGGAAGAATCCGCAGGACTTTAAGCGTCGTTTCGTAACTGTTGATGAAACATGGATACATTACTATACTTCTGAGACCAAACAACAATCTAAACAATGGGCACCAAAAAAGGCGAAGATCATTTCTTCGGACAGAGAGGTTATGGCGACTGCCTTTTGGGATTCCCAAGGGATAATCCTCATCGAGTATCTGGAAAAGGGTAAAACTATTACAGGTGAATATTATCCATCGTTATTGGACTGTTTGAAAACCGAGCTGGAAGAATAACGCCGGCGATTGGACCGCAAAAAAGTCCTTTTCCATCACGACAATGCACCGGCGAACACCTCAGCTGTTGTGGTCGCAGAATTAATGGAAATAGGATTCCAACTCGTTTCACATCCATCCTATTCTCCAGATTTGGCTCCCTCGGACTACTATTCGTTCCCCAATTTGAAGAAATGGCTGGCGGGACAAAGATTTTATTCAAACGAGGAGGTAATTGCAGGAATTAATAACTATTTTGCAGACTTGGACAATTCCCGTTATTCGGAAGGGATCAACAAATTAGAACAGCGTCGGACAAAGTGTATAAGTCTGAAAGGAGACTATGTCGAAAGATAAAAAAAGTTTACCCCAAACATGTGAGTAGTTTTTATTTTTGCACGAACTTTTCAAACCCCCCTCGTATAAACTCAAAAACGCTGTACAGGCATATCTTGCAATTGACGAGTTTCTTTATTTGTGATCCTTAAATACGACTGGACTGTCTTCAAATAAATAAATTTAAGTGTAAACATCGACAGCGGCGCTTTTGCTTAACTAAATAGGGTATCGGAACTGAATTTGCAGCGTGTTTGACAAGTAAAATTAACGCCCTGTTCTTAACATCAATTTTTTTACTTGTGAGGATGTACGTATCGTTGCAGCCGTAGCCCGTGAAGACGAAACTGGGAAGGAAGGAAGGAAGGAGGAATAGGGTTTAATGTCCCGTCGATAGCGAGGTTATTACAAACGGCACTCAAGCTCGAATTGTTTAAACAATGAGAAAGGAAATCAGCCCTGCCATTTCAAAGGAACCGTCCCGGTATTTGCCTGGAGCAGTTCAGGGAAAACCGAAACCTGCACGGCCGGACACGGATCTGAACCGACGTTCTCCGGATTACGAATCCACTGGGCTGCCTCAGCCACCTCACTAGGCACGGTTCGCAAACGGCAATAATTGTTCATATACTCTGACCGCGAACGCAACTGCATGAAATACCAACGCGCTGTACATTAACAATGTATCCTCCGCCACGCACGTCACGGACAGACGTTACTGCGCCTCGCCCTCGTGTTGTTGCACGGCTATATACACTGCTGGCCATTAAAACTGCTACACCAAGAAGAAATGCAGATGATAAACGGGTATTCATTGGACAAATATATTATACTAGAACTGACATGTGATTACATTTTAACGCATTTTGGGTGCATAGATCCTGACAAATCACTACCCAGAACAACGACCTATAGCCGGAATAACGGCCTTGATACGCCTGGGTATTGAGTCAAACAGAGCTTGGATGGCGTGTACAGGTACAGCTGCCCACGCAGTTTCAACACGATACCACAGTTCATCAAGAGTAGTCACTGGCGTATTGTGAGAGCCAGTTGCTCGGCCACCATTCACCAGACGTTTTCAGTTGGTGAGAGATCTGGAGAATGTGCTGACCAGGGCAACAGTCGAACATTTTCTGTATCCAGAAAGGCCCGTACAGAACCTGCAACATGCGGTCGTGCATTATCCTGCTGAAAATGTAGGGTTTCGTAGGGATCGAATCAAGGGTAGAGCCACGGGTCGTAACACATCTGAAATGTAACGTCCACTGTTCAAAGGGCCGTCAATGCAAACAACAGGTGACCGAGACGTGTAACCAATGACACCCCATACCATCACGCCGGGTGATACGCTAGTATGACGATGACGAATACACGCTTCCAATGTGCGTTCACCGCGATGTCACCAAACACGGATGCGACCATCGTGATGCTGTAAACAGAACCTGGATTCATCCGAAAAAATGACATTTTGCCATTCGTGCACCCAGGTTCGTCGTTGAGTACACCACCGCATGCGCTTCTGTCTGTGATGCAGGGTCAAGGGTAACCGCAGCCACGGTCTCCGAGCTGCTGCAGTCGTCGTCGAACTGTTCGTGCAGATGGTTGTTGTCTTGCAAACGTCCCCATCTGTTGACTAAGGGATCGAACGTGGCTGCACGATCCGTTACAGCCATGCGGATAAGATGCCTGTCATCTCGATTGCTAGTGATGCGAGGCCGTTGGGATCCAGCACGACGTTCCGTATTGCCCTCCTGAACCCACCGATTCCATATTTGCTAACAGTCATTGGATCTCGACCAACGCGAGCAGCAATGTCGCGATACGATAAACCGCAATCGCGATAGGCTACAATCCTACCTGTATCAAAGGCGCAAACGTGATGGTACGCATTTCTCCTCCTTACACGAGGCATCACAACAACGTTTCACCAGGCAACGGCGGTCAACTGCTGTTTGAGAAATCGGTTAGAAACTTTCGTCATGTCAGCACGTTGTAGGTGTCGCCACCGGCGGCAACCTTGTGTGAATGCTCTGAAAAGCTAACCATTTGCATATCACAGCATCTTCATCCTGTCGGTTAAATTTCGCGTCTGTAGCACGTCATCTTCGTGGTGTAGCAATTTTAATGGCCAGTAGTGTAGTTTGTTCCTCTGGTATGGAGCCCCCTTCGTACCGAAGCGAATACAAGTGAAAAAGAAGTGTCTCTGGTGTAAACACTAGACGCGCATGCTGAAGCGGCACTCGCCTTCACAGTTGTTCGCCGCTGTTCCTCTGGTTGTTTGTTTTTTAGCGAGCCGTAAAAGGGAGTTCGTGTGCTCTCGGCTTCGGCGCTAAGAATAGAGAAACCTTTGGTCTGTCTTTGCCTACTTTTCTTGTTGCTGATATGAGTTGCATGGAGCTGTCCGAAGACAATGTAATGGTCCAGATGAGAGAATGTACAGGACCTCCCTCCTAAGAATAGTCAGGCGCATTTTCTCTTGTGTTTCGGCAGATGTATAAAGGTTCCCTTTTATAGTGTGTAGCTGACGAGTACACACGAATAATGCGTATCAGGTTTCTTAACGCGACGGCCAGTGTCGACGGAAATTGTAGTTAGTTTCCCATTGTTGTTGTTGTGATCTTCAGTCCTGAGACTGGTTTGATGCAGCTCTCCATGCTACTCTATCCTGTGCAAGCTTCTTCATCTCTCAGTACCTACTGCAACCTACATCCTTCTGAATCTGCTTAGTGTATTCATCTCTTGGTCTCCCCCTACGATTTTTACCCTCCACGCTACCCTCCAATACTAAATTGGTGATCCCTTGATGCCTCAGAACATGTCCTACCAACCGATCCCTTCTTCTGGTCAAGTTGTGCCACAAGCTTCTCTTCTCCCCAATCCTATTCAATACTTCCTCATTAGTTATGTGATCTACCCATCTAATCTTCAGCATTCTTATGTAGCACCACATTTCGAAAGCTTCTATTCTCTTCTTTTCCAAACTATTTACCGTCCATGTTTCACTTCCATACATGGCTACACTCCATACAAATACTTTCAGAAACGACTTCCTGACACTTAAATCTATACTCGATGTTAACAAATTTCTCTTCTTCAGAAACGCTTTCCTTGCCATTGCCAGTCTACATTTTATATCCTCTCTACTTCGACCATCATCAGTTATTTTGCTTCCCAAATAGCAAAATTCCTTTACTACTTTAAGTGTCTCATTTCCTAATCTAATTCCCTCAGCATCACCCTACTTAATTCGACTACATTCCATTATCCTCGTTTTGCTTTTGTTGATGTTCATCTTATATCCTCCTTTCAAGACACTGTCCATTCCGTTCAACTGCTCTTCCAGGTCCTTTGCTGTCTCTGACAGAATTACAATGTCATCGGCAAACCTCAAGTTTTTTATTTCTTCTCCATGGATTTTAATACCTACTCCGAATTTTTCTTTTGTTTCCTTTACTGCTTGCTCAATATACAGATTGAATAACATCGGGGAGAGGCTACAACCCTGTCTCACTCCCTTCCCAACCACTGCTTCCCTTTCATGTCCCTCGACTCTTATAACTGCCATCTGGTTTCTGTACAAATTGTAAATAGCCTTTCGCTCCCTGTATTTTACTCCTGCCACCTTTAGAATTTGAAAGACAGTGTTCCAGTCAACTTTGTCAAAAGCTTTCTCTAAGTCTACAAATGCTAGAAACATAGATTTGCCTGTCCTTAATTTATCTTCTAAGATAAGTCGTAGTATTGCCTCACGTGTTCCAGTATTTCTACGGAATCCAAACTGATCTTCCCCGAGGTCGGCTTCTACTAGTTTTTCCATTCGTCTGTAAAGAATTCGAGTTAGTATTTTGCAGCTGTGGCTTATTAAACTGATTGTTCGGTAATTTTCACATCTGTCAACACCTGCTTTCTTTGGGATTGGAATTATTATATTTATCGCGGAATTTTACGTGCCCATTCGGTAGAGCCGTCCCAGATCACTCTAGTGCGATATTCGTGTTATCGATATGGATTAACAAAGACAGAGTCGCCCTGGGTTGCAGTGACCAGCCATGCGGTGCTGCTCAGTAGCTGCTGCAGTTCTACGTTATTCTCTTCCTGCGTCCCTGTCCCTGATAAAACGGATTTCGCACTAGCCTAATTTGTGCCGCTCTACGCAATGGGCATGTAAAATTCCTCGATAAAGATGATTTTGATTGTAAAGGGAAGCAAATCGACGCTTTTTGCTGACACTGTGCCTCGCATGAAACATCCAATTTTGTCTGGGCGGACTCTGCTAGACATTGCAAAAACGAAATTGTAAATATCTGCGTAAACACAAGAGCTTCTCGGATTTCTCGGATCTCAGAGACAGCGGAAATGGAGAAGAAAGAGAAATTTGAGTGGTAGAAAACTGTCGAAGAATTCCGACGTCGTACAGAGGGCGTGAATAAACGATTAACTCATTAAATGTCTGCATTAGTGGGGTAAGGCGTATGTACGCATAATCTTCGTAACTCTTTTCATTAAAAAGGTAAAGCTCAATGAATTTCTTTGAAACTAAACCAATTCGAATTTGTAGCTGTTATACAGACTGAAACTGGTATATTTTTAAAGTCCTGATCATTCTCGTTGCTTACTATCAGGATATCTCTAATGGCATGCTTATGCATGCTGTGTTAAGTGCATTACCTGCACATGTTTCACGTAGACGAGCAATTCGAGTCACTTAAATTCTTCCTCTCCTACGCAAATTGCGCGTTTCTGTTCTCCATCGTGAGTATAATGTGCTGTACGGAATAAGTGAAAGAAATTTACCGCGGTAACGTTGGCGCCGAGAAACAGAACACAGTTTATCCTTCGAAGGTCGTTCCGTCGCGTTCCGTCCGCTCCAGCGTAAATGCTTATTCGGAGCCTTACACGGCGCGCACGAGCGAATGTGCGTTCGCTACGGCGTGGAATTGCTTGGCCCGCACAGTTGCGTTTGTGCTCCCAACGGCGCCTGGCAACAGACGGAGTCTCGAGAGGCAGCTTCGGCGCCCTGCCGCTAGTGGCGCTGGAGGAGCGCAGCGTCGATACATCGATCCCGGCGGGCAGCCAATAAACAGCTGAGGCGGCGCTTCTCGAGAGCGCGGTTGTTGGACGCTCTTTTGTTTCGTCGCCAACGCTACAAAACGAAAAAGAATTAACGCTCTACTTAAGACGTTTTCTTTATAAGCTAGGTAACAAGAGGAGGCCGCGACGTTAAGATCACGGACTTACTTCAGGCTTTGTACATTTTTAATGGTGCAGTAGTATACCACAATACAAAAGTAATAACGTGTACTACGTAGGCAATTTCGAGAAAATCGCAAGAGCAGTCTTCGACGTTAGTGACGTACTGGTGCGTTGCGAACCTGACTACGAGATGGCGGTGGTCGTGTGCTTAGCGTTCAGACTGGATCGAGTCCCGCTCATCCTTTTCAATTTATATTTTTCAATCCAAGTCATATAATTCCGTACATATTACATTTAAAAGGTAATACGATCAAAAGACATGTCTAATTGCATGAACTTTTATTGAATTTTCAGCGTTATTTAACAATTTAATATTTTTATTATTGCAACAAATATTATATATCTTTTATTTCTATAAGCAAGTTAAAAACTGTATCAAGCACCTTAAAAGGTGTTGATAATTGATAGACAATTGCTTTTTTCTGAACATGCTGTTAAATCTAATTTTCGACTTCGATATTTGCGAAAATGTTGCGTTGCGCATTGTTTGCATCCAGATGGTCGAAAGAGAGATAATTTTTTCAAGATACGATAATGCAGTGCAGGAGGCGGCATTGCGGCGACTACAACCGCTATGAAATACATTAAACGAATTCGCAACTGCGAATAAGGACAACCATCGGCTGTAGAATGGATGACAAGGCTGAAAATTTGTGTAGGAGGATGGTTGGCGACAAATGGAAGTCTGGCTCTGGCCGTGAGTCGTGCACGGATACCCAAATGGTGAAGCGACAAGCGGGAAATCCGGGTTTGAGCCCCGGTCCGCCAGAAATTTTCATTGTCGTCATTCCAATCTACAGCCGATGGTTGTTCTTATTCGTAATTGCGAATTGGTTTAATGTAATTTCTAAAATGTCAACGGACTTAATTTTTCCTTAGAAACGTTGAAGATCCTTGAACATTGTGGGGGAATCACATTAACTCGATGAATAGATGCCGTTTTAATTTTGTTTTTCGTGTCTGTATGAAAAATAGGGTCGTGGAACCTGTAACGTTGAAAGCACATCCAGCGATTAATCGCGCATTACCCTCATATTCTGGCATATTGTGTTATTGAATAAGTTTATTTACAGCTTTTTTTTATCAATGTTTGACTTGGGCTATGCAAGTGCCTGCAGATCGAAGCGTCGAGGTGCAAAGCTGTTCTCGGTTCCTTACCCGGTTGCTGGTATTAGGGATTTCGGACAGGCAAACATTTTAAGGAAAACTCTATGGATTTGTTGGTTTACTTGTCGGTTGTTATAAATGTAATATTTCTTGTGATACTAAAAATTTGCAAACAAGCAAATAACACTGGAAATTCAATAAAAGTTCGTGCAAATACACGTGTCTTTTCATCATATTACCTTTCAAATGTAATCGTGGTACCTTACATATGTTATATGTGTGAAATAATATTACCAGAGTTGAAAAAAAATGAAAAAGAAATGAGCGGGACTCGATGCAGCGACGCATCGATCAGGGAGCTTGAACGATAACCACGTGACTGCCGCCATCTCGGTTCAGACTCGCAACGCACTGATACATCACACGCGCAAAACTTCACTCGCGATTTTCTCGACCACGCCTTACAAGGGAACCTCCCCATCGCACCCCCCTCAGATTTAGTGATAAGTTGGCACAGTGGATAGGCCTTGAAAAACTGAACACACATCAATCGAGAAAACAGGAAGAAGTTGTGTGGAACTATGAAAAAAATAAACAAAATATACAAACTGAATAGACCATGTGCAATATAGGTATATCAATAATAACATGCGCTCAGTAGTGCGGTGGTCCCGTGGTTACCGTGAGCAGCTGCGGAACGAAAGGTCTTTGGTTCAAGTCTTCCCGCGAGTGTAAATTTTACTTTATTTATTTTCGCAAAGTTATGATCTGTCGTTCGTTCATTGACGTCTCCGTTCACTGTAATAAGTTTAGTGTCTGTGTTTTGCGACCGCACCGCAAAACTGTGCGATTAGTAGACGAAAGGACGTGCCTCTCCAATGGGAACCGAAAACATTTGATCGCAAGGTCATAGGTCAACCGATTCCTCCACAGGAGAACACGTCTGATATATTCTATACGACACTGGTGACGGCATGTGCGTCACATGACAGGAATATGTTGTCGACCCACCTAACTTCTACACTTCGCAAATGGGTAAAAAGATTCTTCTACCTTGCCCGATTTAGGTTTTCTCGTGGATCTGATAATCACTCCCAAAAAAGTGATGAAAACATAAGAGTTTGTCATATAAACTGCAACAAATGAATGCAACAGTTTCACAGTCGCACAGTTTTCTCTGTGCTCTGTCAAAACATATTTTTAACGTTTTCAAATTTTCCGTATGTAGACCGTCAAATCCTGCATATGTCCAAGCAAATCTGAACATGTCCTGGAATTTTGGGGAGCGAAGTTGATTATATGTGAGTGCTTGAACTTTGATAATTGTATGAAAATAAGAAAGTAAATTTCTCACTCGAGGGAAGACTTGAACCTAGGACCTCTAGTTCCGCAGTTGCTCACGCTAACCACAGGACCACAGTGCTCCTCAGCCCATTTTACCCTTGATGTTGCATATCTTCCATGGACTATTCAGTCTGTATATTTTGCTTACTTTTTCCTTGTTCCACACAACTTCTTCCTGTTTTCTCGATTGGTGTGTGTTCAGTTTTTTAAGGCCTATCCACTGTGCCAACTTATAACTAAATCTGAAGGGGGTGCGATGGGGAGGTTCCCTTGTTAGTAGTATGCCCTACTACCTGCACACTATGTTGTCCTAATGGACTACTAAAATTGTGCGACGTTTGAAGTTAATTGCCTTCTCCCTGTATGAATCGTACTAATTCAGCGGTACACTTTCTCCAATAATTCATCAATTTACTATATCGTTTCCTGTCTCCTGCTTTTAAGTTACTTCTTCTCGTTTTATAATTTGCTTCTTGTTGCAAAGCTTCTCACTTCTAACTCCTATCTATATTTTCTTCTATCTTCGACATCATACTTATCTGTTACAGTTTGTATCAGATGTTCTTGAGCTTTCTTACACTAATTGGATTCCGCTTTTCATTTTTTCAGAATGTACATGTTTTATCGTGAGTCTGGTAGGATATGTTCGCCAGATGACCCTGTAAAATACTGAAAATGGCTCTGAGCACTATGGGACTTAACTTCTAAGGTCATCAGTCCCCTAGAACTTAGAACTACTTAAACCTAACTAACCTAAGGACATCACACACATCCATGCCCGAGGCAGGATTCGAACCTGCGACCGTAGCGGTCACGCGGTTCCAGACTGAAGCGCCTAGAACCGCACGGCCACATCGGCCGGCTAAAATACTGACCCGTACTGATTATTTTCATCTGTGTTCTTTGAATGTGTTCATACGTGTTTGCTAAATCGTGCACAAACTAAAAAAAATCAGTTTTGATTAGTATTGTTTTATTTTATTTTTCGAGTTAAATATCGCCCATTACACAGACCTTTGTTTCCTAATTTCATCGTTTTCTTTTTGCTAGTGCGCCAAGGAAGAGAAGAGTTCTTGCCAAATTGCTGTTTTGTAATTTATAGTTTTTCCGCTTCCAGTTAGCATTCAGCAGTGCCGGAGGTGAAGTCGAACACAGAAGCCAGCCACACACACTAACAGCCACAGTGAAGTGCACTGCAGGGGGTACTGAAGTCACGGTTTCTTCCAGGGTTTCAAAAGTTTTCCAGTTCAACATTTCGACACTCATTCTCCCACAGGTCAAACAAACCTGTGACCATTCGTAGCGTCCCTCACTGTAGACATCCAGTATCCACAGTCAGTTCTGGCTGGCCCGGGCTCCACACACTTGGGCGGTACTCTGGGATGAGCCGAACGAGTGTCCTATGACCTATTCACTTTTATTTATGTTTGAGTCATCAGTCTTCTGACTGGTTTGATGCCACCCGCCACGAATTCCTCTCCTCTGCCAAACTCTTCAACTCAGAGTGGCTCGCGCAATGTATGTCTTCAATTATTTGCTGGATGTATCCCAATCTCTGTCTTCCCCAACATTTTTAATCTTTATAGCTTCCTGTAGTACCATGGAAGTTATTCAGAAAAATTGTTCAAATGACTCTAAGTGCTATGGGACTTAACATCTTAGATCATCAGTCCCCTAGACTTAGAACTACTTAAACGTAAAATCCAGGGAGAAGAAATAAAAACGTTGAGGTTCGCCGATGACATTGTAATTCTGTCAGAGACAGCAAAGGACTTGGAAGAGCAGTTGAACGGAATGGATGGTGTCTTGAAGGGAGGATATAAGATGAACATCAACAAAAGCAAAACGAGGATAATGGAATGTAGTCAAATTAAGTCGGGTGATGTTGAGGGTATTAGATTAGGAATTGAGACACTTAAAGTAGTAAAGGAGTTTTGCTATTTGGGGTGCAAAATAACTGATGATGGTCGAAGTAGAGAGGATATAAAATGTAGACTGGCAATGGCAAGGAAAGCGTTTCTGAAGAAGAGAAATTTGCTAACATCGAGTATAGATTTAAGTGTCAGGAAGTCATTTCTGAAAGTATTTGTATGGAGTGTAGCCATGTATGAAAGTGAAACATGGACGGTAAATAGTTTGGACAAGAAGAGAATAGAAGCTTTCGAAATGTGGTGCTACAGAAGAATGCTGAAGATTAGATGGGTAGATCACATAACTAATGAGGAAATATTGAATAGGATTGGGGAGAAGAGAAGTTTGTGGCACAACTTGACAAGAAGAAGGGATCGGTTGGTAGGACATGTTCTGAGGCATCAAGGGATCACCAATTTAATATTGGAGGGCAGCGTGGAGGGTAAAAATCATAGGGGGAGACCAAGAGATGAATACACTAAGCAGATTCAGAAGGATGTAGGTAGCAGTAGGTACTGGGAGATGAAGAAGCTTGCACAGGATAGAGTAGCATGGAGAGCTGCATCAAACCAGTCTCAGGACTGAAGACCACAACAACAACAAACCTAACCTAAGGACATGACACACATCCATGCCCGAGGTAGGATTCGAACCTGTGACCGTTGCAGCAGCTTGGTTCCGAACTGAAGCGCCTAGAACCATTCGGCCACAGCGGTCGGCATGGAAGCTTTTCCCCGATGTCTTAACAAATGTTCTATCATGCTGTCACTTCTCCTTGTCAGTGTTTTCGATATATTGCTTTTCTCAGCGATTCTCTTTCGTTACGTAATTTTCAATATTCTTCTGTAGCACTACATCTCAAATGCTCCGATTCTCTTCTGCTCTGGTTTTCCCACTTTCCATGTCACTGCCATACAATACGTTAAATTTCTTCCTCAAATTAAGGCCTATATTTGATACTAATAGACTTCTCTGGGTCGGGAGCTCCCTTTTTGCCAGTCGTAGTCAGCATTTTTCTCATCCTTGCTCCGCCCGTCGTGAATTATTTTGCTGCCTAGGTAGCAGAATTCGTTACCTTTGCCTGCTTCGTGGCCTCCAATTCTGATGTTGAGTTTCTCGCTGTTCTCATTTCTGCTATTTCTGATTACTTCCGTCTTTCTTCGATTTACTTTCAGTCCACATTCAGTACTCATTAGACAGTTCATTCTATTCAGCAGATCATGTAATTCTTCTTCACTTGGGATAGCAATGTCATCAGCGAATCGTATCATTGATATCATTTCACGTTGAATTTGGTTCCACTCCAGAACCTTTATTTCCATCATTGCTTCTTCGATGCACAGATTGAACAGTATGGGCGCAAGACTGCATTCCTGTCTTACGCCCTTTTTAATCCGAGCATTTTGTTCTTGGTCACCCACTCATATTATTCCCACTTGGCTCTTGTACATATTACTCGTCTTTCCCTATTGCTTACCCCTATTTTTCTCTGAATTTCGAACACCTCGCACCATTTGACACTGTCGAACGCTTTTTCTGGGTCGACAAATCCTACGAACGAACGTGTGTCTATTTTTTTCAGTCTTTCTTGTATTACCAAGCGCAACATCGACAGTGGCTCCCTGGTTCCTTTACCTTTCCCAAAGGCATACTGATCGTCTTTTTACACATCCATAATTTTTCCCATTCTTCTGTATACTCCTCTTGTCAGCAACAGGGATACAGGAATTACACGAAATGTATTCACAGATGCGAATTCGGACGACCGCAATGAATGACTGCAACTAAAAATTGTCTCGCACCTGGAACCGAACCCCTGTTTTACGCTAGCGGTCCTCTCCAGCGCTTTGGCCATCCGTGCACGTGTCGCTCATCCGTCACAACCTGCACTGACCGGGTGGGGAAATTTTAATTGAAAGTCACTGCCTGGTACTGAAGCTTTGCATATGTTCTAATGATTCCCCACTCTGCAGTCTCTTGGCCTTTCATTTCCTCCCGGAGTCAGTACTTTTGTTTCCCTTCGTATCGACTTCACTGTACAACGCTTTCCTTCAGCTTCAATGGTGTTTCCGCATTCTGTAAACCGTGCCCGCCTTTTGCAAGGAGATGGAGATGAAGTGAAGCGGCGGCGCCCGGATAGCTCACCCTGTAAGACCGTCGGCCGAGCCGTTCGACAGACTCTGTCAGAATTGCGGCCCTTCCTGCTGTCACGAATTCTCAGTCGTAGCACCTGCCCCACAAGGAGTGTCCTTGTACCGAAAAAAATATTAATTTTTTTCCGCGGCGATTAGCTCCAATTATCGTGATGTCGGTCGGGTCGTTGCGTGTGGAAGGAACCGGCTGTTGCGTAACGGAGCGATGGCCATTACGGCCTGACCCACAGACCGAGAACAAAGGCGGCCCTCTGAACCCTTACGTGGCCGGGCGTCCTGTTAAACTGCGGCCGGTAGAGGTCGGCCAGAGGTCACTGCCGTCAGCTGGAAGGGCCGTAAGTGATGCATCGGTGTAGAAGACTGCGGGTCGTCCGACGAGAACTGTGGTTCCAAAAATTTTGCGATCGGAAGTGGTCATAACTTATTTTGTTTTCTATCGGAGGCAGTCAAGATTTTTACTGACCACCTGATCCTCGGAATCTAGGAAAACTTAGTTGAAGCTTTTTTTTGGCAAAAAATCGGCCAAATATTTTGCCAAATTATTTGTCTGAAAGTAAGAAATAGACTAGATTAGAGAAACACTTGATGAACCTCATTGTTGTACGTAATTCCGAGCATCATTCAAAGGTGCGTCAAATGTTTCTCTGTTCTGCTTTTTACTTTTAGACAAATCATTTTACAAAGCATTTGACCATTTTTCAACTTTGAAGTTTGTTCAGAAAAAAATGGCTCTGAGCACTATGGGACTTAACTGCTGAGGTCATCAGTCCCCTAGAACTTAGAACTACTTAAACCTAACTAACCTAAGGACATCACACTTATCCATGCCCGAGGCAGGATTCGAACCTGCGACCGTAGCGGTCGCGCGGTTCCAGACTGTAGCGCCTAGAACCGCTCGGCCACCCCGGCCGGCGAAGTTTGTTCAGAGAGCGTGGTGTTATGGACACTTCATTTCCTTTCGTAGCGCCTTCTCCTCTCGAAATGTCCTGAATTTAATACTTGAGTCAAAAGAAAACACGTTGACAGTTAAATATCACATCAAGGTAACTTCTTACGCACAGAATAGCTAGATCTTGGAGAGACGCACTTTTTGACGCTTCGTTTCGTAGATAGCTGTTCATGAAATATTTCAGTTTTCCTTCAGTTCACTAACTACCTTTTTCTTAACGAACCTGATTATTTTCAAGCGAATAAAGCTTTTTCTCTTTGTAAACCATAGACCTCGAGGTGGTCAATTTTAAACCCCATATATCCATTCCCCACTCTTCGTATCGCAATGGAGATTCAGACAGAGCCCATTCCGTACAGGATTGCCAGTTACCCTGATTTGGGTGGGAACGTCCCGAATTTTCTGTTGAAAACGCGACTGCCCATTAAACCTTGTCGGGATACAAAAAAATCCCGATTACACAGAAACGAGTAACATTTCACACAATAAGTGTGTTCACTATAGGAGTCAAGAGGTGCTCCTGTAATTTAACTAAGCTTGGAAATGAAGCTGTTAGTCCTGAGAGACCAGCACTCAACAGCCGTTCAGAGCTCCCTCGGCCTGAATTGCTGTCTGATGATGACCAAATGTCAGTTTAGGAAAAAAAAGCAAAAAAAAAAAAGTCCTCAATCGGTAGAAGTCTATTGGCTTCGGCCGACAGTCATTTGCTTCTGGCTGCAGCCGACGTTACGCACGCAGGTGACAGCACTGTGTGAGGTAGCCATTGTTCTCTCTTTCTCACTGTGTGTTTTACTTCGCTCTATTTACACAGAAACAATGATTTCAGTTTCGATCGCGAACATCGTTGAATTGATTTTTACCTCCGACTTCTGCCTGTAGAAGCGGCTGCGGCTTGTTCGCCCCGCACGGTGAAGGTGAGTGTGGGGCGGGGCTTACAGACGCCTAAGTTAACGTCTATTGAAGTACCAGTGCCAAAAGAGAAGAAAAAGTGAAACGGAAAAACCAATTTTAATGACGAATGATGTGAGGTTTACTCACGGCTTCACAAAGGTAGAGATGATCAGTGCATTGTAGGCTTCTCACTGTTTATTGTCTGTCACTGAGGCGGAACTGACGTTAGAGACACTGACGTTAAAAACCGGGATTCTGTTCAGTTTAAAACTGTCATGTTCGAAAAAAATGCCGACTTCGGTTTACAGAAATCTGGAAAACTTGATTGTGTAATTTATGTGGAGTCTTGTTGTTGCTTCACTTCAACATTAGACCAAACATTTAAACCATAGTAAAATTTTATAAAAGGCGATAAAAATTGAAATTTTCATTACTCGCTAATAGCAACTAACTTTTATCCTTTTATTTAATTTTCACGTTTGTTATCAAATGGAAACATCAGAAGTGGTAGCTTCGGCTGCCTGTGGGAAAGGATGTTCTCCTTGCACGCACTCTCATGCACTTCCTTGCGGCACTGAGGCACGGCACATTGGGTGCCACGGTTATGATATTAAATTGTTTCCAGTGTTAAAAAGAATGAAATGCCTGAAATATTAGAGACACAACATATTAGTGAAGACAGCCACACTTGTAATATTACAGTCATGGCAGTCAAAGTGTCAAAAAAGTTTATTCAAATCAAACCAGTACCGGTTTCGTCTTCGGCTCTTGGAGATTTCCTTGGTTTCTTGCTGAGGCTACATTTTGTACTTGTTATTAATTTGGTGCAGTGGTTTATATTTCTGTGTGTGACTCATGCGTTCTGTATTTGTTTTCCGCGTTTTAAAGTATACACAGTTTTGCACACGCAGTATGTGAGTGCAGCTTAATTCTCCGGAAACCACGATAACACACACAATTTGCAACAAATTAATATACGAGGTGTGGCTATGAAATATTGCTTGACGTATTCCAATCTCCGTCTTCCTCTACAGTTTTTGCCCTCTACAGCTCCCTCTAGTACCATGGAAGTCATTCCCTCATGTCTTAGCAGACGTCCTATCATCCTGTCCCTTCTCCTTATCAGTGTTTTCCACATATTCCTTTCCTCTCCGATTCTGCGTAGAACCTCCTCATTCCTTACCTTATCAGTCCACCTAATTTTCAACATTCGTCTATAGCACCACATCTCAAATGCTTCGATTCTCTTCCGTTCCGGTTTTCCCACAGTCCATGTTTCACTACCATACAATGCTGTACTCCAGATGTAAATCCTCAGAAATTTCTTCCTCAAATTAAGGCCGGTATTTGATATTAGTAGACTTCTCTTGGCCAGAAATGCCTTTTTTGCCATAGCGAGTCTACTTTTGATGTCCTCCTTGCTCCGCCCGTCATTGGTTATTTTACTGCCTAGGTAGCAGAATTCCTTAACTTCTTTGACTTCGTGACCATCAATCCTGATGTTAAGTTTCTCGCTGTTCTCATTTCTACTACTTCTCATTACCTTCGTCTTTCTCCGATTTACTCTCAAATCATACCGTGTACTCATTAGACTGTTCATTCCGTTCAGCAGATCATTTAATTCTTCTTCACTTTCACTCAGGATAGCAATGTCATCAGCGAATCGTATCATTGATATCCTTTCACCTTGTATTTTAATTCCACTCCTGAACCTTTCTTTTATTTCCATCATTGCTTCCTCGATGTACAGATTGAAGAGCAGGGGCGAAAGGCTGCAGCCTTGTCTTACACCCTTCTTAATACGAGCACTTCGTTCTTGATCGTCCACTCTTATTATTCCCTCTTGGTTGTTGTACATATTGTACATGACCCGCCTCTCCCTATAGCTTACCCCTACTTTTTTCAGAATCTCGAACAGCTTGCACCATTTTATATTGTCGAACGATTTTTCCAGGTCGACAAATCCTATGAAAGTGTCTTGATTTTTCTTTAGCCTTGCTTCCATTATTAGCCGTAACGTCAGAATTGCCTCTCTCGTCCCTTTACTTTTCCTAAAGCCAAACTGATCGTCACCTAGCGCATTCTCAATTTTCTTTTCAATTCTTCTGTATATTATTCTTGTAAGCAGCTTCGATGCATGAGGTGTTAAGCTGATTGTGCGATAATTCTCGCACTTGTCAGCTCTTGCCGTCTTCGGAATTGTGTGGATGATGCTCTTCCGAAAGTCAGATGGTATATCGCCAGACTGATATATTCTACACACCAACGTGAATAGTCGTTTTCTTGCCACTTCCCCGGAGATCCGAATGGGGGACTATTCCGGAATCTTTTGCCAATGGAGAGATCATCATGACACTTCTTCAATTACAGGCCACATGTCCTGTGGATACACGTTACGTGTCTTTAATGCAGTGGTTTCCATTGCCTTCTGCATCCTCATGTCGTTGATCATTGCTGATTCTTCCGCCTTTAGGGGCAATTTCCCACCCCTAGGACAAGAGAGTGCCCTGAACCTCTATCCGCTCCTCCGCCCTCTTTGACAAGGCCGTTGGCAGAATGAGGCTGACTTCTTATGCCGGAAGTCTTCGGCCGCCAATGCTGATTATTTTTCAAAATTTAGGTAGTGGCGGGGATCGAACCCGGGACCGAAGACGTTTTGATTATGAATCAATGACGCTACCCCTAGACTACGGGTACGCAGAGTAAGCCAATCGTAGTTGTGAAGCATAAAGCCTCCTCAGCCGGCATCTCTGGTGTCTGTAGGCAAGTCAGCCGTGGCCTTTGTTTGTGTACTAGCTGTCATTTTATTTTCCCAAAGTTATAAGTGTAGTAACAGAGCAACGAATTGTCGTGAAGTTTCACAAGAAACTTAGAAAAACTAGCACTGAAACCTATCTTTTACTAAAATAGTCGTAGCTGGAAGATCACGTAAGCTACTTTTTGAGTGCTTCATGCGTTTCCAAGATGGTCGACAAGGTCACTCGAGCCCGGGACGCCCTTCAACACCAGAAATGGATGAGAGTATGGAAAAACTAGGTAATCTCATTCGATCTGACCGTCGGTTGAGAATTCGATAAACTGTTGAAACTGTAGGAATTGACAAAGAATGCGTAAGACAAATTTTACATAACCAATTTAACATGAGAAAAATATATGCGAAAATGGTGCTGAAAATTGTCACTATGGAACAAAAAAAAAATCTCGTGAAAATATTCGTGCTTACACTCTGAATACCATTGAAAAGATCCTAATTTCTTGAAAATAGTGATAACATGTGCCGGTTCTTGGTTTTTCACTTTTGATCCAGAAACTAAGCGGCAGTCTAGGTGCTGGATTGCCCAACTTCACCGAATGAGTAAATAAAGATTTGAAGAGGCGATGACTGTTTTTTTCGATATTCATGTAGTTGTGTGTCTTCATCGGATTGATGAAGGTAAACTGTTAATCAGCATTACCGCCTTGAGGTTCCTGCTCAACTCTGTGAGAAAAAGAGACAAAATAACCGCCCCAATCGTGGAGCAACAAGTCAGTGATTGTGGATGAAGGCAACCCACCGGCTCACACCGCATTGTCTGTTAAGGTGTTTGTAACTCAGTGTTGGGTCACCCACCTCTCTCGCCTCACCTAGCAACATGTGACTTTCAGCTGCTCCCCAGCGTCAAGTCTGGATTAAAAGGAGCAACATTTCAGTCCACTGAAGCGGTGAAAGAGAAACCGGCATCTTCATCAAGGAGCTCACAGAGCAAGACTTCCAGCACGGTTTCCGTCAGTGGAAGATTCGCGTGGAGCGTCGAAGGGACAAAGAAGGAGAGTAGCCTATACTGAGAGTTACAGTAACGAAATGTGCACGTTTTTAAATGAAAGTTTCCAGTGATAGTCTCATGCCTCCTTCCCTCTGACGGAGATCAAATTGGAATTTCTATCGTTGCACATTATTAGAATCGCTTCTGTAATTTCGTGTTTCACATTTTTCAAAATAACTGAGGCACGTAGTCTTCTCGTTATTACTTTTATGAGGAATCTGATTATGCTATGTAGTTATTATGATGAAATATTGAAGACGTGTTGATGAATATGAATATGTATATGTGTAATAAGGTAAGGAATAATGAGTAGTGGTTAGGGACTCTGGTTTGTGAATAAGGTTGTTGGAAACCAAGAATCATACTTTAAGAGTTATGAAATGTATGTAAATGCGTGAATGTATTACAATGCCGACGAAAATTTTTTGGACACTGTTATATCAATAGGATTTTGTTTCTACGCATTTGTAACGTAAATTGTCAACCTGTGAAATTTTTTTATATGAGAATGCCACGTAGCGCTCTGTATGATAATCACTGGCTGTGCTGTGTGCAGCCTGTGGCTAGTTTGCATTGTTGTCTGCCATTGTAGTGTTGGGCAGCGGCAGCTGGATGTGAACAGCGCGTAGCGTTGCGCAATTGGAGGTGAGCCGCCAGCAGTGGTGGATGTGGGAAATGAGATGGCGGATTTTTGAGTACAGAATGGATATTATGAACTGCTATGTATATTATGCTTTTTCAACACTATTAAGGTAAATACATTGTTTGTTCTCTATTAAAATCTTTCATTTGCTAACTATGCCTATCAGTAGTTAGTGCCTTCCGTAGTTTGAATCTTTTATTTAGCTGGCAGTAGTGGCGCTCGCTGTATTGCAGTAGTTCGAGTAACGAAGATTTTTGTGAGGTAAGTGATTTGTGAAAGGTATAGTTTAATGTTAGTCAGGACCATTCTTTTTTAGGGATTTTTGAAAGTCAGATTGCGTTGCGCTAAAAATATTGTGTGTCAGTTTAAGCACAGTCTTGTGTAATTTGTTCTAAGGGGACGTTTCACTTTTTGTCCAACGACTAACATCATGCAATAATGCATTTCCTTGTCCTCTGCAATTTTGCTTATAATAATATTATATAACTAAGTTTATGTTTTTATTTAGAAGCGATAGGTCCATATCCAGCGATAGGTCCATATCCCTTTACTAATTATGTTTACAGTGTCTGTCTGTCTTTTAGCAGTCTATGTTGGGAAGCGGTTGGTTTGGTGTCGTGTTGATAGCATTCCGTTATATATATATATATATTCGCGTTTTCACAAGTCGAACCTCGCAATCAAAATACCCGATTACTGTTTCTGTGTAATGCAAATGATTTGTTGCATTACACTTCGTTCTGTCACTGAGCTTTTCCGCTCCCCAACCTCGACTCTGCACCTGACTCTGAAAGAAATCAGAAAACAGCAGGTAATGGAGCCGTCTTCGGCCTAGTATGTAATATCCCGTTTTTTAATGTCCTCGCTCTGTGGTCACTGTGATGTGTCCCACCTCTGACCAATTAGCTTTCGGGGAATTAAGAATTCAGTCATTGTATTACACATTCATTCTCTGAGGGGTACGTTATACATTGTACATCGTGGATGTCTAGCGATGTAGCTTACAAAATATCTCATTCGGCCAGTTCTAGAGTATTGCTCCTCAGCGCGGAATTGATGGAGGAAGTAGAGAAGATCCAAATAAGGGTAGAGCATTTCGTTACAGGTTCGTTTAGTAAGCGAGAAAGCAAACTGCAGTGGCAGGCGTTACAAGAGAGGTGGTGTTCTGAGAATGTACGTTCGTAAAAGAGTCAACCAATATACACTCCTGGAAATGGAAAAAAGAACACATTGACACCGGTGTGTCAGACCCACCATACTTGCTCCGGACACTGCGAGAGGGCTGTACAAGCAATGATCACACGCACGGCACAGCGGACACACCAGGAACCGCGGTGTTGGCCGTCGAATGGCGCTAGCTGCGCAGCATTTGTGCACCGCCGCCGTCAGTGTCAGCCAGTTTGCCGTGGCATACGGAGCTCCATCGCAGTCTTTAACACTGGTAGCATGCCGCGACAGCGTGGACGTGAACCGTATGTGCAGTTGACGGACTTTGAGCGAGGGCGTATAGTGGGCATGCGGGAGGCCGGGTGGACGTACCGCCGAATTGCTCAACACGTGGGGCGTGAGGTCTCCACAGTACATCGATGTTGTCGCCAGTGGTCGGCGGAAGGTGCACGTGCCCGTCGACCTGGGACCGGACCGCAGCGACGCACGGATGCACGCCAAGACCGTAGGATCCTACGCAGTGCCGTAGGGGACCGCACCGCCACTTCCCAGCAAATTAGGGACACTGTTGCTCCTGGGGTATCGGCGAGGACCATTCGCAACCGTCTCCATGAAGCTGGGCTACGGTCCCGCACACCGTTAGGCCGTTTTCCGCTCACGCCCCAACATCGTGCAGCCCGCCTGTTCTTATTTCAATTTCCAGGAGTGTATTACTTCCTTCTACATATAAGCCGGCCGGTGTGGCCGAGCGGTTGTAGGCGCTTCAGTCTGGAACCGCGCGACCGCTACGGTCGCAGGTTCGAATCCTGCCTCGGGCATGGATGTGTGTGCTGTCCTTGGGTTAGTTAGGTTTTAGTACTTCTAGGTTTTAGGGGACTGATGACCTCAGATGTTATGTCCCATAGTGCTCAGAGCCATTTGAACCATTTATCTACGTATACCTGACGAAAAGACGGTGAAGATAAAATTGCAAAGATTCGAACCTAGGCAGAGGCTTATCAGCAGTTATACTACCCAGGAACCAACGCGACTGGAATAGCAAAATTGATGTATTGCCAACATCAAGTATGCGACCTTTGTAGATCTCTGTATAATTATTTATTACATTACGGTCGTTTAAAAATGTATAAAATATTCACATTACCCTTTTCGGGTAGTATTTGCCATATTCATGTATGATAAATTCTTTAAAAAGTTTCATGCGGATATATAACAAACACATTAGACACTTCGAACATCATGAGTGTTTTTTTTTACGATGTGATGTTATGACGTATGTTCATCGATATACAATAGATTACTTCATGAAGTCCGAAGTGCCAAAATTTTTTGTTCTGCAGTGTCCCCAAAAGAACTGGTGAGCAATATGATATGAACGGTCATTCGAAGCAAAAAAAAAAAAAAAAGTCAACACTGTCTGTAAAGTTCATACTTAGAGAGCTGTGAAACAAATCTCTTTTACTGCAGGCTCTTTGCTTTCAGTATTTTGGGAGTTGGTTGTATGGACCAAAACAAAGAAATAAGTGTCCAGCAACCATGGGCTGTAGAGTGCAAAGTTTAAGACGTAGGAGCACTTGTTCATCTCCGCTGCTGTGAAACACATCTGTGCTATTGAACATGCTCATGGCTTTTAAGGCATGCGTTTTAAGGTCCATGTTTACTAGACCCTTTTTTTTACTTCTAATGATCGCTCGTGTCTTATCGCTGATAACTGATCACTTCTCCAGGGACACACTGTTATCTGTGCGAAGCTGTTTTAGGTGATTTAATACACATGAAGATGACAACGGTTAGCTGAAACTGGTGGTATGAATATTTTATACATACACTAGCAGTAAAAAATCTCAACACCAAAAATAATTAATAAAGAGTAATGAAATTTTGGAAATACATTTGTCTAGGTAACATATTTAAGTGATTAACGTTTCAAGATGAAAGGTTACTGTAAGCGCCGGAAAAGCCATTACAAATGCGAAATGCTGGTACATTAAGAACCGGTGTAACCTCCAGAATGGTGAATCCAAACGTGTATGCATTGTGTTGTATAGGTGCCGGATGCCAGTTTCTATGACGGTATTCCACGCAAGTTGCACTTGGTCAGTCAGTACAGGGACAGTTAATGCTGCCTGTGGATGATGCTCGAGTTTCTGTCCGACGATGTCCCGTATGTGCTCGATTGGAAACAGACGCGGTGGTCAGGCAGCATGTCGACACTTTGGACAGCGCGATGGGTTGCAACAGAGGTGTGTGGGCGAGCGTTGTACTGCTGGGTAACACCACTAGGAAGTCGAATCAGCAGACCGACATACAGCTTTACAGTCAGGGTGCGTGGGATAACCGCTAGAGTGGTCCTATTGTCATACGAAATTGCACTCCAGGCCATAACTCAAGGTGTAGGTCCAGACAGATGGATTGCAGGTGTTCAAAAAATGGTTCAAATGGCTCTAAGCACTATGGGACAACATCTGAGGTCATCAGTCCCCTAGACTTAAACGTAACTAAGCTGAGGACATCACAAGCATGCATGCCCAAGGCAGGATTCGAACCCGCGACAGTAGCAACAGCGCGGTTCCGGACTGGAGCACAGGAGCTCACCTGGTCTCTGCTAAACAACACAGGGCCAGCACTGGCACCGAGACAGAACTGGCTGTCACCAAAAAACGCTGACCTCCACCCTGCTGTCACTTGACACCAGTGAAGTCGCAGATGGCGGTGATTTGGAGTCAGTGGAATGCACACTACAGGTTTTCCGGCTTGGAGTTGTCTCTCAAGTTCGTTGTGTCCTGTGGTGCGACTGCTGCTCAAACTGCTGAAGTATGATGCGCCGGAGTGGTACTCCGAACACGGCGATCTCGCCCCTCTGTTGTGTCGCGTGGCCTTCCGAAGCCCGGACATTCTCGTGACCACCACTGCCAGCAGTCGTGTGCAGTGGCTACATTCTTGCCGAGTATTGAGGCAGTATCGCGGAAGGAACCTCCAGATTCTCGTAGCACTATTTCTTGACCTCGTTTGAACTGAGTAAGGCGTTGGTAATGGCGTCTTTGTTGCCTTACACCACCTCACCACATTCAATGTCAATCTCTCACGATCTTTACAGCGTGTATTTAAAGCAAACCTGATTTGCAGCCTCGTAGTGGCGCTACTAGCGAAATTTGAATAGACGTCATCTGTCACATGCAGAAACACAGCTACCAACTTTCGTTTAAGTCTCACAACTCCTTGGTGTTGAGATTTTTTTTTCCTATCAGTGTATTTAAATGAGCGGGACGTAATAAATTATTATACAAAGAAGTGAAAGTTGTACGCAAAGTACTCTGGGCCACACACTATAAGGTGGCTTCCAGAGTGCAGTATAGATGTAGATGTGCTAAGGAATCCATGAAAAGGATGCGAAAGGCAAATCGAAGTGTAGACATTCTAGGATTTGGGGAGAGAGAGAGAGAGAGAGAGAGAGAGAGAGAGAGAGAGAATTTTGGTGGTTTCACTATCTATCTATTGGCATCTAGCAGAGGATAAAAATGTTCAAATGTGTGTGAAATTTTATGGGACTTAACTGCTAAGGTCATCAGTCCCTAAGCTTACACACTACTTAACCTAAATTATCCTAGGGACAAACACACACACCCATGCCCAAGGAAGGACTCGGACCACAGCCGGAACCAACCGCACAGCCCTAGACCGCTTGGCTAATCCCACGCGGCTAGGAGAGGATATATTGTACGTGTGGAGTATAATGGAGGGACTGAATAATTCGTCCAGTTAGTAGTTTTCCTCTATTCCTAAGATAAACAAATCACAACAACAGAGCGTCGCTGTAACCGTTGAGTGCAAGTTGGTGGGCAAGTGTGTGCTGGAAATGGAAATGAGCGTTTGGCGTCATTGGCCGGGAGGCCCCTCGCGGGGCAGGTCCGGCCGCCTTGGCGCAGGTCTTATTACATTCGGCGCCACATTGGGCGACCTGCACGCCGGAAGGGGAAGAAATGATGATGAACACAACACAACACCCAGTCCCTGAGCGGAGAAAATCTCCGACCCAGCCGGGAATCGAACCCGGGCCCGGAGGACGGCAATCCGTCACGCTGACCACTCAGCTACTGGGGCGGACAAGTGTGTGCTGACATGATATTAGTCAGTTTGTTGGTTGGCCGGTCGGTCTGTTTGTTGGTTGGTCGGTCGGTCTGTTTGTTGGTTGGTCGGTCGGTCTGTCTGTTTGTTGGTCGGTCGGTCGGCCGTTCGGTCAGTTTGTTGGTCGGTCGGTTACTGAGGTTCTCCAAGTCATGCTACACATTCAGATACCTACGACGTGGAACAGACGTTTTTCACTGTTGTCTACCTACATCTGTTTTAATGTATTTGAGATATGCTTTTCATCATTTTGAATATATTACATTACTCGTCAAAAGCAGACATACTGAGAACCACAGCTCCAGTACAGTGTTATAAGATTTATAATTTAGACAGCAACTCTGAGTGCCGTGCACGTGATATTATGTTGTTTCAATGTAGGAAAGAGTGTGATGCCTGAAGTATTACGGGTGCAACATCTTAGTGAGTACGGCCAAGGCTCGTTGATATTATCGGCATGGCACTCAAGTGTTAAAAAGTTTGTTCAAATCAAACCATTGTCCTTCTTGAGATGGGTCTTGCACATTTCCTTGCTTTTCTGCTGAGGCATCAATTTGCACCACTCGTTACTGGTTTGGCACAGTGGAGTATATTTATGTGTGACGAATTCATCTGTATTTGTGTATTACAGTACGCACGTTTTTGCATGTGCAGTGTGTGAGTGCAGTTTAATTCTCTGGAAACCACTATAACACACACAATTTGTAACACACTAATATACGAGGTGTGGCTATAAAATAACGGGACTGGTGCTGCCACAGAGTAAGTACACATGTGCCAAAGATGAACGACCAATAGCTGGGAAGTCTTGTATGTCGAATGCGGCATCTCTGGTGTCTGTAGGCAAGTCAGTGTGGCCGTGGCCTTCGTTTGTGTAGGAGCTGTTATTTTGTTTTGCCGGTTAAACGAGAAGTGTACTGATAGAGCAACGAAATGTCGTAAAGTTTCACACGAAACTTGGAGTAACTGCTACTGAAAACTATTTTCGACACACACTTCTTTTAGTAAAAAGTTATTGATCACATATGCGAGTTTTTGAGTGGTTCATTCGTTTCCAAGGCAAGACGTTGAAGATCACTCATGCCTGGGACGCCCTTCAACATAAAAAAAATGGATGCAAGTATCGGAAAACTAGAGAATCTCATTCGATCTGAACGTCGGTTGAGAATCTGATAAATTGCTGAAAGCATAGGAATTGACTAAGAATGCGTAAGGCAAATTTTACGTAACCATTTTAATATGAGAAAAGTATGTGCGAGAATGGTGCCGAAAATTCTCACTATAGAACAAAAAGAATCTCGTAAAAATGTTTGTACTTAAACTTTGAATACCATTGAAAACATCCTGATTTCTTGGAAAGAGTGACAACATGTGGTAAATCTTGGTTTTTCACTTTAATCCAGAAAGTAAGCTCCAGTCCATGCACTGGAGAGAGAAAAACGCTGGAATGAGGAAATCAAGATTCAGAGCGATAACGATTGTTTCGTTCGATATTCGTAAAAATGTCTATCTTCGCAGCTTCCTATTAGTGAAACTAGTAATTAAAATTACTACCTGGAGGTTCTTGCTCGCCTCCATGAGAAAATGAGAAGCAAAACGATTCGAACTGAGGGCTCTGCATCAAGACGATGTACCGGCTCGTACCTCATTGTCTGTTAAGGCCAGGTTCTCATTCAAAACAGTCGAAAATTCGATTTTTTGTTGAATTTTTGAAAAGTATGTGTTTCTAGAATGCTGAGACGAAATATTTTTTAATCCGTGGGTTACAAAAGTTTCTACAGCTCATTGTTCGAAGCAGTGTCATTGGCTGCTATGGAACTTTCTGAGCCGCAGAGAAAGAAACCTTGTCACGCTGTGACACACGTTTCACAAAATGATTTATATTCCAGTACGCGTGCAGACATATTCGCCGAAAAAGCCGATGAACAACGTGTGCGGCGTATCCAGCTCAGACAGATCGGCTTTCTTCGCCAAGAACGAGGGAACTGCTCTCCAGGATCAACTGGAGTTAGAGGAAGGGTTGATGAACACTCCTGGAATTGCAGTCTAAAAGTAGGTAACGAAAGCACTCTTCTCAGACTTTGGTCAAAATACAATCTTCGGTCGGCCATATTAGATTAGCTATTTTGAATACTGAAAATATAGCTCCAGATTTGTGTTCAGCGACATCAAAAAATGTAATAACATTTACTTTTTATGGTAATTGAACTAATAATACATATAAAAGATTTCCCTAAACTTTAAATAGATTTTGCTCGAGAAACGATTTTTCAAAACGCCGTGCTGCATAAAAAGGAGAACGGTTCAACCTATTAACTTCAAAATTTGACTCCGAAAAATAAATAATTCTTGGGAGCTTATTGTAAATGAAATTTGTTAATGTTAACTCTCTTTTGTAAAACTATAAAGAGTGAAAAAAACAGAAAAATCGAACTCAAAGTTCGATTTAGCACCATATTGTTAAATTTAAGGTTATTTCATTTTGGTTAGATGTAACCTCCCATAAATTTAATGTAGTATCCACTGATGTTATCCATTTTTTATTTCAGATAACTCCTGAGAAACTATAGCGCACGCAGTGTGCGTTCTCCAAACTCGCAGGCCCTTGAACAAAACCATAATTATCGGCGGCATGTTGTTTTTTTATTGAAAATCTAAAGTAACGTTCAAAATACGGTCAATCATAGTCCCCAAACAGATAATTTGTAAGTCTTTTAATGGTCTCAAAAGACCTTCCGAAATTTTATCTGTTTTTTGCTCGTTTAAAGAAGAACCTGGCCTCAAGAAGTTCATAGTGAAGTACAGCATCCCAGTGTTGGCCACCCACCTAGCACCATGTGCCAATAACTAAACATGTATGTTCGCGAAATAAAATGTTTTACAGAATTAGTCTCGTAATGTTACGGTTACACCCCGTATCTCTCAATGTCCGAGGTAAAACTGTAATTTGTATCGTTGCAAATGATTAGCATCGCGTCTGTAACTTCATGTTTCATATTTTTCAAAGTAATTGAGGCATGTAGAGTCTCTTTCGTATTACCCGTTGTCTCCGGACTGCCCTCATGTAACGTTTCCCTTTTCTTACCCTCTGCAATTTTGTTCATTATAATAATAATAATAATATCTAACTTGGTTTATGGTTTACTTAGAAACAGTAGCTCAGTATTCCTTGATGTAATCAGAGTCCGTTTGTCTTTCAGCTATTTAACTACGTTGGGGAGCGGTTGGTTTGGTGACGTGTTGGTAGCGCGCCATTGTAGATTATACATTCATTTTCAGTAAAGGCCCTGAAATACGAGGGTTGCCTAGAAAGTAAAGCACCGCATTTTTTTCTTCAACAATTCTTTTTTGAACATAGTGAGAATTACACACACGAAAGAACGGTGTTTTGTCTGCACACCCTGTGTTTCCACGTAATCTCCATCCTGTTCCCTGGCCTTCCTCCAGCGCGAAACGAGGGCGTGTGTGCCTTGTCCTGGTGACGGAGCCAGTGCTTCACTGTGTGAATCGCCTGCGCATCGTCCTCAAAATGTCTTCCACGAATGGCATCCTTTAATGGCCCAAATAAGCCGAAGTCCGCAGATTATGTGAGGTGTGACAGCCGTGGATGGCCTCCCAGACCGCTACAAATCGTGGAGCTGCGCCGAACCGCCTTCTGATGACCTCACCCTCCGTGCCCAGCGACTAACTGCACTTCTGTCGGAGGCAGATGCTCCAGAGACTTTACACAAGCGTTTGTGAGTATTCCCCACAGTTTCTTTCTCTGCAGTTCAATGACGGGACGTTGCTTGTAACATACATCACCTACAGACGCAATTTTGTAAATGTCCTGCAGCTTCGCTATCTGTCGCAAGTGACGGAAACTTGGCGCGCTCACTCAGGACACTTCAAATAATACATACAGGGTTATTACAAATGATTCAAGCGATTTCACAGCTCTACAATAACTTTATTATTTGAGATATTTTCACAATGCTTTGCACACAAATACAAAAACTCAAAAAGTTTTTTTAGGCATTCACAAATGTTCGATATGTGCCCCTTTAGTGATTCGGCAGACATCAAGCCGATAATCAAGTTCCTCCCACACTCGGCGCAGCATGTCCTCATCAATGAGTTCGAAAGCATCGTTGATGTGAGCTCGCAGTTCTGGCACGTTTCTTGGTAGAGGAGGTTTAAACACTGAATCTTTCACATAACCCGACGACCGATCCATCGGTTTTCCAATCTCCTATTTAAGAAATGCCGAACATCATGATGGAAGTGCAGTGGAGCACCATCCTGTTGAAAGATGAAGTCGGCGCTGTCGGTCTCCAGTTGTGGCATGAGCCAATTTTCCAGCATGTCCAGATACACGTGTCCTGTAACGTTTTTTTCGCAGAAGAAAAAGGGGCCGTAAACTTTAAACCGTGAGATTGCACAAAACACGTTAACTTTTGGTGAATTGCGAATTTGCTGCACGAATGCGTGAGGATTCTCTACCGCCCAGATTCGCACACTGTGTCTGTTCACTTCACCATTAAGAAAAAATGTTGCTTCATCACTGAAAACAAGTTTCGCACTGAACGCATCCTCTTCCGTGAGCTGTTGCAACCGCGCCGAAAATTCAAAGCGTTTGACTTTGTCATCGGGTGTCAGGGCTTGTAGCAATTGTAAACGGTAAGGCTTCTGCTTTAGCCTTTTCAGTAAGATTTTCCAAACCGTCGGCTGTGGTACGTTTAGCTCCCTGCTTGCTTTATTCGTCGACTTCCGCGGGCTACGCGTGAAACTTGCCCGCACGCGTTCAACCGTTTCTTCGCTCACTGCAGGCCGCCCCGTTGATTTTCCCTTACAGAGGCATCCGGAAGCTTTAAACTGCGCATCCCATCGCCGAATGGAGTTAGCAGTTGGTGGATTTTTGTTGAACTTCGTCGTGAAGTGTCGTTGCACTGTTATGACTGACTGATGTGAGTGCATTTCAAGCACGACATACGCTTTCTCGGCTCCTATCGCCATTTTGTCTCACTGCGCTCTCGAGCGCTCTGACGGCAGAAACCTGAAGCGCGGCTTCAGCCGAACAAAACTTTATGAGTTTTTCTACGTATATGTAGTGTGTCGTGACCATATGTCAATGAATGGAGCTACAGTGAATTTATGAAATCGCTTAATCATTTGTAATAGCCCTGTACATAACGTTTCGCATTCGTAACATTGTTTTCGGCTGAGAAAAAAAAGTGGTGCATTACTTTCTCGGCAGCACTCGTAGCACGCAGCACGTATATGGTGAATCCGTGGCGACGTTACAAACTTCGAGAGATTTTTTTATTGCAGATTATCGTTCCATGGCAAAATCTACATACGTTTTGTGAGAAGCATTTTCTTCGTTTCGTCACAGACAGCGCCGTAATCGAGGGAATAGAAATGGATACGCAATCGGAATTTATGCTACTCAGTGGCCTAAACTCCACCTCCATGCTGCGAGGGTAGGACGGTCCAGTGTTTCATATCTTGTAACAGGAAGCCTCATTCGCGACTGTGTATTCCTCCGGCATACCTAACAGAGGACTACTCTACGCGCCACAGCGGCCGTGGCTCGGGGCGAACGCTTCTTTTCCTTTCCAATCAGAGTAAGGGTTCAAACGTAGTACCGCCAACTTCAGTCCACGTAGTGATCCTCTGTTCAAACGATCATACAGAGGACAGGATGATATCTGCGGGGTTGTCAGCACAGGCATTTCTGATGACGCACGGCCTGTTGGCAGGTGCCGGTACGCCTTGTCTTCTCACAGAAAGAAAGCCGGCGACTTAGTGGGCCAATTAATAGGGCCAACGACCAGTGTAAGCACGGTCCAGTACCTCCCGTTCTTCACTTTCGTAATGCGCTGGGCAACCGTCACGCTGACACCACATACGTTGTCGAACGTCCAGGGCAACATAGTGCAGTAGTGCCGGTAGTTCCTGTTCCAAAACCGTTCGATATTTGCTTCTATTCAAAGTGCCGTCGATAACATACGAACCAATGAATTTGTTACCCATGATGCTACACCATACGTCAATCGACCAAGGACGTTGGTGGTCAACTTACCGTAATCAGTGCGGATTGCCTACACTCCAGTAATGCGTGTTATGCCGGTCAACGCTACCGCGGTTTGTGAAAGTAGATTCCTTTGAAAACAGTACCTCGGCAAAGAACGTGGGGGTCGTCTGCACTTGTTGCCGAGCCCGTTCACAAAAACCCGGCCGCCGCCGTGAAATTCTCGATGCGGTGCCACGTGGTACGGATGCAGTGACATACCGGGATCGCGATGTAACTGCCGGCCGCTCATCCGCAGGTTGTGGTACACTGCCGCTACTACAGCTACTTCATTAGCTTCTACTATAACACTTTCGCTTCATTTCCTTTTGCCGGTCTGTGCGCTGCCATCACACATGAAGACGTTCACAACGTTGTAAAAGAACGAACGAGAGCGAGCTTTCTCTGGAAAATGCTCGGCATACGAGGCAACAGCAGCCTTAACCAGGATCATTTCAGTTCTTTCTTCTGTGGTTGCATCATTCGTCGCCCACTTGCTCCTGTCGCAATGTACTGCCTGCTACGATACGTCGTAGTTCGCTACGTGGCCACGGTCGCGCCTCGCGTAGTCCCCATGTTCGATACGGCGGAGGAATACAAAATTGCGAATGGTGTTTGCAATTACAAGTTATGAAATACTGGCTTCTCCCACCTTCGCAGCATGGAGGTGGGTGGGGTCCCACGTGGCACTGGATATTCGAGAACCATTGAGTAGCGTGTTGTAAATTACGATTTTGTACCCATTTCCGTGCCTCTGATTTCAGCGCCGTCTAGGGGAACACGAAGAAAACGACAAAAGATAACGAGATTTTGCCGTAGAATTGTAATCTGCAATAAAAAACGTGGGTTCCCATTGCAAATTTAAAAGTTGTCGCCCGCAACCCACGTATGGTGGGTCAAGTGTGATATCGTTGGACGTCGTCCTGCGAGACAAACAAATTACATTCGCGTTTTCACAAGTCGAACCATGCAATCTAAATTTCCCAATATTGTTTCTCTGTAATACAGATAATGTGTTGCATTATACATTACTGGCCATTAAAATTCCTACAACACGAAGATGACGTGTTACAGACGCAAAATTTAACCGACAGGAAGAAAGTGCTGTGATATGCAAATGATTAGCTTTTCAGAGCATTCATACAAGGTTGGCGCCGGTGGCGACACCTACAACGTGCTGACATGAGGAAAGTTTCCAACCCATTTCTCACACACAAACAGCAGTTGACCGGCGTTGCCTGGTGAAACGTTGTTGTGATGCCCGTTTAAGGAGGAGAAACGCGTATCATCACGTTTCCGACTTTGATAAAGATCGGATTGCAGCCTATCGCGATTGCGGTTTATCGTATCGCTGCTCGCGTTGGTCGAGATCCAATGACTGTTAGTGGAATATGGAATCGGTGGGTTCAGGAGTGTAATACGGAAGGCCGTGCTGGATCCCAACGGCCTCGTATCACTAGCAGTCGAGATGACAGGCATCTTATCCGCATGGTTGTAACGGATCGTGCAACGACGTCTCGATCCCTGAGTCAAGAGACGGGTACGTTTGCAAGACAAAAACCATCTGCACGAACAATTCGACGACGTTTGCAGCAGCACGGACTATCAGCTCGGAGACCACGGCTGCGGTTACCCTTGACACTGCATCACTGACAAGAGCGCCTGCAATGGTGTACTCAACGACGAATCTGGGTGCACGAATGGCAAAACATCATTTTTTCGGATGAATCCAGGTTCTGTTTACAGCATCATGATGGTCGCATCCGTGTTTGGCGACATCGCGGTGAACGCACATTGGAAGCGTGTGTTCGTCATCGCCATACTGGCGTATCACCCGACGTGATGGTATGGGATGTCATTGGTTACACGTCTGGGTCACCTCTTGTTCGCATTGACGGCACTTTGAACAATGGACGTTATATTTCAGCTGTGTTACGACCCGTGGCTGTACCCTTCATTCGATCCCTGCGAAACCCTACATTTCAGCAGGATAATGCACGACCGCATCTTGCAGGTCCTGTACGGGCCTTTCCGGATACAGAAAATGTTCGACTGCTGTCCTGGCCAGCACATTCTCCAGATCTCTCGCCAATTGAATACGTCTGGTCAATGGTGGCCGAGCAACTGGCTCGTCACAATACGCCCGTCACTACTCTTGATGAACTGTGGTATCGTGTTGAAGCTGCATGGGCAGCTGTACCTGTAGACGCCATCCAAGCTCTGTTTGACTCAATGCCCAGACGTATCAAGGCCGTTATTACGGCCAGAGGTGGTTGTTCTGGGTACTGATTTCTCAGGATCTATGCACTCAAATTGCGTGAAAATGTAATCACATTTCAGTTCTAGTATAATATGTTTGTCCAATGAATACCCGTTTATCATCTGCATTTCCTCTTGGTGTAGGAATTTTATTGGCCATTAGCGTACTTTATATCTTTATAGTGCACCATCACTAAGCTTTTCCGCCCCCCCCCCCCCCCCCCGCAATTACGACTCTGCACCTGACTTAAAAAAAAAAAAAATCGGGAAACAGCAGATAATGTGTTTGGCGTAGTAGGAGTCTTAATAAAGAGCAACATTAAAATTATGATTATCCCTTTTAATGTGCTGCTGCTCTGGTCCCTGTGATGTGTCCTAACTCTGAACATTTGAGTTTTCAAGGATTAAAGTTCAATCATTGTGTTACTCATTCCTTCTTTGAGGGATACATTCCATGTCTGCCCGGGACTCGTACCTGGTACGTCTGGATGTTCGGGCAAGTGTCCTGCTGACTCAAGAACCCAGGCAGGTCTGACGACTGGCCCTCGCCCCTCTACATCCCCCAGTACCTCCTACCTTTCAGACTTCACAGAATCTCTGTTGCATAACGTACTGGACTAGCACCCCTGGGAGATTGCCGAGTCGTGGCTCAGGTAGGTCCCAGGTTCGGCTCCCGGTCTGGCGCCCATTTTTAATCTGCCAATAAGTTCCAAAGCGGCTACAGAGTGACGTTTCATTTTGGATACAATCCCCACGCTGTGGCTAAGCCGTGTCTCCGCAGTATCCTCTCTTCCAGGAGTGCTAGTCCTGCGAGATACACAGGAGAACTGTTGTGAAGTTTGGAAGATAGGAGATGAGCTACTGGCTAAAACCATGAGGGCAGCATTTTAATCCTGTTGGGATGGAACTGTAGTTAAACTACTTGCCTCCAAATGAGGGACTTAACTGGTTCGAGTCCTGATGTGGTACACAATTTTAATCTGTCAATTGTAATCTGTCGCGTGTCCCGTTTGATTATAAGACGATGACGGTGCCATATGTGTTTCCACTTCTTCAGTCTCGACGACATATTTTAATTTTTTATGCGTGGTGGCAAAGTCGCGAAAGCCACACGAGGTTAGTACTTTTTCCATTTTAGACGTGGACTTCACACCTGTGGTGTTTGTGCCTGCACCTACTCTAAACTCTCATTACGGTCGCTCCACCACACACTGATGTGTACAATGTATGTCGTACTAACCGTGTAACAGATTATTTTGTGATTCAACTTGATATTGACCAAGGACCTGGAGTTAGCGAGTTTCTTAATTACGAAGTAAAATGTTTACTTCAAAATGAAGCAATAGTCTACGCAGGAAAATGGTTTGTTTCAGGAAATTTACAATCACTGTAGATCCCTACAGAAAAAATACTACTAAAAGAATAAAAGAAACAATGGAGTTGTTACACCTGAGTTTGCGGGTTGTGTAGGACGCACGGAGGTGCTGAGTGTGAGTGAGGAAAGGCTGGCGTCTCATGGTGTAGCTTGCAAAGTGGCTTACAAAAGCTCTCATTGGGCCGCTACTTGAATGTTACTCGTCAGTGTGAGCTCCATACCGGATATGGTTGATGGAAGAAGTAGAGAAGGCCCAGTAAGGACAGGGCGTTTCGTTACAAGTTCATTTACTAAGGGAGGAAGTGTCACTGATGTGCTCAGCCATCTACAATGGCAGATGCTGTAAGAAACGCATTCTGCATCACTGTGTTAAAGTTCCGAGAGCCGGCTGGAGTGGCCGAGCGGTTCTAGGCGCTACAGTCTGGAACTCCGCGACTGCTACGGTCACAGGTTCGAATCCTGCCTCGGGCGTGGATGTGTGTGATGTCCTTAGGTTAGTTAGGTTTAAGTAGTTCTAAGTCTATGATGACCTCAGATGGTAAGTCCCATAGTGCTCAGACCCATTAAAATTCCGAGAATGTACATTATATGATCAAAAGTATCCGGACACTGGACTGAAAGAGACTTACAAGTTGGTGGCGCCCTCCATCGGTAATGCTGGAATTCAATATGGTGTTGGCCCACCCTTAGCCTTGATGACAGCTTCCACTCGCGCAAGTATACTTTGAATCGTGTGCTGGAAGGTTTCTTGGGGAAAGGCAGCCCATTCATCACGGCGTGCTGCACTGAGGAGAGGTATCGATGTCGCTCGGTGAGGTCTGGCACGAAGTTGGCGTCCCAAAACATCCCAAAGGTGTCCTATAGGAACCAGGGCATGACTCTGAGCAGGCCAGTCCATTACAAGGATGTTATTGTCGTGTAACCACCCCGCCACATGCCGTGCATTATGAACAGGTGCTCTATCGTGCTTAAAGATGCAGCCGCCATCCCCGAATTGCTCTTCAACAGTGGGAAGCAAGAAGGTGCTTCAAACATGAATGTAGGCCTGTGCTGTGATAGTGCCACGCAAAACAACAAGGGTTGCAAGCCCCCTCGATGAAAAACACGACCACAACGTAACACCACCGCCTCCGAATTTTACTGTTGGCACTACACACGCTGGCAGAAGACGTTCACCGAGCAGTACCGTGCCCCTTCCATCGATTCGCCACATTGTGTACCGTGATTCATCACAATGTTTTTCCACTGTTCAATCGTCCAATGTTTACGCGCCTTACACCAAGCGAGGCGTCGTTTGGCATTTACCGGCGTGATGTGTGGCTTATGAGCAGCCTCTCGACCATGAAATCCAAATTTTCTCGCCTTCCGCCTTAGTACTTGATGCTGATTGGAATTCCTGTGTGATGGTCTGGATAGACGTCTGCCTATTACACATTACGACCCTCTTCAACTGTCGCCGGTCTCTGACAGTCAAGAGACGAGGTCGGCCTGTACTCTTTCGTGCTGTACGCGTCCCTTCACGTTTCCACTTCACTGTCACATCGGAAACAGTGGACCCAGGGATGTTTATGAGTGTGGAAATCTCGCGTACAGACCTATGACACAAGTGACACCCAATCACCTGACCACGTTCGAAGTTCGTGAGTTCCGCGGACGGATTGCCCCATTCTGCTCTCTCACGATGTGTAATGAGATCGCTGGTATGCAGTAACTGGCAGTAGGTGGCAGCACAATGCACCTAATATAAAAAAACGTATGGTTTTGGCGGTGTCCGGATACTTTTGACCGTACAGTGTGCGTGTATCTCAGGAAAGGTAAAACTGGGGAGATTCGAGATCGCACAGAGGCCTACCAAAAGTTGTTCTTCCTGAGAACCAAAACGATTGTAACAGCAAAAGAGGGCAGTGAGAGTTTTTTGAAAATTGATGCAGTGCCAGTTCTATGCATGCAAACTTTGTAAGTGTTTGTGGAATAATTTATTACATCACGATCACTTTGAAACACGTATGTATGCAGGGTATTCAGTACAGCGATGGCGAGCCATGAGAGAATCTCTGACCAGAGAGTTATTTATCGTGCTAGTCTGCGCTTGACCGCGCGAGAGGGCAGTTGCATGTAGCGAGTCGGTAGATACAGTTGGAGAGCAGTAGCGCGTGCGAGTAGTTGCGTTGTAGCGACCCGGCAGGTACAGTTGTGTGTGAGGAGTCGGCGGGGGTCGACATGGGTCTCTGGTCACGATTCAGGACGAGGTATATTGTTAAATAAGGTAATGAAGCAGCATTGCGCTCAGCTAATAATGTATTGTAATTGTAATTAACTTGTTCAAGAAATGCCCCAATAATAATTCTGTTTTCAAACCAAGCATTTTAACAAAACAAACATTTTATTGAAAGAAAATTTCCCATGCATTTCCTTAAAGAAAAAATTTGCTTAAGTTCAAAGAATTTTTGCGATGCATTTCCTCCAAGCTATGGCGAAAAAATAAGAGCAGATGCAATTTTACTGAGATAAGAACAGGGTCTAAGATCGACATTTCGGTCTATTTGCGTTTTCATTGTCACTGAGATTTCATTTTTTTTTATTGAATTGACTTACATTTTTGTGGTGAGCTTACACATGGCTCAGATTGCTAGTTCTCATTTAATTGTCATTGTCAATAAATTATTTTATTTGCTGGTAGGTTACACTAGGTTCTATTCTCGTTAACATTTAAATATTTGTCTTTCGAAATTTTGCGGGGAGGTTACAACTTATATAAATACTCACATTACCGGTTTCAGCTAGAATTGCCATCTTCACACGTGACAAATTCACTGAAAAAACCTGATACAGATATACAGGGGATAAGCGAACTAATGTTAACGGTGGTAGAAATGGGGTGGTTGTGTTTGACGGTCAACAACGTAGGTAAGGCACGGGTCCCGCTGGACTGTGCGGACTAGGAGTCAGAGCAGGTTGTTTACGAGTAGTGCGCACTTTGTGATTGCATTCAGAGGCCGAGGTCGACGTGCAGTGAAAGACCTAACAGAGTTCCAAAGAGGGCAGATTGCGGAGGCCCAATTAGCTGGAGAATCACTAACCGAGACAGCCTACTTATTGAATATTTCGCCGGCCGCGGTGGCCGAGCGGTTCTAGGCGCTTCAGTCCGGAACCGCGCGACTGCTACGGTCCTTAGCTTAGTTAGGTTTAAGTAGTTTTAAGTTTTAGGGGTCTATGACCTCAGAAGTTAAGTCCCATAGTGCTCACAGCCATTTGAACCATTTTATTGAATATTTCAAGAGCAACTACTTCAACAGTCATGAGAGTCTACACCAAGAACATGGAAAGACATCGTCGTGTGAACGTAATAGTGGGCGCAAATCAAAACTAAATGACCGAGATCGTCGTATGTTAACACGAATTGTGTCAAAACGACACAAAACTACTGCCTCTCAAGTGACTGCAGAGCTCAACAGCCGTCTTAGATACCCCATATTTATCGACACTGCCCACAGTGAACTCGATAAAGTGAATATTCGTGTGGACGAGCTGCTATACCGAAACCATTAGTGACGCCAACCAACGCGAAGAAGCGTAAAACACGGTGTCAGGAGCATAAAGCCTGGACGGGTGATCAGTGGAAACACGTCATGTGGTCCGACGAGCCACCGTTTTCCTTGCTTCCAACATCGGGCCGGGTTTATATCTGGAGGACGCCAAAAGGAGCCTACAATCGTGGCTGCTTGATTGCAACGGCTAAGCGTGGAATGATGTGGCCAGCAGTACCAAGGTATTTTGCTGGTCTCATCATTACTCTCAAAGGCCGTGTTATGGCCAACGATTACGTGAACATTTTAGGTGATCAAGTGCACCGCAAGATTAGAATACTGTTCACCAACAATGATGCCATATTTCAGGACGACAGTGCACCCATTCACACAGCCAGGACAGTACAACCGCGGTATGAGGAGCATGCAACCGAACTGCAGCGTCTTCCCTGGCCAGCGCAAACCCCGGACTCGAACATTAGTAGAACCCTTGTGGGCGGTATTGGAGCGCAGACTACGGAGCAGATTTCCGCCTCCCCCGTCACTCAGGAGTTAGAAGAGGGTCTGATCGAAGTGTGGCATACCACCCCACTGGAGACTATACAATCATTATATGCCAGTATTCCGAGAAGAATCGCAACTGTAATACGGGCAAATGGGATCCAACCGTTCATTAATAAACCATTCCCAAGTAAGTACAAGTGTTCACATTATTTTGCCTATCCCCCGAATAAGAAGCACAGTAGAGTCTTTTATACCACGTGACATTATGATGTAAGTTCATCTAAATATACGAGAGATGTTGAACAACTAATTCATCACATTTTGTCGGACACTTGCAGAATGTCTTCGGTGACCTGGCAGTGAACAAAAGCACGGTGAGCCGTTGGGCGAAGGTCACGCAAACCAGTCCGATCCCCCGCCCTGCCGGCCGGCCGCACCTGTTTTCAGAAACGAAATGTGTTGAATTACTTATTGAAAGCCCCTCGCAGTAGTTTACCTCCTGATGTTAGAAGTGAATACACGTGCTTGTTCTGCTGTGTGTCAGTATTCAGAGATATGAGAGGAGCGACGATCGGAAGCAAAAAAAGCAGTTAACGTGGATTGTAAAATGCGTACCTTAAGAGCCATGAGCACTGCTTCACCTCCGATTCCGTGAAACAAATCTCTCTTACTGCAGTGCCTTTGCTTTTCCTATTTTGGAAGGAAGTCGAGCAAACAGGGCCTATACCTTAAGAGGTGTGGTCACTTGTTCATCTTTGGGAGGATGAAAAACATCTCTGCTGCTGAGCAAGTGCTCACAGCTATTCAGGTATGCAATTTAGAACCCACTAGACAATTTTTTGTCTTGTTGTGGTCGATGCTACCACCTCCCAAAATGGGGAAAGCAGAAGGGTTACAGCAGAAGAGATGTGTTTCACAGTATTGGAGCTGAAGTAGTACTGACAGCTCTTCAGGTGTGCATTTTAGATCCCATGTTTACTGGACTTTTTTGCTTCGAATGATCGTTCCTGTCATATCAGTCATAACTGACAGTTCCTCATGGGACACCCCTTACATATGTACAAAGCTTTCTAGTAGATTTATCACACGCGTAGATGGGAACTAGTAGCCAAAACTGATAATATCAATATTTTATGTACATTTAAGCGAATGTGATGTAATAAATTAAAGAAGTGGAAGTGGTACACAAAGTACCCTCCGTCACACACCGTAAGGTGGCTTCTGGAGCGTAGTGTAGATGTTGATTTAGACGTGGATAAGGATGCAGAGTTGATTAAGAATCCATGAGAAGGATGCGAAAGGCAAGCTGAAATGCAGACTGTCTAGGATTTCGAGTGACTATTGGTGGTTTCAGTATCTGTGTAACATAGGCATGACAGAAGATAGATTGTAGATTGTAGTGGTTGGACTGAATCCTCTGGTTCGTCCAGTTAGTGGAAAAATGTAAGTTAATGCGTCTGAGTAGAAAGAACAAACCCATAATGTTCCGATACTGCGTTAATAGTGTCGTGCTTGACACAGTCACATCGTTTAAAAGTCTAGGTGTTCGTTGCAAAGCGATATGAAATGGAATGAGCATTTAACGACTGTGATAGTGAAAGCGAATGGTCGGCTTCAGTTTATTGGGGGAATTTTAAGAACATGTGGTTCATCTGTAGAGGGAGTACATAGGACGCTGGTACGACCCCTTCCTGAGTACTGTTCGAGCGTTTGGGATCCGCACCAGGTAGGACTGAAGGCAGACATCGAAGCAATTCAGAGGCGGGCTGTTGCTGGCAGGTTCCAACAACACGAAAGTGTTACGGAGTTGCTTTTTGGAAATCAAATGGGTCTCCCTGGGGGTAAGGCGACTTTACTTTTGAGGACAGCTATTGAGAAAATTTAGAGAACCGGCTGACTCTGGAACAATTCTAGAGTAGCGAATATGCATTTTGCGTAGGGACCACGAAAATAAGATACGAGAAGGTAGGGCTCATGCGGAGACATATAGACAGTCGTCTTTCACTCGCTATATTTGCGAGTGGAATGGGAAAGGAAGTGACTAGTACTTGTACAGGCTACTCTCCGTCACGCGCCGTGATGTGGCTTGTGGAGTATCGATGTAGAGGTAGATATACGAAGGTCACTCCAAAAGAAATGCACACCATTTTTGTAAAAATACAGTTTTCATTCAGCATGTGTGAAAGTTTTACAGTGTGTAGATATATCCTTCCCGCTTGTTTTCACACTTAGTTCAACCTGTTCCCGTCAGTGACGCCGTCACAGCATGTCTTCAGGATGGCTGATACACTTGATGTTCATCAGAAGCAACGTGCTGTCATAGAATTTCTGTGCTGTGAAAACGAGACAGTGGGAAACATCCACATGAGGTTGAAAAATGTGTATGGAGATGCTGCTGTCGATCGCAGTACATTTAGTCGGTGGGCAAGCCGGTTACGTGATGAAAGCGGGCACGGCAATATTGAGGATTGTCGTCGCAGCGGCAGGCCTCGTACTGCACACACTCCAGACAATGTGCAGAGTTAACGAATTGGTGACTGCTGACAGACGCATCACAGTGAACGAACTGTCACGCTACGTTGGGATAGGGGAAGGAAGTGTTTGCAGAATACTGAAAGTGTTGGCGTTAAAAAAGGTTTGTGCCAGGTGGGTTCCCAGGACGTTGACAGTGACTCACAAAGAAACAAGAAAACCGGTGTGCAGCGAACTTTTGAAACAGTCTGAGAATGGTGGAGATGAATTTCTTGGAAGAACTGTGACAGGTGATGAAACATGGCTCTATCATTTTTCACCAGACAAAGAGCCAATGAATGGAGTGGCATCATGCAAATTCACTCAAGAGAAAAAAAAAATTCAAAACCACACCTTCTGCTGGAAAAGTTATGGCTATGGTGTTTTCCGATTCTGAAGCACTCTTGCTTGTGGGCATCATACCAAGTGGAGCCACCATAAATTCTGATGCATATGTGACGACACTGAATAAACTTCAAGCTCGACTGAGTCATGTTCGACCACATCGACAAAGGCAGGATGTTTTGCTGTCACACGACAATGCACGGCCACATGTCAGTCAAAAACCATGGAAGCGATCACAAAACTCGGATGGACAACACTGAAACACCCGCCTTACAGTCCTGACCTGGCTTCATGTGACTATCATCTCTTTGGGAAACTCACTCTCTTTGTGGAACAATGTTTGAAGATGATGACTGCCTTGTGCACGCTGCCAAACAGTGGCTCCAACTGGTTGGTCCAGAATTTTACCGTGCGGGTATACAGGCGCTGGTTCCAAGATGGCGTAAGGGATGGAAATTGTAAGTAGGCTGTTTAGGTTTTCTTATTGGTAACGACACGTAGCGCTCTGTATGAAAATCACTGGCTGTGCTGTGTGCAGTCTGTGGCTAGTTTGCATTGTTGTCTGTCATTGTAGTGTTGGGCAGATGGATGCGAACAGCGCGTAGCGTTGCGCAGTTGGAGGTGAGCCGCCAGCAGTGGTGGATGTGAGGAGAGAGATGGCGGAGTTTTGAAATTTGTAATACTGGATATCATGAACTGCTATATATATTATGACTATTAAGGTAAATACATTGTTTGTTCTCTATTAAAATATTTCATTTGCTAACAATGCCTATCAGTAATTAGTGCCTTCCGTAGTTTGAATCTTTTATTTAGCTGGCAGTAGTGGCGCTCGCTGTATTGCAGTAGTTCGCGTAACGAAGATTTTTGGTGAGGTAAGTGATTTGTGAAACGTATAGGTTTATGTTAGTCAGGGCCATTCTTTTGTAGGGATTATTGAAAGTCAGATTGCGTTGCGCTAAAAATATCGTGTGTCAGGCTAAGAACAGTCATGTACAATTCTTCGTAAGGGGACGTTTCAAAATTTTGTGGAGAAATGAAAATATTGTTCCTAAAGGATGTATCTACACACTGTAAAACTTTCAAACATGTAGAATAAAAGATGGATTCTAAAAAAAGTAGTTGCATTTCTTTTGGAGTGACCCTCGTAGATGTAGTCTGTCCTGGGCTTTGTGTTGGGTGGTTACCAAGTGCGGTTTCCACGTTAGTCGCCACGATTCGCCACTATAGTTCGAGATACTTAATCGTGTACGGTAGTGGGATAGGATAGTCTGGAATGGGTAGGTGTGAGTCACGTGGACAGGAGTCGCTGGGGTTCGGAGCTGTTTGCCTCTGTGAGCCTCTGGCCCACAGGAGTCGCCGCGGCTCTGGGACATTAACACTATACAGCAGAGCAGAGCAGAGCAGAGCAGAGCTGCCCCGCACACCGGAAGTGGCGCCCTGGGAAGGCCGCCCATTGTTCGTGACGTCAGCGTGACGTCACGGCCACGTGCCGCAGTTCCGCCACCGCCAGGGGCCGCGACGCCCGAGCCTCGGTTTCTCATTCCGGGCCTCACAAATCTCTGGTGAAAGCCGGCCCCACTGTAAACACGATTTGTTTACAAAAGCTTTTTTCATATAATAACGCCTTATGCTACGAGTCGCGATTTTCTTTTTATTTATATTTTGCACGACACGTTTCGGGAAATGATTACCATTTTCAAGTGCGTTTCCTGTGCGCTGCGCCACTTATTCGTGATGTTACCGATCTGCGACCTGTCGCATTGTTCTGTTTTCTTCACTGCAATATCTAAAAATATGCCCACAATTTTTAATTGATCTTTGTACGGAGTTGGTGGCGAAATTTGGAAAGAACTGCTTACCGTTTTGTTGTGGTCCACTTGTGCAGAGAACCACAAGTATTAAACATTACACTCAATTTACGTGCAAAGTACATAATGAGAATTGCAAACTTTGATAAACAAACAGAAATATATGTACATAAGTTTAAGGTTGAATATCATGTACACTGTTTTTGCTCTGCAGATCTCCGTTTATTTCAAAATAATTTTCGGTTCATTGGGCCATCTTCAGGAAGATGGCGCAAGAAGCCTAAAACCAGTTTGAACGAAACAGAAATCAGTAGATCAAAAACAGTATACTTGCTATTCGACCTTAAGTATGGAATTGTTCTATCAAGAGGCAATGGAAGCATCCGTAAGTACTTATACATCTACCCACCAGATATAACGCTATATACCGCCCAGAGACTTTCGAACACAGGATATTTATCTTATTAATCTGGAGTATTATTTGCTTATGTAAATATTTACAATGGTACTTATTTGTACGCATCACTGTTTTTATTAACGTAAATATGCCATCGAATCCACCAATTTAGTATTGGAGGGTAAAAATCGTAGAGGGAGACCAAGAGATGAATACACTAAGCAGATTCAGAAGGATATAGGCTGCAGTAGGTACTGGGAGATGAAGAAGCTTGCACATGATAGAGCAGCATGGAGAACTGCATCAAACCAGTCTCTGGACTAAAGACCACAACAACAAGAACTATCGAATCAACTGAAGAAATCCAACTACCCATTTTTCATTTAATGTTTAATGTTCATATTTTTGTAATGTTAATATGTCTCCAATTCGTCCAACAGATGCATTTCATGACCTAAATTGAGTTGGTAGAGTATTTTGACATTTTCTTTACGTTTCGAAATCCTCCATTGTGTATGTATGTGGCTATTTCTGATTTTGAGTGTGTGTTTTGTGTGTAGGCTTGAGTGTAGTCTCTATGTCGGGTGTGAAAATCTCGCTCTGTTTGTCCTTGGCAAACATGAAGTTTCCTAGCATGTTATTTTCTATACACTGGAGTCTAAATATGACTGAATATGATTGAATATGGGAATCGTTTCGCAAAGTGTGTCGTGCAAAATAGGTGCTAGCAGAAGAAATTATTTTATAGACAAACCCATCTACATCTACTGATACCTGTAAACTGTACTGCAGATGGTATTTCACATTGTGCCGAATGTTAGTGTATCTTCCCACTCCCTTCTAAAATGAGGTGCTTTAGTATATTCCTAGATTCGTCTCTTAGGGCAGGTTCTTGTAACTTTGTAAGCAGGCTTCGAGGGGACAGTTACCGTGCCTGCCACTTCTGCTTGTTTAGGATATCAGAGACGCTGTCCCGTGGGTAAGCAATACTGTCATCATTCATGATTCTCCAGGCTCCGCACTTAGTGTTGTTGGTACGAGTCGCACTCCATCAGTATTCTACGATGAGATTCACGTGTTTTTTGAGCCATCTCCTTTTTGGACTATTTTCTCCCAGTTTCCTATCAATCAACAGAAACCCACCAGTGCTTTACCTAAGGCTGAGCCTGTGTGTTCGTTTCATTTCACATCGCCACAAATTGCTTCACCCTGGTATTTGTATGGGTTGACCAGTGCAACTGCTTTACTGGTACTGTAGTCATAGGATACTATAATTTTTTTCTGTTTTGTCAGTAACACAATTTAACGTCTCTGGACAATTAAAGCAAGTTGTCAAGATGTGATTGAATATTTGATTAGTTTTTTGTCTAACTGTAATGAGTGCAATAGAGGTTAATATATTTTCTTATTCGATTTTGAAATCATGACATTCAGTATATCGGTGTTGCTGTCTTTTTCTGAAACCAAAAAAATTAGTCCAGTGAAGCAAATTTTTTCCCAATGTGAAAAACTGCCCCAAGATAGAACATGGTAATGTACCTAGGAACAAATACGTTATTACTCTGTTGCACACCAGTAATCAGGAAGTGAAATTAGATTGAGTACTACCAAAAAGCAGTGAAAAGTTGAAAACTGAAAGAGGAGCTGTTGGAGACTAAAACAAATTTCTGTTTTCAACACACTCAACACAGGGAAAATTATTGAGACATTAAATAAATACATTTCATTTCCGAATGTCTCGTGTTGCCTGTAGAAGACCTTCTTTGTTTTCTATACACAAGACGGTGCACGACCATGAAAGTATGGTTTAACCGTTTTTACTCATCATAAAACTCTCTAACTCGTTGCGCAGCAGAAAACGCAACCTCATGTCTCCCAGAAACAAAAACAGCAGAAAATGCTGGAAACTTCTAATGGCGGTCTGTGACGCGTTTTCTTTCATGTGATTCTAAAACTGGTCGCTAGTTTGAAACACATGTAGTCCTATGTACACTGTCCTCCGTCGACCTGTATTTCTATTTTTCGACCGTGACTGCCTCAAGAAATATGTAAAGGTTTTTTAAATTACCGCTACCAGTTTATTTATTTTGCGACATGTTTAGAGGGAATACCTCATCTTCAGGCTAAATGGCATTACAAAAACAATTTCATAATAAGGCCATACTGATGTTACATAGTCTCTTCATAAATGCTGTGGTTATCCTGTGGAAGAAGAGAAAACTTAGTAAGAGGCGATGTCACTTTGGAAGCTGGACTGATGTTTGCATGAAAATGTTTTGAAACGGACACTCACTTTGCTGTTCTGGCGGTGTGATGAGCTGAGGCTTTCTTGATCACCGAAATGGAAACACCTCAGCTCATCACACCGCCAGAACAGCAAAGTGAGTGTCCGTTTCAAAACATTTTCATGCAAACATCAGTCCAGCTTCCAAAGTGACATCGCCTCTTACTAAGTTTTCTCTTCTTCCACAGGATAACCACAGCATTTATGAAAAGACTATGTAACATCAGTATGGCCTTATTATGAAATTGTTTTTGTAATGCCCTTTAGCCTGAAGATGAGGTATTCCCTCGAAACATGTCGCAAAATAAATAAACATTACAATAGTTAACAAAGTTTGTGACTAGTAGCGATAATTTAAAAAAGCCTTGACTTATTTCTGTATTTCTGTTTCTTGGTTTTATTTCCGTTACTTATCGAATATGAAATCTAAAAACCTGAAATATCGACGTACAGTGGATGTTACTTCATAAAATGTACGAACTTCATTGTTACAAGTGTTAAGAATCCAGCTTATATCCTAGCCCTCTCCTACGAAAAGCAAAATGTGGGAATAATTTTTTTTACCCACCACAATAAGTAGTCTTTCTCATACGAATTCCAAATGCGTTTTTTAAACTTAGTCATCTTTTATGCTACAAACATAGATAAATTTATAATGTTTACATAAAAGTCTTTTACTTTGTTTTACTGTATTTCCTTGGGCTATTATAAATCAAATTGTAGGTTTCAGGAATCATTTTAATTAATAATAGTGGAGATGAAACAACAGTAAACTTCAGGTCCACTTTACTTCTGCCAATCGGTAGAAAGCGTAATGTAGCTAACAGCTTCTCCTTGCAGCTTGTAGCCTCTCTCACGACTGGATTCTGTTTTGTTAAGAATGGTTCGATGATGTTCAACAGCTCCGAAAATCATGATTAATGCATTCTGAAAAAATTACGAAAATTATCGACTCCCAGCTACGTAAGTAACAGAACGTGGGTGAATTTCCTTCCTTGCATTAACCACTTCTTTGCCCCGGCTGTCTGTCGGCGTTTTATTGTCTCGTGTCCTCTAAACCAGGCAAGGCAGATCCTCGTTTTTGTTCCTGTGTGAAACCAAGCTTGACAGAGTGGAACTTCAGATAAACTGATGTGTGCGACACGGCGGCGTTGTAGGCGCGGAGTGGAGTTGGTCGAGACGCGTATAGGCCGACATTAAATTGGTCGGTCGGTCCGTGTGTGTCTCTCGGTTGGTTGGTTCGTCTGTCGGTCGGTTGGTTGGTCTGTCGGTCGGTCGGTCCGTCGGTTTGTCTGTTTGTTTGTTGGTCGGCTGGTTGGTTTGTGGGTTGGTCGTCGGTCGGTCGGCCCATCTGTCTGATGGACGATAAATTGGTGCTTGTGTAGGGGCCTTAAATGGATTTAATTGTCTCTAACAAACATAGTGGTGAACGATCGACGTTGTAAATGGAAAATGTAATGATGGTCACCTAGTTCTTACTTGACCTCATACAACTAACATCGATTTTAATGTAAAACTTACGCTGTAACAAAATGCGTCGATGGAACTGAGAAGTTATTTGTCTATCCGACATGATTTTCTCATGTGAATGCGTATGTGGGAATAGTAATTTGAATTTGCATCTGATTTCATCTCGAGAACATTGATATTTCTTTTATCCTCTGGAAAGGATGCCTGAAACGGCCAAACTGAATTACTACACGTACCTGATTGAAAGTTTTTGTCTGCTGTGTGTTAGGTACAACATTTACTGACGCTGTATTATTAAATAATAAAATAAAAAGGCATGTGGCGCCATAACACGGGGCAGTGCGCTGTGGTCGTGTTCTTCATTACAACGTGGCCCGGAGACAACATTTGGGTGACTTCGTATGGGAAAGAATCGTCGGAAAACTGAAAGGAGGACCAAGTGTGACGAGTGTAGCCCAGAGTTCGGAACTGCTCACAGCACTGTTTCAGGTACGTGGGGGCGTTCCGAACCACAGGGAAGAGGTGGTCGACCACGGTCAACCGATACACTGTGCAACAGGCAAGAAGGGACGATTGTCAAACAGCGGGTGCAGCTGCAACCGCATTTAACAGGACCGTAAGGCACGCAGTCTCGCTCTCCATAGTACCGTGGCGACTGCCAGGAGGTGCTATCTCTGCCCAGGGACGAGTGTCCGCCGCTTGTGGTCTCGCGGTAGCGTTCTCGCTTCCCGAGCACAGGGTCCCGGGTTCGATTCCCGGCGGGGTCAGGGATTTTCACGTGCCTCGAGATGACTGGGTCTACATCTACATCTACATTTATACTCCGCAAGCCACCCAACGGTGTGTGGCGGAGGGCACTTTACGTGCCACTGTCATTATCTCCCTTTCCTGTTCCAGTCGCGTATGGTTCGCGGGAAGAACGACTGTCTGAAAGCCTCTGTGCGCGCTCTAATCTCTCTAATTTTACATTCGTGATCTCCTCGGGAGGTATAAGTAGGGGGAAGCAATATATTCGATACCTCATCCAGAAACGCACCCTCTCGAAACCTGGCGAGCAAGCTACACCGCGCGGGTGTTTGTGTTGTCCTCATCATTTCATCATCATCCAGGAAAGTGGCGAAATTGGACTGCGCAAAGGTTGGGAAATTGTACGGGCGCTGATAACTGCGCTGTTGAGCGCCCCACAAACCAAACATCATCATCTCCAGGGACGAGTACGCTGTGTTCTGTTGACACTCGCACATCGGTGGCAAGAACATGGGCACTGTACCGACCAAAGAGAACTGTTGTTATGTGCACTTCTGGGATGGGAGCGGATTCAGTAGTGGTTCTGGACATACTCTCATACAGCGACAGGTTGGAACAAGTAACGCGTAGACGAACATGATCGTATTACTGGTCCGAGTATTACGGTGTGGTGAACCATATTGTTGTACAGGCGCACTCACCTCCAGACCTTTGAACACGCCACACTCACCGGTCAGTGTCATTGTGATAATCCCCATTTACGTCCTCACACTTGGCTTTCGCTTCATTTCTTATGGATGACAATGCGCGACCGCATGCAATGGAGCTCTTTGAACGATGGGATATTCGCCGAATAGAGTGACCTGCCCATTCTCCCGACTGCAGGAGGCATGTAATGGATTTGGCTCCAATAAATCGATTTAAAAAAAAAATTATTTTCGTAATGTACACGGTTTAATGTATGTCTTGTATAAATTTTATCTTGATATGAAATGTTTCAAAATACGAAAATGTCAAAGTGTGCACTGGGAGGCATTTCCAAGTTTTCACACATCTGGGAAACGGTGATGGAGCTCTTCTTATTTCAAAGCTATAATAGGTAATAAACCATACAGTACTCCAATAGAAAAGTTGGAAAATGTTGGCGACATCCAAAAGAAGCTCGGTGGTAGGCACCGGCACTTACTAAAGGAGAAGAAATGGAATCGTTGAGAATATAGAATGGGATAGCTAGAAGGAAACATTCAGTCAAGTTCGAGACAACGAAGTGTGCTGTGTGGGCACTTTACTTTCACAAGCTATCCTCCGACCAAAGACCGTCACATAATGTTTCCGAAAAACAACTGCTGCAAGTACAGCACAGAAACGGAAACCTATTCATATAAGCACTCACTACCAGAACTTGTTGTGAATGAAGCCGACATTCAGGTTTCTTGCAAACGCTGATTTATTGAGGAAATGTCTTAATGGCATCACAAGAAGTTCGAATGAAAGCCCAGGTAATTTAATTTGGTTTTTATGTTTAAAAAGGACATTTTGTGTATTTGACGTGCTAAAAACAGCTGTCTATGATGCGGTTTTATGTTTTAATGAGGGAAATAATGGCAGAATTGAAGTGCTGAAGGGAGCTGATGTTCACAACAAAAACATTTTACACCATCGACGAGAGCTGGGTCACGAAAGCTAACGGATGATTGTCTAACCTACAAGTACAGCCAGACGGATTTGAAGGGCAGGTAAGAGAAACTTGGAGGATGAGGAACATCAGTGTGGAGGATTTTAAAATTGAGGTAAGCTTATTACATATAGAAATATGAGAATGAAATCTTTGAATCTTGTTTTCTCGGTTTTACTTTTTTGAATTATTGGGAGGCTTTTCTCAAAGAGTATAATGCACTATTGATATCAAATTTTCAAGAGTTGTTCGAAACATGTTGCTGTTTCATTGGAACTAAAAAATACAATAGACTTTGATTAACTTCTTGTTTATAAGCTTCTATGTAGAAAAAAACCTTAATTTTGAATGGGAGAAATTCAAAACTCCTTAAATAATAAAATTTTTATCGTAAATTAACGATGAACCGTGGGATTACTTTCAAAATCTTTTCTTAAAGAATTTACTTTATTTACTAGCGATTCATCAAGAACATTAACACATTTAATCACACTATGTGAGCGAGGAAGTAGTTGCCAGTGGGTAACTGATGAAAACAAATTTCTTTCAACAAGTGGAAACTTTATTCCTAAAAACCCCCTTTTTTTAAACAGATTTAAAAATTATCAGAAGGCACCCTCTAAATATCAAGTTACAATTTATTCAGAGGCGGAAATAACTCTTTTTTTGACAGTATGAGCTTTCGGGCTGAGAACCTTGCCGCTCCCTTTTAACACGGCCGTAGCCACGACCGCTCACAACAACCTCTGAAAGACTACACTGGTGTAAATCTGCAACACACCAGATTACTTTAAACTAAAGTTTTTTACAACTCACACAAACACATAAACTATGCACCCCGTAGGAGGGATGGGAATGGTACAAAATACTCACACTAAAAAAAATTACTTGCCGCCGATGGTGCAACTTGATTTAAAAAAAAAAAAAACTCTTACGGTGGAAGGGTGGCAACTTTATATACTAAAATGACCATTTAAATAAAAACCCATGAAATGCACTCTTACATAAAATATACAACATGCTCTACATTACACATATACCGCCTCTCAAGGTGATAGGCAAGATAAAAACATATTTCTTTACACTTCAAGGAATAAATTCGTTAACACCGAATCCGACGAACATGACAGAGGCAGCTATTAACATACGCCCGCATCTCGTGGTCGTGAGGTAGCGTTCTCGCTTCCCACGCCCGGGTTCGCGGGTTCGATTCCCGGCGGGGTCAGGGATTTTCTCTGCCTCGTGATGGCTGGGTGTTGTGTGCTGTCCTTAGGTTAGTTAGGTTTAAGTAGTTCTAAGTTCTAGGGGACTGATGACCATAGATGTTAAGTCCCATAGTGCTCAGAGCCATTTTTTTTTTATTAACATACGGCAGACCGACAGACAGACAGACAGACACTAACTGCCAATCAAATGCGGACGAGAGACAGACGAGCAAGCTGGGGACGAGAGACTGACCAAGAAATCAAGTAGAATTTAACAAGTAAATGAAATAACATATCACGAATCATTTAACTTCTAAAAAAAACTGCGATGTCTGGCGAAGACCTGGCGCAGCACCCCCAAACCGCTCTCCCGAAGCGTCCGCTGCCAGCCGCTTCAACGGACGCAGGAAGGCGCGCCGATCTCCCGTCTCACGGTGTCGCAGCTCGCACCGGCCACACCGACGTCGTGGGTTGACTCCTGTTGCTCTCGTGTCGGCCGCGAAGCCACTACCCCCTGCTATACGGCGCGGCCCACTGGACTCACGTGGCGACCTCACATGCGCCGACGCTCGAGGCGGACAAGTCGTCTCGTGTCCCAGTGCGCGACCGAACAACCGATCGATCCGACCGCCAATGACCACTGCCTGAGCAAACTCGAGCAGACTGGCGGCCTAACACATACTAGCACTCCGGACGACAGACAGACAAACACTGACTGCCCCACACTGACCCGGCTGACCAACTGACCAGACGCCCCTCTAGCGAGCACCAACCAGCCACACGTGTACTCTGAGGCACGGCACATTGGGTGCCACGGTTGTGATATTAAATTGTTTTTAGTGTTAAAAAGAATGAAATGCCTGAAATATTAGAGGCACAACATATTAGTGAAGACAGCCACACTTGTAATATTACAGTCATGGCAGTCAAAGTGTTAAAAAAGTTTATTCAAATCAAACCAGTACCGGTTTCGTCTTCGGCTCTTGGAGATGTCCTTGGTTTCTTGTTGAGGCTACATTTTATACTTGTTATTAATTTGGTGCAGTGGTTTATGTTTCTGTGTGTGACTCATGCGTTCTGTATTTGTTTTCCGCGTTTTAAAGTAGACACATTTTTGCACATGCACTATGTGAGTGCAGCTTAATTCTCCGGAAACCACGATAACACACACAATTTGTAACAAATTAATATACGAGGTGTGGCTATGAAATAACGGGACTGATGCTGTCACAGAGTTTTTTTTTTCTTGGTCATCAGTCTACTGACTGGTTTGATGCGGCCCGCCACGAATTCCTTTCCTGTGCTAACCTCTTCATCTCAGAGTAGCACTTGCAACCTACGTCCTCAATTATTTGCTTGACGTATTCCAATCTCTGTCTTCCTCTACAGTTTTTGCCCTCTACAGCTCCCTCTAGTACCATGGAAGTCATTCCCTCATGTCTTAGCAGATGTCCTATCATCCTGTCCCTTCTCCTTATCAGTGTTTTCCACATATTCCTTTCCTCTCCGATTCTGCGTAGAACCTCCTCATTCCTTACCTTATCAGTCCACCTAATTTTCAACATTCGTCTATAGCACCACATCTCAAATGCTTCGATTCTCTTCTGTTCCGGTTTTCCCACAGTACATACAATGCTGTACTCCAGACGTACATCCTCAGAAATTTCTTCCTCAAATTAAGGGCGGTATTTGATATTAGTAGACTGCTCTTGGCCAGAAATGCCTTTTTTGCCATAGCGAGTCTGCTTTTGATGTCCTCCTTGCTCCGTCCGTCATTGGTTATTTTACTGCCTAGGTAGCAGAAGTCCTCAACTTCTTTGACTTCGTGACCATCAATCCTGATGTTAAGTTTCTCGCTGTTCTCATTTCTACTACTTCTCATTACCTTCGTCTTTCTCCGATTTACTCTCAAACCATACTGCGTACTCATTAGACTGTTCATTCCGTTCAGCAGATCATTTAATTCTTCTTCACTTTCACTCAGGATAGCAATGTCATCAGCGAATCGTATCATTGATATCCTTTCACCTTGTATTTTAATTCCACTCCTGAATCTTTCTTTTATTTCCATCATTGCTTCCTCGATGTACAGATTGAAGAGTAGGGGCGAAAGGCTACAGCCTTGTCTTACACCCTTCTTAATACGAGCACTTCGTTCTTGATCGTCCACTGTTATTATTCCCTCTTGGTTGTTGTACATATTGTATATGACCCGTCTCTCCCTACAGCTTACCCCTACTTTTTTCAGAATCTCGAACAGCTTGCACCATTTTATATTGTCGAACGCTTTTTCCAGGTCGACAAATCCTATGAAAGTGTCTTGATTTTTCTTTAGCCTTGCTTCCATTATTAGCCGTAACGTCAGAATTGCCTCTCTCGTCCCTTTACTTTTCCTAAAGCCAAACTGATCGTCACCTAGCGCATTCTCAATTTTCTTTTCCATTCTTCTGTATATTATTCTTGTAAGCAGCTTCGATGCATGAGCTGTTAAGCAGATTGTGCGATAATTCTCGCACTTGTCAGCTCTTGCCGTCTTCGGAATTGTGTGGATCACGCTTTTCCGAAAGTCAGATGGTATATCGCCAGACTCATATATTCTACACACCAACGTGAATAGTCGTTTTGTTGCCACTTCCCCCAATGATTTTAGAAATTCTGATGGAATGTTATCTATCCCTTCTGCTTTATTTGACCGTAAGTCCTCCGAAGCTCTTTTAAATTCCGATTCTAATACTGGATCCCCTATCTCTTCTAAATCGACTCCAAATCTTCACCCTCATAGAGGCTTTCAATGTATTCTTTCCACCTATCTGCTCTCTCCTCTGCATTTAACAGTGGAATTCCCGTTGCACTCTTAATGTTACCACCGTTGTTTTTAATGTCACCAAAGGTTGTTTTGACTTTCCTGTATGCTGAGTCTGTCCTTCCGACTATCATATCTTTCTCGATGTCTTCACATTTTTCCTGCAGCCATTTCGTCTTAGCTTCCCTGCACTTCCTATTTATTTCATTCCTCAGCGACTTGTATTTCTGTATTCCTGATTTTCCCGGAACATGTTTGTACTTTCTCCTTTCATCCATCAACTGAAGTATTTCTTCTGTTACCCATGGTTTCTTCGCAGCTACCTTCTTTGTAACTATGTTTTCCTTCCCAACTTCTGTGATGGCCCTTTTTAGAGATCTCCATTCCTCTTCAACTGTACTGCCTACTGCGCTATTCCTTATTGCTTTATCTATAGTGTTAGAGAACTTCAAACGTATCTCGTCATTCCTTAGTACTTCCGTATCCCATTTCTTTGCGTACTGATTCTTCCTGACTAATGTCTTGAACTTCAGCCTACTCTTCATCACTACTATATTGTGATCTGAGTCTATATCTGCTCCTGGGTACGCCTTACAATCCAGTATCTGACTTTGGAATCTCTGTCTGACCATGATGTAATCTAATTGAAATCTTCCCGTATCTCCCGGCCTTTTCCAAGTATACCTCCTCCTCTTGTGATTCTTGAACAGGGTATTCGCTATTACTAGCTGAAACTTGTTACAGAACTCTATTAGTCTTTCTCCTCTTTCATTCCTTGTCCGAAGCCCATATTCTCCTGTAACCTTTTCTTCTACTCCTTCCCCTACAACTGCATTCCAGTCGCCCATGACTATTAGATTTTCGTCCCCTTTTACGTACTGCATTACCCTTTCAATATCCTCATACACTTTCTCTATCTGTTCATCTTCAGCTTGCGACGTCGGCATGTATACCTGAACTATCGTTGTCGGTGTTGGTCTGCTGTCGATTCTGATTAGAACAACCCGGTCACTGAACTGTTCACAGTAACACACCCTCTGCCCTACCTTCCTATTCATAACGAATCCTACATCTGTTATACCATTTTCTGCTGCTGTTGATATTACCCGATACTCATCTGACCAGAAATCCTTGTCTTCCTTCCACTTCACTTCACTGACCTCTACTATATCTAGATTGAGCCTTTGCATTTCCCTTTTCAGATTTTCTAGTTTCCCTACCACGTTCAAGCTTCTGACATTCCACGCCCCGACTCGTAGAACGTTATCCTTTCGTTGATTATTCAATCTTTTTCTCATGGTAACCTCCCCCTTGGCAGTCCCCTCCCGGAGATCCGAATGGGGGACTATTCCGGAATCTTTTGCCAATGGAAAGATCACCATGACACTTCTTCAAATACAGGCCACATGTCCTGTGGATACACGTTACGTGTCTTTAATGCAGTGGTTTCCATTGCCTTCTGCATCCTCATGTCGTTGATCATTGCTGATTCTTCCGCCTTTAGGGACAATTTCACACTCCTAGGACAAGATAGTGCCCTGAACCTCTATCCGCTCCTCCGCCCTCTTTGACAAGGCCGTTGGCAGAATGAGGCTGACTTCTTATGCCGGAAGTCTTCGGCCGCCAATGCTGATTATTTATTAAAATTTATGCAGTGGCGGGGATCGAACCCGGGACCGAAGACGTTTTTTATTATGAATCAAAGACGCTACCCCTAGACCACGGGTGAGCTCATAGCGTCCCTTAAATGCACGTGAAGAGGTAACCTTTCCCCTTCCCCACCAGAGGGAGACACCAAAGCTGCGATTGCCACAGCGGCGCCACCGCCAGAAACGGAGGGCGACTGCCTCACACAACGCGCTATGGCGCGCTCTTCAAAACAGCAATTTTTTTTTCCCACGGCTCAAACGATTATAGATCAGTGGTTTCATAAAATTCTTAGCACACTACAATAATAGTTACAGATTAATTACACGACTTGAATCTGAGTTGTAGCTGTTTATACAACACAATAAAAAAACTAAAAATTCATATATGCGGCAAAATATTAATTCTTTACTATATTTTTCGGTGAAATACAGCTAATTTTCTTTACACGATCAAAATTTTAGACCTGTACACTAATAACTATGACCTTAGTGATTTTTAAATAAATGTTTGCATTTCCGCCCGCATCTCCCCTTAAGGGGCTCCGGAAAGGCTCAAAATCATGAAAAGTTCAATTTTTACTTTTTTGCGTTTTCTGAATCTGCAGACTATTACCTTTTAATAGATGTATAATTTATTCAATTCCGAAGACTACAACTATTTTTAAATTTTTTTTTATATGTGTTCTACATGGGCGTGACCCACTGTGGCGCTGTTAAACTGCTGTCAAATGGTGTTATTATTAACGTCCGTGTTCATCAGGTACATTTTAGTGATGTGAGATAAAGTAAGTGTTGTGGCTTACCTATTTTCAGAGACTTAGCAGCAGCTGAACTGTTGAAAAAGTGTATTCACGGAAAAACTCAAAACCCCAATGAAAGTGTAAATAGTGTTATATGGTCGAGAATCCCCAAGACTGTATTTGTTGGAATAGAAACACTTCACTTTGGTGTGTATGATGCTGTTGCGACTTTCAATGATGGCAACATTGTAAGGTGCAAGGTATTTAGAAATATGGGAATGAAGATAGGTTCTAACATGGTACGAGCGATGCTTGCTTTAGACAAGGAACGCCTTCGGGCTGCAGACCGGGCTGTAAAGAGTCTAGAAATACAAGCAAGAGTAAACAGGAGGAGGAACAAGAGGAAGCTGGAGGAGGAGTTTGCAGAGGATGAAGATAATCCATCCTATGGACCTGGAATGCACTAAAAAGTTAATCCAATCTTTGTCGCTCGATTCCCAAAACTTTTATTTTCTCATACTAATTACATGTTTTCTAACGATCTTCCAAACATATTTGTTTCAAACTTTCAGTAAATGTTACACAGTACCTTCTGCATAATTTAACACAGCCTTTTTCCAAAAAACTGTATATTTTTGAATATATAAATAAAAAATTGCAAAAAAAATGTTGTGAATTTTCATTACAATTGAAAAAAATCGTCTTTAGTAACTGAACTAAAATTTTGTGAAATCCCTGTGGTAAGTTGTAGCCCATATTCCAATAAATAATCTGTAAAAAGTTCAACTTCCTACCTCAAATACTTTGTGAGGAAAGGTAATTTATAAGCGTTATTTTAACATTGCAAGTATAGGGCGTTCCGGAGCCCCTCAAATACCATGGAACACGCGTGGCATGGCTGACTGCAGCCAAGTCCAGTTGTCAGGGCGCTGCAGGAGGGACGCAGCTCCTGGCCGCCCTCACCGCGCGGCATCCGCTGCCGCCCGCGGTTACAACTGAGTCCTGCCAGCGAACCGCCGTAAGTCACAGTGATCCCTGTGTAATTATTGTCTTTGAATAAAAGTGCCATTTCTCTTTGCCTCGTTCCGTATTTCTCTCTGTTGCCTTGTTGTTTCTACGTGCGGTCCAAGTTTCGTCGAGCTATTTTAATTTGGCAGCAACAAATGATGCAAAAGTTACTTCAAGTAACATTTAAGCCTCTCAGGCAGTCGGGATTATAAGGAGAACGAACGTATCCTGTTTGACCGTTTCCTCCTGCTGTTCACAGCATTTCTGTGAAGTAATGCACCCTGCCGGGAAATTTGGCAGTGGGGGAGCGGAAAAAGACGCGTCCCATCACTTCCAGTGCGGAGAAAACCTGCTTCCCTGGCGTACACAGTAGCCAGCGAAACGAGCAAAGAGGCGCGGTCCAGAAGTGATACGTTGCAAGACGTGTCCAGTCTCGCCAGGTTCTGGTCAAGTGGTGGTTCCATCCGTACAGCTTCTTCAGGCTGAGTTTCTGTTCCTAGTCCAGTACCGCTGTGAGAGAGTTATTTCTTGATTTCCTTCTCTGGTGAACAGGGTTGCAGTACATCTACATCTACGTGATTACTCTGCTATTCAAATTAAAGTGCCTGGCAGAGGGTTCAATGAACCACCTTGAAGCTGTCTCTGCCGTTCCACTCTCGAACGGCACGCGGGAAAAACGAGCACTTACATTTTTCTGTGCGAGCCCTGATTTCTCTTATTTTATCGTGATGGTCATTTCTCGGTATGTACGCAAGTGCCAACAGAATGTTTTCGCAGTCGGAGGAGAAAAGCGATGATTGATATTTCACGAGAAGATCCTGTCGCAACGAAAAACGCCTTTGTTTTAATTATTGCCACTCCAATTCACGTATAATGTCTGTGGCACTATCTCCCCTATTTCGCGATAATACAAAACGAGCTGCCCTTCTTTGTACTTTTTCGATGTCATCCGTCGGTCCCACCTGATGCGGATCCCACTCCGCACAGCAGTACTCCAGAATATGGCTGACAAGCGTGGTGTAAGCAGTCTCTTTAGTAGACCTGTCGCACCTTCTAAGTCTTCTGCCAGTGAATAGCAGTCTCTGGCTTGCGTCGTTCACATCCCTACCTGGAGTCTTACCAAGGCGTCGACTGTTCTGCAGTTGACGTAGCGCGACGAACGCTGTCGTCCTTGTAAGGAGTTCTGGTCTCTTTGTCGTTATGGTGCACTAAAGCAGTACTCATGAACAATGATAGAGTCGGCTACAGTTGTGAAAATCATTTATTTCTCAAAAGGAAAGCACAATATGAGTCTCACCATCAGGTGTATATTACAACGCGAGTCCACAAAGTATGCACCTGAAGATGAGACACATGTCCTGAAATCTGGCTGTGCTTCGCTTTTGAGAAATAAATAATTTTTACAACTGCAGCGGATTTTGTCATTGATAACTGTGGATGTCTCGTCCAGAGAAACGTATGGAAAAAATAGTACCCCTTACGCATCAAAGTTTCCTGAAATGTTTGAAGCTGAGTGCGCTTATTCTCTGGGGGCAGAAGGGGAGGGGGTGAGTTGCTTTCCTGTTTAAGAGAATCAGTTGGGGTTACGTGCAGCCGCGTCGCACATAAATCGCCTGAAGAATTTGCTGCAGAGTTGGACATCAATTGGAAGTATTACGTCGGTTTCTGCTGTAGAAGTAATATGCGACTCGGTTTATTCGCGGAAAGGCGCACGGAATTATTTACGGAATTTGTGGACGAAACAGCATCGTGGCTGGTCAGTAACTTCTGTTGGCCGAACATATTGATATTTGAATAGATACGAAACGACTTCTGGGAACGGTGATAACCTGTTAAATTTATATGGAAATGCAGTGCAGCAATGGTTAGTTCAGCACGAGTGTGAAATGAGCTTACTTGTTAATACAAGAGTAGAGCGCTGTTAGGGAGTTGTTGCCTGCCAAAATTATCATCAAGGGTTCGAGGAGCGTTCAATAAGTAATGCAACAGATTTTTTTCTGTAAACACGCTCGTTTTACTCAGGATTCCAATACACTGTATTATTCCCCACTCTTTTGGCTGAAAAACCCTATTTCTGAACATAATCTCCGTTCAATGGGACGTCCTTGCGCCGCCTTATTGGGAGGGCTTGTACGCCCGCACTGGACCACACTACACCGCTGGTCAACGCCTTGTTGTTCCCTCCATCCACCTACTGCTTCCCAAAAAAAATGTTCAGATGTGTGTGAAATCTTACGGGACTTAACTGCTAAGGTCATCAGTCCCTAAGCTTACATACAACTTTACCTAAATTATCCGAAGGACAAACACACACACCCATGCCCGAGGGAGGACTCGAACCTCCGCCAGGACCAGCCGCACAGTCCATGACTGCAGCGCCCCAGACCGCTCGGCTAATGCCGCGCGGCTACTGCTTCCCGCTGAGTGACTTCTTCACTCTGAGGACAAACACGTAGAAATGAGAAGGGCTGCAGGCTGGATGAGGGAGGCAGGCCAGTGAAGTTTTGCTGGTTCCCCTCTGTTGCGCAGACTTGGGTGGGCCTTGCATTGGCGTGGAGGAGAGTAAATTAGTATGACTGCTTTTTTCTTATTCCAACGAAAACTTTATTTTTCACTTGCTGCTCATTATTTATTCACCCACCTTCTAATTGCTCATGGTGGGTCGTATTAAGCCTCTTGGCCACTGTGACTGGGCTCGGGCCCAGGAGTGATTTGTGTGTCACCTCCCCTGTTCTCGATCCCACTCACAGCGTTGCCCGTGTCCCGCCTCGTGGAGGCGGTCTTTTGCGTTATTTGTTCATTTTTACTCGTTGTGCAGCTTTTAGATACATTTACAAATAATATAAATAATACGGAAATGGAAAACAATTTCATTTTGTATTTAAGAAGAAGTAAATAGAAACATATGAAAGAATATGATAGAGAAATTACCACCACCTGTGTGTGGGTTACGGCCAGGGTATTGGAATGACCTTCAAGACGCTGGCCGCCACTCACACTTCACACATATACTTGCATACTTAATTTACTTATTACTACTTGCATGGTACTAAATTAAATATTAACTACTCTAGATGTGATGGAGTGATTTTTATTATATTTTGTTTAGGTCTGTGCATGTGCGTCATTATGTGCGGTTGTGGGTGTGTATGTGTGCGTGTCACACCAGTTCTTGCTTGATGAATGATTGGCACCTCCCGGCTACATGGCAACTCAGCCTGGACGGTGGTTTTCCCCGATCTACATTATGTATCCGTCGGGTTGGGCCCAGCTGAGGGGAACCACAATTAAGATCCTTCCATCCAGGCCGGGTGTCGCCTCTCGTCGGGAGGCGTAGGTTCCTAAGGTAGGTGCCTATCTTGGAGCTAACCCTTGTGTTACAGGTGTGGTGTCACCTTTTTGACCGCGTATCCTCATATGTGTGTTCTTGTATGTTAGGTGCTATGTGCATGTGTGTGTATGTGTGTACGTGTGCATGTCAGACCAGTTCCTGCCTCCCAGTTACGTGGCAACTCAGCCTGGACGGTGGTTTTCCCCGATCTACGTTAAGTATCCGTCGGGTTGGGCCCAGCTGAGGGGAACCACAATTAAGATCCTTCCATCCAGGCCGGGTGTCGCCTCTCGTCGGGAGGCGTAGGTTCCTAAGGTAGGTGCCTATCTTGGAGCTAACCCTTGTTTACAGGTGTGGTGTCACCTTTTTGACCGCGTATCCTCATATGTGTGTTCTTGTATGTTAGGTGCTATGTGCATGTGTGTGTATGTGTGTACGTGTGCATGTCAGACCAGTTCCTGCCTCCCAGTTACGTGGCAACTCAGCCTGGACGGTGGTTTTCCCCGATCTACGTTAAGTATCCGTCGGGTTGGGCCCAGCTGAGGGGAACCACAATTAAGATCCTTCCATCCAGGCCGGGTGTCGCCTCTCGTCGGGAGGCGTAGGTTCCTAAGGTAGGTGCCTATCTTGGAGCTAACCCTTGTTTACAGGTGTGGTGTCACCTTTTTGACCGCATATCCTCATATGTGTGTTCTTGTATGTTAGGTGCTATGTGCATGTGTGTGTATGTGTGTACGTGTGCATGTCAGACCAGTTCCTGCCCCCCAGTTATGTGGCAACTCAGCCTGGACGGTGGTTTTCCCTGATCTACGTTAAGTATCCGTCGGGTTGGGCCCAGCTGAGGGGAACCACAATTAAGATCCTTCCATCCAGGCCGGGTGTCGCCTCTCGTCGGGAGGCGTAGGTTCCTAAGGTAGGTGCCTATCTTGGAGCTAACCCTTGTTTACAGGTGTGGTGTCACCTTTTTGACCGCGTATCCTCATATGTGTGTTCTTGTATGTTAGGTGCTATGTGCATGTGTGTGTATGTGTGTACGTGTGCATGTCAGACCAGCTCCTGCCTCCCAGTTACGTGGCAACTCAGCCTGGACGGTGGTTTTCCCCGATCTACGTTAAGTATCCGTCGGGTTGGGCCCAGCTGAGGGGAACCAAAATTAAGATCCTTCCATCCAGGCCGGGTGTCGCCTCTCGTCGGGAGGCGTAGGTTCCTAAGGTAGGTGCCTATCTTGGAGCTAACCCTTGTTTACAGGTGTGGTGTCACCTTTTTGACCGCATATCCTCATATGTGTGTTCTTGTATGTTAGGTGCTATGTGCATGTGTGTGTATGTGTGTACGTGTGCATGTCAGACCAGTTCCTGCCCCCCAGTTATGTGGCAACTCAGCCTGGACGGTGGTTTTTCCCGATCTACGTTAAGTATCCGTCGGGTTGGGCCCAGCTGAGGGGAACCACAATTAAGATCCTTCCATCCAGGCCGGGTGTCGCCTCTCGTCGGGAGGCGTAGGTTCCTAAGGTAGGTGCCTATCTTGGAGCTAACCCTTGTTTACAGGTGTGGTGTCACCTTTTTGACCGCGTATCCTCATATGTGTGTTCTTGTATGTTAGGTGCTATGTGCATGTGTGTGTATGTGTGTACGTGTGCATGTCAGACCAGTTCCTGCCTCCCAGTTACGTGGCAACTCAGCCTGGACGGTGGTTTTCCCCGATCTACGTTAAGTATCCGTCGGGTTGGGCCCAGCTGAGGGGAACCACAATTAAGATCCTTCCATCCAGGCTGGGTGTTGCTTCTCGCCAGGATGCGTAGGTCCCTGGGGTAGGTGCCTGGCTTTTGGCTATTTCTCAATTTTGTGACTTTTGTGTGCATGTGTGTGTTCTTTAGTGTTAGATACTGTTCAGGTACCTAGACTACTCATACGCAGGTTGCCACAATGGGTTGCCGACATGACTCATCTCAACATCCGTGTCTTCGCCCGAGGTGTTTGTACTGCTATCCGTCCCATGGGCACTCTGTGGTCTGCGTCCCCGGCCTTGCCTGGTGAATGGTCTGTTGTTTAGATATTCTGTATACAGGGTCCTGGATATTTCGTCAGTTAGTGTATTGAGTTTGTCGCATAGGTCTGGGTCACGTAAGATAGTGCATATGTGTAGTGTGTGTCTAGAGTTTGTGCGTTGCCCGCAGAATAGGACAGTGTGTTCTGGGGAGCCTTCTTCCCCACATGTGCATCTGGTAGTCTGTTGCAGACTCACGCGGCTCAGGTGCGTGGGATAAGGGCCGTGGCCTGTCAGAGAGTGTACCATACCGCGACTAGGATCGATATGCTTTAGTCTTAATCGTTCTTTGATGTCAGGGAAAAAGCTATAGACTCGTCGGCCCTTATCGCTGTTAGCCCACTCGCTCTGCCAGGTATCCACTCGCCATGCTTTGAGTTGACGTTATGTAGCATATGGTACACCCGTGATCTGCCAAACCTGGTCTAGTTTCCCCATCTTAAGCTAGTACCTTGCCGCACGGTATCTTATGGTTATGTCTATTGGGAAGATTCCCATCACGACGCAAAGTGCGTCGACTGAGGTTGTGTTGAAGGCCTCTGTTAGTCGAAGCAGGATGCTTCTTTGCCCCCGCCGTACGGCGGTCCTGTTAGTGGAGAGGCTGAGTCTATGGGCCTACGTGCTGGCAGCAAAGCATAGTACCGACTCGAAGAGAGCTCAGTGATATGTCCGTGTGACTGACAGTGGTAGTCTGTATTGTTCCTAGTTTAGCCTTGCCAGTTCGTGCAGTATTTTTTCTGCTTTGTCCGTGGATATTCGTATGTGTTCGTGGAAGTTCAACCGTTCGTCAATGTAGACTCCAAGGTAACGTGTTACTTGTGATCTTTTAATGTTCGTGTCCCCGATTTTGACTGTTGGGTTCCTATGCAGGATGCCCTTTAGTAGTGTCTATGTTGTTTTGTTTTCTGCTACCTTGAGCTTGTTGTCTGTGCACCATTGTGTTATTGTTTTGAGTGTATCATTGGCTCTATCTTCTAGCTGGGCACGGTTCTTTTGCTGGCACTGCCACAAGCAGGTCGTCAGCGTAAGCGACAACTCCATCTGTCGTATTGTGCTCGTCAACTAAGTCTAGGAGCGGTTCTAACATTATGTCACAGAAGATGGGGCCGCAGATCGATCCTTCTGGACAACCTTTGGTAATGCGTTTGATTACTTTCTTCTCGTCCATATGCCAAGCGACTGTTCTGTCCCTGCAGTAGTCTACAAGACTGTTGTACAGAGATTCCGGTACCTGCAGGAGTCTGAGCCTCTTGAAGAGGGCCGGCCACCATAGATTGTCAAATGCACCCGAGATGTCTATCATGATGGCTAGTGTGTACTTTGCAGGTGTATTGTGTACGATTTGAAGTGCTTTGTTGATTGCATCGTCAATAGACTTTCCTTCCCGAAAGCCATATTGGTGTGGTGTCAGTCCCCGAAGTTTGCGATGTGTTTGGAGTCTTTTACAAAGGAGTTTTTCCTGTGTTTTGGCGAGTGTATTGATGAGGCATATGGGTCTGTATGATTTGGGTTCTGAGGGGTCCTTGTCTGGTGCTTTCTTGATGATGACCGCCCTAGAGGCTTTCCACACTGCAGGCACACGGCCTAGCCTTAATGCGCCGTTCAGCAGTGTTGTGAGGTATGGGGTGATCTGCGGTGCTATCTGTTTTAGTACCTCAGAGTGGATACCACCTGGTCCAGGCGCTTTCTTGTTTTTAAGTTCTGAGATCGCTATCGCCACCTCTTTCTGCGCAAACGGACAGGTGACGGTTGGTGTGGTGTAGGCTGTGGTGAGTTCACGTCTCAATGCAGCTTGTTCTGGTGTGTTTGTGGTGGCGATGTCATCAGGAAGGAGTTTGCCCAGCAGGTACTCCGCTGTGCTTCTCCATCCTTTTGTCATCACCCCGTCATCCTGTCGTAGCGTTCCCAGAACCAGTGGGCTCTTGATTTTTTCGGTCGCGATCTTGTAAGGTTCCCCCCACATGTTAAGTTGTGTTTGTCTTGCTATGTAGTCATTCCATTGGTCCTTTCTAGTTTTATTTAGTTCTTGTTTGTATCTGTCCGTGGCAAGCCGGTATTCATGTAGTCTTACTTGTCTTTCTCTGTCCGAGATTGCCCTTTGGTAGAGTCTGCGTCTGCGTCTGGTGTCCTGCTTGTGTTGTGTTAGGTGTGCGGTCCAAGGGATGGTCTGCTGTTTTGTTTTGCATGATGTAGGGATGCAGGTGTTCTGTATGTGTGTGATGATTTCTGTTAGCTTGTGTGCTCTATAGTCAACACTGCCTATGATGTTCTGCAGTGATTGTTCCTGTATCTTGTGTCTTACTGTGTCCCAGTCTGTCTTATGGAAGAGCAGTCTTCGGGGTTGTGTTGCAGTGTTGTTGTGTGCTGTCTTCTGTAAAGTTAGTGTGATAACATTATGGTCACTCATGGTGATGTGGTCGTGCACCGTCCAGTCTTGTATGTAGGTGGTCGCAGCGTTATTTGCAAGGGTGATGTCTATGTTGGATGAGGAGCCGTCATGCCCTGTGAATGTTGGATGGTGTCCTTCCTCGTTAATTACGTTCAGTCCGTTTTCGTGTATTATGTCATTGATTATTCGTCCTCTGTCATCTGTTCTGTTGGAGTGCCATAGAGTGGATTTTGCATTGATGTCTGCACAGATTAATAATTTTTTGTTGCCGGCGTATTGTGCAATTTGTCTAATGGCATTTGCATACGGATTGATGCAATGGCTGTATTGAGCATAAATCGATGCAACGACCCATGTGTCGCCCCTGTGCGTAATCTCCACTGTAGCAATGTGTTCTGTGCATAATTCCGTGATCTTGACCGGGTGGATATCTGTGTTGAGGTTATGACTGACGCCTTGCAGTCTGGCTTACCCGATATCGATATCGCGTGGGTGGGGATGTTGGTGATATGGCCTTGTTTAGTATATGACTCCTGTATGCACAGGATGTCGCAGTTAAGCTCATTCAGGACCTGTGGGAGTTCCAGACTAACGTGTGTGCTTCTCATGGCATTCAACTGAGCAACCCTCAGATCGGATGCTTCACATGAACGTAGCACTTACTTCCTGTTTGACTGAAGTCGAAGTAGGTCCTTCCATAGGCCCTAACGTGATCTTTGAATAATTTATCGAGATCAAAGTTTTCCTCTCTGCGAGCGCATACCTGCAGGAGTAGGTCTAGCAGACTTTCTGAGTCCGTGGGAATGTTCTCTGTTTTCAGGATTATTCTGTCCGTCTGCTCCGTTGTGCGAAAACCGACTGAGTTGCCATAGGGGTGATATAGCGTAATGATCATTCTTTGCGCTGTTTCAAAGAGCTCCCTTTTTTCTAATCTACTTAATTTTAGGTTTAAATCTATGTTGTTATAATTAAAATCGCTGGTGGTGGTAGCGGGTGTCGGCGTCTGCGCCGTCTTGGGGTGTCGTGGCTGAGAGGCAGCTGCACGCTGCCCCTCGGCAGCTCAAACGTGCCCCGCAATGTTGGAACGTGCGGCCAGCCTCATTAGACGCGACGGACGGACCACAGTGCAGGACCCCGCTGCTCAGCTGGGCGCCTCTGTTGGCAGTGCTCAAGCACTCGTCCGCCAGCTGGGGTACTCAGAGGTGCGCGCCCGCCTCGCCGCCTGACGGAAGACTACTGACAGCGACGAAGGACCGTCTGTGCGGAATCGCTTGCGCCTTACGGGGCTGATCGCGACAATATTTTGTCGGACATCGTGACAGGCGATGGAACAGGAGTTCATCACTTCGAGCCGGAAACAAAGCGGTAGCCACACTACCTCTACTCCGAAGAGAAAGTTCAGAGCCGATGAAGTCGTGGTGGCGGCCTTCTGCTTCATATCCTCCCTCAAAAAATGGTTCTGAGCACTATGTGACTTAACATCTGAGGTCGTCGCCTATAACTTAGAACTAATTAAACCTAACTAAGCTAAGGACATCACACACATCCATGCTCGAGGCAGGATTCGAACCTGCGACCGCAGCGGTCGCTCGGCTCCAGACTGAAGCGCCTAGAACCGCTCGACCACAACGGCCGGCGATATCCTCCCTCGTGCTGCAACAGTAAACTCTGAAGTGAACTGTGCTACCCTTAGGCAATTGGAGAAAGGACATCAGGGTGTGAAACAGACGTACTAGTCACCCAAACCAACAAGACTGGCATACTGACGAAGGACCAGGACACTAACAACACCCATCACCATCTGCAAAACAAACGGAAGATATGTCACACTGACATGCCCGCAGAAGATGACGATGACATATACTGCTGCCCTTACGCCGATGAGTGCAGCGTACATAATCATCAAACTAACAAGACCACCCCTGGGCAACCCGAAGCGCAACCCGAAAGAGCCAACAGCACACGAGTGACAGAAATACCCAAGGAGTCGAAACAACCAATACGTGAGGGGAAAGAAGTTGCGTGTGACGATAATTTACGACAACCGCGGGCGGCTCCACACAGTGCCACAAAAGTGCCCTCTACAGGCGACACTAGCCCCCTCTCATCACCCAAGTCCGTGTCAGCAAGAGGAACACCGGCACCACCAGCTGCTCCTCCTGCGCACACCAACAGCAGCATCAACAAAGCACCGGTAATGACAGATGTCTCGCCCAACGACTCGCCGTGCTTTTGTTCACCAGTCACCGCAGATAACGCGGAGGCACTTAACAATATCTGCGATACTCTGGTTTTCCACAAAAAGAAAGTTAGAAGCAGATCTCCGGTTGGAAGGCACCTCCGCCACAGACGCTTTTCTGAATGCCACGTATTGCGCCGACACCTACAGGAACTTCATCGAGCTGTAGGACAGGGGCTGAAGCGGGAACAAACTCTGCATTACGCGAGTCGGCCTGAAACTGCCGGCAGAGGTATGTCACCATTACTACTCATTTAATGCGAACAAGAAAGAGCAACATCTTAAGTGTTAGAACCGGTGCATACCACTTCATAGCAAAAGTAACTTTGACAGTTTGTTCCTTACTCATACATTTACGAATCGAGAGGTGTGACGTATAATTTAAACTTGGAAAATGGGAACGTTCGTCGTGAGGGGGTCTACGGAACACAGCTGCTTCAGTGCGCTCCCACTGCCTGGCTAAACCACGTGCTGCAAGAGGGCACCGCCTTACGGCATTGCAGCTGTGCAAATGCCGATACATTTACTAAAAATTAAAACAGTAACCAGTAACAACTAAAGTTACATATTGTGTGCCTGCAGATAGGCATATTGAAACATAGTCAGAGTAGTACAAAGTACACTACTGGCCAATAAAATTGCTACACCAAGAAGAAATGCAGATGATAAACGTGTATTCATTGGACAAATATATTATACTAGAACTGACATCTGATTACATTTTCAGGCAATTTGGGTGCATAGATCCTGAGAAATCAGTACCCAGAACAACCACCTCTGGCCGTAATAACGGCCTTGATACGCCTGGGCATTGAGTCAAACAGAGCTTGGATGGCTTGTACAGGTACAGCTGCCCGTACACCTTTAACACGATAGCACAGTTCATCAAGAGTAGTGACTGCTGTATTGTGACGAGCCACTTGCTCGGCCACCATTGACCAGACGTTTTCAATTGGTGAGAGATCTCGAGAATGTGCTGGCCACGGCAGCAGTCCAACATTTTCTGTATCCAGAAAGGCCCGTACAGGACCTGCAACATGCGGTCGTGCATTATCCTGCTGAAAATGTAGGGTTTCGCAGGGATCGAATGAAGGGTATAGCCACGGGTCGTAACCCTCTGACATGTAACGTCCACTGTTCAGAGTGCCGTCAATGCGAACAAGAGGTGACCGAGACGTGTAACCAATGGCACCCCATACCATCACGCCGGGTGATACGCCAGTATGGCGATGACGAATACACACTTCCTATGTGCGTTCACCGCGATGTCGCCAAACACGGATGCGACCATCATGATGTTGTAAACAGAACCTGGATTCATCCCAAAAATGACGTTTTGCCATTCGTGCACCCAGGTTCGTCGTTGAGTACACCATCGCAGGCGCTCCTGTCTCTGATGCAGCGTCAAGGGTAACCGCAGCCGTGGTCACCGAGCTGATAGTCCATACCGCTGCAAGCGTCGTCGTCGAACTGTTCGTGGAGATGGTTGTTGTCTTGCAAACGTCCCCATCTGTTGACTCAGGGATCGAGACGTGGCTGCACGATCCGTTACAGCCATACGGATAAGATGCCTGTCATCTCGACTGCTAGTGATACGAGGTCGTTGGAATCCAGCAGGGCGTTCCGTATTACCCTCCTGAACCCACCGATTCCATATTCTGCTAACAGTCATTGGATCTCGACCAAAGCGAGGAGCAATGTCGCGATGCGATAAACCGCAATGGCGATAGGCTACAATCCGACCTTTATCAAAGTCGGAAACGTGATGGTACGCATTTCTCCTCCTTACACGAGGCATCACAGCAACGTTTCACCAGGCAACGCCGGTCAACTGCTGTTTGTGTATGAGAAATCGGTTGGAAACTTTCCTCGTGTCGGCACGTTGTAGGTGTCGCCACCGGCGCCAAAGTTGTGTGAATGCTCTGAAAAGCTAATCATTTGGATATCACAGCATCTTCTTCCTGTCGGCTAAATTTCGCGTCTGTAGCACGTCATCTTGGTGGTGTAGCAATTTCAATGGCCAGTAGTGTAAAAGAAAGTACGAAACTGTAGAAATATCTTTTGATTTGGAAAGACGTGACATGTCAGAGATTACAAAAGGATTTGTTTAGATTTGCAATCACACTGCTGGACAGTTCGTCAAACATAAAATCTTAAGGCATTTGTCCCATCTTGTAGTTTATTATTGCGGCTATCCGTGTGCCAAAAATGTTTACTGCTCGTTAGATGAGTAAAAAACAACAGCAAAAATACATGTATTGTGCTTGCACTTAAAAAGATAGTAAAGGGGAAGCTGATTGTCTGCCTGCACTTAAGCATAATCAGAGAAGCATCACTGTAATATTCGGGCACGAGATCGTATCTTTCAATATACTGCCCGCCCCTGGTAGCTGAGTGGTCAGCGCGACGGAATGTCATACCTAACGGCCCGGGTTCGATTCCCGGCTGCGTCGCAGATTTTCTCCGCTCAGAGACTGGGTGTTGTGTTGTCCTAATCATCATCATTTTATCCCCCTCGACACGCAAGTCGCCGAAGTGGCGTCAACTCGAAAGACTTGCACCAGGCGAACGGTGTACCCGACGGGAGGCCCTAGCCACACGGCACGGCAATATATTAAAATAATTATTTATCTTTAAAGTACAACGTATCAAAATTACAGAAAAATTTGTCCAAATTCACTAATCACAGTAGTAGATAGGGAAAGGACTGTACACTTCAAATTTCAGAATTATATTTTTTTGTATTAAAAAGGTAACATCTCATAATTACAAAAGGACTCGTTGTCATAAGCCATTGCACTTCCTGACTAACCAACAATGTGAACCGTTGATGAACCTCACTAACCACTGTACTAAAGGGCCAGCTGGTCGTGTACATACGCAATTTAAGCAAAGTAGTTACGTGAGTTATAATAGTTTTACGTGCCTCTCACAACAAAATAACTTTAAATTATATGTCACACCTACTGGTTCGTGAATCTATGAGTAAGAATCTAACTGTCAATTATTTTTGCAATGAAATTGTATGTATCCTGTCTGACACTTAGATTTTGCGCTCTCTTGTTAACATTTGGTATTTTAAAGATGTATAACTAATTATTTGTTATACTGTTCACATCAGGAAATCTGATGAACAGAGCCCAAAACATGTCATTTCGAACAAATGCATCAAAGAGCGACTAGTAGATGTTTACTTGGGACTACTCAGCTTTTCTAAAATCCAGTCAGTTATATAAATTCTGCACTTTTTCTACCGAAAGGGGGCGAGAAAAAATGCGTCTAATTACTTATTGAACACCCCTTGTAATATTTGATTTGTACTGTTATTATTTGAAAGTGATATTTTTCATTTCCAATTGACAGACTTCGATATTCAGAAGTACTGTGTAAGAGACACTTGTTGGTATCAGGAAAGTGGTTAGGTATATTTAATAACTGAGCATGTTCTTCCTGTAAAGCTTCCATCTTGGAGTTCGATAGCCACCAAATTAGTAAGGCAGAATACATTAAGAGGCGTTCTGCATGGTGGGTCAGACAGAGAGAGGGCATTTCCGGCTGGGGAAGCCATCTCCTTTACACGAGTTAAGCAAATTTTTGCTTGGGACAAGTTCGCCTCTCCTGCGTCCCGACATACAGCATCCTCCCCGTGGTCCGTTGCTGCCTCTTTATCGACACGTCGCAGCTTCCCTCCGCCTCCGTGCAGTCCGTATCATCTGCCAAAGGAACTCAGTCGCCTTCCCCTGCCACAGCGCGAACTTATTCCCGAGACCTTCCGACTGCAACCTGCCCAACCAACCCCAAAGGAAGACTCGAGTCCAGCCTTTCTCCCCCCAACTGGAGTCCCACCCCCCCCCCCTCCACCCCAGAGACGTGCGTCACAACTCTCTCTGACATCCCACGAGCACAAGCCTCATCCTTTCCCACCTAACATCTTCCCCACTAGCTCCTCCATCACAATCCCCAATTACAAGGAGTCCACATCACATTATCGTCATTTTGATTTAGAATATACATCACATCACTGTTACCCTCTTTACAGACATCATCGTCTATATTTTAAGCCCATAAAATATTTTTTAATCTAAACAGATTTTTACAAAACCAATGGCTCAAGAGAGGCAATATAATCATTACTTAGTTAATTTCATGTTCGACGGATAATTCATAGGATTGACCCTCCGGGTTAGCCGAGAGCACTAATGCGCCGCTTCCTGGACTCGGGTAGGCGCGCCGGCCCCGGGTCGAATCCGCCCGGCGGCTTAGCGACGGCAGCCGGTGTGCCGGCCAGCCTGGATGTGGTTTTTAGGCGCTTTTCCACATCCCACTAGGTGATTACCAGGCTGGTCCTCACGTCCCGCCTCAGTTAAACGGCTCGCAGACATCTATTCGCACTATTCCATGGACTACACTGGCCACAGACAGTTGGGGTATACTACTTCCATCCCGGGTGGTACGGGGTGGCGGCAGGAAGGATATGCGGCCACTCCTTAAAGTAACCTTGCCACATCCGATTAACCATGCGTCGTTGCTGGAAAAAGACACAAGCAAAACAAACAAAGAAAGAAAAGAATAATTCCTAGGATTAATCGTACCGATGTGGAATGAGTCAATTTAGGTTCACATTATATATTCATATGTAGGTATGGCTACATGCTGACCATTTACAACAGGGGCGGGCAAACGTTGCACGCGGCTCGTGAGCGCACAGCGCTGCACGTGTGCTGCTCGCGTGCAGGCGTCGACCGCGGCTGTGGCGACAGCTGGCAGGGTGTGGCAGTGTAGTAATGGAAGCGAAGCGACCACTACGTGGTGAACGTTGTATTTCAAGAACCGGAAAATGCAGAGTGAATCAAGGAAACGAAGAAGTGGAGATTTGCTATCTTTTAAAAAGGAATTGCTATCTTTTAAGAAGGAATGGGAGAATCATTTTTTCTTTGTTCAAAAACGTGAAAATTCGAAATGACAGTATTCTCGCTGATCAGCGGAAGTTTAATATTGAACGCCTATATAATAAATTTCAATATGTTCCCGTACTTAGTGCAATAAAAGAGGAAATTCTCAAGCGATTTGGGGATATATCATACTTATCCCAAGGTTTTGAATAGTTCTCGAGACAATTTGCTGTTTCTGTAGATGATATTCATCCCAGTTTGCAAATGGAATTAACAGATCTACACTGTAGATTCTACCGCGTAATTCTCGTATGAGAGACAAGTTCCTTTTGGCAAGACGTGTAATAGATTTTTATCACAACTTTCCACAGCAAGAGTTTCCTCGTCTCCATCGTGAAGCCGCGAAGATAATATGTTTGGCTCGACATACGTTTGCGAGAGATTTTTTTCTGTTATGAAAATTAATAAGTCTCGGTTAAGAGTAAACATCAGTAATGAAAATGTCGGTAACTGTTTGCGTTTGTCTGTATGTAGAAATTTTGTTCCAGACATTAAACGTATTGTAAACTCCACCTATGATAATTAAATACAACGTATCGTAGGTAATAGGTACTCTTTCAAACCATGATTTCTTTCAAGCACTCGTACTAACCTTATTCCTTCATTCAATAAAGCAGGCCAGGAAACAAAACGCATTACAGAGGAAGAAGTGGAGAGACGGTATGGTGGGGAGGGGAGATAAGCGGGTGGCCAGCTTGCCCCTGTGTGCACGCAGAACACCTGTTAACTGCACGCGTGCAAGTGCACCGCACACGTGCAGGATTCCTGCCCGCCCCTGATTTACAAGATTTTTTTAAATACCGATTCCATATTCGTAGAGTTCCATATTAGCGTTTGACACAGTGCCCCACTGGAGACTGTTAATGAAGTTTCCAGCACACGGAATAGGTTTCCAGATAGCTGAGACGTCTTAAGCAACAGAGCCCAGTACACTGCCCTGGACGGGGTGAGGAGGTGAGACAGGGCAGCTGTTATTTTCGACACACATAAATGACAGTGAGAGCAGCAGCCTGCAGGTATTTGATGATCATCCTGTGCTGCACAGGAAGCTCTCCTCGTTGAGTGGCTGTAGGAATGTACAGGATGACTTGGACAAAGTATCTAGTTGGTGCGATGAACGATAGCTCATTCTAAATGTAGAAAAGTGTAAGTTGATCCGGATGAGGAGGAAAAATGAAGCCATAATGTTCGGACACAGCATTACGAGTGTGCTGCTTGACACAGGCACGCCGATTAAATATCTGGGCATAAAGTTGCAGAGGGATACGAAAGGGAACGAGCATCTGAGGATTGTAGGAGGGAAGGCGAATGGCCGAATTCGGCTTACTAGGAGCATTCTGGGCAAGTGTGGTTCATCTGTAGAGGAGGCCGCGAACGGGACGCTGGTGCGACCTACTCTTGAGTACTGTTAGAGTGTTTGGGATCCCCTCCAGGCCGGATTAAAGCAAGACACTGAAGCAGTTCAAAGGCAAGCTCCCAGATTTGTTACCAATAGATTCTACCAGCACGCGAATGTCACGGAAATGCTTCTTGAACTCAAATGGAAATCCCTGAAGGGGACGACGTCCTTTTCGGAAAACGCTATTGAGAAAGTTTAGAGAATCCTCATTTGTAGCTGTCTACAGGATTCCTCAACCGCCACCGTAAATTTCGCGTAATGCCCGAGAAGGTAAGATAAGAAAAATTAGGACCTGTACAGAGGTATTTGACTCGTTCCATTTCCGAGTGAAAAGGGAAAGAGAGGACTAGTAGTGATCAAAGTACCCTTCGCAATACATCGTATGTTTGCTCGTGGAATATTTGTACAGAAGTAGATTTAGAAGTGATTTGGTAATTCCTCACCACCACGTTTTCCACATTCCAAAACCGATTTTTTCTGGGAATAGGAGGAGTTGTCGAGGATCAACTGCCTGTTCAGACATTTTGTACCACTGGGCGGGTGATCAAAAATTTAGGCCGCAGCGCTATGCATTCCCTTTGTGCTAAAGACAACTTAATGTACAGGGTGGGCGAGAAGTTCCTGCCCCCCCCCCCCCCCCCTCAGTATCGAATCTTAATTGATTCGATTTCTTGTTGCTTAACTACGTAATTGCTTACGTGCTAAGTGCCAAATATATCGACATGTTCCCCATCACGCTGTGAACACATTTCCATACGCTTCCACCTGGTTCTTGGCATATTTTCGAGAGTGTCCCGTGTTATAGAGCGAAATGTATTATCAACAGTATTGCACAGTTCTCCGTTTGTAGTATATCGACGGATAGATAACATGCGCATCAATGATTTTCCATAACGAGTTGTCAGGTATGGTGAAGCAATTACTTCTTTTAAGAGAGCTGGTGTTATTGATGAAACACAACCTGTCCATCGTCCTGGAAATTGTTAGTTTAGTAATTCACACACTGCAAGAACGTAGTGCTACGTCTCGTTGCAGACATATGCATTCCATGATAGCACAGTCTTCTGCCTGAGGTATTAACCATAATTTTATGATGTGTAAATAATTTGCGCCATTCACAGCTCCTACAAAAGAGGACAGTCCAAACGGATGTTCTGATGTTCTCGCTGGTTTCCTTTGGCCCAAATGACAATATTTCTAACACGTGAGCTGCAATATGCGGCACCTTCACCTGAAAACACAACCCTGCCAAGCTTCACAGCATTTGGAAACTGGGTTAACAAAGCACGGCATGGCAAAACGTGCTCGTTCGGGTCTGTATTCGATAACTTGTTTAAAAAAGGCGGTCGAAAAATTATGGCGTTGAGATCTTTCTTCATGCGATCTCCCATTGTTGTCCTCCCTACACCGTGTTCCGAAGTGCGTTTACGCGTCGACTTCATACGAGAGATAGTTCAGTCGAGGCAGAGTCTCTGTCCTTAACACTGCCAGAAGAAAAAGCACGTCTTTCGCAATCCACGAGTTTTGCCTTTTGCGGTGGAGCCTTTTTAAGTCTTTCCTGAAATCCTCTCTGTAATGTCTCATTGTCTGCCTTGTGTGTTGTCACTAGTACACCAACACATTTGTCGCTCAATAGTGTAACTATGACCGCTCACATACGCAATGTCTACTCGACCGCGACTGCGAAAATACGTGAAGGCTCCCCACACACCAACCGACAGACAACCGACAGACCAACCAACCGGCAGACCGACCGACAGACCAACCAACCAACCAACCGTCAGAGCAACCGACCAACCAACCAACCAACCAGCAAACAGACCGACCAACCAACCAACCAACCAACCAACCAACCAACTGACAGACCGACCAACGAACCGACAGGCCGACTATCCAACCAACAGCCTGACCAACCGATACACCGACTAGTTTCGTGGCGAGTTACACACGTCCCGACCGACTGCACGACTGCACTCCGCGATTACAACGTCGCCCTCTTGCCGTGTTTTGAACTATGTAGTGAAAGACAGATTGCTGCTCACTGTAAAGGAGACACGTTAAGTTGCAGGCAGGCAACTGTGTCTGCAACTTAACGTTTCTTCTTTACAGCGAGTAGCAATCTGTGTTTTCCTGTATTGTTGATATTCCTACCTGGATTATTTATTGTTGTGATTCGTTTATCGTGTAGTTCATTGAGTCTGTTCTACTATTCCCAAGGGTTACACGCAGAAACTAAAACAGGTGTTTGCAACGTGACATACTGTTGACTGAGTAAATATGTCATGATAAAGCAAAATAAAATAAAACAAAAGACATTAACGTCAACGTTTTTAATATAATTACCTATGTAGCATAAAAGATTACCTGTAAGGTTAAGAAACTCATTTCAAATTCGAGGAAGAAAGACTACACATGATGGTGGGGTGCATCCTCTAATGAATGCAACAGCAGATACGTAAGAGATGAAGCAGTAGCAACTGTAAGAACTGTAAAAAAATCCCACTGTAAAAAAAGTGCTTCATTTCATGCAGCTGTATTGCCGTAATCCTCGCACGACGTGTCCCACAAACATCTGCAGTCTTCAACTTTTGTCGGTCGATTGGAACGACAGCACTACAGATGGTGGGGGAAGGGGGGGGGGGGGGGGTTAGCTGCTGGTGGTCCTACCTGCCCGACATCCCGACAAGGAAAGTTCGTCGGTCGGTCAGAACGCCAACACACGCCCAATTTGTCGGTTGGTCGTCTAGTCTGTTTGTGCATGTGTAGGGCCCTTAAACATGAATTCCAACAATTAATTCCAACTACTGGTAACAAGTAACAATCTGAATAACATTTGATATTAAACAGGAGTTACAGGCTTACGAGGACTTCCCGTCCTCCCTGTAGAGATATGAACGTCGTTTTTTCTTCTCGTTGCCTCATTTTCGTCGTCGCGAGCCGTTTGCGATCCTCGGCTCCGGGCAGCGGCGCCTTATCTGTGCGGCGATGAGGAGGAGGAAGGCCGGAGCGGCCGCGGGGGGACTCTGGTTTGAGGCTGACTGCCGGCAGTGGCAGATCTGCTGCTGGCAACTGGGAAGAGGGACAACGCGTTGGTGTCGCTGTTGCCAACGGTACACGCATCACGCCTTTTTTGTTTTCCACGTCTGCCCCAGAATTCGGATGCTTCTCGACATTAACCTTGCCACATGTGCAAGTGTGTGGAAAAAGAAACGAGGTTTTTTTTTTTTTTTTTCAAACAATAGTGTTGTTCCCTTCAGAGTGGTTCCCTTCGGCAGCTGTACGCCGGCGGAGTCGTCGTTGCCAGCCTTGGTAGCAGCGCTGAAAGGCTTTCAGCTGGTAGAGCCGTTACGTGTCGGTCACGATCTTTTGAATGTTCTCCAGAGTTTCAAATTACTCTTTTCAGTTCCGAGGAAAGGGAAAAAGTCACGAGGACTCATCAGTTGAAAAAGAGGATTGTGGAAGAACAGGAATGCCTTTTGAGGTCAAAACTTCCGTGATGGAAGTGGCAACGTGACGTGTGCCATGCAGCATCCACTTGTCTGCAATTTCCTGTCTCACTGACTCACTCTTTTCCTCAGCCTTTCGATACTTTGTTGACAGTTTGCCCAAGAAGAACAGTTTCTTGATGCACGATGTCCCTACTACAAAAAAGCAGCATTATTTTGATCTTTGATTTGCTCATTCGACCGTTTTTTGGCCCAGGAGATGTCTTCCCGCTTCGTCTCAGTATTATGCTCAAAAATCCAGGGTTCATCATCTGTGACCAAAAGACCGTACGGTACCATTTGTGGTCATCGGAAATCCTGTCGAGAAGATGAATGCACACGTTTCTTCGAGTGTCTTTCCGCTCAGTTGTGAGATTTTTCGGCACCAATTTGATACAACCTTTGGCCTGTGCAAAAGTTCCGTCAAAATTTGATTTACAGTGAAATTGTGTCATTGTTAAGCTTCGCCTTGCGGGGTAGCCGTGCGGTCTAGGGCAGCATGCCACGGTTCGCGAGCCCCACCCTTCAGAGGTTCGAGTCGTCCCTCGGACGTGGGTGTGTGTGTTGTCCTTAGTGTAAGCTAAAGTTAGATTAAGTAGTGTGTAAGCTTAGGGACTCATGATGTCAGCAGTTTAGTCCCATAGTACTTACCACAAATTTCCAAATTTTGTTAAACTTCCATGTGCTCTCACAAGAGCACGGGCACATTCGACATGTTCGTCGGTTTTTGAAATTGGTCTCCGTGACCGAGGTTCATCTTCAACTTGGTCGCGGCCTTCAACAACTGACTTGTCCCCGCGAAAAGCTTGCGCTCTCGATAACGAATGTTTCCCGGAGACCTATTTCAGCTCTCAAAGGTCGCACTTGCGGATTCCCCGAGTTTTAACACTCAACAGTATAACGGTGCCGCGAATTCCGCTGTTCCATTTACGCACAACGCAACAAGAACACACCTTCACTGATGGCGCTCTCATAAACCTCGTGATGGCTGTACGGAGCTGAAACCCGGACTGAGCATCCGGTAGGGACGGACACAGCGGTCTGCACGAGCAGAACAGCACAGCGTTGCCAGATCGCTCACGCTGTTGGCAGTCTCGTTACTTTACTCACACACCTCGTATGTGAGTGTAGTCGAATTCCAGGATGGAATATGTTTTCGGTAGCTACGCTCCACTGAAGCTCATATGGAGAGCCAATGGTACGTTCTCACTGTTACAGACTTTCTTTCTGGTGTGTCTCCCCTTCTTGGCCCTCGGTCTTGTTTGCACATGTTGTTGTTGTTGTCTTCAGTCCTGAGACTGGTTTGATGCAGCTCTCCATGCTACTCTATCCTGTGCAAGCTTCTTCATCTCCCAGTACCTACTGCAACCTACATCCTTCTGAATCTGCTTGGTGTATTCATCTCTTCGTCTCCCCCTACGATTTTTACCCTCCACGCTGCCTTCCAATACTAAATTCGTGATCCCTTGATGCCCCAGAACATGTCCTACCAACCGATCCCTTCTTCTGATCAAGTTGTGCCACAAACTTCTCTTCTCCCCAATCCTATTCAATACTTCCTCATTAGTTATGTGATCTACCCATCTAATCTTCAGCATTCTTCTGTAGCACCACATATCAGAAGCTTCTATTCTCTTCTTGTCCAAACTATTTACCGTCCATGTTTCACTTCCATACATGGCTACACTCCATACAAATACTTTCAGAAATGACTTCCTGGCACTTAAATCTATACTCGATGTTAATAAATTTCTCTTCTTCAGAAACGCTTTCCTTGCCATTGCCAGTCTACATTTTAAATCCCCTCTACTTCGACCATCATCAGTTATTTTGCTCCCCAAATAGCAAAACTCCTTTACTACTTTAAGTGTCTCATTTCCTAATCTAATACCCTCAGCATCACCCGACTTAATTCGACTGCATTCCATTATCCTCGTTTTGCTTTTGTTGATGTTCATCTTATATCCTCCCTTCAAGACACTTTGCACATAGCTAGGTTCAAAAATGTTCAAATGTGTGTGAATTCCTATGGGACCAAACTGCAGAGGTCATTGGTCCCTAGACTTACACACTACTTAAACTATTTTAAGCTGAGAACAACACAAACATCCGTGCCCGAGGGAGGACTCGAACCTCCGGCGGGAGGGGCTGTGCAGTCCGTGACAACGCGCCTCAAACCGCGCTGCCACAAGGTACAAACCGAATCCGGAAGCGGCGCCCCTCCGGACTGGTTACAGTTCTATATTATGGACGCAGCTATGGGCTGGAGTCAGTTTCATCAAGGAATTTGTCGCTGTGGGCGTCGTCAGTGAATGGAACATTGCCCATTTTTTTTAAGGAATCGTATTTTGCAAAAGAGTTAATCACAGTAGCTTCTATGTCAACTTACTTCAGATTATTGATCACATGGTGACACAAATTTTTTTTCAGGCGACTGTCAAAACATGCGCAGAAATACGTGGTACATGCAATGTCGTTTACAAATATACTTATTCATAAAAATATTTTTGTGAATAAATATGTTTGTAAGACAGCACAGTGTGTAGGATACATTTCTCCAAGTGGTCACAGGATGGCCAGGAAATGTGCTTTATGAGCACAATTTTAAGCAGTTACTTGAGCAAGAATTGTTTTGTTGTTAACTGGATGTTGCATATGGTTGTCTCGGGGTTTGAAAGCTTGCCGCCCATATTAGTTATTTGATGAAAAGTATGAGGGGCGAAGAAAAAGTTTCCCTTTGAGAGCGTTGATGCAGCGTATTTTCAAAGTAGTGCGACTCCCCTGCAGGTATATAAGCACCGACATGTAGGCAAAGGATTGTATTGTATTGTATTGAACTGGGGACCTAGGAACGACTGAGAGGCTTCGTCCCCGCCGTAGCCCCCAATGGTTCACAATCCCACAACAGACTACGCCCCACACCGAACCCAGAGTTACTGTACGGTTCGGCACCCAGTGAACACCCTCCTCCCCCTACCGTCCCCCCCCCCCCCCCTCCCGGGAACGTCTCGTTCCAGACGAGTGTAACCCCAAATGTTTGCGTGGCAGAGTAATGGTGGTGTACGCGTACGTGGAGACAGTGTTTGGGCAGCAATCGCTGACATAGCGGAATAAGGGGAACCAGCCCGCATTCGCCGAGGCAGATAGAAAACCGCCTGTAAACCGGCACACCGGACCCCGACACAAGTCCGCCAGGAGTTTGATAGCACGGCTAACCGGGCGGGCCAGCCAAGACATTAGTGTGGCGTTCTTGTTTTTCCGACTTGCGTACGATGAATGCGGAAACCTGAACTGTGGCATCGTTATTACCAAATGCGTGCTGTTATTCTTTCTTGGCTGCCGAAAGACGAACACCGGTAGATGTATATCGGCGAAAGGAGAACGTGTACGAGTCAGCATATCTATCGAAAACCGACGTTGTGCAATGGTGCGCCAAGTTACGTGCTGTTCTCGGTTCGACGCGAGACGCCAGTCGACCTGGGAGGCCGTCCTCGTCCATCTGGGACAAGTGGGGGACACTCGGGCACCTGCCGTACAGTGCCGACCTCTCCCCACGCTGTCTCACCACTTCGGACCCTCAAAAAAGGCCTCGAAGAGTCGCGAAGATGTGCAGCAGGCAGTTACGGACTTGTTCGTGCAGCGAGACACGGTGCTTTAGCAAGTCGGTATCATCAACCTGGGTCAGTTATTCAAAATGACAGTCACAGTAGCATTATTAATTTTGCCGCCAACCGGTTTCAACCCGTGATGGGGGTCATCTTCAGGGCAATTTACACCATTTGGTCGCTCGCTCGCTGGAGTCGTCACCCTGCCTGTGCACGGCTGGTAACTATGCACAGCGAGCGAACAAATTGTGTAAATTGCCCTGAAGATGACCCCATCGCGGGTTGAAACCGGTTGGCGGCAAAATAAATAATGCGATTGTGACTGTCATTTTGAATAATTGATTATAAGTAAAACAATCGCTGTTATCTCCACACAACTATGTTGTCTAAAAAATCAACCTGGGTAGTTGCGCAAATGCTCGCGGCAATTTTTCCTGATTGGTATACCGATTCAGGACTGAGCAGCCTCCGAACGAAAGCATTTTTATCGCCCCTTTTATTTTAGGCGTGTTCACTAACATGGCTATTCAAGTTTTACCCCTCAGCTAACAGTGACAGTAAGATACTGTGAACATCAGAACGCAGAGAGCGCGGTAAAGGTTGTCACTGTGAGGTTGTATCGTGGCCAAATTCTAATGTGAAATTTTTCCAAATTAACATAGACTTCCTTGTTTATACTAACTGACAAATCCAGCATTCCCGGTTTTCATTTTCCCAGTTTCCCATTAAAAACGAAAACAAAAAAGTCAACTGTGTTTGCAGTGTAATATCGAAACATTTTCGTTTACATATATCTGCGTGAACTCCTTTCAGACTGTTAAACAGTCGTCCAAAGAAATATGCATAATGTACAAATGTATAAGTGCAGTATACAAATTAAGAAGCACGATCCCAGACTGGTTCTGCACCCCCAGAGGTAGGTGCTTCGCGTGTCCTGCAACGCGACTGTAAAAACGTCTCTGTGGCGACGCCTCTTCATGCCTCTATAGACGGCTGCTGTTCCCGCCTACGGCCGTTTGCGCTTAGCAACTGAAAGCTGTGAAAAGTGCTGCCAGGTGTCAGGGAATTCCCTAATTTAACTGGACTGTAGGAGTGCCTGAGTAGTAAAGAATAAATGTATTGAAACTTTATGTATGATGCGGCATTTTGTCTGGCTTCTCATTGTTTATGACGTCATATCTTTTGAACTATGCGTCGTACAATTATATATTTATGTAAGTACATTCAGAGGCATATGCACATACTGTCTGTGAAATATGTTTCGAATAGAATTAGTGGCGAAGAAGTAATAAATTTAAACGTCATGCATGCTGCGGCAGTTTTTCACACCTCTCATTGTTTTAATACGTCATATCTCCTGAGACGTGATAGGTGGGTGGCTCTCACCTGCCCAGCGATTGTTGCCTGACGGTAAGGGATACGTGCAACAAGTTTAGTTGAAATCAGTCCAATGGTTTAGGAGCAGATGTAGAACATACATACATACATTTTTATAATATGTATGGATTTTAGTGGTTATACAGCAAGGGCCGCACATATTTGGTTACCTGTAAGCTGTTGCAGCGACATTCGTGTCCAAGGGGTGGAGGCGGCTGCTCACAGTATTACGTAGTTAACGAGTACCTGTGGCATCAAGTAATGTCTTCGATTCTCATAATTCTGTAATTCTTACTTAAAAAAATGATGAGTAGTCATTATGCACTTTACTTACCCAGTTATCGGTCCCACTGTGTAACATTATGTAATTATGTACATGATCGTTCCTTTCGGACTGCAGTGGATTATTTACAACAAACTTCATGAGGTAATAAATATACTCCGAAGCAGCAGTCAAAATGCCAAACTCCATAAACAGACGTCCACAATATGATATTGGGGAGGCATCACATGTTGTTCTTATTTTCGACAAATGAACAGTTTCTTTCTTAAAGGTGAGCTACCCCAGAATATTATTCCCTATGACATTATTTAAAATACCTAAAATATCTCAACCTAATGATTTCTCTCCCCAAGATTCGCAATGATTCTAGGTGCAAATATAGCTCAACTCTGGTAAGTTGTTTTAGGAGTTTCCAAATGTGTATCTACGAATTATTTTCTCATCAGTATGGATATACATTTTTTGAAGTTTACACATTAGTCATTATTTCGTTATCATGTTTTACTCATCACTGGCGTAGTACCTCTAGAACTGAATATGTTGTGCCTCTTTGAAATTAAAAGTGAGACGATTTCCAGAAAACCAGTCCGTTGTTCTATTGAAAACATCATTTACCACTTCTTCTGCTGCTGTATTTATGTATGTTTTCATTCATTTTAATACTAGTGTAAATTCCATAAAGAGCTAATTCTGTTTGTTTTATATTAGATGGAAAATCGTTTACACATATAAGACGCTATAGTGGGCCTTACAATGAGCCTTGCGGATCCCCATAAGTGATCTCCTCACAATCAGAAGAACCTCTCCTGCCTAGAACGCTTGAATTTTTAAGTACAACAATCTCCATTCTTTTGGTTATATGTGACATTAGCCATTGGTTAGCTAACCAACAGTTCCATAAAACCTCAATTTATCTAGGAGAGTATTGTCATTCACACAGACAAATTCCTTAGATAGGTCACGGAAAATACCAACAGCTAGTGTTTTGTTATTTAATCCTTGGGAAATTTGGTGACTGAACGTGTCAGTGCATTCACAGTTGAGCAACTCTTCTGAAATCCAAAGTGTGCTTTACGTGTTGCTCGCGTAGGATACTATTCTAGAATACATCACCACTGCCAACTCTCCCCCCCCCCCCTCCCCCTTCCAGCCGTTACTGTTGGGGAGGGGGGGAGGAAGGGGGGCACACGTAAATAACTTAAATAATACAAAGAGCTTTATATTCAGTGTTTAGGATACGCTCTGAAGATGACTGGTTTAAAGCCGAAATATTAAGCGAAAAACAAAGTTTGATTGGTGATCAATTACGACAATTTTATTGATGTAGTGCTTTTAGAAAAAGACGACAAAATTAAACTAAAATAATTTACTAGCTACAGCCAGACCGCAAAACTGGCCAACTCTGTCGTACGTTTAGCGCTTTCTGTAACATAACCTCGTACAAATATGTACTGTGACATTTATGTAGTTTTCACATGTATGGAATTTTGTAATGTATGTCATTTAATTTTGATAGAAATAAAGTTTTATGTACAGTGACGTAATCGGAATATGCAGTATTGTCACAACGGTACCCGCCACCCCACCACAGCTCGGGACAAGATTGTGACGTAGAGTCAAGACGGGGAAATAAAACTCCGCCCGAACAGGTCGTGAAGCCGCAACGGCACCGACCGGCCGCCCGATATCCTGAGCCCAGGGGCGTCACTGGATGCGGATATGGAGGGGCACGTCAGACCGGAGCCGCCACTTCTCAGTCGAGTAGCTCCTCAGTTCACCTCACAAGGGCTGAGCGCATCCCGCTTGCCGACAGTGTTCGGCGGACCGGATGGTCACCCATCCGAGTGCTAACCCAGCCAGACAGCGCTTAAACTTCGGTGAACAGACGGGAACCCGTGTTACGACTGCGGCAGGGCCGTTGGCCTAAGACGGGGAAAGTACAGTTAAATTCACCTAAAATGAAATGATCCTGTGGCATTGCTGGCCGGGAGTCCGCATCTGGGGAAGTTCGGCCGCTGGGCTATTGCAAGTGACGCCACATTGGGCGCCTCGAGTGTCGGTGACGAAGAAACGATGGTGAGGACAACACGACACGCAGTCCACGAGCGGAGAAAAATCTCCAGCCCGGCCGGGAAACGGAACCTGGGCCCGCTGCGTTGTAAGCAAACACGGCAGTACTTAGCTAAGCAGGCGGACTCACCTGTCACTAAGGCTGGGCCGACGACACACAGCTATGACTTCGTTACAAATTTGCCCAGCTTTATGAGCTTCGTTTTATCCAACACAGAAAAACATTCGTCACAAAATTTGCCAATTTCGTGGGATTTATGTTTTTTAATGCTCTAAAAATCCAAATAATTATAGGCCTATCCTCACCGAAATAAAATTGAAGAAAAGTAAATTGCGCTAAGCAAGGTATTGAAACAAAACTTTTACACATTCATGTACACTCCTTTTCAGAAGGCCGGCCGCTATGGCCGAGCGGTTCTAGGCGCTTCAGTCCGGAATCGCGCTGCTGCTACGGACGCAGGTTCGAATCCTGCCTCAGGCATGGATGTGTGTGATGTTCTTAAGTTAGTTAGGTTTAAGTAGTTCTAAGTCTAGGGCACTGATGACCTCAGATGTTAAGTCCGATAGTGCTCAGCGCCATTTGAACCATTTTGAACCTGTTCAGAGGAATAGTATAAGAAAAAAAAACAGGTTGCTCAAAAATGGTTCAAATGCGTCTGAGCACTGTGGGACTTAACTTCTGAGGTCATCAGTCCCATAGAACTTAGAACTACTTAAACGTACGTAATGACATAATACACATCCATACCCGAGGCATGATTCGAACCAGCGACCGTAGCGGTCGCGCGGTTCCTTACTGTACGCCTAGAATCGCTCGGCCACTCCGACCGGCAAAAACAGGTTGCAACACCTAAAATTAATTCAATGTCCTCTAAGCAAGGTAATTAGTTCAAACCAGTAGACATTTTCCTAAAGAAGTTCAGTGGTATGACAGAAAAGAAGAAAGTCATGCCACATTGTATGCAATTTTCTGAGGGACGGTAGGTTGTACACGGCTTGTCAAACCTACCGGGTGAAACTGATAGTGGGTCCCCAGCAGATCATATTGAGATGGGGAGCGAGCGGTCGGAAACGCACATTTATTATGTAGTGGACGCCGTATAACGCCAACGCAGCTCGCAGTCAATGCTGAAGGTGAAGGATGTACTTCAATGGCGCACGCAGGCTGTACCCACTGTTCTCCGTGACAGGGCGTGGCTTCGACACGACAGCGCACCAGACCACTTCGGAGTCAATGTCCTTGAGCTCCTCAGTGGCACGCACCCTCGCCGTGGGACAGGAAGGGCAGGACTTGTCCCGGGGCCAGCGCGACCCCTGGACTTTTTGCTCTGGGGTTACGTCAAGACGTCGGTGTACGAAACCCACGTAGAACCAAACGCACACCTGCTCGCTAGGGTCCAAACTGCTTGTCCACCGGTGCAACAGAACGCCAGGGATCTTTGAGAGTGGGCGGCAGAACTTCACGAGCCGTTGCCGTGCGTGCACCGAGACAGGTGGTCGTCGCTTTCAACAATTACCACGAGCTACATTGTTGTTATGCCGTGTTCGGTGTGCATGTCCGTAACACAGTAAATATGCGTTTCCGGCCACTGGTTCCCCTTCTCAGCGTAGTCGGTTCTGGATCCACTCTCACCTACTTCAGTTTGATCTAAACTTTGTCCTTTTTTTACTAAACCAATCATATATTTCCCTAATTTCCTATGTTTTTGCAGTTATATATACGGTCACAAAGTTCCCCATAAAACCGACAGATACAATTTTTTTTTCGCTCTCCAGTGGGTGAATAAAATATGTTGAAAGGTCTCTGTTGGATACCTTTCATGTTAATTTCTTAAATCTCTTGTCATTTACGGCATAAATTCCTCTTCTAAATTTACTGTGGCGTTTCTGACTATCTGGGAGGAGACTGAGTAGTGGAACGTGTTACTTTTACACATAAACAAGAACGATCTGTCACACTACTACACTCTAAAACACAGTTTATATGTAATTCATGTCACACAGTCTCATACGGAACCTACATCCGCTTTCTTTTATATACTGTATATGATAAGATACTGTCATCCCCCTTCCCTTCTGTGTGAGAGGATGAATGAGCAAACGTATTTCTAGTTGCATGCTTGAGGGTAGCAGACAAGTCTGTCTGCTAGAGAACAGTAGGACCAACGTCGGAACAGGTAGCTACGCTTTCTAAAAGCAAAGAGGTTTCTATCCTTAGTATGGTCCTGTCCGTCTCTTGTCATGTTGGTATAGGAAGCTGCCCCTCTGGCCACTTCCGTTTGCATTTGTGAGCCACCCTCAGAATGGGACCAGGTCAGTCTGTCCGTGGCGAGCGTCTGAAGTGGTAAGATCTCCGGCTAAGCGCGTGTCTGCTAAGTCCGTAGGACAATGGATTTCTTAAGTTCAGCCTAACTGAAAATTTAATCACCTTTATTTCAGGTTTAGCTCTAAAATATCTAATGTTATCTTAAATTGCAGCGCAGTGTAATTCTCGTGTGAAGTTCAGAATATATTCCGGTAGTTGCTTTGTCACTACTTTGTGAGTAAAGTGGAACCATGTGTTGATCAGTAACTCTAAGTTCATCAATCTTAAATGCGAATGTGCGTGAGATTATAACGTCTCGTCTTGATAATATTTTTCAATATAGCAACTTTTCTTTATGTTCAACCCACGTGGGGTGTACTTTGTGAAACCAGTACCACGTGCTTATACAATTGTTTGACCCATCAGGTTAATAGTAAGACGATAGTAACAAGTTCGAGGTTTTTCTTTTGTAAATTGCTTTTCGATCTAATTTATTTTAATCATCAAAATTATTATGGAGTTACACTCTTTGTGTAAACCAAGTCGACCACGTGAAGCATGTGGTGTAATCATCAAAGTAGCCCTCAGCTATTCTTTTCGGGAAGATTTCACAAAGAGTTAATATGAATTTAGTATACCAGTGTGTGGTAATTACATGACGGACAGGATTGTGCTACGAACGTAACTTCTTTGGGTGAAAATTGAATCGGTTGATAGTGGTTAATTTTCTCTTGCATATGTTTCAACGTTCTTTGTGTGTTGTTTTATGAATGCAATGTTGTATGCAGTCTCCCAATCTTGGCTCCATATTTGATGTCTTCCGTAAGATTACAATCTCACATTTTCACAATCCTAAATAAGGCACCAGTTTAGTTAGGAATCAAGTTTAATATGCTGAAATTTCAATGATCAATGTTAAAATAAATTTCCAAATATAAACTGATTTATTTCTTTTTATTTAAATTCTTTATATATATATATATATATATATATATATATATATATATATATATATATATATCACCGGTTGTCGTATGACTATTAAAAGATTATAATTAATGTTAGTCTGGTTGGGAATTTGGTAAGCTAGACGGGATACCTGGTGAAACAGTTGCTCAGTAATGCAAGGTTAACTTCCCCAGACAGCTCACAGCTTTTAAACCGCTTTTATTGTCTAGCAGCACCGCTTACACCACAAAATAAAGCAACAACGTTATAATGTGTAAAATTTAAACCCAACACTGAATGGTCTGCACGTATAACTTGTTTATATCAACTTACATTCGGTTACTTAGCACTACAAAGGTATCGGCACTAGCAGAAAGTCTCCATAACACTTTCTCCATCTGAAAGCAAAATGACTTTACTACCAGCTCAAACACAATGCGCGTACTCGCAGCTTCCGTCACTAACAGCAGAGCACACTGCAGCAGGGCTGCGTGCTGAATGTTTACGTGAATTACTATACTTAAGCACCAAAAGCTGGTGCGCGCTGTTGTCACAAAGTTGTCACCTTACGAGAAGAACAGGGCACGTGCCAGCACCTCATTTCCCAGAAACCTGGCTCAGTGACAGAGAGGGGGGCTCATATCTAGCCAACATGCCTACTGACTTATCCACAGATGCTCGACCGTTTCTGGGAAAAGGACGGTAGAACGTTTTGAGGTCCTTTATACGCCTTGTAGCGACTAACTAGCACAGCCGTTGTCACGGTATAGTGGCTAGCGTCGCCGCTTCACACTTTTGCACCCTGTGTTCGAACCCAATCAGTGTTTTTATTTTATTTTATTTTTCGCTTATCTATCCATGTCCGAAGAAGATTACAACATGTATGTCTCTTATCAAATTAGGGATACAAAGGCGTTATATTAATTGTAAAATTATAACTAAACGTCACAATGAGCGTCACATATTTAATATATCAGACACGTGTGTGTGTGTGTGTGTGTGTGTGTGTGTGTGTGTGTGTGTGTGTGTACGTACGGTATTTTTCAAGAGTTACAATCTTCTTAAAATCTCATATTCTTCCATTTGATTCTTTTATCAGTTCTTACATTTCATACTTAGATTTGTTCTTGAAGATTTGGTGGATTCCCTTGGATTGTACTGATTATAGACACGTTAGAAACATAGAAATTCCGAGCACCGTGAACATCGCTCAAAGGCGCGTTTACCACTGTGACATTTCTTCGTATAAATCTCACTCGGGAGCACAACGGATTACTTTTTCGAAAACCGGCGCTTGCAATTTATTAGGAATGAAGATAAACTACAGGAATTTCATCGAAAACGATTTCAAACATTTTTCTCATTCATTTACTTCTTTTAATTCATACACCAGACAGACAAATAGTGGAGGAATTAATTCACCAGAGAGACAAATAGCAGAGCAACAGGGATAAAGTTGAAACTTCCTGGCAGATTAAAACTGTGTGCCGGACCGAGACTCGAACTATGGACCTTTGCCTTTCGCGGGCAAGTACTCTACCATCTGAGCTACCCAAGCACGACTTACGCCCCGTCCTCATAGCTTTAGTTCTGCCAGTACCTCGTCTCCTACCTTCCAAACTTCACTTGCTAGTTCTGCAAGGTTCGCAGGAGAGCTTCTGTGAAGTCTGGAAGGTAGGAGACGAGGTACTGTCAGGACGAAAGCTCTGAGGACGGGGCGTGAGTTGTACTTGGGTAGCTCAGTTGGTAGAGCACTTGCACTTTCCCGCGAAAGGCAAAGGTCGCGAGTTCGAGTCTCGGTCCGGCACACAGTTTTAATCTGCCAGGAAGTTTCATATCAGCGCACGCTCCGCTGCAGAGTGAAAATCTCATTCTCGAGGGGTAAAGTTATTTCAACATACGTTGGAAAACATTCGTGCAATAATATTCCATGGACGCTGGTAGACAAACGAAAAAAATAAGAAAAATGAAAGAAAAAGAATAATTGGGTTTCGAACACAGTGTGCAAAAGTGTGAAGCGGCGACGCCAGCCACTGTACCACGGCTGCGGCCCCGGCTGCACCAGTTAGTCGCTCGAGAACGTTGACCGTCGTTTCACCGGAAACGGTCGAGTATCTGTGAATAAGTCGATGCCCTTGTTGGATAATTATCAGCCCTCTCTCTCTCTCAGTGAGCCAAGTTTCTGGGAAATCAGATGACACTTGCCCTGTCCTCCTCATAAAGTAATACCAGGTGGTTGTAATTAAACTTTCCCAACTTAACATGTTATAACACGGAAACTAATTTCCATACGAATACCAGTGTTGGCAGCATTAATGTCCGGAGTACGGGGCGCATGACTTGCATGCGTCACAGCGCCACCGTCCAGTTCCTACTGTGGCCACCAGGTGCCGGGATCAGTCCCGGTCTCACACACCTGACCAGTCGCAGGTCACTCGTTGACGTGTCGACATGAGCTTGCACAAGAGGAGCAGGGCGTTATTGGCGAAGCTCTATTATCGTAACAACAGTAATGCTGCAGCTGCAGTCCGAGAGTGTCGCCGGCTGGAAGCATTACGGAAGGGTCCTCTTTCTCCACCTGCTCTGCGGAGCACGGCGAAGAAGAACTGGACAACTGGGCGTCGCTCCGGGAGGGGGCTGACGGCCGGTTGCACCGCAGGTGGCTGGCGGAATCGCTGTCGCTGTGGCAGGCGACGCTGCGCGTAATTCCCGACCGTCAGGCAGTGCGTCTGCTGTGTCACGACAGTTGAACATCCGGTGGTCCACCGTAAGGAAAGTGCTTCGCATGATGTCCGTACAAGATCCGTATCGTGCAGCAGCTTGCACCACGGGCACACGGCGACATGTTGACTTCGCTCTCCACTTTCTCGTAAGGCCGGTATTACACTATCAAATTTCTTTGTCAAAGATTTGATCAAAGATGTGATCCAATATTCCGTCCAATATATTTGACAAAGATCTTTGATGTAGCGCTAGAGGGGGTATTACACTGTCATCAAATTTTTCGTCAAAGTTCAAGATGGCTGACAACAACTTGTTACTAACCGCAGCAGTTCTACATACTCCAATTGCATTGTGTGCACATGCGGAAAAGAAGTGGGGGAAAAAATGGAACCATACATATGAGGTTGACAGTCTTAAAAGTCCTGAGATTACAACTTGATAATAAATTCAGTTGGGAGGAGCACACCACAGAACTGCAGAAAGGCCTTAACAAATCTGTATTTGCAATTCGAGTGTTAGCAGACATAGGAAACATAAAAATGAAAAAGCTTGCATACTTTCATTCCATAATGTCATATGGGATAATATTTTGGGGTAAATCTTGAAGTCAAACAAGTTTTCAAGGCCCAAAAGCGTGTAATACGTATTATTTGTGGAGTAAATTCACGGACCTCCTACAGAAACCTCTTCAAAGAACTGGGTACACTAACTACTGCCTCTCAGTATGTTTACTTCTTAATGAAATTTGTCGTAAATAATATATCTCTTTTTCCAACAAACAACTCAGTTCATACATACAATACAGGAACAAAAATGATCTGCACAAGGACTTAAAAGCGTCTGTGATCTATTCTGTTACTCGTTTTTATTCTCTGTGGGTGTTTTTAGTATTTGGAAAAAGGGACCGATGACCATCGCAGTCTGGTCCCTTTAATCCCACAAACCAACCAACTTACTTTAGTTCAAAAAGGGGTCCACTACTCAGGAACACTCATCTTCAATAATTTGCCAGGAAACATAAAAAAATTTAGTTGGAAATAAAGATCAGTTTAAAAGGAGCCTGAAAGACTTACTACTGGCCAACTCCTTCTACTCCTTTGGCGAAATTTTTAATAGAAACAAATGATCTATTGTATTTATTCATACTATTAGTATTGTTATTTCAGCTTTAAAAAATCGACATGTTCCACATCCACAAGGCTCTCCTAAGCACGGATCTATGGAACGAAAATCTAATCTAATCTGGGTGAAGCCGTGGGTTTTACGACGACACGATAAAAGCATTCAACAAAACTTGTTACGTGAGCTTAGAGTTGAAGACGTCAAGTCGTACATCAATTACTTAAGAATGGATGAGCATACATTTCTGTATGTGCTCAATGAAGTGTATCCTCATATCACAAAGCACAATATTCACTTAAGAACTGCTACATCTTCAGAAGACAGGCTCACTATAACACTCCCATTCCTTGCTACAGGAGAGGGTTAGGTTAGGTTAGGTTAGGTTAGATCAGGTTAGGTCTCCAATCTTCTTAATCTATTTTTGTATTCAGGGTGCCTCACGTTGTAAAGCGCCTCATCAGCTTCAGACATCTCTATTAATTTTGTAGTCGTCGGCACACACCAATTGTATTTACCGGCAATGGTTATAAAAACACTACAGACGACAGTACGCTGCAGCGATGCTAGCGCTCCATGTGGTAACATGTCACATTGCAGTGAACAGAAGACAAGCGGTTTCTTTGATCAAATATACAGCGAGGCCCTAGATTTGATCAAATATTGGACGACATTTGACAAAGTCCCTATTACACTATCAAATATCTTTGACAAAGATATTGGACAAAGATATTGGACAAAGAAATTTGATAGTGTAATACCGGCCTAAGGATTGAAGCTGACGATGGCTGGCCTTGAACCACCCTATGAACACAGGAAGCTCCTTTGTCTCTGACGGGTGAAGCGAACACACAGAATTGCCGAGTTTGGGGATCTTCACCTCCAGTCACAGGACATGAACTTCCGCTGTACAGTGAACGTGTCGCCATGTGGTGTGGCTTCACAGCTACGTTCGTCATTGCCCCATTCTGTTTTGATTGGGTTTCGAACACAGCGTGCAAAAGTGTGAAGCGGTGACGCAGGCCACTGTGTACCGTGGACCCAGCTGTGCCACTTACTCGCTAAAAGGAGTATAAAGGACCTCAAAAAGTTCGACCCAGAAACGGTCGAGCATCCGTGGATAAGTCAGTACGCGTGTTGGCCAGTTATCAGCCCTCTCTCTCTCTCTCTGTCACTGAGCCAGGTTTCTGGGAAATGAGGTGTTGGCACGTGCCCCGTTCTCCTCGTAAGGTGACAACTTTGTGACAACAGCGCGCACCAGCAGTACCGTAATCTGGGCGAACATTCAGCACGCAGTCCTGCTGCAGTGTGTTCGTCTGTAGCGCTGCTGTTAGTGACGGAAGCTGCAAGTACGCGCATTGTGTTTGAGCTGATAGTAAAGTCATTTTGCTTTTAGATGGAGAAAGTGCTATGGAGACTTTCTGCTAGTGCCGATACCTTTGTGGTGCTAAGTAACCGAATGTAAGTTGATATAAACAAGTTATACGTGCAGAACATTCAGTGTAGGAGTTAAATTTTTCACATATTTTATTCATCCAGTGGAGAGCGAAAAAAATTGTATCTGTCGATCTTATGAGCAACTTTGTGACAGTACACATTGAAACGCGTACGTTTCAACCAGCGATGGCGAGGCATGACAGAATCTCTGACCAGAGAGTTATTTATCCTCTTGATCATGGAGCACTATATTTGGTTTTTGCACTAATTCTACGTTGGTGTGCCTTGTAAGAGCGTGGTGTTGACACGACATGCTGTCCACCACCGTGAGCGATGGAGACGTTATTATGGTCGCACTGTTTGGTGTACCTGATGTACTGCCAAAATGGTAACATGGAATATTGCTACGACATTTCAGTGTCTTGGGTACGCTGATAAATGCTTCTGGGAAAAGAACTTCAGATTGTCTCACTTGGTGTTGTACTTCTGTGGAAAGATATGGACTTTCAGTGCAGCTGCGTGCAACATAAAGTGCTACAACTATGATGCAATCCTTCCTTTTCGTATCCTAATTCTTGTAACATAGTGAAAATCATTTTTTGCTAACATCGTTTGTATTCATGGCCTATACATTTTTTTTTGAACTGCAGTGCATGTGCACTTATGTCACTTGTCAATATGATTTTTTTTTGCCATTGTGTTTATTTGTTGTGAAAATGCTAAAGAGTTTTTCAGTGCGTGTGCACTTTTGTCATTTTATAACATGATTACTACTCATTGTATGTACATTTTGATTTGCTGATATGTTCTGAACTGCAGTGCATGTGCACTTATGTCACTTGTCAACATGATTTTTTGCCATTGTGTTTATTTGTTGTGAAAATGCTAAAGAGTTTTTCAGTGCGTCTGCACTTATGTCATTTGTTAATATGTTTTGTAGTCACATTTTGTCATTGCCTAATATGTTTTGTACTTGGTGCATATGCACCATATTTACTTCATGTTCTATATCTGTATATATGCTGTAATTGTAAAGTTAATTAATTCTGAAAAAATTTGTTGCTCATGGCAAGTCCAAATGACTCACCATCGCTGCCAAATTTTTACCCCCCCAGTGGAAGGTTATGAAACGCGTACGTTTCAACCAGCGATGACGAGGCATGACAGAATCTCTGACCAGAGAGTTATTTATCGTTGCTAGTCTGCGCTTGACCGCGCGAGAGTTCAGTCAGTGCTAGTAGCGCGCGTGAGACAGTAGTTGTGTGTGTGGAGTCGGCGGGCGTCGACATGGGTCTCTGGTCACGATTCTGGACGAGGTATATTGTTATCAAAGGTAATGAAACAGCATTGCGCTCAGCTAATAACATATGTTAATAGGTAATTAATTTGTTCAAGAATTCGCCCAATAATAAGTTTTTATAAAGTGGGTCTTTTAAACAAAGTAATCATTTTAATTTAAAGAGTTTTTCCTATACATTTCCTCCGAGAACCAGAATTAAATATACGCCAGCATTGCACGGAGCTGTGCCGAAACATACGAACAGATATTCAGGGAGTTTACTAATGTAAGAATTTTGGTTTTTGTGTTCAGGTATAATTGTTGCACAGGGCCAAGGGTCAGCGCGGCTGCCCTTATAAAATTTACCAGGTTCATTTTAGCGTTAATTTTGTGAGGACTTAACATTTTTGCACGTTTTTATTATCATTGACTTTTATTACTGTGGGGAGTTTACATTTGGGCCACTATTATTCTTTAATTTTGCAAGCAGGTTACGCTTGGTTCATTTTTAATTATTGAGTTTTGTGGGAAGACAACATTTCACGTAACACTGACTTTCATATTCCTGCTGGGAGGTTATTGACATTTAATATTTTTGCGGGGAGGTTACAACATAACTGCAGAAACATAGAAAACTAGCGACATATACGATTGGTTTAGTAAAAAAGGGCAAAGTTTAGATCAAACTGAACTAGGTGATAGTGGATCCAGAACCGTTTGTACTGAGAAAGGGAACCAGTGGCCGGAAATGCATATTTACTGTGTTACGGACATGCACACCGAACACGGCATAACAGCAGTGTAGCTCGTGGTAGCTGTTCAAAGCGACGACCACCTGTCTCAGTGCAGGCACGGCAACGGCTCGTGAAGTTGGCGCTCGAGGACCAAAGCCGTGCACTGTGAGTGGTCAGCATTACTGCGGTGTGCTTCGTCAGCATCTCATACCCGCCCTACAGCAGAGAGACGCATTGAACTGCACAGTTTTTATGCAAGATGCGGCCCCCCCGCACATCGCTCGTACAGTTCACCTGCTTCTCCGAAACACATTTGGAAAGGATCGAATTATCAGTCGATCGTTTCCAAATGCTTGGCCTGATCGATCACCCTATCTCACTCGCAGTGATTTCTGGTTGTGGGGCTTCCCCGAAGGACAGGGTTTACCAGGGGAACATTCACACATGTGCTGATCTCAGGCGCAGCTTATCGAGAGAGGTGGCTAAGGTAAGGACGGAGCTGCTTCGTTCTGCAGTGCAGAATGAAGTCCTGCGCTTTCAAACTCTTCTGGGCACTGATGGGCGCCCTTTTGTAGCACTAATGCTACCGGTATGCAACGGTATGATGCACCGTAGCAGCGTAATAAAAGTGTTTCAACTGAATTGATTCTGCATTATTTCACTTCCCCACGCCATAGGCATTGATGCTACCAACTCTGGACCTCGTACGGTAATTAGTTTCTGTGTTATAACTAAGGTGTTAAATAGGGAAAATCTAATTATAACTACCCGGTACTTTGTGGCAACAGTAAGCACCAGCTTTTTTTTTCTTGATACTGTAACTTGAGTGAATATTTATCACGAAGCTCTGCTGCAGTGTGTTCCTCTGTAGTGCTGATGTTAGTGACGGAAGCCACAAGTACACGCATCGTGTTTGAGCTGGTCATAAGGTCATTTTATTTTCAGATGGAAAAACTGTACGTAGATATCCTGGGACTTTCTGCTAATGCTGATAACTTTGTAATGCTAACAAACCGAAAGTAAGTTGATGTTAAGTTATACGTGCAGCTCATTCAGCATAAGAATTAAATTTTACACAAATTTTATTCACCCACTGGAAAGCGAAACAAATGTGTAATTGTCGATTTTATCGGCAACTTTGTGACCGTATACATAACAGCAGAAACATAGGAAATTAGAAAGATTGGTTTAGTAAAAAAGGACAGAGTTTTATTTCACATTATAATTTTGTTTCTAAATACAGGTTATCTCAAACCTTTTGGATCAAACTGAACCAGGTGATAATAGGTCCAGAACCGATTATGCTGAGAAAGGGAACCAGTGGTCGGAAATGCATATCTACTGTGTTACGGACATGCACACCGAACACCGCGTAACAGCAATGTAGCTCGTGGCAGCTGTTCAAAGTCCAGAATGAGATTTTCACTCTGCAGCGGAGTGGGCGCTGATATGAAACTTCCTGGCAGATTAAAACTGTGTGCCGGGCCGAGACTCGAACACGGGACCTTCGCCTTTTGCGTTCAAGTGCTCTACCGACTGAGCTACCGGAGCACGACTCACAGCCCGTCCTCACAGCTTTAGGTCCCGAGTTCGAGTCTCGGCCCAGCACACAGTTTTAATTTGCCAGGAAGTTTCAACTGTTCAAAGTGACGACCGCCAGTGTCAGTGCAAGCACGGCACCGGCTCGTGAAGCTCTGCCGCACTCTCTCAAAGACCCCTGGCGTCTGTTGTTTGGACCGTAGTGACCAGGTCTCCATTTGGTTCTACGTGGGTCTCATACACCGACGTCTCGACGTAACCCCAGAGGAAAAAGTCCCTGGGAACTATATTGAGGAGTGGCGCTGGTCGCGGGACAAGACCTTCCCTTCCAGTCCGACGACGAGGGTAGGTGCCAATCGAGAGCTCGCGGGCATTGACTCCGAAGTGGTGTGGTGCAGTGTCGTGTTGAAGCCACATACCGTCACGGACACCGTGCTACCTGCTGTGCATTTGCTGCAGTTGAAATTATGGCGTAGTGAAAGACACACAAATTACGGAGGAAACTTTCGTTGTCGTTTTCTCAAAAACGGTCAGGTATTTACGGATAAGCCGAGACACGTGTTCGCTTATTTCCAACCCTCTTCCACCGAGCGAAGTTCCTCCGAAATCTAGTGACGGAACTTGCTGTGTCCCACTCATTAGCCACAGAGTTGCCCAGTTTCACGGTACTCGACCTAAGAATGGGAGACGAGCGGAACTCGACGCCTTCCTGCCTCATTATGGTGAAGAGGTGTTCGGCTGGCCAGCATTACTGAGGAACGCCCGCGTGCTACTCCTGCCGACCGCGGAGGCGCGTCGTAACGCAGGCGGCTGCGGCGTCTGCCAGGACTCACCAGACGGCGGCGGAGCTCCGCGGCAGGTAGCCGACCACCCGCCGGCACAGCAGCTTCGCCTCCCTGCCGGCAACACAACAGGGCCGCCGCCTCGTCAGCAGTGGCGGCTGCAGTGGGCTACGTATAGCTATAGAGTGTGCGTAGTCTAGTGCGCCTGTTCTCGGCATCACACCGGGCCAGTCACGTGATTTTGGGGTGACGCTGCTTACCTGCTGCCTACAACTTGCGGTAGTAAAAAAACTCGAATATTACACGTATTCGCCTTGTTTTACACTGAAGCGCCAAAGAAACTGGTATAGGCATGCGTATTCAAGTACCGAGATTACGTGAACAGGCAGAATACGAGGTGCATTCAAGTCCTCCGATTTTTTTCTAATTAACTACTCACCCGAAATCGATGAAACTACTTCTCGACGTAATCGCCCTGCAGACGTACACATTTTTCACAACGCTGACGCCATGATTCCTTGGCAGTGGCGAAGGCTTCTTTAGGAGTCTGTTTTGACCACTGGAAAATCGCTGAGGCAATAGCAGCACGGCTGGTGAATGTGCGGCCGCGGAGAGTGTCTTTCATTGTTGGAAAAAGCCAAAAGTCACTAGGAGCCAGGTCAGGTGAGTAGGGAGCATGAGGAATCACTTCAAAGTTGTTATCACGAAGAAACTGTTGCGTAACGTTAGCTCGATGTGCGGGTGCGTTGTCTCGGTGAAACAGCACACGCGCAGCCCTTCCCGGACGTTTTTGTTGCAGTGCAGGAAGGAATTTGTTCTTCAAAACATTTTCGTAGGATGCACCCGTTACCGTAGTGCCCTTTGGAACGCAGTGGGTAAGGATTACGCCCTCGCTGTCCCAGAACATGAACACCATCATTTTTTCAGCACTGGCGGTTACCTGAAATTTTTTTGGTGGCGGTGAATCTGTGTGCTTCCATTGAGCTGACTGGCGCTTTGTTTCTGGATTGAAAAATGGCATCCACGTCTCATCCATTGTCACAACCGACGAAAAGAAAGTCCCATTCGTGCTGTCGTTGCACGTCAACATTGCTCGGCAACATGCCACACGGGCAGCCGTGTGGTCGTCCGTCAGCATTCGTGGCACCCACCTGGATGACACTTTTCGCATTTTCAGGTCGTCATGCAGGATTGTGTACACAGAACCCACAGAAATGCCAACTCTGGAGGCGATGTGTTCAACAGTCAATCGGCGATCCCCAAAAACAATTCTCTCCACTTTCTCAATCGTGTCGTCAGACCGGCTTGTGCGAGCCCGAGGTTGTTTCGGTTTGTTGTCACACGATGTTCTGCCTTCATTAAACTGTTGCACCCCCGAACGCACTTTCGACACATCCATAACTTCGTCACCACATGTCTCCTTCAACTGTCGATGAATTTCAATTGGTTTCATAGCACGCAAATTCAGAAAACGAATGATTGCACACTGTTCAAGTAAAGAAAACGTCGCCATTTTAAGTATTTAAAACAGTTCTCATTCTCGCCGCTGGCGGTAAAATTCCATCTGCCGTACGGTGCTGCCATCTCTGGGACGTATTGACAATGAACGCAGCCTCATTTTAAAACAATGCGCATGTTTCTATCTCTTTCCAGTCCGGAGAAAAAAATCGGAGGCCTTAGAACTTGAATGCACCTCGTACAGCGCTGCGGTCGCCATCGCCTATATAACTGTAAGTAGGCTGTTTAGGTTATTATGTTGGTAACGCCACGTAGCGCACTGTATGAAAATCACTGACTGTGATGTGTGCAGTCTGTGGCTGGTTGGCATTGTTGGAATATTCGCCATTGTAGTGTTGGGCAGTTGGATGTTAACAGCGCACAGCGTTGCACAGTTGGAGGTGAGCTGCCAGCAGTGGTGGATGTGGGGAGAGAGATGGCAGAATTTTGAGAGCGGACGATCTGGACGTCTGTCCATCACAAAGAGTAAATTTGTAATATTGGATATCATGAACTGATATATATATGATGACTTTGGAAGATTATTAAGGTAAATACATTGTTTGTTCTCTATCAAAATCTTTCATTTACTAACTATGCCTATCAGTAGTTAGTGCCTTCAGTAGTTAGAATCTTTTATTTAGCTGGCAGTATTGGCGCTCGCTGTATTGCAGTAGTTCGAGTAACGACGATTTTTGTGAGGTAAGTGATTCATGAAAGGTAGAGGTTATTGTTAGTCAGGGCCATTCTTTTATAGGGATTTTTGAAAGTCACATTGCGTTGCGCTAAAAAAAATATTGTGTGTCAGTTTACTGTTGATCAGCATAAGTAAAGAGAGAAATGTCTTGAGTACGTTCAGTTTTGCTCATCTGTTTGAAAATGAAATAACGTAAGAGGTTTATCAGCATAGTAATTCATTAGTTTTTCTAAGGGGACGTTTCATAACAAGTGTCTGGCGCAGTTGTTAGATCGGCTACTGCTGCTACAATGGCAGGTTATCAAGATTTGAGTGAGTTCGAACGCGGTGTTGTAGTCGGCGCCCCGGCGATGGGACACGGCATTTCCGAGGTAGCGATGAAGTGGGGTTATCCCGTACGACTATTTTACGGGTGTACCCTTAATATCAGGAATCAAGAAAACATCAAATCTCCGACGTCGCTGCGGCCGCAAAAAAGATCCTACAAGAACGGGACCGACGACGACTGAAGAGAATTGTTCAACGTGACAAAAGTGCAACCCTTCCGCAAATTGCTGCAGGTTTCAATGCTGGGCCATCAACAAGTGTCAGCGTGCGGACCATTCGACGAAACATCATCCATATGGGCCTTCGGAGCCGAAGACACACTCATGTACCATTGATAACTATACGACACAAAGCTTTACGTCTCGCCTGGGCCCGTCAACACCGACATTGGACTATTGATGGCTGGAAACATGTTGCCTGGTCGGATGAGTCTCGTTTCGAATTGTATCGACCAGATTGACGTGTACCAGTATGCAGACAACCTCATGACTCCACGGACCCTGTGTGTCACCAGGTGACTGTTCAGATCGGTGGAGGCTCTGTAATGGTGTGGGGCGTGTGCAGTTGGAGTGATATGGGAGTCCTGATACGTCTAGATACGACTCTGACAGGTGACACGTACGTAAGCATCCTTTCTGATCACCTGCATCCATTCGTGTCCATTGTGCATTCCGACGGACTTGGGCAATTCCAGCAGGACAATGCGACACCCCACACGTCCTGAATAGCTACAGAGCGACTCCAGGGACACACTTCTGAGTTTAAACACTTCTGCTGGCCACCAAACTCCTCAGACGTGGACATGCGTGTGTGCGTTGTCCATAGCGTAAGTTAAGTTAGATTAAGTAGTGTGTAGACTTAGGGACCGATGACGTCAGCAGTTTGGTGCCATAAGATCTTACCACAAACTTCCTCAGACGTGAACATTATTGAGCATATCCGCGATGGCTTGCAAATGCTGTTCAGAAGAGATCAGCACCCCGTCGTACTCTTAAGGATTTATGGACAGCCCTGCAGGATTCATGGCGTCAGTTCCCTGCAGCACTACTTCAGACATTACCTCAGTCCATGCCACGTCATTTTGCGGCACTTCCGCGTGCTCGCGGGGGCCCTACACGATATTATGCACGTGTACCAGTTTCTTTGGCTCTTTAGTGTACATACGTTTCTGCAATTATTTGACAGGATGACTAGTTACTTTTCATAGGTATGTACAACAAATGTAGAACTATAAATTCGTATGACTATAAATTGGTATGACGCTCTGTATTTGTCGAAAAATATCGAGACACGGTATTATAAAGTCTTGCATCGCAGAGAGAATTTCTGCAATTTTATGGCCGTGCTTGTACAAAAGCTAGATAAATTTGTGAGTGTGTTTGCCTAAACTGCCAGTCAGTGTATACGTATTGGTGCTTTGTTTATATGCAGATAAACTTCATACGCGACAATTTGATTAATTCCCTCAAATTGATGCCTGTTCTCGGATCTTTGTGTGTATCTAAAGATCTCTGCATGAGACATTTTCCTGTACAGTTCACTGTAATGTAATTAATTAGAATACATTCGACAACATGTGTGAGTGCATTAGAAAAGCTGTCGCTCCTTTTGTTACCCCAAAATTCGAGCACTGACCTTGTATTTTTTGTGCATAATGTATGGATTTACTTTTCTGAAGTGAAGGCAGAGAAATGTTATAGATATTTTACTTGCCTATAAAAATCAGAAGGATAAATAAAGAAAAACTGAAAATCATAATGGACAAGCAATCGCTTACCATATTTACTGCAACAGTTTCATAGTTCCAAATGCGTTGTTTTTTCGTGACACTTTAGAGCCGTCTACAGTATCACATAACGTAATTAATTTGAAAATACGAATAAGTGCAATAGAAAACATAACTATTGTTGCCTATCACTTCTTATCCCCTTACCGAAAAACGAAAATAAAGTGGAATTTGAGCTATGATACTGTGGTGAAAACCACAACACCATTGTTCTTCACCAATTCAGTTTCTGGTATCAAACTGTTAAGATGTCTGTAAAACGGGAATACAAAGTTTCAAGTACTTCTGAAGGTGATTTAGCTGCAGCAGCGAAGTAGTAACACTCAAAATACACTAAGCGCCGTCCCAAAATCACGTGACTAACTGCAGGAAGCGTTGCGGACAGAATTGCCGTTCTGCGCATCCGAATGCTCACTCTGTAGATATTTATACTCTGTGGTGCAGTTACAAGCATTCAGATGGTTGCCATTGCAGTCTTAAAAGTACTGACAGTAACACATTAGAACGACAATGTATAGAAACAACTACATATTTCATACTGCTTGCCTTTCACGTGTGAGATACTCTGGACTGGAGCCAAAGCAAAAATTTGAAATGTCAGTGTGTAGCCTCACAACACTGTCGAAAGTTATTACCAATACGTACTCGATCACTTCACTGAGAGAAATGCAGGAGCCTGTGAATAACTAGAAACCCTTATTGAAATAGATACACTGTCCGAGAAAAAGTATGCGCACACCACTGTGTAACGTGGGACTGGTCACCAGATGTCACCAGAGGCGGACCTGGAGGTGGACGAGGGGTACTGTATTGTCAGCAGCAGAATGCGTTGGGCAGGAGAACTTTGTGAGTTTGAACATCAGCTGATCTCTCGATGACACATGAGTAACAAATCCGTCAGGTTGACTGTTGGCGATGTGATTCTGAAGTGGGAACGTGAAAAAGCGACCGCAGCTAAACTGAGACCAGACAGGGACCGTGGAGCATTGCGAAGGGTGGTCGCGAAAAGTGGCACAAAGTCAGTGGAAGGAATCACTTGTGAGTGCAAACTGGCGTCAGCGGTGTGGCCAGCACGAAACTCTGGTAAAGAATTAAAACGCACGGGGCACAGCGGCCGAGCAGCTGCCCAGAAGCCACGCACTCCTGTGGTCAGTGTCAGCTGATGCGTGAAGTGTGGTAAACAGCGGAGCCACTGGGCAGTAGATGGCTGGAAACGAGTGGCTGGGCTTAATGAACCACGTGTGGAATGGGGTCTGGAGAAGGTTGCGCCAGCAGCGAAGTACAGAGGAGGCGATGTTACCGTCTGGGGGACTTTTTCGTGCTTAGCATATGGTTCCCTTACTGTGCTTAAGCAATGCGCAAGGATATGAACACATTGCAGAGCATTGTGTATTCCGTACAGTACAGGAACTGTTTGGAGACGATCATCGTTTGTATCAGTATCACAGTGCATATGTGAGGTAGTGTTTTGTGAACAGTACGATACCTAGAATGGGCTGGCCTGCCCAGAGTCCAGACCTAAACCCAATGGAACACTTCTCGGAGGAGTTAGACTGCCGACTTTGCTCCACACTCCAGTGTCCAAAGTCACTACCTTATCTGGTTTCGGATCTTCAGGACGAATGGGCTGCCGTTCGCCTACAGACATTCAGATACCTCACTGAAACAGCTCCCAGCAGAGTTCAAGGCGTCATATAGGTGAAGGATGGACAGGCTCCATGCCAATGTCCAGTAAGAGGTATCCACATACTTTTGTTTGTATAGTGTAAATTTGTTACCACCATGTTTATTATAATTTTGAAACTGACTGTCACTGAGCATAATCCATGGTGACCAACTGTAGTTAAAATACTGTTCTGTAGTTGGTATCCAGATAATGAGCCACATAATATTAAACTACGCAGCAGTCTCAGGGAAAAGAAGCACGCACCTAGATCGTCATGTGACTATTGATATGTCGTTCTTACGGTATGAGACTGAGAATGATTTGTAAGTGGCTGGATGAACTTTGCTGAAGTTTGTGTTTGTTGGATCACTCGTCATTTGTCTTGAGAGCACAAATGGGACAAGACAGGCCCATCCGGACAGCATCTCTTTTACAGGAAAAGCCTGTTTCTAGCGCGGATCATTACGGCGAATGGGTCGTGAGTGAGTTGACCACTGCCGACCTGAGTCGAAGCGGTCCTACACAAAATGGAGACGTGCCCCCTCCCCTCCTCAGAAAGAAAACCAAATTGGTGTCGTTAAGACCAGTTTGCGAGCTTATGGTGACTACAGACTGAGGTGACGAAAGTCGTGGAACTCCTCCTAACATCGTGTCGGACCTCCTTTTGCCCAGAGTTGTGCAGCAGCTCAAAGTGGCATGGGCTCGTCAAGTCATCGGATGTTCTGTACAGAAGTATTAAGCCGTGCTGCCTCTAAAGCCCTTCACAACTGCGAAAGTATTGCCGGTACAAAATTTTGTACACGAACTGACTCCTCGACTACATCTCGTAAATGTTCGGTTGGATTCGTGCAAGGGGATGGGTCACCTTGGTGGCCAAATCATTCATTCCATGTGTCGAAATTGTTCTTCAAACGAATCACGAATAATTGTGGCCTGGTGGCATGGTGCAAAGTTATCCATAAAAAGAGTAGATCAACTGAACCCAGTCCATTCCATGTTAGCATAGCTCACGCTATTGTGGAACCGGGTCCACAGTTTCGTGGGCACTGCACCAAACGAACCCTACCATCAGTTCTGACCAACTGAAACCAGGACCCATCTGAACAGGCCACGGTTTTTCAGTCGCCTAGGTTCCGACAAGCCCAGGAGAGGTGCGACAGGCAGTGTCGTGCTGCTAGCGAAGCCAGTTGCGTCAGCTGCCTGCTGCCGTAGCCCATTAACGCCAAATTTTGCCGTTCTGCCCTAACGGATATGTGGTTATCACAAGCAGTGTTGCTTGTCTGTTAGCACTGACAACTCTTCACGAACGCCGACGCTCTCGTCGTTAAGTGAAGACCATTGGCCTCTGTGTTGCCTGTGGCGAGAGGTAATTCCTGAAATCTTGTATTCTCAGGACAATCTTGACACTGCGGATCTTGGAATCTTGAATTCCCAAACGATTTCCGAAATCGAATATCCCTTCATCTAGCCTCAACTACCATTGTGCGTTCGATGTCTGTCGATTCCTGTCGTGTGGCCACAATCACGTCGGAAGCTTTTCAAGTGAGCCACCTGAGTAAAAACGACAGCTGCACTAATGCACTGACTTTTTATACCTTGTGGATGCGAATTGCTGCCATCTGTATACGAGTATCTCATTACCCCATGACTTTCGTCACTTCACTGTTTATGTTTGGCACGGAGAGTGGAGGTCTCAGCTCGTGCTACATCGGGCTAACCGTACCACTCGGCGACGGGCCACTTGCTGTGGATAATCGAGATGTTTGGTCGAGGACGTGATTTTTCAGGAGAAAAGTGTGACATTCGTGTGCCTGGGCTCCACAAGAACTGCCATTCACGAGCAGTGGTTTGAAAAACGTGGGACTGCAGCCCGAGAGGTCGCTCGTAGGATGCTGCAGCAGCTGTACGAATTTTTCGCTGCAAGTTTTTGAGTTCTCATCACGCATCGGTATGTTCTTAAATTTACAGTGGGATACATTTCGGGCTGGTATTTGTGGGCTGTAGTCGCTAAACCATTTGACGTCTGCTGACTGGTTAACATAATCGAAATAATGAGCCAAGTGCCCTGCGGGGTTTGGAGCTTACCTGTGTGTGGGGGGCGCGGTGGGGGGCCTAGAGGTCGCCCCCCTGCGGCCCTTCCTCCTCCGCTTCCGCCAACGCCTCGGCCTCCGCCTCCACCCGCCTGGCTCCTCGATGTCGCAACTCCGGCTTTGACGGCTCTGCCTCTTCCTGAAGACAAATGCATCGAGTATGCCGAAACGTTGCCACGAAATATGTCACTGTTACTATACGAGCACTTACTAACTTTCGTGTGATAGATAACACGAACGAATCGCAATGGACCGATGAGAACGCGTTCCGTCTGTGTCGGATGTAGGGAGGCTTAAAGAACGAGGTACACCTTGTTTGTAGTCATTGGTCTGAAGACTGGTGTGACGAATCTCTCAGTGCTGGTCTGTTTTGTTTAGGTCTTTCAATGCCTACGCAACTACTGCATCCTACATACCTTTGAACGTTGTATTCGTGCCTTTTCCTCCTTAAAAAACTTACACCCTCCACACTTTCCTCCATCGCCAAACTGCTGATTCCCTGATGCTTCCGGTTGTCTCCCACCTATCTGCCATCTCCTCATTCAGCTAGTGCAATAAACCCATTTTATAAGCAATGTGATGCAATGCTACTGAATTTTTGCATCTGATCTTCAGAGTTCTCTCGTAGTATCATATTTCTGAAGTAACTATTGCCGCACAGGATTAGCCGAGCAGTCTAAGGCGCTGCAGCCGTGGACTGTGCAGCTGATCCCGGCAGAAGTTCGAGTCCTCCCTTGGGCATTAGTGTGTGTGTTTGTCCTTAGGATAATTTAGATTAAGTGGTGTGTAAGCTTAGGGACTGATGACCTTAGCAGTTAAGTCCCATAAGATTTCCCACACATTTGAACATGTTATCCTCATGTCAGTTCTGTTATCATATGATACCATCATATTTCTCTTTCATAGGAAAACTTGTCCTATTATTGAGACTGCATTTCTATATCTCATCTATACCTTGAGGTATGTTGTGGAGGGCCTTTGAGTACCACTGTCACTGTTCTCCTTTTCACTTCCGATTTCAAATGGGTTGTAGGAAGAATGATAGCTAGTAAGCCTTCATGTTTGCTTGTGTCTGTATTTTGCGTTCGTGGCCTTTTTGCCAGATGTACATTGGACGAAGCAATATACTCTTCTAGAAATGTACGCTCTCGGAATTTTAACAGTAAACCACACCTTGATGCAGAACACCCCTCATGTGGCATCTGCCACAAGAGTCGGTTGCTCATCTCTGTGATGCTTACATGTTTTCTAAATGAACCTGTAACAAAACGCACAGCTCTTCTTTGGATCTTCTTTATTTCCTCTACCAGTCATATGTGGTACAGATGGCAGACTGACGAACAGTATTCAAGTATTGGTTGAACGAGTGTTTTGTAGCCTACTTCGTTTGTCGACAGACTATATAGCCTGAGGATTCTTCCAATGAATCTGTCTGCCTTTCCTATAATTAGTTTTATTATGTGCTCACTCCACTTCAAATCGCTCTATGTATGTATCGTACGGATGTAACTACCTCCACTGATTGTTCTGCAGTCATGTAACCATACAGTAATGGATATTTGTGTTCACGTTTTCACAACATGCTGCATTTGTTTATGTTGAGGGTCAGCTAATAACCGCGGCTCTGTTAATTCATTTAAAATGTTTTGTACTTTAACAATGGTCCAAAATCTATATTTTATCTACAGAAGCTGTTACACATGGCATAATACTGGGCAAGGGTAGAACGATGGATGCCTTCGGCAGAAAAAGATGCAGTGTGCCTTTGGTTACTACCTTACGACATTAAATGGTGAAGTCCCCAGCACCCTTAAATGAAATAAGCAGAGACGATGGTGGTAAAATCTATTAAAAACATAACAATTAATTTTAAAACCAAGCTCCATCAGCAAACAAGCATTTATAATACAACATTGACATCAGGATATTCATGCAAGGATATACATAAAATTTAGACAAATGGTTCAAATGGCTCTGAGCACTATGGGACTTAACTGCTACGGTCATCAGTCCCCTAGAACTTAGAACTACTTAAACCTAACTAACCTAAAGACAGCACACAACACCCAGCCATCACGAGGCAGAGAAAATCCCTGACCCCGCCGGGAATCGAACCCGGGAACCCGGGCGTGGGAAGCGAGAATGCTACCGCACGACCACGAGATGCGGGAAAAAATTTAGACAGAATACATCACAATAACTAGAGACATTCGAGCATAAAACACCAGTACGGTCACGTTTAAAAAGAGCCAGCTAACTGTGGCTGCGTGACTACTTAGAAACAATGGGTGTTCAAGCCACTCTTCGAAAAACTAAAACTGCAGACGCAGTGTTTCGGGAATGCATGTGATGATCACAAACTACATTCATCTGAGAAGCAAATTCAAACAGAAACCTTTTCAATTATTAAACAAACTGTCACACATCGCTATGCGGTACTGATTCATTTTTCTGCAACCAGTTAGTGGTTTCTTCATTGAAGAGTATGGGCCACATTTCCTCGGGAGGAAGGTTTTGCGTGTTTCTTGTAGGACGGGTGGCCTACCGGTCCGATCTCAAGTTCCTGCTTGTGGCCAGAAGGCAGCCAGTGGCTCTCGTTACAGGGCTGAGCGCCCCTGGGCTGCTGAAGTGCAGCCGAGGCCCGTTCCGTGCTTTTGTTGGTAGAGCCGACGTGTGTCCTCGCCGGTGCAAGGAATATCTAGCCGCCGCTGCTAGCCCCGCAGAATAAGTGGGCACCGTATTTTGCCTTTTGTGTATACTGCCGTGGTGCTGTCCAGCCGGCGAGAGAGAGAATCGCCTGCTTTCACTGCAGAATCTTGGTATATCGAATCAAATGAGTTGCCGCCGCAACTGTGCTTGGCGCTAAGATGCTGACCAATCGGTAGAAAACCACTCCATCCCAATACAAACCTAATGTGCGTTTTGTATGCATATAGTCGGAAGTTTCTGCTGAGTCCCCCTGCTTTTATGTGAAATGAATATTTTCGCTCGTCACTTTGGTGGCAACAGCAGTGTGTGGAGTTTTCTTGAAAGTTGTTAGCTGAGGTTTGTGAACTAAGATGAGGGCGGCTTCCTTCTTCTGGCCACCTCCTGATGCTGATTGGCACGTGCTAGCTGATTTTGGACAAATTTATCGCAGTTGCAATAGAGCATTACGTATTCTGAGTAGCTCGCAACACTTTTGTTCTGTCATTAACTGCTCATATGAGGAAATCTTGTTGTGTTTTCTCCACACTGTCTTCCACATAACTTGGAACTCCCCACCCCCTCCCCGCACAGTGCTAAAGTTATTTTCTATTATTTCAGATTGCATTTTACGAAACATTACTGTCAATTTTTGTGTGAATTCTGTTCATTTAGTAGTTCTAATAAAACTTTGTTATACTCAGGCTTTACTTAGATTTCGAAATGCCTTAAGTATTGCCACGGTTTGGCGGCTCTCCTGCACACCTAAGCTGTCGTTCTCACTGTGATAGTTCATCTTTCGTACTCAGCTGCCAAACCAAATGATCAATTATTTAATGCTCAGAGGAGGTAAAAACATTGTACCCGCTCATCTAGTGTGACAATAACTTTCTTTATCATACAATGAGAGATATTTTGATCCCCCTTAGGTCTAAAAATTTATTTTGTGGTTTTCCATAATAAATTGAGTTAACGACCTTGCACTTTCAAGGTTTTATCATAACTCAGGTCAAGGCTGTACTGCACACTTGAGTCAGATTCATAACAACAAAGACAAGCAAAAAACGTTCCAAAAATCTTATACTACTACATTTATTACTCAAACAGATTCTAATATTTTATTTCAGGCAAAGGAAATAACAACTAATTTTTTTTACTATTCTGAACCATGTAAGGGTAAAAATTGCTATTCTGAACCATGTAAACATCAAAATTAATCGTGTAAAAAGTAGCGTGAAGGACGACCAATGAGAGCATTTCTCAGTGGGGCAGAAACACCAGCGCAGGCCCTGTGTGACAGTAGTGGGCAGAGGACCACCACTGTGTCTGGACGAGGTACACGCTGGCACCAGCAGCCAGCGGTGGGGTAAAGAGGGGTGTGGGACCCGGCTCCATCTGGCACAGCCACTGCACATGCTGCATCTGCTGCTGTTGCGGACACTATCAGCAACTGTCGGCTAATTCACCCCATAACTCCTAGGCAGCCAGATTATCTGTTGCACTGTAGAATCAAAGCCTTGCGGAAGGACACATTATTAACTGATATTGATTCTGTATGATGGTTCAGATTTGCATTTACATAAGACTACCATGTTCGCTGGGAAAACATCATTCATTAAAGGTATCTGAACCAGTGATACATTGTCTCCATAACTCGTTATAAATTACTATCTCTGCCCAACTGCAAAATCTCTACTAGAAAATTTTTGTGAGGAATGAGAACTGCCAGCCATTCATCTCATCGAAATCGGGCTATGAAGACAGACAAGTAAGTGAATTTTTCGACTACACTGCATAATTTTAAATAATAGACTTAACTGCCTCAAACCTTTTGCTTGATAGATCTGTCACTGGTTTAGCTTGTTCCTTGAATGTTAAATACTAATTTCTTACATTAATACATCAGTAGTAAAATTGATAAGAAACTTTCATTTCTCATCTCATTCTAATATATGTGGACAGCTTGTCCTGTGAAGTACACTGTCATCCTTCAGCTGTGGTAGATACAGACTAGTGGTATGAAGGTAGCAAGTTTTACTTTGTGTGAGTCTATTTCATCTGCAATGGCCGAATGTGAGGAAGACCGGGTGACGCTCAAGAGAGTGAAGTGACGGTGGTTGTGGCACGGCGTGTTGCCAGGGACAAAGAGTTTCTTCTATGGCACCGACGACCCCTGGGAACTCGAACAGAGAGTGCCAAGTGTCTACATAGAACGTGCATTGTGGTTGCCAGTAACTTTTGCTTTCACCATGCAGATGATTTAATACTGAATCTGACTCTGTACCATAACTAAGATAAAATCTGCTGACTGAAAAGTTGGTGTGACTGAAGGAAAAGGCAGTTTTTGTGATAACTTCCATTTTGTACATTTTGGGGTCTCGATTTAAATATGCCAATCATTAGAAAACGTTACAAGCTAGAGGCCACATATTAGTAAATACGTGGGCTGGACAAAAAGTAGTGGCAACACATCTACGATTCGTACCAGAATTTACTGACAGACGTCCAACATACCACGTGCCCTCAATGTAATCGCCGTGCATCTCGATCACCTTCTCCCACAGAGATGGCAGGCATCACATACTGTCAGCTCATCCATCTCTGTCTGCATCTCGAAGGACTGCCCTACAGGATGGATGACAGTTTCATTTGTGTCATAGTGCTTACCACAAAGAGGTTACTTCAGTTTGGCGAACGGGTGCTAATTGCAATGGCTCATACCGGGTGAATGGTACAGGTGCTCCAGTACCTCTCACCCCAAGTACGCAGGAGCTTCTGCACGCGATAAGCTGTTTACCGTCGTGCATCTTTTATGGAGGATGGTGAGATGCGGTGCCAGAAGGAACATTGTTGTGCACTTTGACCACATGCAACTCGAATCTTGACTCTTCACACTGTTTGTGTTTCCTGATTGAACCATCAGGGTGCCTGAACTGCCCACCTGTACTTTCAGACAGTACACGCAGCAACCGACTCGAAGAAAACCTTCACCGCTCAATGCAGCGCTCGCAGCAGTTACAAACGGCGGGCGTGTCATGTGATGCCTGTCTTTCGTGTTGCCACTACTTTTTATCAAAGCCATAAGTGGAAATAGAAAGATGAGCGTGGAGGGCTGCACAAAATCTTTTTGGACCAGTGAGTAGAAGAACAACGGCTATACTGGCACTGTTTTGGAATGGGGTCGGCTGAACTCACGTGCTCGTCCGCAGTCGACGGGCCTCCCGCTGTGACGCCGCCGTCGCCCCCCTCCTCTTCCTCTCCCCCTCCCTCTCCCTCGCCCTCTCCCTCTCCCTCCTCTTCCTCCTCGCCAGCCAGTGAGAGCAGCAGGCGCTCCTGCAGCTGGCGCGCTCGCTCGGCGCGGCCGCGCCTGCGCAGTTCGCCCGGCAGCCAGAAGCAGGCGCACACCAGCTTCACCAGCAGCCAGGCCGCCGCCGCCACCAGCAGGTAGCCCGCCGAAGAAGTCACCATGCGCACCACGTCCACAGACACCTTCTGCTGGCGCATCCTGCGGGCACAGGGAGACTTCTGGACACAATCTCCTCACTCCTCCAGCCACATATACGGTGGGCCGGGAGGCGGAGTACGATATAACACGTCCGTGTCTTGTTCCTTAACAGTTGTGTTTCTTTCGTCACAGGTGTGTATCGTAACTGATGCTTTGGAGATTGTGTACAATGAATAACACCGGTTTGCAGTAGGGTTTTGGAGCATCTACTGTATTCAAAAATTATGAATCACATCGAAGGGAGCGATCTATTGATACGCAATCAGCATGGTTTCAGAAAACGTCGTTCTTGTGCAACGCAGCTAGCTCTTTATTCGCACGAAGTAATGGCCGCTATCGACAGGGGATCTCAAGTTGATTCCGTATTTGTAGATTTCCGGAAAGCTTTTGACAATGTTCCTCACAACCGACTTCTAATCAAGCTGCGGGCCTATGGGGTATCGTCTCAGTTGTGCGACTGGATTCGTGATTTCCAGACAGGAAGGTCGCAGTTCTTAGTAATAGACGGCAAATGATCGAGTAAAACTGAAGTGATATCAGGTGTTCCCCAGGGAAGCGTCCTGGGACCTCTGCTGTTCCTGATCTATATAAATGACCTGGGTGACAATCTGAGCAGTTCTCTTAGGTTGTTCGCAGATGATGCTGTAATTTACCGTCTAGTAAGGTCTCCGAAGACCAGTATCAGTTGCAAAGCGATTTAGAAAAGATTGCTGTATGGTGTGGCAGGTGGCAGTTGACGCTAAATAACGAAAAGTGTGAGGTGATCCACATGAGTTCCAAAAGAAATCCGTTGGAATTCGATTACTCGATATGTAGTACAATTCTCAAGGCTGTCAATTCAACTAAGTAGCTGGGTGTTAAAATTACGAACAACTTCAGTTGGAAAGACCACATAGATAATATTGTGGGGAAGGCGAGCCAAAGGTTGCGTTTCATTGGCAGGACACTTAGAAGATGCAACAAGTCCACTAAAGAGACAGCTTACACTACACTCGTTCGTCCTCTGTTAGAATATTGCTGCGTGTTGTGGGATCCTTACCAGGTGGGATTGACGGAGGACATCGAAAGGGTGCAAAAATGGGCAGCTCGTTCTGTATTATCACGTAATAGGGGAGAAAGTGTGGCAGATATGATCCGCGAGTTGGGATGGAAGTCATTAAAGCAAAGACGTTTTTCGTCACGGCGAGATCTATTTACGAAATTTAAGTCACCAACTTTCTCTTCCGAATGTGAAAATATTTTGTTGAGTCCAAACTACATAGGTAGGAATGATCATCAAAATAAAATTAGAGAAATCAGAGCTAGAACAGAAAGGTTTAGGTGTTCGTTTTTCCCGTGTGCTGTTCGGGAGTGGAATGGTAGAGAGATAGTATGATTGTGGTTCGATGAACCCTCTGCCAATCAGTTAAATGTGAATTGCAGAGTAATCATGTAGATGTAGATGTAGAGGAAGAACGACTAAAAATTGTGAAATTTTGTGTTTAAGATAACAGCAAAGAACTTATAGCAATCATTTACGAGTCTGATACAGGCCTTGGCGGCAGTGATTTGGGAACAAATGGCACACTTAGAGAAAGTTCCGTGACGAATCTTCCACCTACTAGCAGACCACATTCTGCTCAAAACGAAAATAGCATCGAAAGAGTTACGGCCAGTGTCAAAGAAGAACTGGGAACATCAAACAGATGATGTTCTAGGGAATTGGGGATGTCCTGATCTCCTTAAGGAGAATTTCTTGTTGAAGCTAGAAGAAAGTCTTAAGGTAAACGGTTCCCGGCTTCCCATTCTACAGCGAATGACCGTTACAGTACCGAGAGGAGAACCGCACCGGAAGCGACCGCAGAGGAGCCCTCGGATGTTGGCGTACCAGGTACGTATAGTTTGTGGCCGCGAGCTCGGCTCTAGTTCACCACCGGCATTGGAAGGTGAAGCTTTGACAATGAAAGCAACTTGTGCTGACGAAACGTCAGTAAAATCATGAGATGAACGTCGGCTGGAGAGCCTGAGCCAGAAGCAAATAGGCAGTTTGTCAACAAGAGGCCACGAAAGCCTTAACAATTTTTTATTATTATCAGGTCTTACTTCTGTGAACAGATATTGGGATGTGATTGATAATTTTTTACGTCCTTCAGTAGAAAATTGTCCGAAAATGTAGTTTCATCAGGATGGGGCAACCACCCATGCAGCAAAAGCCACGATGAATCTTCTGAGCCAACTGTTCAGTGAGCAGATAATTTCAAAAAAATTCCGTGTTAATTGTGTGTCACATTTCCCCGACATTACGGCCCCCAATTACTTCCTCTGTGAATATCTTAAGCAACATATGTACGTGAACAAACCGTGGACGCTTCAGCAGCTCAAGGAGAATATCTGTACAGAAATTCGAGCATTAACCCCTCAGATCTTAACCATTGTTATGAACAATGAAATCGAAAGAGTACAGCCTTGAGAGCGTGCAAATGGAGGTCATTTGAAAGATGTTGTCTTCCGTACATAATCACCATTTGTTAAACATTGACTGTATGGAATATCAATAAAATTTGTTCACAACTAACAAAGTTATTTAGATCTTAAGTTCTACTCTGCCATCTGGTCCATTTGTGCATCCATGAGCTAGCAGTGGAGTGCACCAGAAAGATGAGCATTCCAAGGGGATATACAGGATGTTTGGAAATTCTTATTACAAATTTCTAGGAGTTGTAGAGGGGAGTGAGTGCATAATATCTTCAATGGGAACCCACATCCAGGAGCATACCAGTTCCTTTCTACAACGATTTCAATTCAATGTGAAATGTGTCAACCTCTGCTGACGGAAAGAGAAAAGTGTCAGAGTTGCTTCTCCTGGTACGTAGTGGGATAGACAGGATACCGTATACTATGTCAGGCAATCACCTTACGACAATTCATGTCTCCCTTACTCCGTCAGGAAATGTAGTTTCAGCACGATGGTGCACCATCTCACTTCTCATGTGCAGTTTGGAGACATCTCCACAGATGACTCAGTGGAAGATGGATAGGCTGAGGTGGTCCAATCGTGTGACTGCCACATTCGTTGGTTTTAACTCCTATGGACTATCTTTTGTTGGGTCCAATGCAAAGTTTAATTTGCAAGACGCCTGTAGAGATAGAGGAAGATCTGCTGGCACAAGTTCTGGCCACTGCATTATAAACTGAAGAGACGCAGATGTGTATCAAAACATGCTTTGCAGCTACAGCGTCTGTAATGGTGTTGATGGTCGCCACATGGAACTGCTGTTGTAATGAATCAGTGCTGTTCTGCATGTAGAGTATGGTGGGTTCTTTTTTGTTTTGGAATCATGTAAACACATAATGTGTAAGTGTGTTATCTACTAATTGTAGTGTGTCATGCCTAATTTGATCCCTCAAACAAAAGTGGATGGCTTAAACATGTGAATTGAAACCATTGTAGAATGGAAATGTTACAATTCCAGAATGGATTCCTATTCAAAATAGTCTGTTCTCACTCACCTCTACATGTGCTAGAAATTTGTAACAGGAATTTCCAAACACCCTGTAAATTATGTCTGTTCTTTCAGACATGTCTGAAAGAACAGATGTCTCATGTATAATTCAGGCGATGACAGCCAATGATCCCTTCAGTGCAGATGCACACTAAGTTCGACCTCTTACAGAAATTGGCGAGATGCCACAAGTAATGAAGGTAATGATGGCAATGAGCAGGAGCTGTACATCAGTAGCGTGTGGTGTAAGTTGAGAATCTGGTCTGACGGTAGGCTTGCCAAGGTGGTCCGTGCGATTCTAGTGACCACTGTGTCCGAATGGATGTAGTGGTCAGAACATCGCCCTAGTAAGCAGGAGACCCGTGTTCAAATCCCAGTCCGGCACAGATGTTCAACTTGCCCCGTGCACAGAAATCACTGTCTGCTGGCAGCTAATCCCTTTAATTCCTTTGTGTCTTCATTCAGAAAGGAATTCAGCTTGTGATTAGCACTACAGCGAGAGTGACGAATGAGGCCATCTGTCAACATGTTGTGAGTGCAATACCGTACGTTATTCATGTGGGATGATAGGTTTGGAAATATGTTTACTAAGAAACATAAGGAGAACTGTTCTCAGGAGGACAGAGTTCTGAGAGATGTTCCAAAACAACTAACTAAAGAACCACCAGACAGACAAGTGATGTGAAGCTCAAGAGTCTAATGGAGCAGGACTACCTTCAATTAAAGGTGGTTTGTTCAGCGTATGTTATTAAAAGAGACAGAATTTTTCAGTAACATTAGTAGTTGTAAGTGGGAAGTGGAAGTAAAAGATAATTGTTGTATTCTAGCATTTTAATGTGTCTAATAGTAAGAAATATATTCCCTAGTCTTTAAAAGGCTCTAAGGTTGTGGAGCAGAGCATGAGGACCTTGACAGTGTGGTGGGGTGTTAAGTAGCAGACAGAAAGCAGTCGAGATGATATGGCTAGTGAGATGCTAGTAGTTTTAGGTTGTGTTGTATATTCTTATGAACTTCAATGAGTGGGACAAACGGGCAATATTGTAGTTGTAAGTAAGGCTCTAATGAACAGAACATTGGGGAGTAAATTTGCAGCCCAAATTTAGCTCTTTCAGAGTGTAATTTTTTTTAAATACAGTACATCCATGGATGTCAAGATCTGTTGCAGAGCAATCCAGGGTTGAGAACTGGGGGGGCAGGTGTCCCAGTTCTTCCAAAGGGGGGGAGGCATTATTTTTCAGCTGTTCTGTGCAACCGTGGCAGTGTAGCACTGCAGAAACCAGAGGCAGCTGGTGGGCACATGATGTTGGCATGTTGATTAAAGCAACAGGACTGTAAGACAGATCAAGAGTGGCACCATAAACCTGCCAGTGCAGTATTTAAGGTAGGAGCCTTAATCAACAGTCCAAGCAGTTACCTCATACAAGGTCATGAAATGTTGCCAGGAACATGACCAGGTGTGGTGTATTGGCACAACAAATGTGCTCCTGTCTCATACAGAAAGCTCTGAGTGTGCGTTCTTAGCAGAAATATTAGCAGCCCACCGTCCACTGTTCCCCCATAGGTCAGCAAACAGCCTGTACGAGCCTAGCCAGCTGCCGCCACAGCAGCATCCTCTAGCAGTGAGCCTACCTTCTTGCACTTGGTGCTGCTTTACTAGTAGGCCACTCAAAGGCTCACCCAGCACCAGCCTCAGTTCCTGTCCTGGAGTACTGGGTTATGAACTGGTTGATACAACCCTCTCCCATCTACAGTGGTGCAAGTGCCGTGGCACCTAGCATTGCCACTCGTGGAGGCAGGCCTTCCCATCGGGAGGTCGGCATCCTCAGCAAGTGCTGTCGGCACATTGTGGTATGGCTAGGTGGTGTAGATGTGAACTGCAGGGCTGGTGATATTGCAGTTTTGACTAACAAGCTGCTGGTGCAGTGCCTGGCCACGAACTGACAGGGTGAGTGAATGCTCCTGCTTGAGAATTTCCATGCCTTAAGTACCCAACAGGTGGAAGGATACAGATGGAAGTTGACAATCGCATATCGTGCTGCTCATGAACATGGCTGGTACCCCCTAGTAGTGCCTGCAACAGTCGGTACGTAAATAGATTGTTCATAAATGATACCACATCTGCAGCATTCGATGCTGACGTGCTATTTGTAAATAACCTCAGCAGAAGCGTGAAGGCCAAATCCACAGGGTCGAAGCATTGTTGCGGACATATCCCGTGGAAGACAACACCCCTTCCCCCTTAAGAAAGAGATGGAGAAGACCGTGGATGCTGGCTGTGGAATCTGCAACCCTTCTCCTGTGAGGGGAGATGGTGAAGCCTGCAAGAAAGAGTGGTGCAATCTAAGGGAGATCAGAGTGCACACTGGCTGCCCCAGGAACTGGGGACCCAAGGTTGTTATGCTGTTGGTGCCAAGGGAGTGGATAAACTGGGCAGTGTTGCAAAATGCAGGAGAGTCACTGGGACGAGGAGTGCAAACAAGTGTGATCTGACCAGTGGCCCGTGGAGGCACACGATATGATGCCACAGTGTGAAGTTTGGAGATGCCATTGGCTGAAGGGATGGTGGCAGTACTAGGTGTGGGGAGGGAGGTGGGCACTTGGAGACGAGCTTTGACCAAAGGAGGCCCAGCAGCGATGCTGCTGAGACAGAAGTGATGTCGTTGGTTGCTGGCAGCACTGGGAGACCAATGTGGTGCCAGAAGTGCAGCAGTTCCAATGGTAGCCGTGGTGTCAGTGGGCGCTGACAAAACCTGTGGCAGTGATCACTGGTCGAGAGAAAGTAGAGAAAGTGAGGGCACGTGGAAAGTGTGAAGGGTGTGGTACAAGAATAGTGAAGTGTGTGAGAAGTGTGTCAGTGTGCGTTACTGCGTGCCAGTGTGTTTGGGTGTAGGGTGGCTCCGGGAAAACAGAGTGGTGCCGAGAAGAGGAACAGGAAAAGTGCTGCAGGAGAAGAGCAAACAGAGCAGAAGATAGTCTTTGCCGAGTGTGGTGCGTGCAGGAGCACAGAAGGAGGGTGGCCACAAGCAGCAGGGGTGTCACTGACGTGGTTTGCGTTTGAAGCACAGAAGGGGCTGGCAGAAGGAAGGCCAGGGTGGCGGGACGAATATCTCCGTGGTACGCATTTGGAGCACAGAAACGACTGGCTGAAGAGAAGCCACAGGTGGCAGGAGAGACGTCGCCACAACTTGTATGTGGCGCACAGAAATGCAAACACTGCAGAAAGGTAAAGAAAGGATGCACGTTGCCCGGAAGAAGCACTGTGCCGAGGCGAAGAGGTCGATCGTGGCTGCACAGGCCTGAAGTGGCAGTGTGGAGCAAAAGGTCAACGTTGGGCACAATTGAGTTCGGGCAGCATTGGAGTCAGTGGGAGTGTTACCAGAGAATGGCACTGGTACTGCAGACTGCATTCACATTGACAAAAGAGATGTTACACCACCCGGAAAAGGAGGCCGGCCACAGCTGCACAGAGGCGAAGATGAGGAGCATCAGGAGCAAAGGGCAGTAGAGTCGTCACGGTGCTGGCAAGCCGTGGCTGTGGCACCACAGCAAAAGAGCAGTGTCGAGCACAGCAGGAGGGAACACACGCGGGAACCTCGGTGCCGGGCGATACTCCTACGAGGGAGGCGGGCCGCGGTTGCATTCCTGTAGTGTAGGTGTAGGTGGGTGGAAACAGCTGCCAGAAGCGGCAGCGAGTGGGTGGCAGGTGAGGTTCAGTGCAGCGAGAGCAGAATGGTGTCAGTGAAGCCAACCGGTGTCCCGGATTGCTTCACCGTCACGAGGTAGTCTGGCCACAGCTGCACCTTCGTGATCAAGGTCCAAATTGGTACAGTGCACTGGGTACGGATGACAGAGGACCTGTGATTGAGTGACGCCAGCCTTGGGATAAGAGCCGACTGTGGCTCCAACTTAGAGAGCAGAATCTAGTGCAGCTGGAGGCGGACAGTGGGTGAGGTGAAAACGCAGCGTGGATGGTCAGTGGTCTCATTGGCAGCTGGGAACTGGGGCCAGCTCCGCACGTGAGCAGGGCCGGCCGTCTCCACACGAGCGTCGGGTGTGCTCGTAGGACAGTCGTGGCCAGTTGACAAACGAGACAAGGGGACGGTGCCGGAGCCAGCAGAGCGTTTACCCTCGTCACCATCTGAAACGACGGACGATAAGAGTACACTGGTGCAGTAATGAGGCTCATCACCGTCCAAAGTGGAGCAGTGCCATTCTCGAGAAGAGAGGCTGCCACAGCTGGGTGAAGGAGCCCGGCAGCTGCGTGCCAGAGCGCTGGACCCGGTCACGTTTATCCTCGTCCCCATTGGTAGCGTCTCGAGTGGTAAGGCCGCACATAGTATCTTATTAGTAGCCTACGTGTTGGTTCTCAGGTTGCAATTAAATGTACTTATTTCACTGCACAGAGTTCACAATAAAGAGTAACTGTGGAGAACAACTGAAAGATTGTCTATGGTCATTAGTAATAACATATACCAAGTCCACTGAAGGATACCAGTGCGAGGTGGGTATCGGAGCGACGTTCACAGCGTGAGTCACGTTTATGATGCCGTGACACGGAGATGGCACGGAACGTCGGAGGTGCGGTGCGTACCGACAGAGCTGGTCTCGGTGTAGTTCCAACTGATAAGTTGCCGGTGCAGCCAGCGCTTGGGCGGCAACAGAGACTGCTGGAAGACTGCAGTACCCAGCAGCAGAAGGATACGTGCAGGAGTTGACGATCGCACGTGCGCGATTCGCGATACCAGCGCAGCTGTTTCTGATGCGCGTACTACACGGAAACGTGGCTGGTGCCCTCTGGTGGCACCTGGAACAATCGGTGCGTTAACAGGTTGTTTGTAAGTGGCACCGCGTCTGCATCACGAGCGCTATTTCTAAATAACTGTGGCGGAGTGCCGGCTGGGTACACAGCAACACCGTTCACTGGTCCCTGCTCAGGATTCGTGCACGCTACCAAAAAGGTGCCAGAATATATCGGCAATGTGGAGATTCAGTCAGAAAGGCGTCTGTTATGATTTTCCAACTTCCACGGGTAAGTAGGCTGTTTATGTTTTCTTATTGCCAACGTTACGTAGCGCTCTGTATGAAAATCACTGGCTGTGCTATGTGCAGTCTGTGGCTAGTTTGCATTGTTGTCTGCCATTGTAGTGTTGGGCAGCTGGATGTTAACAGCGCGTAGCGTTGCGCAGTTGGAGGTGAGCCGCCAGCAGTGGTGGATGTGGGGAGAGAGATGGCGGAGTTTTGAAATTTGTAAGACTGGATGTCAATTATGAATATTAAGGTAAATACATTGTCTGTTCTCTATTAAAGTCTTTCATTTGCTAACTATGCGTATCAGTAGTTAGTCCCTTCAGTAGTTTGACTCTCTTATTTAGCTGGCAGTAGTGGCGCTCGCTGTATTGCAGTAGTTCGAATAACGAAGATTTTTGGTGAAGTAAGTGATTTGTGAAAGGTATACGTTAATGTTAGTCAGGGCCATTCTTTTGTAGGGATTTTTGAAAGTCAGATTGCGTTACGCTAAAAATATTGTGTGTCAGTATAAACACAGTCATGTATAAATTTTTGTAAGGGGAAGTTTCACATGTACCACATTTTACAAGTCTGTATTTGTTAGCAATCTTTGCTATAACATCTGCACCTCGATCGATTATCCATATAGTCGTTTCTGCTTCTGCTGCACTGGTTTGTCTTGACTAAGATCTTTGAGGAACGTGAGGTCTCAGACAGTGAGAATTGATTACTATCCGTATGGTTTGCAAATTCGAAGGGGAGACATCTTCCTTCGTTCTGTTCTATTCACCTTTGTTGTGGCAGTTGGTGGTGCACATTTTGTTATGTTGCTATAATGAGCATGTCTGCTTTCAAGCATACTGAGAAGGATGTTTACGAATAGCAGAGTGTGGCTACCGCTTACCATCAATCTGCAGCAGTTTCCGTTTGCTTTTACAAGATTTATTTAATTCCTAATCGAATCGAGCAGACGGGGTTTTGATTCACTAGAGGTTTGTCGGATTTTCTTAGTTACACAACTACTCTGTGGGTGAAGTCTTTGATAGTGGCTGTGTCTGCAACGTGGTTCTTGTGTTATTAAGCCTGACGTTAGGTGTAAAAGTATTTGTATCTTGTGACTTTTCGCCAATCGTCTGTTATTACAAGGTCTCTTCCATATATTTACATGTCGATGCTTCAGCAGATTAAAAGTGACAGTATCTTTTCATTAAGTTTATCTAGAAAGACTTGAGTTTAGGGACACTTGTATCGCACTTTAACGACAGCTGATTACCATTTTGTGGCACGAGCGTGAGCGTCATTTTCACGAGAATGGTTCTTACAGTGCACAGATTTTTCAAAAGCGAAAGATCACTTGCAATATTGTAGTATATTTATTGTAGGTTCGCGAAGGTAAGTTTATGTCGAGAACTTCAGATCAGCCGTGTAACACGTTACCTGTGTAGGAAGCGTACGCTGTGGACTACGAGCAACAGCCAGACACTCTCCTTACACTTGTTCGCCTGTGTGAGAAACGTTTAGGGGACCACATGTTAGCTCATTTTATAAAGAATTTGTGGACTGTGAAGTAATGAATAATTTCAGATTCCCAATTAATTGTTGCGTTAAGAGAATTTGCCTCTTTTAAGATTATTCTTGGAGTCAACCTACCTGTGAAATTATTTCAAGGGTCAACATACCACTAGGAACGAGAAAATTTTCATTTGGGCAAGATTCCGTAGGGGTTTTCATGCCCACTGAGTTAATTTTACTGGGCACAAGCATCTCTCAAGCTGTTAGTAAAATAGTAAGGGCAGAAAAAAATTTTCGTTAAGAATCGATGGACATGTGGCCAAGTGGGGGGCATCTGCCGGCTACTCAACAGAGTCTGAACCAAATGTCAACACGGGAAGACTGAAGTGCAGACAAACTGTGAGCTCATTCTATCAGGCTTTCGGAGAGGGAAGCTAAGAACGATGGATTCAGCACTTTGGCTAACAGTGTGGAATACACAGGATGCTCTTCTGTACGACGATAACTGTAGTAACTCCACCTACAGATATCATAAGAATCCCTTTCGTGGTGCGAAATTCGCATAAATCAACGCTCTGGAACCGTGGAGATAAACACTAGAGCAGCCTAGAGCGCTGGGAGGTTCAGAAAACGAGAGCACATTCGGTCACCGGTGTGGGGGGCGGGGAGTAGGGGGAGGGGGAGGGAGGGAACCACATCGTCAGCTGCTATGAAACCTCCGCTCTCCTCAAGCTTATTTTCAGAGTGAGGCCACCATATCTGCATTACTGATACTGAGAGAAGACCAGCTGTGTTAAGTTGCAGGATCTGTGGTGAACTCAGCAAGGGTTTACAAGCTGCCACTATTTAAAGTCCACTGTTGCCAATCCACAGCCATCTGGCCATGCAGAGGACCTGTTCTACAAGCTGCAGTCCAGCTCGTTGTAACAGGGATGGGGCAGGCCGATGTTCCGGGGCCGAAGAACCGATCTGCCTGTACGCGAGCTGCTCCAGTTGGGCGCTGGGCGGCTGTGTCGTCGCCAGTGGGGCAGTACGAGCTGGTATGCTGGGACCGCCTCGTAATCTGTCCTCCGTGTCTTCCGCCTACACGAAGTCTCGACAACAGTGGCGAGCAGAGTTCTGGAGCCGGGCCCGAGCGCCGAGAATGCTGAGGCTGTGACGTCCACAGCCGTGCCCGGCCGCCGCGCCCTCCTGCGGCGCTGACACCAGGACCTGCACTCGGCAGGTTCCTCACCAGTCACTGGCGTGCCACCTCGCGCATTCGAGCAGCGGCGGGGAGAATACGGCGTGATTATAAAACTTTCACCAATGAACGATTGTTAACCGAATACGGCGTGATTATAAAACTTTCACAAATGAACGATTGTTGACTGAATACGGCATGATTATAAAACTTTCACCAATGAACGACTGTTGACTGAATACGGCGTGATTATAAAACTTCCACGAATGAACGATTGTTGACTGAATACGGCGTGATTATAAAACTTTCACCAATGAACGATTGTTGACTGAATACAGCGTGATTATAAAACTTTCACGAATGAACGATTGTTGACTGAATACGGCGTGATTATAAAACTTTCACCAATGAACGATTGTTGACTGAATACGGCGTGATTATAAAACTTTCACGAATGAACGATTGTTGACTAAATACGGCGTGATTATAAAACTTTCACAAATGAACGATTGTTGACTGAATACGGCGTGATTATAAAACTTTCACCAATAAACGACTGTTGACTGATTACGGCGTGATTATAAAATTTTCACGAATGAACGATTGTTGACTGAATACAGTGTGATTATAAAACTTTCACCAATGAACGACTGTTGACTGAATACGGCGTGATTATAAAACTTTCACCAATGAACGATTGTTGACTGATTACGGCGTGATTATAAAATTTTCACGAATGAACGATTGTTGACTGAATACAGTGTGATTATAAAACTTTCACCAATGAACGACTGTTGACTGAATACGGCGTGATTATAAAACTTTCACCAATGAACGACTGTTGACTGAATACGGCGTGATTATAAAACTTTCACCAATGAACGATTGTTGCCTGAATACGGAGTGATTATAAAACTTTCACCAATAAACGATTGTTAACTGAATGACGTTTCATTAGCGCCCCGGCGCTCTACAGGACGACTCGACGCCACTCTTCACTCGACCTCCCAAGAACAGTTTGACGCCGTACCATATTTTACGGGCCATAAGACGCACTTTTTTCTTCGAAAAATTGCCTCAAAAATTCGTGTGCGTCTCACACTCAATATTGATATAAAGATGTCCAGTGTTCGATTTAAACTTCCTGCCGGTCTTGAAAATGGTGATATATTCGCGCCGCAGGAAACATATCTCTATCTGGCAACGTTGGATTCAGCTGGCAGCAGCAGTGCGCCGATGCGATGAACATCGGTTGCAGGGATTCGCGAGCTTGCTAACGCTGTCACAGTCCTGCCCCGCCCCGCCATCACAAACCGAGAACACTGTCTGTTCTGTGATGATGCAGCAATGCAGTCTACAGTGCCAGTGGACTTGAACCGAAAGTGATTTGTTTTGTTGGTAACAGTTCAATATTTTGTTAGTAGCTGCTTTCGTAATGGAAAAAAGTGAAAGGTATTCATATAGTGTGCGCTATAAATCGAAAGCAGTAGCATGTGGAGAAGAACATGGAAAAAGAGCAGCTGAGCAGCATTTCGGTCCTCCAGCAATAAAAAAGACCATTCGTGATCAGCGGGCTAGTAAAGAAGAACTGAAAAAAAAAATGAGTAAGACTAAATTTGAAAATAACAGACTGAATGCAAAATGGCAGAGACTGGATGATGACAATTTTCAGCGATTTCAAACGTCAGTTCGGTATTATAAACTAACATATTTTTTACTCTGGCTTCGCACTTTAAGAGTAAAAATGATAACAAAATTAAGATGCATCTCACAGTCCATACTGTCTTATAGTCCATAAAACACGGGAAGTTATCTCCCCGTATATTTTGCGATACTACATATTTTATGTATTTTCGTATCTCCTCTGCTTTTATATGACTTCTGTGTTTTATATGCATACATAATGTTCGTATCTAGACTATTTATACATAATTAATTCGTGTGTTGCACTATGCTATATGCTAAATAAATAAATCCAGTGCAAGCAAGAAACATTGCTTTTTACATCGGTGGACTGAACACCATTTTAAGTCACAACTCTTACAGACGGTATGTGAAAAACAGCTCAGCAGCCGTACGGCACTCTGTCAGAACTCGACAACGGCACAGGGACACGCGGCCGAAAGCTCGAGGCTGTACGCTGCAGAGCCAACGAAACTGGTACACCCGCCTAATATCGTGCAGGACCCCCGAGAGCACTCAGAAGGGACGCAACACGATGTGACATTGACCCGACTAATGTCCGAAGTAGTGCTTCAGGGAACTGACACCATGAATCCTGCAGGGCGGTCCATATATGCGTAAGAGTATGAGGGACTGGACATCTCTTCTAAACAGCGCACTGCAAGGCATCCCAGATATCCTGAATGATGTTCATGTCTGGGGAGTTTGGTGGCCAGCTGAAGTGTTTAAACTCAGAAGAGTGTCCCTGGAGCCACTCTGTAGCAATTCTGCACCTGTGGGATGTCGTATTGTCCTGCTGGACTTGCCCGAGTCCGTCGGAACCTACAAGGGACAGGAATGGATGCAGGTGATCTGACAGGATGCTTACGTACATGTCACCTGTCAGAGTCGTATCTAGACGTATCAGGGGTCCCGTATCACTCCAATTGCACACGCCCCACACCATTACAGACCCTCCACCAGCTTCAACTGTCCCCTGATGACATGCAAGGTCCGTGGATTCATGAGGTTGTCCCCATACCCCGACACGTCCGTCCACTCGATACAATTTGAAACGAGACTCTTCCGACCAGCCAACATGTTTCCAGTCATCAACAGACCAATGTCAGTGTTGACGGGCCCAGACGAGGCGTAAAGATTTGTGTCATCAAGGGTACACGGTTGGGCCTTCAACTCCGAAAGCCCATATCGATTATGTTTACTTGAATGGTTCGCACACTGACACTTATTGATGGCCCAGCACTAAAATCTGCAGCAATTTGCGGAAGGGTTGCAGTTCTGCCACGTTGAACGTTTCTGTTCAGTCGTCGTTGGTCCCGTTCTTGCAGGATCTTTTTCCGGCTGCAGCGATGTCGGAGATTTGATGTTTTAGCGGATCCCTGATATTCAGGGTACACTCGTGAAATGGTCGTACGGGAAAATCCCCATTTATGGCTAGCTCGGAGACGCTGTGTCCCATTGCTCACGCGTCGACTAGAACACCACTTTCAAACTCACTTAAATCTTGATAACCTGCCATTGTAGCAGCAATAACCGATCTAACAACTTATATAGGCGTTGCCGACTGCAGAGCCGTATTCTGCCTGTTCACATATCTCTGTATTTAAATACGCATGCCTATACCAGTTTCTTTGGTGCTTCAGTGTATAAGCAGTTGACATGGCTTGAAGTTTGAAAAAATTTTATTTTGTCGTATACTTGATGAAGCGTGATTTCGTACAATTGAGAACTCCTCTCTCTAGAGCTGAAGTATTTATCGGTACAGCTCAGCTGGAAGGGGTGGCATACACTTCGATCACATAGCCATCTGTTCTCAGTTCTTGGATTTGTGTCTGCACGTCTGCATGCGTAATGATGGTTTTCATAAGACCTGATGTTCGCCTATAGAAAAGATTTGTGTGTGAAGAAGTGACGTACACACGTTTCTGAAATTTTTATCTGATATAATTTCACATTTTGCGTAAAAATATATGGTTGTTTTCGGATTTGCAAAATTTTCTCCGCTGAGCAGTGGTTCTCATGGGATTATAGGGCAACTCTTGAGTAAAAAAATTATTTCGAATGTTAATTTCAAATTTACAGATGTATCCACATTTATTTATTGCTGAAATAAGCATACCTTTTTCTATTAAAGAATGTTTTGAGGCCTTATCTCGAGAATTTACAGATGTAAATTAAATAATTTCACCATTTGGATCAGAATTTGTTTTGAAAATGTTTTATAGTCTCGTGTTTTTATAATCATTTGTGACAACTGACGAAACAAGTCTTCAAGAAATGCTCTGGCATTCTGTTAATGAATACATATAGTATGCAAATGCAATTTTCTTTCCTGAAATACTTCTTTCAGTACAAACTGTGAGAGGATCTGTGACTTACAGATATCATTTCTAACGGTTTGTTTATGTCTTGCGCAGTACACAATTACGTGTACTATGTTTTATCATAGTTTAGTAACAGTCAATTTCCATGCAACGAGTTATTATATATATATATATATATATATATATATATATATATATATATATATATATATATATATATTACCGGCCAAACCAGATTTTAGGATGAACTAGTTTCGCCTAGGTTAAAATCGTTCATCCTGTTACCGACAGGATAAAACAGTTTAGCCTAGATCGAATCGGTTTATCCTAGTTAGAATTTACATGCCTTAGGATAAACTGGTACGTCCTAGTCTGAACTAATTTCATCTAGCTTGTATCTTCTATAAGCTTTTCAAAGTAAACTGAATAGAGCAATAGAAATAAAATAGTCAATCTGATTCATTTAATTTATTTATTAACTAATTAGTAATTTCACATCTATCACTAGATCAACTTACATGTATCCATCCACAGAAATCACCTTATCTGCAGTTTGATTATTTACTTATTTTTGAAAGGTTTAATTTGGTGGCACTTGCAGAGCACTTTGTTTTTCTTACAATTGCATTAGTTTGTTGTCAGTTTTTCATGCAACTGCATTTCACGAAGCCTTGCCCTGATGCAACAGAATATTTTGTGGCTGCAGTCCTTAAAGATATTTCAGTATCCTGGTTAATATCTCCCACATTCAAAAACTTCTGAATACAGACGTCGAAATCACTTCTAAAAAAATAAAAAAGAAGTTAAAACAAAATTTTTTAAATATTTTATTACAAAAAATTATGGAAAATTTTAATAAAATTATACCTGCAATAATGTTTCTGAAGTACGCCATCTTTCGTGCTAACTTTGTAGAGGCCCTCATCAGTCTTTTGAAGTATTACTCCAACTATGTTTCGAAAGTGACCTCTGACTGTATCTACACCTGAAATAGGTACGGTTACGTTGTCTCCAATGCAAGCTAGGATGTGATTTGTCAGAGGAAGCTTTCATTCTTTTAGCTTGTTTTTTTTATTTAATTTCCTGTCGCAATTTTTCTAGCATTTGAATGTCGTTTATGTTAATTTTCACAATGTTATCACCATCAGTGTCTTCCTACTGTTCAGTATTGCTGTCATCTTCGATTGCCTTCTTTTGGTCATCTTCATCCTGAAAATCATTTATGATTTCTTGAGGCAACGAGGAAGTGGAATGTCCTACTCCAGGTTCGACTCCTAATAATGCTTTGTAAGGTGATTGTTTTATGCCAGAGTGGTAAGCTCGATTTTTCGTGAATTGGACATACCTTAATCCTTCCGACCACTTCGTCGAATTGTTGTCCTTGAACCAAGGACTTGTCATATTTTCAATGACTTGATTGGCACGTTCAACAGAGCCCTGACTTTGGCTGGTGCCTTGGTTTTCCATGCATAATTTCCAGTTCTGACCAAAGTTAGCGAGTTCACTTATAACATTATTGACAAATTCTCTGTCGTTATCAGATTTGGGAATGTACGGCGTCCCTACAGTTAGGAATGTGTCATTCAAGTGATAAGCCACTTCTTCAGCCCTCTTTGGTGTTAACGCAAGAAGGAGAACAAATTTTGTGAGATGGTCTTGGTAAACTAGAATGAATTTTAAATTCCCGTCTGGTTGTGTTTCGAAATCAATCAACTCGGCTTGGCATCTGCTATTCATTTCGGAATGGAGAATTGGCTTTAGAACTAGCCCTCTTTTCTTTTTTGTCTTCTTTTATTGACAAACATCACACATTGATAAATAGAGGCATATCATTTCCTTTGTGATACAGGCATATTTTTTTATGGCTAACATCCTATCGCGACCACCATGACCCACAGCTACATGAGCTGCGTCAATCATAAAGTCGATCAGCTGGAAAAAAGTATTTTATATTCCCTTCACACCATTTTTTAACATCACCAAATTTCAAAACAGCAAGTCGTTTCAGTCTTCTGTTTTGTAATGATCTTTTTTCCAACTTTTCCACGTCTTCTACTTGTTTAACCAAACCCGTATATTCGTCTACTGATAACACATTAGAATGAGAAGACTTTTTGTTCTCATTCTGCAAAATTTCCTCCAGAAAGCTTTCTCTCCACAGCTTTTGATTGGCTTGTCTACTACACGAAGGCTCATCCATGATGAAACGCCTCACGATAATTATACAAGGATTATAACAAAATCTTTTAAACGCACTCGTCGATGCAAAATACCGTTCAAAACAAAGAACAGTGCGAGCGAAGAGCGGTTGGGAGGCGCAAGGGGCAGCCAGAGATGATTCGGGGATTCCCCGTTCGTACAGGCAGCGACATGCGTTCCGACTAGGCAGAATTAGTTCAGACTAGGACGTACCAGTTTATCCTAAGCTAGCCTATTAGGTGCCATTTCAATACATGCACTTTAAAGAAAAAGAGCTATTTCTGTTCTTTGGGTATATTGTGGCATATCATTTATCTTGAAATGGATCCATTTCATATAATTAAATCTCGCTGCTGAAATATTTCTGTGTTTGGTTGCATCTAATTGGATGTATGTGACGGTAACAAACCTGAAGAAAAGGAAAGAGACGTATTTCACAGTTATTACATCTATATTTTGTGTACCCGAATTCTTCCGGTGACCTAATTGTGTGTTTAAACCCATGATGTACGGTTCTATTTGATCATCTAGTGCGTTTCTCGTAGGTGACGAACATATATAGTCTGCCATAACCGTTTTGCCACTTTGGGGGTAGAGGCAGGAAGACAGAGTCGTGCTTGGGTAGCTCAGATGGTAGAGCACTTGCCCGCAAAAGGCAAAGGTCCCGAGTTCGAGTCTCGGTCCGCCACACAGTTTTAATCTGTCAGGAAGTTTCATATCAGCGCACACTCCGGTGCAGAGTGGAAATCTCATTCTGGAAACATCCCCCAGGTTGTGGCTAAGCCATGTCTCCGCATTATCCTTTATTTCAGGAGTGCTAGTTCTGCAAGGGTCGCAGGAGAGCTTCTGTTAAGTTTGGAAGGTAGGAGACGAGTTACTGGCGGAAGTAAAGCTGTGAGGACCGGGCGTGAGTCGTGCTCGAGTAGCTCAGTTGGTAGAGCACTTGCCCGCGAAAGGCAAAGGTCCCGAGTTCGAGTCGCCGTCTGGCACACAGTTTTAATCTGCCAGCGAGTTTCAGGAAGGATTTGCCGTTAGGACGGCCAGGGAACTTGAAAGTTTGCGGCTTTGTTGACCCAAATTCCCACACGGGCCAGTGCTACGGATTAGGCCTTAGGCCTTTTGCTTTTAGATCAGAAACGAAAGTTTCAGCCTTGAGTGTTTTCAGTATACATATAAATTTACGAATTAATGTTCCTTTAGTGGTAATAAATGCATGAGTCTGTGTTGTGCACGTGTATGCTACGAACATCCACGTTTTTCTCAGGTTTTACACGGATTGGTATTCTCATTAATAATGAATAGTTGGGGAGAATGTTGTAAAGTGGAACACTTGTCAGACTTTGCCCTCTAGCCAACCCAATGACAGAAGTTTAATATATTTCGTAATTCAATTTTTAAATGATAGCTTTTACTTTTTGCGTGCTGGTGTCTTTTTCCGTAATCACAAAAATTATTCTGGAAAATTAAAGTTTTTCCAAATGTGAAAAAATGTTCCAGAGTACATGGTTGTGTATCTAGTATCAAATATTCTATTAAAATTTAAAATTGTTGCCATTAAGTAAATCTTATCATAACTCTATATAATAGTCTATTTGTTACATTCTTACTGTACAACACACCGCTATTCAGTAAGTGAAATCAAATTAAACACCAGTTTCAAGTTGAATGCATTTTAGACTAGAAGTTATTGCAAAAGAAAATCAGTCACTAGATTGAAACACCGGCCAGTGAAGATCGTGTATTCCCGGATACACTATGCTCAATGTATAACATTCTCCCCTACTAAAATTTCTGTTTAAAAAGAATATCTACCTGCGTGGACAAACTTTAGCCATTTAGATAATTTTCAGGTTAATGTAGTTTTCGTGGTTTGCCATGTGTCCACTACTGAGGTCCCTCTTCTCTTCCGTGAACGCAATAGTTGTTCTAAACATTATTTACAGTATGAATATCATTTGCCATGCCTATTTAACGAATGAACGAACGCGCGAGTGCTTCTGTTCCCATGTGTTACCACGTGCAGTATCCAAACTTTCCCAGTGCCTAGCGATGTGGTCAACATCGATGCACACTACGAAGGTTGTAGTTACCATGTATTGATGTGCTATTGTTTTATTTTGTGACATGCGAGGAAAGTTTTAGTTATTGATTTGTGTCCACCAAGATCTGATTAGCTTGATAATAAATCTATTTAGTGTAAATAGAAGAAGCCGAGATCTTAAAAACCTCGAACAGATCCTTATTGAAATTCACAAATTAGATTGATAGCGTTATCTGTCGCCAAAATGTAAATGTTGATCCATTAGTTCCGCCAGGACACCTTTTCTATTTTACGTTAATCCTCCGACAGTAGTAAAGTAATCATTTCACAGGGTGACCCAGCCCAAAATAGTAAACAGAGAATAATAATAATAGAAAAAAAATTACTTGGTGACCATATCCGAGACAGCTTTTACGTAATCTGCCTGGAATCTCACTGAGTGCAGCAGTGGCGAACGCCACTTCAGACTGAGCCCCGATCACCAGTCAAGGCGTGACTTGAGACTTGCTGGCCAGTGGTGGGATACCACCTGACTGTCGCCCCCTATACAGTCCGACAACTAGGGCTGCCGTCAGCGCAGTGGTACCTTGACGATATTCTACGCCCCATTTTGTTGCAAGCCGTCCTGGGCTTACAAGATAATGCGCACCTGCACGTGGCGAGAGTTCCCGCTGCTTGTCTTCGCGCTTGGTCAGGCCGGTATTACACTATCAAATTTCTTTGTCCAATATCTTTGTCCAATAACTTTGTCAAAGGTATTTGATAGTGTAATAGGGACTTTGTCAAATGTCGTCCAATATTTGATCAAATCTAGGGCCTCGCTGTATATTTGATCAAAGAAACCGCTTGTCTTCTGTTCACTGTAATGTGACATGTTACCATATGGAGCGCTAGCATCGCTGCAGCGTTCTGTCGTCTGTAGTGTTTTTATAACCATTGCCGGTAAATACAATTGGTGTGTGCCAACAACTACAAAATTAATAAAGATGTTTGAAGCTGATGAGACGCTTTACAACGTGAGGCACCCTGAATACAAAAATAGATTAAGAAGATTGGAGACCTGACCAGAACTGACCTGACCTGACCTGACCTAACCTAACCTAACCTAACATAACATAACCCTCTCCTGTAGCAAGGAATCGGAGTGTTACAGCGAGCCTGTCTTCTGAAGATGTAGCAGTTCTTAAGTGAATATTGTGCTTTGTGATATGAGGATACACTTCATTGAGCACATACAGAAATGTATGCTCATCCATTCTTAAGTAATTGATGTACGTCTTCCACTGTAAGCTCACATAACAAGTTTTGTTGAATGCTTTTATCGTGTCGTCGTAAAACCCACGGCTTCACCCAGATTAGATTAGTTTTTCGTTCCATAGATCCGTGCTGAGGAGATCCTCGTGGATGTGGAACATGTCGATTTTTTTAAGGCTGAAATAACAATACTAATAGTATGAATAAATACAATACACCATTTGTTTCTATTAAAAATTTCGCCAATGGAGTAGAAGGAGTTGGCTAGTAGTAAGTTTTTCAGGCTCCTTTTAAACTGATCTTTATTTCTAACTAAATTTTTTATGTTTCCTCGCAAATTATTGAAGATGAGTGTTCCTGAGTAGTGGACCCCTTTTTGAACTATAGTAAGTGCTTTTAAGTCCTTGTGCAGATCATGTTTGAACTGAGTTGTTTGTTGGAAAAAGATATATATTATTTACGACAAATTTCATTAAGAAGTAAATATACTGAGAGGCAGTAGTTCTTTGAAGAGGTTTCTGTAGGACGTCCGTGAATTTACTCCACAAATAATACGTATTACACGCTTTTGGACTCTGAAAACTTTTGTTTGACTTCAAGATTTACCCCAAAATAATATCCCATATGACATTATGGAATGAAAGTAGGCAAAGTATGCAAGCTTTTTCATTTTTATGTTGCCTATGTCTGCTAACACTCGAATTGCAAATACAGATTTGTTAAGGCCTTTCTGCAGTTCTGTGGTGTTCTCCTCCCAACTGAATTTATTATCAAGTTGTAATACCAGGACTTTAAGACTGTTAACCTCGTATGTATGGTTCCATTTTTCCCCCACTTCTTTTCCGCATGTGCACACAATGCAATTGGGGTACATACAACTGCTGCGGTTAAGAACAAGTTGTTGTCAGCCATCTTGAACTTTGACGAAAAATTTGATGACAGTGTAATACCCCTTCTAGCGCTACGTCAAAGATCTTTGTCGAATATATTGGACGGAATATTGGATCACATCTTTGATCAAATCTTTGACAAAGAAATTTGATAGTGTAATACCGGCCTCAGCAAGGTCGCCGCAGCATTACAGGCAGCGTCCTGCAACGCCGTCTGGATTTTGACAGTTTGACGCGGAATTTGGCACGGTGTCACTTAGGACTACATCCGACAACTCTGTCAGTCAGTGCCAAGCCGAATAACTGCCTGCATAAGGACTGGACGTGCATGACCGTGTTATTAACTTGCTCAATTTGTGAAGCTCTTTTTCTTGAATACATCATCCAGTCTTTCTGAAACTGTGGTCATTTGTTTGTCTGTACATTTACATCATATCTACCAATTTCCGTCCCACACTGATAATTCCTCCGCGGTATGTCGGTTTTTCTTTTGTCTTAGAATGAAATGAAACGTCGTGTGACTAGGGCGTCCCGTCTGGTAGACCGTTCGCCTTGTGCACGTCTTTTGAGCTGACGCCACTTCGGCGACTTGCGTGTCGATGAGGATGAGTTGGTGATGATTGGGACAATACGACACCCAGTCCCTGAACGGAGAAAATCTCCGACCCAGCGCGGGACATTCCGTCATGCTGACCACTCAGCTACCGGGGCGGACTGTCTTAGAATGTACGATAAACTCTACCTACATGCTATGAAACATGAACACAGTTTTATGCATAAATCACCATCACGAATTTCGAAGCTCTATTAGAAAGATAGCAGTAGATTTTATACATTTTTCCTCATCCATTTATTTTAAACATTAAATAGAGATTTTTGTATACAAATGTACCAGTAACTGAAATGATAAAATGCACTGCAATAAAATGATTTCAGTGAGGATCGTTCTGGTACAGTAGGTCTGAACATGTCGTACCGGAAATGTGTGCCAGATTGCTACTCAGACACAGTTTTCCTACAAACTACGAGCAGCTGCCTCGACCATCGGCCTCACTGGGTACGCTTGCAGGTTAGACTCTGATGCTTCCACGTGTGACTTCCAAACCATGGATCGGTGTCACCACTGATGTATTAAATTCATTTAAGTGAATTTACTTAATTTCATCTGATCAGTGGCGGCCAGGCTGCACTGACTCCGATCTTCCGGTGGCGCTGTTCTGTTCTGTGCCTACACACCAGCCGAGAGGAACTGAGATACCGGTGGTGGGAAATCACAGGTGGATATATCAGTGAGAGTCCGAGTCAGGGGCTGGAGGCATGTTGAGGTAGCCTGACGGTTAACGCTGTTGCTCTCAGGATGTGCAGGGTACAGATTTTCAGCTCTCACGACATATTCGTATCGTTAGATACTGATGCGAACGGAAGTCAGTCCTTTTCTGTAGTTCCCGCACTTCCAGTGGAACTGGAGCGAGTCGGAAGCCCTGAGAGGACTGGCGTCAGACCAGCTCCGGATTGTGAGGTCACTACCAGCTGGCATTATGGCCGCTTATCCGAGAGCTGGAGAAGGAGTTGGCCATTCCCCTCCAAAAGCACATTTTGCTGAAAACGTTCATCCACCGGCTCCCTGAAAAAATAAACTGAAGCGCCTGGAAAGGGAGGAGAAAACGGAACGAAACTTCACTGGCTGAGAGGATATGTGACGTTACATCGGTGGTTACACAATGGAGTCAAATTTAGAAATAACTTGGCAGAATGAGCCCACTGACGTTCCACGCCCTCTGGCCAGGGTGCTTCAGCTGATTCTGTTGGGAAAGGTGTCAAAATACTGTCATGTCCTTTTGTGAGGCGAGCTGGCGCACAACTGTTCCAAATGAACTTTTATATCCTGAATACTGCCATTGAGTCAGAGTTGACTTCCTAGTTGGTCCAACACATCACATATTGTGAAGAAATCTGGGGGTCTTACCGGCTACGGGAGTACCTCAACACCGTGCAGACATTTATTAGAGATAAGTGCCGCGTTTTGATAACTACTGTCGTGTCGAAAAATAGCACCACAATAGCGCCACGTGAGGGGTAGCACGTGAGACGCACAATGTCTGGGATGTACCATCGCGCCATCAGAGTTCTTCCAGTCGTGGCCAGATGTCGAACACGGTGGCACTCCACACAATGACGCCAAGAGTAACACCACTGCGCCTATACAAAACAGTGGAACGGCGGAACCTCTCCACGGGTCGCTACCGTACTTACTGACAGTGGCCATTCAGGTTGGGCAGAACTGTGTTTCATTGCCGAATACAGTGTGACGCCATTTATCGGCAGTCGAGGGTTCCCAGTCATAGCACAACTCCAGACGCAGCTGTTCGTGTGGTGGTGTCGACGGCAGCCTGTGCACAGAACGAGAGTTGCGTAGTCCGGGTGCTGCTACCGGCCTGCCAGTGGTGCAGGATAGAGTCACTCGTCCACAGGCAGCAGATGGAACGAAGGGGTCTTTCAAATGGTTCAAATGGCTCTGAGCACTGTGGGAGTTAACATATGAGGTCATCGGTCCCCTAGAAGTGAGAACTACTTAAACCTAACTAACCTAAGGACATGACACACATCCGTGCCCGAGGCCGGATTCGAACCAGCGACTGTAGCGGTCGCGCGGTTGTAGACTGAAGCGCCTAGAACCGCTCGGCCACACCGGCCGGCGAAGGGGTCGTGATGCACTCTGTGCACAGTACGGTGATCCTCCCTCACGGTGGTCGGGTGTGGTCGATCGAAACTTTCACGGCGAGTGTGCCTGCCCTCACATTCCTCTGCAGTCCGACACCGAGCGACTGTCACATCTGAATGCACCACAAATCCGGATATTGCACCGTCGCACCACCCGGCCTGACAGAGTCCTGCAATCAGACTGCTTTCGGACTCTCTGAGAACTGTCGCACCAGTACGCGGCGTCAACCACTGTGATCGTTCGACATCTGACACTGTTCGTCACCATTATATACCCTACTGGGCCCCGTAGAAACGCTAAACGCGAACAACCCTAATGCACCCCGGTGACCGTTCTGCCTGTTTCAGAGAATTACAACTGTAATCACTTGTATACTGGATGACGGTGTGTACATGCAGAGAGTTAGATTGACATCTGACCGTATGTTTTGGGTGACTCACTGTTTTTGTGAGTCTGAGTTCTTCGTTGTTGTTATATTAAGATTCTAGACATTTGTGGTGACGGCACTTTTTGCCGTATTTGGGCGGGGGAGGGGGAGGGGTGTCAGTGTGAGCTCCCAGCCCCGTCCAGAAGCGAGCGCCGGAGCGCCGCCCGGCTGCCACTTACTGACCTACGGCGTCCGCCCGTTCTCCAGCGGTGTGCGTCGCCGCGTCGCCTGGAGGCCGGCTGGAGACTGCCCGCCTGCGGCCCACTTCCGGTCGTCCGCGAATCGACCGGCCGCCGCGCCGGCCACAACATCGACCGGTCGCTAGGATACGCCGCTCGATGCGTCCGCGTAACGGCCGCGCCCCTCGGCCTTGACTCGGCCCGCCCACGGCGGCTGTAAACAACGCCGCGCCGGTTCACACTTTGCTCTCTCACCGCAGACGGACCGCAGCTGCCAGCGGTCGCGTAATGCGCCAAAAGTGTGAAATGGTCCCGTACAGTTTGACTCGGGACCACTAGAATCGATCACAACCTTTAAGCATCTGGGACAGTTGCACCCAATATGAGCGTTAATTACCCCCTCGATCCGTAAAATCGAATTTCTGAGGCGTAAAAACAAAAGGGTTCGACCACGTTTCAGTAACGAAGCTAAATTATTTTTAAAAGATCATTACCATTATGTCAACTGTGTAAGAGTCTAACACTCTCTGTACACTCTAAGATCGTTAGATGTGATGTACGTGTACAGACAAACACGTGATCATAATTTCAGAAGAACTGAATCCTTCATTCGAGAGAAACAGCTTGACAAACTGAGCAAGTCAGTCACACGTTGATCCACCTCTGGCTCTTAATCGAGCAGTTATTCGGTTTGGCAGGGTTGTTGGGTGTCCTCCTGAGAGAATCGCATCAGTTCTGGCCGTGTCGCGCGTCAGATCGTCGAAACCCCGTGACGGTTGGAGGGCCCTGTGCACGTTGCTCGAGACGTTCTCAACTGGAAGAGATATGGCGATATTGCTGTTCGAGGTAGATTTGATAAAGGCTTAGACAAGCTACAGAAACTCTCGTCGTGTGCTGGCGAGCATTATCTTGCTGAAATGTAGGCCCAGGATGGCTTACCACGGAGGACAACAAAACGGAACGAAGAACATCGTCGATGTACCGTTGTGCCGGTAGGGTGCAGCGGATGACGACCGAAGAGGTCCTGCTGTGGATCCCCAGATCATCCGTCACTCCTGGTTGTCAGTCCGTATGGCGAGCAACTCTGAGGTCGGTGTACCACTGGTGTCCGGGGCGTCTCCAGACACGTCTTGGCCTGGAATCTCATTGACTGGAGAAGAGCTGTCTTCAGTAATGGGTCCCATTTCGAACTGAGCCCCGATGACTGGCGAAGACGTTGATTCTCAGTGGAGGCGCAGGGTGTCGGTGAAGCAAGTGTCGTAGGGAGAGGAAGCGTACTGTGTTAGCAGTCCCCATTGTTTCGTTGACTGATGAGTTCGCGTTTTAGTAAAACACGCACTGAAACTAAATTAAATTCGTATTACGTCATTTTAAAAACAATAGTTTAGACAAGAAGAGAATAGAAGCTTTCGAAATCTGGCGCTACGGAAGAATGCTGAAGATTAGATGGGTAGATCGCATAACTAATGACGAGGTATTGGATAAAACTGGAGAGAAATTTGTGGCACAACTTGACTAGAAGAAGGGGTCTGTTGGTAGGGCATATTCTGAGGCATCAAGGAATCACCAATTTAGTATTGGAGCGCAGCGTGGAGGATAAAAATCGTATAGGAAGACCAAGGGACGAGTACACTTGACAGATTCAGAAGAATGTAGGTTGCAGTAGGTACTGGGAGATGAAGAAGCTTGCACAGGATACAGTAGCATGGAGAGCTTCATCAAACCAGTCTCTGGACTGAAAAACAACAAAAACAACATTTTAAAAATTAAGTGTTCAAAGAAAATACTTTTTCGTTCTAAAGTTTAATTACATGCTGAAGTTGGCCAGGTGACAGAAACGGCGGCAGAGATCGCGGGAGGGGGCAGGGAAGGAGGCGGGAGGCAGTACTTACATGCGACTGCACTCAGCGGCAGGGGTCTAAGAAAGGTTGGGAATCGGCGACTTAGGACTTCCTATCCAGAATGGCTTAAGGTGGAATTAGCATAAACTTAACAGTGAGGAACGCAGGTCGTGTATACAGGCTCACCGTAAACTCCAGTGATAAAATATCGGAGGTAATTCTGGTTGCCACCGTATTCCTCGACTTCAGACAGGTGTTCCGTACAGGTCAGCACTGCTGTTTAGTGGAAAAAATATTCTGGCTTACCGTGTATCACAGCTGCGACTGGATTCGAGACTTCCTTGCAGACAGAACTTAAAACGTCCCCTTAGAACAATTTATACAAGACTATGCTTAAACTGACACACAATATTTTTAGCGCAACGCAATCTGACTATCAAAGATCCCTGCAAAAGAATGGCCCTGAGTAACATTAAACTACACCTTTCAGAAATCACTTACCTCACAAAAATCTTGATTACTCGAACTACTGCAATACAGCGAGCACCACTACTGCCAGCTAAATAAAAGATTCAAACTACGGAAGGCACTAACTACTGATAGGGATAGTTAGCAAATGAAAGATTTTAATAGAGAACAAACAATGTATTTACCTTAATATCATCACAAGTCATAATATATGTAATTTCAAAACTCCGCCATCTCTCTCCTCACATCCACCACTGCTGGCGGCTCACCTCTAACTGCCCAACGCTACGCGCTGTTAACATCCAGCTGCCCCTCTACAATGGCAGACAACAATGCAAACTAGCCACATACTGCACACAGCACAGCCAGTGATTTTCATACAGAGCGCTACGTGGCATTACCAATATAAAAATCTAAACAGCCTACTTACATAGCCCCCATGCTCCCCACAAAAAAATTTTACAAATTTTTTTTGGGCAGTGCCCAATAATGATTTGGAAAAATTTTTCATAATTACAATAACAACGATATCAAATGCACACACTTATTTATACAATGTTGGTCAAAAGCTAAAATTTTCTCACAGTCCATAAAGACAGTCCAGATTGTTCATCACAGTAAAACCTCAGTGTATTTTTTTTTTTCAAATTCTGAGCAGTAAAAGACAATGCACACGGAAGTAGTGGATTTCCATGCAGTCTTGAAGAAGTAGTGTTGTCCTTCCAACGGAAAGACTGTGCTGACTCTTGACATGCAGACAGGTAATGGGCCACAACAGAGCAAACCCACAGCAGAGTCATTCGACGTTTTGAAGAAGATTGGTAGGTAGGTCATCACAGAGCAGACCCACTGTAGTCCTGGTAGAAATAATGGTATTGGTGAGTCAGCAAAGGTGTAGACCCACTGTAGTCCATGTAGAGATGACCAGCAGCCATCTGCTGTGACTGTGTAGGTGCACAATCACCATCGAAGAGTCTTGCAGAGAAGATAGCAAGTCCATAAACCACCACTTGTACACTCATGAAGTTTTTGGAATTGTCCTTAGAACCAGCAATGCTGTTATCCAGTCCCTTGCTGAATTAGTAACACACGTGCAAACACTAACAGTCCCAACTTCTCACATAGTGTCCATATAGTATGACCAACAGAAACGTGTGCAGTGAAATGTAACTTACAAGTTACTTAGTTAGATGAACTGGTGTCAATTACAATTTTATAACATAAAAATACAATAACAAAGGTACAAAATACATCATTAAAGAACATAACAATACAGATAACATTTGTAGTAATACAGGCTTTACAAAAGAATGGAAATAAACATATACATCAGTGTCACAAAAATTATGACATAAGTAAATACATAAACGATCAGAATAACTTTTGAAACATCAACTTTACACATGAGCATTGAAACAAAACAGAATAAATAATGTCTAAGCATCTTTACAAGGTAAATAACAGAGTATTAGAAAATGTCTACAACATAGCTCTCATCAATTAAACACATAAAGACAGGAAAAACACAATTACACACTGGTACCCAAACACATAGTGGGATAACACAAAAGGAAAGGACAGGGTTTGTTTTACTGCAGTATTTTGCATGAAGATCTCCCTTCGTTCATCATTATTCCCAAAAGTCCTATCTAAGCCTGCTTTCTGTATTCTGTTCACATCCTCTGTCAAAAATAGTTTTTCTCCACTGTACAGTATCCTTTTTTTTTTTTTTTGCCCAAACCATTTTCATATAGCTTCTCAATACATTTCTTCCAAGTCATCATAGTTAGTTTCTTATATAGTCTACCCCTCTTAAGCTAACTTAAATCTACTGAGCTCAGATATATATACCAAGGGACGAGGCAATGCAGCAGCATACAACAAATCAACACAAACAGCAATGACAAAAAATGCCAATTTGCAAAGCAAGCAGCAGTAAATCTAAATTAACAGATAAAATGCAAAATTACAACTAATATGAGCCAATGTGCAGCAACAAGAAAAGCTTAACAGAGTAATACAAAGTTAAATTCAATAACACTATGCCTGGCAAACAGCAGCAACTTATACCTAAACATGACATAGCTCAAGCAGAAAAAATATTACAGTAAAAACAACAACGCAGACAAGGGAAATGTCTATTCACATCTTAATGTCTATGTAATTAAAGTGGTGCACCACAACAACTTATTGTAAAAAGAAATATTACCATGTACTTGAAAAGAAAATTATGTGTTACTGTTACTAGTTCCTTCTTATTGTTCTTTCCTTTCCAAGTGCTCCTTTTTTAAAGAATGTGGATCATAAAATAATTATTTAATAGATCTGTTGACAGAAAGTGTTCACATTAGCAAATGCATTTTATTTTATAAAAGCAATGCTGCAACACAGCTGGAAACCAGATATCAAATGAAATAAGCAATTACGCAAACCAAAGCATAAAAATATCATTCAATAGTCATGTGGCATTTCGTAAGTCAGTAGCTCTCAACTCTCGTAGAAAGACACTTGTCATAATCAGGTGTGCAGATGTACGAATATTTCCCATCAATTCATAAGCATTTCAGTAATTGGCACAAAGTACGAGGAATCATTTGTTTTCAGGTAATGAGCGTGTAATATTTGCGATGCTTTCTACAAAGGAATGTCAATAGCAAGGTTAATGGAAGTAATGAGGGTGTCGCATTTGCAATATTTTCTCTAAAGGAATGTCAATGGCGAGGATAAAGGCATGCCTTTTTTTCTTTTTTTTTCTACCTGTGCTTCCGGAAAGGCACACCCTAATGGCTTGTTCTCCAGGTGTTTGACACAGCTGTGTGCCCACGACGCATTACGTGCAGGTGGTCACTTAACTTTCTTACGGAAATATTTACGACACCAGTTTCCGCTACAGTGACAGTCTCATATGAAAATTTCACAGGTCGAAAATTTACGTCACAAGTGTGTAGAAACAAAATCCTATGAATATAACAGTGTCCAAAAAAATTTTCGCCGGCATTGTGATACATTCACGCATTTACACACACATTTCATAACTCTTAAAGTACGATTCTCGGTTTCCAACATCCTTTTTCACAAGTCAAGAGTCCCTAACTTCTATTCATTATTCATATACATATAAACACGTAATCACATTCCTCATATATGGTAGCATCATCTTATTGACATAAACATACCTCAACAGCATAATACACATCGTCGTCGTAAAAATAACATCATAACACCTCAGTCAAATCTCAAAAACGTCGTAGCTTTCTGCAATAATTTCAAAACCTAAAGAAAATTCTCTGCTCATGTCAATAGTGTCATCTACCTCAAACGTACTTTAAAAATCATGATCCCATACCAAATACATCATTCAAAGCTCTCATAGTATCACAATGGTTCCGAAAAAATATGAAAGTTCGCACAGTACAGACAGAATACAATTTCATAAGTGTGAAGTTACCCAACGGTGTAATTATGTAAACATGTGTCACTGACGTAGTAAAAAACATGTTTATCTCTCAGTTAAATGATCAGATAGCTGTGTAATTTATGTGTTAGAGAAATATGGTACCGATGTGTTAAATTGTATAAGCAAATACCATATTAGCTAGGGCTCCTTGTGCTTGCCAAACACATGATACACAAAGTAGGCGTGTACCCCCTGAGGATACCGTCAGGTGTTACAGATTACAAGAATGGAATGAAATGTATTACGGAAAACCTTTGTATCATTGTATTTCAAATATCTTTGAAAATAAATGTTTTTAGTACAAAATTAATCACTCAAATACGTGTCCTGTAGCGCTAATTATGCATCTTGCTATAAGATAATCTCTGTGGAAGTGTCGTAGTTATCGTCCTCCAAAAGCTAAGTTCTGCAGAAGTCAATGTACTTACCTCATGATAAACAAAGTGAAATGCTTTGCGTATAGATATCATACTTATTATGCTTATTGCCGTGATTAAGAAAGTACTGTGCTGTAACGTATTGTTGTGCTACAGAAAAGGCTGTCTCCTTGTAGCTATACCACAAAAGTTACTACTAAAACATGTTTTACTTTCCAGAATAATACAGAAAAACTGTGCAGATATAAAACAGAAACACCACAAAAGCAACATTGTAAATTGTCACTCATTAGTAGCGTCGTGATAAAATCGTGTAGCTGTCACATAAACTAACCACTGTCTCATCTGGTATCTCACTGAAAGTACCTTAAATCCAGAATCCACTCTCAAGCAAACCAAAATGTTGCATGAAAATTTCATTACCAGTGCCGGTATATGTTCCAAGTATGTGAGCCTTATAGTCGTTACATAATCGTGCAACTAACAAGCAAGAATGCACACACACAATAACACTGTGTCGCCTGTTCACAATAACAATGCATTCGTAATTTCTGTTTAAATAAGTTCTCTTGGTTCTTGACTGGATATTTAACTTCAAACATTGTTGCATGATAACAGATTCTAAGTGTGACAATGCATACTAGAAATGTGAAGCGAAACGTTTTATGGCAAAGACAAAGTTAAAAAGCAGATTATCTTTCAATAAACGGTTTTACATGTGAAATGTGCTGCAATCTTTTACCCTTTATAGCGCGCAGAGTTTCAACTTTAACGCAATTATCATGTGGTATACGTCGGTAAAGAATACTGGAATTTTGATCAAGGTTAGCGTCAATGTTATTTTTCCCTGAGCCAGCGGGCCCAAGTGGCTGCCTGCGGCGTGAGTCATTGTCTGTTTCTTTGTTGGCACGCGTCGTTACTGGGATTAGGAGGACTAACTTCCACAAATTCGGCTTGCCGAGAGGGCCCAGTTCTGTTTAAAGCTCGCCAGTTCTGATGGAATTCAGGTCTGTCGTTTTGTCGGTAGTTTACACAGTTTCTTTCGTGTCGGTCACGTGGTGGAGAATTTCTCCCTGAATTATCACTGCACGGTGGACCGTTGCGTCTGAAGTTATTCTGTCTCCCGTGATAATAATAGTCCTGGTTGCCATGTTGTCTGTTTCTATGATTGTCTCTGTCATATTCATTACTACGGAAATGCAATCTTTCCCTGTAATTATTACTACTCTGCCAACGGTTGTCATACGGGTAGTGTCTATTTTGGTCACGATTTGTGTGGTGGGAATAGCCTTGTCGCGTCCAGTTATCGTTTCTGTCGTCACGGAATTGTGACGGATGTGACCTGTAGTGATTGTTTTCCTGTTTTCGCATCCCGCGACTGTCTGTGTCAATTTCTAATTCTTGTAACAGTCCCTGAAAAGCTTCAATGTCGTCTTTGCAACGTCCTGCTAAAATAATATGTCGTAAATGTTCAGGCAGTTTGATTAAGCAAATGTGGATGAGTTCTGAGGGGCTGTATGGGTTTGACAGGTACTAATTCTTGTGCAACATGTCTTCAAAATATTTCACAAGACTGGAAAATTCAGATTGTTCAAAGTGTTTCATCATCATGATGCTATGTTTTACTCGGTCTTGTGTAGCTTGAGACCAATATGCTGAGAGGAAAGCATGGTAAAATTCTCCTTCACTATGACAATCGTGAATGACCGATCGCATTCTTACAGCTGGTTCATTCTCCAAGTAGCCACACATAAATTCTAATCTGTGTTCTAATGACCAGTTGGGAGGAAAACAATGAGAGAATTGATGGAGCCACGCTTGTGGATGAATGTCGTTGGCAGAATTCTTAAACGTTTTGAATTTACGTGTAGTAATGAACAGCTTATAGTCAAAATCATCATGTCGGCGAGTAGCATATCGGTCATTGTTACGTCGTGTCGGCGGTTCCATCTCAAAATTCGGTGTACCTTGCCAATTTCTTTCATAATTACCGAAATGCCCTGTGTTATTATTTTGTGGCTTTTCCATATTTCTAAGTTCCTCTTCCTGTGTTGGAGCGCGAGTGACCTCTGAAATATGTAATTCTTGTATTAACTGTGTCAGCTGATCTTGTACTTCCCGGATTTCTCTTTGGTGTTGCGTATTAATTTGATTCAGATTTTGTTTCAGTTTCCTAATTTGTTCGCACTCTTCTGTGTCATTAAAGACTACCGGTTTTGTGTCATTCAGATTATCATCTACCTTCTCAGATAAATTATTTAGCTGATCCGAAAGTTCAACTACTTTCTCTGATAATGAACTAATTTCCTCCATGTGTCTTTCTGAACCAATTTTCAGAGTATCTACTGTGTCCTTTAAGTTTTCCTGAGTTTTTGCAAGTTGCGTAACTGAATCGGTAGATGCAACTGAGTCCATTTTAGCTTGCAAGGTCTCATGATTTTCATGAACAATAGTTTGCAGTTCTTTTATGGCTGCTTCGTGATTCTGTAATGCATTTTCATGCCGCGAAAAAATAGGCTGAAAGTGCTCACAAATTTGTGTTTTTACGTCATTACAGACTTTTTGACATTTCGATTCAATGTTATGTAACTCAGTAGTTAAATCTTCACGTGTTTGTTCAAGTGTGGTGTCTAACTTCCGAAGATTTTGTTCCATTGTGTCTAACTTTTGCAGCTTTTGCTGTGTTTGTCTCTGATTTTGTTCCATTGTGTCTAACTTTTGAAGATTTTGTCCCATTGTGTCTAACTGTTGCTGTGTTTGTCTCTGATTTTGTTCCATTTGTTGCATTAGTTGTAATAACAATGCATTAGTGTCTGGAATCTGTTCCTCTACTCTTTTCGGCAGTGCATTTGCACCGGCAACATTCACATTTTGACAAGCTGAAAATGTGTCTTGACTTATTTGAGAAAACGGTGAGGACGCAAAACCTGAATCTACAGTATTTGTAAAATTGTGTCCTGTCATTTCGGATTCCTGAGGTGAGCTGTTGCCGACCGATCGATCGATAATGCTTCCCTGTTCACAACCTGTTTCACTGTCTACACCATTATTTGCCGCCCGCTCCATTTCCCTATGCACAATTACCAAATTACTACTTGGAACGTCTGTTAATTCACTACACAGTGGTGCTGATAAGCTACGCTCGTCGTCACTATTATTTCTCAGTTTACTTTGGAGCCTAGTGTTACGTTTTTCACACGCCATTATTGTGACAATATTTCACACGATAACACAGAAAAACACAATTTGAAGAGCAAAAATAAGAGAACACATTAATATAGCACTGAAAATAATATCTAGTTAATTGCAGCTGCGAAATACTTGGTGCAAATCTACATGCATGCCACAACTGTTTTACAGTACAACAATGAAAGACTGCAACTACAAAGGAGATTCTCTCTACAATTACGCACTAGCAATAAACAAAAGCTACACTAAATACACAAACTACAAGAAAAAATCAGAAGATTCCAGTGAGGTATCCTAGGCTAAGGGTCGACATATGAAACGTCCCCTTAGCACAATTTATACAAGACTATGCTTAAACTGACACACAATATTTTTAGCGCAACGCAATCTGACTATCAAAGATCCCCGCAAAAGAATGGCCCTGAGTAACATTAAACTACACCTTTCAGAAATCACTTACCTCACAAAAATCTTGATTACTCGAACTACTGCAATACAGCGAGCACCACTACTGCCAGCTAAATAAAAGATTCAAACTACGGAAGGCACTAACTACTGATAGGAATAGTTAGCAAATGAAAGATTTTAATAGAGAACAAACAATGTATTTACCTTAATATCATCACAAGTCATAATATATGTAATTTCAAAACTCCGCCATCTCTCTCCTCACATCCACCACTGCTGGCGGCTCACCTCTAACTGCCCAACGCTACGCGCTGTTAACATCCAGCTGCCCCTCTACAATGGCAGACAACAATGCAAACTAGCCACATACTGCACACAGCACAGCCAGTGATTTTCATACAGAGCGCTACGTGGCATTACCAATATAAAAATCTAAACAGCCTACTTACAAACTCAACATGTGGCTCTAACGGAACAAAATCGACGGATATGAAGGTAATCTTCGGATTACCGCAAGGATGTGTGATAGGGCCATTGGTGTTCACAATGTATGTAAGTGATACTAGAAAGCGTCGGAACCTCTTTAAGGCTGTTCGCAGATGATGCGGTTGTCTATAAGACACTAACGATTAGAAGAATGACCTGCAAAGGACACTGAATGGTGCAGGCTCTGGCAGTTGCCTCTGAATGTAAATGAATGCCACACATAGGAAAACAAATCTACTACTGTACAACTGCACTACTGGTGACAAATTGCTGGAAACAGTGTTTACCGTAAGATATCCAGGAGTAACTGTCTGGAGCGACATTAAGTAGTCTACCCATACAAAACAAAAAGTATGGAAAAGCAGATGCCAGACAGAGATTCGTAGGAAGAATCGTAAGGAATTGTAACTCATCCCCGTGAGAAGTTGTTTACAAAGCACTTGTGCGGCCGACTACCTTAACGGGCAGGACTGATATGAGGGGTGGAGGAGATCCGACAAAGAGCGGCGCGTTTGGCCACGGAATCGTTTGGTCGGTGCGAGAGCGTTGCAGACACACCCGACAAACTCCAGTGGAAGCCGCTACAACAGAGGCGGTGTGCATCGCGGCGACGTTTACTGTTGACATTCCGAGTCATTACATTCCGGGAAGAGTCGCACAACATATTACTTTCTCCAAAATACGTCTCGCCAAATAACCGCAAGGCGAAAATTCGAGAAAATTAGAGCTGGTAGAGAGGCTTACCGACAGTCATTCTTCCCTCGACCCACTCACGAATGCAGCACGGCAGGGGGGGGGGGGGGGGGGGGGCTCAAGTTACTGATACAGCAGGAAGCCTTCCCCTCACGGGGCCACTTGACTTCCGGAACACAGCTGTAGACGCAAACTCACTATTTCTGTATGAGGGACCCACAGTCTGTGTGGTGGCCTTTACAGAGTAACTGCACTTTATTTCGTTATCCCCTCCTACCTTTGCACCTGTGTTGCACTGAAACGAATCTGTACACGTCGGTGACATGCGCTGTGCGCCTGTTTGCAAACAAACTTGCTCGTTGCCCTCCAGTTTTCATTCAGCACTGCTCTGTTCTGTCCAGGGTCTGTTTATCCAGTTATGTTAGCTGTACACCATTGATTAAAGAATCGAGCCACACGTATCAGACAGATTCAAACGTGTGGTTACTTTACAAATGAGTTAATGTGTTAAATATTTTACCTTAAGCATATAAGCGAGGAACAGTTTAGGAGAGGTTTGAAGTTATCGTTAAAGTATGTTAGAAATCGCTAACTACTCTCATTATGAATATAAAGCTCGTAATTTGCGCTCTATTTCAAGCAGAAGCTACTTCTTCCCGCATGTTAGTCTATGACGTCCCTTCTTAACTAAGTGTCCTGCAAGTATACACAGCGCCAAAGAAGTGGTATAGGCATACGTATTCTAATACAGAGATATGTAAACAGGCCGAATACGGAACTGCGTTCACCAAAGCCGGTATATATATATATATATATATATATATATATATATATATATATATATATATATATATATATATATATAACAAGTGTCTGGCGCAGTTGTTAGATCGGTTACTGTTGTCAAAAGAGCAGGTTATCAAGACTTAAGTGAGTTTGAACGCGCAGTCATAGTCGGCGCACAAGCGATCGGACACAACATCTCCGAGGTGGAAGGAGGATTTTCTCGTACGACCATTTCACGAGTGTACCCTGAATATCAGGTATCAAGAAAACATCAAATTTCCGACATCGCTGCTGCCGGAAAAAGATCCTGCAAGAACGGGACCAACGACAACTGAACAGAAACTTTCAACGTGACACAAGTGCAACCCTTCCGCAAATTGCTGCAGATTTCAATGTTGGGCCATCAGCAAGTGTCAGTGTGCGAACCATTCGACGAAACATCATCGATATGGGCTTTCGGAGCCAAAGTCCCACTCGTGTACCGTCATTGACTGCACGACACAAAGCTTTACGCCTGGCCCGGGCCCGTCAACGCCGACATTGGACTGTTGATGACTGGAAACATGTCGCGTTGTCGGACGAGTCTCGTTTCAACTTGTATCGAGCGGATTGACGTGTACGGGTATGGTGACAACCTCATGAATCCGTGGACCCTGCATGCCAGCAGGGGACTGTTCAAGCTGGTGGAGGCTCTGTAATGATGTGAGGCGTGAGGAGTTGGAGTGATATGGGACCCCTGATACACCTAGATACGGCTCTGACAGGTGACACGTTCGTAAGCGTCCTGTCTGATCACCTGCATCCGTTTATGTCCCCCCAGACACGAACAGTAATGAGGATATCTGGGATGCCTTGCAATGCACTGTTCAGAAGAGATCTCGAGTCCCTCGCAGTTTATGGACAGCCCTGCAGGATTCGTGGTGTCGATTTCCTCGAGCACTGCATCAGACATTAGTCGAGTCCATGCCACGTCGTGTTGGGCACTTCTGCGCGCGTGCGCGGAGGCCCTACAAGATATTAGGCCGGTGTACCACTTTATTTGGCTCTCCGGTCTGTAACTTGACAGGTAAATACAGCGACGTACGTGCATACTGCCCGCGACCGTGTCGCGAACACTCGGTGGTAAGGAACTAGTCAACAAAATGTCACGTCTCACGCTGAAATTTTACTGCACGAACAGCGAAAGTGTAGTAACAGATAAGCTGTTTTCTTTTGATCATTTTGTGGGGAGTGTCAGCAAGAAAAACTTTCTTAAAGGTTTGAAATTATACATAAAGTTCTTTGGAAGTTGGTAATTGTATTGCAACCCCTCGCCATATCAGGGTACGTAATGCACTCAGAAACATTGTCTAACATCGTTTCGACGGGCCAGGTGTTATGCTGTGGGCAGGCGTAATGTTGCACGGTTATGCCGAACTTCTAATCTCTGAAGACGGTACACTCAGAGGTCAGCATTATCGTCCCAATGTACTCCTTCCAGGTATGCGTATTTTCAGGTGCGTATTCCGCCCTCACAATTTTTTCTTTTTTATGGACGAAAATGTGCGACCGCATCGAAGAAGGCAGGTGAAGGAGCTGTTGGAAGGAGAGGCCTGCCCGCTCCCCGCAGAACGCGTGGAGTCTTCCGCCAGCGGCCCTCGCGGTCGTCACACACCACACTCACACTGGCAACCACGCCCCGCCTTGTCTAACGTCTGGGGGGCCACTACGAATCGCGGTCGTTTCCGTGTAACTATTCTCTTTTGAAAGTTGTACGCCTATGATTCTGAGATATTGTTATGGCGAGTAGTGTCGAGGGGAGTCGGAAGTGGTCGGAGGCCGCACGCGCAACAACAGAGCAGCGGCGGAGGACACTTCGGCATTAGTTGAGGATTCTTTGCTAATCTTCCTCTTTGCTGCAAGCAGTTGTAGGTATGCATACACTCAGAGTAATAGTCGTATCTTTGTTGTGGCCAAAAACGTGTGTATTGAGTAAAGTTTATTGCGTAAAGATTGTCACCATTTAAATCATCAGTTTTCTGAATATAGCAAATTAAAAGTTTTTATTGGATTCTTTCGTTTTTCTTTGCATCGTTTGAGATTAATTAACCAAACCCCTCCCGATCATTCAATTTCTATGTACAAACGTAATTGTTGCAATTAGTCGGTGCACTGAACTCTGTACGGATCGCGGTATTGCTTTTCGAAATATTTCAGCGCGCTGCCGATCGCGCGAGACGAGGTAATCTGTCTGTCGCGTACAGGAGCATTGCACAGCTGTTGTTCGGAGACGTCAGAGGATATTTTAAAACCCGCAGGCAGATGGTTGAGAACTGATTTCTTTATAATCCGTGGGAGGAGTAATTAATTTTCTGTTCAAATTCCTGTTTTTCTTTGTTCTCATTCAAAATACTATCATCGTCAGAGATGCAATGTCACACACATTTCCGTACATGTCTTTCAAAATGATTACAAACTCGTTTCACTTTAAATAAAACTGTCGTTTATGTTCTTTTTTTCATCCTCTGTACTATACTACAGCATTTCTTTTTTATGTATGATCCAAGTTTCATCGGCCTATGTTATTTGGCAGTGACACAAATCTGAAAGTTACTGTAGTCCATAAGTTTTGAACATCAGTAGCTACTGATTAACTTGACTCAAAAAGAAAAGGTGGATGGGCTGAAAAGCACCTTTCGATTTCTTCTAGAGAAAATATTATTAGAGTTATCGATGTACTTTAGTCGATGTTCTAATTAGCTATGATCATCTTTTAAGTGAAATTGTTTATCAGAATAGACGTCTCTCGCCTTTGTGTGTTCATTGAAATGTCTCAATTGTTGCACAGGGTTATTCTAAAAAAGTGTAAAAATTAAGACGAGCTTTTCCCTAATTTGAGGAGCTGGTGCCCCACGGCACACACATATTTGAAAAATGTCGCGATTATCGTCTCGGGATGCTCACGGTTCTTCGCTTAACTACTGGCAACTAGTTTCGGATTACACAGCATCATCAGGTTCTTAAAGGCATTTACAGCGTCCTATTAGGTGAATATAAAATCACTGACGTCAGATAACATAATCATGAATTTGCCATGTTGTCAGATCGTAATATTACCCGCATATAACACGAGAGAGTGCACTGCATAGCAACGTTCATACACTGAAAAGTCAAAGAAACTGGTACACTTGGTTAATAGTGTGTAGAGCCCCCCCCCCCCCCCCCCCGCCCCCGCGCGCAGGAGTGCCGCAACACGACGTGGCATCGACTCGACTAATGTCTGATGTAGTGCTGGTGGAAATCGACACCATGAATCCTGCAGTGCTGTCTATAAATCCGTAAGAGTGCGAGGGGGTGGAGATCACTTCTGAACAGCACGTTGCAAGTTATCACAGATATGCTCTATGATGTTCGTGTCAGGGAAGTTTGGTGGCCAGCGGAAGTGTTTAAACTCAGAAGAGTGTTCCTGGAGCCACTCTGTAGCAATTCTGGATGTGTGGGTGGTGGCATTGTCCTGCTGGAATTGCCCAAGTCCGTCGGAATGCACAATGGACATGAATGGATGCAGGTGATCAGACAGGATGCTTGCGTACGTGTCACCTGTCAGAGTCATATCTAGACGCATCAGGGGTCCCGTATCTGTCCAGCTGTACACACCCCACACCATTACAGAGCATCAACCAGCTTGAACAGTCCCCTGCTGACATGCAGGGTCCACGGATTGATGGGGTTGTCTCCATACCCGTACTCGCCCATCCACTCGATACAGTTTGAAACGAGACTCGTCTGACACGTAACTTGTTTCCAGTTATAAACAGTTCAATGTAGGTGTTGACGAGCCCAGACGGGACGTAAAGCTATCTTTCGTGAAGTCATCAAGGGTACACGAGTGGGCCTACGGTAGTAGTTGGGCTAGGCAGTTTGTGGTGCATTTCATTAGTGTGGTTTGCCTGCATCAGGGGCAGGTATGCACTCGGGGCAAACCTATTGTTCTCTTTTGATTGACAGGTACTTAACCTATTGACATATACACAACCCATTGTTCTCCTTTGATTGACAGGTCCTTAACCTATTGTTCTGCTAAAAGGATCCTTCCTTTTGATTGACAGACACTTAGCCTATTGTTCCCCAGACCCCTCCCCCCACCCTCACCCCCACCCCCACCACTCTACCCCTCAGGAAACCTCCACCCCTCACTGCTACAGGTGTGAGTTATTGGAATGGCCCTTCTCACTCTTATGAACTTAATTAAATTGATCAATTGATTAACTTAACTGCCTCCCCTCCCCCCTCCCCTCCCCTCCCCCAGAAAATGGCAGGAAGTTCAAATTCTGTAGGACAATGTAACCCACGATGGCTACCTCTACTAACCTAAGAAAATGGCGGGAAAGTAGCTCATTTGGGCAACCACCACTAACCTAAGTCATGCAACCGCCACCACTTCCTAGGAACTGGCAGGAAAAGGAGTAAGTCTTTATTTTGCATGCAGTCTTTGTTTAAACAATTAGAGGTAGTACCACCATCAAGTGTGGTCGCCATGGGGTCTGGAATCCAACTGACCTAGTACACAGTAATGCCACCAGAGACTGCTGTCTTCTCTCCTGTGACGTAATCCGAGATGTCGGTCTGGAGGGGGAATATGACTCGGCCTCTTGTGGGCTGCTGGGGAGAGAAGAGTATACTTTATTTATTTCGGAACAATTTATTTATGGACGGATTTGACATAGTATATTTATTACATTGCTACAAAACACTCATCCTGATGTGCTTGAGGTCGCAGTAAATAATCAACAGACCTTCAAACTACTTGTAAATAATGCGGTACACTGATGTGTAGAGAGACAAACAACTCTGGGGCATACACGTTGCTTAACCCAATGTTCAGCGCTGTACTCTGAGTGTCTTATCCTAATGTTCGGCCCTTTGTCAGCACTTAACCTATTGTTCTGTTAAGTGGGTTTCCATGTCACCCCCATTTCCTGAAACTATTGTACCGGCTTTGATACCAAACTGAGTAATTAGTTATGCCCTCCCACCATTTTCTGGTACACTTTTCGAATTTTACATGCTATTGAACGCCATTTTTGGCGCATTCTTCTGTGTCACCCACCCCCTTAAACTACTGTACAGCGTTTTACATAAAAATTATGCAAATTAACCTAGTGTTCTGCACTTAACCTGCTGTTCTGCTCCATGTCACTCATTCACACACAGTCTCCCCTGCACTATAGTACTGCTAACACCATGTTGATATAAAAAAATACGCAAATTAATTAAATCTATATTCTTTACATAATTGGGGTAGTTTCTTTTTTTTTTAATTCACACCACCCTATTGGTCGGTGAATTATTGCAAAATAGTTTAAACAAAAGACCGCTAGTAAAAAACACATCCGGCCGTCCCCTGTCTGCTGGACGGCAAAGGACACCACCGCACACGCTCGCAACAGTCACACTGCACTAGCAGCCCCCGTGAAGTGACAACACAGGCGTCAGCTGCCAAGCCAAGTGAAGGTGTCAGTTCAGATCCCGCGAGAATGAGGCGGTGGCATGCCTTTCATACTTAATTCCTGGGAAACCCTCTCGAAATACGTGATCACCTAGGCACCGTTGCTGATGCGACTGGACGGGGGTGAAGACCTACACTCCTGGAAATTGAAATAAGAACACCGTGAATTCATTGTCCCAGGAAGGGGAAACTTTATTGACACATTCCTGGGGTCAGATACATCACATGATCACACTGACAGAACCACAGGCACATAGACACAGGCAACAGAGCATGCACAATGTCGGCACTAGTACAGTGTATATCCACCTTTCGCAGCAATGCAGGCTCCTATTCTCCCATGGAGACGATCGTAGAGATGCTGGGTGTAGTCCTGTGGAACGGCTTGCCATGCCATTTCCACCTGGCGCCTCAGTTGGACCAGCGTTCGTGCTGGACGTGCAGACCGCGTGAGACGATGCTTCATCCAGTCCCAAACATGCTCAATGGGGGACAGATCCGGAGATCTTGCTGGCCAGGGTAGTTGACTTACACCTTCTAGAGCACGCTGGGTGGCACGGGATACGTGCGGACGTGCATTGTCCTGTTGGAACAGCAAGTTCCCTTGCCGGCCTAGGAATGGTAGAACGATGGGTTCGATGACGGTTTGGATGTACCGTGCACTATTCAGTGTCCCCTCGACGATCACCAGTGGTGTACGGCCAGTGTAGGAGATCGCTCCCCACACCATGATGCCGGGTGTTGGCCCTGTGTGCCTCGGTCGTATGCAGTCCTGATTGTGGCGCTCACCTGCACGGCGCCAAACACGCATACGACCATCATTGGCTCCAAGGCAGAAGCGACTCTCATCGCTGAAGACGACACGTCTCCATTCGTCCCTCCATTCACGCCTGTCGCGACACCACTGGAGGCGGGCTGCACGATGTTGGGGCGTGAGCGGAAGACGGCCTAACGGTGTGCGGGACCGTAGTCCAGCTTCATGGAGACGGTTGCGAATGGTCCTCGCCGATACCCCAGGAGCAACAGTGTCCGTAATTTGCTGGGAAGTGGCGGTGCGGTCCCCTACGGCACTGCGTAGGATCCTACGGTCTTGGCGTGCATCCGTGCGTCGCTGCGGTCCGGTCCCAGGTCGACGGGCACGTGCACCTTCCACCGACCACTGGCGACAACATCGATGTACTGTGGAGACCTCACGCCCCACGTGTTGAGCAATTCGGCGGTACGTCCACCCGGCCTCCCGCATGCCCACTATACGCCCTCGCTCAAAGTCCGTCAACTGCACATACGGTTCACGTCCACGCTGTCGCGGCATGCTACCAGTGTTAAAGACTGCGATGGAGCTCCGTATGCCACGGCAAACTGGCGGACACTGACGGCGGCGGTGCACAAATGCTGCGCAGCTAGCGCCATTCGACGGCCGACACCGCGGTTCCTGGTGTGTCCGCTGTGCTTTGCGTGTGATCATTGCTTGTACAGCCCTCTCGCAGTGTCCGGAGCAAGTATGGTGGGTCTGACACACCGGTGTCAATGTGTTGTTTTTTCAATTTCCAGGAGTGTATTTGCAGAGCACAGACGCTCCAAGGGCACGCGTGCGGTGCTGCTGCCACGAGCCACCAGTGCGAGCCATCGCTCTCACGCACCTGTGGCCTCCGGCGAGCAGGTGAAAGTTGGCTCTATTTTCAGATATACATAACTCCAAGGCGCACACACGCTGGTCCCATGCACGAGACGCATCTGGCCAGCACGTGTTGTAACCTCCCAACAGATTATTTCCGTATCCTCGCAATGAAAAATGGTGACTGTTGGGGAGGCTTGCTTGCGTCAGTGATACAGATGGCCGTACCGTAGGTGCGACCACAACGGAGGGGTATCTGTTGAGAGGCCAGACAAACGTGTGGATCCTGAAGAGGGGCAGCAGCCTTTTCAGTAGTTGCAGGGGCAACAGTCTGGATGATTGACTGATCTGGCCTTGCAACACTAACCAAAACGGCCTTGCTGTGCTGGTACTGCGAATGGCTGAAAGCAAGCGGAAACTACAGCCATAATTTTTCCTGAGGGCATGCAGCTTTACTGTATGGTTAAATGATGATGGCGTCCTCTTGGGTAAAATATTCCGGAGGTAAAATAGTCCCCCATTCGCATCTCCGGGTGGGGACTACTCGAAAGGATGTCGTTATCAGCAGAAAAAAACTGGCGTTCTACGGATCGGAGCGTGGAATGTCTGATCCCTTAATCGGGCAGGTAGGTTAGAAAATTTAAAAAGGGGAATGGATAGGTTGAAGTTAGATATAGTGGGAATTAGTGAAACCCAGTTCTAAGCAAAGAAGGGAAAGCAGAAAGGTGGAAGGAGTATATAGAGGGTCTATACAACGGCGATGTACTTGAGGACAATATTATGGAAATGTAAGAGGATGTAGATGAAGATGAAATGGGAGATACGATACTGTGTGAAGAGTTTCACAGAGCACTGAAAGAGCTGACTCTAAACAAGGCCCCGGGAGTAGACAACATTCCATTGGAACTACTGACGGCCTTGGGAGAGCCAGTCCTGACAAAACTCTACCATCTGGTGAGCAAGATGTATGAGACAGGCGAAATACCCTCAGACTTCAAGAAGAATATAATAATTCCAATCCCAAAGAAAGCAGGTGTTGACAGACGTGAAAATTACCGAACTATCAGTTTAATAAGTCACAGCTGCAAAATACTAACGCGAATTCTTTACAGACAAATGGAAAAACTGGTGGAAGCCGACCTCGGGGAAGATCAGTTTGGATTCCGCAGAAATGTTGGAACTCGTGAGGCAATACTGACCCTACGACTTATCTTACAAAATAGATTAAGGAAAGGCAAACCTACATTTCTAGCATTTGTAGACTTAGAGAAAGCTTTTGACAATGTTGACTGGAATACTATCTTTCAAATTCTAAAGGTGGCAGGGGTATAATACAGGGAGCGATAGGCTATTTTCAATTTGTACAGACACCAGATGGCAGTTATAAGAGTTGAGGGACATGAAAGGGAAGCAGCGGTTGGGAAGGGAGTGAGACAGGGTTGTAGCCTGTCCCCTATGTTATTCAATCTGTATATTGAGCAAGTAGTAAAGGAAACAAAAGAAAAATTCAGAGTAGGCATTAACGTCCATGGAGAAGAACTAAAAACATTGAAGTTCGCCGATGACGTAATTCTGTCAGAGACAGCAAAGGACTTCGAAAATAAGTTGAACGGAATGGACAGTGTTTTCAAAGGAGGATATAAGATGAACATCAACAAAAACAAAACGAGGATAATGGAATGTAGTCGAATTAAGTCGGGTGATGCTGAGGTTATTAGATTAGGAAATGAGACACTTAAAGTATTAGAGGAGTTTTGCTATTTGGGGAGCAAAATAACTGATGATGGTCGAAGTAGAGAGGATATAAAAAGTAGACTGGCAATGGCAAGGAAAGCGTTTCTGAAGAAGAGAAATTTGTTAACATCGAGTATAGATTTAAGTGCCAGGAAGTCGTTTCTGAAAGTATTTGTATGGAGTGTAGCCATGTATGGAAGTGAAACATGGACGATAAATAGTTTGGACAAGAAGAGAATAGAAGCTTTCGAAATGTGGTGCCACAGAAGAATGCTGAAGATTAGATGGGTACATCACATAACTAATGACGAGGTATTGAACAGGATTGGGGAGAAGAGGAATTTGTGGCACAACTTGACTAGAAGAATGGACCGGTTCGTAGGACATGTTCTGAGGCATCAAGGGATCACAAATTTAGCATTGGAGGGCAGCGTGGAGGGTAAAAATCGTAGAGGGAGACCAAGAGATGAATACACTAAGCAGATTCAGAAGGATGTAGGTTGCAGTAAGTACTGGGAAATGAAGAAGCTTGCACAGGACAGAGTAGCATGGAGAGCTGCATAAAACCAGACTCAGGACTGAAGACAATAACAATAACCACCTCCCAAAAAAAATGTGACTCGTATATAACCTTTCAATAATTAACTGATTGTGAATCTAAACTGGTAAATTTGGACGTAAGCAGTGCTGCATCATGGCCCTGAAAAGTCATTCTGCATAAATTGAAGATTCTTACCTCAATTATGTCGCTGGATAACGCGTACATATCTGCTCCTATAAGAAATTTTTCTGCCACAGATCAATGCAATGCTGGCCACTAGATTTTGTTATGTACAAAAAAAAATTGATTTTTATTTACGATAAATGGCATGACTATGGATAGGAGAAATTAGTAAAAACTTTAAATTCAGATGAATGACTGTCAAAAGTTATCTTTATAAGAAAGATTATTATTAAAAAATTATTGAAAATTATTTACATGTGACTTTGATATAAGAATAGTACAAAAGAGTTGTTGCAAATTACATATGTGCACGGCAATTACCTTATACTACATCGCTCAGGCACCGCCATCATTCTCCACGACTGGCCTCGGTAATTCCATACAGGACACAAGTGCTCTATGTGAGCTATACAACTAGTCAACTGCTCTCTATGAGTGACCTGACCCAACCGCCCGACTGTGAGCTACTACCACTACTGCTGCCAACAATGCTCTCTGGTCTGCAATTCTATTGTATCATACATATCGTAGGCAGCATGTGAGAAATCCATCGAAGTTACATCTGCTCGAGTGCACTAGCAATAAATTCCTTAGTTGTGGACCCCTTACAGTGTGTTTACCAGTGCTGATGCGATATCTGCAGATACTGGCGTCACAGAACAGCACAGGGTGCATTGTTCCAAGTGATCCTAACGGGACATGCGAGCTTCCTCTAGCCATGCATGCATACCCTGTGAAATGTTCGTCCTGCTATCAATATACGTCTCAGAAACGTTAAACGTTCTCACTGGTAAAAGCCTGTGCACGCTTGTAAAAACACTGTTAATCATAAAAGCATTCTTGTTGTTTGGAAAGAGAGCACTCTCTAAGCACAGACAGGGGGGGGGGGGGGGGGAATTAGAACAATTACGCAAACAGAATTCGAGGTACTGTCTTACAGAAGAGTAAAAAATGGCCAGAATTTTCTGTATCCTACAGCTACAGGTCTGGAGATGTCCTAATGCCGCAGTGGAGGATGAGTTACGGCATCCCCGCCAGAGATGGATGGTCTGCTTCAACTTCTCTTTGAACACTTGCTTTCTCAGAACTTTCCATACATACCTTGCCTCCATCTTAATCAAATCAGTTTGTAGACACTCCTACGTCCTGGCACAAAGGATGTCTTGTGAATGAACAGAGCATTATGATTGTATGCTGTACAGATAACCATATTGCTTCGACAATTAAACTGTGCAAAGTGGCGTGCAGATCGTCGAATGCGGAAAGACTCTAACTCAATTACACTGCTCTCCCACTGAGGACAGGAGCTTGAATATTAGAGCATGGAACAGATCTGCAACCCAGCAATATATCTCCATGTACCATGTCGATGTAGTAAACATACAATTCGAGCCCTTTTGCATCATTCATACATATACTGCGAAGACAGACAGCACCGTATACACTCCTCGCAATGCTAGATGTTTCCCTGCGAGGTCGGCGGTTATCCACCCCTGATGGGTGACCAGAGCGCCCTCAGCAGACCGAAATCACTCTCAGAACTGTTCTACAAATTCGGGCTTGTTACCCCTCAGCACAAACACGTTACTGTTTCTGGTCCAGACCTGCTCGCTTGCTTGCTTGCTTTTTCTACACCCATCTCCAGACTCTGGGATTACAAGAACACATGGTTTGCCATAATATTATACCATTTTCGTGGTACTTCTCGATATCAAGCATACAGCAGTATCCTATTGATCACTCGTGCAATACAATTCATAAGATATAGACTGGCAATTATTTCTCTACCAACCCAGAACTTGAGTAGGTGTGGCGTGCTGTAAACCACTGACTAACTAGAAACTTGTCACGTCTGCGAAGACATTTACTCAGAAACTCGAAAAAAATAGAGAAAACTAATATTTCCACTCACGAATTTCCACTCGGTCTTGTAGCAGATTCCAAATCATCCCTATAATTTACAAGGTCAACTAAGATGTTTCTCATCTCTACAGAACCGGCAAACGTGTCTTCCACTTGATAGATGCACACACCACAATCGAGCTTCTCTCATGTAAATAAAGGCGCGAAATGTGCAGAAGCAGTCAACCGAACAAATTACATGGGAGGGAATAACGGTCCAGCGCAAACGCACCTTCGTATTCAATCTTCTCAAATTTCCATGCGATCATGAAAGCTACCCAAAACATAGTTAAGTATTAGTTCGCTATTCGGTCGTCTAGAAGACAACACGGTTAAGTCATCTACGTTCCTACACTCCAACAGGCCTCTCCATTCGGACAGCTCATACCATTAACAGGAAACGTGAATCATCCCCGCGCAGGTCACCGGCGCTGCATGCCAAACCGCACAGCTAGAATCATCATCCTAAGAAATCGGTCACATATATATTTTATCCCTGTACTTACGATCACGGTCTTAGTTGAACGATATTCGACAATGAGAGAAGTATCAGAGATACACCCTGTTGATGGCTGTGACTCTGGAAATAGAAATATCAGTACCATTCTTATGACTTGACATACTCTTCCCTTTGCTCTCACAGTACTCGACATCAAATCCACACCTTCCTTACGAACGGATATAGTCATTTCCTTCGCACATGTCGGTACACAAACACATTAATCATAAGCCTGATGGTCAAGGCGAGCCTATCACGCACCCCCTACTATTAAGTATAATACTTCGTTAATAACTGACCGCTGGCGATATGAAATAATACTGACCGAAAATCAACGATGGATGGACATGCCTCATAAATTTTTCTTGAGAGTGCTACCACTGTGTCTTAGAGGTTTAATCATCTTACAAACCACCAGATGTTAAAAAACCTGATCCCAACAACTACTGTATACTACTGTCACAAGTGGTCTTGGTTCTACATGTGCACAAAAGTAGCCATATTAAAAGATATATCAGCTTTATAAATCCACTTATGGCATTACCTACGAATCACATGGTTTTTCCAGACAAATACCGAGACGGTGATCACCGGAGTTTATATTATCAGACCAGCAGTTCAGTTAGACGTAGCCCACGATGCAACCTCGTCATAAAATTGCTGAATTTTGAAAGTGATTTCGGCTAAGGAACGTGGAATGAAACCACTATTGCAACCCCCTCACACCGCCGCCACTAGATATTTCTCCAGTATTTGTTATGTATTCTGTACTGATACCATGTCAGACGTTCTGCGATATATCCACTGAGTTACAGGCGATGACTGATTGAGGAGGATCACAAACAGTAGTAGACTGTGTTCCGATTGAGGTCGTAAGAAATGTACACTAGCTTTTCAGATCTCTAGTGCTACGCTATCCACTAGAAATGGTTATGATTTTGAATCGAGTCTTTCCATTCAACCACATACCTGCGTTGGATCCTATGGAGAAGTCTTTTAATGATTACATCCACTGCTGAATCATATTTCTGGCACTCTCATATCTCGAAACAAGTCACCTTTCTCGAACCTGTTTGCTACAGTAAAATTCCCACCTCGTTATAGGTAGCCCCTATGCATCCTGCAACTGCCCCTCAGACTCTGTACTACCGTCCCTGCAGCTTTGCGCACTCGATCGTTCCAATGTAAGTCGGAACTGAGTGGGGGTCGGAAGAAATTATATCTACCACCTTCTGCAACCTGTGTAGAAACAGGCGAAGCTGAGTTACTGTCCTCCTCGCCCATCCAAGAGCACAAGATTTCTCAAGATGCGCCCATGTCGAGGAGGTTAGCACACCTTATCGATGTATAGTAACAGATCTGAAAGTGTTGTGATGTAATAGCAGACAGTGAAGAAGAACAAGAAACGGGTGATTTTTTTATACGCGATGGAGCTCCAGAGGTACGGAGTTTGAAGCATTTTTACATAAATCAACCAAGCTATCAATTTTAAAGTACAGGGTGATTCAAAAAGAATACCACAACTTTAAAAATGTGTATTTAATGAAAGAAACATAATATAACCTTCTGTTATACATCATTACAAAGAGTATTTAAAAAGGTTTTTTTTCACTCAAAAAAAAGTTCAGAGATGTTCAATATGGCCCCCTCCAGACAGTCGAGCAATATCAACCCGATACTCCAACTCGTTCCACACTCTCTGTAGCATATCAAGGCGTAACAGTTTGGATAGCTGCTGTTATTTCTCGTTTCAAATCATCAATGGTGGCTGGGAGAGGTGGCCGAAACACCATATCCTTAACATACCCCCATAAGAAAAAATCGCAGGGGGTAAGATCAGGGCTTCTTGGAGGCCAGTGATGAAATGCTCTGTCACGGGCTGCCTGGCAGCCGATCCATCGCCTCGGGTAGTTGACGATAAGGTTTCACAACTAACCTTTTTCGTAGGACTCTCCATACAGTTGATTGTGGAATTTGCAGCTCTCTGCTAGCTCTGCGAGTCGATTTTCCTGGGCTGCGAACAAATGCTTGCTGGATGCGTGCTACATTTTCATCACTCGTTCTCGGCCGTCCAGAACTTTTCCCTTTGCACAAACACCCATTCTCTGTAAACTGTTTATACCAACGTTTAATACACCACCTATCAGGAGGTTTAACACCATACTTCGTTCGAAATGCACGCTGAACAACTGTCGTCGATTCTGTTGAGTGGTCGCCATCTTAGCATCAACTGACGCTGACGCCTAGTCAACAGCGCCTCAAGCGAACAAATGTACAACTAAATGAAACTTTATAGCTCCCTTAATTCGCCGACAGATAGTGCTTAGCTCTGCCTTTTGTCGTTGCAGAGTTTTAAATTCCTAAAGTTATGGTATTCTTTTTGAATGACCCTTTATTATTCCAGAGCCTAGGATCAGTACCTGGAAGGTATTGGTAAGAGAACATAAACACATGCACTCCGAAGGCTACAACGTTCCGCAATTAAAACGAGCTATAATGTTAGTTCGCTTGCGTTTCCGACCTATCAGTCGTATGGAATGTAGTGCCGTTAATATTCCAATGTAAGAAATATATTTCAAGCGCGTGACATACATCCTTCTTCCCGGTTTCTCTACAATAAACTATGTTATCGAACCGTAAAACGAGAGAAATACTTCCTTAAAACATTCGCTCTGTGTGATACGAGCACAATATAGCTTTCCAGAGATGTATAGGCTCCATTGTTCACGTCAGATCACGCTTCAGACATTATACTATGCCTGCATCAGCTCTATATAAACTTATGGTTAGTAACGGGGAATAGCTCTTACAAGGAAACAGATAAAAACATAGCAGCAGCGTCCGACATGTGAAAGTTACAAGTCATCCCGCTACTAACCCTGTGAACAGCACATCTGTCATGCAGATGTATCCACGCAGATTGCAGTGCCTCACAAACACCTATCACTAACTAAGTTACGAAGCTGAAGTCTTTACACCCAAGATGCGACAGGGGGTTGGAATACATCGCATAAATCATAGCTCGTTTAGAGGACTGTGTCACACATGAGATGGAAGTCCTCTGATGACCGACAGGTTCACCGTTAACGATCGCAAGTAGACAGTGCTTTAAATCACTTACAGAATACGAGTCGAACGCAGGCTATGTTACGCGACTGATGCATCCTGACAGAACAGTGGAAAAAATTGACCTACAGCAACTTATCCCTCTCTACAATGCATCATCAGTCTACCATTCAAATCGAACATCGTTACAGCTCCATCTCAATCGATCACCGCGTCCACTCTCTGTCATCCTTTAACGCTGATGCAAGTAAGGCTAGAGGCGGATGGTTCTCTGTCTTCCTGAAAAGCGTCAGACACAGTAAGTAGTCAACTCGCGTGCGTCACTGCTACCTCAATAGACATACAGTATAATGCTGCCTCGACGGAGAAAAATTACTGCTTCCCTGACTCCCTCCGCTTCCATGTCTGCGTCTGTCATCCCGGCTTTAAGACTCAAAGCGGATTTGCTGAAGACTACGTGGCTGCGCCGCGTTCGAACACCCACACAAAAATTTTAGTTTCGTAAGAACAAAATAAATTAAACATTTCTCATTGCCTTTATCAAAAAGTAATGAACTATTAAAACGCTGAAATGGAAATTAAAATATCTGACGTCTAAAACACATTTGTTTCAGATGTCTTTGTGCCAAGGCAAACAATCAGCACACTTCCCCGTTCCTTGCCTTACTCTGCCCCAGTCGAAGGCACTCCCCACAATAACAGTACCAATGTACTGTGAATGTAATCCCATCTTTTCGGCTTGCTTTCACGTTTCCTTAAAAGTGATACGCTACAATACGCCCAATCCATTCGTCGACAATTGTTTTAAAATATCTACTTGCCAGTATTGAGCAATAATAAAGAATAATCCGAGACACAAGGAAGCCGATTGTTACAGACTACCGTAATAGTTTTTTTTCTTTTTTAAAAAAAGCGTAACAGCGGTGTGGTTTAATGTTTTAGTGAAATTATTTCCACGTAGTCTGAATTGTTATCGTTTGATTGTTTGGAGAATGACGCGGGAACTTGTGTTGTAGACTGTTACCGCCTTAATGGCCAGTACAGAGAATAGGATCTACAGACGAGATGCGTGGAGCAAAAGCTCTTCAACGGGCAAAAATTTTCGCAGTTTTCAAACGTTACGCCATTACTGGACGCTTGTGGAAAGCTGGAACACAATATTGAGTTTTGATTCTATACATACTTTCGAGCTCGAACAATTTCCTAGTTGCAGTTGATAAATTCGTCATACGTTTGTCGTCATCATCACAGGTGGATATTACTGGCACCGACAGCAGTGAAAAGCACGTTCAGCCGAAACAAGGAACCCGAGAATGTGTCTTCTGCTGGTTCCTGTAGCACATCACCAACAAGTGCCAATAAACCGTCAGCGAGGTCATACCACGGATGGAAAAACACATTTCCTTGGATTTATTACGACGAAGAATATTCTATAGTGTGTGTAAAAACGCTTTTGATTCCTTTATAGTGAAAGGCAATTGAACGTTTCAGAGTTTATGAAAAATCTACAGTTCACCGTTCGTCCGCGATTGCTCTGGCAACAATTAAACATGGTACCAATGTGTCACCCCTTACCTCTACATATGAAAGGAGATATTTAAAAAAAAGCACGCAAGGCGATATTAAAGATAATTACGTCCCTCGAGTTTTTAAATCAGCAAGGAATAGCAATTCGAGGTCACACCGATGAAGCATCGAGTATTCATCAGTATGGGATGCTCCTGACTTGAAATCTTGACTGTAGCGAACTTAATATAATTGGGTTTCTCACGATATATTGAATAAAATTGTCTCGTTATAATCCAGCGATGTACAGCAAAACATTCTGAAATCCATTAAGGAGCCACTGTATTTTTTTATTAGTGTAGTTGAGACTTCCGAGTGAAGGAAAAACTATCCACAACGTTTTCTGTGCGTGTTTTTCCATTTAAGCTGTTAGATTTGACTGGTTTCTCGTGTAATCGAAGTTTAACGCATTCCTCTTAGCACTCACGTGGATGACATCGCGCTTTTCATTATTTACTATCAGTTACCAATTTTTGCACCGTATAGATATCTTGTCTATGGTGAAAATTATACAACTTTAAATCGGTATGAGAAGGAAAGTTACTCTCTGTAGCGAAACTGAAGATGACATATGGCATTTTTATTCCAGGACTACTATTATTTTCCACATAGATAACTAAAATTAATAAAGGTGACCGAGAGTTCTTGTCTACACTTGAGTAACAGATAGAATTCAATATAACGACAGATCTATGTCTAAAATACAAGAATTAAATGGGACGTGGGTCAATATAACACAATGGTTATACTCTTCCTCATGTGCACAGAGTGAAGAGTTCTCATGGGCAGTAGAAAAAGCTGTACAAATGGATAGCGCGATCTGACTGTGACAGTGGTTGTGAACTGTACCGTGAAACAAATAACCACAATGTGCTTAAGGCGAGTTGGAATGCTCTATCCTGACAATGTTAAATTTAGTGAGTTGGCTTCCCTGTATTTCAGGGACCACTATAGCCACTGACATGAAACTTTTACAGGACATTGAACTGTATGTTCTGAGTGTACTGAACTACAGTAATAGCATTTCAGCAACTGCTTTCGGAAATACAATTTTTTAATTACACAGATAAAATTGTGTGTACATTTTTGTACGTTATCCTCATTAATTTTAATTATACATAACATTATGTTGTTCTTTTGGTTCAGTAGAATTGGGATATGTATGCTATTACACCCTGAAAAATTGAATACTTTACTTGAAGTGGTTTCTGAGATTTAGGGAAAAATGAAACAGAAATTGTAAATTTTCAGAAATGTCTTCTAAAGTTTCAAAAGACTAGCTCACTTAATATATGCTTAATTTTTTGTTTTGAGTCACTCAGAAGCACCCTGCACCATACTGTATATAATTCAAATGATCTGCTTCCAATTCTCTTCACTTAAAACTTCCGGGCTGATAGGCCGTGGTCGAAGTATAAAACACTCTCCTGACGTTTCGTCTCCGACTGCGGGAGACATCCTCGGAGGTAAAGCGGCGAACTGCGAAGAGAACTCGACGAAGCGCTGATTATATAGGCAGTACAGAGGGCGCCACAGTCGATCACGTGGCGTCGGCTATGAGATTGTCTCTGGTAATGCCAACATTCTCGATTGAAAGTAATCGATCGTCACGCTTGCGGTGCAACGTTGACATCCAAATTTTATCCAGTTTAACACCTTCGTCTTTCCTGTTAAAATTATTACGATGTTTATCAATCTCGATAGCCTCTCTATACAAGCGTGCATAATAATGCGAGGTTTTTGAAATGACGCTCGTCTCGCTGAATTTTATTTCCTGATCACCTTCCTGGTAAACATGTTCCGCTACGGCCGATTTATCCGTGTGACCCAGGCGGCAATTCCTCTTATGTTCAACAAGACGGGTGTTCACACTTCTCTTTGTGGTACCGATGTAAACCTGTCCACAACTACAAGGAATTTTATATACCCCCGGTGTAGCCCCGTGCATCTTTTGCCGACCTTAAAAATTCTTTTATTTTTCTGGTGGGTCTGAAAATAGTTTCCACCCCATACTTGCCTAAAACTTTCCCAATGCGGTCTGTGACCTTACTAATGAACGGAAGAAAAACTTTGCCCTTGGACGACTGTTGTTCGTCGTTACTCCTGATTCTCTACCTAGAGCGAAGTGCTCGATCTATATCCTTGCTAGAATAGCCATTCTTCACGAACGTTGACCGTAGATGTTCCATCTCATCTTTTAAATAAACAGGTTCACAAAGTTTGTACGCCCTGTCTACCAAAGTTTTCATTACACCTCTTTTTTGTCTAGGGTGGTGGTTTGATTCTTTGTGTAGATAACGATCAGTATGTGTGGGCTTTCTATGCACCTTATGGCCCAACGTTCCGTCCCGTCGTTTAATCACAGACACATCCAGTAAGTTCAATTGCCCATTCCTTTCCGTCTCCATAGTGAATTGGATTTTCAGATTAATGCTGTTTAAATGTGTCAGGAAGGCATCCAACTCCTCTGCTCCTTGTGTCCATACTACGAACGTGTCATCGACGTAGCGATACCATCTGGCTGGTCTATAAGTTAGCCACAGCAGGACTGAGAGGACTGCCCATAGATCGAGAATGTTGGCATTACCAGAGACAATATCATAGCCGACGCCACGTGATCGACTGTGGCGCCCTCTGTACTGCCTATATAATCAGCGCTTCGTCGAGTTCTCTTCGCAGTTCGCCGCTTTACCTCCGAGGATGTCTCCCGCAGTCGGAGACGAAACGTCAGGAGAGTGTTTTATACTTCGACCACGGCCTATCAGCCCGGAAGTTTTAAGTGAAGACAATACCGGCCGTGAAAGCTTACATTGTATGATCTGTTTCCAAGTTTTTTCTTCTTTTTGGACTCTTTAGTGGCCAACTGTGCTGCATACTCTGCTTTATCAATGTGAATCTTGTCCATCCGTTCAAGTTCTCTAATGCAGTTTGCTCCAGGATTAATTCCCATATGCTGTAGCACTTTTGACCTACCGACGTTGACACCATTAAAACAATAACAGCATCACTGACCCCCCACTTTAGTGTCTTCATTCCAACAAAAACATTTTTTGGTAAGCGAGTCCATATAATATTATTGAACGACTCATTGGGATTTTGAGTCTGACCATGCAGACACTTCTTCAGCAATTTAGGATTTGCTGGGTCTCTGTAAATGGGTTTTATGATATCTATGACTGCTGCTGGGATGAAATGTTTATGGCTGTAAGAAATGTTTGAGTTCTGGGCATTGAGGTAATTGCAACATGAATCAGGTCCAGGAGGGCAAAGGTGGTGTACTGGTTTTTCATGAGTTGACAGTCTGTGGAAGAAGGTAGCCCATACCGCCTGCTTCATTTTCAACAAATCCTCAGTGTTATTTCTAATGACCATCCACTAATACTGGTGTAGTTCATCAATCATTTTGTCTGTCAGTCTGCCTCTTATGGTTTTGCCATCAGAAAGATTCTTGTCTCTCGAACTTTGTTTCAGATTCCTCAACCTGGTGCCCATCCTCTTCTGGACATGACCAACACATTCCAGTTTTGTGATAATCTTCTCATCATAAGGCTGAGCAGTTACTACACTGTTATATGCTTTTGAGTCTCCATCACCTAAGAACTTAGTGTAACACCCTCCGCTTTTCAGATCGACTAAAAATTTCAATAGATGCAGAGGCCTCCATAGCACCACTTGTTCCTTCATAATTTCTGTCATAGATATGTCCTTCTTCATACCCTGATTTACACTTATAGCAATGTTTGGTTAAAATCTGGAAATCTATTACCTTTCCAGTATCCACACTGGTCACCGTAGCAACAGAATTCTTAGAACTGTAGCTGCACTTCTGCCAAGTGCCATCAAAAGCTACTGGTATGTCAGTCATACCATCATTTATTTTAACAGCTTCGTTTGCAGCACCCTTCATTGACTCACAAGCAACAGATTCCACAGCAGCTCCAATAAATCTTGCATATTGTCGATTTTACAAGGTGGGCATGACATATTCGTCATGGCACACAATGTTTCTGCTGCAGTGTGTACTTACCTCCTGGCTAGTCCATTTGGTACCTCACTGTCTTCATGTAAACTAACTGGTCTACCGTATCTTCATTCGCCGTCGGCGTTGTCGTTGTTACCGTGAGACACCGTTATACCAAGAGGAAAGGCGCGTCGATCTTAGAGCATGAGATATGATGACCTTAAGCCATTGACAACACACAACGGTCACGGTAGCACCTGATTCCAGAATAGCTGCAGTAGCTAAGATCTACGAACTATCCCCTGTTGATCAGGTCCCCAAAACTTAACTCGTAACGAGATCCCTTCAAAGCAAATTGTCATAACGATCGTCTATAAAGGCTTCGTACAACGAGAAGAAATGTTACGGTTGATGGAATAATAACAGATACGACCAAACTGTCTTGTCTCTTCTGCTTTATTTAACATAACTTCGTTCAGAGTTTCATTTCGCATTCACCACTCATTCACCGAAACCCTTTGATGAACAGTTTTGGTTGCTTAACACCAACAGTCAATGATAATGATATAGCTTTTCTCCTTTTTATAAATTGAAGCCCGCTCTCCGTGATATAATAAAAAAAAAACCGGTCTCAATACCGCGTCCCTCGTGAGATGCGAATAGACTTATCCCGGAATTGACCGCCCTGTAGGTGTACTCAATTTAATGACCACACTTCGCTGTCCGCTATTTCGCGTAACTGAATGTCCATTTGTTAGTCTGATTATACACTGTAGCTATTTAAAATTCGCCCCTATATTTTTCACAACGCACAATTAGCACTTCGTTACTTGTTTATTTCTAAGAGTAAACGGAAAAAAAGACGCCGTATCATCGGCTTAGTCGACATAAAGCAAAACACCTTAATATGCCCAATTTCACCTCTTCTTATAGGATCGGCTACCTTACTCATTAATTTACTACATATTATTTCCAATAACACTAAACAGGTATCGCCGTTATATTTTAATTGTATTCAAAAGCATGTTACTACTATTATGACCAACCAAATCGTCACAAATCGCGCGGCGTGCGTTTTTAATGATAACTTTACGCTATTCAATTAAATCGCGCGGCGTGCGTTTTTTAATGATAACTTTACGCTATTCAATTTCCGTTACAGCTATCTTGACTCGTAATGTTACACTGGCCCTCCACGTATTTTACAACACACACATTCACCTAACACCCTTGTTGAGAAAACTGTGTATCACAACATTTTATTTCAATCTTCGACGCACTAATGGGTGTTTCTATAGATACTGACGAGTTTGCCTGTATTTCATTGTCTGTAACTTCACACGCCACATGTAGAACACAATGTCTCCCTTAATTCGAAAATCTATTACCATGAAACCCACGTTTCTTAAAAACACTTCGTTTTGGCGTCATACTTTACTTTTTGAGAGATTTGCCAATCGATTCGTCACTTTTCCTCAGAAAAACGTTAGCACTTCGACGTACAACGTGTCTTTATACCATGAAACGATAGTATACTGTTTTTGACAGTGCTGCCAATGAAAACGCGTAATTTAACCTATATAATACAGCAATATACAGCCTTCTATACAAAAAAAATTACCAATTTTATTAGATCTTGAAGTAATGCACGTAAATATTTTAACATTTTCAACTGGTGTAGATCATATTTAAAAAAATAAAATAAAATACTTCCCATAAGAGTATATATATATATATATATATATATATATATATATATATATATATTTCACATTTTCGGATTTTTATCTCATTATAAAATTTACAATTTCCCGAATATATATATAATAAAATGATATATATATATATATATATATATATATATACACTCCTGGAAATTGAAATAAGAACACCGTGAATTCATTGTCCCAGGAAGGGGAAACTTTATTGACACATTCCTGGGGTCAGATACATCACATGATCACACTGACAGAACCACAGGCACATAGACACAGGCAACAGAGCATGCACAATGTCGGCACTAGTACAGTGTATATCCACCTTTCGCAGCAATGCAGGCTGCTATTCTCCCATGGAGACGATCGTAGAGATGCTGGATGTAGTCCTGTGGAACGGCTTGCCATGCCATTTCCACCTGGCGCCTCAGTTGGACCAGCGTTCGTGCTGGACGTGCAGACCGCGTGAGACGACGCTTCATCCAGTCCCAAACATGCTCAATGGGGGACAGATCCGGAGATCTTGCTGGCCAGGGTAGTTGACTTACACCTTCTAGAGCACGTTGGGTGGCATGGGATACATGCGGATGTGCACTGTCCTGTTGGAACAGCAAGTTCCCTTGCCGGTCTAGGAATGGTAGAACGATGGGTTCGATGACGGTTTGGATGTACCGTGCACTATTCAGTGTCCCCTCGACGATCACCAGTGGTGTACGGCCAGTGTAGGAGATCGCTCCCCACACCATGATGCCGGGTGTTGGCCCTGTGTGCCTCGGTCGTATGCAGTCCTGATTGTGGCGCTCACCTGCACGGCGCCAAACACGCATACGACCATCATTGGCTCCAAGGCAGAAGCGACTCTCATCGCTGAAGACGACACGTCTCCATTCGTCCCTCCATTCACGCCTGTCGCGACACCACTGGAGGTGGGCTGCACGATGTTGGGGCGTGAGCGGAAGACGGCCTAACGGTGTGCGGGACCGTAGCCCAGCTTCATGGAGACGGTTGCGAATGGTCCTCGCCGATACCCCAGGAGCAACAGTGTCCCTAATTTGCTGGGAAGTGGCGGTGCGGTCCCCTACGGCACTGCGTAGGATCCTACGGTCTTGGCGTGCATCCGTGCGTCGCTGCGGTCCGGTCCCAGGTCGACGGGCACGTGCACCTTCCGCCGACCACTGGCGACAACATCGATGTACTGTGGAGACCTCACGCCCCACGTGTTTAGCAATTCGGCGGTACGTCCACCCGGCCTCCCGCATGCCCACTATATGCCCTCGTTCAAAGTCCGTCAACTGCACATACGGTTCACGTCCACGCTGTCGCGGCATGCTACCAGTGTTAAAGACTGCGATGGAGCTCCGTATGCCACGGCAAACTGGCTGACACTGACGGCGGCGGTGCACAAATGCTGCGCAGCTAGCGCCATTCGACGGCCAACACCGCGGTTCCTGGTGTGTCCGCTGTGCCGTGCGTGTGATCATTGCTTGTACAGCCCTCTCGCAGTGTCCGGAGCAAGTATGGTGGGTCTGACACACCGGTGTCAATGTGTTCTTTTTTCCATTTCCAGGAGTGTATATATATATCATATATATCATTTTATTCGGGAAATTGTTAATTTTATAATGAGATAAAAATCCGAAAATGTGAAAAAAATTTCCGTTCTAACTCCCCCTAAATGGGACAGCGACTGCTGCTGCCATGCGCGTGCAATGAAGTAAGAGAGATTCACCCTAAACGCTGCTGGTGGCGCTGCTGTGCTGTGAAATGCTCAGTGTGCCTGTGCATAAGTCTCAGGATGCAGAGCCCAGTGCGCCTCTGTATCAGGTTGAACGTTGCACCTCCGTCTCCTCCTCTCGTCCCGATCCACTTTCTCACCCGGGCTCCAAGTCCAAAATCGAACCTCTTGTCCGAGACCGAAGCGACTACCCTCCTTTGCAGTTCAAAGTCGAATTATCTTGCTTCCACACGTTACATTCGAGTTTGTCACAAACTACACTCCTGGAAATGGAAAAAAGAACACATTGACACCGGTGTGTCAGACCCACCATACTTGCTCCGGACACTGCGAGAGGGCTGTACAAGCAATGATCACACGCACGCCACAGCGGACACACCAGGAACCGCGGTGTTGGCCGTCGAATGGCGCTAGCTGCGCAGCATTTGTGCACCGCCGGCGTCAGTGTCAGCCAGTTTGCCGTGGCATACGGAGCTCCATCGCAGTCTTTAACACTGGTAGCATGCCGCGACAGCGTGGACGTGTACCGTATGTGCAGTTGACGGACTTTGAGCGAGGGCGTATAGTGGGCATGCGGGAGGCCGGGTGGACGTACCGCCGAATTGCTAAACACGTGGGGCGTGAGGTCTCCACAGTACATCGATGTTGTCGCCAGTGGTCGGCGGAAGGTGCACGTGCCCGTCGACCTGGGACCGGACCGCAGCGACGCACGGATGCACGCCAAGACCGTAGGATCCTACGCAGTGCCGTAGGGGACCGCACCTCCACTTCCCAGCAAATTAGGGACACTGTTGCTCCTGGGGTATCGGCGAGGACCATTCGCAACCGTCTCCATGAAGCTGGGCTACGGTCCCGCACACCGTTAGGCCGTCTTCCGCTCACGCCCCAACATCGTGCAGCCCGCCTCCAGTGGTGTCGCGACAGGCGTGAATGGAGGGACGAATGGAGACGTGTCGTCTTCAGCGATGAGAGTCGCTTCTGCCTTGGTGCCAATGATGGTCGTATGCGTGTTTGGCGCCGTGCAGGTGAGCGCCACAATCAGGACTGCATACGACCGAGGCACACAGGGCCAACACCCGGCATCATGGTGTGGGGAGCGATCTCCTACACTGGCCGTACACCACTGGTGATCGTCGAAGGGACACTGAATAGTGCACGGTACATCCAAACCGTCATCGAACCCATCGTTCTACCATTCCTAGACCGGCAAGGAAACTTGCTGTTCCAACTGGACAATGAACGTCCGCATGTATCCCGTGCCACCCAACGTGCTCTAGAAGGTGTAAGTCAACTACCCTGGCCAGCAAGATCTCCGGATCTGTCCCCCATTGAGCATGTTTGGGACTGGATGAAGCGTCGTCTCACGCGGTCTGCACGTCCAGCACGAACGCTGGTCCAACTGAGGCGCCAGGTGGAAATGGCATGGCAAGCCGTTCCACAGGACTACATCCAGCATCTCTACGATCGTCTCCATGGGAGAATAGCAGCCTGCATTGCTGCAAAAGGTGGATATACACTGTACTAGTGCCGACATTGTGCATGCTCTGTTGCCTGTGTCTATGTGCCTGTGGTTCTGTCAGTGTGATCATGTGATGTATCTGACCCCAGGAATGTGTCAATAAAGTTTCCCCTTCCTGGGACAATAAATTCACGGTGTTCTTATTTCAATTTCCAGGAGTGTACAAATGGAGCTAAAACTACCAATTAAGAATTGGCGAAGCACTCCTGCACCGACAGCGTATCATTCGTGTACCGTGGACTCTCCCTCCAGTAAAAAGCTGTTCCTTCAATCCTGACGCATCTCGAAGCAACAGACTGACTTTGGCTGTTACGTTTTCTGACATCACAGTCAGTACCCCAATCAGAACGGGTGTCCCCGTGACATCTGTGAAACACCACAGCTCTCTCGGTCACCCAGCTTACGGCCTCTCTCAGTGTCACCCCACTTTGTCCATTTCGGCGGAATGTTTTTGCCGGCCTAGCTGATACCGACCTCACAGGAAGCTTCTCAGAAAACAACACGAGTACCCTTGCTGAAATAGTGGAATATACTTTACCTCGGCTGGGAACAACTGCCACTCCTGCTGTCCATTGCAGCACAGCGAAAAAAATCTAAAAAGTCCGCCCGGACAGGCCACGAACGCCCAGCGATACCGACCGGCCGCCGTGTCATCCCTAGCCCACAGGTGTCACTGGATGCGGATGAGGAGGGGTATGTGGTCAGCACACCGCTCTCCCTGCCGTACGAGACTAGAGCCGCTACTTCTCTATCGAGTATCTCCTCGATTGGCCTCACGAGGGCCGAGTGCACCCCACTTGCCAACAGCGCTCAGGGGCCGGATGGTCACTCGTCCAAGTGCCAGCAAAACCCCACAACACTTAAGTTTGGTGATCTGACAGGGACCACTGTGGCAAGGTTGTTGGCCAGTTCAGCAAAATCAGTCATAGAAAGTTTTGCCTGTGGCCTCAGGGACAGTAGGCTGTGGTCCCACTTTCGACCATAAATATAATAGACTGGCCCTGACGTCATTTTCGTGGCTCCAACATCTCTGGGCTAAAGTCACGTGAATGTTGGCAAAACATGGTTGTTTCGTGTTGCGCTTATAGCTGTACTCAGCGTTTTGTCCGGGGAAATGGCATTACATTTCACTTGTAAGTATTTATATGATAGTGGAGATGCGTTTATTGAAATCTGCTTAAGTGACTTTTATATGTTTTTTACACTTGAAATAGAGTATCATGTAAATTAAAGTGTTGAAAGTGATGCATTTAAAGTCAGACTAATATTACATTTTGGAAAGTATCTGTGATAATTCGGTTACAGAAGTAAGTATAACTGTTTCTCGTTTCCACTCATAGGTTCCCTAAGGATGAAAACCGAAGGCAGCTTTGGATACAGGCCCTGAAACGGAAAAACTTTAAGCCCTCTGCACATACACGCCTTTTTGTATATCAAGTGAGATTATAATAAGGTAAGAACACCTATGTCCGCCCTCGTGGTCTCGCGGTAGCGTTCTCGCTTCCCGAGCACGGGGTCCCGGGTTCGATTCCCGGCAGGGTCAGGGATTTTTCCTGCCTCGAGATGACTGGGTGTTGTGTCGTTTTCATCATCATCATTCATCCCCATTACGATCGGAGGAAGGCAACGGCAAACCACCTCCATTAGGACCTTGCCTAGTAAGGCGGTGCGGGTCTCCCGCATCGTTCCCCTAGGCTATGTACAGAAGCATGGGACTTCATTTTTTTTTTTTCAAGAGTACCTATAGTCGACACATGAAGAGAATTTTTTTTTCTATCTTCTAATACTATTAAACAAATGTGGGCTCGAAAATTATTTTCTGAAACTTCAAAGTCTCACCTTTCATCTAAAATATCTTTTTTTTTCAAAATGATAGTTTAAACTTTTGTAAAAGTAGTGGGAACTGAACCTTTGAAGTGCACCTAAAATTGATACTCTAAAATGGACCTGCTCCTAAAGTCGACAATTTTGGCACCTATAGTTGACATAATTCCCATATCCAATTTTCTTTTATAAGTGACTAGAGCTCAAAATGCTGCGAATCCAATGTTTAAAGTTTTGACACGAGCCCACTCTTACTGTTTAAAAGAATTTTAACAACATTTTACTTTAATTGATAGTTTATAGTAATTTCGCCCCGCTGCCCACCAGAGGGGCGTTCGATGTATTTGTTAGATTTTATAAATGGTACTGTGAACAAATCCAGGTCAAATGTAGTTCTGACATAATTTTTCGCAAATAAAAAAGTAATTTTTGTTGGAAGCGTTTGGCAGTCAATTGAGAAATGTGGGTAAAATACGATACAAACATAGGATGGCAGACCGCTGATTTGAAATCCCGCCCCATTTTGCCAACAGTCACGTGGTTTATGTTGGAGCCACACTAGCTCTATAGCTTCTGCACAGCAAGGCCAGTCTACTAGTATCTATGGTCGAAGGGTCCCACTCCAAACCTTCCGCTTTGTATGGCGACTGACCTCCTGCAGCTTACGTCGAGTCCTCAGCAGCGGTGTCCACTGTGACGGTATCGCCCCAAGTTTCCTTTTGCTCTCTCTGTACTGCGACTTGCCGTATTCACAGAAATGACACTATTAAGCCTCATCTGATATCTGACAAAAGAAGCACTCAGCTCCTCCACCTCCAGTAGCTTCTTGCATTTAGCTACCACTAAATTCAGCATCACAACCTCTGTCAACGTTATCTCATTGACTGAAAAGCTTGCAAGTGACTGTGTGTCGAATACATAAGGGGAAGAAAGGTGGATCAAGAGGACCAGTTGTCTATCAGCACCATCAAATAGGAAAGTCGTTTTGCACCACTTATTTACAATGATTAGATTATTGCAGTGAATTCGTATAGAAGTCAGCTTGTAGTAGTAATCACATTATCTGATATTATCAGTAACATGTACACATCAGCTTGTTCTATTTAGAGACTTGGCAATGGAGTAGAAGGAGTTGGCCACGAATAAATCCTTCAGGCTCCTCTTAAACTGAAAGTTTTTAATGGTTAGATTTTTTTATCACTGCTAGTAAGTTATTGAAAATATGTGTTCCTGAAGAAGAGAAGCCTTGCTGGAGCAAGATTAGTGACTTTCAGTCTTAGTAAAGATTATTCTGATTGTTAGTATCAATTTCATAAACTAAGCTGTTTGGTTGAAAAAGAAATATATTTTAACGACTTCGTTTGTAAAGGAATAAATACATATGAAAGCAGTAGTTAGTATCCTTAGTTTCCTAAACAGGTCTCTGCAGGATGTTCTTGATTTCAAAACACAAATAATTCTTGTTGCACGAGTTGTAGTTGCAAAACTTTACCTTGGCTTGAGGAGTTACACAAAAAATAATCCCATATAACGTTGCAGAATGAAAGCAATCGAAGCATATTTTTGTATTACCTAAGTTGACAACATTCACATTGCAAACAGAAGTTTGTGTAAGTGCTTGAGTTGTTCTGTGGTAGGCTGTTCCCAGTTGAACTTATTATCAAGCTGTAATTCCAAGACTTCTTTTCTTTGTTTGTGTGTCATGCTTTAGGCATAAATTGACAAGAAACTTACAACTTCTGAACTACATGTAGTGTATTTTTTCAACGTTTAGTGACAGAGTGTGGCTAGGAACCATTTATTATTGTCCATGAAAACTTCATTAACACATCTTTCAAAGACTATGCTTGATTTACTGTCAATTAAAATGTTTCTATCATATGAAAACAAAATAAACGTGGCATCTGGTAATGTTATAGATGAAAGATCATTGATATACACAAAAAAGTAAAAGCCCTAAAATGAAATCCTGTGGGACACCACATGTAATTAGTTCCCAGTTGGTTGATACCTGCCAACTTAATATATGTATCTAGAATAGTGTTCCCACATTTCAATTTGTTATCTCTGTAACACACTCCTACTGATACTGATGTACCTACCCTTCATTTAATATTCATCTCTGGAATTGCCGACTCAATGGCGAACTACTTATAAATGACCCAGTATTATATAAAACAACTGCAGCACAGGTTTGGTGGGACTATTTCATGCAAGTTTTACCCTACAAGACCTGTTAAACTACTGCAAATAAGAGTTGGTTTTGAATTGCAATAAATGCTCAAAGCATTAGGCATAATTTCTAAAAAGGAAATCAAATGCATTGTGAGAGCAGATATAATAATTACAAGTAAAGCGACTAGTATGAATAGACATATTTAAACTCGAGCTGTCTTACGTTGTAATCAAAAGTGTCGTTTATGTTACATTAGAAACAACTTTTTACTATGTAAAATTTTAGGCCATATTTTATGAAGGAGTTCTCATCTTAGTAGATTTGGAATTATTTAAGTCATCACAGTCAATCTCAGATTTCTGGAAAGTCCAGTGAGTTCAGTAGAATTATATCATACATCTTTAATATCATTATTTCCAGAGAGAAAAAGTTTTAATCAGCTTTTTGCCTCAAGCCACATTTACAAAGGGAACCAAAATCATATCACCATTTGTGACATACTCCACTGGCATGTCTAAATAACAAGTTTATGGTGGCATCACTGCACTTATATCACTTTCTGTCCTATCACTAAAAGTTCGAAATGTTTCATTTAGTGATACCACTAATCTTCTACAGTTCCCTAGTGGTCGTATTATTGTGTACTAGCATTCTGTCCCAGTTTCATTTATTACTATTGTGGTCTTATTACAGTACGTTTTATTTTCAAGTTGAAAAAAGTCAAGAAGTTAACAGCAGTTTCTGGAATACAAAGACCGACCTGATATTATTGTTTAATTTTCTGTAGGAATAATTTGCATAAGGATAATGGTTAAAAGACCTAGCAGTGTAGAATGTGTGGACTGTATGTCACAAGTAGCCTCCCAGTGTGTTGGAACAGTTCTGGAAGTAAAAACTAGAAGTGTTTGTATTTTCATTTCTTTTTCAGTCCTGTAAATCGTGCTTTAGCACATAGTTTGCACATACAACACAGGAAAAGTCAGGTTAGGCATAGTAAATACATTTTATACATATTATGATTCTGACTTAATAATTCGATACATGTTGCATATTTGCAACATAATTATAAAGCAAATAAGACGACTGCAACCATTAAGTATAGTTAAGAATATTTGATCAGTTATACTAATTTTTGTATTCCAGAAATTCAGAAACAGAATTGGAACTGTGGTCAAGCAAGTACAGTTCCATTTTAATACTATGTAAATTAGGTATCTGATTCAAATAGGATGGCATGTGGTTATACAGCATAATGCAAGTGTGATATATTCCACCTTTGCAAATGTTATTAGTTACTGTGTTGATGTATAGATTATGCTTCAATGCATCTGCTGAGTTTGATAAGAGTGAATATAACAGTTACATCTGAAGATATTATCTTCTTTTAAGGCGCTTTTTTGTGGAGATCAGTGCTATGTGAATACGTACACAGGGGCAGTATACAAAGACTTTTAACTATTAGTCCGCAGGAGTCTCTGTATTTAGCTTTTTTTTATTATTATCACAATCTTTTTCTGTAGTGTAAATGTTTTCGGCTAATTATGGACTTCCCCAGAAGATAACTGGATACATCAGTAGTGACTGGATACTGAAATAGTACATTGTCACATCTGATGCACCTGGATAGTACATTGTGTATGTGATCATTACCATCTATGTTAAGGTATTTAGATTATTCAGACGTGTCTCCCTTTTCAGGTTTTCCTCAACACGTGTACCTCAAAATTTGGTCTCATTTATCATGTTTTTCCATCGATGGTAGAAATCAGAGTTGCAGTGTGAAGTTTCTGTCTGTTGTGGAAGTTAACCGTCTTTTTTTCATAATTCATTGTAAGACTGTTAGTTTTGAATCACTGTGTAAAATTTTGTATTACAACTCCAGCTGTTTCTTGTAGGCCTGATCTAGTTAGGTTGTGTGTATCATCTGCAAAAAGAGCTGTGGTCTGATTAGCCATTTTTTTGCTAGGTCATTAACATAAGGAAGGAAGAAAATGGACAAAAGAACTGACCCTTGAGGAACTCCATATCTGATTCTTTTGTGCATTAGTTTAAAAATTTCACAGGTTTTTTTTCATCTTAGTATTTTATTTGATTGATGTGATAATGATAATTGAGGTAACAATGAATCCATGGCCAGTAAGCTTTAATTCCATAGTTAATTGCTGCAACAGACTGTCATGATCATTCACTTCAAGGAATATGCCTGAAACATCTTGGTTACTATCTACTACAGTTAGCATTTCATTTAGGTAGACAAAACTAGCTTACTGTGTGGGTCTGTCAGTTCTGAATCAAAAAATGATTCAAATGGCTCTGAGCACTATGGCACTTAACAGCTGAGGTCATCAGAGCCCTAGAACTTAGAACTACTTAAACCTAACTAACTTAAGGACATCACACACATCCATGCCCGAGGCACGATTCGAACCTGCGACCATAGCGGTCGCACGGTTCCTGACTGAAGTGTCTAGAACTGCTCTGCCACCCTGGCTGGCCAGTTCTGAATCCAACTTGTGTATCACTTATTATCCTTTGATTCCTTACAAGAGAAACTCCCCATTGCAACAACCTGAAATTTAGTGGTAAGATGGCCCAGTGGATAGCTTGTCACAAACTGAACACAGCTTAAGTATGAAAGCAGGAAAAAGGTGTACTGAATTATGAAAAAAGAAGCAAAGTAGAAATAGTGAATGGGCCAAGCTCAAGAAATTTGGCATCGAGTGAATTTGAATAGCGAGGCTGTTGTGATTGTGTGGTCATGCTGTTGGGCTTTAACAGGGGAGATCTGTGTTCAAATTTCCTTCATGTTCCCTATTTGCTTATCTGCTTTTTCACAAAATTATTAACTGTTCATCTGGTCATTGATGTATCTGTTGACAGTATTCAATTTTGTGTCTTTGTCCATTTGCAACAGTGAGATGTAAAGAAGGGACATCTAGGTATACGTATCTCCTATTTGTTAAAAACAAGTCTCACATGTTATGACTCTTCCATGCCATTTTGGAAGTTTTGTATCTTGAATTCCATTGTTGTGACATAGTTCACACCCATTTATTTGTTGCTTTCATTTCTGTGAGAGGACTATGTGGCATCTCGCCTGCTCTTACTATTCATCACATTTACCTGTCTCATATTCTATAACCACTGTATAGTATGACAACTGCTGACACTGTGGAAAGAGAACAGACATGTCAATGACCAGATGGAAATTCATAATTTTGTGGAAAAGAAATGTGGCATGAGGGAGATTTGAATATGGATCTCCCAATTTACATTCCAACACCGTTATCACACAACCACAGCACCATTGTTCTTGCCATTCTCTCTCTGTTACATACCTTGAGCTTCGACAGTTCACTTTTTCGATTTTGCCTTTTTTTTTCACAGTTCAGTACACCTTCTTCCTTTTTAATGCTTTATGTGTGCTCAGTTTTTGATGGGCTATCTACCAGGCCTTTTACTACTAAATCTGAGGGGGGTGCGATGGGGAGTTTCCATTGTTAAGAAGACTGTTAGTCTCCTAAGAAACAATTTCTCTGGAAGTTTGCCAAAACCTGACAAAAGTGATACAGACCTATAGTTCATAGCTTCACATTTGTCTCCTTTCTTGTATAATGGTGTTACTATAGCACTTTCCAGATTGTTTTGGGACCATGCCACACATGGAGGAAGACTTGTACATATCCATTCATGATTTGACAATAAATACTACCCTTGCTCTGAAGATAATATGTGGTATTTCATCAGCATCTGCTCGATATTTCTTGAAGAATCTTTTTATAATTATAGACAATTTTTAATTGTTGTAGGAGATATGAATAGAGTTCTTGTATGAATTTTTGAATATGGTTGTAATCTGAAACTTCCTGGCAGATTAAAACTGTGTGCCCGACCGAGACTCGAACTCGGGACCTTTGCCTTCCGCGGGCAAGTGATCTACCATCTGAGCTACCCAAGCACGACTCACGCCCGGTACTCACAGCTTTACTTCTGCCAGTATCTCGTCTCCTACCTTCCAAACTTTACAGAAGCTCTCCTGCGAACCTTGCAGAACTAGCACTCCTGAAAGAAAGGATGTAGCGGAGACATGGCTTAGCCACAGCCTGGGGGATGTTTCCAGAATTAGATTTTCACTCTGCAGCGGAGTGTGCGCTGATATAAAGCTGTGAGTACTGGGCGTGAGTCGTGCTTCGGTAGCTCAGATGGTAGAGGACTTGCCCGCGAAAGGCAAAGGTCCCGAGTTCGAGTCTCGGTCGGGCACATAGTTTTAATCTGCCAGGGAGTTTCATATCAGCGCACACTCTGCTGCAGAGTGAAAATCTCCTTATGGTTGTAATCTGTTGTTATCTAGTTGTGTGTTATGGTGTTTGATGATCATGTATTGTGCTGTATTTGAAGAAGTAACTGTTAAATTTACTTGCTACTATTGTAGGTCGGTTACTTATTGACATTTTAATTGAGTTCTATGTTGATGGCCGAGCGGCTCTAGGCGCTACTGTCTGGAACCGCGCGACTGCTGCACTCACAGGTTCGAATCCTGCCTCGGGAATGGATGTGTGTGATGTCCTTAGGTTAGTTAGGTTTAAGTAGTTCTTGGGGACTGATAATCTCAGAAGTTAAGTCACATAGTGCTCAGAGCCATTTGAACCATTTTTTTCTATGTTGATGTGGTCTAATGCAATTGCATGTGTTTCTTTTTTGGTAAATTTTGCAGGCTGACTTAGTCTTTATTCGTGGAATTTTCTCTTTATCATTTTCTATCTTCTTTGTTTCTGTTATGACTCATCTAAGTATTAATTTATATTGTTCAAAAATTTTAATAAAAATATGACTTCCGGTTTGATGTGACTGTTCACATAATCTCCTCTTATGAAGATATTTTTATTCCTGCTAGGACCAGCTTGTCTGAATTCGATAAGGAATTTATCAGTGATGATTGTTCCACAAAAATTATTTAAAGAAAAGTTTCTTTGTGGCCATGATCTTAAACTTGTCATTTGTATTGTTTGAACTGTAAACATCAGGGCAGTTTGCACTTCTCAAGAGAATATAAAAGTAATCTACATTTTCATCACTTAACTTCCTGACACTAGATTCGTGTTTTGGGTTTCATGTCTCCTAGAATCGCTATTATTATAATTTGGAGATGATCATCACTAAAACAAAATGTTCACGACTTGTGTGTTGTAGGTGTATCTGTATTTATAAAAACCTGATCAGTGGTTCTTCCAGAAGCATCAGTTACATCAGTTGGATTGCTTGCAGCAAGTTTTAAGTCAAAGGGTTCATAAATCCCTGATTTCATCTTTAAATTTATTAGGTTTAGAGAAATCGGTATTGAAGTCTCCACATATATTTCCATCGAGGACGCTGAGATTTTCTAAAAAGTCTTCCATATGATTATAAGAAACATTTTAAAACAATCGGATGACATTTATACACAGATGCTCAAAGAATTTTGATTTGGTTTTTGTCTCATTCTCCTGATAAGCTTTCATATTTGATTATATTTCTGCATGCTGTATTTTCTCACACATTGGCGGTGAGTACGCTCATGCAACATTATGCCTTACAACACTATAACACCTGGACCACTAAAATGATCTTGCCTGACAATGTTCCTGGGTTCATTACACTTTTTCTCCTCTTGTCACATGAGGGCATGTGCAACATTTTCGAACATGATCATTTTAGTGGTCCAGGCGTTATGGTGTGCGCAGGCATAATTTTGCATGGGTGTGCTGACCTCCAGATTCTTTAATACTGTACACTAACTTCTCATCCCTATTATGTCAATGTACTCCTGTTCCAAGTGTGCCTTTTTAAGGGCTGCATTCGGCTCTGACTTCATTTTTATCGATGATAATGCGCAGTCGCATGGAGAATCTCTTGGCACATGAGGATATTCAGCGAATGGACTCTCCTTCTTGTTTCCCCAACTTAAATCCCACCGAGAGCGTGTGAATGTATTGGGCAGACGTACTGCAGCACATCCAACAACCATCTACCAGATGGAGGACCGGAACACCCAGCCACAACAACTCCTATGCAACGTTGTAGCGAGAGTGAGCATGTTGCGTAAGATGCGTTGCGTTTGTGGTGCTCACACACTATGTAAAGAACCAGGTAATCTCCAGGGAACCATCGTGGATCACAGTGACTTCGCTGTAATTGTTGTCTTTGAATGTTCATGTCACACGTATTTCTTTCAGTTATCTTGTGCATTGTACTATAACATTCTTCCTGCATATCGTCCAAGTAACATATCACGCAAAAGTTACTTTCCATGAAACTAAGTAACCAACTTGAGAGGTTGGTTGGTTTGTGACCCCATATATCATATCAGGGATGCAATGGAAAGATGTATACCTACATGCCAACATCCAACCAGCGATCTTGCTAGACTGGCACAGCATATGTTTCAGGCATGGTAAGAAATTCGTCAAGAGAACATTTGGAGGCTGTTTTCTTCCATGTCACAGCGAAAACAAAACTGTATTCGTGCCTGTGGATTTCACTGTGGTGCTGATTTTGAAATTGTACATAATTTCTGAATCGAATGGAAGTTTAATCATTTAATACCCGTTAAGAGATGAATTGTCATAAAAGTTTGATAAATATCGTGCTGGTGCTTCCGTCGCATATAATCTCCGAATGATAACTATCTCTCAGAAAAGAAGATGCAACCTGACAACAGCTTTTTATTGACAAACTCTAAATAAAATGCTCGTTCCTGTGACTGCGACGAGATTTGAATCCGGATACTTGTAATTCACTTGCAGTAAGGAATGTGGATTAGTGTTTCACATCCCATCGACGACGGTATCACTAGAAACAGGAAATGAAACTTTCGGCTACGTATAGCCCCCATAATGTGCAGATATCATATTACACCTCCCAACTGATCCAATTAGTTTCATGGTTTACAATGATCTTTGTATTTTTTGCTTTAGATGTATTTAGCTGAAAAACACGCTTCAGGTTTTGAATCTCTGCTGCCGACTAAGTTTCATTTGTCACCAGGAGAAGAAGAAGACAACATGTTAAAGCATAAAAAAAAAATCGAATCGCCCAATCTGTGGTTGATGTGAGACTAATAAAAAGTCTGGCACCTTTGTAAGAATCTGTATAACATGTAAATGAATAACTAAGAACAAATAAATAAAAAGGCGAGTTAAATAAATCCTTCGGATTCATCTACGTTATTTCATTACAATCTTTAATATTTCACCCCAGTTTTACTATATCCAGACTCACATTGCAGCAGCACAAATCTAGTATCAAGTATTTTACTGCCCATTGTTTGCTCTACTGAGTTCATTTATAGGCTACAAACAGCGAGGAGAAGAAAAAGACAATTTTTCTACATGATACAGTCTGTGAACGTTATATTAACATAACCAGACGCATGCAACGAATTTTAAATAGTTATTGAAACTCGCTATGAGGAAATAAATATTTGGAGTCATGAAAATGTGCCTGGCAGATCTTTTCTGATATGTTCATAGCGGAATGATGGAGCTTTGACACTTGCATGAATAAACTACTGGTATTATCTTTGTGTTTCTCTTCACGAACGGATAGATTAAATTTATATGAACGAACGTGATGGAATTTCAGTATTTCAAATATGAAACCTCAGATTCTTTCCGTATGCAATACGTATTGAAAGATTCCTTGATGATGTGAATAGACTTGATTCATTCTCAGCGTGAAGAAGATGGAAAGGACAATAACGGAAAAGGACATTAACTGCGTTCTTTTTAAAAGAAATCATTCCAATATCGTCTTAAGCGATATAGGGAAATCACTGTGAGTATAATCAATGTGGCCGGACGGGGCATCCTATCAATTAAGAAAACGGTATCGTAACATCATGTTCGCGTTTCTGGGCGGTACAAGCTGTCGAACAGCATTTGTCAGCACAAACAGCTTCGCAAGTTTCTAAATAGTAGCTGATGCCAGACACGCGCTAGTTACATTGCAATTAAATCATAGCAGCTAATTCAGTCAGAAACATAGATTTCACTTTATTGGATCGAATATCGCAAAATGAATCTTGCCGTACGTTTCCTGAACGAATTGTAAAGTTCGCTGTATAAAAATCTTAGCGCGGAAAATATGAACAAATTAAATGTTGCGTACCTATAGTAAAACATCAGGTAATTGAACCAGATGTTGAGAGGACACTTACATTGTGTTTTAATGTTCCTGTAGAATTCCGCAGAGACGCTTTGAGTCATTTGTTCAAATATTTCGTAAAAATCGTTAATCCCATAGCCTATTTAATTTTCCCTGTGTCATGATAAAAAAAATAATATTGCGAGCACGTTAGAATAGTTTGCAACGCTAAGTATCTTTAATGACAAGCAATGTGGTATTTACTGAATATTTATCTTGTGTCAAAAATAATGGACATTAACCTTCCAGCCCTGTAAGCACAATTTTTTTCCTTGCTGTAAATGTCGTGTATTGTTTACGTTCGTAGAACTCCAAACCAACGACAGCACATCTGCTATTGAGTAATTCGAGTTTCCAATACATGTTATAAGCGAATTGCACTGCATTCCAAAAATAGTACCGAATAATGCAAAAAAAATAAAAGGTGTACGTCAAAAATTAGTTGAGTATTGTTATTGTTCAATGAAATTCTGTTAAAATTTGATTACCGTTTTGTAAGCCGAAAAAGTGTGCTATATATATGTAAAATTTCAGTAACACTTAACTAAACGTAATAAGAAATTAAATATTTACTTATCTCGTACATGGTTAAGTTTCCACTATCGAAGTTTCTGCCGGTAGACATGTTGTTTTCTGGTCTACACGGGTAGCAATCAATGAAAGTAGTATACACTTTGTAATGTACATTTGCTATGTTGTTAAACTTTACCGGTGTTTATAGTAATTTTTTAGTAGTTGCGAGTTAGTTATGTGTGTGTAAATAATATTACAATACCAACCATTCATTGGCAATTGCTTAGTGAATTGTTTGAAGTGTTGTGTAAGTTTCGATGTGCATACGGAGTGCAAACTATGACCGCCCCAACCGCAGAACGAGGCTGCAATTACATTCCCTTACTGAACGGCTATCGGATACTCGACATATGAATAAGTAACAAGAGGTAATACATAAATTATCAGTTTACTTGCTTGTTTATTTGCAGTATTGTTTTATTGCAAGTGTGGACTGTTACCTTGCATTAAACGCTACAGTAACTTTAAATGTCTGCGAGTGTAAGACTGGAAAATCGTACGGACTTACATTATACTCTTTACAAAAAATTAAAGCGTTTAATGAACACCGTTATCATTTTTAAGTTAAGTCTGATACCCATCTTAATACAGGTACGTATTTGAGACAAAGTAATCGTAATGACGCTGGTTCTTTGGTGTTGCCTCGCCGTTAATTTTACCTGGCGTAATAAAATTTCAATTTTCTGATTATGTTCTTACATAATACATAATAAAAGCAGTCTCGCGTAAGTGTGATGGTAAATTGAATGTAAACTCACTTGCAGAAATCGCAAGTGATTATTTCGGAATTGCCTAGGACGATTTACAACAGTTACACAGAAACTTGCGATATTTGTACCATATAAACCGTAAAAGAAATGGAAAATATGCAGCAGGTAGACGTTTAGGAATTTATGTTGAAAGCTGATATGCGTCCGCCATCGTATAGTGTTCTGTTTCTCACTAAATCGCTCCTCATAGGCAGGAGTACTAAAATATAAACTATATCGTTTATTTATTTTTTGCTATCGAGAAATAACAGCACAGTTGTATTTTTCCATCACATAAAATTAGGAAGTCGCTGCCTGTGGTCTGTTAACTTTTTCGTCTCGATTTTTACATATTTTATGTACTGCCAGTAGTATTTGTTGGTCTATTGTGGTTCCTAATTGTTTGGATTCGCACATGTTGCGTAGCCAAGCAGTATATTCGTTCAAAGAAAACAAACGTAAATTTGTGCTGAGGGATGACGACGGGTGGTGGTTGTGTGCCCCTGCTAGAAGAACCATTCCAGCATTTCCTTAAATGACAAGTCATTAACCTCTCCTCCCAAATGTAAGTTCAGTATCGTAATACATGTACTAACCCAGTCGGTTTGTACCTAGTGTGCAATGCAGATTTTGTTAAGAATCGTACATGATCTTGATTAACAACAAACAGGACGTGTGAGAAGTCATCATGTATCAAGTTAATTGTTGCTTATATGATAGACATACTAACTGATAACCGTATGTGCAAATCGAATTGAAGAGCCGTATGTGGTCATTAACATTTGTGATCAGTGAAATTACATTGATGCTCCTAGTGTTGTGTTTTAAGTGTGGGGAGGAAATGCAACCGGTAGTTGTTAATGTAAGAAAGAAAAGTTTGCCATTGACCATATGACTAGAATATTTGTGTGTAGTTGTCCTATTATTGCCATGGATACTTATTAATTTATTTATGTGGAAAATTCTCAGTGGATGAGAATACCACATATGTTTTCCTACTTGTCAGCATTCCTGAGCACTATTTCCGGACCTGCTACCCGATTTCCCGGATTTCACTAAAAGATTTAGCGTCTATTAACAAGAACACTGCCATAACAGATAAAATTTAAACTCGTACTGAGTGATCAGTGTATAAACTTGAAAAGCATCATACTCCAAACTGATCTAGGCCTATGCAGCAAATAGCAGGCCATATGTAAAATGTGTATGTAGTAGACAAAATATGAAATTGCGTGTTTGATTGCTTTATGAAATACATTATGCCCTTGAATATTACCTGACTGTTCACTAGATAACAAAAGGTATTGCATATTCTGATTTTATGCACAAAACTAGATTTTTACATTCATGGTGGCAACTTCATCTCGCAATATCTACTACTTAAAACGTATTCTTTCAGCTCTGATGAGCAGCAAATGCTTCACCAAAGTGCCAGCAACAATTCTGCAATGTTGGGTATGGTGCACTAATAGGAGAGAAACAAATGTGCCTCAGAAGTGACATTTGTATCTCGGATCCTCTAAATTATATAATTGTTAGTTTAATATAGTTGTTTATTGTTTATAAAATACTATAATGACCATTCTGTGTTTTAATTCATACCATTCTGTGTTTTAATTCATGTGCTCAGAATTAACAAACTTAATGTAAACCATCCACCGTCTTCGATTTGTAGAATCTGCTTTCTAGCAATTTTGTGCTCTTCCTCTCTGGTCTTTTGTGCCATTGCTAAATCAAGGAAGTAGAGCTTCCTCAGATGTATTTTTAGCGTAACAATGGGTTTAGGTGGACTATACAACTTACCAAAATAGAAAAGGTAAAGAATATTGCTAACACATTTTTAGATTTATTTATTTATTTACTTACTTACTTACTTCTGCGCTTACTTCTTTCCTTTTTTAAATTTTGATCTGGTGACAAAACATTCCTGTAGTGTAGCACGAGGTATAGGTTAGGTTTTAAGATATCATTTTGCTTGTAAGTTGTTGAAATCAATGAATGTGATTATGAAACCTCGGGTATGGTGACACCCTCTCTCCCTTGCCCCACCCTTTTTCAGATAAGTTATTTGCATGCTTTATGAAGTAGGTAGTGTTGCAGCTAGAGGGGGAGGGAGCTGAAGAGAAATATCTCTTTGAAAATATAAATTATCTGGTATTTAAATAGCAAAAATTGATTTTGTTTTTTGTTTGTAAAGCTGTTTAGTTTTCTTGGCTATCAGCCAAAACAGATACACTGCAACAGTAGTCTAGTGTTAACATTTTTTAGTATTGCTTTGATGGAGCATATGCGGGTGTTCAGAAGGTGCTTTGAAATCACAGCAGAAGAGACGAATGAGCAGTTCCACAATGAAATGGAACTGAGGATTGAGGCAGTGTACACACAAATAATACTCCTTGACACTCTTCGAATATAAATCGCTCCTTTTTTCTTTTGAAAAAAAAAAAGCTGTGAATATTTTATTTTTGTTTTCTATAAATAGTTTTTGATAGTGAATGTTAGCTGCAGAATTGTTTCATTATTTCAGCTGTAGTGTTATATTTTGCAACTAATGTTAAGATGTGACCAGAATTGGTATAAAATGAGCTTTTATATCATATGCTGCAGCTGTCATCTTTCTTCTTTTTCCTGGCTTCATCCTGTATCGTCATGGGGCAGCATGTCAGATTTGGCAATGTTAATGGTAAGAGGTGTTAAGCTGCCCTTCCTATTACCAACCTTTCCACCCCTTGCACTCCCAGGACAGAATTTGTGTACCCCGTCTGTCTCATTTAAGGGATAGTACTGAAAGTCTTTGGAATTGTTACTAGAGAGGTGAAGCATATAAACTCAGAGTGGAAGGTACATAAATCTCTGAATAAAAACAGATCAGTTTGAGATATAGTGATGACAGTCTGTGAAACAACGGAAAGTTTCAATTATCAGTTCACTGAGTTTGGAGGATAAAGATGTTACTGACATTACTGAGATATTATGTAAAATCATTTCTTGTCTATTGTATGCAAATTGAACAGTTATTGTGCAGTACAGATTTCACATATTTGTAACTGAAAACCATTCTGAGGGAAAAACTGAAAAAAATGAATTGATAAAATAATTCTGTGACTGAAGTATGAGGATTAATATTGTTTTATTTAGACTATAGTAGAGATGGTACTGCTGTTACCAGCTGTTGGTTGTGAAGTGCAAACAGCTTCAGGTGCAAAAAGTAGTTGCCTACAGAGTTGTAACAATACTAAGGTGTTACCATAGAGATATTTACAAAAATCACATTGCAAGGCTGACGGGATGGCCCTTTGCAACTGTCAGGGATCAGCTTAACACCAATTCAACTATAGTATCATCTGTGAACAAAACTCAACCAATTGTATTTACAAAGTAATGGAAATAAATTTTTGTATATAATTAATGAGAATTGATAAGTGTGCTGATTCTTAGTTATTACCTCAACACTATGCAGATTTTTAATTTTTAGTTGAACACAATGAAGAAAAAGAGTAAGAAAGGGTGAAGGTTGAGAGAATTAAAGACACATACTATGAAAATAATTATTTTACAATTTAACTATACGTAACTTCAGTATAACTATATTTTTCATAAATATTTTTTTCCTTATTTGCTAAATGATCTTGTATGCTAAGATCAGAAATATAAAATTTTAAACCATTGAAAGGTCGAACTCCTCTTGATGCAAAATATAACAGAATGTACGTAAAAACTGGTTGCCAAAATAAAATCCAAAGTTCAAGAAGCGAATTTTCATTGGCCTACTTGTATAATTATTAGCATTAACAGTCGGTAGTTCAGTTTTCGATGCACACTTGTTAATTCCATTAACTAATGCTTCATTTGTAATTTTATTTCTAATACGAGGGACAATGTTATTAATTTCTAATTGTGACTTATGTCGAGGTAAAGCACTTAAAATTGTACTGGATAGTAATTATTAATTTTTTAATCAGTACCACAAATTGTTTTATCATAGGCTAGTTGCAATAAATTTTTGTTTCACATGGCAAACCTGTGAATATATCATTATTTATTACGGTACAATCTTTATTTTTTTGATGCTTAAACAACTCAGTTTGACATACATTCTGCTAAAAAAAATTTCTGCAGTGATGCAGAAAGCTATAAATAATCACAGTTTGTGTGAATATTTTATCACAGCCTGCAGAGCAATTAGACGAAACATATTTGAGCGAGTCATAATATTAAACTTAATGTAGAACACTGTCACTTACTGTACACTGTTCACAAATCTTTTTCATAAAGTCCGTTAAATTATAACTCTTTCAGGATTAGATCTAAAAGTTCTGTTAGTAAATTCTGGCATTAATGCTGGAGCAGATAATCTATGCAATAGACATGTCAAATTCTGACCAATCTGAAATCATCAGTTCCTGATAGTGCTATGTTATAAAAAAATTCTTCACCATAGCCCTTTACAAAATCTTCCAAATATCTATTCTAAATTAAAACCACAGTGCTAATGCATCTGTTGGCAGTTTAGTGCACAAAATACAGCAAATAAATGGTGCATTTGTTCAGTTTCTTTGCTTCATTTACACATTCTCATCATTTGTCACCATTTGAAACAATAGGGGAGAGTGGTGAGACTTGATCCCTTTTTTAAATTTTATTTTTTAAAGCAGTAGGTATAAACATCAGAAAAGAACTAAAATGTGTAATAAATAGTCAGTTTTTAACTCGTTCTGTCCCTATTTTTAATTCAATCCTTTACCATTTACTATCATCATAAAAAATTAAAAACTAAAGCCATGCAGAATGGATCAAGTCTCACCATATGTGGGACACTTGATCCCTTTTACGGGGAGACTTGATCCGCCACTTTGTTGTGGTAAATGAAACAATTTATTCATTATTGAAACCAAATTTTATTTTGTTTATAAGATTTATAAGAGGAACTGAGGTTTACTAACAAAAGAAATTCACATAATAACTTTAGAAAACAAATTCATTCATGATCTCTAGAGGCATTGCTTGAAGTGCGATCTGTAGCCTACAAAACATGTTATGAGATCATAAAAAAGTCACTAAGTTTTCAAATATGTATTTTAAATAGTTGAAATTACTGTCAAAAAATTAGAATTAGCATGTTTAGTGTATCCAAGATCATATATGAGATAAAGCACATTCATACAAAAAAAAACAAGTATACTTCTTGAGAAAGTCAATAACGGCTGCCTGTGTTTGAAGTATTTAACATGATGAAATTATAGACAAACATACAAATTATTGAATATTAAAGCCCTCAAATTTGACACTGTTAAAAATGAAACTGGTAACTCTACCATTCTTTGAAGAAAATGCTGGAGATGGAATGACTCGTACAATTTGGTTCCTTTCAATGTCACATATGTTTTCAGTTTCTGGCCACTTGAACCGTTGGCCCTCTATCTTCCTCGCACATTTTATGGTGAAATTCTCTTCGTCAGGAACATTGACAATCTCTCCCACATAATGTTTTTCAGATTTATTTGTTTGGAAGGTAGCAATGATCCATTTTCCAGTCATTTCCAGCTTTGCCCTCTTTCTTCCAATTTTCAGGAATTTTCTTTTTATTTTCAGAAGAAAATTGATATGAAAATGCACGCACACTTTTTGCACTCAGGCCATGGTGTAATTTGCTTGCCGTTTTCAAGCATTCACATAAAGAATTTTCCTCTTCAGTTGAAAACATCTGAGACTTGCTGTATGTAGAAGAATAAGAAATTTCAGTATCTTGACTTAACTGCTTCCTAACATAGTGTTTTAAGGTCATTAGTGGGACTTTAAATTCCTTTGATGCTCCTCGGAAACTTTTTCCCCCAAGGCACGCCATTACTGCAAGTTCCATACTTCTAGAGTCAATTTTTTTTCTAGCTTTCACTCCCCTTTCCTTTTATATGTAAGACCCATAGTTCTGCAATATAAAGCAAAATTACGATACTTTTTGTTTTAATTTATTAGACCTAAGTTTCATTTTCACCCATATTGTATAATTCAATGCATTATATTGCAATAAAATGTCTATATATTATCATTTGTTGGGTGTTGTACGTCTTACAATAATGTGATACCAGGAAAACAATTAAATCTTTGGGAAACATTTGAACAGGGACACTTGATCCCTGGATCAAGCCTCACCAAGTTCTTGAGGATCAAGTCTCCCCATGAGACACAAGTAAACAAAATTGCTTCTGAATGCTCCCTAACCTACAATTAGCATTTATTTTCAGTTATACTTTATGCCTTAAAGTATGAACTTTTATAGGAAACAGTTACCAGCATTATTTCTTACAGAATTAATAGGTAAAAATAATTGGATTCACTTACCAAAATAAAAGTTAATTCGGTGAAAAATCTTTCTTTCCCTCTTACTGGACAGCAACAACAGTTAAACTCACAGATGCAAATTACAACAATGGAAAGTGGATGACAATTTTTTTTTTGTTGGCATCAGTGTTTCTTAATTCCCCAAAATGGCGAAAATAATGGGAGGAACAAGTCTCCCCACTGATCAAGTCTCACCACTCTCCCCTACTGTGAGTGTAACAGCCTCTCATATTATAAATATGTATGTATGTTCCATCCCTCCCACTCCCAGGACAGAATTTGTGTACCCCGTCTGTCTGTCTGGTGGTGTTCAAGTGAAGAGCAAAAAGTATCCAAAATGTTTGTGAATCCTGTGTGTGAGCAAGAGCATGGACAAGGTATTCACATAGTCAGGTGTAGGAAACTGTCTAAAAAGTTCACACAGGCCTTCATCATCAATCTGTCAGGCTGATTTGATACTTGGCTGGCACACCTGTCCGAATCCCAGAAACGGTGCCTTTATGCGTGCAGCTATTGTGGCATGTTCACTGTAATTGTATTTTAAAAAATTTACATCTGTTTTAAAGTTTGAGAAAAAAGTAAAATGAACTAATAACGAACTAACATTTTGAGTAATCATAGAAAAACCATGTATACACAATCTCTGAATAAACTCAGATCAGTTTGAGATATAGTGATGACACAGTGAGGGAAGCAACGGAAAGATTCAATTATTAGTTCACTGAGTTTGAAGAATAAAGATGTTTCTGACATTACTGAGATATTATGTAAAATCTTCTGTCATCCTTTCTTGTCTATTGTAGGCAGATTGAACCATTTTTGTGCACTACAAATTTAAAATATTTATAACTGAAAACCATCCTGAGGGAATAAAAGAAAAAAAGGAATTGATGAAATAATTTTGTGACTGAAGTATGAGGACTAATACGATTTTATGTAGACTATAGGAGAGATGGCAGCACAGTTACCAGCTGTTGGTTGTGAAGTGCAAACAGCTGCGGGTGCAAAAAGTAGTTGCCTACAGAGTTTTTACAATAAGGCATTACCATAGAGATATTTACAAAATCACATTATGTTGTTGGTTGAGGTATGCCCACAAGGCTGCCGGGCTTTCCCATTGCACCTGTTAGGATCAACTTTCTGCAAAGTTGTCATAAATATCATGAATTAGGCATCTCATTTTTATCACAGACTAATTGCTGTGATGTTTCTGTAAGATTGTCACCAAACAGCAGTCACTTCCTTTCATCATCATCACCAGTTTGTTTCAATAAGAATCGACAAAGATGAATTACTGTATTGACCACAGTTATTGTTTACTGTAACATTCAGTACTGAATTTTCCAATATTGGAATGGGCAATTTAAATGCATTGTGAAAACTTTTACCTCCAATTGAAAGAACTGAATCTTCATTGCATTGCAGCAGCCTTTAGCTTCAATTGACTAAGTTTCCATGCATCCGTTTCAACTACTGAAACTAACAGACAGGTTATTTAAAGATCTGTGTAGGGATGAATGTAAAAAAACGATAGTTCTTTTGGACATAAATCTATTATTTTACGCAGTGATTTTCTAAAAATTTTACCAGTCATTCCAGATGGATCATGGGCAAGCTATACTTCAGAATTGCGTTAAAAGTCGGAATGAGTTTAATACACTTCATCGTGTTGATTTAATTTAAAATATGAGTGCTTCTCCACATGAATTAAGAGCTTATTGAAATTTTGAAATAAAGGAACCAGAATGCACGTTAAATGTGTTATATAATAGTGCTATTGTTTGCAAAGTTGTAACTTGAATCACACACAACAAGCAAAATTTGTTTCCACATATAAATATGTCTTATATCAGAACTATTTTATCTTTTGAGTTTCAAAGAAAACAATTCCCAATTATTTCTGCATTTGCAATTACCATTAATGATTCTCAGACACACACATTCAAACAGTTATTATAGTGAAACTTCCTGGCAGATTAAAACTGTGTGCCCGACCGAGACTCGAACTCGGGACCTTTGCCTTTCGCGGGCAAGTGCTCTACCAACTGAGCTACCGAAGCACGACTCACGCCCGGTACTCACAGCTTTACTTCTGCCAGTACCTCGTCTCCTACCTTCCAAACTTTACAGAAGCTCTCCTGCGAACCTTGCAGAACTAGCACTCCTGAAAGAAAGGATATTGCGGAGACATGGCTTAGCCACAGCCTGGGGGATGTTTCCAGAATGAGATTTTCACTCTGCAGCGGAGTGTGCGCTGATATGAAACTTCCTGGCAGATTAAAACTGTGTGCCCGACCGAGACTCGAACTCGGGACCTTTGCCTTTCGCGGGCAAGTGCTCTACCAACTGAGCTACCGAAGCACGACTCACGCCCGGTACTCACAGCTTTACTTCTGCCAGTACCTCGTCTCCTACCTTCCAAACTTTACAGAAGCTCTCCTGCGAACCTTGCAGAACTAGCACTCCTGAAAGAAAGGATATTGCGGAGACATGGCTTAGCCACAGCCTGGGGGATGTTTCCAGAATGAGATTTTCACTCTGCAGCGGAGTGTGCGCTGATATGAAACTTCCTGGCAGATTAAAACTGTGTGCCCGACCGAGACTCGAACTCGGGACCTTTGCCTTTCGCGGGCAAGTGCTCTACCAACTGAGCTACCGAAGCACGACTCACGCCCGGTACTCACAGCTTTACTTCTGCCAGTACCTCGTCTCCTACCTTCCAAACTTTACAGAAGCTCTCCTGCGAACCTTGCAGAACTAGCACTCCTGAAAGAAAGGATATTGCGGAGACATGGCTTAGCCACAGCCTGGGGGATGTTTCCAGAATGAGATTTTCACTCTGCAGCGGAGTGTGCGCTGATATGAAACTTCCTGGCAGATTAAAACTGTGTGCCCGACCGAGACTCGAACTCGGGACCTTTGCCTTTCGCGGGCAAGTGCTCTACCAACTGAGCTACCGAAGCACGACTCACGCCCGGTACTCACAGCTTTACTTCTGCCAGTACCTCGTCTCCTACCTTCCAAACTTTACAGAAGCTCTCCTGCGAACCTTGCAGAACTAGCACTCCTGAAAGAAAGGATATTGCGGAGACATGGCTTAGCCACAGCCTGGGGGATGTTTCCAGAATGAGATTTTCACTCTGCAGCGGAGTGTGCGCTGATATGAAACTTCCTGGCAGATTAAAACTGTGTGCCCGACCGAGACTCGAACTCGGGACCTTTGCCTTTCGCGGGCAAGTGCTCTACCAACTGAGCTACCGAAGCACGACTCACGCCCGGTACTCACAGCTTTACTTCTGCCAGTACCTCGTCTCCTACCTTCCAAACTTTACAGAAGCTCTCCTGCGAACCTTGCAGAACTAGCACTCCTGAAAGAAAGGATATTGCGGAGACATGGCTTAGCCACAGCCTGGGGGATGTTTCCAGAATGAGATTTTCACTCTGCAGCGGAGTGTGCGCTGATATGAAACTTCCTGGCAGATTAAAACTGTGTGCCCGACCGAGACTCGAACTCGGGACCTTTGCCTTTCGCGGGCAAGTGCTCTACCAACTGAGCTACCGAAGCACGACTCACGCCCGGTACTCACAGCTTTACTTCTGCCAGTACCTCGTCTCCTACCTTCCAAACTTTACAGAAGCTCTCCTGCGAACCTTGCAGAACTAGCACTCCTGAAAGAAAGGATATTGCGGAGACATGGCTTAGCCACAGCCTGGGGGATGTTTCCAGAATGAGATTTTCACTCTGCAGCGGAGTGTGCGCTGATATGAAACTTCCTGGCAGATTAAAACTGTGTGCCCGACCGAGACTCGAACTCGGGACCTTTGCCTTTCGCGGGCAAGTGCTCTACCAACTGAGCTACCGAAGCACGACTCACGCCCGGTACTCACAGCTTTACTTCTGCCAGTACCTCGTCTCCTACCTTCCAAACTTTACAGAAGCTCTCCTGCGAACCTTGCAGAACTAGCACTCCTGAAAGAAAGGATATTGCGGAGACATGGCTTAGCCACAGCCTGGGGGATGTTTCCAGAATGAGATTTTCACTCTGCAGCGGAGTGTGCGCTGATATGAAACTTCCTGGCAGATTAAAACTGTGTGCCCGACCGAGACTCGAACTCGGGACCTTTGCCTTTCGCGGGCAAGTGCTCTACCAACTGAGCTACCGAAGCACGACTCACGCCCGGTACTCACAGCTTTACTTCTGCCAGTACCTCGTCTCCTACCTTCCAAACTTTACAGAAGCTCTCCTGCGAACCTTGCAGAACTAGCACTCCTGAAAGAAAGGATATTGCGGAGACATGGCTTAGCCACAGCCTGGGGGATGTTTCCAGAATGAGATTTTCACTCTGCAGCGGAGTGTGCGCTGATATGAAACTTCCTGGCAGATTAAAACTGTGTGCCCGACCGAGACTCGAACTCGGGACCTTTGCCTTTCGCGGGCAAGTGCTCTACCAACTGAGCTACCGAAGCACGACTCACGCCCGGTACTCACAGCTTTACTTCTGCCAGTACCTCGTCTCCTACCTTCCAAACTTTACAGAAGCTCTCCTGCGAACCTTGCAGAACTAGCACTCCTGAAAGAAAGGATATTGCGGAGACATGGCTTAGCCACAGCCTGGGGGATGTTTCCAGAATGAGATTTTCACTCTGCAGCGGAGTGTGCGCTGATATGAAACTTCCTGGCAGATTAAAACTGTGTGCCCGACCGAGACTCGAACACGGGACCTTTGCCTTTCGCGGGCAAGTGCTCTACCAACTGAGCTACCGAAGCACGACTCACGCCCGGTACTCACAGCTTTACTTCTGCCAGTACCTCGTCTCCTACCTTCTAAACTTTACTGTTAAGTTTGGAAGGTAGGAGACGAGGTACTGGCAGAAGTAAAGCTGTGAGTACCGGGCGTGAGTCGTGCTTCGGTAGCTCAGTTGGTAGAGCACTTGCCCGCGAAAGGCAAAGGTCCCGAGTTCGAGTCTCGGTCGGGCACACAGTTTTAATCTGCCAGGAAGTTTCATATCAGCGCACACTCCGCTGCAGAGTGAAAATCTCATTCTGGAGTTATTATAGTAGTTTACAGTGTCTCATAAATATGTATTACACTGGATAAATAATAATAATAATAGTTTTTTCTTCCTTTCTTCTATACAGTTTCCACCACTAAATATTTAAATCTGTGTGAGAATTAATATATTTACTTCATTAAGTGAATAAATTAGAACATTGTGGAATTAAGTTGAAGCCATTCATTTGGTTTGAGTCTTTAACTGAGCAGTAGTCAGAATAATGTTCCTGTATAGTTAACACATAATGGAAAGTATATTAGTAAGTTACTGCAAACACCTAAGATATAGTTATGTAGGGGTGCTCCTCTTCATTATATATGAAGACCATTTCTTTTCTTCATAAAGAATAATTATGTGATTGCAAATGTAGCCTGTTTTGTTTGGAGATGAAGCAAGAATGATTGTTATAAATTTGGACCAGAAACTGAATTATATTGCATATTTTTTGTTGGAGAGAAGCAACTCTTATTGGACAGGTAATAGCCTATTAACTGCAGCAAAACACAGTCATTAGTGAAATACAAGGGACTGGATTTATGGGATTGAAGAGAGTAAAGTTGTAGTGGAAGGACCACAAGCTAAACATATTAGTGCCGAACTCTTTGCAGTTATGAAAACTGTATTCTCCACTTACAAAGACAGTGTGTTGTTTGATCTCCTACATAATTGTTAATTAGGGTGTTAGAGTGACACATCCAATTATCATGTAAGTGATCAGCTAGTCATAGTTACACTTTGCTGTCTTTTCTGGTCTTGTGTTCGCGTTTTAATTGTAGCCTATGTCTTAAAACACAATATTAACAGTTTTTGCTTTCATCTGTGTGAGGGTGACCGTGTATGCTAATGTGAAGAACAGCAAATGTGATTTTACGTAGCTTTTGGCATCTCTGCATTTCAGTTTTTACTACATCGATGTAAAAAGTAGTTGAAGAGGGTCTGTAACATAGATGTCGAATGCCCTAAGTAAACAAATGGCGGATGTTATGGATGGCACATATTTGTAGCCTACTCCAGAAGAAATATAGGTACATTTCTAATAGTATGAGCAGTAAGTATCAACTATACATTGCTACTTTGTCACTTGGCGTTCTTTCATCCATTGATGTCGTAATGGATTATGAGTTTTTTTTAGATGAAAAGTGAGTCATAGCAACTATACGTGATAGTTAACTCACGTAGCTCAGGTAGATGTCCGGTTGATAAGCTGAGTATGCCACAGCAGGTTGGCTGACAGCACGAACATTCCTAAAAGGAGCAGCAGCACCCATTCGGTGGACACGAGATGGAGGAGAAGTCTCCATGTTGCGATAACATTGCTTTCTAGTGTTTGATACTCTGCATTGTAAATGTTCAAAATGTGATGGCTGTTAATGATAAACAATGCATCTGAAACTCTAGCTACAGGATTTTCTTGTGACAATCTCCTTTTCCTTGCAGAGTTACTTCAGGTCCACAGAATGTTTTTGTGAGGATATAACTCGTTCAAGTCGGAAGAATAATAGACAGTACTGTCCCCAGATCCATATGTTTGTAAGTCCCTAATATGTATTGAGAAGGACTAAATTGTTTCTGTTGGCAGGTTACAGACTTGTTTATCTCATGAAGCTATCCCAGTTTGGATTTTATCAAGCTTTCTCAACCCATGCCAGTTGACTACTGGGACTCTGTCTCCTGATAGGCCACGGAAAAAAAAAAAAAAAAAAAAGGGAAGTGATGTGTTCAATGGTGTCTGCACTGCAGACGTAATTCTATGGAATTGCTCTCTCCTGTTGCTGACAACTGCCACGTTGTTCTGTCATTCGATCATTGTTGCAGTTTTGTGTTTCTTCGTTGTGTGATACTAGATGAACACACTATTGTAAATGAAATTTTTCTTTTTGCTGTGCTCCCACATTCCAATATTTGTCAGGTTTATGTGTCATTTGCTTTTGTCTTAATACGTCATTCTCACTGTGAGGTTAATGTAAGAAGACCTACAAATTTCTACTCGACTACTGTCGAGATACATCCCTGGTGAACAAAAAAAAAATTCTACAAGTATAAGTGTACATTATAATATTTAGTTCACAGTATTGTAGAAACATCTTCAGAACAATGACAGCCTTCTGTGCTGTTCAGATCTTTCAGTCTGTTAGCAGTTGTATCGAGCAGATATCTTGCAGATATCCCATTTCTGTTTTACTTCGGACGGCTTTCGCTGTGCACCATACGTTTTTTATATTCTATTATCTGCTATAAAGAAATTGTGCACCCACCAGTTTATCGATTATTTCATTTGTGATCTGTGTATTTGAGGTACATTTACCCTGCTTGATTGTGTTTGCCTTCTATTGGACAAAAAATGCGATTAGTATGTCTTAGGAAAACATCTACATTACAGTTACAATTACTTTTATGTAAATTTTGTTTAAATATTGTAATGTAAGAGAGATGTTGCCATCTAATATGGAGATAATAATATGCTAAAGGCGAAAACAGCAAATACGGATTTCAGTTATTGTGTCATTTCGATAAGCAACTATTCGGAGCTGTCGAAGTTGCGTTCGGCTACAGTTGACTCACATTTGGACACATTCCTAGGTGGCACCATGGAAGAGGAACAAGAACAATCGAAGCCCGGGTCCCCGCCTTCCTGCGGGGGCGGTGACGAGGAGCTGGAATTGGAGGAAGCGTCCGCGGAGGAGGAGGAAGAGGAGACGCTGTCCCCGCCGGGCAGCCAGACGCCCTCCCAGCCTGCCACCAGCCCAGGTAATAAGTCTGCCAACGTGTGCAGTCACTCCTGATGTCGCGTATTACTCGTCAGTCTGTGAAGATGAGGTTTTTCATTATTTTAGGTATAATGTGATCCATGTGACTAAATTAATGCCATTGGCGTCTGTTCTCGTGTTTGAAGGCATGTAATGTACTTCAGTTAAGCAGTAGGAGACCTTATTTAACCGAGGCTACTTGTTTTTGCACGAAGACGAGTAACTCACTTTCCTTCGAGAGTGGGGTTGTCGACCTTTTCTCGTGTTCTTCAGTTCTTGTAGACCCGTTGGAGTGTGTCGACTTCCACTTTAGAGATCACTTCCACTTCTTGCTATCGTGTCCCAATGCGAGAGGACTGACCGCATCCAGAGTGGTGTAATGTGTTCAAAAGAAAAGGTACAAAACAACACTGTGAGTATAGTTGTAGTCATTATTCAAGACTAATCTGCAGAGGCATAAGCACAACTACTCCACTGTTTCACGAGCTGAAGGATTCCTTGTTCTCAGAATTTCTGTGGCTGTGACAGTAGCCAGCCCTCCACAGTGCCCTTCAGTTTGTCGTCTGAGTTGAAGTGCTACCCTTCGACATGTTTTTTTTAGCGGATCGAACACGTGGAAATCACAGAGTGTCACGTCCGGGCTGTAGAGTGGAAGCACGAGCAGTTCCCACTCGAACTCGGCTGTTACGGCCTTTACTTCAGCGAGCAGCCTGGGTAGTCTGATCTCGATGGGCTCGCATAGGCTGTGGATTGTGTTAACAGTTTTGCCGCCCTCACAGAATTTAACCAGAATTGGATGTCAAAAATAAAAAAAACAAATGCGTGCTGAGGGCACAGCTTTTTTAGGGGGAGGTGACGATGCTTGCTTCCGTTGTGTGTTATCCTGCTTTGTCTCTGGCTCAAAGTAGTGGCACTAGCTCACATCACCAGCAACTATCCACTCCAGAAAAGCAGGGCCTTCGTCATACCGGAACAGGCTTTGCAGTTCTAGCCACATACGCAGTTTGTTTTTCGGTTTGCTGGGGTTGTTCGGAACCCACTATGTGCGCAGCTGTCTCCACTGTTTCGCCACTACCCCCACTGTCACTGCCAAACATTCACAGTGTGACAAGCCGATCGCTTCTTATCAGGTTGTTCACCTCGTTGATGAGTTCAGCTGTGATAATTGTATGCGCCTGACGTGGTCTCAGGTCATAATTCCGATACACTCGGTCTTCTTTAAAACAGGCACACATTTTTCTTACTGACCTGCCAGACACACAGTCTTCCTCTTGTACGGCCACCATCCTATGATGAATGTCAGTCATTTTAACCCTTTCTGCAGCCAGAAATCTAGTAACACCTCTCTGCTCCTGAGTCATTGAATCTTGCGTTGTGCATTTCACGATCTCATCGCATTCCCTCATCAGATGGATGGAACACACAACTGCCTGCTTCTCTCCTGTGATACGTCGTGCAGGCCCACAACCGTGCCAGATAATACATTCACACTCATAGATGTCTCGCTACTTACCCCAAAGTGCTCCCCCCCCCCCCCCCCCCATCCCCGACCCCCCCAACCACCCCACCTCCTGCAGGTCCTGGGGTAAGAATAGGCCTGAGGTATTCCTGCCTGTCGTAAGAGGCGACTAAAAGGAGTTTCACACGTTTCGGCCTTTATGTGATGGTTTCCTGTAGGGTTTGACCTCCATTTTTCAAAATTTTCCCGAAGAGCGAGCCAATTGGGGAAGGGCACCTTACACGGTGCATCGTGTCCATCGTGCATTGAGATCTTTACCCCAATTTCTCGTCGTTGCATTTCAGTCCTGCTCATTCTCCATCTCTTGGGCGAGGACACCTTCCTGTGTGTGTTTTCCACCGTGCACTGTGCAGTGTCGCTTTCTGTGTCGACAATGACCTTGGACTTCTTTGCACCCGATATCCGGCGCAGTATCCAGTCCATTGTGGTGGGGCCGCCACGTACTCTGTTGGTTGTAGCCCCCTGACCACACAGGGATCGCTCTGCTGATGCTTGCACTGTTAGCGCCCCACATATGCCGAGGGGTAGATGTCCATCCCCCTGGGGCATCAGGACTCCCGGCAATGGCCGTCCTGCCAGGTGGCCTTTGCTGTGGCTGGGTGGCGTCTGTGGGGAGAGGGCCCCTGGTCTTAGTGGGTGGCATCAGGGTGGATGACACACACTGAAGTGTAGTCCATTATCTCTTGCTGGTGGTGAAACACCAGCAGTCACTAAGCATTCACAAGCTCAATTCAGCATACAGAAGTACGACCCCAAATCATTCCCCTTCCTGGCCACACCGTGGGAGGAACGTCAGGCTGAGGATGGCAGCAGATCTTGCATGTTTGAGAGCTGATTGGGAGTCTTTCGTGATGATGAAGCCTCAGCTTTTTGTTGAGCATTTAGAGGACAAGTTTGGGTAGGTGGAGGGATTGTCCAAATTGAGATATGCGTCAGTCTCGATCAAAACAGTATCCTCTGCCCAGTCACGGACGTTACTCTTTTGTGAGAATCTGGGGGATGTTTCTGTAACTGTCACGCCCCATAAGAGCTTAAATATGTTCCAGGGTTCATATTTCACAGGGACCTTCTTTTGCAGTCTGACGATGAGCTGCGTGCCAATTTAGAGCGGCGAGGTGGACATTTCGTCTGGCGTGTCCATCGGGGTCCGAGGGTTAATCGGGTTGTCACCGGTGCCTTCATCTTGGCCTTTGAGGGTGATACATTGCCCGAGAAGTCAAGGTGATGGTCTACTGCTGTAATTTAAAGCCCTATATCCCTCCCCCGATGCAGTGCTTTAAGTGCCGGAAGTTTGGCCATATGTCTTCCTGCTGTACTTCCCACGTCACATGTCGAGATTGTGGACACCCGTCACATACCAATACTCCGTGTGCCCTGCCTCCTATCTGTGTCAACTGTGGAGAGCACCATTCACCTTACTCGCCAGACTGCGAGATTCTCCAGAAAGAAAGGAAAATTGTGGAGTAAAAGACCCTGGACTGGCTGACCTACAGAGGCTAAGAGAAAATTTGAATGCCTCCATCCTGTATGTACGACATTGGCACCAACAGCTCCGCCAATCCCAGTCACCTCTCAGAGCCGGAAGACTACTTCTGCCCCCTTGACTGTGGGGGCCACTTTCCTCCTTGTTGCTCCCGCACCACCAACTTCGGGAGTAACACCGCCCCCCCCCCCCCCCCCCCCCCCCCCCCCCCGACTGTCGGGGATGTCCGTCCCCACTTCTAAGCCAGAGAAGCGTAAGTCTTCTTCGGCGTCTTTCGCTAGGAAGGGGTCTCTTAAGTCACCCGCGTCCCAGGTTTCTACTAGTGGGAAAGACGACACCCATCAGTGGCTGAAAAGCTCAAAAGCAGCTGGTCGTAGGGCTTCACGCTCATCCTCAGTCCCGCAGACTGAGTCAGTGAAATCCTCCCGGCCAGGGAAACCCGAGGAGCGGCGAGAGAAATCCAAAAAGAAGACTGCTAAGACCGAGGAAATTGCGGTGGCGCCCACATCACTGCTACCTACAAGCTCTGCATCTGAGGATGGGGTGGAGATTCTGGCGTCCGCTGAGGACCTCGATCTCGCCAGACCCTCAGACACAATGCGTATAGAATACTTGGGCAAAAATTCGGTGGCAGCAGGTGACCCTGAGGTGTAAACTGCCTCATTGAACATTCCGTGCCTTCCCAGTCTCACGATGACATCATCCTCCAGTGGAATTGCGGCGGTTTTTTCCACTGCCTGGGTGAGCTACGGCAGCTGTTAAGCTGTACACCTGCTACCTGCATTGCCTTCCAGGAAACCTGGTTCCCAGCAATGTGGATCCCTGCCCTCCGTTGCTATAAGGGATATTACAGGAATCGTAGCGACTATAATCGAGTGTCAGGTGGAGTTTACGTTTATGTCCTAAAATTAGTCTGTAGTGACGCTGTACCCCTTCAAACCCCTCTTGAAACTGTAGCTGTCAGAATAAGGACAACACAGGAAATAACTGTCTGCAATTTATATCTTCCTCCAGATGGTGCAGTACCCCTGAACGTATTAGCTGCACTGATTGATCAACTCCCTAAACCTTTCTTACTTCGGGATGTTTTAATGCCATTCAGTGTGGCTCATGGTAGTTACTCGGTCATTGATTTATCAATTTGCAGCCCAGGACTTACCCTATCTTTCCACTGGAGAGCACATGACGACATGTGTGGTAGTGACCACTTCCCCATCTTCCTGTCACTGCCCCGGCATCAGGCCCACAGATGCCTCACCAGATGGGCTTTAAGCGAGGCAGACTGGGTAACTTGCACCTCTGATGTCACCGTTGAATCTCCTCCACACTTTAACATCAATGTGATGGTTGAGCAGGTGACTACAACAATTGTTTCTGTGGCAGAAAACCCGATCCCTTGCTCTTTAGGGTGCTCCCTCGTAAGGCAGTCCATTGGTGGTTGCCGGAAGTCGCTGAAGCAATTAAGGAGCATTGGTGAGCTCTACGGGGACATAAGCGGCACACTTCCCTGGAGCACCTCGTAGCATTTAAACGGCTCTGCACCTGCGTTCGCTGACTTATCAAACAACAGAAGCAGGCGTGTTGGAAGACATATGTCTCGACCATTGGGTACCGTACGTCACCTTCCCAAGTCTGAGCAAAGATCGAATGTCTTTTCGGGTACCAGACCCCAACAGGTGTTCCCGGTGTTAACATAAATGGCGTGTTATCTGCCGACACAAACGCAGTTGCCGAGCACTTTGCTCGAGCCTCTGCGTCGGAGAATCACCTCCCATCCTTTCGCGCTCTCAAATGGCAGCTGGAAGGGAAAGTCCTCTCATTGACTACACGCCACAGTGAATGTTATAACGCCCCATTTACAGAGTGGGAGCTCCTCAGTGCCCTTGCACATTGCCCTGACACAGCTCCTAGGCCTGATCGAATCCACAGCCAGATGATTAAACATCTCTCATCTGACAACAAGCAACATATCCTCATCATCTTCAACCGGATCTGGTGCAGTGGCATCTTTCCGTTACAGTGGCGGGAGAACACCATCATCCCAGTGCTCAAACCTGGTAAAAACCCGCTTGATGTGGATAGCTATCAGCCCAACAGCCTCACCAACGTTCTTTGTAAGCTGCTGGAACGTATGTTGTGTCGGCGGTTGGGTTGGGTCCTGGAGTCACGTGGCCTACTGGCTCCATGTCAGGGCAGCTTCTGCCAGGGTCACTCTACCACTGATAATTTTGTGTCCCTCGAGTCTGCCATCCGAACAGCCTTTTCCAGATGCCAACACCTGGTTGCCGTCTTTTTTGACTTATTTAAAGAATTTGACACGACCTGGCGACATCATATCCTTGCCACATTGTACGAGTGGGGCCTCCGGGGCCTGCTCCCGATTTTTATCCGAAACTTCCTGTCGCTCTGTACTTTCCGTGTCCAAGTTGGTGCCTCCCGTAGTTCCATCCGTATTCAGGAGAATGGAATCCCGCAAGGTCTGTATTGAGTGTCTCAATTTTTGGTGGTCATTAACGGTGCAACAGCAGCTGTCGGGCCCTCCGTCACGCCTTCTCTGTATGCAGACGACTTCTGCATTTCGTACGGCTGCTCCAGTACTGGTGTTGCTGGGCATCGCCCAACGGGAGCCATCCACAAGGCACAGTCATGGGCTCTAACCTATGGCTTCCTGTTTTCTGCCATGAAGATGTGTGTTATGCATTTCTGTCAGTGTCATACTGTTCATCCGGAACCGGCACTTTACCTTAATGACAATCCACTGACTGTAGTGGAGACATATCGATTCTTAGGTCTGGTTTTCGATGCTAGTTTGACTTGGCTTCCTCATCTTCGTCAGCTTAAACGGATGTGTTGGCAGCACCTCAATGCCCTCTGCTGCCTGAGCAACACCAACTGGGGTGCAGATCGCTCCATGCTGCTGCAGCTCTACAGAGCCCTTGTTCAATCCTGCCTTGATTATGGAGCGTGATCTATGGTTCAGCGGCACCCTCAGCATTCTGTTTGCCCGACCCATTGCACCATTGCGGAGTTCGACTAGCGACAGGAGCTTTTAGGACGAATCCGGTGACAAGTGTACTGGTGGAGGTTGGAGTCCCTCCATTGAAGCCCCATTGAAGATCAGATGTGCACGACTGCTCGCCAGTTACGTTGCACACATTCATAGCTCTCCTGAACATCCTAATTACCGTCTTCTTTTCCCAACCGTGGCGGTTCACCTCCTGCATAGGTGGCCCAGGTCAGGGCTAACGATTGCAGTTTGCGTGCGATCGCTTCTATCTGAACTAGAATCCTTGCCTGTACCACCTCTCCTAGAGGTCCATTCATGTACACTTCCGTGTTGTAGCTTTGTCTGGACCTTTCACGTGACCCTAAGGACTCTCTTAACCCTGCGGCTCTTCAGTGTCACTTCCTCTCGTTTCTTGAAGTGTTCAGGGGCTCTGAAGTAGTTAACACCGACGGCCCGATGGCTGACGGTAATGTTGGCTTTGCGTTTGTCCACAGAGGCCATATTGAACAGCATTCCTTGTCCGATGGCTGCAGTGTATTCACTGCAGAGCTGGTGGCCGTATCTCGTGCACTCCAATATATCCGTTCGTGCCCCGAGGAATCGTTTCTACTGTTTTCCGACTCCTCGAGCAGCCTATGAGCTATCGACCAGTGCTACCCTCACCGTCCGTTGGTAGCGTCCATCCAGGAGTCCGTCTCTGCCCTGGACCGGTCCCGTCGTTCAGTGGTGTTTTTGTGGACTCCGGGACACGACAGCATCCCAGGCAATGAACTTGCCGAGGCTGGCCGAACGGGCTACGCGGAAACCGCTTCTGGAGATGGGTATCTCTGAACCTGACCTGCATTCTGACTTACGCCACAAGGTTTTTCAGCCCTGGGAGACGGAATGGCATAACAGTACACACGACAAACTGCATGTCATTAAGGAGACTACGAATGTGTGGAAATCTTCCTGCAGGACTCTCGCAGGGAATCAGTTGTCCTCTGCTGGCTCCGCATTGGCCACGCCTGGGCGACCCACAGTTACCTCCTGCGCCCTGAAGATCCGCCTCAGTGTCGGTGCGGTGTCCGGTTGGCAGTGGCCCACATTCTGGTGCACGGTCCCACTTTCACTGCCCAGCGACGAAATCTTGGGTTACCGGACTCGTTGCCGCTAGTTTTATCTGACAATGCCTCGTCGGCTGATTTAGTTTTATGTTTTATTCGTGAGGGTGGGTTTTATCATTTGATCTAAGTTTTAGCACGTGTCCTTTGTCCCTCTGTGTCATCCACCCCAGTGCTTTTAGGGTGGAGGTTTTAATATGTTGCAGAGCTACTGGCTTCTCCTTTTTATTCTTGTGGTTGGCCAGCCACTGCGATCTGCTTTCTCGTTTTACTCTCTTCTGTTTCTAGCATCACTTGTTTTCACGTCCTCTTTTGTTCCTTTTAGTGTTCATTGCCTTTCCTTTGTTCTCACGGTTTTTCCTTTCTCTCCATTTTGTGTTATATGTCTGGTCTGTTTTATTCTCACATTTGTGGAAATTGTTTTATTAGGAACAAGGGACCGATAACCTCATAGTTTGGTCCCTTGTCCCCTCTTTTAAATCGACCAACCGACCGACCCAAATCGGCATTTGCAAATTTCAGCTGGTCTGGCTATTCCAAGTGTTTCGTACCTTTTGATTGGAACATTCTTTATATAAACCTTCGCCGTATACTGCCCATAAACATTGTACTGCACAAAAACATTGTACGATTGATAACACTACAGAAAATAAAGTGTAACAACATGGTGGAAAGGTGCATATGCTGTGTTCAGAAATGCTTTTAGTTGTAGAGGCAAGTCATGTTCGCCAGTGGTGAAACGTATGTCTGGCAAGAAAGTGTAAGTTAGAAGTGCAGCATGTATGCAAAATATGCATATAAGTAGTATCGAAATGAAAAGGTACGAAACATTGTAACAACCAGACTGGTTGAAATTTGCTTAGGCTGCTTTGGGATAGCTTAGTGAAACATTGAGGGACAAGAAATGTGCATCATCACCTCTCCCTGAAGTATACAAAGCCGTACCATCAGCAAGCGAGCCGACGCTGTCTTCTTCGACATCAGAGGTGCGAAACTCATCGAATTCCTTGTGCACAGAAAACAGTGCAAGTCCATTGAGAGCAAGCAACCTGGACTGCTTACGGAAGGAGTGATTCTGCTGTAGCACATCCACTTATCTCTGTGGTCACAAAAAGTGTAATGGCCAATTTCAAGTGGGAGCAGGTTGAGCAACTACCCTACAGACCAGACAGTTTTTGTCTGTTACAAAACGTCTCTGGGGGGTTGTGATTCAAACCAGACGACACACTGTATGACACAGTAGAGGACTATTGCACCAATTCGGAACTATTGTAGATCCGGGGCTGATGCCCGGAGCAGTCCGAGTTATAGTTTGAAAGTGTGTAGTCTCCACGTTAGTCATGTTTACATTTAGTGATTTTGCTGTTTCCTCTTCATTTACTGCTCTCATGTCAAATGAAAACAAAACGGATTTCTGTGGCCAGGAGCTATCAAGTGAATTAAAATACATTCACATAATTAGAGAAGACTAAAATATCTTATTAGTTTCATATTTTATTTTGTTTCCATCTTTCTGACAATCGAGCATTAATTGCCTTGCAGAACAATGAACTTATTTTTGTAAGTTTTCTAAAGAAATTTGGCTTTTATTAATCTTTTCCACTGAGGCAGTCAATGTATTTGAAACGAAGTGTTTTATTCCACACTATTGGCTAATTGTTCACTGCATTTCAAGCGCACGTTTTCATCTGCTCGCATGCATGGCATTATGCCATAATAAAGAACCAAACATGAAACTGGTACTCCAAGAAAATTAACATCTCGAAAACTACACTGAAAAGCTTAATATCAGGTCGAGGCCTACTTCATTGGGAATCAGGACATACGAATGTGCCCTTTAAGCCGAATTATGCATTTTAGTATGGTTCACGAAACTCCGATGCTCTTGGAGAACCCTCTGGTGTCTTGTTTCTTTTATGACACAATATAAGAACTTTTAATGTTTTACACGTATGAACATACGGGCTTCTTGCGTCATCGTAGCCGTGCAAGCGCGGTGACACCTGTTATCTAGCGCTCTCTGGCAACTGCTGAAAAGGACCTATTTCTACAGGTCGCGGGAAAATATTGCGAATGGTGGTTTGAAAAGCATTACTCTCACTTTCAAAGTAAATTTCCTTTTGCACAAGTTGAGCTATGTGTGAGAATGTACGATGAATTTCTTAATTTACAAAGCGTTTGACTCTCATTTAAAAATATACTCTTTGGTGATGAGCCATTTAGAAGAATTTCGAGCCCAGAAGATCACACATTTGTGTCGTTACTAAAAATTTTACTGCCACATTTGTGTGATGTATCTTAAAATGTAACATGCGCAGAAAAGATCAGCATTATATGTGAAAGCCTAGCTTCTCTTGCAGCTTATTAACATTAGAGACAAATATTATATGTTAAAGCTTTGCTTTTCTTGTAGCAACACTATGTATGTTAATTTAAACCATTAACTTTTTCTGTTTGTGTGTTTGCACTCCTTAACAGTGATCTTGCTATTGGCTGACTTCATCAGCTGCCCTACGCTCTGAATATCCGCTGTCATTGGCTGGCAAGATCACGTGACATTATCTGTGACTGGGCTACGAAAGTGCATCGCAATCTCGATTTCAATGTTTCAGAAAGTAACATGTGGTGTTTGGTGGAATTTGAATTTATACTTTGGTAATACAAAAATATGCAGTGTACATGTTGCTGCACATAAAAAATCTTTCCAAACCATGTTTAACCCCCCCCCCCCCGTTTTGTTTTCTGAAGTGCCGGAAAATTCTATATGCCTATATATAACCTTAACCATTCAAAGAATTGATAAGGTTTACAGTTCCAAGGAAAAATGTACTGCCTCTTAACATGGAAAAAATGTGTTTTCATTCGGGAGAAAATGTTCTTTTAACTGGGAGAAATCCGCGAATTGTTTTTCCTTGTCTGTGTGTACACCCTGACATAGCACAACATATTAAAATTCATTTATTCAGTTGCACACTGCAACATAAACTATAGATAATTAATATTATAATCTAGTTTTCTTTTTGGAGCAGTACGGATGGTGTTAGCATGTCCTCCATATAATAAAGATCACTTAGGACCACAAGAAAAGAGAACACCAGTGCTTTTTGCATGAAAACTTCCCTTGCTGATGTGTAGTAACACCTGTGTTCTCTTTTACCAAGAAATCACTGTAATTCCTCACCAGTTCCTGAAATACACACTTGTATTCGTACGTACAAAAGTGGGAAGATGTAGTGTGTCGTGTACAGGCGCTAGCAGTGAAGTGTAGGAATTGGAGTTGTGTCATTCCGTAATTTTTCCAGGAGCATCTCCGGCTTCCTCGGGCTCCGTCCCCGCGACACCGGTGCAGGAGTCTCGGCTGATGTTCTTCACCGGGAAGCCGCTGAACATCAGGCGCGGCAGGGGCCGGCCGCCCTACAAGGAGAGGACGACGCAGAGGCAGGGCCGGCGCAACTCCCTGGGCATCAAACTCAAGAGGTGGAAGAGGTGCGTGAACTGGCCTGCAGCCATCGGGGTTACGTAAAACTTGTAACGTTAATCGCCTTGTGATCTCGTCACATTACAGCTTGCGCCTTTCAGAATAACAAGTTTCCATCTTCAGGTACACACAGTCACAAAAATAAAAATATCTCATCGTAAAAGCTAGGAAAGGTTTCAGGGGTGGTAACTGGCACACTCGGTCTCTTCCCTCGGCAATCCTCTGTCGTGATCTATTGGAAGAACTTGATACGTTGCTGCACAGTACCAAATACGAAATTGATTTGAACAAGCGATTTACAAATAAGGAAAGTCATTTCTTTAGTAGCTTCGCGAGTGTGCTATAAACGGCAACCCTGGCTACAGTGTCACTCATTGTAGCTCCTAAATAGGCACAGTCATTAAATAAGACAGTCCGTCAGATAATATACTAATTTTGTACAGCAGTTACGTACAGTGGTACGGTGGGCTACAGATAATGTTTGCCCGGTTTTGTGTATTGTCAGTGGGCTGCCGGCTTGCAGTTTAATCTAAACCTGGGGTAGTTGAGTCGAGTCGAATGATGTTCTCGTTCCTCGTGGTATACTGAAAGACGAGCCGCCGGAAATCGTGGCAGCAGGTCTGGTAACCCACAGCAGGCCGGCTGCTGGCTGAACCGTGCAGCAAATTGTACTGGTGGCGGTGCGGTGACTTCTGAGGAACACAACTGAGCACGGAGAAATTTCATTCTGTTTACGAAGTGATTTGTTGCTTTTACTCATATTCTTGTGATCGTGTCTGTCTGAAGAAAGAAGCTCGTTCTTCTGAATCTGACTTGCTTTAATGTGATTAGATTTTAAAGTGATCAACATTATAAAAGTGGTTGAGCCAAAATATCCTCTTAAATTGTTAAGTTACAGTTGTGGGATTGTTCCCATCTAGTCATGGATTAAATTAAAGTACAAGACCATAATTTTTAGTCTGCTTTATTTTTCTTTTTTATGTGTATCATTGCTCACACAGAACAGTTGTGCTCTAAAGCGAGCTCGTTGTGCTGTCACACGTAATGCTCGTGTAATGGTTATAGTGTGAAATTTAGTTTGTGTAAAGGAGCTAATATATTAGATTATTGCAACAATACCCCATTAAGTATTGCATTTCTTAAGACCCTCTCATTTAGTTTTACTAATGAAGAAATTTTAATGCATTTAATGACTCTTTGTTTATGAGTTGATGACTTTCATGTTTAATAGCATATGCATTTTCTGCACGTATACTCTGCTGAAACTGCTAACAACTGGCATCACAAAGAGTTGATTATATAAATATGTCAAAGGAGATTGTGACGTAGGACTGTGTCCAGCTGCGTGTGGTGGGTCGATAAGCATTGGGGGAGGCTGGAGTTTCAATCTCTGTGGACACTGAGCTTGTTGTCCACGACACTTTGCATTACGACAACCGAAGGACACCTGGAAACACGACATTTGCTGTTACCACACCATATGTTCTTATGGGAATGATGCAGGCTGCCTCTGAGTCAGATGGTGTACGATTTTGTGGTAGCATATACTGAGACTTGAGGTGTTCCTCTTTTTGCTGGTGTGTATTTGTCAATTTATTGGCATCTGACTTTTTAGGAAACTTTATGAAAAACACAAATCCAAATTTTAATTTTTTATCAACTTATTCTTTTGTAAAAAAAAAAAAAAAAAAAAAAAAAAATTTGCCGCTTTTTCTCGCAATTCTTAAGCACAGAACATGACACCATTTTGCAAGTTATTATTTGTGCTTGTGAAACAAGATTTTTGTGGTTTAATATCAAGAATGACTATAATGAGCCAATAGCGTACTTAAAAGTAGTCTATGTTGATGGGTATTATTTTTAGTCAATATATTTAATATTCTCACTTTGATTAAGTTCCAATAACTTTGGTTGAGCGGGTAAACTATTTAACATACGTGAAATAAAAACACTGAATTCCTCCATATTTGTTTCCGATGATTCTTCTCACTTCGTAGCTAATTGAATGTTTAATACAGTGAAACCTAACTTTTACGCGTTTCAGGCGACTTGAAAAAAAATAGTGTAAAACGCGGGAAAATGTAAAATGTGGGAAATAATGTTTTAAGTTGTAAAAGTTACGTATAGGATATCCCCTTTCACTTTAGATGTATGTACATAACAGGCATCGAAAGACATGTCAGCGACGTTTTTATTATCTAATAAAGGTCTACTAGCTAATAAAAACTGCTGATGTAACTGGAATTGATAACTGCCTGGGAAGTGGAAACATTTGACTTAGTTTCAAACGTCACGATCGATGTTTTTGGAAAGCCTGCAGCCATCATTCATTATTTAAATAATGAAATACTGCACTAGTTACGTATTTTTTTGTGCTTAGCACGATGCGTTTAGAGAATTTTTTCTTGTTGTCAAGTGCAAATATGCAAATAAGTCTTCTGTATGGTGTTTGAACACGTGTTATTCTGCGCCTTTTTGAGGTTATCAGGTACTGTGCCTCATCAGTTATGTAGAAAACCACACACATGTGCAAACTGTCACTCACATTGGTTGTTTGTGTAACATTGCAAAAAATACATACGTAAATACTGCATTTGACGACGAGAATAAATTCTCGAAACAGTTTTGCTTAGCACGAGTACAATACATAACCGGCATTGTGCTTACACTAAAAACATTTGAGCAACACAAAGTGAATGAAGGTGTCAACAAGTGCTCCACACAGCCACACACTAAATACTGTTCGACAAAGGTGTCACGACGATCACAACAATCACGAAACTGCATTTGCGCAGTAGAGACAGTTTGGAAACGGTTGTGATCGGTCTGGATATCTTGATTTGAACGAACCTAGTTATATACTCCTATCAGCCAACACGCCACGTAAAGCTGGGCAGCTGCGGGAGATATGACACGATTTGTTACAACTTTTACTTGTTTACCCGTTCAGATCTGCTGAATAGAGTGCCATGGTGTCAAGAAACTTAACCACCTAATATTTGTTAGCACTACTGGATGGCCAACATTATGCCAGCATCATATTTTCTCTGCAAACATTTTTTGTTACTGTGTAAATCGCGGAAATATTATAAATATATTGACGGAAAATCAGGTGCAAATTAATATTGTGGGCATAGGAAATTTGACAGGACCGATAAAAAAATGTCGTTAAGGGCGGGAACACGTTAATTCCGGGCACGTAAAAGCTGGGTTGTACTGTATGTCACTTGATTCCTCTCTGACAGTATACAATACAAATATATTTAATTTGAATGGAGATTAAACATCCCCATTACATCAATTGTAGGCTCAAAGCCAAAGCTTTTTTATTTCAGTTACTTTTAATTATTGTAATAAAGCACAATGAGGCTCTGGACAGTGTGAAGTCCATTTTCTTGAGGTCACTATCCGTATGTCAGCAACTGGCACTGTAAAACTCTGCATCGACAGAGAAGTACAGTGCCACATTGCCATCGTGTCGTGTGGAACAGAAGACAAACATTGTGTCACTATGTTGAAATTAAGTTAATCTAAATATAATGAAATAAAAATTTATAAATGTTCACCTGATGTTGCTTAGACGGGAAAGACATCGGTGTTAGCATAAGCATTTCTAACATTACAAAGTGTGAGAATGTTTTACAGCTCATTGGAAATTTTCCAAGGAAACTTAGAACCTACAGGATTGAGCCAGGTAAAGGTCTTCTGAATTCCAGAAACAGTATGTTAGTGCCAGAAGCCAAAAGCCTGGAAGTTACTGTTTTGAAATAAATTGCTGCTAAGAACAGGATGTATACAACCCGGGACAACTGGGAGATCTGGGAAAACCTGGGAATGTTTTCATCCGTGAAAAAACTGGGAAAATCCTTGGAACTTTTTAGAATTCCGGGAATTTTTTGTTGTTTTAGTTCTCAATTAAGTTTTTGTAATTTTGACTGGTAAGAATCGATACTCTAACAAAGGATATCACTCTATCCTGCTACTGCAGGATAATACTGCAACAATAAAATGTGAACGAGAAAACAAAATGAAAATAAACCATAAATTGCAAAGGAAATGTGCCATATACAACAATTAAACACAGTGCTCATACAAGGGTTTGCCAACAGCAAAGTGTGTCAAAGGCTTTAGGAAGACTGTGCAGTGCTTCATAACAACAAATTGCCTCTGATGAGTGTGACGTCACAACTGTTAACTTTAGATGTGTTTTAGCAGTTATGAGCGGGCTCATGTGCATCCCCAGTTGAGTGGCATTTGAGTAGTACCTTCTCCCGTTTCTGGCTGCAGAAATGTGACTGTTGGCTGTGTAAGCAGTTGCTAGATGCAACCAGGAAAAATTTTACTGCCGCGCGGTGGCGGGCCCGGATCTATGACGGGTGGGGGGCGGGAGGTGCCAAATTCACATTCTTGAGGAGGAAAAAACCTTGCTTCAGAAAGAGCCTAGCATCCAGTGCACGTTGGTCTATCGATTACTCATACGATTTTGATGCGCATCCCTGTTGGTTTTTGAACACAGTCTGTAAGTTGATTTCTGAATGAATAATAAGCTGCGCGGGGTAGCCGTGCGGTCTGAGGCGACTTGTCACGGTTCGCGTGGCTCCCTCCGTCGGAGATTCGAATCCTCCTCCTGGCGTGGGTGGTGTATGTGTTGTCCTTAGCCTAAGTTAGTTTAAGTTAGATGTCCTTAGCTTAACTTAGTTTTAAGTTAGATTAAGTAGTGCGTAAGCCTAGGGACCGATGACATCAGCAGTTTGGTCCCATAGTAAAAAAATAAAATAAAATAAAATAAAAAAAATCATAAGTTGATTTTTGAATGCGTGCATGCGTACGTGATGTCTCTGTCGGGGAATCCTCATCGCATCTAGAAATAAACTTTCCTGCAGGCAAAAGGGGACCGGCTATACAAGCTGAGCGGAGTAAAGATGAACGAGTGAACGCCAATCGTTGTCTGATTATGCTGTTGTTTAGATTTGCGAATGATCAGCGTTGCTATAATTACTAGGGAAATCCATAGATTCAGACTACCAGAGTGGAAATAAATGACTAACAGAAATAAGAGGTAAGAAAGATTTATGTATTATCGTCTCGGTATATCCAAGAAAATGAAATTTTGACAGAAAATTTTAGGCCAGATTGCTACACTAGTAAGGACCAGTTGTACAGTCCCCAGCTAGCAGCCGCTTAAGTTCTATTCTGGAAGTAATGCGGAAAACGTGTTGTACGAACAAGTAACAACGCCTAACCAGAGAATAATTGCGGGATCACCAAACCTGTGATTCTGGCAGGGTTAGTGAACAAATTTTGACAATGGCAGGAATAGCTACAGAATTGGTGAAGACAAGATAGTTTGTTAGAACGAGGAAGGAGAAGAAACCGCGACATCACACAAATTATGGAAGAGTAAGACGATTCCAGATTTATATAAAAATTTCGTAATACTACTTTTCTACCTCATGCTTGAGAAACTGGTATGTATGAATGAAATGTGAAGCTATTTCCCAACATAAAGCTTTTTGCTTGTAGTAGGCCGTATAGGCATTTGATATCGGTTATTTCGTGAATTATATTGTCACGTTATAAGAATGACCATTTGTGCCAAAACAGTCTCGTTTATTTGGTGTGTGTTACAAAATTACTGCAATATTGGAAAGGCCTATTTTGTTTTATATAGCAGCCAGTGACAAAATAGACATAATCAGATCGAGAAGCCATACCAGTCTAGGGTATTATTTGTATTAACGGCTTTTTCAGTATTAGATAATGACTTTTCAATTTTTCATGTTGCGAAACGTTTGACGAACTTTGATGAGGTAATAGATTCTTTCGCAGAAAGGAAAGCACGCCATGTAAAGCTGTAGCAAGATTAGAGAGAAAACAATGTTAGGAGCTAAGGATTGAAGAAATGTGTGCTGTATTGCTTGTCTCTTGTCTTTACTCGTTTTATGTATCATATATTTAATTTTATGTCACCCAAAACAGAAAGTTATTAGCTAACAGGCAATAAAGAGTGCAAATTTTCTGAAGAGTTCTTGTTCCTCTGATTGCAATTATTTTTTTTTTTTTAAGGGAGGGAGCAGTAGAGGCACCACAGGACATTTTAATTTCCACTGTCCTGAATGTAGCTTGATGGCATCCAGTTCAAAATATACACGTTTCAGTTCCACGGAGTGAAATACAGTGACGTGCGATAGGAGAATGCTGTGTGAAGCGGGGTGGCACTGCACTCTGGCACACTTAAGACCAAATAACGTGTCTTACATTTCCTCGAACACATATGTTTTATGTACCAGACTCTTCAGAAAGATGCGCACTACAAAATGAAGATATTTTTGAAAATTCGACTTTTTCAAATTTTTGACGCCATATCTCAAACGCTCAAGGGAAGGAAGCTGGGAGGGGGGGAGTGCCATTATCTTAGTATTGCCCCGGTTCGGAAATATCGCAGTCTGAGTCAGAGTGGGGAAGTGTGTAGTCTCCACGTGACCCGTGTTTGTATTTAGTGATTTTGCTGTTTCCTCTTTGTTTACTGCTATAATGTCAAATGAAAACAAAATGGATTTCTGTGGCCGGGAGCCATCAAGTGAATTAAAATACATTCACAAAATTACAGAAGACTTTTATACGTTATTAGTTTCAGATTTTATTTTATTTCCACTTTTCTGACAGCCATGCATTAATTGCCTTGTAGAACAACGAAGTTATTTTTGTCTGTTTGCTAAATAAATTTGGTTTTTATTAATCTTTTACGCTGAGGCAGTCAGTGTGTTTGAAACAAAGTGTTTAGTTCCACACTATTGGCTAATTTCAACTGCTCGCTGCATTTCAAGTGCACGTTTTCCACTTCTAGCACGTATGGCATTATGCCATAATAAAGAATCAAAAATGAGTTAATACAGTACTGGTACTCCAAGAAAATTTATGTCCCGAAAGTCAACTGAAAAGCTTAATATCAGGTCGAGGCGTACTTCGTTGGGAATAAGGACATAAGAATGTGCTCTTTAAGTATGCAATTTAAATGTGCCATTTTAGTATGCTTCACAAAATTCCGATGCTCTTGGAGTAGCCCCTGATGTCCTTTTTTCCTTTTATGACGTAATGTAAGATCTGGTGTTTACATGTACAAACATATGGGCTTCCTGCATCATAGCAGCTGCCAAAGTGCGATGGTGACTGTAATCTAGCGCTCTCTGACGACTACTGAAACAAGCCTATTTCTAACAGGTCACGGGAAAATATTGCGAACGGTGGTTTGACAAGCGTTACTTTCAAAGTAAATTTCCACTATATCTTAGTGTGAAAGCTTAGCTTCTCGTGCAGCTTATTAATGCTATATGTGTAAGCTTTGCTTTTCTTGTAGTACCAATATGTATATTAATTTAAAACATTAACTTTTCCCGTTTGTGTATCCGCGCTACTTAACAGTGGTGTAGCTATTAGCTGACTACATCACATATCCTGTGATCCGAATATGCGCTGTCATCGGCTGGCAGGATCACGTGACACGAGCTACGACTGGCTTACAAAAGCGCATCGCAGTCTCGATTACAGTGGTTCGGAAAGTAACGTGCGGTGTTGGGTGGTGGAATTCGAATTTACATTTTTGTAATATGAAAATATGCAGCGTACGTGTTGATGCACATCAAAAATCTTTCCAAAAGGAATTTTCTTCCCTGAGTTTTGTTTTCTAAAGTGCCGGGAAATTCTAAGCCAGTGTATAAAAACATAACCGTTCAAAGGATTGATAAGTTTTACTGTTCCGAGGGAAAATATACCGTCACTTAATAACATGGAAAAAGTGTATTTTTAACCGGGAAATCTGGGAAAAATCCGGGAATTTTTTTTCCTTGTCCATGTATACGCCCGGAAGAAATGGCTGAGATCTTGATTAGTGTATAGTAAATAGTTGGTATGTTGCACATAGTGTTTCCTCAGTCATTTGTAAATTAACTTGAAAATGCTATTTCTTTGAAAATAGTATCTCAATAAAATTGTAAGATAATATTAATACGAACATTAAAAATAGGAAGCGACACAAGAACATATTAGCGATCGATATCTAATTCGTGCAGCATTTTGCAGTAACGACGAGAATACTCCGAGAATTTTTGAAACCTTTGTCTCCTCACTCCTCAGGACTCGTCGATACGGAGTCTATATTTGCGAAGTGCCAAATAAAGTTTCTAGTTTATTCACAGTTATTCTCAGCTGCTTGTAATTTAAGTGGAAAATATTACTGGTATTTATGCTGGACACCACGTGAGCTCATGGACCCGTCTTTTATTTTAAGCCAAATGTGTCACGTTGCGGCGCTTAAGACTTCCTCAGGGGACCGGTCACAGAAGCAGTTATCTGGTGAAATGTCAGATATTGTCAAAAACGACAATATTTGATTGGTACATCTGAAGAAGCCTGTGAGAGAGACAAACACAGGTGTGCGCACAAGTGCCCTCGCACAAACAAACATCAGTGCTAACAATAGACACGTGTTTCATACACAGCACTAACCGAACGCCACAGGATACTTCCACACTAGACGTGACTCGGCATCAAGTATACAGTTCTTATAATCGCAGAGATCGGCTTACATTATTTAAATTTTGCACGACATTATGTGAAGCCAAAGTTTTGACGGCTGCAATTCACCATTGTTACTAGGGTACCAGAGTTGTAAATGGCGGCACAACAACTTGTTGTTTTAGAAGGTTGTAGTGTCAAATCTCATGAAATACTGTTAAATTTTTCTTCTTTTTAAATTTGGTCATCAGACTTTCGTTATTATTTTTATTCAGTTAAGTGATTTAAATGTAATTTTTATACCACATCTTTTTTGTCGTATTGACCTTTTTATTTGCACTTATTTTTCTTCCTCTCGTTTCTTTTTTGTTTGGAACCTGCCTGTTTCAACTATAATCTACAGCCGAGTGCCGAGCAGGACTGCTTGTCGGTTGGTCGAGTGGCAGTTCGTGTAGCCAGTGTGAGGACAGTTTTGAGTTACCGACGAATGACAGTGAGAAATTACAGTTTGGTTTTATGCTGAAACTGAAATTTTTATATCTCGAGTTCGTTCGTAGTGGTTAGCTTTAATCACCACGAGCAAACTGATTGTAATTTCAGTTGTACCACTGGTTGTTAACAGCTATTTTTTCAGATACATTGCATGTCACGAGGTCGTGGTAAGGTTAGAACACGAGTTTAAATTCGGGGCCAAAATATGCATCGTCTGCTGCAGTTCAGTCACTGGTCATTTAAATCGGCTGTCGAGATAGCGTGTCGCATTTCTGCTACACATTTAACGCCATCTGTCAAGTGGCCCACCACGTTTGTGTGTAACATATTACTAAATGATAGCCGGCAGCCGATGTGGCGAGTGACAGACGTCAGCTATCGAGTAATTGTAATTGGACTATAGTTGTGGTGCAATAAAGGACACACAGCTGTGAGGTATCTTACCTACTGCTTTTACATCGGCAGCCGTGAGTGAGTCTGAATACTGAAGAAGAAAATTTGATATGTGATTATTACCTACAATACAGATAATTAATATTGCGACATAGTTGTATTCGTTGTAGGCTGATAGTTGCTTTTCGTATTAGTTTGTATTGCAAAGTATGAGAATGTTGCAGAACAGTAAAATACCGTGCCTGGCGAAACAGCCGTAAACGTATGTAGCGGAGTGGAGTGCCAGCAGACTAATTGTTGACAGTAAGTCTAGGTGTTTCAAAGTGGCTGAAGCTCTCGCATTTACTTTTTTTTTTCAGTCTGACGAAAGAATCTCCCAGCAGAGAAGGCGACCCCGAGCAGCCGAGCCCGGCAGGAGACGGAGATGGGGCCGGAGCCGAGACGGAGAAGGCACTACTGCCCGAGGAGCCACCCTACTTCCCTGAGCAGTGGTACGTAGCTCTGCAGGTCTTACTGCTGGCCTGTGACACTGTCAAAAGATTCGTGGTGTGCACTTTGCTAGTTGTCTTGTACGTTACCAAAATTAATTTCAAACATTGGAAACTCCAGGTAGGAATATCAGTGTAGGAAAAGACGGATTACTACTCACTGTAAAGAAGACACGTCAAGTTGCAAATGAGCAGAATTAAAAGACACTTACATTGAAGCTTTCGGCTTCAGCCTTTATCAGTAAAAGAGAGAGACACGGCATTCGTATAAACGAGCGAACATATCTCGTGCACACGTGATTGCCGACTCTAGCATCTCGGGCCGGAAGGCAACTCTCACGTGGGATGTGAGCAGCAATCTGGAGGACACGGGGAAGGGGAAGGGGTAGTAGTGTGCTGGTGGGGAGAGAGATGAATGCTGTCTGGTGGACTGTGCAGGGACCAGGTTGCGGACAGGTTGTGGGGCGGGGAGGTGAGGCTAAAAGGAATAGAAAAACCCTGTTTATTTGCCGCCCTCTGCCAACGCCGTGCCTCTTGCCATTCTAGTCCCTGCTCACTTCACTAGACAGCACCTGTCTGTCTCCCCACCCATACACTGCTATCCCTTCCCCGTCCCCTCCAGACTGCTGCTTGCATCCCACGTGATAGCTGTCTTCCAGCCCGAGATACTGGAGTCACGTGTGCATGAGGTGTACTTGCTTGTGTGTATGAATGGTGTCCTCTCTCTTTTACTGATGAAGACTGTGGCTGAAAGCTTTATGTAAGTGTATTTTAGTTGTACCTGTCTCCAACTTAACATGTCTTCTTTACAGTAAGTAGCAATCTGTCATTTTCTGAGATTAGTTTCATTATTTTTGTCACAACATTCTCACTGGAAGTTACTACTGGTTCCAACAGCAAAGAAATTCGTGAGTGACTACTTATTTTTCTATATTACATGTGTGAGTGCAGTTTTGGGTCAATCCATACCAAGTGGTCCAGCACTGGTTGCTTAACCATCTCAGAAAAAATTGATATTTGCTGGGTGAATTCCATCATGTTTGGTGGACTCGGAAGGGAAAAAAATTTTGTTATCGTTTAGAAACAGCAGTTATTTTTGTTTCAGGCTGCAAGCATTCTTTCATATTTACAAGCATCTGCAGTTTTTTTAAATTATTCGGCAATGGCTTGCCCCAGACCTTTCAAATAAGAAGCATTTAGTTCAGCACACACTGGAATAGCTGAATGTACTTCTTAATATATTTGTAATAGCTCAAAGTTAATGATTGCTAATAAAAAAAACTGAAATATTGAGCAGTATTTTTCCAAAGAAGGAGTAATTTATTAATGTTAATATTTTTTGTGCTGTTACACTACAAAGTATAGTTGTTTAGAGTATGAATGGTGAGAAACTTACACTTAAAAAAATACACTTCTAAAAAAATGGATTTTTGGATGTTTTCATTCGTTGGCCTGCAATATCTATGTTTGGGGATTAGATAAAAATCTGAAAATTACCCTTAATAGACCTTTATGATTTCAGAGTTCGTTATAAATTTCAACTTTGAGATGCAAAGGGAATTCACGAAGAAGGGAAAAAAAATTACCAATATGAGTGAAAATATCTGTACTAATGGCTAAAGTGTATCAGGTACTACGTAATTTAAGGATATGTATGATCACTTAAAAAAAAACAAACTGATTATGTTATTATGTTCTCACTGCATTTGTTTTTACTGCTTTGTTTGTTAAACGATGGAGAAATATCTTCACTCAGTTTGGGCATTAAGTTAAGAGTTTGCCCAGTCACAGTTGTAAATTCCAGGGGAGACAGCTTCTTCAGCACATTTTTAACAGGCATTCAGGCTTCAAGATTTCAAGTTTTTAACCAAGGTCCTCGGTCCTGGGGGGTGGTAAATGTAACATCTCTGTTTTGACGATCAATATTATCAACTTCTGTAATCCGTCACTGTTCGACATAAACACAAGCTGCTGTGTGAAACATCAGTGGTGCAGGTTTTCCACATTGATGTAGTTCACTGTCAGGTGATGTTGATATGAACTTCCACTTGCGCAAGTTGTGTGACTGACGTTCAAAACAATGAAAACTTTCGGCGCCTCTTATCTACTGACAACTGTCTAACCTTTCCTCCGAGACATTCACATAGAGTTCTTGTATTTCCTCACATTTTACAGAAACATTGGTAATCCCATTCACCTGTTCTTCTCAGAATTGTCTTGGGGTGTCAAGATTTGATTCTCATAGGGTCGCTGCAGACTAGCTGTCGTGACAGTTTGCTTTGTTGTACCCCCGTCACCATTGCACGCATTCTTCCTGTGGGGTGATGCAAAAAAGTACCATTCTGCATCAAGTCCTTGGTCATCTTTGTGAAAGTTGATATTAACAATAATCTTTTTTTTTTTTAATATTAGCTTGCAGTACCATGAGAGTAGATCAGTTTGTTTATGGAAGGGTGGTGCTGTTTCATTTGGTTAGTTAATTGTAGTTGAAAAGTGTGCACTGCTGTAGCGCTGTGTTCAAGGTAGTAACTTCTGACACAAAGAAAAGTTGGCATGAATTAAGCATTTGTCAATTGCCCAGGTTTTCTCTTTTTTTTTTTTCTTGCTTTCAGAAATTTACCCGAAAGGATACATTTTCGGGTTTTCAAAGCTAGCCACCAACACTCCAAAAACTCTTTTAACGGTTTTGTAATTGTCACCTTTCATATTCTGTCTAGTGTCAGCCGTTGTTTGTGTTCTGTATTGGCAGGTATCAAATCACCTCTTCCTGATTCTTCAAACATGTGAAGTAAAGCTTGTTTGCCTGGACAATCTTGACATTTTCCCATGATCATACTGTTGTAACTGTCAATATTGCAAACCAGAACTTCCAAAAGGTCTTTGCAGTCAGCTCTAAGATTGGTCCCATCTATCTTCAACTTTACATTCTGGTGATACAAACAAATGCAAACATTTTGGATGCCAGGTGCCCCTCCAATAATACACCATATCAGTCTCAGCTTGCAGAATTCAAAGTTTTTCATTTTAATGTCAATATTTTCTTTTTTGGTTTCAGTGAATAGTTAATTTAAATTATACAGTATTAACCTATTTTGTTTCTGAACCTTTGTACCATTTTCTTTCACAGAAACACAATCTTTTTACCAGGCATCAAATAGCTGTTATTGTCAACTTCATAAAAACTAATAATCTTTCTATCGTGTTTTTATCTTTGAAATTAGACGCGTTTTTCTCTTTTGCTAACTGTCTTGTGATTTTAATCAAATGTTCTGACACATTAAATTCATCAATAACTTTTCTCGGCTCTAAGAATTTGGTAGTAAACTGATAATCTTAACTTTATCCTCTTTGTTTGAAGTACAACATTTAGCTTTTAGCTTTTCAGTCAAATCATCATATTCGGTCGGAGAAGTTCTAGAAGTCTCATCTGGTTCAGTGCAACTTTTCTTTCGAAATGAAACTTCGAAATTCTTTTCGGCAGTAGTGTACCATTTTCTCAATTATGCATTCAGTGCAAAAGGTCTTTTTTCTTCACGTAATTTTCTAATTTCAGTAGCAGGCGATAAACATAGGATTTCACAAGCTAAATCCACATTTTTTTAATAGTTTCTGCTGAGTCACGAAATTCCTTATCTGAGCTATCACGCTCTCTTTCTTTGTTAATGACAAATGTCTTAGAATAACATGCTGGACACAATGACCTTCCTGGTAAAAAGAACTTTTATTTTTAAAATAATGGTTAAACATTATTTTTCTCAGACCTTTTGTTATGGGTATCCTACGTTTTTTAAAAGAATCCAAGCAAGATGGCCAAAAAGGTGATAAAATTTTTTTAAGCATTTAATTTCACAGTACTTGCAAGTTGAGTTAACCTCTGAGCCAACCCATTAGTAAAACAACACTTTTTCTTCTTTGCTGTAATCTTCAATTAAAGTAATGTCTTTAGGAAACAATCCATACACACTTTTATGGCAAGATTCATTAATAAGAACCCCAATAGAAGACAGAGATTCCATTGTTAAACTGCACACTTCGAAAGCCTGTTGTTAACTCAGTATGAGTGAACAGATGTTGTTGGAAGGGGGAAAACAACACACAGACTTGTATGGGCTTGTCTGTGAGCCTGTACAGACTTGCAGATACTATCTGCTAGCCCATTGGTACATTCTGCAGGGGATTGTTTCGACAATCAATCATTCATTACTGTTTTTTCGTGTGTTTAAATTAATTAATTGAAATAGTTTATTCCTTTAGTCTAGGTATTGAATGGAATAGGAAGAGACCCAAATAACCGGTAGAATTAGATATACCCTCTGCCATCAATCTCATGATGGTTTGTAGAGTATAGATGTAGATACTAAGAAACATATTTTTTACTCATATTTGTAATTTGTTTTTATTTCCCATTGATTCCCTAAGTTGAAATTTATACTGATGTTTGATACTATAAAGGCCTATTAATTGTGTATTTTTCGGATTTTTGTTTGGTCCTCTAACAAAGATATCATAGGCCAAAGAATGGAAACATTCAAAAAAAGTTTTTAACATGGTCTATTTTTTTAAATGCAAGCTTCTCGTTATTGATACTATATAAAAAAAGTAACTATACTGTGCGGTGCAATAGCACCAAAAATAGTAAGCCTGAGAAATTACTCCTTTGGAATAATACTGTTCATTTTTTTTTTAATTTGTAACCAATAAATTTGAGCCATTAAAAATATATTAAGGAATGCATTCATCTAGGTGATCATGGTTTCAGTTTATAGTGCAGTGCATGCTGGACTAAATTGTTCTTATTTGAAAGGTCTGGGGCAACTTGTTACTGAATAATTTAAAAAAAACTGCAGATGCTTGTAAATGCAAAAAAACTGCTAGTGGCCTGAAATAAAAATTCTGCTGTTTCTAAATTATAAACAACATAAAATTTGTAAAAAAATGTTTTGAGCTCATTAAACATTAGAGAATTCACCCAGCAAATATCAAATTTTTCTGAGATGGTTGAGCAACCAATTATTTTTTTTCCTGGACTACTTCTAGGTTTTCCACGTGTCGAAGTGAGAAAAAATTTTATACAGTGAAATAGTCTTTTTTTCCTAAGGGGTAGTCAAGAATTTGCATTTGGAAAGTGATCCTTTGTACTCTAGATAAAAAATGATGATATCTGATATTCGCATTAATGTCACCTGTTTGGAATGCCGTAAGTGGGTGACGTGACTTCGGTGTACCTACTTCGGTGGAGAGCACTGTAATCGTTACGTGCTATATTATTGTACCTCCCGCCATTACAGGCCGTGCCGACGTCGGACTCCTGCCTGCACGTCGTCACAATCGGTGGTATTAGGAAAGACAGTCTCTCTCACTGACTACCGTTGCAGGCCGGGCAAGGTGTGTGCGCTGTGCAACCTGGGTGAGCGCAGCCAGCTGGGACAGGGGGACCTGCTGCAGCTGACGTACTCCCCCGAGGAGCTGGCCGCGCTGTTGAAGGAGCGAAGCGATGCCGGCGCCGAGGGCGGCCTGTCACTGGCGGGCGACGCCGACTCGGTCATCGGCAGCAGCCCTAGCCGCGGGAACGGCCACGCTCCGGCATTCGGAGGCCTCGCGGTGACTGTGCGGCGCCAGAAGAGCATGGCCAAGTGCAAGTGAGTCTGCCGAGTCTGGAGTGTTACTGCCAGTTTGTAGGCTAGTATTTGTATGGCAGTTGGGTTTTATTCCGAAACAGGTATTTCCCGTTTATTTACGTAGATGCTTTGAGAGATACGGAAAGCGGAATAATGCCGTTCAGCAGAATGAGATTTCAGCTACGCAGCAGAATGAGATTTCAGCTACGTGTCACCAGTTTCCCAGCTAAGGCACCGCCGTTCCTTATACACTTTATCTGACGACGACAAAATTTGAACTGACAGCAGCTAGCCACGGTTTTACAACTTCGACAACAGCATCTCGGTCTAACAGAACTGTTCACTACACAGTTTGTCATTTGTCAGCTCAGTGTGACGGAAGTCGGAAGCTGCTAAATTGGTACCGAACAGTGGATGTAGTAGGTTAGCCCAGCCAAATCTGACAAGTTCCGTGCTTGCAAAAGTGACACTGGCCCCAGCGATATCACGTTACAATTGGAAGTTTGACTTATTCTCTGGTGTGGTGCTGAAAATTTGAACTAGTCACTGTAGTCCTCCAGTGTTCTGTGTTGACACTTCCCGTAGGCTCTAAGACATCTGAAAGAAACGCCCCTGCGTGTCCCAGAAGATTGTGAACATTACTTTGCCAGCAGATGACTATCTTTAGAACTTTTTATTTGTCAGAGAAATAGCAGCTAACCAAACCGCGGACACTCTTTCAGATCCTAGCTCGTAGTAATGACAGCACGTCTCATCTCCGGTGACGATGTTCGGAATATAGCTCCTTCGACATTATATCGGGCTGGCAGGTCGTGACAAATTTTCATTTGACGAGTTCGTTGGCCTCTCGTAAGCATCTGCAGGATTCGTCTCGCACACAGTTTGCAGTAACTAAGGTTGCATAACATCTCGTCTGAGACATTACAAGTGACATTAAGCTGTGTACACAATTTTTCGGTCATCGTGGACGAGTTGGCCGAAATGGCAGCCTTTCTTAGGGAGCGGGATCGACTGCAGTCTGGTTTATCGTGCATTTCCTTTTTGTCACTACTAGAACACTGTACCCTCTGTCCCGTGTTACTCGGAACTGTTTGTTAAGCAGTGAGGAATTCAATGACAGACCTCTTGATTTTTATGCGCCTGGATGTCAAAAACTATTATGGAAAATTTCCTTGCTGATGCTGTCTATAGCTGGGCAACAAAACCAACAGGAAATTAGCAGGAAGATTAAAAAATTAGTTCTACACAAGCATAATTTGGCTCTGGCACTCATTCTTCACAAAAGTAGGAAATAACCCTTGTAGTAGCAGTAGTAGTAGTTGGAGTAGTAGGTGTTCAGTCTGAAGGGTGGTTTGATACAGCTCTATATGCTAGTCTGCCCTGTGCAGATTTCTTCCTCTCTTCATAACCACTGTTACATTTTGCCATTTAAACGTACAAATTTGACATACGACCATTTAGACAGATATACTGTACTTTAGGCTCACTCTCCCTCTGTAATTAATCCCCTGCTCCACAAACATCCCTCATTTTAGTTGAGTTGTATGATAAAGCTCATTTTGCACTGATTCACTTGTGGATCTACGTCTAATGCCCTGCAGTATGGCATATAATGGTGAGTGCAGTCCACCCTGATAGGCGCGTGTGCCCCTCTCCCCCTCCCCTCCCACCACACGCACAGGAACTCACACATTGTGAAACATGCTTCTTTTTCATTTCAAATAATAAAATTTGATTCATTAAATATATTTGCAATTTGTTTTTCAACTAGGCAGATATGTACTAGGGCTCATGAAACAAAAACCACCATATTTTTACAACTTCGTTAATCACTAAGGTACAGGAATCTGTATTGTAAATGGAATTACAGTGAATTTTTTCCCCATCAGAACAGCTGATTTATATTGGGGCAGATTCAGTGGTATAACTCCTTTGTGGCTCTTACAAGAAATTACAAATGCATCAGATACATCGAAAGTCTGAATTTTATGCCGTTGTTGCGGCTGTTTGAATATTACACACGTATGGATGTTTATGCTACTCTCTGCAGAAACTAAGATTGCCAAGATGATTTATATGTGGGGTATACTCCACTCTTTGACAGATAGTTGAAAGGAGTAAACCTCTACATTATTTGAACTGCTATTAATGAACTAAATTGCTGAGAAACAACTAGACCTTAAAAAGTGTGTCGTGATTCCAAGTTAGCAACTACTTCACAAAGCCTGTTTTTGTATTTATGTGAAGTTCCTTCCTGCTGTGTGAATATGTAGTGTGCAGATGTATTAATTGTTAAACACATCGTAATAGTTCTCAGAATTGCACAAAAGCTTTTGGATCCTTAAGAATTTGCTCTCGTATAGTGAGTGTGCCTCGGTTTGTGTTCACAGAAATCCTTGCCCCACCAATTCCGTTGAACCAGTGGACGAACTCAGTGTAGTTGGGTACCTCGACGAACCGGATGTGGCGTCCATCTTTGAAGCCTCGGGTGAGTGCTGTTTGACTTTTTTGTGTTAGTGTTGAGTATTTAGCATTCAAAATTACCTTTTTATTTCTCTCTCTCTCTCTCTCTCTCTCTCTCTCTCTCTCTCTCTTTCTTTCCAATTATATTTAATATTGTACCTGCAATTCTCTTGTACAGTATTCTCGCAGGTGAAAAATTGCTGTCGTGCGGTGTTGAGCTACTTCGTTTGTCACTCTGAAATAAAGGTGTACGTTATAATTGTGTGCTGTGTATCAAACATTTGATCTCTTCCCTATGCAGCTACTTGAAAATTGATTACACTTCTCAATGAAGTAGCCGTGACAGCTGATATTTTTCTGTCCACACTCACTTCAATGCATACAGAACCTGTACCACCATTTACTTTGCCATCGTGTGTTGCTCAGACATTACGTTGCATTGTTCTGATTTCGCTTGCCACAGTAGTTAACATGAATGTATGTCCTTTTTGAGTTTACAGTAATTCTGAAAAATGTACAGACACAGTTTTATTGACAAATGTTCTCATTCATTGGTAATCTCCTTTAGTCTCCAATGTCTTAACAGCCGTTGCATCACAGCTGTTGACTCCTTTCTTCTTAAATATGGATGTCCTGTGAGGGTCTACTGATAAAATTTTTTCAACGCACATTGTTAGTTTTGGAAATAATGCTTTTTATAAAATCAGTTAACTCTTACCTCTAAAGTTAATAATGTGCACATTCCCACAGGCCATTTTTACGTCCACCAAGCGTGCGCACTGTGGTCGCAAGGTGTGACACGCTCCGAGGACCTGGTGTTCCGCAACGTGGCGTCGGCCGTGGTGCAGGCGGCCAACCGCCGCTGTTCACACTGCGGCCACTTCGGGGCGAGTGTCGTGTGCAGGGTCGCCAACTGCGGGCGGGCACTCCACTTCCCTTGCAGTGCCGCATCCGGCGCGTTCCAGGAGTGCAAGTCCGTCACAGTGGTCTGCAGCCTCCACTTGGATCAGGTCCCCTTGCTCTGTAAGTCTGCTGCAGTACTCTTCTCCGGTACAAACTTATCGGTACTGACAATTTAAATAGTCGAAGGGCAGAGTGTGCTATTACGAGTGTCGAAATCGCCCTTCCGACTGCCCGCAGTGTCCGGAGAGGGGGCGTGCGTGAGCTGCTTCGGGCTGGGCGACGTCGCGAACCTGGTGATGTGCACGGCGTGCGGACAGCACTGGCACGGCCTCTGCCTGTCGATGGCGCTGCTGCCCGGAGTGCGCGCCGGCTGGCAGTGCCTGGGGTGCCGCGTCTGTCAGGTGTGCCGGCAGCCGGGCGAGGAGGAGTCCAAGATGATCGTCTGCGAGTCCTGCGACAAGGGCTACCACCAGACCTGTCTGCGGCCCGTCGTTACTACCGTCCCCAAGTACGGTTGGAAGTGCAAGGTGCGTACGTGCCCCGTAAATGACGGTGACCTGTCAATACGTCCTCACGTGTGGCATCACTCGTTACGTGGGTGGCATCGGCAGGGTTTTTGTTTTGCGCTCTCCAGTTACAGATATTGATCGTACGTTTTCGTTACAGTGTATCGCCCAGTTCTTTTCGTTACAGTGTATCGCCCAGTTCTTGTCGACAGTGGCTCGGACCGTCTTGTTTACTATACTGGTTTTGATTGAGTAGAGGTGTTGACCCATTAATGAAGGAGTATGGGCGGGGACGTACTAGACCTTTGTTGATCTTTTGTAAATTGCAAATTCTATTGAGAATCACAACAAAGTTGTTGTTCTTTTTTTACTGATCACATAATTTTAAAAATGGAAGATATGGTGGGAGACTGATTTCCAGCACGGCCTCGTGTCTACGTGCGTTGGAAGGTGACATTTGGAAGAACTGAACCTTGAACCTCCGTGGAAAATGCATTTTCTCCTGTAGTTACCTACAAATATAGTTACACGACATTGCTTAGTGTGCTCGTACAGTATTCTAAAAGATAAGTGTCTGGGGAAAATTTCACGATTTGTGTTTCTCGACAGTTGTACAGTAATAGATGAAAGAAAGGTTTGGACAGCCACGGGTTTTTGTGCAATACTAGGCAGTTGTGAGCCTGTGCTAGAGAAACAGTGTGAATCTAGTCATCAGATTGCTCGATCTCCGATACAGAGTATTAATTGAAGGTTAAAGTGTGACAGAGTGCCAGATTGCAAATACAGATAGCACAATCTTAGGATAATTATCTGCCACATATCACTTCTTTCACCTCTGGTAGTTTTGTGGATGTGTAAAATTCCAAGTTGTAGCATGTTTCGGAATCCCCGTTATACTGTCAGCCCCCATATAAATGACTCGATAAGTTTGTTCAGTGGTCAGTGGAAGGCAGCAGCGTACTTTTAACATTAAAGTCACTCAAATGGTGTGGCAATTTTTCTCGAAGACCTGGAAGTCTCAGGGATTTATGTTTTCCCAGGAAAAATCAGGGAAATCTCAGGGAATTCTGCATTTTTACCATAGCATTAAAATTCATTGTTATTGAGTTTTACGAATTACAAGTTTTAAGTTACTAAATATTTCAAAGTGTGTTAACTACACGAATATTATTCCATATAAATTGTTGATGTTTAAAAACTGCAGTTAAACTATTCCTTATGGCTGAGATGAGATGAAAGAAAAGTTGTGATTGTTTTTGTGCTACCCCCCTCCCCACCACATACACCCCCCCCCCCCCCCCCCTCTCAAGATTGAGTAGCCACCCTGCTCAGAGTATTGTCCATAATTAGGGGTGGGTGACCTGAAACACTCAAAAATATTACTTGACAAAGAGAACTGTGGACCTGGCCTCAGTGGCATGTTTGCCTAGGTACAGTGGCAGTGTGTGCCATTAGCTCACAGAAAGTGTATTCCCCGATTAGTGGGCAGCTCGGCCGTCGAGGTCGCTCGACACTTCTCGATCGAGTGAACGACAAAATTGCAAAACTGCCAGCGGGGAAGCGTTGTCGGATGCCTGCAGAATTGCCTTCGCGAGTGAAGAAAGGTCAGACACACAGTACTGTCGTTAGTAGAATTTGAGTATTTACTGAAAGGAGGAGAGCTATGTTTTTAGAAATAATTGTGGAAGAGTAAATTTTCTGTGCTAATTTTTATTGTTTATTTGGCATTCGCAAAAATTTGTCCTGTGCGATTTGCAATTTTTTATGCCTGTTACCTCAAGTAGGTACCGAGTCAATTGCTACTCTCACTCGTGTTTAACGTGTAACGTTTTGCTCCCCCGACAGTGCTGCCGCGTGTGCTCGGACTGCGGGTCACGCACGCCGGGTGCCGGCCACTCGTCGCGCTGGCACGCCCACTACACGGTGTGCGACTCCTGCTACCAGCAGCGCAACAAAGGCTTCTGTTGCCCGCTGTGCCGACGCGCATACCGCGCGGCAGCCTACCGTGGGATGGTGCCGTGCAGTCTCTGCAGAAAGTGAGCCACATTATTATTATTATTATTATTATTATTATTATTATTATTATTATTAACATCATCATCATCTAAATACCCTCCGCCTGCGGCGCGCTCCCTCTCCTGTCCCCGCCCTGTGCTGCGGTCACGTGGTGGAACAGATTGCGACGGCGTCTGAGATGACGTCAGAGTGACGGCTCTGTCCACCGTGGTCGTCACAACTATACGTTCGCTCGATTTACTCTTAATTAACCCAATCGCTGGTTCCCAAGCCTTGCTAAGATTATAGCCACAGTCACGGTTTACGAGGTTGTCATTGGTGCGAATTTCGATGGCCTCTCTAACAACGCTGTCCCAGTATCTCGATGTCTGTACCAGAATCCTCGTGCGTTCATACTCTGTAGCGTGATTTTCTGACAAACAATGTTCAGCGACCGCCGACTTGCTTGGATACATCAGTCGAGTGTGCCTCTGGTGTTCACGGCATCGATCCTCTACGGTACGCATCGTCTGACAAATATACGACTTGCCACATTGACACGGAATCTGGTACACGCCGGCCTTCCTCAAACCGAGGTCATCTTTGGTGCTCCCCACCAGTGCACGAGTTTTATTTGGAGGAGGACAAAGCACAGTACCGACCCGGTGTTTCTTCAAAATGCGGGCGATTTTCCTCGAGAGTGCGCCTGTATATGGAATAAATGCAGTGCCTACCTTGTCCCTCGCGATTTGATTATATTGTAATTAATTAAAAAGAAATAACTCTCCAAAAGTTTAAGCACTTTACAATTATGGCTCCGAGTCGAGTCGTCCAATAATTATACTACTCTTATTGTCACGATCTCTATTGTGGGCCAGTCGTGAGCACTTCTGACTGGGATCTGGTGGTGTTCCTCAGATTTCACGTGTCTCTGTATTCGTAAAGTGGCTCGTTCCTCTAAGTCTGCAGTGGATCTAGTTTAACTGTAGCGAAATAGGCGTCCGTAGGCAGCCAGTTGTCAGTCCACTGCTCTCGTGTAGGGAGAGGTCCTTTTTGCCGGCACGTGTTGATTTATGGCCAGTATTACACTATCAAATTTCTTTGTCCAATATCTTTGTCAAAGATATTTGATAGTGTAATAGGGACTTTGTCAAATGTCGTCCAATATTTGATCAAATCTACGGCCTTGCTGTATATTTGATCAAAGAAACCGCTTGTCTTCTGTTCACTGCAATGTGACATGTTACCACATGGAGCGCTAGCATCGCTGCAGCGTACTGTCGTCTGTAGTGTTTTTATAACCATTGCCGGTAAATACAATTGGTGTGTGCCGACAACTACAAAATTAATAGAGATGTCTGAAGCTGATGAGGCACTTTACAACGTGAGGCATCCTGAATACAAAAATAGACTAAGAAGATTGGAGACCTAACCTGATCTAACCTAACCTAACATAACATAACCCTCTCCTGTAGCAAGGAATGGGAGTGATATAGAGCCTGTCTTCAGAAGATGTAGCAGTTCTTAAGTGAATATTGTGCTTTGTGATTTGAGGATACACTTCATTGAGCACATACAGAAATGTATGCTCATCCATTCTTAATTAATTGATGTACGACTTGACGTCTTCCACTGTAAGCTCACGTAACAAGTTTTGTTGAATGCTTTTATCGTGTCGTCGTAAAACCCACGGCTTCACCCAGATTAGATTAGTTTTTCGTTCCATAGATCCGTGCTGAGGAGAGCCTCGTGGATGTGGAACATGTCGATTTTTTTTAAGCTGAAATAACAATACTAATAGTGTGAATAAATACAATACATCATTTGTTTCTATTAAAAATTTCGCCAATGGAGTAGAAGGAGTTGGCCAGTAGTAAGTCTTTCAGGCTCCTTTTAAACTGATCTTTATTTCTAACTAAATTTTTTATGTTTCCTGGCAAATTATTGAAGATGAGTGTTCCTGAGTAGTGGACCCCTTTTTGAACTAAAGTAAGTTGGTTGGTTTGTGGGATTAAAGGGACCAGACTGCGATGGTCATCGGTCCCTTTTTCCAAATACTAAAAACACCCACAGAGAATAAAAACGAGTAACAGAATAGATCACAGACGCTTTTAAGTCCTTGTGCAGATCATTTTTGTTCCTGGTATTGTATGTATGAACTGAGTTGTTTGTTGGAAAAAATGATATATTATTTACGACAAATTTCATTAAGAAGTAAATATACTGAGAGGCAGTAGTTAGTATACCCAGTTCTTTGAAGAGGTTTTTGCAGGAGGTCCGTGAATTTACTCCACAAATAATATGTATTACACGCTTTTGGACCTTGAAAACTTGTTTGACTTCAAGATTTACCCCAAAATATTATCTCATATGACATTATGGAATGAAAGTATGCAAGCTTTTTCATTTTTATGTTTCCTATGTCTGCTAACACTCGAATTGCAAATACAGATTTGTTAAGGCCTTTCTGCAGTTCTGTGGTGTGCTCCTCCCAACTGAATTTATTATCAAGTTGTAATCCCAGGACTTTTAAGACTGTCAACCTCGTATGTATGGTTCCATTTTTTCCCCCACTTCTTTCTCGCACGTGCACACAATGCAATTGGAGTACGTAGAACTGCTGCGGTTAGTAACAACTTGTTGTCAGCCATCTTGAACTTTGATGAAAAATTTGATGACAATGTAATACCCCCTCTAGCGCTACGTCAAAGATCTTTGTCAAATATATTGGATGGTTGATAGTGTAATACCGGCCTATACCACACTGGGCTAACGTTTTCAGAAGCACAGAAATACATTGTTGAAGCTGACATTTTCACAGTTGACAGTTTTCCTCTCTGAGCTGTGCCAATATCGAGGATGTGGATCATCTCATTCCGCGAATGACACATTACACCTCAATGTGACAACTTTTTCGTTAAAATTTTTTAAATAGGACCTATTCTTCTTGTTTGTAAGTCAGATTCCCATCTTGTCAGATAATTTTACTTTCGTTGTGAAGTATCCTCGAGTGCCACTGAGGCTATACTTTGCTGAACTCCGTCATTTTCTGCCAGTATAGTTGTGCCGAAAAGAGCACGACATCTTCTAGAAAGCGGAACTGTGGGCTAAATGTGCAGAGGGTAGTCTTCACAATCGGAGGTAAGATTAATATGAGGTTTCTACTCTCTACATCTTTTGTGTGTTTGCGATTGTTATTTTTAAAGGTAGTGTCGGCAAGAGATTGCTCTCTCTTCGCAGGTAACTGCTCCTCACTAGTTAAAATCATACAACAATCTTTATTCGATATAACTGCAGCGGTAATGGCTGAAACCTGTTATCACCTGTTATTGGCTAATGCTCATCAGTTTGTCATAAGAGTTACTTGATAATCCAATTTTGTTCTGAATTTTTAATTTTGCCTACATATAAAAGTATCCACCCAGTTTATTTGTACCATTTTACGTAAAGAACTGACACATTTTATCATTCGCCCAGCACTAGGCGCAGATGGGACTGTGACACACACAAAATATTGTCATGTAGAAGAAGGTGTAAGTAGATGAATGACGAACACTAACTTCACTTAACAAAGGTGTATTCAGCACTTGCACATACAAGAGCGCAGAACAAACTGCCTCCGGCCAGAACACATACGGTATATATACAGTTACAGAACATTCCAGTACAATGATTCTTGGCATTTGTGGATACTTCTAGAATGTACTCGAACCGAATGTAGAAATTAAAATCTTACAGTTCAGGTGAGTTTTGAACTCGCGACCCTCCGTGCTACAGTTTAGTATCGTAACCACTACATCACGGTGAATGTGCTACTCAGCTTCTTCTCCCTCTTTAAGAGAACAGCGTCTCGGTGTTACGTCCTGGTCCGGGAACGAGTCATCGATCCTCCGTACTCCGACTCCCGATGACTGATGCTCGCCCTGGTGGTGATCTTAGAACTTCTTTTGCCACTACGCTCTTTGTCACCTTTCCACCTGTTGCCTGTCGCTGGAGCTTCGGATTTACCCTGGGTGGCAGGATCCTTGTAGGGCTTCATTCAAAGGACGTGGACCTTATCTCTGATCTTTCGTCGTCTCACGTCGGGGTCGAAATCTTCGACATCGTAAGTAACATCAGACAACTGTGTTGCACCTTATAAGGTCCAAAGTAGCACCTGAGGAGCTTCTCGGAGAGACAAACCTTCTGAAGAGGAGTGAAGATTCAGACGAGGTCACCAGGCTGGTAGACAACAGGGCAGTGGCTCGCGTCATACCTTCGGCAATCGTTTTCTTGAGCCTGCAGCGTGCAGAGTCGAGCTAACTGAAGAGACTCCTCAGCTATGGTGAACACCTGGCCAATGTAGTCGTCGTCCACGTCATCGGGATGTAACAGAATCACAGTGTCCGTCGTCGTAGTCGCCTCACGCCCGTGCACCAGGAAAAACCACCCACCCACACACACACACACACACACACACACACACACACACACACACACACACACGAGACCACTGTCTCTGGCTGCTGGGGCCAGACTCTAAGCTGCATTTGCATGAATGTGTACATATATGTTGCCTATTTCAGAAGAAGGACTAAGTTCATGTTTTAGTAATCTTTTTGTTGTACCTGTCTGAAACTAAATGTTTTCCTTACAAGTATATTAGGTGTGACAAAAGTGGAAAGAGGCAGCTTAGCCTGTGTTATTGAACAACTATTTTTTGTGTCACATTGTTGCGTGAAGTTTTTTGGCTTCGAATTATACTCGATACCAATATGAAATTTTATAAAAATTGATTGCCTGTGCAACAGTGGGCAAGCAGCTCAGAAGAATATATGTGTGGAGGAGGTAGGGACAGGAAAACAGTCCTCCCCCTATCTCTCTTCTGCCCTGCAACAACCCAGGGATGGGATTATGGGTCATCTAAAAAATACTGTGTTACCAGTGTTCTTGATTGTCAGCCTTGTTGTGTCATTGTTAACTGATTATGGCCTCAGTTTCTTCTGTTTTTTATTTACAACTGCGGTGCCAAAGAGGAAAACTGTAGTGAAATGTGAATGTACGTATCAGAACCACATTAAAAACAAGAAATGGGTAAGAAAACCCTTCTATTGGCTATGTTTTAACCAAATAAAATGAAATGTGCATTGTAAAGAAAAAAAAAAAAAAAAAGATTAACCAATGCTCTGAAGAAGCGGGACAATGTAATATATTTACATCGGCCAGACCTCTTCGTGATAATCACAGCTACAATTTTCAGGTTGTCGCGTCATGAAAATGTTTCTAAATCAGCGCGCACTATCCCATGTAGACCACATTGCTGGAGTCACAGTCAGCCGCAGACAGTACAGGTGTGTTCCCGCACTGTGCCGAAAGGCAAATATGGTAGGTCTGTTGCGAAGACCGACAGAAAACTACACTTAGAAGTATTTTGTTCAGAGCAGAAATATTTCGCTCAGAGCAGAAATAAATGCAGACATTTGGGCAGTACAAATTTAGTAGCTACACAGATTTTCAGAATCTGTCTTACTCGTTTTGTCAGATCTCATACAAAATATTTTACGGTGGAGTGCAAGAACCCTTCTGTAGTAAACTGGACTGAGCTGATTTATTCTGACGAAACTTGCCAGAGCGTGAATACATGGTTAGAGACATACTGATATGCTGTGACAACTAATTCCTTTATGTTGATATTGGAAGCGGTCTCATTTATTTTCTGTCGTACTTTGTACCCAGCAAGTTTGTAGTTATTCATCTTTTATCTTTTCTGTTGTAAACAGCTAAAACTTTTAAAACACTGAGAGAGCAAATGTACTTTTAAGTATGGTAAAAAATTAAAAAATTGCGAAAACAATAAACTTCTCTGTAGATTTCATTAGATAATAATGATACGTGCCTGTCGTAAGCTATTTTCGTTGTTCTGATATTGCTGAATTTTTAGTTTTCAAGAATTGTGAAATAAAAACAGGTTTATAAAAATATATTACTTAATAGTTTGATGTCTGTAATCATAAATGAAACTTCTGTGTATAGGGTATTACATCATAGTATTTAAGCTCAGCCTTCACTAATTAATTTTTTTTTGTATTCTCTTGCAACTGTCCTGTGCAGCAGGAGTACCTGCTACGTACTGAGCATTATCAATTTGCAGAAAACTACCAAATGTTGATAGCTGCTTTGTATTTCATTGCAACTACAAAATGTTACAAGGTGTACAACTTTGCGTCCGCCATTTGGCGACAGCGGTAAGTAGCGGTTGAAAGAAACAGATCGCAGACATCAGGCAGTTAGCTTGGACCTCAGTCAACATAACCTCATTGAACCATTAGTTGATTTTTGTCTGCATCATAAAGTTGTTCTCCCTTGAAAATATCAGTTTACGAGCATAATTCTCGTCATTTGTGGGAGTTGTTACTGTTCTGCTTCACTATGAAGAAAACAGCAGCTGAGTCTCATCGAATGCTTTTAAATACGTAGGGTAAGGACACTATTAGTGAAAGAACGTGTCGTGAGTGGTTTCAACACTTCAAGGACGGTGGTTTTAACGTCGTAGACTAGCGTAGTGGTGGTGGAAGAGAGAATGTTTTCGAAGATGCAGAAGTGGAGACATTTCTGAGTGAAGACTCGCGTCAAACTCTAGAAGATTATTGAAAACATCTCAAGGCTATGGGCATGATTCAGAAAGAAGGAACTTGGGTCACGTGTGAGCTGGAAGCGAGAGACGTTGAACGGTGTTTGTGTGTTTGTGAACAGTTGCTTCAGAGGCAAAAACGGAAGGGATTTCTGCACCACATCGTGATCGGGGACGAAAAATAGGTTCGTTACGATAACTGTAAATGCAAAAAATTATGGGGATATCCCGGCCACGCTTCCATGTCAACAGCCAGACCGAATATTCACAGCTCCAAGATCGTGCTCTGCATTTGGTGGGACCAGCTTGGCGTCGTGTACTGTGAGGTGTTAAAACCAAGTGAAACAATCACAGGAGCTCATTATCGAGCGCAGTTAATGCGTTTGAGCAGAGCATTAAAAGACAAACGGCCGCAATACAGCTAGAGGCACAATAAAGTGATTTTGCAGCACGACAACGCTCGACTCCACATTGCAAAAAGAGGTGAAAACGTACTTCGAACCGTTAAAATGAGAAGCCCTACCCAACCCACCGTATTCTCCAGACATTGCTCCCTCTGAGTATCACCTTTTTAGATCAATGGCGCTTGGTCTGGCTGACCAGCACTTCCGATCTTATGAAGAAGTCACAAATTGGATCGATTCATGGATCGCTTCAAAATGTGAACCTTTTTTTTTTACGCGGGATTCGTACACTGCCCAAAAGATGGGAGAAAGTAGGGGCCAGCAATGGAAAATACTTTGAATGATACATGTGTAACCAATTTGTTTCATTAAAGCCTCAAATGTTGGGGAAAAAAATGGTGGAAGCAAGGTTGTGTACCTTGTTGTTGAACCACATGCATAGTTGGGAGTTTCTTTAAAGTAATAAATTGAACACAGAAATTGAAAATTTATTTTGCCAAAATAATCAAGTCTATAGTACCCACATATTATTGCTTCTTCTCCCTGTTCTTCTTCTTGATTTCTAAGGAACTGAAAAGATCCTCTGGCAGTCTGACATGTTGCCCTAAGTACTTCTGTTTTAATTTCATTTAGCCATGTACTGTGGGCTTCCTTCTCCCCAAATATTCTTAAAACCACTTGACTCTTTTTCATTCTCATCAAATGCTGTACTCATCAAAGTCTTTTGAAATTTAGAAAAAGAATTGATTCTGTTTACAAATGTCGACAAAATAATAATAATGTATCGCACAGATAAGTGTATCGCACAGTCAACAGAAAGAAAAGATGTTTAAATTACAAATTTAAGGTTATAAGGGATAAGAATGGCAGTATGATTATTCAACCAAGCAAAATTTTACCAACAAATAAGGAATATTTTAACCATCTACTGAATTGTTCTGATCCAGAATCACCAATTACAAACTCCAATAATGACCAAATTCCAGAATCCTGGTATGGTGAGGAGGGGGAAGATAAGACACCTAAAAAAGGGCAAGGCTGAGATGATAAAGTATGAAGGATAAACACTGCATAGATGTTTGTTTCACCTGATACAGGTAATCTGGAAAACTGAGACTATACTAACAGAATGGAAAGAATGACTAATAGTAATGGCATGAGAGAGAGAGAGAGAGAGAGAGAGAGAGAGAGAGAGAGAGAGAGAGAGAGAGACTTCAGAAACTACAGGGGAAAATAGTCAGTAGTCAGTTAACACAGTCTGTAAAATTATGATCGAGGATTTTTAAGCTGTAATGGCTCTCACTTTGCCGGGCTCGGCTTAACAAGCATGGGCCAAAGGCTTCAGGGCTCGTGACAACTGAGCTGTGAAATGAGAACACTAATGGGGCATGTGTGAAGAAAAGCTGGAGGGGGTGCCTTCTGTGCTTGCCCCTCCAGCCATCAATTTTCCTGCTCTCTAGTATAGTCCAAAGTTTCATACCTTTCAATAATCGATACCTTAGTCAGTTACTTTTCAGTGCTAATTATGCAGTATAATTCACTATGTACAGTACAGGGCTAAGTGAGAAAGTAGCAAGGCTACAAACCCAAACGTTTATGATTCGGTCCTTGATGGGTCTGACGATTTTTTCAAACACTTATCATTTGCTTCAAATCTGGCAGCGATTTGTACACTGGACAGCCAAAACATTATGACCACTGCCCACTGTGAGGTCATATGCTGCCTGGTGGTATTGCGGGCTCATGACGTGCTACAAAAAGGTCCTAAGTGCAGCAGAGACAGATGAGGGATCACTCTAGTGAATATATGGTCTACAATGGAGAAATCCACTGAGGTAAGCGACTTTGTCAAAGGACAGATTATTGTTATGCAAAGCCTACGAATGAGTGTATCGAACACGGTGAAGCTGGTCGAATGTTCACAGAAAGAGGTAGGAGGACAGAGAAAGTATGACTAGGTGGTAAGGGGTCGGATGTCCACGACTCTTCACAGAACATTGGGTTTGGAGGCTTATCTGCTCTGTAAAGTATGCTAGGTGGTGGCGTGTGGCATCTCTGTCGAAAGAGCGCAATGCTGATGCACACAAGTGTTTCGGAGCACACCGTTCATTGTACATTGTCGAACACGGAGCTCCGCATCAGACACTCCTACACGTTCACACGTCGACCCAGCGACTTCATCAATTACTATTGCAGTGGGCACGGGACCGTCGGGATTCGACTGTCGATCGACGGAAACCTGCCGGCTGTTTGGGTGAATCACATTTTTGCTATACTAGGTCATTTGTCGTCTGCACAAATGCCACCATTGAGGAAACGGCAGCTCGAAATGTGCAGTGCGCTGGTGAAATCAGTATTATGCTACGGGAAACCTTCCGATTCGTTTGCATGGGACCTGTGGTAGTAATTGAAGACACGCTGACACCTGCAAACTATGGTGGTGTCACCTTTCAGCAGTATAATTGTCCTTGTCTCGGAGCCAGAACCGTGTTACGGTTTTTTGAGGAGCATTATAGTGAACTCACGTCGATGTCTTAGTGACCAAATTCACCCGATGTAAATCCTGCGGTACCCATCGGGGTTACTATTGCGTATTCAAATCGGCGGCCCGTTACTAGTGGGACTCGGATGACCTGTGTGTAGACATCTAATGCCACAAACCTACCGACAAACTGTTGTATCCATTATACACAGAATCCGTGATGTATTTTGTTTCAAAGACAGGAAAAACAGCTATTAAACAGGTGGTCGTAGTGATTTGGGCTGTCAGTGTATATGTGAAAAATGCCAACTTGCACTGTAGTTTGGGCTTGACATTACAGTTTACAATCTGTTTATGACTGATTGATAGACTCAGGTTGGAGGAAGGTGAGGATGTATCACTGTGCCCAGGAAGGCTCTATGAATTTCAGACTCAGAATGGCTTTAGTTCAGCCTTATGCTAAGTAATGAGAAAATTAAAAATAGAGAAATATAATTTTCAGGCCATTTTAGGTGTGTTCTGCTATATCCTTAATAGAAGTAATAAACTGAGTAGTTAGCTACAAAATAAGTGACACGTCAAATTGCCCTCTAGGCTCAAAACGGTACATTTATGCTCGCAGGTTTGTGCACGGAACGTGTGACGCCGAGGCTGACCTCGTGACGTACCAGCAGAGGAAAGAGAGCCAGCCGGACTACGAGTACGTCTGCCCCATCTGCAAGAGCCTCACTCAGCCTGGCCGCACCCTGCTGCCCAAAGCTCGCAAAGACAGTAAGTAATCCCCAGTCACATCTCGAGTCCTGGAAGATCTGTGAGCCCCAACAAAATTATATTCCCAAATACACAACTTTTTGGTTATTTCATTATTTGATTCAGAGGTGCAAGTCTGAGGCTTCTGTTTGTGTCAGGTTATTTTGCTGCTACATTACCAACAAGAATGTTGCATTTCATTTGTTTATATTATGTTAACAGATCAATAAAAATATGGAGGAGGATCAGAAAGTAGTGCACAATAATTTTTTCCTCCTCCGGTATTGCAGCGGGAATGTTGAAATTTGACGACGGTACAGTTCAAAGTTTGCACTTCGGAAGGTATTTTGCTTTCGTGTGCAGCTCTAGTGAGAGAAGCCTGAACTGAGAAACAAACGTGGTGCCGTGTTACCATCTGCAGCTTGTGAAGAGCAGTGATCTGTAGTTAGATATTTGTGGGCTAAAGTGTATAAACTGAGTGAAACTCACAGGGACGTGTATGAGGGTGACTGTGTGGACTGTAGTAACGTCTCCAGGCGATGTGCACTCTTCTGAAAGGTCTTTGTTAATCTTAGTGATTCGTCGAGCTCCTGGCAGCTGGTAACAGCTGTAACACTGCAGAATGTCGGAGTCACTGAGGCAGCAATTTCCGACGACCGGCACGTGCAGCTGTGAACCTTACCGCAACAGTTCGACATTACCTACGGTGCGGTGAACGGTACTGTTCGTGAGAAGTTGAAATTTCATAAAGTTAGTGCTCCCCCGACAACGACAGAGGCCGGCAAATGATGGCGAGATCCGATCACTCGACGCATTACGCCACGGGAGAGCACAACTTTCTGAAAGGAATTGTCACTTGTGACGAGTCGTGGGCGTACTACTACACATTCGAAACTGGGTAGTCCTTTGTGGAGTCTAAGCGTGCTGGTTCCCCAGTACAAAAAAAATTCAAAGTGATCCAGTGTGCTAGGAAAGTGCTCGTGACAGTATTCTGGGATATGCACGGTGTGTTATTGGTGGACTTTCCTGAACGTGGGATCACTTTGAATGCTGCAGCTTACATTAAAACTTCAGTTAAGATGAAATGTGTCCTGTTCCTCGTGACAAGTGCCACAACATTAATGCTGACAGTGTCAGACTTCTTCGTGACAATGCTCGCCCCCACTTCGCTGCTCCTGTTCGTGAGAAAATCGGCAGATTTGGGCGGGAGGTGCTCCGGCATCCACCGTACAATCTTGACCTTACACTATCTGACTGTCATCTGTTTGGTCCCGTGAAGATATTCCTGCCCGGCCAATGCTTTATGACAGTTGAGGAAGTGAAATTGACAGTCTGCAGATGGCTGCACTGTGACCAGACTTCTACAAACAGGATGTATTGAAACTGGTACCATGGTGGAAGAAATGTGTTGAGAATGTTGGTGACCATGTGGAAAAGTAGATAAAAGATGAAAGTCCATTTGTGATTTTTTTGTTTTGTTTTGCTACCTATTAAATGTTTTCCTAATAAAGTTATTGTGCATTACTTTCTTGTCTTCCCTTGTACGAGTGATGCACACATTGGTTAAATCATCAAGTTGGATGACATCAGTGTCAGCACCATGAAACTTTTTCAAATCAATATGGTGATACATACAAGTACCACTCACAGTCTGTCCATTCTGCCCCCCCCCCCCCCCCCCACACACACACACACACACACACACACACACATACACACACGCACGCACTCACTGACTCCTTCGAGTTGCTTTTGATATGATGATGCATCCAGTCAATCTGTACATAATGTTTCTGAATTCAGTTTGTGTTTTTCATATGGTTAATTTAGCCTGAAGGCCATTTTCTCCACATTTCACCACATCTTTACAGAAATTGGACTGTCTTATATAGTGCAGGTTGTGAATATGTGCAAACCATGTTATAATTTATAGGTTGAACAAAATTGACATGAAGGTAGACAAAACAAAAAAAGTTTGTCATAAAATTGACTAAATGTGTAACTGTGATGGGAGAGCAATCACAAGAATAATGTTTTGTTTGGTTGTATAATTTTAACACACGAAATTTAAATGTTACTGGTAGTTTCTATAACATGTCTTATACCTCTGTTGATTTGCAGTTTATGGTGACACAAGTTCTTGCTATTTGAAAAATGTAGTTGTTGGCCAGCAAGTAGGTTGCTGTTAAATGTTATATTCTTTGAGGCTGTCGTGAATAAATCCACTGAGAGAAAATTTGACATGTGTGGCTAGGTTATAGAGACAGAAGTTTCATTAACGTAAGAGATGGCCAGAAGGCTTCAATCGTGCAAGGTGAAAGAAATATGTACGGCCAGGAACTGAGGCATATTCAGAACTGTGCCCTGTAGGGGGAAGCAAAGAAAAAGTCATGTGTTCAGAAGCAGTCGTGTTCGAGAGGAAGGAAAGATATAGGTTGTTTCTCGCTAATAGGGAGGTCGAGTTTTTGGTAAAGTTCTCAGTATTCTTGTATTTCCATTGTCACGGCGTGAAGATATTCTGAGTGCTGAGCCTGTTGTACACCGGCGTTGTTTGTATTCAGAATAATGTCACTCACTTCATGTTGAAGTGATAGAAATAAAATGCAAATGAATAGCTTGTAATAAATTGGGGACCGTGTAGTACATTTATTTACAATGCGTCACTGTTAATTGATAACACCGAGAACTAAGAAATGGAATATACAAATGAAATATCTTTAGCTACCTTCACAATGGTCTGTCAGATACAGTACATTATTTATATTTATAAAGTCACAGTGGTAACCGTCGTAGTGACCTGCTGTACTCCAGAGCATGGTATATTGTTCACTGTGATTGTGGTCTGTAGAAAGGATGGATCACAACTACACAAGTCAGTGAAAAACCTGAACCAGTTTCTGTCTGTGTAATATTACGTTCATTTAATCCACCCATTAGGGACAAACGAGTACAAATCCCCCACTTACTGTACCTGTACCATTGCGAATGACGGCGTCACTGTCGTCCTCGTCGATCGCCAGTTCCTCCGATTTCGGACTGTGGTACAGTCACGGATTTTGTGCCGGCACTTGTCACATTCACTAGAGTTCTGTGGCCACACTGTTGACAGTTGACCCAAATGTGACACAGTTTGGATAGTCTTCTTTCTGTCTCAAACTAGTTGCAAATGCACTTCCGTGCTCAGGCCTCTCGTTTCGTGTTCTCGCCTTTTTTCGCAGTTTCCCGTGTTTATCTGTCGTTACGTTAAAGTACGGCACGATCGTGCAGACCGACGATAGCAGATGCCTGCACTGCGGCAGTTCTGTGGCACTGTGCTGTGCTCCGGTCCCTGCGCACGCTTCGTGTTTACGTGTTACTCCGTTCACGAAACGTTTTTGACGTGTCAGCCGTCGGGTAACGCGGATCGACCGTAGCACCGAGTAAGGAAGTTCAGCCAAGTCGGAACCGGACTCGCGTGCCGGTGGAGCGGGGTGCGAATGCCCGCCCTCCGGTAGTGGGTTCCCGAAGCGGCTAGACTCGCGTTACGCACAGTTACTTCAAAAAGACTAGAGCAGATATTCTGCCCTATCTGAATATGTGCTCTCTGTAAGTGACCTCACTGTCTGTTAAAGATTAAACCTTCATTTTCCTCTAAGTAATAGTTTGCCTGAAAATCGACAGAAAAGGCGGTGAGTGAGAGAGAAGTGTTGAGGAGTATTGAGATTTTTTTAGTTGAGAAAACTGTAAACTGGCTCGTGATACAAAAATTGTCAATTTCCTTTGTCATTTTAGTCGAGCGTACTGTATTTAGTTTTAAATCGAACTGTAAAACAGCAAGAGAAAGTTTACAATTTATATTTTCAGGTGTGGACGATGCAGGCCCAGACTCGAGCCTGTCGGCGTCCCGAGAGTCACTGTACCTGGAGGAGGAGATGGATGTGGAGACCTCTCCTTCAGAGAGGGTGTGTAGCCCTGCTTCCGCTTCCGCTTCCGATGTGTGTATCTCCTGCACGCTGCTCGCTTCCTGCACTGCTCTGCTCAGTATTAATAATAGTCGTAGTAGTAGAAGTAGTAGTAGTAGTAGTAGTAGTAGTAGCAGCACTTAAAACTTTAGCATCGCTGAAACACCGCTGTCATTGCTTGAGCACACTTTTCTTATGGTGTCAGGCTGAGAGATCACTGCTGGGGAGGGTGGATTACTCATATCAAATGTGGTTGTGATGCAGGACTAAAATTGTGTGAGGGGTGAGTGCTACGGACATCGATCCTGTGATGACTACACGTAAACTGAATGCCAGTTTTGCTTTAAATTTCAATTCACACGTGTGGCTGAAAATATTAAGGTACCACATGAGTAAGTCACATATGATTTTAGAGAAAAATAAATTAAGAACTGACTTCAATTAGATTTTTTTTTAAAAAAACTAGCTGTATACTTGAAAATTGTATTTAATTTCTGCGCTGCGTACTACAGTCAATGAAAGGACATCTACATCTGTAGTCCACAAACCACGATGAGGTGCATGGCAGAGGGTACATCCCGTTGTACCAGTTATTACGGTTTCTTCCCATTCCATTCACACACGGAGTCTGGGAAGAATGATTGTTTGAGTGCTTCTGCCTGTGTGGTAATTATTCTAATCTTATCCTCACAATCCCTATGTGAGTGAGACGTAGGAAGTTGTAGTATATTCCTAGCATTATCATTTAAAACCGCTTCTCGAAACTTTGTTAATAGAGCTTCTCGGAATAGTTTACCTCTGTCATAGTCTGCCAGTTCAGTTTCTTCGGTATGTCACTCTCTCCTAGTGATTAAACAAACCCGTGACCGATCGTGCTGCCCCTCTCGGCATACGTTCAGTGTTCTTGTTCGTCCTGTTTGGTTCGGGTCTCTCACACTCGAGCAATATTCTAGGACCGATCACAGGAATGATTTGTAAGTAAGCTCTGTTATAGATTGATTGCACTTCCCAGTATTCTACCCGTAAACCAAAGTCTGCCACCTGCTTTACCTACAACTGAGCGCGTGTGATCGTTCTATTTCGTATCCCAACAAAGTGTTACGTCCAGGTATATACACGAGTTGACCAATTCCGACAGTGACTCATTGGTATTTGTAGGATACTATTTTTTTTCGTTTTGTTAAGTGCACAGTTTTAAATTCCTGAATAATCAAAATAAGTTGCCAATCTTGGCGCCACTTCGAAATTTATCGAGATCTGACTGAATATTTATGCAGCTTCTTTCAGATAAGTAACTGCATCATCTGCAAAAAGCCTTTTTTAAATATTAACATTGTCTGCAGGGTCATTAATATACAACACGAATGGCAAGGATCCCAACACACTTCCGTGGGGTACACCTGAAGTTACTTCTACATCTGACGTTGACTCTCCATCTGAGAGAACATGCTGCATCCCTCCTGCCAAAAAGTCCTCAGTCCAGTTACAAATTTCATTTGATACCACATACAATTGTACTTTTGACAATAAAGATAGGTTTAGTACTGAGTCAAATGCTTTTCGGAAAGCAAGAAATACTGCGTCTACCTGACTGCCTCGATCCATAGCTTTCAGTATGTCATGTGAGAAAACTGTGAGTTGGGTTTCACACGATCAACATTTCCGGAATCTGTGCGGATTGGCACGGAGGAGGCATTCCATTAAAGTTATATCATAATGTTTGAGCTCAGAATATGTTCTAAGATTCCACAACAAATCGATTTCAAGGATACTGAATGATAGTTTAGTGGATAACTTCTACTTTCCTTCTTGCAGACTGGTGTGACCTATGCTTTTTTCCGAGAACTGGCCACAATTTTTTGTTCGAGGGAGCTGCAATAGATTGTAATTAGAAGAGGGGCTACCTCAGATGCAAATTCAGTATGAAATCTGATAGAGACTGCACCGGGCCTGGAACTTTTTTCAGTTTTGATGATATCAGCTGTTTCTCAACACCATTGACACTAATTTATCTTTTCAGTGGAGAAGGATTAAATTGGGGCAGCTCTCCTTCGTTTTCCTTTGTAAAGGAACGTTTGAAGACAAAGCTTTTGCTTTGCCGTCCTCGATTTCAGTTCCTGTCTCGTTCGCTAGGGACTGGACACTAACTTTGGTGCCACTGACAGCCTTTACAAACAACCAGAATTACTTTGGGTTTTATGAAATGTCATTTGACAGTATTCCGCTACAGTAGTTATTGAAGGTATCGTGCATTGCTCTCTTGAGTGACAAATACATTTCATTCAGCCCATATCTATAGCCCTATGCATTGTTTTACACCTGTTATGCAGTAATCTGTTCCATTAGGAGATTCTTTACAGTGACTGTATACGATCGAGGTTCCTTCCCATTATGAACTGTTCTATTGGGTACATACAAATCCATTGCATGTCAACTATTCTTTTAAACTTGAGTAAGAGTTTCTCAACATGCTCTTGCCCTGTGGTGAAAGTTTCTAGTTTCTCACGGAGCTGTAACACTACTAATTTTTTTATCTAGTTTATTGAACATACATATCTTTCTACTTGTTTTAGTTGTCCTTTATAATTTTGTAATCATTGTTGCCACAACCTCGTCACGGTCACTGATACCAGTTTCGACGTGGATACCCTCAGAGAGGTCAGGTCTATTTGTTGCCATTAGATCTAATGTGTTTTCATCATGACACCTTCCTAACATCTGTTCCAGGTAGTTTTCAGAGAAGGCATTTAGCAAATTTTCACAGGATGTCCTATCACTCCCACCACTGACAAAACTGTAATTTTCGCAATTAATTGTTGGATGATTAAAGACTCCACCACTGATTACAGTATGATTGGTGGACTTACATACGAGTGACTGAGATTTTCTCTAAAGTTTTCGATTACATCAGGAGATGTGTCTGGTGGACGATAGCCCACCCCTGATACTGAGTCTTGTGTAAAGAATCTCACTTGCAGCTTCAGTTTTTATCTTGATGGATTTGAGTTTCTTGTTGATTGTCTGTTTCCCATTTGCCTATCCTTTTGATATACCTTCAGATTTTCCTCAGAAATCTCACTGCTATCAATTTCAGCTTTTGACCAGTTTTCTATGCCTAGTATTATGTGAGCTTCACTGTTTTTCACGAGGGCTTCAAACTCTTGGTTTTTGTTGCAAATGCTTCGGTGGTTCACCGTTAATGCTCTCTCCTTTGAGAGGCATTTCTTTCGATCTTGCACTGATACTTCTGGGTTTTCTACGGCTTTCGTTGCCTGGATTGGGTGGAGAATTCCCTAATCTAAAAAAACCCTGAATAATAGCCGCAGCCATGTAGTGCACGGCTTACCCATTTAGGGGAACCCTACAATTCTCAACCTTGATGGCACAAGTCCTGGAAGTTGCCTCACAGCTTGTCACAGAACTTTCAAAGTTTACAGTTCCGTCCTCCCACTCGACTCAGAACTGAGGGGCCACGATCAGGTCCGGGGCCAGTGCTGCAAATTGTACTTCGTTGAAACTCCGCGCACACAGCTAGTCTTCTCGACCTTCTCTGCAAGTTGATGGAATGACACAAGTATGATCTCAGAGCCCAGACGACAGGCATAATTTGTTCAAATGAGCACCACACACTGTCGTCGTTTGCACCCTGTTCCCTAATGGCTGCTGGAATAGCCTCTTCAACATGTCGAATGAGGTCCGTAGGCACACAGACTGAATGCACACGGTGTCCTTTCCTGTCCCTCACTGGCATATCCGTAAGGGTACCGTCACTCGCTGACGATTAGTGGACCCCTACCCTTTTGTGTTTCCCTCCACTTAACACCACCAATATGGGTTTCCCCAAAACATGTGAAGTGAGTCCCACTGGCTCAATTCCAATTCCAGTTTCAGTGAAAGACAGCTCCTCAAACTTGTTGTATAAGGAGATAGGGACAATACCCTGAATCCTCCCTGGTTCCCGTCCACCCTGTACAGAACGCCTAGATCTACCGGTGACACACCACTCGCAGTCAAGTAGACAGGTAATGACTGATCGTGTACTTTCTGCAGAGGAGACAGGATCCACGGGAGAGGATAGTACCTCTGGTACCAGTATTACAGGTACACAACTCGGGAGCTCTTCCGACACGCTGATTTGTAGCAGCTTCCAATCATTTGATGGTAGTCGGGACAGAATCCAGCTACTTACGAATGTCAGCCAACTCAGCTCTTGTTTGAGAACAGTTTTCACAGTGGGGTTGCATTTTGGGAGGTGCAATGTATTACAGGCCATTGAACAAATAACTTTAAATTAAGCCCACTGATTATCTTTTAATCTGTTGAGCTAAAAAGTTGCTAATTCCCTCTAAGAATTGAAGCAAGTGCACAAAATTAGATTTCTGTTTAGGCAACAAAAAAACCTGTGGTAAAAATTATTAGTTTCCTAAAACATTTTGGGGTCAATCCATTTCAAATTCAATCCATTTCAAATCACCCAGGCAATGTTGCTCAATATCTTTTATTTTTCTGGTTTCTTTATCATGAGTTCCCTGTATGTTGAAGTCACAAAACACTGTTTGAAAAAATTTTATAAGCCACAGTTTTTTTCTGGCAGCAATTTTTAAAATGGCAGTTGGCCAAATTTTAATGGAAAACGTGGCTTGCAGAAAGTATAACTGCCAAGTTATTTTAAAAAAATATCAGAATAATTAAAAAGCCAGTGTGTTTTGCATGAAATGAACCTCAGGCATACATTTTTAAAATTTTTCTATCATGCAAGAGAGTCAGTTTTCACAGGTCAGCATCTAAAAAAGTACGGAACAAAAACAAGTGAAAATTGTGCAGAATGTTCTTTATCTCTTTATCCTCATAGGAATAACTCACCAAAAAAATATGACTGAGACTGAATTACATTGAAAGTAATAGAGCAGTGAATTTCAGTAAAAATGCAATCCATCTACATGCTCATTCAGTGCCAAGTTAGCAAACAAAGGCTCGAAATTATTACAGTTGACATTGGTTCAATGATGTTTAAATCATTGCGTACAGTAAATATTGAAATATTTCTACTTTTAAATAACAATAGACAGTGATAAGAAGAGGTAAGAGTTCTCATTCTTAAACTTAGCTTACTGATACAGTTGCATACATTATACACACAATGTTTTCCTGTGTATTTAGATTTAAACTTTAGTTGTAACTACTTGCCAACTGCAGTTTTCGTTGGAGAGTTAAACAAACATGATATTTCACTGCATAGATTATCAGTTATGTTGTGTGTTCTACCAGACACTGTTGCGAGTTCAAAGGGACTCACTTTTCGTTCTATTTCCTTTGCAGGCACCTAAGCAGTATCATTTTTGGAAAGTTGAAAGGCAGTTTTTGTACTAGAAGGGTGAAAGAAATGGGCCAAAACATCACTTTTATCTTCAATTTTTGCAAGCCACCACTTCTCATCATACATTCAAACAATAAAGTCATTACTTGTGGATGGTGATATTTTTGTAAAAAGTATTGAAGTTTGATGATCATCAAAGTTTGAGCCTTTGGAAGTAACAATACATCTTATTTGATTGTCACTTATGGGGACTTATCTGTGATAGCTTCTTTTTCCTTTAACTAGTAAACAACATTCAAATCTCTTGTCAGTTTTGTTGTGATTTATTCAGTTTCAGGTGAAGAAACAAATATGTATTTAACTCCAGTAATATTCTGTTGGCAGTATTCGAACACATTTTGTGGAGTCAGGAGTGTCCTGTGTAAAGTCTTTGAAGGGAAGCTCATGTAACATCTTGTTTTGTTGTTCTACCTATCCCATCGCAAGAATTCTTTCCGTGTGATGATGCAAATTAATTATACTCTGCTAGTAAACCAAAATCATTTTCGTGTTTGCAAACACTTTTTTTTTTTTTTTAACTGGCTGCTTGCACAATCACTAAAGTTAATGACCATTTGAACATTATGTATAATATTCCTAATTTCCGTAATGAGGTGATGTTGAAATCTGTACACAGTCTGGTATTGCGATCAAGGTGGTCACTAATTACACAAATAGATTTGCAGGATACTTTTTTAAATATATGACGTAGGGACACAATGTTGCTTGTGTATTACTCCAGTGAAAACTTCAAATTTTATTCTGTACTGTAAATGGTGATGATGCAGGTTTTCTTTCATTTTCTTGAGGTATTGGACTTGAGATTTTGACATAAAGTTATGGGATTTTAAAAACACCAGCTTATCAACGAGAGAATGTAAAAATTCGTCACTGGGCGTTATTAGTGTAATGAGCTCAGGTCTGTTGGTTTGTATCCAGTGTTTGAAAATAATAATAATAAATAAATAAATAAATAAACTTCATCAGGTTTTTGAGATGTTGAGTAGGGTTATCTGGTCTAGGACATTCTGCATAGGTGCCAAGCATATTCATTATTAATGGCACATACCATGAAAACAATCAGGTCTTAAGCTTTACTCCTTCTATTGTAAGCTTTGTGTTTTGATGATGCTTGCAGACACATGCACTATGAGTTTGTGATGAACCTGGAAGAAAACACCACTTTGGTCGTAGAACGCAAAACATAGAGTGGTCAGTTTTGTGATTTGGGTATCACTGTTTGTAGAGGCTGTAGAGCTCATTTAGTGAGAGAAAAATTAACCTTTTCGGCTTCTGGACCTCAGCATTGTTAATCACAGTTAAAACACACACACCTTTTTACCCGGACATAAGCGACTATTTTCATTATCCTCACAAAAGTCTTTAACACATTTAATTACATGTCTGCTTGTGTCTGTGTATGTGCGGATGGATATGTGTGTGTGTGCGAGTGTATACCTGTCCTTTTTTTCCCCCTAAGGTAAGTCTTTCCGCTCCCGGGATTGTAATGTCTCCTTACCCTCTCCCTTAAAACCCACATCCTTTCGTCTTTACCTCTCCTTCCCTCTTTCCTGACGAAGCAACCGTTGGTTGCGAAAGCTTGAATTTTGTGTGTATGTTTTTGTTTGTTTGTGTGTCTATTGACCTGCCAGCACTTTCGTTTGGTAAGTCACATCATCTTTGTTTTTAGATATACTTTTCCCATGTGGAATGTTTCCCTCTATTATATTTAATTACAACTTAACTTATTTTGTTGTCACCTTGTTGTTTTGAAAGATGTGATAAGATACCGTGAGCCTTTACTAGCTGCCTAGTTAACTTCACCATGTATTCAGATGCCCCACATTCCTCAATTTTTTTTTCTTTGACCATGAGCTTGACAAGAGGCTAATTATATTATATTGCCATCTTTACTAGAAACTTAGCATCTTTCTTTCATTTAGGTAATATGTATATCGTAGTTGCGTTGTACATTTTCTGTACCATTTTGATTCTGAGTTTCTATGTCATTACGGAAAGATTCTTGCAATTTTTGCTGACTGTGTTTGTGATTTTATTAGTTTTTCTTTGTAAAGCTGACAATCGCTGTTCTGTATTAAGCTATGTTATTTGATGTGAAGCAGATAATTCTATAGTTTCACAAATGGACTCCACTTGATGCAATGGATTATCCTCAGCTAATTCAAAAGGCCCAGGGACAAATTCAGGGTCATTTTCAACACTTGTTTGCTGCTTTTTCGACTAGTTTTTCTGCAAATATTCTTGTTGCACAAGTTGGACATAGAGCTTGTCCAGGAATTAGGTTAATATCCACATTTTTACTCTTGGAAAGATATTCAACTAGTATTTTATGCTAACAATTTTTAACCAGTTTTTTGTGAGCGCCAAATAGGTGACATTTTTTCCCAAAAATGTGGTTTTGTGTGTGTGTCTAAATCTTTATCTTTGTGGTAATGGCAGATGCTAGTAATTTCTTTCAAAATGCTTAATTTTAGCAGATATTGTTCTTCAGATGGCAGATCTTTCTAGTAGTGTTGTTTAGGGCACTGTTCACTTATTAGTTAACCCACAAAACAGCTCATACTTAATACTTGAACAATCTGTTGCTCCTGAAAACAGTTGCAGATGGGGCAGTTAAAGTCTACAATTGCAAAACTCTCATTGACTTATTCACTGACTTGGGAGCCTGCAAAGAACCCAGTACAAAAAGTGACTCCATTGGAACTTACAACAGTGTCTGGTAGAACACACAACATAACCGATAAACTATGCAATGAATTATCATGTTTGTTTAACTCTGCAATGAAAATTGCAGCTAGCAAGTAGTTACAACTAAAGTTTAAGTCTAAATACATAGGAAAACACTATTGTGTGTATACTGTACCCAAGTGTAGTACAACAAAGTATCAGTAAGTTCCGTTTCAGAATGAGAACTCTTACCTCTTCTTATCACTGCCTGTTGTTATTTAAAAGTAGAAATATTTGACCAATTATTATGTGCAGTCTTTACAGAAAATGTATGCCCGAAGACCATTTAATGCAGAACACACTGGTTTTGTAATTATTCTGATATCTTTTAAAATAACTAGGCAATTAAACTTTCTGCAAACCTCATTTTCCATTAAAATTTCTCCAAATGCCATTTTAAAAATGGCTGCCAGAAAAAAACTGGTTTATAAAAGTTTTTCAAACAGTGTTTTGTGACTCTACCTGCAGGAAACTGATGATAAAAAAAATCATGAAACTAAAAAATTTGAGCAACAAATTTTGTTTATATTGACTAAGTTGAAATGAATTGACCTTTTGAGATTAATTATGATTGTTGGCAATCTAGAAAACTGAGTTAATTCACAATAAATTAGGGCTGCTACTCTTTAAAGGAAAATTGGATGTAACACAATATGTTTGTTAGGATATAACACAATATGTTTGTTAGGATATCTGCTACAATAACTAAATACCAAATGCCAATTTACAACAGATTACTCTTAAATTATGAAAAGGACAATTGTAGCTGCCGAAAATTCTCAGAAATGCACACTTATTGGCATTAATATAGAATAAAATTGAGGGGTGAGGTATTCTTTGGCAGTAGCTGCAAACCACAAACTCTCATTTTTTCGAAATAAGTTAGCGTCCGAAACACTTGTACTGGTAACTTACGAAAATATAATTTTGCAAGTGTGTGAAAATTGTCAAAAATAGTCAATCACTCAAAAACTTATAACAGTAAGAGTTTATCCTGGCACTTATGAATGTTAGTAATTTCACGGTATATCACAATACAAATGCGTGTTGATACTATCAGTGAGAGATTATGCAGAAGTGACACTAACAGTAAAATATGTGAGTGTAGAACTTCAAATCAGTATATAAAACTAGTACAAAAATTCTGAAGTTTGCTTTTATGTGTAAATAAACATGCATATTGCACAGGTTGTTCACTTAGCTGTTTTTGTACCCACTTCTACGCTGGCATGCCAAAGAACGACACTGCAGCGTGAGTTTATCTCACTCAAAATCGCTAAAATGTGCTCCACCAACAAAAGCAAGTCTTCTGCCTGTTGCAGCTAATAATGCAAGCATCACTAACAATATGATGAAATGTCCGGTGAGGCAAATGTGTCTGTAGGTGAAGTTGGTATTTTACTATTTCTTCAGCCCGTTTGCCACCTAGAGAAGAAAATACTAAATCATTGTAAACTATTAATGTTACTTAAAAATTGCCTTCACCCAAAGAAAAAAAACGAAAAAAGCCTTTTCTCATAAAACTGGCTTTACTATTTCATCATTCAAATGAAACTGTGCGCATGACAATGCTATAATGCTTTCCAAACCTAACGAGGGAAAAACACTGATGCTGGAAGTATAAGAATCATTTATTTACATCAATGTTATAAAAAGAGATCATGACAATGTCTTTGAACTTACACCACAAATGTAATGAAGACATAACTTTCAATTGATGTAAAGGTAAAACATTATGCATTATGATTAGATTATATTTGCCACTAAAATGGTTAAGCTTATACGATCCTAATTCACCACCAGTGGCGTCACCATACGGACGATTGTGTGAGGGGCCAGATCTCTCTGCCCGGGCAGAAAGCTAACATTCTCGTCCGTAATGCCAGCCGTCAATACTGTGGGGATCCGCGAGCTTCTCGTATAGGGTGGAGGAATTGTGCAAGAGTACAGTAGCAGAGTGCGATAAGAATGAGGGTGGAGATAGAATTAGACAACAGAAGGTAAAACGAGAAACTAATTACAAAGAAGCACTGTGTTGTCACGCTATATAGGTATGTCAGCAGCTCTCGGAGGCTCTTTGTGGCCGACATAACTGTTAACCTGGAGCTTGCTAGCTGTGGTCTAGGTCAATTTTCATGTTTCAGTGACACCTCACTACAGCCAGGCGACCCTCTCTGAACTCGGCGGTATGCACTTCTCTCGCATAGAACAGATGTAAAGCACAGGCCTTCTCGTGTTCACCATCTGCACAGAAGTAGATTTCCTTCCCCCACTGACAGGACACCAAACCTAAGTCTTCGTTCTTTCCGTTCCGTTCTCAGAGCACAGACTCTCACGCGAATGTCATCGAGAGGGAAAGAAATTTACTGCTTGTAATAGTCGAGAAGGCCCAATATTCTGCAACAGCATTATTGCTGAACATTTGCAGGAATCGTTCACAGCTGTCATGTTGGTGTATCCATCTGGAGCGATTGTAGGTGTAACAACCTTGGTAACTCTAGATGTGGGGTGCTGATGGCAGAAGGAAACAAAGTGCTTTCAGAACATCTGTATAAAATCCTTGGTTTCCGAATTTGTGGGAAGGAACTGCCTCCCTAACTCCTAGCTATGCACCTTTGGGGGGGGGGGGGGGGGGGGGGGGGGGGGAGAGAGAGAGAGAGAGAGAGAGAGATATATATATATCATCTTGCACATTTTCCAGATTTTGATGTATAATTTCAGATTAAAATAATTTTGATTGTAGTTGAATAGGTGTGCTTTGGCTGCTAACAATTATATACATTTGAGATATGCTGATATATTCTGTGTAAAGATTTGATTAATAATCACTTTAGGCAATATCACACTTACAATGATGCATGATTTTAGAACCATTTATTCTTCTATTTGATTGGGTCAGTTTGTATATAGCATGCCACCTATCGTATAGATGTAGCGTACTAATTGTTGTTGTTGTTGTGGTGGTGGTGGTGGTAGTACTAGTAGTAGTAGATTCCCAAACTACTGTTTTTGGTGAAAGTGATTGTAATTAATGGGTATTACACTGACAGCTAAATTATTTAATGGATGAATATCTTCGTCGTTTTACAAGTGGCTTGACAGGTCAGCTCTGTTGTTATCAGCCAATAGTCTAAATTTTTTGCTCGTATTCTCTTTTTCCGATAATATGGTCTAGATTTTCTCGTGTCAGATTTGGACGAAATCTCAAGATTTTGGTGATTATTCGTACATGGAAAGTGTTGAAATGTTTTATATAAATTAAACATGGCAAGAACTGAGTAGATTTTAACTGAGGATGCTGTCATGAGAGACTTAGTATGTAGAAAAGTGACAGAAGCTGATGGAGTAGATAACTATGTCTGGTTACACTGTGAAAATTATTGGGGGGAGGGGGGGGAAACACTGGTTTTGTTATTTTCCTTTTATAGCTACAGTGGTGTATGGTTATAATGACGACATATTTGGCTAATGACATTGTAATTCTGTCAGACTGCAGACATCTCTGAACATCCATCAAATGAATATAATAGAACGAAACATTCCACGTGGGAAAAAATATATCTAAAAACAAAGATGATTTGACTTACCAAACGAAAGCGCTGGCACGTCGATAGACACACAAGCAAACACAAACATACACACAAAATTCTGCTTTCGCAACCTACGGTTGCCTCGTCAGGAAAGAGGGAAGGAGAGGGAAAGCTTTCCGCTCCCGGGATTGGAATGACTTCTTACCCTCTCCCTTAAAACCCAAATCCTTTCGTCTTTCCCTCTCCTTCCCTCTTTCCTGACGAGGCAACCGTAGGTTGCGAAAGCTAGAATTTTGTGTGTATGTTTGTGTTTGTTTGTGTGTCTATCGACGTGCCAGCGCTTTCGTTTGGTAAGTCAAATCATCTTTGTTTTTAGACATCCATCAAATGATATAGACAGTGTTTACATAAGAGGTAATATGATGCACGTCAATCAGATGCTAGAAGTACTAGATTATTTTTGCTATTAGGCTAGCAGAATAACTGATGATGGTTGAAGTAGAGAGGATGTGAATTCCTAATTTGGTACAGCAAGGAAAACATCTCAAAAAAAGAGTAATTTGCTAACATTGAACAGAAATTTAAGTGTTAGGAAGGTTTTACTGAAGATTTTCATGTGGAGTGCAGCCTTGTATGGAAGTGAAACGTGGACAGCTCAGAGAAGAGGAAAATACAAGGTTTTGAAATGTTATGTCACTGAAGAATGCTGTAGATTAGATGCGTAGATGGAATAAGTAATGAGGAGGTACTCAGTCTAGTTAGGAAGAAAGAAACTTACAACATAATTTAGTGACAAGAATGGATCGGGTGAATAGTCCGGTGGCTAGAAGTGGGGTAAAAATTGCAGGAGGAGACTAAAGGCTCAAATACAGCAAGCACTTTCAAATGGAAGTAGGTTTCAGTAGTCAGGCAGGAATGAAGAGACTACTGTGGAGAGCTGCAGCAAATCAATCTTCGGACTGAAGACTTCGGCAATAATGGTAACGACTGTGGTACACGTGTGTGAGAGACTTTCTTTTGCCAATATCGAGAAAGCTGTCGAACGTGAGCCTACACTGCCACGCTACGTACTGTCTCTCATTTAGAGTGATTGTGCAACATAATCATTAAACGTAATTTAGTTTAGTGTAGTACTAGTAATTTACTACTCTTTACGCATACATCTTTCTCTCGTGTATCCTTTCGTGGACTGCAGATGTATGCCGAAATTTTATTTCGTATAATGTTTCTCGAAGTGTGCGAGTTGCACAGTCAGTGCCATTTTTATCGAGGGAGGAGAAGTCTGCGGTTCTCGCCGGCATCTGCAAAACGTCTTTCTCGCACCGTACAAATGTCGGACCGTTTCTGCCCAGGAGTACACGTTCTCGGACCGAGCGGAGCTACGCGGGGCGGTCGGCCTCGGAAAGGGGAAGCCTTTCTGTGCCGGCAAGATCGCCAAGAAGAAGCTGGGCCTGTCGGGCAGCGTGCGTGGCAAGGGCGGCCACGGTTACCACAAGCGGCAGCGCCTCACCGACTTTGGGCGCAAACGCGGGCCCAAGGCGAAGATGAGGGGCGTGTTCGGGGCACCGGGAGTCGGCCTCCAGGTACGTAGTGCGAGTGGCTCGACTCGTGTCAGATGTTCTATATAATACTCATTGAGAGAGATGTTAAGTTTTCTTACATGTTTTACATTTGGAATATTCTGCTGTTGTTTTCACAATCCTTATACTCTCCACAGTCACTGACCTTTTGAAGTTCGTCCAATTTGTTTGTTTCTACTGTATTGTGATCCTGTGACATTATGTTCTGGAGGAATGTGGACATTCAAAAACCCCTTTGCATTCTCAAAGGTAATTTGTATCCCAGAAAAAGGTGAGCAGAATGACATGGGATGTCAGGTTGTGGAATCTGGCACGTCAGGTTGTGGGCTTTTCACAGGATGCTGTTATCGTGTGTGTGTGTGTGGGGGGGGGGGGATTCTTTTGTCTCGGTACCTGCAGTCTGTCATGATGCGGCACCATTTGTAAGTAATTATACAGCCACTAAGTGGACGCCAGACAGAAGCCGGTCTGCACTGCTTTGATGCAGAGATGTAGAGTTCATGATGAAGGGTGCCTTCTAAATTGAAAGGCTTCGTTACTTTTATCTCGGCAGGAAAAGAGACTTTAAGGAATAACTTCAGATAGGTAATATATCGACAGATCTGTCGCTTTTTCTACACCCAGTCTGTGATCTGTATTAGGCATTTTGAAAATAGTGGACAGTACTGAGTCATCAGATTCGTCAGATAAAAATAAGAAGGAAAGATAGCAACATACATATGGAAGTGATTAATTTCTAACTTACGAGACTGGCACACGTCTTTAAGCAGCTGCTCACTACACTCGACAGTTGCCGCATTTCTCGAATTACTTCCCACACACGGCCCAAACTGTCGTGCCAGAATTCGGTTGTCGTGCTACAGTTAAGTTGGCAGAGAACGTACTGCCTCGCCTCGTGTGCTTCTGTAATCTGTGAGGAAGAGACAGGTGTTACCCGGTACTGACAACGTGACTGCACGGGGAAGTTCCAGGCACTCTACACTAATGAACTAAATAGGAGCTTACAGAATATCGGATGGGCTCTTTTATTGTATTTAAGAGTTCCAAACAGATAGAACTCGGCACATAATTTTGAAAGCAAAGAAGTCGACAGATGTCAAAGTAGCTTTGGTACGGATTTCGGGACTCTCACTGTTCACAGTAGGCTATATATAAATGACTAACTGGAAAATGTCAGAAGCTAACTGAGACCATTATAAGATGATGCTGTAGTTGGGGACGCCACAGGTGGGGTTCAATGGAGAATTTATGTGCAAGAGTGTCACAGAGATGGTCATTGACCTCCAGTGGCAGACACAACAGGAGAGGTGATAAGAGTTTCGTAGAGATTGTCCATTCCAGGAACAGTGCAGAGTATTACGTCATCTTAGTTTCACGAATTGACTATTGTGATAAAATCTGAGATACTTGAACTTAAGTGAACGCCTACTGGTGTCAGAGCACGGTTTACGAGTGGAACTTTGGAAGGGCGGAATGACAGCGGTACGTTAAGAATTGTCTCACTGACACGATAGTGTGCTCTGTGTGTCGAGATAGGTGTACTCAGTTGCGTGCGACTTCTCGTGTGAGGAACAGTTTTTAATGTTTAGCGTTTTTAACATTTATTAAGAAGCTTGTGCTACATTAGTTACTTATTTTCAGCTAGAGATAATGTTATAAAGATAGGAAAGTCTAGGTGGCAGGTGCAGGAAGCATTGTTAGCCTCTCGCTCCCTGTTTCGGTGTACGAGTGATTGTATCTCGTATGCCTAGTATTTCATTTGATTACTGTAAAAGTGGTGCCACACGTACGACACTGGACTGATATATTTTAGGAACAGGATTCAAATTTCTGTGCGAACAGAATGATCGAGACTTTCCCTGCTGCTGCGAAATAATGTCTGGTGAATGTCACTGTCTTAAACGGTGACCAGCTACTTCCTCTGCAGCTGAGCTACCACTCTATCTACATTTTATCCAAATGTGAATGAGACAACACAGTCTCGACATCCTTCGCATCCTTTATTTATTTAGTCGGAACTGTTTTTCAGAGTTCACATTCTTAACGAATGTCGCATTTTTCTTTATTGTTGCCACACCTTTGTACAAGTGCATTAATTTTAGGTTTGTGTGTGTTCCCGTCGTGTATCTGTATACTTCATCTTACGTCTGAACCGACCTCCTGCAGACAACACAAGTGTTTCCTAATTATTTGTGTAGACTGAAATGGTGCAAGAAATTTCGATCAGTAGACTTTATATTTCTGGGCGAATGCAGGTTACGTGTAACGTATGAGGCGTGTCTTTTTAAATAAGTAGTTTTTAATATGGCCACCACAGTACCACTGTCAGCTATCTGCACGTTCGTGCCGAGTACCTCATGTCTGTCCACTAATCACAGACTCCGTAACGGAAATGTTTGCCTGTGTTACGTTTTGCAATATGTGACTGCGTGTCATCGCCAAAAGAGTCGGTGCGGAAAGTTACTGAAAAATTTGAGAAAAGAAACGCATCACAATTTCACCATTATGTAACGAATTTCAGAGAGTATTCTTTATGAAACATTTAGACAGTTAGTGGCACAGCAACGACGTGATGTGAAAATGGCACTTGGAGTGGTTGGCAAATTGGATGACAGATTTTTATAACAGAATTTAGAAGTTGGCTGTTCATTATGGTAAGTGCTTTAAAATTGGTGGAAATCGTGTTGTAATGTAGTTTAAGATACACGCTTTTATAGTTTAAGGTACACAGTTTTTAAGTGACAATAAATGGTTTTAAAAGTTGGTTCGTATTTGTTTAATACAAAAATGATTCTCACTTAAAAAAAAAAGGCCCCCGTGTACGTCATCCGGAGGTAGAGTTTCTTACAGTGTACGGTCGCACCCGCACCGCACCGAAAAATACCTTCCGTTCAAATTCGCTTTCCACCTTCGCCCGACCTCACCGCGCACTCGTTCACCCCGTTGCAGAGGCCCCAGGTGGACACGTCCCAGCAGAGCGGTGGGCGGCAGCCGGCGGACGAGGAGCACGGCATAGAGAACAGGCTGGTGCTGTGTTCGGCCAAGGACAAGTTCGTACTGACGCAGGACCTGTGCGTCATGTGCGGCGCCATCGGCATCGACCAGGAGGGCTGCCTCATCGCCTGCTCCCAGTGTGGCCAGTGCTATCACCCCTACTGTGTCAACGTCAAGGTGAGTGCCCACAGGTGGCAGCGACACAGATTTGCCGTAGCACTCGGACCCGTCCCGATGCCTCGGTTTACCCCCGTGATAAAGATATCGGTAACCTGAACTACGTTGTACGGCTTGTAAAGTTTAATGTAATGTTACACATTACATAAATTAATTGTAGTATAATATTATTTTAATGTTATTTATTGAAATTGCAATCTTTACGTAGAGACTCAGTCTCTTGTAGAAAATTTAGAATCTGTTTTAGAGAAAACTTGCAACTATTTTTGATGAAATTCACATGTATCTTTGGTGGAATACACGTCTAAATTTTTTTGTTTGTAAATTATTAAAAGTACAGATTTAAAAGGTTTTCACACTAATTGCTTGAAGATGAAGGCTTAGTGCTTTGAAATAGACCATTGCATTATCTTGTTGCTGAGCAGAGTGCTTCTCAATATTATTTTTCTTGTCCCACTAAGTACTGTACTTAAAAATGTCCGGAGTGTCAGTTTTTACTTTTTGTGGGCATTTGTAGCCGTGTGGCCCGTACTTGACAACACTACAGACGTAACCGATACTGTCAAAGTAGAATCGAAAATAACAATATTTGCTTATTAGGAGAACATTTTTGCCACGGTCGGAAGATGCCGACTGGATTTTTTTTCTCGGTCGCTGTTGTGCAGATCGGAGACACTGTAAACTGGCAGCTGACTGTGAGCGTAAACAGACCGCAGTTCTGATCGCCGGAGGGGAGAAGACTGGTCTGGGGAAACGAGCACCACCTCCTTCTCACGGGGACTTAGCCTACACACTGACTCACAGTAACAGGGATTGCCGACACCTTCCAATTCGATGGAGATCGCAGTCGAACTCTGTGATGGGCTGGGGATAGTCTTTCCGCTCATTTCAAAATAAGAAAAGAAAATGAGCAACGGAAATTAAAAGCATTAAGTGACGGCTACTGCAAGAGTGCTTGCTGAGGTTGGCAGTGCTGTAAATGAGGTAGTGCAGACCTGACCTCTGGTGGCATTATGAAGCAACTTCTGTTCAAATCATCTACCACTGGAAACTGCTACATTAAAGTACAAAATTTTTATGCCAAATTTTGAAGAGTAGGTGGCAGACACGTGTACGCATTTCTTTGTTCTGTGATGCTAAAGCCCACACCTGAGTTCTGTGTTGCATTAGACGGTACGTATCTTGTACAGACCATTCGACTACCCACAATTGAGCATCGAGCAAAACATATTCTTACACTCATCTTTGCAAGATGATGCGCAATGCCGATAACCAAAAATTAGGTACATTTTTGATATGTGTATACAGAAAGTAAAGTTATTTCGAACTATCTCTGATAGTATAGTTCATATGAATACAATTTGCTATGGAATAGCTGTCATTAAGCAAATTTGTGCTTTGACATTATGAGTCAGAATTTGTATTTATTGCAAATACGAATTTTTCAGGTCCCAATGTATTATTTTTATACTAGGGCACTTTAGAAAGGAGATGTGCCTTGAAACTAGCATCTAGTGAAGAAACAATCAAAAGGAGATGCCGAGTCACAGATACACAACAAAAACACTTCCTGAAAGTGAGCTTTCGACCAGCAAGGCCTTCAAGAGATTCCGTACAGAGATACACTCACACAAAAGCAACTCCAACACACGTGACCACGGTCTCTAGCTGCAGAGGCCGAAGCTGGAGACGGTGGTCGTGTGTGTAAGTTGCGTTCGAGTGCACGTCGAGTGAGTGAGTGAGAGTGTGTGTGTGTGTGGGGGCGGGGGGAGGGGGGGGGGGTTGATTTTAGACGAAGGCCTTGCTAACCAAAACTAACTTTCTGATAGTCTTTTTGTTGTGCCTATCTGTGGCTCAGCATCTCCTCTATATGGTGAGTAGGAATACCCTTTTTGTTATATTGTTACATTCCATCCCGGATTTTACATTTTCTTAAATAATCAAAGATGTAGATGCGAACTGTTATTTTTAGGAAAAATTGTTCGTCAAACGGCGAAATCTGTGGAAAGTTCCCAACAGTTGAGGTACTTTAAAATGACAGATATCACGGATTGTGCTGCCCCCTCTTCCGCCACCTTAAAAATTTATTGCCGATTATAGACGGATGCCCACTTCTAGTTTTAATAGTTTTCAGATAAATTTGCCGTAACTATTTACTTTCCGGATAGCCTCGGTAACCGATAATTCTCCCTTCTGCCCCACCGCAGGTGACGAAGGTGATCCTGCAGAAAGGCTGGCGTTGCCTGGACTGCACGGTGTGCGAGGGCTGCGGCCTGCGCGACGACGAGGCGCGCCTCATCCTGTGCGACGACTGCGACATCTCGTACCACATCTACTGCATGCAGCCGCGCCTCGAGTACGTGCCCCACGGCAACTGGAAGTGCAAGTGGTGAGTGGCCTCCTCGCAGGAACCTACTCCGGTAGAGCACGAAACGTCGTAGTTGCAGAAACAGATACTACTATCAAATTTTTTACTACGGAGACTCGAGCTTAATTACTTGCAAACCGATAGGCCTATCGCAAAATGAGTTATACCGATACTTTTCCTGTTTTATTCTGTGTTGAGCTGTATTTGATTTTAAAATTCAATATATATTTTTTTATTTTAGGTTGCAGTAAGTATTGTCTGGTTTTTGGCACTTTCACTGCAGTCTGTTCACTTCAAAACTGTATAGCTTGAAGTGTATATGTCTGATGTTAATCAAATTTTAAAAGTTTATAGGCACATATATTGGTAGTAGAAATCTTAACTTACAGAATATGTAAATTACCCAAAAAAAGTTGTTACGGTTTTTCTAAAGCAACTTTTTCTCAGCCCACGATTAACACATAATGCTGTGGGTTCGTTTTGAGGGTCTGTCGTGTGGCTGTAAGAAGCTACGACCACCTTGGCCTACAGTGTGGTACGGATTTTATAAACAGCAACATTTCGTAAATGACTGCATGCGTGCTGGACCTCACGACTAATAGCGTCCACTGTCGGGAAAATGAATGCACTGTTGCTGTGAACTCCCGGACTGTTGGAAGACAGTTTGCCTGTGACTGGCAATGTAGCACCTGATTCTGACACTGTTATTCTACTGTCCAGCATACACAGAACCGGCCTTAAGTGTCACTTCTTATAAACGGCTCGCTTCCTGTGATGTCCTGCCTGTGACATTCTTCCTGCTCACCTTAATCGACTGATGTCAAACCTGTCAGCTGAAGCCACACAGTATGGCTGAAGTTGTGTGTGTGTGTGTGTGTGTGTGTGTGTGTGTGTGTGTGTGTGTCTGCTGTCTATTTTTGACAAAGGCCTCGATGGGCGAAAGCTTATATTGTGACAGTATTTTGTTGTGCCTATTTGCGACTCAGCATCTGTGCTATATGGTGAGTAGCAACTTTCCTTTTCATAATATTGTTACATTCCATCCCAGATTTTCCATTGTTCGATTCCGAACTTGCAACATCCTCCCTGCTCACGTTAATCGACTCCAACTACTACTACTTCACCTTTGAGGGGCAGACATACAAACAGGTCAGGGGTATGTCCATGGGAACTGGGAAGGCTCCTTCCTATGCCAACTTTTTTTATGGGTCGCTTGGAGGGGGCTTTCCGTAAGCCCAGCCCCTGGTTTGGTTTAGATACATAGATGAAATTTTGGCCATATGGACCTGTTAAAATCCATAAAGTCATTAAATTCCTTCTTCCAGTTAAATTTAACGTGGTCCTATACTGAATCCCGTACCACTTTCCTCCATCTCATCCTCACTGAAGGTCAGGCACACACTCCTGCCCATATAAAACCTACAAACAAACAACAGTACTTACATTTTGACAGTCGTCGTTCTTTCCACGTCACGTCAAATGTTCCCTCCCGTACAGCCTCGGCATTCGAGCAGGCTCTTTACAGCAATACAGCACCTTTCTCACCTCGGCCTTCACTGGACGTAATTACCCCACCGGCCTAGTTCAAAAGCAGATTTCCCGAGCCATCGCATCCAGTCCTGGTAGTGCTGATACCTCCAAAAACAACTTCAGAGCACAACAATGGTGACTCAGTATTATCCTGGTCTCAACTGTATTAATCAGCTACTTTGACGAGGCCACGACTTCCTAAAATCGTGCCCTGAGATCCATTCTGTCTGAGATTGTGCACACCACACTTAGAATAGCTTTCTGTCACCACCCTGATCTCTGCAATATTCTTGTCAGACCCTACAATCCTTCTAAACCAATCTCCCTACCCTACGGTTGCTACCCCTGTGACTGTCTCCGCTGCAAGACTTGCCGTACACACCCTCCTGCGACCACCTACAGCAGTCTTGTTACTGGCAAAACATATACTATTCGAGGGAGACGCACCTGTCAAATGACACATCTCGTATACCAGCTGTTACGTAAACACTGGCCTTATGCATCAGCATGACTACCACCAAGTTATCGGTTAGGAAGAATGGCCATAGACAGAGGATGTATACTGGCAACACACACTATCCTGTTGCAGAGCACATTCTACGACATGACGATCGTGACCTCAGTGCCGTCTGCATTCTTCCCCCAGACACCAATTTCTCATAACTCCACAAGTGGGAACTAGTGCTACAACACGTCCTCGGTTCTCGCCACCGACCTGCCTTAACGTACTTTAATTTCTTCTGTCTCTGTGTATCTTCACAGTAACTACTCCTTTCTTCACTCCATTTTAGTTTTCTACATCTTTTATTTTCTGACCAGTTTGTTTTTTGCTGTCCCACTCCCACCTCTGTCATTTACAATGCACTTAGCTTTCCACTCGTATTAACTCGTGTGCGAAGTTTTTGCAGCAATCTCAGTCTTGCACATACTGTGTCTTCCACCTTGGGGCTGTCATGTTGTCATATCTCGTCCGATGCAGTCTCCAACAATTGGTCTTTCCTTCTCATATTGTCCGGTAAAACACACACACACACACACACACACACACACACACACACACTCCTCCCCCGGGTGACTTTTCCAAAACTACCCCTTTACCTAAACCTCTCCAGTCCTTTCAGCCAACTTTTTTCATTCCCCTTCAATCTTTCTGCTGTAAGGAGGAGCCACTGTCTCTGAAAACTTGCTTAAGTATACCTTCTTTTATGTGTTTGTTGTTCTTCTGCCACTTAGTGAGTAGATTTTTTTCGTCTATCCAGTTACAGTATATCATTATAAAATCATCATCACACTGTATGGTCACAGTGTTGGTAGCTTCTTCCAACTACAAAAGACTTTCAAAACAAACCCTCGCTTTATGTTACGTGTGTATCCCGGGCTGAGAAAATCCGATTTAAGAAGAATTGTAAGAACTTTTTTGTGGGTGATTGAAAAATTCTGTAACTTGAGATTTCTACTGCTGATATATGTGCCTATAAACTACTAAAATTTCATTAACATTGCACAAATACATTTCAAGCTATGTAGCTTTGAAGTGAGCAGTTCTTAGCAAAGACTCCGAAAATCAGACTACCATTACTACAACCAAATTGCTCCATATAGCCTCACGCAGAATAAAAGAGGTAAAATATTAATTATTGGTGTAACTCATTTTGTGATAGGCCTATTGGTTGTCTGTTGTCTTGTAATTAAAGCTTAAACTAGAGTCCCCATAATAAAAAGACAGTAGTAGTTCCACATGTTGTAATATCCTTCTATTGCAGCCTGTTGTAACTTTTATCTTTATAATAATTATATTAGTTTCATTCAAATGTTGAATGTTTGTAAAGCTATTAAAATGAATAAGACTTGTTAAATTGGTTGAAACCAATAATTGTTACAAAGACAAATACGACAGTATACCTAACATTAGGCCATTTTCAAGTGGTTCTGAAAACTGCTGTAAATGTGATAGATACGTAAAAATTGTATATAATAGAAGGTGAGAAAACAAGGATTACGTATCTACACCAGTAACAGAACTGTAAAGCTGTTGTGTCTGTCTGTCTGAACGTGCTAGTCTTCAAAACTGCTAGACGAATTTTCCTGAGGTTATCACAGGTAACTTGAGGGTAAATTGTTGCAATGTATAAACTTTTATCAAGAAAAAGTTGTAATTTAAAGTTAAAGGTGCAGGTTGAGCATAGTAGATCTGATGTTTACCTTTGTGATGTGATTGTCACGGCTTAGTAAACCGAAGAACCAATATTTAGTGCTGTTAGTTTTGTAGTACACTGAGGAACAGTGCTGTTAGTTTCTTTACATCAATGACAGAAGTATTTCTGGAAGTTTATGTTAGTGACAGAATTAAGTGGCATAATATGAATACAGACAATTTACTTGGCTAGGTTATACGGATTTACTGATTTTGCTTTGTGTATTAAAAACTTCACAAAATTACTTTGCTTCTTTAGATAAATTTTATTTATATTTGACTTCTTGGCTAGGAAAACGAATTTTTTGACAATTTGGTCTTTTAAGGGTTCTGTTTTAACAATAAGAGTTACAGGACCCTCAAAATCAACAGTATTCAAGTGGCCCTTCTTTAACTTCCATTGCAAAGCAAGGTTTCAGTAGTTGTACGGGTACAGAAAGACTGCCACGAGATAGGCTAGCCTCTGTTGCAGCAAAACAACCGTCGCGTGGATGACTTGAGACAGCAAAAGGAATTGTGACACATCACGATAACGTTCAGCAGTTTTTTTTTTTTTTTTTGATTGAGGGGAGAAAAGTACGAATGTACAATTTGTTTTGAGATAAAAGTGCTGCACAATTTCCCAATACAGTGCCCAATAAACTCACCAATGTAAAAAGTCATGAATTGTGTTTGGACTGTGCTAATAATTTCTGCCATTTCTTCTTTAGAGTATTTTGCTTCAGATCAGCTGTCAGTGTATATGTTACTCCTTGCTGTCATCAGGTGTGCCGTGTGCACCGTGTGTGGCAGCAACGACCCCGGATTCAACTGCACCTGGCAAAAGAGCTTCACGGAGTGCGGTCCCTGCGCCTCGATGAATACTTGCCCGGCGTGCAGCGATGCCTATTGCGAAGGAGACCTCATTATACAGTGTGTGCAGTGTGAGAGGTAAGGTGAAGCTTCACTCCTCAGCAAAATGTACACTGTTGTAACTTCCTAACTGATAAAAAAATTTGTTATCTGAGGTGGCCTAATACTTCACATTCGATTGAGATTGAAGTCCATCTATCGCTCCGCTTGTGGTTTTCGAGCAGTTTCTCACACTTACTGGTTCCTCCTCCAATACGTACAAACCAGAAACAGAAAGCTAGCGGTCGTAAAGGCACACTTCGACTTCACCACGCTTTGAATGACCTTGTCAGAAAAAAAATACTGTGCTCATTGTCTTTTATCACTGTACACACAGAGTTTACACTGTCCAGAAGAACGTCAAATGCAGAACCTCACATCCAGACCTTCCGCTTCTCCCCTGAGAAATCCAACCCACTTGGGTTCTTCACCAAGTTGGTGCTTCATCTCACAATATGTTAAACAGTGGCGTACTTTTTCCGTGGTGAATAGTGTTACAAAGCTGCTCTTCAACTACACTACACCCACATGTGGCTGGCCATATGTGAATTAATTTTGTTCCCACATATCAAATCTGACCTGAACAGAAACAATTTTCGGACCATTGAAAACTCTGAGCACATTTCACTGGCAGCAACATTCGGTGTCCTATTTGACCCTGAGAGGGACCACATGGGAAATTACAAATAATGCTCCAGTCTGATTTCAATGACAGTATTAGTGACCGAGCCGTTGCTATTACATTAAGGTCACACCTGACGTGTGGCTGTTGGCAGTGTAAAGACTCTCCAGCCTTTTTATGATGACAAAACACTACTATCTGTGTTCAGATTTGAGACTCGCTCAGCTGTACATTTATTTTCCAGTGCTGGCATTCTCTGAAATGCTAGATGCCTTAGCATTTTCTTAAATTGTGATGGAACAGATGCTTAGGGCGAATTTAAGAAATTTGAGTGTTGGGCCCTCAGACTCGCTTACCTCCATATCTGTTTTGTTGTGTATGAAATTTCTGGACATTTGTATTTCAGTAGGCAGTTATCAAAAATGTAGTAATTGAGGGTGCAGGTTTCAAGTGAAGCAAAGTTGGGAAGCCACCACTAAATTTAAGATCATGTCAACCATAGGACCAGTTAATTTGAAAATGTGTAGGGAATAGTCTTTCTAAAGAGTAGCAATGTTTGGGGAATAGGTCATCTAGGAGAATAGCTGTCACTTTCACTATAAATAATGCTTGGATATAGTTAATGATATGATGTAATTGCTGTTTACAGACTTCAGATACTGAACAGTGGGATCATGTGCTCCTCTCGCTGCTTTTGATGTATTGTGCAAAAAGTGTAAGTGTCGGTGTTGCGGTGCACCTAGAAATATATTATCAGTGACAGTGTAACAACCTCAGAAATGACGTTACAAGCAGATACTTTTCTGTTGCAGCACATTACTTCCAAAGTAACCATTATAATTTTTCTTGTTGCTGCTGTTTTTAATGTTGTCGTGATCTTCAGTCTGAAGATTGGTTCGATTCATCTCTGTAAGCCAATGTATTCTGTGCAAACCTTTTCATCTCTGCATAATTGTTGCAACCTACATCTGCTGGAACCTACTTGCTGTAATTGAGTCTTGTCCTCTCCCCACTATTTTCATTTCTTTACACTTACCTCCATTACCAAACTGACTATCCCTTTATGCCTCAGAAAGTGCCGTGTCAACTGGTCCCTACCTGTAGTCGTAAATTTCTTTTCTCCCTGGTTTGATTCAGTACCTCCTCATCAGTTATTTTATCTACCCATCTAATCTGTAGCATTTTTCTGTAACACCACATTTCAAACACTTCTTTTCAGTTCTCCTCTCTACTGCTTTATGTCCACATTTCACATTCATATAACGTTACAATCCATATGTATACTTACAGAAAAGGCTTCCTAACACCTAAATTTATATTTGACGATAACATGAGTCTCTTTTTCAGAAATGCGGTTCTCGCTATTGCCGATCTACATTTTAAATCCTTCGTACTGCTGCTGTCGTTAGCTATTTTGTGGTCTGTCTTCGAGACACTGTCCTTTCCCGTTCAGCGGATCTTCTAAGTCTTTGCACTTCCTGACAGAATTTCCAGTGTCATCTGTAAATTGAAAGTTTGTATTTTGTCTCCCTTAATATTAATTCAGTTGCCAAATTTCTCCTTTCTTTTACTGGTAGCTCACTATACATACCGGATACTGTGGGTGATAGCCTACAATCCCGTGTTATTCCTTTCTCAGCCATTGCCTCTCCTTCATGTCCTGCAGTCTGGTTTCTGTACAAGCTGTAGATAACTTACCGCTACCTGTGTTTTATCCTTAGTAACTTCAAAATTATGGAGGCTGTATTTCAGTTGACAGTGTCTGCAGTAGATTTCTAAATTTGAAAAAGCTATTATGTAGGTTTGCCTCTTATTCGACCTAACTCTTAAGATTAGTCTTAGGGTCCATATTGCCTTGTGTGGTTTACTGTGTTTCTCTTGTAACCCCAATTTATCTTGTGTAGGTAGTTTGACTTTTTTTGCAAGGTACTGTCTTTAATAAGTGTTCCATTTTTACGAACAGGTGGCTGCACTGTGCCTGCGACCAGATCAAGACAGAGTCGGAAGCAGAGCGGTGTTCGGAGGAGGGCTACACGTGCCTGATGTGCAGGCCACGCGACGAGCCACCCCCGCACCTACTGCCCTCGTCCAACCTCGCCCCCAGGCCTCCGCCACCAGTCTGCAAGAGTCCGGGTGTGTTTGTAATTCGAGCTGGTGTGGCAGTGGAGGACGATTGTAGGGCGGGTTGTAAAAATATGGGTGGGGCAAAACATTTTACCTAGGAATTGTGTTAATGAATAGGCATAAGGCAGGAATTATTCATATTTAAGGGTGAAAAGTGAAGGTGACAGAGTTTCAAACAGTGGAAACTCCACGTAGAAATATCAGAAATGTAGGAAAAGACAGATTGTTACTTACCATAGAGAAGTAACACAAATGACTACCAACTACGACAACTCGGTCCCGAGTTGTAAGCGTCTTTTAATTGTGCCTGTCTGTGACATAACGTGTTTTCTTTACGGTAAGTAGCAATATATCTTTTCCTACTTTGCAGATACAGCACTTGGTCCACCCATATTTGGTTATCGGTGACCAGTTTTCAAATCATCTGGCCATCGTTAGTGAACAACTGAGTAGTGTGCACAGTGACATGTAAGTGCAAGAAACTAAACCTTGCAAACTAAAGAAAAATATTAACACCTGTACAGAATTGTTGTTCACGACTTTCCAAGTGTCTTGATCAGTCATTACCTAACAATTACCTGATAATCCTATAACTGGTTACTAATAAACGGCTTTTCACACATAAATATGAAGTTTTTCCTCCAATAGATGGTGGAAGAATCCAATCATCAATGGAACTGTATATTTTGGCTGGTTTTCAGCATAATTTAAAAGTCTTGGAAGAGTATCATATTATTAACTTTAAACCACTTTGTTTTGAAAGTTTCCAGTAGATTAAAACTGTTTTGATCTACTGAGAAGTTTCAAATCAGCACACACTCTGCTATAGGGTGAAAATTTGTATTGGAACCTTGTTGGTTTAGAAGATTTCTGTAATTAATGTTTGTTGGAAGGAAGGAAGGAAATAGAAACAGATGTTACTCCTACTCTTAGTACGGTGGTCTACATCTACGTGTGTACTCTACGAACCACCGTGAAGTGCATGGCAGAGGGAACGTCCCATTGTACAAGGTATCAAGCGAAATTTGTGACTAAACTCATACAAATTACCTCTGTGTAAAACTTAGTAGGGACACGAAATGGAATACTCACATGAGATCAGTCATGGGTAAAGTGGGTAGACTTTGGTTTATTGGTATGATACCTTGGAAATGCAAGCAGTCTGTAGAGCAGATTGCTTAGAAATTTCTTGCATGGGGCATCCTAAAATATTGCTCAGTGTGTGGGACATACACCAAATAGGACTAGAATAGGATATTGAATATATCCAGAGAAGGGCAGCACAAGTGGTCACAGGTTGGTTTGACCCACAGGAGACTGTCACGGAGATGTTGAAAGAACTGAGCTTGCAGACTCTCGAGGATGGACGGAAACTGTGTAGTGAAAGTCTACAAAGTTTCAGCAACCAGGAGTATATGAGTACTACAACCTGTTCCTGAGAGAATTGTTAGGACAAGCTTAGATTAATGTCAGCATGCACAGAGGCTTGTAAAAGAATCACTCTTTCTATACTCCACATGTGAATGGAATGGGAAAAAGCCCTAATAGCTGGTCGAGTGGGATGTACCCTCCGTCATGCACTTCACAGTGGTTCACAGAATATATATGTAGCATTTTTGTACATTGTGCGCGTCAAATGTTCAAATTGGCAAGTGAGTAATAAATCTTTTATTTCTGTGTCCATATTCTGAAAAGTAAATCGTGTATGTCAGAATTATTAGACGATTGGTATACTGAGTTGGTAGCCTGCAACATCCTTTTTAACATACTCAAAATTTTTGAAGTTAATGGAGTACGACCAGCTTGTAAATTTTCTGACCTTCCTTTTCTGTCGCAGGATACATTTTAGTTGAATACCCTAATTAATACTGGTAGCAGTTGTAAGTGGCAATTACTGTGTTTGACAGCTACACAGAGGCTGAGGACCTAAACTACTTAATACATTGTAACGTCTTCTCGGCAACGACGGAGTGAGGTACCTAATTGGTAGAACACTGGGCAGCAGTCAAAACCCACGTCCGGCCATCGAAGTTAAGGTTTCTTGCAGTTTTCCGAAACCACTAGAGGCAAATCCTGTGGCAGTCTGTCGGAAAGGACATGGCCAATTTCTTCCCCGTACTGACCTTGAGCTCACGTTCTGCCTCTAACGACCTCATAGTTGGTGGCACGCTAAACCCTAAGCTTTCTTCCCTGCCACCTTTCTTGGCTGTTCGTGAGCAGGTAGTCGTCATGTCTGTCATTCTGGACAGTGGGCCACCTGCCCCAAGACTGTTTTGGGAGAATCAATTTTTGTGGTTCTTTACAGACAAATGCCCGGCAGTTCTGTAGACGAGACCTCTCCCAATTCCTTTCTCGACCTCTTCCTTCTGCCGAGTTGACCTCGTTAAGAGTGGAACATTACCGTATTTACTCGAATCTAAGCCGCACTCGAATCTAAGCCGCACCTGAAAAATGAGACTCGAAATCTAGGGAAAAAAATTTTCCCGAATCTAAGCCGCACCTGAAATTTGAGACTCGAAATTCAAGGGGAGAGAAAAGTTTTAGGCCGCACCTCCAAATCGAAACAAAGTAGTCCATAGTAATATGAGATACAATTTAGGTCGAATGAATGACGATACAGCTACAGTAGTTTGGTTCGAGTCGTAAGCTTAGCAGTTAAGCTTTACCAGGTAGCCATTGCTATGCGTCAGGCGCTCCGTCCGTATTTATACAGGTACCCTTCCTTTTTCACGTGCTTCGTCTGGTTTGAATTGATTGCTTATGTTTCTTTGATCTGATAAGTGCCGTTCTCTTTGTTATAGGTGTTTACATCACTCTAAGCTGAAAATGCATTATTTTACTGTGTCATGCATTGTTTGTCGCATTCTGATAATGAGTGTTTATGACCTGCCGCCGCTCGCGGCGTGGCTTGCTTTTGTGCGCGCTACCGCCGCTTCTTCTTCTTCTCCTCCTTTTTTTTTTTTTTTTTTTTCTTATCAGCGAAACAATGGCAAGAGACTGCTATTTGCTTTCTTTGCTGCTTTCTTTGATAATGATCAGCAAGAACCAAATAATAGACTGCATATGATAGAAGATGTTCTGAACGAGAGTTTAGCGAAAATTTTTCTCTGTTTGAAAATCTTTGCAGACGCCTCATTCGTACATTACATTCTGCACAGAAATTAGAGTCGTCTTAGATTTAAAAATCTAGTCAATTGCCATGCTTCATTTCTGACTGTATCACTATTAGGCATAAGAATAATATGAATATAAACATGACATGATATGCATATTCTTCCACGTTTGCTGTTGTCTCACTCTAGTTTCGTAGTTTATTAGGCAGACAGGATTTAAATGAGATAGCAGCAAACACGAAAGAATACATGGCAAAATGTTTATATTTGTATTATTATTATGGTGAAGAGAATACTGCATGTGATTCACAATTCATAAAAGTTCCTATTTGCAACCATCTCTTCTCACATGTAGGGATAAAATCCAGAACGTAGAGTTGGCCATATTGACAAACATCCCAAACAGTCTTGCCAGTCGGATTTTCGTAGTACATTGAAATGCTGCCACATTCGAAGATGAACAATACGGCATTTGTATTTACTTCGTTGGATAATGTTTGAAAATGCAATGGTCGAAACTCGGGGCGGAGAAAAAAGCTCGTCTTCCACCTTTTTTTTAATTTATTTACTTACGCAGAGGTTTTGGCTCTAGTATTTATCTTTCTGCCTACAAAGCATGCCTGTGTAGCGCTACATATATTCGATGGCAGAAGGTAGTTATGGCGGCACCTACCAACATTTTTCAGAACTTCTGCTTACTTTGCACTCGATTCTACGCTGCAGGCGGTTTTTTGGATTACAAAAACTGGAAAAAAAGTGTGGCTTAGATTCGAGTAAATACGGTATCCCTAACCACGAACAAATGTGTCGTTCTGTGGTGGTTAAATTCTAATGTACTGTGTTTGATACATCTATACTCCATTTCTGATGACCGTTGACACCGCCTTATACCTACGTTCTTGCCTGTAGAAGTAGCAGACATCTCAGTGCCTCACAGAAATAAATAACCTGTTTGTGTTCCAAAATGAAGAATGGCCAAAACTGCAAGAATTAATTGTTTCAGATTGAATCAGAGTGGAATTTCCTGACAAATAAAAACAGTGCACAGGACGGTTAGTTGTATTGTTTTAACCACTCGCAGGCATTGCTCATAAATTTTTAATTTTATGATGTAACAAAATAGATCTTTACACGTATTCAGATTTGTTCCGTACAGCACAGTCACACCTCACGGAACTCGGTCAACCGTCACAAAGCTCGATTGCGGTGTGCAAGAGGAGAACTTCACTCTCGAGATTTGTTCCCATTCTGTGATCAGTCATTTGTTTTACTCGGATGGTTTCATTGTTTTGAACAATGTTTATGTCTGTCTTATTCTTGCAGCTCTATAGCAGCATCCAGACTGCTATTTTTTCAACGAGATGTGAACAGACTCATCTCAGATACCTATACGGGCTGAATGTTTATTTGTCCCCGGTACCAGCCAACTTTCATTTTTTAGGTGTTTGACTATTTATAGGTAAGAGAAGAAGTGAGCTATTGCTAAAAATATAAAGAATTGCTTACATAATATTGTGCCTCCACAAGTGATGGTCATACTTCATTGTCAGATAGGACATTTGGTTATGTAAACATACCCAGTTGACTGAGTGAAAAGTGGGCATATCCAAAATTTGTGAAAAAGTAGGCATCTGCCAGGATAACCAGAAGAAACAATAGAGAAGCAGGAGAGACAATGATTGTGGTGATAATTGCCTCTGTGTAATTGTTGATCTGCTACTGTTTTTAACATACAATTCTGTTTAGGAAATTAATTGAGGCAGGCAATGAGAAAGAGGTTTTGAATTTTTACTCGTCCTGAAGTGGTAATGTTCATTGCAGAACTACCACCGAAGGTCGGATCGCAGGCACAGTTCTATGTGGACGGTGTCTGCCTTTCGGAAGTGGGGTTGCACCAGATCAAGTCACTGACCATGGAGCAGCAGATCGTCCCACGAAAGAAGAGGTATTCACGAAAGCTGTCGACGAAGGCTGACAAGGAGGCCGGCATAATGGCTACGATAGAGTCCGTCGTCGCGGGAGGCAGTCGAGGTAAGCTGCTCGGTCTGTGTCTCAACTTTGTGTACTACGAACTGTGAGGCATGTATTTTGAGTTTTATGATGTAAAAAAATAGATTGTTACATACATCTAGATTTGTTCCGTACAGTACAGTTGCTGACAGGTGTAAAACAGGCAAAAAAAGTATTTGATTGCTTTAAATAAATTCTAAACATTCCATTGTGTCATTAGTTGATTTTCCTCGATGTAAACAATTTTAACCATTGAAATTAATTCTTCTTACGGTATAGGGTGCTGTATACGATATCTTACACTTAATAACGCAGAAAGTATAGACAGAAGCAGTTACTACAGGTTATCAAAAAATTGTAAGAAACCAAGTTGACACACTGTCGACTAGTAAAAGAAATACTACATCTGGTAATACGTTGAGAGAGTGGGAGTAGTATACAGAGTGGAAAGTGATTGTTTTCGACGCATCGCATTACGTAGATCCGGTCGAGGTGTGCGAGATTTGGGAGACGGCAATAGGGGAGTGCAAATTCATTTGCTTCAGCACTAGAGCATTTCGTAATAGTCCGTGTTTAGATTGTGACGGAGTCGATTATTTCTGCGAGGATGGCATTGTGAAGACCGTCAGAGCCGTGTTGTGGTTCCAGTTGTCTTACAGTCGGTGAAATTGTTTTCCAGACGAGCAGCCGGTTGTGAAAGTGGAGCCGGCCATCGAGTATAGGGAGGGCATGGTGTGGCACGCCGGGGAGGACGGCGGCCCTGCCGAGCCGCCGGAGGGCTTCACGGTCTACACGACGGACAGCGGTGTCATGATTTTGCGCAGGAAGAGGCAGCGCAACCTGCAGAAGCTCGGTATGTGGATTTGTGTTCGTAAAAAGTTTTTCCTTTATGGAGAATCTATTGTTCCTTTACACTGTTATGACCTAAACATTTTTTGAGTGGTGTAATGCTAGAAGAATAGTAGTTAAAACTAGTTCTGTTCTGGTAAAAATTAGCGATTTGGACTATTTTTAGTAAATGTCAGTGAAAATAACGGTACTTTTAAAGAACAAATGTTCGAACCTGATCCGATAGCTCACACCGTCAGTACGAAAATGGTCGGCCTGCGGCGGTTGTCACGACTACTCTTTTCGAAAGAGGAGAGTTCCACAGACGGGTCGCTTTTGCAGGTATCGGAGGCTTCGTCGTCCGCCTCCGCGGCACCCGGTACAAGGACGAAGAGGGCGGGGTCGGGGCAGACGGTGCGGGGAGTGCTGCCTGCTCTACCGGTGAGACGATCGGGGGAGGAGCCGCCGTCCACGGCCACGGCACCGAGGACGGCACGAAGCCCCGTCGCAAACCGAACCGGAGGAGGCCCCGCAACCGCCTCATGGAGTGCTATCCTTCGTACCTGCAGGTGAGGTGCCAAAGACGGGTCTCGGTCTGTAGTAGAGCGGCACCTGCAGTTGTGCTGGTCTCTTCCCTTGTGGTTTGTCTCACACACCTTTCATTCCTCTCTTTTTTTTACCATTTAAATTCCACTTCTGCCTGTATACTTGTGTTTATTTTCCATTTTTTCCCAATTTCACTCCATTCTCTCTCTCTCTCTCTCTCTCTCTCTCTCTCTCTCTCTCTCTCTGTGTGTGTGTGTGTGTGTGTGTGTGTGTGTGTGTGTGTGTGTGAGAGAGAGAGAGAGAGAGAGAGAAGGAGCAGCAGCAGCGGCAGCAGTGGCTATAAAACTCACCATCTTGTTTCTTCTCTGCACAGGAGGCATTTTTTGGACGGGAGCTCTTGGACACAACAAAGGAGAAAGAAATCGGTAGTAGCGACTCTGAAGGAGAGTCAGCGACACCAAATGTTGGCGAGGACAAGATTATACAGCTATCGCAGGTAACTCACCGAGGCTGAACATTATCTGCTGTTGCTGAGCCTCAGGATTCACACTCTAGAGGAGGGGGTCGCTTTCGGAACCTTGTTCGACGTGAATCACTGGATACTTCCTTTTGCCTCCCCCTTTGTTTTCTCTAATGAACTTATATATTAAAAACTAATATGCCCTCCTCCTCCTCCTCCTCCTTCTTTGAATGGCCATTGCCTTTTTCGTAACTGTAGAAAATAGAAGTTGGTTACATTATATGAAGAAATATAGCAGCAGACCACTTTTTATTTTCATTTATTTTTGCCAAGATGCAGTATTAGCCTTTGAAAATCTGCAGTTGGCTTAATATGGTACATTTTTATCATCAATCTGTCAGTTATATTTTGAATGTTACATCTTGAAAAGCAGATGATAATAACTTTACTTTGAGATAGGCACTGACTTACACTTAAAAGTATAAAATAGTATACCCCTATGTCTTCCACCCACTGCCACACAGTTGAATAAAATCTGCAGAGTCTCACCTAAGTTTGCTGTATGAGATGCAGTATAAAAAAATAAGTTTCTGTTGCCACCACATTTTTTAAGTTGCGTGTTGTGGGATACAAACCTCGAGTCATTTTTGATTTGAGTATTAACCCTTTGTATGCAAACTTTTTCAAAAATTATTTGGGATGGTGTGTAATTTGTAGAATTTTTGTTTTGCATGTTGGTAGTGATTTATTTATCGATTGTCATTTTTTGTTTGTAGTTCACTGTTGCTATTTGAGTTTACATATTGTCATTTGGAGATAGTGAGGGAGCTGTAGATGCTAGAAAATGGAGTGCCAAGTGGAGAAATCAAAACTTTTCTGACATATTCTTCTGTTTGAGCTCAATAGTGCGGTGACAGCAGTGGACTCAGCCGTGTACGGGATGGAGCGAGGCAAGAATATGGTTGTCTCGTTTTGAGGAGGATAGTTTTCACATCAGTGACATTCCACATTCAGGAATACCTTTGGGATTTAATGAAGAGCGTTTAATAGCAATAACCAACATCATTGTACTCGAGAAATGGCAAATGTGATGATCCCACCATCACGCAACATTTGCACACAGTGAGGAAGTGTGCGAGTACCGCGTCCTCTAAACCAGGAATCTCCAAATTGCCAGAACACGAGGGCCACATATCGAGTTTTGTATCTCAGTGGGGGCCGGATAACACATTTTCTCAGAGATTAAAGAAGAAAGTTGTAGTGATATTTATTGTTGTTTTACACAAATACGATATTCAGATAAAGTGTAAGATACACTTCATTATTGTTTAGTACACTTTGTGAGAGGTATGTGTGATATTTGTCTTTAGAATCCATAATTTTCTCACACTGTCGGTATGTTGTATGAGCAAAATATCTTATAAATGTGTGTCACTCATGTTGCTTCTGTATTTAGATTATATAAATTTCTGCAAAGAAAATGTTTCTTCACACCAGCAGATATCGCAAAATGCAGAGAATGAACTTCGTGCAAAGTCTTTGACCTGGACATAGAGAAGAAAAAAAAAAAAATACTTGAAAAACTGAGCAAGCCTTTCTTCTTTAAACTTGCCCTTCATGCTGTCATCAGCTTGCTGATCAGTGATCCCCATTTGCAATTCTCCCTAAGCTTTTACCACTTCAAAAAGCCAGGGCTTTGGAAAATGTCAGTAGTTAAGTTCGTTGCAGATGACGGTGGAAAACTTGAACTGTGTTCACCTTGCGCGCGCGCGCACACACACACACACACACACACACACACACACACACAGTGGTTCGAACACTGGGTTCATGTTTGGGAGCATCAAAGATCAAATTCACATTAGGCTGTAAGGATTTATGTTCTCGATGCTTTCTCTTACATGTTCAAGATGAATGCTGGAGTGTTTCTTTCAAAAAGGATGCTGTCAATTTCCTTCCTCCTCAAGTTTGTGCTCTGTCCGTAATGCCCTGTTTTGAGCTCTGATTGATCTTCTTGCCTAGTAATCAAAATGTTCCTCAGTCTTCCACAGTCTGTAGAGTCAGGTGATACTTTCGTCCCACAATGATCCCAACTTTCTCCGGTTACAGTACAGCTATTAATTTTGTGCTGACACTATTTCCATATTTTGCTTCTATACAACTTAATGCTCCACAGACAAAACTCTTGACTCATTCATTCTTTCATCTGTTCGATTATACTTTGAATGAGAAGTTTCCTGTCTTCAGTGAGAGCGAAATGTGTACCGTCCGTCACCCTTTTTCTCACTTCGTATGCTGTTTGTCATCTTTCTTCTGACTGGTAAATTTGTGCACATTTTCAGAAGGCGACTGTCTGAGCTGTTGGTGCTGATATCCTTGTATTTGTTTCAAAGGTTCTCTGTATCTGTCTTACCTAATTTGTTGCTGTGCCGTGACAATGTCATCCTCATCTTGATGACTATTTGCTGCAGTTGTTTTTCATTTTGTGCCGAGACTGCATTCTGTTTGCAGAATGTAATACACACATTTTCTGACCTTTTGTTGGAACTTGTACTTCCACGAAGTGTTTATCTGTTTGATTTCAGTGAAATTTAAATTAAGTGAGTTAGCCAATTTTGGCTATTATTATACAACAACAAAATGAAATCTGTTCAGTTCTGACCACAATGGCAATTATCAGTTTCTTTGGAAGATGTACTACGACCAGAAAATTAATGATAAGTATGTAATTTAATCCAGTCACAACTGAAAGTTTTGTCATCCGTCAAATAGTGGCTTACCCTTGTTGTGGGCACCGGTGAAATCATTTATTGTTAGTTTACAAATATGTTTCATATAATTATTGCAAAATGTTTTGTTCTCTGTGTAATTCTTGCCTTAATTACAATGTGTCTTTTTCAGGATGAAATAAAAGCTATAGAGGAACTGAAACCAAAAGAAGAAAGTGAAACAGAGAAGCAAGACAAGAAGGGGGACAATGAAGGAGATAACTCGGGCAGCAAGTCGCCAGACAAGGTAAAGGCAGAGTACGGCCTGTTTAGTCTGAAGCATCGGTCTGCAAGTAGGCTAGGATTTTTGTAATCACTTATCTGTTTTGTATGTAGGAACCTGTGTGTAATAAATGAAATTGTTGACATGCTACATGAAGACAAAAGAAGTTAAGCTCATTTTTAAATTGACCAGTCATTGGAGAGACATTTGATAAAAAAGCTGTGATAAGAAGTACTATGAAGTAGTGTTTGTCATACGTATTGCTTTTTCAGGGTGTACGTGCCTCGGGACAACTGAAAAATCCAGATAAAACGTGGGCATTTTTTCATCAGGGGAAAGTCTGGGAATTTAGATTTTTTATTGCTTTAGTTAGCAGTTAAATTTTTGTAATTTTGGTTGGTCAGAACTGATACTTTACCTAACAAAGAATTTTATGTTAGCCTACTACTGCAGAATAATACTGCAGCAATAAAACATAAATGAGAGAATAGTACCAAAATAGAACTTTAGTTGCAAAGAAAATGCCCCATTTACAACAACAGACTACAGTTCATATACAAGTGATGGTAAAATGTGTCAAAGGCTTTAGGACGAATACTGTGCAATACTTTGTAACAACAAACTGCTTTCGACGAGTGTAGAGTCACTCCTGTTTAATTTCAAACAGGTCACGGGAAAATATTGCGAGTGGTGGTTAGAGAAGCATTACTTTTTGTTATAACCAAGAATAACACAATAAATATATCACAGTTCTACAGTTTATTAACACAGCGCTGATACAAATAGTTCTGTCACCAGTCCTAGGTGAACACTTCATGAAAATAATAAAAATTGATTGTGGTTATACCAATGTCCAGGAAGTGCAAGTAGAATGTGGAATCCCTGCGGAAATCACTAGTCCGTTGACATACTATGCCTAGTGAATGTCAAAGTCAAAGTTCCTGTACGACAGCCCGATTCTAATTCCAAATTGCAGCGAAGTTAACATCGTGCAACAGGTACACCAGTCCGAGAGACAAAACAGTCCTCCGTGGCATACTTCTGAGTTGTGGAGTAGAACATAGTATGATGAGAACTAGCTTGTAGACATTGGTGGCAGTGAAAAATATGGCTGCAGAAGTAATGGAGTTGGCGGCTGGGGTTGCTGTGTGTTCTGGGTTACCAAAAGTCGGCCTGTGGTGCTAACAGCGGCCCAAGCATGGAGAAATACAGCTGGCAGTGAGTTTCTTTGCTGTGTGTAATGGAGTGTGCCGTTGTTCAGTGCGGAGATTTAACTGTGGTGGATACCACACTTTCAAAGTAAATTTCCTTTTCTGCAAGATGAACTGTGAAAGTGCGAGAATGTGCAATGAATTTCTTAAATCACGGAGTGTTTGATCCTCATTCAAAACTGAACGCTTTGAGGATCAGCAACTTAGAAAAATTTTGTGCCCAGATGACCAGCCATTGGTAACAATAAAATTTTACAGGCACATTTGTTTTTGATATATCTTATAGGGTAATACATGCTAAATAAGACCAAGCTTCAAGGTTAGTTTATCATATTTATTTTAATTCTTTCGTAGCTCACAAATTATGCAGTAACAATGGCAAGAAGTATAATTATCCTTAAGGGGGAGGGGGGGGGGAGGGCAGGTGAGTTCTTGGGCAATTTAACATATAATTGGCTTTTTATGGAAAAGTCAAAGTGCTCGTGGAACATGTATTCAACCAGATAACTCACAAAATGTTTGGTGCGCAGCAGTGAAATTTAAATCCTGATTGTCAGAAATATTCAGCTGCTACAATTTGAGCTGTGCCCTTAGAATCGTACCTGACCACACTCTCGGGTTAATAAAAGCAGCTAAAAATGTTTGACAGCCAATATTATGTGTGAAAGTTAAGCTTTTCTTGTAGCTATACAGTAGTGTATATCAATTTAAATCATTAACTATTCCAGTTTATCTATTTGCACCATTTAACAGCGATGTTGATATTGGCTGACTACATCACATTTCCTATGCTGTGAATATCTGCCGTTATTGGCTGGCGAGATCACGTGTCCTGAGCTATCGCTGCCTGACAAAAGTGCATCATGTCGCACAATCTCGAAATCAGTGCTTTGGAAGCTACCGTGCGGTATTTGGTGAAATTCTTATTTATGCTTTTGTAATACAAAAATTACAGTGTACTTCTTACCTTGCAGCAAACAACTTTACAAAAATAATTATTTTTTGCTTGGTTTTGTTTCCTAAATCGCCGAGAACTTCTACCTGAGTCTATAAAACCTTTACCATTGAAAGGAGTGATAAGTTTCACAGCTCCAGAGGAAAGTATATCATCGCTTAACAGGGAAAAAATGTATTTTTACTTAGGGTATAATGTATTTTCCTCCGGGAAAAAGTGTGTTTTTAAGTGGGAAATCTGGGATGTGGGGTGTTTTTTTTTTTTAAACACTCTGTTTTCACAGTTAGTGAGAGGCACTTCAAATAACAGAATAGAGGTACAACTCACTTTATTGCAAGTAAGAATGTGCCGAGGACAAAATGACAGAAGTTCTGGACCAGTCTGTAACCATTAAATTTTATGTAAATTCTTTAAAGGGCACTCACATTAGTACTGTCTTCTTGGTAAAACTGGGAAATTTTGTCTTTGAGGAGTTTGAAACAGTGAAAGATTTGCCGCAGGGATTCTCATTCTCTCTCTCTCTCTCTCTCTCTCTCTCTCTCTCTCTCTCTCTCTCAAGAGTGAATGTAAGATATGTCTCAGTAACTGATCAAGATAATGCTGTGAAGTGGGGTTACAGATTGGTGGCACGTACCTCCATAAAATTGTTTTTTTGCATACAAGCAATTTGAGATAACTGCTTATGCTAAAGACATTATTTGCATGATTTGGAAGCTGGAAGATGTGGGGCCTCAAAATTAATTGCAAAGGCAGCGTATTTGATAATGTTATCTGATGAATACGACTCGAATATTGATGTGAACATAGTAAAGACTTGCAAAGAATCCAAATATCTTAGATCTCGGTGTGTAAGCAGAAGCACCTATCTTGTGAAAAGGATGTAGAGCACCAAATGAACTGGAGTCTAGATGACTGTATGACAACTAAATGGTGTAACGTGGAGCAAATGTATAAGAATTGAATATATTACACAATTATTGGGAAAATAGTGGTCTATAATTAAGAAGAATGTTAGCTGAAACTGAGGAAGGACATTACAAAGTTTGGAGATGGACATATTGTGAAGAAGTTAACAGATTATCACAGTTGGTATGTGTGCCAAATACAACTGTGGAAGAAAGAACAAATATGATACTAATAGAATAGAATGACATGAGGATGTGGTCCTGTGGTTCGGATGTAGTAGAAAGATTGAGTAATTTGAATGATGATCAGTTGTTCTGTTTGGAAAAGATTGAATTGTTGTGTACAGAAACCACACAAGTCTACTATTTCTTGCAACAATTTTATGCCATTAAAGGACTAGTCTGGGATTGGCACACCATGTGCATAAATTGTGGGAATTTGATGCCTCATCTCAGAAGACATTAGGCTGATAGGAAACTATGCCAATTGCAGAAACTACAGAAGTCAGTGAAAAATGTTGAAGACTGGATGATTAAACGAATTAAGCAGTGAAGAGGTTCTGAATCTAAATGGGAAGAGGAGACATTTATGGCACGGAAGCACAGGAGGTAAAAAATGTAGGAGGAGATGAATGCTCTACAGTAGGCACGTCCAAATGGGTGTAGGCTGCAGTAATTACACAGAGATGAAGAGACTTGCACAGGATAGACTAGCACGGAGAGATCGGAGACCGCGAGCGAGCGTCTCTCGTCTCCCGTGCCGGGGTCCCGGCATTTTTAGTATCACATTTCTAGAAGTCTGTACGGCAGTGCAGAGTATTTGTCCTCTTTTTGAGTTTAGGTACAGTTACCGTAGTGTTCCTAACGACTGCCGCTCACGAATTCTGCCCCGTTTCAGGAGCAGGTGGCCGGTGACGATGCCGACGGGAGCGACTCCGAGGTGCTGAACATGTTGCCATTACCGGGTGACCTACTGGACACCGACCTCGTCGACACGATCATGAACGAGGACGATGACGACATCGCGAAAACCGGGGATAACCTCGACGAAATTGGCGGTAAGCTCACGTGGCGGTACTTCTCTGAAATAGAAATTATTTTTGTGCTGCAGTTGGGGCTCGTGGCACCTGTGAAAATGGGCTAGTGACTATTGTCACTTTACTTAGATGGGTTGCTGCAATTAAATTTTGTTCTTTCATTTTGTGATTAACTCGAGGATTTTCAGATTGTACTTAAAGACCCCAAACATACAAAAACAATGCAGTTGAGGTGGTCACGAGATGATAACTCTTCTCTGGTTTCTCTTCCCCTCACAGGCCTGTGTCTCTGGATCTGCCATCCCGTTCCACTGAACTGGCATAAAAAGTAGGTTCGTGTTCTCCGATTGCATTCAGGTGGTCTCGGTAACGTGTACTCTGATCTCTTATGTCTGGCCGTCAGAAAGTTGGGCCAGTTTTTCAGTGAGACTCTCACTCGATCTTCAAGTTGTACTCTTGCCAGTGTAAGTGAGCCATCAGATTGAATGCCCTCAGGTGGCGGGGCTATGACAATGGGAAGACGATCGGTTTATTCCTGTCATTTGTAATTATAAAATGCCTCAGTTGTATCCTAATTTATACAACAGTTCAATCTTACTTAACATTATTCTTCAGATTGTTTAAAAATTATGCTCCAGACACTACGATCTAAAAAGATGATTGTTTTTAAAATATTTACACACTGTACCATTGTGCACCACAGGGAGTGCACGTTTGTAGTACGGTGGCTCTAGGTCGCAGTACGAAATAACATTCTTTGTAATAAACTTGGGCACCCATTCCACTGGTGTTTCAGCGTACTGAATGATTCAGTTCATCCACATCTGCCCGTCACACACCTGTAGATTGTTGGCCCTAAGAAGGAAAAGCTTACATTATTTGAGAACACGCTGAGACCTCAATCGAACCGAATTAGGAATTGCAGCCTCGGGAGTCGGGCCGGGAGCTGCCACTACAGGACAGTGCCACAACTCGTGAGCTGAGCTGTCATCTGCCCCGTCCTCTCTCTAGGGAATGCTGGTCCCGAGAGGTGTGTGGTGGGGAAAGAGGTATCGGTCGAGGAAATTTCAAATGGGTCGCGAGTTATTCGCGGGTAGATTGGCCAGTAAAAGAATGTGTACAAGTTATAAAAATGTATATATGTACGGCTGTGTGTATGCACGTACGTTTGTATGTTCCACATCTCCTCCTAAACCACTTAACCGATTTCAACCAAATTTGGTACACGTATCACCTGCTGTCTGGCAGGAATCACTACGGGTGTAAGAATGCCATGTAACCCACGTACTTCAGTCTTTCAGAATCCGAAAATGGGAGCCCTTAGAGATTTACAACAAACTTTATATGTAATTTCAAACCTTTAAGAAACGTTTTCTCGCCAATGACTCCCACAAAATGATGAAAGGAAAAAGTTTATCGCTTACTAAATTTTCGCTATTTGTGCAGTAAAACTCCCAAGTGAAGCGGCGTGTTTTAATTTATTACTTCTTTACTACTAATTTTATGAATGTACTAGAAAAGTTACATCATTGTATTACACTTAATTAGAGAGATACGGTGTCATAAACAACTGAGAACTGTGAAAAACTACTGTGTCATAGAAGACATTTAAATTTATGCTTCATTGCTACTAACTTTATTCACAACACATTTCAGAGACAGTAGCCACATATAACATTAGATGTACCAGCAAAACTATGTCGTTACATGGCACACAGTTCAGGAAATGTGACATCGTAAGCCTGAGCTGCTCTAAAACAAAACTGCAGTCCGAAATTCGCTTGACGTGCAGGTGAAACTTGCTCACAATTACGTGTGAAGTATAATAAGTATATGTGAAATATATTTGACACGAGCATATGTGAGCAAAGCCACGGACGAAGAGCTCATACTTAACCCCCGGAACAATTTCGATCAGATTGGTACACGGATTAGTTACAATTTGGAAAGAAATATTGTAGGGGTAAGAACCACTAGCTGTGTTGTCGTGAGTGTGATAATGTGGAGATTGAAGAGGGGGAGGAGGAGACAGCCACAGATATGTGGAGAGAGGGGGCCAGAAAGAGGTGAGAGTAGGAGGTGGGCAGAGAAAGTGAAGGGGTAGAGATGGACAGAGCTGGGGAGTAAGAGAGGGGGAGGAGGAAGTGGAACTAGGAAGCAAAAGGGAGGAGATGAACAGTGGGAGGGGGCGTGGGATTTGGACGGGGAGAGGAGGAGGGGGAGGAGGAATTATAGGAGGGAATGGAGGAGGTGTAAAATTGGAGGGGGAAGGAAGAGATGGACAGAGAGATGGAGGAGAAGATTGGAGTAAATACATACCCAGGCAATGCTGGGTACTCAGCTGGTTTCCTCTAATAGACTGAGGTGCAGTTCGAGTTTGAGTGTGGCAGACAGTGTGACGCTGTCCTGTGCAGCCGGAGAATGTAACATTTCATGGGTATCGATGTCAGATCCTATCTCTTTACTTACATCTGTGTAACTGGTTTCTAGATTCGTGTATAAAATCGGGGAAGTATTTAAAACGTCTTAGTAAAAACTGTAAGTGTGCTTAACTCGAGCAGTTTGGATGCCGTGACTTTTCACTTTGTGTGCCCCAGCCAGTCTGTGTCTGTAACTGGTGTGGAGTTAAGGCCAGTTGCATAAATTAATTTTTCTAGTGTACTCAGAGCGTTGGCATAGTGCTAACATTTTGTGCCAGAAAAACCGGGTCTTTTCTGTTACCAATTTTATGTTTAATGTGTGGCCCTCAAGTGATTTTCCAACATAGTGTGCTTGTATTAATTGTGTGTTTGTCGTGTTTGGAAGCGGATAACTTTGTTCGAATCTTTTTTTCTGTTTATGTAATGTGAAGTGGAAAACGTGTTTTCTGTGTCGTGTAACTCTAGAGAGAGCATCAGTGTCACTTAATATTTCTTTCGCAGAAGACTCGGAGTTGAATGACTCGCTTCCTATAACAGACAGTGGGGCAGACGTTTCGGGGACCAGTCAGAAGGACGAGCTCACGGACATCTTGAGCCCACACTTTAACCTCGAGTCTATGGTGCGAGACACTGGTACGTTGCCTCGGTATTTTGTTTGTGTGTTTCTTTAAAATATGCCCTCAATTTCAGTTGTGATATACAATTATTGCACGTTCAGTATTTCAGTAATAAATATAAGCAGTTTGTGACAAGTACACCTCAGCTGTTTCTGACAGTGCTCTTAATTATTACCAAAAGTGTAGCTGTATTTCTACTCGAACGACTTGTTCTCGGAGCGGTTTGAGGGATGCTTTTAAATGTCATTTGTATTTAATAATTTTGGGTATAGGTTAACCTCAGGTTTGTTAGTCAACATATATTTTACAATTGTCCTAGACCAAATATTCGTCGTTTCAAATCCGCTGACACGGCCGTAACCGTAATATTCGTATACGGGAGCTATAATTGCGAAGTGAAATATGTCTCTCTTAATTGTGAGAGGTTTGTAAGGGTTCAAATATAAACTGTCTACATAAAATAAAAAAATAATTAGAAATTAAAGTTAAAACCTTGTGACGTTAAATGAAGTACATGAGACAGAACGATGGACAGAATACGTACAAGTTGGAATAATACTGAAGGAGAAATGCCACTCACTGTTACTGCTTCTATTTCCATTTCCACTATGAAACTGTTTTGCAGTGTGTGCTAATTCCAGCTGCAGCACAGAAAAAGAAAACTTCACTACTGACACACTAATTTTTTAGATGAAATAATTCTGTGTGATGCTGTGTTACAAGAAGTGCACACATTTTCATCGAGCTTTTTAGATAGAATTCGTGCACCAAATTCGTTAAATGATTCGTCAAACTGTACAGTTTCAGTTTTTTCATCTTCCGGTCGCAGGTCTCCCAAACATGGACAGCCGTGATGTGGAGGAAATCATCAAAGGAGTGCTGACAGACGAAGAGTCCCAGGAGTCGGTGTTTCCCACGGGAGCTGCCGCCGCCCAGCAGACTTCAGGTCTGTTAAAATGTTATCGGTAGGATGACTTGAGCTGGTTCTTGCCCCAGAAATGGATTTGTCACAGCCCCAGGACAACGTACTGGAAATATTTTAAAGACACGGAGTTGTACTTTTTTGTGTCTTCTGTTCCAGGAGTGCAGCCCAGCGCAGCTCTGCAGAGGACGCAGGTGGGGGGACCGCTGCCACCTGTCGTACCTTCGAGCCTGTCTTCGCCGTCGCCCTACCACTCCGAGTACAGCAAGTAGGAAAACTTGTGCTGTCCTTCATTGTGATCCGTATCACGTCTTTTTCTTTTACCGAGTGCATTCTGCATTACTGGAAATGTGTGAGACACTGCAGTCATCCGTTTCAGAAAGCCTTAGATGACACTAAAAATTGCCATTTCAGTACCAAACTGTAATACCTATAGTATCTTTGTAGATAAAAAGCAAAACCACACTATCATTCCTCTGCCATTATGCCTCACCTCGTTTCAATGTATCGAACTATTTAAGAAACATTTTTTAAAGTACGCAGATATTTAGCACGTGCTGCTATCTGTGAAAAAAAAATTCTACAAATAGTGCTATCTTGTAATAGAGATCGAGCATACCACGTAACAACTTTGTACGTATCGCACAGGCACTGAGTTTATTTTACGTACCACGTGCGTGACTTCAACCTTTGGGCAGTGCTCCCCTTGTGAGAGTCCATTGTGCTTTACTGTCTGTGTTCGTTTTGTTTCACTACAAAGCCAGTGCCCTACACATCATCGTCAGTCGTGTCTCTGCTCAGCTCGGACAGACGGGCCACCAAAATACTGTGCGGGAGAATGGACCTCGCATAATGTGATTACAGTCGCTACTAGTTTTGGCCGTACGTTGTCTGTCTTCAGAATTTGTACGTCACCACTGGCTTACAGAGAACATTGTGTTCGCGATACATGTTGTTGCGAAGTAAGTGAGTGTGTTAAGTTCTGGAAGGATTATTTGCCACTTGCTGCCTGTAACGTTGGATTTTGAAGGTAGCTGATGTGTGGCGAAAACCACTATTATAACAGTGTTCTGCAATTATGTCTAAAATAATAATAACAATAATAATAATACATTCATAAATGCCAATCACATTTCTTCGTAAGCAGAATAATGCAGTATAGTGTTTCCAGAAGAATTAACTTTAAGCTAGACATCTAGAAACAGATCACCTCTTCGTGGTGTTTATCCAATGTTGCTTAGGTAGTTATATACCCATGTGTTCATTTGTGTGACATTAGCATTGGGTGAAGATTTTTGGTTGGCGGGTCGTGCACATTCACAGATCTCGTAAAAGATAATTGTTTAATTGAGTAATAACAATTAATTTAGGCAATATTACATCATAATTAAGTAAATTAATACCTATTGCAAGCTATAAATTGAAGGATTCACATTTTTTGTGTATTTTCTGAAAAAAGAAAACATTTCATAGGTGCGCGTTTTGGACTAGGATTTGTTTACATTGTGATGTACTGTAAGTTATGTGGTTATGACAATAAAGTAAAGTTTGTGGTGTTAGTGTATTCTTATACGCTATCCATTTGATTCTCTAGTAAGTAGTCGAAGTGAAAAGTACCAAAATAAGTGGAAACTTTATATAGTGTAGGCTCAGTTCTTTGTTTACTTTTTTGTTTTGTCACGTAAACATTACAGGTTATACGAAGCTATTCTTTTTTTAACTCAGACTAAAGCTAAAATTTGTTTGGCATGACTTTCCATAGGATTGTTAGTTACGCAGTGTGGTGTGAGGGTTGTTGCAGTTTATTTCATGTGGGTGACTGTAGCAGCATGGGAATTGGGGCAATAAACAAGGCGCACATTGCTTGTGTAGGATTTCCAGTAGAGATAGGAAGATAGTGGAACAGGAGGAAAAGATTGCTGCCCTTCAGGCGGAACTAGATGAAGCGAAACAAGATCTAGAAAGATTAAGGGGGGAGAAGAGGTGGGAAGTGACAACAGTTTATGGAAGAAATAGGAATAGGACGGTTTCAGACATGTGAATGTGGAAAACAGGTTTAATCTGCTGTCACAGTTGGAAACTGATGAGCCACATATAGATGTAGGAGTAGACAGGTCACAACAAACTTTCAAAAAGTGTTTGAAAGAAGTCAGAAAAGCTATGAAGAAGAATAAGAAAGTTTTGTTGTTAGGTGGTTCACGTGGTAGAGGTGTAGGCCGACTGTTGCAGGATGAACGAGGGTCAGGTTACCAGGTCACAAGCTTTTTTAAACCTAGTGCAAGCCTGGGTTAGGTGATAAAGGCTGTAGGTTCACTTTGTAAAGACTTCACAAAGGAAGGCACCATGGTAATAGCGGGTGGGGCGGGCAACAGCATAGGTAGGAACCCTAATTTTTCAATTGAGAGTGATGTGGTAAACATAGCTTCAGCAATGAGACATACTGCTGTTGGGCTTGTGTCTATTCTGACGTGCCATGACCGGCCTCACTTAAACTCTTCTGTTAGAGTTAATTTAGAGGTGGAACGGCTGCTTGGATCAGATATGGAGTCTCATATTGGTGTGGTTCCTGTTGACTCTATCAGCAGGTGGGACTATACTAACCATGGCCTTCACCTCAACAGGAAAGGGAAGGGAAAACTGTCTGGGCTAATAGAAAATAACTGAAAGGGGGAGGGGGTTAACTGTCACAAGTGGTAAAATACCAGTGGTTACAAGTGACAGATCAGCAGGTTTTTTAGAGTAGGGAGGGCAGAAACAAGAGATGTTCAGAGATGGGCTGAAAATGAGATTCACATTGATGAAAACAGGCAGCCAGAAAGCAAACTTTGATGTACACAATTCATGCTGACAGCCTCTGATTGTTGTTGTTGTTGTTGTTGTCTTCAGTCCTGAGACTGGTTTGATGCAGCTCTCCATGCTACTCTATCCTGTGCAAGCTTCTTCATCTCCCAGTACTTACTGCAACCTACATCCTTCTCAATCTGCTTAGTGTATTCATCTCTTGGTCTCCCTCTACGATTTTTACCCTCCACGCTGCCCTCCAATGCTAAAGTTGTGATCCCTTGATGCCTCAGAACATGTCCTAACAACCGGTCCCTTCTTCTTGTCAGGTTGTGCCACAAACTCCTCTTCTCCCCAATTCTATTCAATACCTCCTCGTTAGTTACGTGATCTACCCATCTAATCTTCAGCATTCTTCTGTAACACCACATTTCGAAGGCTTCTATTCTCTTCTTCTCCAAACTATTTATCGTCCATGTTTCACTTCCATACATGGCTACACTCCATACAAATACTTTCAGAAATGACTTCCTGACACTTAAATCTATACTCGATGTTAACAAATTTCTCTTCTTCAGAAACAATTTCCTTGCCATTGCCAGTCTACATTTTGTATCCTCTCTACTTCGACCATCATCAGTTATTTGTTCCCCAAATAGCAAAACTCCTTTACTACTTTAAGTGTCTCATTTCCTAATCTAATTCCCTCAGCATCACCCAACTTAATTCGACTACATTCCATTATCCTCGTTTTGCTTTTGTCGATGTTCATCTTATATCCTCCTTTCAAGACACTGTCCATTCCATTCAGTTGCTCTTCCAGTTCCTTTGCTGTCTCTGACAGAATTACAATGTCATCGGCGAACCTCAAAGTTTTTATTTCTTCTCCATGGATTTTAATACCTACTCCGAAGTTTTCTTTTGTTTCCTTTACTGCTTGCTCAATATACAGATTGAATAACATCGGGGAGAGGCTACAACCCTGTCTCACTCCCTTCCCAACCACTGCTTCCTTTTCATGCTCATCGACTCTTATAACTGCCATCTGGTTTCTGTACAAATTGCAAATAGCCTTTCGCTCCCTGTATTTTACCCCCTGCCACCCTTAGAATTTGAAAGACAGTGTTCCAGTCAACTTTGTCAAAAGCTTTCTCTAAGTCTACAAATGCTAGAAACATAGATTTGCCTGTCCTTAATCTTTCTTCTAAGATAAGTCGTAGTATTGCCTCACGTGTTCCAATATTTCTATGGAATCCAAACTGATCTTCCCGAAGGTCGGCTTCTGCCAGTTTTTCCATTCGTTTGTAAAGAATTCATGTTAGTATTTTGCAGCTGTGACTTATTAAACTGATAGTTCGGTAATTTTCACATCTGTCAACACCTGCTTTCTTTGGGATTGGAATTATTATATTCTTCTTGAAGTCTGAGGGTATTTCGCCTGTCTCATACATCTTGCTCACCAGATGGTAGAGTTTTGTCAGGACTGGCTCTCCCAAGGCTGTCAGTAGTTCTAATGGAATCTTGTCTACTCCTGGGGCCTTGTTTCGAATCAGGTCTTTCAGTGCTCTGTCATACTATTCACGCAGGTTCGTATCTCCCATTTCATCTTCATCTACATTGTCTTCCATTTCCATAATATTGTCCTCAAGTACATCGCCCTTGTATAGACCTTCTATATACTCCTTCCACCTTTCTGCTTTCCCTTCTTTGCTTAGAACTGGGTTTCCATCTGAGCTCTTGATGTTCATGCAAATGGTTCTCTTATCTTCAAAGGTCTCTCTAATTTTCCTGTAGGCAGTATCTATCTTACCCCTAGTGAGATAAGCCTCTACATCCTTACATTTGTCCTCTAGCCATCCCTGCTTAGCCATTTTGGAGTTCCTGTCGATCTCATTTTTGAGACGTTTGTATTCCTTTTTGCCTGCTTCATTTACTGCATTTTTATATTTTGTATCCGTTTATGTCTACATATACATCTACAAGGTCACACTGCAATTCACAATTAAGTGCCTGGCAGAGGGCTCATCAGACCACCTTTTGAGCTATTGCTGTACTGTTCCACTCTCGAACAATGAGCTCTGAATTCTAGTATTTTATTACGATGATCATTTCTGTCTGTGTTGGTGGGTGGCAACAAAATATTTTTCACTCTGAGCTGAAAGTTGGTGACCGAAATTTCACAAGAAGATCCTGCCACAAAGAAAATTCCTTCGTTTTATTGATCGCCACCCCAATTCTCATATCTGTGGCACTGTCTCCCCTGTTTCGCAATACCACAAGTTGTTTCTGTGCACATTCTAAATAATTGAATTATTTCACAATTTTTGTACTCATTGGAAACACAAAATAATAAACATTGTTGCTGCAGATATTTTTAAGACTGTATTATTTCTCACAAAATATTTCTTTTGTGCTCCACATGTGAAAGCTACAGACTTTATCTGTGTTCTGCTTTGTAAAACTTGGAGTGTCTTTCTGTACTAGATAATCTTTCTTTCTAACTGACTACTTAAGTAAAAGATTTCAGACTATTACGATGTAAACGGTACGAGAATCTCAAAGTAGTCTCTCGTCTGCCCGACACTTGTAGTAGTCCGCAGTTCAGCCCTGCGTTCTCGGAGCCGGCCAGCCCGTGGATGTCTCCTGCTGAAGTCGGTGACGGTGATGGCGTTTCCTCGTACAATGCTCGCACAGCATTAAAAATGGAGGCAGATGAGCCACTTGGTGACCAGGCTACAATATCTGCCGTACTGTACGCAAACCTCCACCATCCGGAGCTGAAGAAGGAGTTCCCAGGTGAGACGGAGGTAGACCTTCCTTTGTACGATAAGGTTTTTGTGGCATCTTTTGTGTATGTTTATTAGTTAGAAATTCCCCCATCAGTGTTTTTCATTGGCTTCATCGGAGTTCACAGTGGTGTCAAGTTTTGTATGATATTGACTTACATATGCAGAAAATGAATAGCTGATTTAAGAACTAAAAGATTTTTGTTATCAGTCAGGAATAACATATAATGATTATTTCCAGGGATTGTACAGTTGAATAGGATTCCACTATTTTAGCCAAGTTTGTAATACACTCTTATATTTAGTTAGTGATACTTTGAGCTGTATGTGGTTGCTTATTGAAAAATTTTATACTCAGTGATTTATGATTATTATGGACTATAGTAATTCTTGAGAAAGGCAGTCAGTAAGTGACTGTTCCGCTACCTGAAAATACATTTAGGTCCAGGGGAATTGCCCCAGAGCAATATCCCATCTTGCAGATGAGAATGGAAGAAAATGAAACATGACTGGACTAACAACTGTTTGTTAACATTATTCCTTAATTTATATGGTGGAGGCAGGAGGGAGGGAGTTTGCTGCACAGATAATGCTTGATCTTCCCAGGAGAGAATTTGGTCTATGAACAGTCCAGTAGTTTTACTGTTTTACTTTCATTTTTGGTTACCTTTAGATTAAAAAGTATTTCTTCTGTTTTGTTTGGTTTTATGCACAACTGATCGGCATGACACCAGTGACTAGTCATTTGTATCATTACTCTGTTGTTGGCTAGCACACTTTGGAAATTCTCACCTGTGGTTATTAATGTCATGTCATAAGCATAATACTTTGAAAAGTAATTAAGTACACAGTAAACAGGAAAGGTCTTTATGGCATTCCTCTTTTTATTGGGGAGTATTGCTGATCTCAGCTTATTTGCGTGCACAAGCTGTAACCTTTTGCTTAAATAAGATTTGAATAAATAGAGTGAATTACCTTCTTCCAATTTTTTGGTGATTGTCATGTGACGCTGAATCAAATGCTTTGCTTAAATCAGTAAGTGTTCCAGACATCGATAGCCTTTTTTCATATCCTTCTTAAACACCATCACCAAATCTTCAATCGCTTTTATGGTTGATAGATGAGACCTGAATCCAAACTGTTGTGCATTTAAAGTTTTGTTGCTTTCAAAATACCTGTATATCTGTTTATGCATAAAATTTCAGTTATTTTGGATGTGATTGCTATTATTGAAATGGATCTATCTTTATTTGGGAGGTTTTTTTCACACCTTTTTTTACACATAGGTAATGTAACTGTGAGCTTAAGACATCCTGGGAAAATTACTTCATCTAGTATTTTGTTCGATAGTGAAAGAAGTGGCATTTTGATTTCCATTGTTGTACCCTTTATGATGAAATTAACTGAGTCAAAAATAGTTTTCTGTTTTGGAATTGCTTAGTTTGTGTATTGATTTTTGAAAGTCAGTGACTAGGGCCCATGAAAATTTCTCACTTGTCGGTTTTGGATTGTTGTTGGATGTTGGTACTAAAAGTTATAGAATTATTAATGTTGATTATCTATCCAATTCTTAGGAAATTCAGTTACTTTTTTATTGTGTCTTTTGCAGATTGTAAAGCAAACATTAATTTATAGTAGACTGCTGGGAATTTGGTAGAGATCCAATAAGCACAGGTGCAGTTGAACTTGTTTATAACAATATCTGTTATGACGACAGCTCGGCTATAACGTCAAAATTCCTCGTAAGAACGTAGTCGTCATTTGTGCTTAAAACGACAGATGTATATGCGTGTACCTTGTATATAACGCCATTTCAGCTTCACTTAGCAACAAGATTTTTGAAGAATTGATGTACTGTAGAAGGAAACCTGTTGTTGTAATATGGCAACCTGACATGTTCCCCCCTCTGCCCTCTTCTCAGCGATAGGTTTAGTATTGACTCATCACCTCAGTGTTAGCTTAGCGTGTTCGTACTAGAGTAGTGGTGACAATCACAGAACTTGTAACAGTTCATGTGATATTAGTTTCCATAACAGGCTACAAAGTACGTACATTTTTGAACAACATGGCCAGTAAAAGAAAAGTTTTAACAGCGGTTAAAAAAGTGATGAAAGTGATTCGTGAAATCGAAAATGGAGCTAAAAAGGTTGACGTGTCGTGAATTTGGCCTTATAAATTCCCCAGTCCAAATGATTCAGAAGAATAAGGATACAATTGTTACTGCATTTAAACAAAATGGATCTAAAAGTATGTGGTTCTGAAAAGCTGAATGGAGCGACACAGATGAAGTGCTGCTTTAGTGGTTTAAGCAACAGAGATGCATCAGTGTACCCATTAATGGATGTCTCCTTATGGTGAAAGCAGAAGAATTTGCAGAGGAATTAAAAGATGAGCAATTTGTGTGCAGCAGTGGCTGGATTGATTGATTCGAGCAATTCGTGGCATTACTTTTGGCAAAGTGAGTGGTGAAGCCATCAGTTCGAATACTGGAACAATCCAACAAAGGCTCACTACTGTATGGCCTACAATTTCTGAAGGACATGCAGATTGTGACACCTACAATGCAGACAAGACTTGTCATTTTCTTTAAATTGACACTTGACAAAGCTGTGAAATTCAAGAGCCAAAAATGTGTTAGTGGCAAATTATCTAATGAACAAATAACAGTTCTGTTTTGTGCTACCTCAAATGGAACTGAGTAGGAAAAATTCCTTGTGATACATAAATCAAAAAATTCTATGTGTTTTAAGCACGTAAAAAGTCTGCCAGTGCATTATGATGCTAATAAAAAGTCCCGGATGACCTCCGAACTCTTTGACGCAGAAATAAGGTGTTGAGATCGGGAGCTTAGAAGTCGGAAAGGAGGATACTGCTTCTTGTTGACAACTCTCCAGCACGTCTGGCGTTTTCTGGTCTGGACAGTATTAAGCTTGCTTTTTTCCCCTGCAAATACGACAAGCTTATTTCAGCCCACATACCGAGGACTAATTAGGACTGCGATATACCACTATCGTAAGCTCGTATTACTGAAAGAGATACAGTGCATTGAGAAAAAGCGAGGCAGGATTATTCTGTTATACTGACGGATGCATTACCAAAGCTTAGAGGTGGCTCACTGCCCAAACTATCACGAAATGTTTGCGTCGTGCGGGAATCACAACTGAAGAAATAAATGCTGCTGAAACTGAAGACGCATTCGATGACACTGATGATCTGCCGCTACTGGATTGCATTGCTGCCAGTAATCAACTGTCTTAGTCTCAATCAGCTTAACTGTGAAATGTGTGCAACGGTAGATGATGACCTTGTTACAATTGAAGCACAAACTGAAGATAAAATTGCAAATGAAGTGAAGGATCAGGGCAACCGTGAAGTGAGTGAGGGAGTTGAAGAAGAAGAAGAAGAAGAAGAAGAAGAAGGGCCGCATCTGCAGCGCCGTCTGCTTCCTGTAGTAGCTGACGAGGAATATCGACACACAGTAACCCAAGTTCCATACATTGATATCTATTTCAAATCCGTAAACATGTCGAGTTTTGTGCCTACGAACTACAATTTGTTGACAGTGTTGGTTTTCTGTTATAATTTGAAGAAAACTGCTGCAGAATCGCATCAAATGCTTGTCGAAACTCTCGGTGAACGTGCTCTTGGGAAAACAGCATTTCGAGTGGTTCAAAAAATTCAAAAGTTGTGATTTTGACGTGAGAAATGACGAGCACGGGAAACTACTGAAAAAGTTGGAAAACCATGAATTGCAGGCTTTATTGGATGAAGATAATACCCAAACTCGACAGGAACGATTGAATGTGATGTAGAAAGCCGTTTCTCTTTGGTTGAAAGCTACGGGAAAGGTGCAGAAAGTGATAAAATGGGTTCCGCATGAACTGAATGAAAGACACCGAGCAAATAGAAAAACCACTTGTGAAATGCTACTCACCAGATACAGAAGAAAGTATTTTCTCCATTGAATAGTGACGGGTGATGAAAGACGGATATATTTTGAGAATCCTAAGTGCTGTAAATCGTGGGTGAATCCAGGCAAACCGTTGACATCCACTGCGAGACCAAATCAGTTTGGAAAGGAGACAGTGCTCTATGTTCGGTGGAATCAGAAGGGTGTCATCTACGAGCTGCTAAAACTCGATTTAAATCGAGCATTACGTGGAAAAAGGCAACACAGTGATGTTGCTCCATGATAACACCCCATCACACACGGCAAAAAAGTGAGGGAAACGATCGAGGCGTTCAGTTGGGGAATACTAGGGCATTCGGCTTATTTTCCAGACTTAGCTCTGTCCGATTATCATCTGTTTGCATCACTGGGACATGCTCTCACTGAACAGTGCTTCAGTGTGTATGAAAATGTACGAAAATGGCTCGCTGACTGGTTCACTCCAAAAGAACTTTTATTTTTTTCGTGGCATTTGTAGCCTGCCGGAGAGGTAGGAGAAATGTATAAACAGCAATGGAGATTATTTTGAATGAAATATTGTTTATCCAGTTTCGTACTTCTACACCTGGTATATTGTATTTGTGTATGCTTAAGATTGTATTCATGTACGCTTAAGAGTGAATACTGTATGTAAAATAAAACGAGGTTCAATAAATTTTTTCTCTTCTATTTGCCACAAATCTGTTACGACGCTTGTTGATAACAGCACAATTTTTGAAGGTCGTTTGAATTATGTTATAGCCAAGTTCCACTGTATTTGAAATTATTACATGTATCATTTTTTGATAAGAGTAGCAATTTTTGTGTTCTGAAAAGGTAAGGAAATGTTACTTAGTACAGTTGTTTCTTTGTGCTTGCATAAATTGTTCACACCTGAGTGAATTAATATGACACAGTAAACTACACAGAAATTATACGATTAGAAATGACAGCAAAGGAGCAGAAGCGGAAAGTAGAGGGGAGGGGTTTGTGGCACTGAAGTAGGTGACAGTTGAGACTTGCAAGAAGAGTGTAGAACGTGAGTGCAGCCACTGTCCAGAGTCAGAAACTGCTGAAATGTAAATATAGTAAGTATTTGCTGGTAACTTAACAATACATAACACTTACAAATCTCTTACGAACTATACATACTCAGCTTAGAACATTGTTGGTAAGAAATTGTGCTTAGCTTCCGCCAGCACTCCTCCCTTTCACATAACTAATACAGTTTCCACCAGAACTCATATCACGGCTACATTCTCAGCTCTCAGGTTTGCAGTAGGGTAGCACTGTCTAAAAACTGATTACGCGACAAGTGCGTACCTCGTCAATGGTGAGTAGCGAGAAATTGTGGACTTGAGGATGGCCACCGGGTACTGTCGGTACGATAGCCGCAATCGTTTCCTTCCGCAGACCTGGCCAGAGTGTCTGCCACTGCCACACCGAACTAAGTTGGCAGCCGCCGTGCCCACTGAGAAGATTGTCACGAATCCTCTTACTATCGATTCTAATACAAAATGTCACACGTATCGAAGTGTTACAGTTTTTCGACACTGTGAACTGGATGGAAACCTTAAGAGTTTGTCGTTAGCTGTATTGCTACGCTTCTCTGGTGGGATGGAGAAATGCCTGGACCTGGCCTTCACTTCATTGGACAACTGCTTCCAGTTTGCTTCACGTTCCTGATCTCGTAACTCTTTTGTCAGTGGAAAGTAATCTCAAACTATCAAAGTTTGATATTGGGTACAATTTACACTGTATTCTATCGTCACTTCTCGGGAAAGTAACCTTCAACTACCAAAGTTTGATATCGGGTATAATTTATTTTGTATTCTGTCGCCACTTCTCAGGTTATTTCGTTTTGACATTTGCTAAATAAGAAATTTAAATTTGATTTGTCATCTCCTCCTCGCACCACCGAAACATTCGCTGTTAGCTTAAAATCGAGCTCCTAGACTGCCCGAAACTAATCGTCTGCATCGATTGCTACAATTTGACAGCTTGGAACGATCGAGCGAAACAGATCCTGAAGAAGTGGAGGTCATTACCATCGGAGCGTAAGGCGCCGTATCTGCAAATGGCCCGGGAGAACCGAACTGCACAGCGGATGAAGAAGACGCAGCAGGTGAGCAACTTTTAGGGTCTGTCTCAGCTTTGCAGACGGTAATATGTCTACCGTTGTGCAAATTTAGAATGTATGATTGAATTTTTTCCTGGTTCTTTATAGTCCTTACCAGTCTAAAGTTTCCAGGTTCAGTTTGACACAGTATGTATATTTATTGCAATGCAGTGATATTGTTTGCAGTGTCCGGGCAAGTTTATTTGAGGAAGGCAGATAATCTCTTCACTCTGTTATTTCAGTTCTCTATAACACATTTGTGACTTCAGATTTTAGTGACATAACGTGACAACTGAGTGAAAATTCATCAGGCATACCCCTAGTACTCTTTAAAATTCTAAGTTTCTAACTTAAACATTGAACTTTGCATTCTCTGTCGTCACCTCATTTTCTTAATGAGATTTTGAGCATTATTCGAAGCTGCATTAAATGTTTTTCTAATGTATTCTCGTTTTTAATTTTGTACAAATCATCTCGCAAAACATTTGACCATATTTTTTTCCTTGAAATATTTTTACTTTCAAGTTTTGCTCAGAAAGCACAAATTATAATATTCAATATCAGTCTGTATTCTATCACTGTTAAGACTTTGTAGATAGACAGCAAAGAAGTTTCAATTTTTGCTGTGAGGTGATATTTTTTGGCACTTTGTTTGCATAGCTAGCAATGGCTCTGTGTGAAATACTTAATTTTCTCACAAATAACTAATAAATTTCATCGTAATTACACTGATTACTTTCAAGCAGTTAATTATTTTTTGGCAAAACCAGATCTCACCCTGATATATTGGATACCCTATTTGTCCATTTTCCACACTTAGTTTGGCTACGGATATTCAGCCAAAAATACATTGTGCAATTGATAGGAATCTCATTTTCACAATCCTCATACATTTGACCAGAAAAACGGACCTGTCAGGTGCGGGAGGAAAAATGAGAGTAACTGATAGGAGGAATGGAAGAGCAAGACTACTATGGTGGTGATGGGACTGTAACGTGGGCATCCTCTGTGGCAGGGACAGAGCTGATGGCAGGTACGCAGGTCGGATGTGTGTGGTGCAGTTTCGGGCCTCGGGAGGAATAGTGATAGACTGAAATTTTACACGGAAAGAGATGCCGAAGTCTAGTGCGTAGCCACTGTCCAGTTTCCTGTACTTCTAAGAACACAGTGAAGCTCCACAAGAAATTAACTGCAGTATTCAAACTGTCAATCTGTAACTTGCTGAAATAATACAGTTGTAACTGTGTACGGAGATTGGGAGGCGGAATAAGACTTTGCCGGGTAATTCCCATCCACGGCATTAGATAGTTACTGACGAATCTCGGGAGTTACCCCATCGGTACATTGTCTTTGGCGGTGGCCCTCGGAAACTCTACCTCGTGCCGACCTTTTCTCTGCTGTAGTACGGTTGCTCTAACTATTGAATTCTGTACTGCTGCCACAAATTTTCACCATATGTCATCAACGTAACATTATTCGACATCTGCAATTCCTTATTTTTTGCCGATATTTCTCTCGTGTGCCATTTCTTTGCTCTCTTAGTCCCGCTCGCCTATGTGCGATAAGCGGCAGCCGGCGAGTCGGCGACATATTGGAGTTTATAGATCCCTCAAAAGTTGTTCATTCGGGAGGAAAGAGGTCGTGTTACCCAGTAAGTATGTCACTGTCACCACTTGCTCAATTTTTTTACAGTATATGTTACTGCAGAAAATACTTTAAAAATTTTGTGCTCGGATTAAAATTAACTGACTAGTGGCATTTTGGGTGGGGTGGTAGGACCAGTTGCAGTTGCGTGTCAGCTGTTTTGCTTTCTCGGCCCCTGTGGAGTCTCGTCGAACGTGGCCGGTTGCGCACTGGTGACACTCTTCCCGGCCACTACATTTTGTTGATCGCAAAATTACTTTATTTGAACTTTAGTGCACAGTTTAGTCTAAAGTGACTGTCCTACTTAGTAGGTTAAATTTTTAGACGTTGCTTCTTTCCTGTTAGTGGAAGGATTGTTGGACTAACCCTTTAGTGGAAGACCTGTAGTAGGCTGCACACTTATCTTACAGCACAATATCTGCTAAGTATCACATCAATTTGTTGTGTTTAGTATTAATGTTTCGCAACTTTACTTTGCTGCCAGAGCAGGCACATGTATTTCTCGTAGGTGTATAAGTCTTTTATCCAATAACGAGTGTACCACTTTGATAGCTTTTAGTTTTCTTTTATGTTTTTGTACAGTAATAATCTTCCTGTCCTGTCAGTTACGTGTCGACTCCACCGCGAGTCAGTTTTGTGCTTCCCACGTGGTATGAGCCTGGATGAGGGTGTACGCTTGTGATGCATTGTTGCAATACTTGTGTGCTGTGTGTACTCTTATTTTATAAGTATTAAATTTTAAGATCTCTGAAATAGCCATTTGGAACTACTCTGATGGGACATTATGTGTGTGGGTTGGCTTGTGTGTATGTTGCTGCTAAATGTTTATTGTCTCTTAAAATGGTGTCTTTGTGGCTCTGATTTGTCAAATGCACATAAGAAGTTGAGCTGCCTGTTCTTCTTGTGTGGTTTCTGCCTGCCAAGTTTGACCTTTCCTCTGATGAAGTGGAATGTCTCTTGCCTGTAGAGTGTATTCTAGGGAGTATTTGTGCTGAACAGAAGAAAGGAAGGAAATGTGGTGCTCCAAACAGAAACAACTGATAGTAAAATTCAGTTCCTTAAAATTGTGAATGAGGTGTGGATGATCTCTGTTACGTAAATTACTAATTGGACACCTTGTCCCAGTTGAAACAGCGTCCAGAGGCAACAAAAAACTGAACTGCTGTCATAAGCTACATATTTTGAGGTATAATCGTATGTTGTTTGAAGCAGCATGACTCGAGGCAAACAAATTTCCCTGACTGTATTCATCCAGTCTTCGGCAGTGAGAGCACTTAGTGATTTCCAACTGATCTGGCACTTAATTTAAAATCTTTATGAAATTTTTCCTTGTTGAATGCCAGACACACACACACACACACACACACACACAAATAATGAAAGGGAAAACAAAATATTGTATCACTTACAGCATTTTGCTGTACATGCAGCAGAATATCAGTGTCAAACATGATGTTTCAGTTCATTACTTCTTTGCCATTAACTCTATTTGTGCACCTATTTTGCAGATGGTATCCACGTACACCATCAAATGTACCTGCGAAATTATGTTATTGTGCAACATGTAGTTTAGAAGATATGATTTATAGACATCGAGATGCGTGAAAAATTAATTTTTCTTAAAACAGAGTGCAAATTACTGTGACTGCACTCATCCATTGTTTGATAATGAGGGCAATTATCAGTTAACTCATTTGTAAAGGAATCAGACATTTGGAACTGTTTTACATGCCAGAATTCGATTCTCCAAAGAATTGGGAGTGGGGTGTTACTGATTTCAACAATGCTAGTAATAAAAAAAAAGTAAGCAGTAGTTTTCCAGCCTTTTTTCAACTGTACACAAACTCTACATTAAAGAATGCAAAGTGTTAATTAGTAGATTGTGATTGTATTTAAATTTTTTTAAATTTGACCAATAATTACACGCAATATCAAAAATCGGATTTATATTGCTACAAGTGGTACCGGGGTCTTCAATAGTATTAATTCTTTTTCTGATATTTCGCTGACAAGCTTACAGTCATTCTGAAGGTGATTTTTTGAATGATTTTTAAGTCACTTTAACACAATACTGTGGAATAAACACACACGTGTTGTTAACAAGATTGTCAGTCAGAGAGAAAACTTAATGTGTCTAAGAGTAAAGCAAAACTGACACAGAGTCAGCAAATCCGGAGAGCTTACGAAGTATGCAGTCGATTATTACGGGTGACACTTGTTGGAATGTCACGCAGTGAAGACTTGAGCGGTATTTGATTTGACAGCGCAGATGTGAAATGAGAGGTTTCCGTGATTTTTCGAGCATCGAGCCCTTGTCTCAGTGGGGCAGGTTGTCTGCTAATTGTATTTTCACAACTTCCTTGACCATTTAAAGCCAGACTGTGCTCCGTATCCTAACTTTCCTGTATGCCGTGGGATGGCCAGTGGAAATACCACGTACAGCTACTCTAGATTTACTGCGCTGTAGAAGGCTGTGCACCACTGATATTTAATACAATGTTCTTGTACAGTGTGTATTGTTTGTCGTATGTACTTTTTACCACACTCACAAGGAATTTCGTATATACCTCCGCTTTTCGTCTCGGCCAGTGGAAGCGAGATCAAATCGACTTCGTTCTTCTTCATTATTATTGCAAATTTTGAAGAAATATTTCCCACATACAATAGAAAGGGCATAGAATTTATATCTTTCTTGCTCATCTTTTGTCAGTCTCGTGTCTTCGTTAGCAGAGCTCTCTTGAGTCGATGTTTTGTATATCCACTCTTGTCAAATATCTCTTGACCTGTCTACTAAAGCTTTAACTATAATAGCAGTATGTGAAGGACGGTGGCAGCTAGATTCCTGCAAGTATAAACTGCTGCTGGTGGGCTTACAGTGCACTGAACTGATGCACCCAGAAATAGTAGAAAGCCATTTGTTTCCCGTTTCCATTGTAAATTTGATATTTTGGTGCACGGTGTTGAGATGTTCAGGAATTTTGGTCAATTTGTCCTCTCCGAGCATCGTCGACACATTTCCAGAACTATTTCAGCTTTAAAACTGCAGAGTTGAGTGATTTTTCTTCAGACTCTTCTGTAGATAAAATAGCTACCATTTGTGAATGTGTGGTGCCCATGCTAACACCATCAGTCTTTTCAAAATGTTGGCTACTAAATAAACAGTAACTGGAGGTTAGCGCATGCTTAAATGATGTTGTCTTCTTCAGCTTTACTGCTAATTGATGATGTGAGCCTCAACAGCAGGTACTGTAGTGAACTAGGAAATAGTGTTAAAGCTACCAACAGAGCTGAGCTGTTAAGTTTCAAAGTTTTGAACATACCAATAAAATTGCCGGAATTGTGGATATGATGGTCATATAGATATGAACGATGAAGCTAAATATTTGGCAAACTTATTAGTAGGTCCATCTATGTTAACTCACTATCGGTCTAAATGTCAGTGCTTTTAGAATCTGCCCCGAGCACAGTTTAAAGACTCCCACTTTCTTCTGAAACACTTTCTTGTTTCTGCGTAGCTTTGTGGACCTCGGTAAGGCCGTACGATCTCGGAGGCTCAGAGTTTTGCCTCTTCAGTCAATTGATAACTTCCTGGGGTAGAGAGATGGAGTACAGAAGTGAAACAGTTTTTCTTTGGGATACTTGTCAGTCTTACGATATATTGTGACTGCAAATAACTTCTACATTTCCTGTACATAGGCATCTCTCGGCAGCAAAACAGTGGCATTACCTTTGTGTGCAGGAAGAACTACAGTCTGGGAATCGTTTCGGTTTACGAAATGCAGCTTGTTGGATGAGGATCGTTGTTTTTTTTTTTTTTTGTGGACGAGTTCTTGTTAATGCTCACCACGCTTCCCGTCTAATTATTTCTTCATTAGTGTCATCTGGCAATTTTCTAACAGTTTGCTCAATTCCTCCGACAAAAGATGTTACTGGCAAGGGCTTCAGTGTAGGAGCAAAATTCGATCCCTTTTCTAAAACGGCCATCTTCGAGTTGTCCATCTCCTTATTCATTAGGTTAAAAACAGAACGTTTAAAAGACGTTTCTTGCTGACAAGGAGACTGTGCGGCAGTTGGATTTTTGTAATTCTTTATATTTGTGGTACGTGTAGTTCAGGACACAAATATCTGTCAGTCAAATCTCTTTGACACAATTCTCAAGAAAATCAACTTTGACGTTTACGAAGAATCTTCAAGATCTTGATTTAAGGTCGTTTCTTATTTTTTTGTACAAGCACACGGTTCTCTGTTCGAGTTCTTGCCTGCCACTTGGGGTTATGGGGTACGATTCACAGCCGATGCAAATTTTTAAGTAAAGATGAATACTCTCTGAGCATTTCTAAGAAGCATAATATACATAAAGGTGACAAAAAGAAAAAAAAAATCAGTGGTGCTGGATTGCTGGTCCAAGTCTCATTTCAGTCATTATTGTTTTCATTTCTTCCTGCATTTTGTTCAGGTATTGCAAATATAAAATTTGGCAAATATGTTAACACATACCTAACTGTCATTTTTATGAAAAATCCACGTCTCTCTTATTTCTAGTTAATTGCAATCAAAAATACAGTTTTTGTTTAAAATATAAAGTCTTAATTGCTGATCATTAATTAAAGATTGTTTATAAGGATGGTTTAAATTAAGATAATTACAATTTTTTTCATCCTTATATATTTTACTCTTCACGGAAATGCTCACGGAACATGCACCTCTGTTAGAAAATTCAACACAGCTGGGAATCAAACCCAAGTCACACATGTGATGGGTGAGCATACCATTTCAGAGCCACGTGGCCGGTGGAAAGATATCACCTCCTTTAGGGTATTAAAGATGTTCGGAGAACTTCGAAATTGATTTTCTTGAGAATTCTTGTGAGTGGTATCAAACTGTTTGTTGGGATTGATATTTGAGGTCTGACTTTCACATACCATAAATATAAAAAAAATATAAAAGTCCTATTGCTGGGTGATCTCCTTGTGAGACAAAATAGGTAGACAATCAAACTTAGCAGTTTGGCTCTCGGAGGAGTTTTGACGAGTCCAGTCCAATTTTACCGAAGTTATGTCATCGGCCTATTCCCAGGTAATAGGAGGGAGACTAGCAGCTGTCTTGAGATCTAAGTGATAAAATTCTACTGAGACCAAATCAAAATACCAGAGAGTCTACGTTATTATGTCTCTAACCAGTGGCAATCTCGATTTATGTGTAATCTTATTAACAGTGGCAGTCTTAATGAAATGACCACACGCAAATTTTGTCTGTTATTGCTGGCTTTTGTTACCAATAGTGTGTTATCTTTGAGGCACGTGTGTTTACTCCACAATATGATGTGCTTTAAAAATGCCCCAGGAGACACACTTTGAGAGTGGCTGCAAGGTGTCCACTGAAATACTAATAATATTTCGGATGCACGTCTAAAAGGTAATGGAGTGTTTCATCTGGCACGAAAACTTTCTATTATTGGACGTTAGATATCCCATGATATAATACCATTTGCACAACCTGAAACACTGAGGCGGCTGGCTTCCACTGGCATGTCTGAGCGTTCTGAGAGAAGTCAGTCTGGTGGAGCGATGGGTTAAAACTTAAGCTCCCTTTGTGAAGTAAGTCTTTGTAGTGAGCAAATAAGTAGTGTTGAAAGTTTACTAGATTGTTCGAACTGGATGTTAAAAACAAAAAAACGACTTGCAAAATATTTTCAACCTCAATTCACACTAATTATTTGGGTCTCAACAAGAAGTCAGTCGGTACACTGTGAGAATTAATCCTGAAAGAACATTCTCGGAACTGTAGTGAAATCTCTATGTTGCAACATTAATTGCCTTTCGTGGATTCGGTAAGGAGACAAGAGTTCTCTCTTCAGAATAAAAATCAGAATTGGGGCACTGTTTGGCTTTTAATAATAATTAAACAAACAATGTGTGGGAGTTACTTGTATATTTTACAGGCAACTGGGAGATACACAATCTGTTATCAAAATGGCACAAATTAGTACACTGACCCTTTCTCTCTCTCTCTCTCTCTCTCTCTCTCTCTCTCTCTTTCCCCCCCCCCCCCCCCTCCCCCCACACTCACAATTGTACACACGACACACTTTCCCCCACCCCCCACTCACATTTGTACACACGACACACTAATTTGTACAGTATGTTATTAACTGCATCCTCTACTATTTACTGTGGTTCAGTATTTGTCAGTCTCTTCACTCGAGAGCATTCCTGCTGTCGCACACTGACAGCTCGGGCATCGGCCGGTACGTTTACATTTACGAGCGACTTCTGTACCGTCCCGTAACTGCGGTACACAGCTCGTTGTCGGCTCTCGAGTCGTCGCGATCTGACCGCCGATTGCCGCGGGAGGTGCAGTCGTGTGAGAGCGAGTGTGTACGTCTGGGTGTGTGTGTGGCGAAGCAGGCCGGGACCCCGGGCCCGCCGGGTGCAGTGGCCGGCCGCGACGTCGGCGGGAAGTCGCCGCCGTCTGCCGGGACGGCACCGTCTCCGTCGCGCGATGCGGCCCCGTCTCCGCTGCAGCGGGCGCCGCAGGAGCCGGCTGCCGCCGCCTCGCAGCCGCCGCCTGCCCGGGGACAGCCGCAGGTCGGGCCGGGTGCCGCGGCGTCGCCCGTGCCGGCCCCGGCCGCCCCGTCCCCGCCGCAGTCCGAGGTGCAGCACCGGCAGCCGCAGCAGCAGCCGCAGCAGCGACAGCAGCGACTAACGGCGCCTGGCGGAGGCGGAGGCGGCGAGCCCCCCACCGGCCCCGACCCGTCCTCCCCTCCTCCAGCTGCGGCGTTCCCGCCGGTCCTCGTAGGGCACGACCGCGACTCGGGCGGAGCGGCCGCGGACCAGCAGATCCGCGTGCTCACCCCGTCCGAAATCATGCGCACGCTCCCTTCCCTAGCGCGGGAGACGTACGACCTTCCCGTCGCCACGGTGAGACTGCGGCTCTGGCTCTGCTCCCACACACGAACCAAACACGGTCGCCGCAGTGACGACGCTCGCCGACGAGAGATGATTTTCCTCGCACCCTCTCCTACCGGTCTGGGCTTCCCTCTCCCTTCCCGTGCGGCTGTCTAGATTTAGGTTTTTGTGACAGTGCCAAGTCGGAGGATGTGAATTGCGGGACGATTTGTCGGAAGGGGATGCGCTTTCTCCAATCTGAACTCGTGCTCGGTCTTTTCCTTTCTCCCCTCATTTGGGAGGAGCAAAATTGAAATCCCTGTTCGGCCGTCTGAAGTTGTTTTTCCTGTGATTTCTTATATTCCTCCTGTGCGAATGCCGAGATAGTTCCTTTGAAAACTGCAGGTACGATATCCTGCCACATTGTGCGTGTGATCTAGTACCACACCTAAAGAGTCTGATGTTGACAAGACCGTAAACTCCACTCACCTTTCGAAATTGGCGACACTGTATAAGACAAATGTCATTGTCTCATTCTGGCGGGAGAGGAACATTTAATGTCCAATCAACAGCAGTTCATTAGAGATATATTTGGGGGGCAAATGTGTGCGAAGACAAGTCATAAAAAATTTCTTAATGTAATCGGATGGTGACTACGTTTGTCCTTGGGGAGCACTATTGGCAATTTTTTCAGTGTACTGTGGTGGTAGTTTCTCCAGGGGTGTTTAGGATTAATTTTTTGAGGATGAAGCTGATTGAGGTTTAAAAGTAGCAAATAGACTTTAAAATGCAGCTATAGCTCGAGTTGCAGTACTCGTATGCTGCAGCTACTTTCTTTATTCTGGCAATTGTGGCCTCGTTATTGTGAAGCTGTTACTGTGGAAGTTTTGGCACTTATTAGGTACATCGGCTTTAGGAGCGTTAGACCGTTGCCTGACGTTTCATCCCAAACTGTGAAAGAATCGTCAGATGCTTTAAAGGAGTAGTCTGGCAGTTTTCAAATATAAATGTGCCATGAAGCCCAAACAGTTCGTAATGAGATTATGTTTGAAAATTAACTGACTACACCTTTATAGCCTGTGGGGGTGTTTGCCTATGTAGGGAGGAAACATTAGTTTACAGAAATGTGCCTCACGTGCTGACCTAATGTCCATAAAACCGATGACAGCTGCCTTGTAGGATCAGGTATTTTATTGTTATTTTAATGCTGCTGGAAGTTAATTTTATTTGACCTTCACACAGTACGGCCCTGTTCACAATTTTTTCTTGACTTTGGAGAGTTGCCTATGCTTATATAACTCAAATGATGTATAGCAAAAATTTTGCTATGTAGAACTAGGATTCTACTACAGGTTTGAGCTGTATTTTTGAAAACGATTGTCAACATGACATTTCAGATGATGATTATTGATTATTGTAGTTCTGGAAAGTCCTTGGTGCAATAAAAATAATAGAGAAATGGAAGGAACAAATTTAGCCACTCACCTAAAAAGTTGAGATGTGAAGTCACTGCTATGCTTTCAGACAATCTCCTGCCTCAGAACTGAAGTATGTGTTTTAGTTCCGAGGATTATTTCACAGTTTTAAACATGGCTGTTTCTCAGGAATCATACCCAAGTTACTATACAGGAATCACACAACCGACTGGTTGCAAATAACTTTTTGTTACACTTACCTAGTTTCAACACTTCTAACGGTGTCTTCATCAGAATGAAATTTTGAGAAACCCAATTAAGTAATGCATAGAAAATTAAGTATGATAAAAAAAAGTTAACCAAGATGACAACTGTTGTGACGTACAGTAGTTATGTATGTAAAAGTACATTGCGAGAAGGCAATGGTCAGAGTTTAGAGCTCATATGCTTGAGTCAAAAAATTAAATAAAACACGTTCGTGCTTTGGCACGTGTGCCTACCTAGGAATAACATCAGACTGACCGGCCCAGTGGCTTACATTGTAGCCACGAAAATAATACAAGATGCGCTGTCTGTTATTCCTAGGTAGACATAGATGTCAAAGGCTGGAATGTGTTTTATTTATTAATTAATTTATTTTTACTTGAGATATGAGCTCTAAACTCTGACCATTGTCTTCTTGCAATGTAATTTTATGAAAGTGTAATTGCACGTCATGACAGTTGTCATCTTGGTTAATGTTTTTTTGGTCATACTTAATTTTCCATATATTATTTTATAGGGTTTCTCAAAATTTCATTCTGATGAAGACATCCTTAGAGGTAACAAAACGTAGGTCGGTGTACCAAACTGTCATTTGCAATCTTCTTGGCTGTATGATTCCTATATTGAAAAATTTACATTTCACTTAAGGAGCGAGTGGCTAGCTTAATCCCACTTTTTATATGTATCATGTTAATGGATAATTGTACAAATTTTATTTTGAAAATGCTGCAAACTGTTGAATTATGTAAAGTCTCAGGTCCTGTTTGCAACCATTTAGATATGAAATCAGCTGCCCTATTTACAAGACACACCAAAAAATAATAAAACATTTTGGTAGTTGAAGAGTACTACATAGAGTGAAAGTACACTACACGTCCTCACCGAGAACTGTCAAATGCGACACCAAAAGGTCTTAACCCGTAATATTATGTTGTATAGTGTACAGAAATGGATTCGGTGTACTAAGCTTTAGTATGTAAATTGAGCATGAGAGTCAGTCACACAAGTTATTCACCCTTCCTGTTACACAAACACTTTTGGGAACCTGCAGTGTCTCAAGGGATAGATATTTAAAAGGGGGAAGTTTCCATTGACACCAGGACTATGCACAAAATGTTCATTTCCATAGGAAAAGTGTGGTCGATCATCTTAACTGCAGTTTTAACAGAAATCGAAGTAACGTACTGCCAGCGGTTCAGAGAGATCAGTTCTCAAATTTGTCAGACGAGGCAGCTGCCGATCCCACGTTTGACGAAACTGAAAATGTCGTAGCCAGAATGTGTAAAGCTTTGTCGTCGAGACTGTTTTTAACCTTTCACCCTAACCTTCCTGGCTAAAGTGTCGTGGAAAGTCATCTCTCTTTGTTCACATACAGACTCCAGAACAGTACACAGTCCTCAGGAATGTGATTTCTTGCATTGGCAGAATTTCTGTAGATGTTTACGTTAGCTTGTCAGTGTTTCTTAAGAATGCTGTTCTGTGAGAGTAGATGTTTGAAATGGAAAGTAAATTTTACTTTTTTCTGTTTGAACCACAGAACAAAGATTTTTTTGTGAAAACATAGCCTAGATTTGCATGATTATTAGTTCGAGACAAGGCCTGTAATTTTTTTTATTTTCACGTTTTACTCTTACTGTCGAGAAATCGTACTTAAGTGGTGCCTGATTGAAGCCGGAGAAGAAAAATTATTTTGGAAGCCGCGGCTGGGAGTTTTTCCGTGTTCTTTCTGACCTGTGTGGTGCTACAGAGCTTACTGGAAAGTTTACCTACTTTCTCTTGAATGAATGCGTACGAGCTGTCGAGCATCGTGGCAGACATAGGTGCAAGAACAGTTTTTCAGTTTGTTTTCCCATCCTGCGCCTCCTCTCGTCCCACCTACGTCACTCTCCTCTTCCTTGACAATTGTACCGCTTGTTTTGTTTTGTATGGTAGATATTGCTGGCCTGGATGTGGTGCTGGTTGTGGAAAATGCATTATCCCTTTTTTTCTGTCTTCGTGTTTGTATTTATTTGTAGGTTCTCTGGTTTGACATCTTTTTTGTGAATGCTCAGTATATAATCACTTTACTTATACTAATGATTGTTTTGATTGTACTGCTCTTTTGTTCTCAGGGCTAATATTGCTCTCTTTCTGGCTGCTGTTGAGAATGTTGTAATTATTATGGATGTTAAATGCTTCTGTAGTTAATATCTGTTATGTTCCTTTAATGAGCTTTTTGTGCTGTTAATATATGTTTAATCTGTAGTGTCTGTCAGTGGTTGCCAACTATGGGACGTATTGCGTATGTACGGTAACTAATATGTATCTGGGAATTTGTGTGATGGCTAAGTGTTTTGATATATATATTCGGTTTAGAAAGAGAAACATGATTGTCATTGGCTAAGGAGCATTGTGGTTGTGAGGGTGATTTGAGCATGGTGATAATACATTAATTTCTATATATGTGCAACGCATTGCAATAATGAAAATATTTAACCCTGAAAATTCAAATAATTGCCATTTAATTTGACATTTGTGGTAATAGTGCATTCTCTTGCTTCATTCTAGCCTGCTACTTTTTTCTTTAAATACTGTAAAGTTTACTGATAAGATTTAATTTGCAAGTCGCAGCATACTTTGACTGTGCATTTGTCAATTTTGCTGAATTTACAAGCCCCTCATGTGAAGCAGTGAATGTTTATTACCATATTTTTTATATTTTGTCAAACTGTTGTACAACCGTTGAACGGTACGATTATGTGTTATTTCTATTGTCGACTGATTACCCCGTGCCATTCTGTTATTGCCTGGTAGAAGATTTCTCATTGCCTGTACAGCAAATTTTGTTTATTAATACTGCTCCAGACACTCATAAGGATTCACAACATGTAAGCTTGTAGACAGTGGATTAATTTTTTATTTTACGATCACTTAAACTGTCAAACTGAGAATTTTAAGGGAGTGGCTATTGATAATATAGTACCTGGTCAGATTCAGGTGCCAGTGTGAGGAAGAGAGTCATTCTCAATGAAGTCTTAATAACTTGAAAATGACAATTCTGAAGTCTGCTGAAAGTTAGTATTTATGTAACTACTACATGTTGGTGAGAATTTTCTCTGTATCCATAGTAATATCCAGCTAACATTGTGGTACAGCTTCCAAAAATTATCTCAGTGACAAATCGAACGACGAGTGCCACACTTCATTGTTGCCTAAGCGGTATTCTTATCATCTGAAGTATTCCTTCTATACTTTCAACAGGTCACTGTGTTGAATGTTAGGTCCCTTAAGTGTTAATTGGGTTGTAGGTTGAAAAGGGAGACAGGTATCTTGTAGTTAGTTTGTTAGTTGTAACATTCTGTGAAGTGGAAGGAAGGACATGCCTTCTGGTCGATAAGTACAGGGCTAGCAACAGAAAATCAAGTAGGGGTAATACAGGAGTAGGTCTAAAAACAAACAAGGAAATTAGTAAAGAACTATAAACAGCACAGCGAATGCATAATTGTAGCTGTGGTGGGTATGAAACTGTGACCCTCCACAGTAGTACAAGCGTGTGTGCTTTTAAGACGTGCATATGATGGACAGTTGAAAAAAATGTGCGATGAGATGAAATAAATTACTCAGCCTTTTAAGGCAGAAGAAAATTTAACTGTGATAGCAGACTGGAATTCAATAGTAGGAATAGGGGTAGCAGGAAAAATATTAAGATAGCATGTACTGAGTGAAATAAATGAAAGAGGAATCTGTCTACTATCATTTTGGGCAGAGTGCAATTCAGTAATTACAGACACTTAGTTTGCGTATTATGAAAGGAGGTTGCACACTAGAAAGAAACCTGGAGACACTGGAAAGGTTCACATTGATTGTATAATGGTAAGACTTTAAACTGTAGGGCTTTTCCAGGGGCAGATGTGGACTATTGTTATGAAATATGTGACTGTGAAATGAGGAGATTGCAAAAAGGTTAGAAATTAAGGAGGTAGAACCTGCATAATTTGTAACAAACAAACACTTTTGCGAGTTTCAAAGGAGGCTGTGAGAGACTGAACGAGGTAACATAAATACAGTAGAAGATGAACGGGTGGCTTTGAGAGATGAAAAATGTTTGGCAAAAGACAGCGACTCCAGGTTAATTCTTGAATAAAACACCAGCTATTAAATGAAACTGACAAAAGGAGAAAATATAAAAAGTAATAAGTGAAGAAAGCAAGAAAAAAATAAATGTCCAAAAATGGGATTGACAGGAAGTGCATAATGGCAAAGCTGGAGAAATGAGAAGCAGGAGAAGCATGTGGGACTATGAAAAAGATAGATTCCACGTGTAGGAGAGAAAAAAAGAAACCTTTGGAGAAAAAACAGGCAGCTGCACAAATACCGAGAGCTCAGATAGCGAGCTAGCCCTGAGCAAAAAAAAGGGAAGAGTGAAAGGTGGAAGAAGTACACAGGTATTCAAAATGAAATCAGCAAATACAAATAGTTATAACTACATAATGCATTGGTAAGAATTTCAGAGAATGTAAAAGAAACTTCAGCTTTTTGTTACATAGTTTATAGGTGTTGTGTATGACTCACCTCTCTCACACAAACAAGAGTGAGTGATAGTCAACTTCGTGCCATATGTTCTAAAGCATATGCAGAGTCATTGACGCAAGTGCATTGGAAGTGTGTGTTTTCAGTTCTGAAATTATTTTCTCTACCCCATATTCAAAAGATGTGCTAGTTAACTTTTCACCTATTTATCTGGACGATCACCTCATTATCAGAAATGTGATGTGCAGCAAATTTTTATCCCTCAATGGCTTCCAGCACTCCTGTAATACATTTTTGTATGTATGACATAGTCTCCCTGTTTTAATGATGTGCGGTTAATTTTCAGATTTATTTTGAGAATGTGCCCAGCAGTTATTAGTGGCATTTGTAGCTTACCACTGCCTTCATAAATAGATTTCCTTGGACTCCATTCAAACAAAAGGCAAATTCTTTCAACGTTTTGTGTTGTTATAGACGGGCAGTTGATACTTTTCCTCTGGACACATATCCTCATCTCGACAAATGGTCGATGCCGTCTGTGAATATTTTCAGCATTAGGAGGTGCTCGATTGCACTGGTGACAAAATCTTCATTACACTCTGATGCAAGAATAATAGTTGTGAAATTATAACTTGCAGAATGCCATTTGTAGTGGATCTGCCATTTTCACTTACGAAATGGTACTGTCCACTTGAGCATCACCACACCACATGTGTGCCAACTAGGGAATTACTCTGCTTGCTCAGTAACTGAAATTTAGAATTCACCTTCACATTCTCTGTAATTCTCATCTCTGTATTGTCACACATTAAATATCATTATTCACTTTGAGTTGGTCTGTGTGAAAAGGCTATATAAAGGGAAAACAAAACTTGAAGACAGTGTTATGGAATGATAAAGTGGAAGTAGATGAAGATGAGATAGGGATGCAGTACTGTGAGAAGCATTTGAGAGAGCATTGAAGAGACCTAAGTCAGATGCGGCATCTGGGATGGATGATATTACCTAAGAATTATTAAGATCTTACGGAGAGCTGGCTGTGCAGAACTGTTGCTCCCTGTTTGTAGCACATATACCAGCTCTACATCCTGCCCCTGACGGGTCATTTAGTACCGATCGACCGCTACGTCAGCCTCTGCCGGCGGTGTCATTCAAATTCAATACGGAGGAGCACAAGATCGACATAAGAGACAAATAAACTGCACTCAGACTTCAAGTAAAATGTAATAAGCCCTTTATTAAAGGAGGTCAATGCAGAAAGGTGTATTGCCAAGTCACCGTTGCAATATACTAACACGAATTATATATAGAAGAATGGAACAACTGGATGTAGCCGATCCGAGCTGAGAGGGTGAAACGACTTTGGGTTCTGGAAAAATGTAGGAATATGCGAGGCGGTCCTGACCCTATAACTTATTGTCTCTTTGAAATACTGATAAAATACAGGGAGTGAATAGGTATCTACAACTCGAACAGAAACAAGACTGCAGTTATAAGAGTGGAAAGGCAGAAAAGGGAAGCAGCAGTTGAGTGTGAAGTGAGACTGGGATGTAGCCTATCCCCAGTTTTATTTAATCTGTACGTTGAACAAACAGTAAAGAAAATGAAGGAGAAATTTGGAAAAGAAATTAAACATTAAGGAAGAAGGAAAAGAAATGTTGAGATTTGCCGATTATATTGTAATTCTGTCAGGGGTGGCAGAGGACTTCATGGGTGAATTAAACAGAATGGATAGTGTCACAAAAAGAAATTGTAAGACCTCGATGAAAGTGAAGCGAGAGAAATGAAATGTGGTCACATTAAATGAGGCTGTGTCGAGGAAATTAGATTAGGAAATCGGACAGTGAAAGTAGTATACGACTATTGTCGGTAGGGCAGCAAATTATCTGGCGATGGCAGGAGTAGAAAAGAAACTAGCAATAGCGAGAAAAGTGTTCCTGAAGAAGAGAAATGTTTTTAATACGTAATATACACTGATGGAAACAAAAATCACAACACCAGAAAATAGTTAATGTAGAGTAATGAAATTCCTGGAATACGTTTGTCTAGGTAACATATTTAAGTGATTAACATTGCAAGATAACAGATTAATGTAAGTATGAGGTAAGCTGTCGCAAGTGTGAAGAAGTGCAGAAGTGCCGGGTGTCAGTTTGGGGAGTGGAATTGTGAGCCTAGTGCACTCAGTCAGTCAGTGCAGGGGCAGTTAATGCCGTCTGTGGATGACGCCGGAGTTGTCATCCGACAGTGTCCCGAACGTACTCGATCGGAGACAGATCGGGCCGAGGCGGCGTGTTGACACACTGTAGTGTGTGTGTGTGTGGTTGCGACAGCGGTATGTGGGTGAGTGTTATCCTGTTGGGAAACATCCCCTGGAACGCTTTTACGAATGGCAGCACAGCAGTTCGAATCACCAGTTTTGCTGTTGGGATGCGTGGGATAACCAGGAGAGTGCTCCTGCTGTCATATGAAATTGCACACCGGACCATAACTTCTGGTGAAGGTCCAGCAGGCAGGCAGGCAGGCAGGCAGGTTGGTTGCAGGTCCTCCTCCCAACCGACACACGGCCATCACTGGCACTGAGGCCGAATCGGACAGCTGACCTCTACCCTGCCCTCCTACGAGCTCTCACTTGACACTAGTGAAGTCACAAGTGGCTACGGTTTGGGGTCGGAGGAATGCACGCTACAGGGCTTTTGGCTCGGAGCTGTCCTCGACGTGACTGATTTGTAATATTTCTTTTAAGTCAGTACCGTCATTAGACTGGTGTTTATTTACAGTGTTATATTTGCACTTACATAATCGTGATTTCATCTTCAAAATGCCTAAGATGTTATACTGCCGTATTAAAGTACACTATTAGATACGTTGTCTAAGAGTCGATATTTCTGGCAGAGCCTACTGCTTTGTTTCATTACCGAGTACACCGTCTTCACTCAAAATTGTTTTATCCGTGCCATTCGACCGATCTTCTGAGTCGTTTGCCATCTCTGATAGAATTACAGAGTCGGTATTAGATTGTGAAGCGTTTCTGTTTCTCCTCGTTTTCCTTCACTTCTTGGTCAATTTACGGATTGAATCCTGTGTCTTTTAGACCTGCAGTTTGGTATCTGCACATATTGGTCCCAAATAAATGAGCAATTTGCTGACAGTGCTGTACGATCACTGTGGTCGGTGACGTCCGTGGTCTTCTGTAAGGTTTCGTTGCAATACTGGGAGTATAGAAAAATTATCTAGGAAAGTCTTGAGGAAGAGTGTGTCCCTAGAATACACAGTTTGTAAAGAAGGGTATTGAATAATAAATCGATTTCTTATCACTTTTGATTGTATAATGTCTCTGTTAGCATTATTATCAAGAGCAATTCCAGAAAACACTCCCACACAGTAAAACAAGTTCTTAATTTCCACAAACAATTACCATACGTACACTTTTCTTACATATTAGTTTGATAACGAGATTCTAATGAGAAAGTACAGGAATTTTCAGAATGAACCTCACGTTCAGAGCTTAAGTAGGGAACACGTGATGTGCAGGTGGTTCACCTGACACAGCTGTGAAGTTGTGGAGAGTCGGGCTGAAAAATATTTATATGTAACAGTTTAATGTGCAAGAGAGTCAAAGACTTTCAAATAGATGACTGTGTCTTTGCTGGCCACGTTTTCCCCACACGTGCTGACGTGAACAAAATGTAGAGATATTAGGATTGTCTGCAGCAGTATTAATGAACTGTTCACTTTCGGGCTTGCAGTCAGTCTGTGGTAACATTTCCAAAAGCAGTAGTGGGTAGTGAATGATTGGATGGGGAGGAAACAGTTCATCGGGAATCATTTGTAGTGTTGAGACATTTTTAATAATTTGCGGGTCGGTTCACGGTATACATGAGATCTTTCGTGTGTGTTTCCTGTTAAAATTATTTGGCACAGAGTTCTAATTAGTTATACGGAAGGAATATTGAGGGAGTATCTCGAGTAGTTTCGTATACTCACTCTGAAAGAGTATGTAAAAATTGTTCACTAGATTGAGTATGCCTTTACAGAATAACATTAAAGGCAAGTTTTGATAGTAGATACTTTCTGTCCCAAAAGAAAGAAAGATAGGTGAACACTTTACAATAACTTTGAACAGAGTTTACGACATCAAGAATTGCCAAATAGTATGTCTGACACGTCCTCCCGTCACTGTACTCAAAATTGCACTTTGTGCCCCTAACTGGCCACCCAGACGCACATCGGAACAGTACTGGGAAGTTCCGGATGGAATGCAAATAATGGAACGTGTAAAGGTAACAATTCATGTTACGGTCAATGCATTGGACAGATGGGTCTCTACTGCTGAGCTGATCTGTTGTCTCCCCTTCCCACTCCCCCCCTCTCCCTCTCCCTCTCTCTCTCCCTCTCTATTACTCACGCGTATTCACGTGCACGCGCACACGCACACACACACACACGCACGCACACACACACACACACACACACACACACACACACACACACACACACACACACACACTCATGCGCGCGCGCATGGAGTTATGTTTCTGCAGCTCTGAGGCAAGCAGCTGTCCAGATGCTTTCCTACATTTTCAGCCTCATTTACGTCACCGTCAACCACGGAGCATCCAAACTGTTTGTTTAGTCGTTACCTTTGCTCCTCTGTTATTTTCATTCCGGACAGCCTACGTACAGACATTACCTCGCAGACGGACGGACAGTTCGTATACTTGCACCTAGCGAGGCGAACCGGATACCGGTCTGGCGTCCACATTAACCGGAGCAACCTCGAGGGAAGTGTGACCCCCTCCCCTCCCCCTCGAACGCACCCCTCTCGGAAATGTTCCTCTAGTTAATCGGCCGCAGAGTGGAGGTGTCTGGCGTGAGCATCACGTGGGAGAGTAACGCCGTGGGCTTGTGGGTGTTGGGCAGGACCAGGAGCGGCTACTGCAGCAGCAGAAGACGTCACGTGAGGCGGAACAGGAACGGCAGTGGAAGCAGCTGCAGGCACTGCGGCAGCAGCAGGCGCACCAGCACCAGCAAGTGATCCAGGAGCAGCGCGTGCAGGGTGAGTAGCACCGCCTTGTTCTCTCTGTCTCTCTCTGCAGGTGTCCCCTCCCTTCACTGTCGTGCTGTGCCCGGGGCTCTTTCGGCCTCCGACTCTCCCGAGAAAAAGGCGTGTGTACTCGGAAAACCGTAGCTGTCTCTTATTTACGTAATACTTTACATGTTCGCTTTACGTTACTCTCGTCAAACACTCGGGCTGTCGAACGGCCTCACTGTAACTACGCCGATGTAGAAAGGTGCGGAATATCGTCTGCCCGAGTACATCGTCGCCCCTCGTGATGTGGCCACCCCACCTCACCTCTCCTCTTCTCACACACTGCTATTGAAGAGCTGGCATTCTGTAACAAATCTCACCTCTCGGGGATAGACTTCTGACACGTGAGACGGCTATCGAGATCTTCACATTCGGAGTGCGAGAACGCGAGACACTTACCGGTCGATAATGTCGTCCCTGTGTACTGGGTTTCCTGATGTCCGTACTGCTGTAGTCTTCTCAATTAGCTGCCCTATAAACGTGGGGTCTGCAACACTGTACCGGTCTCGTGGTGTCTCATTTCCTTATCACATTCCTCCAGTGCGGCGTATCGCCGATATTTGTCACGTGTCCCTTCTGTAATTCTGCTAGTCCAGCCCACATATGGCGTGACAGAGTAGCACAGAATGTGTTGTACGTTGTGGTACCTTTGACATATCGTTGCTGCGGTTTTATCTTTGTTACTCGTATCAAAATTTGTAGAGCCACTTTTCTGTAGGTACCTACCAATTTGTCCAGTGGAATGCAGGCAGATTCCTGGAGCAACCTGAGCAAGCTACTTTTCTGCTCTCTCAGAGAAAAATTGAATATTATTTGGTATTTTCTTCTCCCAACATTGATCAGGAATATTGCCGGGTTAACTTCGATCCTTACTTGAAAAACGTTGGAAGTGACGAAGGCCAGGAGCAGCAGCAGAAGTAGCACTCGAGTAATTTAATCTATCACAGATATTGACCACTGTTATTGTGGGATATGACATGCTTGACACTTAAAGTGTAGTAGCAGATGCAGGTAGTGCGTGCTATTGGCCCTTAATACTTTTGTCGACCGTATAAAGCAGTTGGCATTTTATAACTTCGGCATGCTGCAGTTCACTGCGTGTAGCGCTCTGCTGTTGACTTTCCGTACCCCCATTTTGTCACCTTAATTTTACAGTTTGAGTTGAATACTGCAACACAGGGTGGCAACAGTGCAGAACTGAAAGCATTGCTCTGGCTAGTGTTGAATTGTTGATGTGATACAGATGGACAGAATAGCAGATTATATTTGTTCAAAAACGTACCCTATATACCAAACAATAACTCGATGTCATTGTTCCCTATTCTAATTATCACTTTAAGAACCTCTCTGTCACTAACAGTGAGCTGTGCATCAGACAAAAGTATTTTTTTTCAACTCCCATTTATCACAACATACTTAAGAATGTCAAATAATGTAGGACTGCTGGCTGTGGAGGGGCAACTCTGTCAATGCTTAGAATTTTTGGGAGTAATTTACAGATTAGCAAAGAACAAAGTAAGGGCCCTGAATTTGAAGTGTTGTGTATAACAATTTTGTACTGTTTTCTTCTGAACACGAAAGACCTGCAGGTATTGTGTGAAGGTATTTTGCAGTGCACAATGCTTCCAATAAGTCGTATTGCTGCAAAAACTGGGTTATCTTTTATTAAGCAGTAAGATCTTATAGAGGAGTATAACCTTTTAACCAATTACTTGTGACAAAAGTTTAACCAATTACTTGTGACAAAAGTGTCATATTTCACTGTCAGGTCAGCGACCTGTACACTTGGGATATGACACTTTTCAGATCTATCCTCAGTTTAGTGGTTTCATCTTTATCTTTGGAGTTGTGCAGTTTAGCGTGTTCAAGGATATGGAATATTTTTGTGGTTACAACTATGTCAATCTAAGTTACCCTGCCTCATCATAGAAAGCTTTGCAAGTTGCTTGTAAGCAGTAAGATTTTTCTTGTCTGTTGTAATTGAAATTAAAATTAATGAAGTTTCTTTGTATGTGCATTGATAGCATCTCTCAAATTTTTCCATATCTAAAAATCCTGATGTAACCCATTGGATCAGTTCATGAAAAGAAAGTATATCTTCTTTGGCATTAAAAAAAAAGTGAATGAATAAATCATGGCCCTTTTATAGTAATCATCCATATATTATCTGCCAACATCTATACAAATCAGTTTGATCACACTGATGTAGAATGAAACAATAACCCTTTAAATCCATCCAGCAAAATTAAAACCATTGACATAACAGTAGTTCACTTTGCTTTTCTTTTACCTCTCCTTTCAGTACTACACCAGAGGGACTAAGTATTGACATGTGGACACAACTGAACAGCATATGATTGCAATTTCTCTCAAAACTCTTTCCTCAAACTTCAACACGAGTTAGGCCCTGTATTGTGCAACCAGAATATCTTGTAAAGTTCTGAGGGTTCCTGCATTATTTATTTTTCCTTACGAGATAAATTTTCAGAAACTGATCTCAGATGTTTCTTATTCCACTTTCCTATAATTTGTCAGAGATTCGTGTTTCCTTCAGCTTGCTCATCAGATTAAAGAGCGTCATTATTGTGTGTGCGATTTACACTTTCCATTTGCCGGTCTCCGATCGAGGTCTCTGGAGGGATTGTCAAGTTTTACTTTTTGCAACTTTTTGTAGTGATCGTGAGAGTTCACCAGCTGTGTATATTTCTAATCATCGTTCACAGAATTAATCTATTTCATTTTTTTGTAATCTTGTAGTGGTGTTACAGAAATGTCACATTTTTGTACATTAACATAAAGACGTACCTGTCATAACGTTGAACCACGGAACACCGTTGCAGCAATGGCGAGAGTGCACCGACAGATGAGTGTTGACGGCATCCCGTTCCCTGCAGAGTCACAGCAAGTCGCTGCCGGATTATCGCCTCAGGTAACCGCTTGTTTCAAAACTGTAAACTGATATTTAATTGTTAAAAAATGATTTACGATCGAGGTGCAAAATGTGTGTGTGTGTGTGTGTGTGTGTGTGTGTGTGTGTGTGTGTGTGTGTGTTAGTCAGTTAGTCATAAATAGTCATAATCTCTGTCCATCTTCATTGAGAAAATGTGATTTTCCTGATTCGTCACACGACCTGTGGAACAGCCCAATAGCTAATTGACAATCTGGCATAGCTAATACAACTACCTTGTTGTAACTGCTTTCACGAAGTTGATGATGCAATAGGTAGAGTGTATGAAACAGTTAGACTCATAACATGTTTGACTGACAAATTTTTGTAGAAATGTGAGGCTTTTTATTTTGGGCCACAGAGAGATGTGATATTGAGTCAATACTTACAGCAGACTTCGCATAGCCAGTTGGTAAGTTATTTTGCTACAGAGTATACTGTGAGGGCCCAAGTGCAGTGATCGCTGTCTGACAGAAACTGTCAGAGAGAGATGAACTGACATCTAGTTTGCTAGGAGTTCTCAAAAATGCAAGATTCTTGTGTTGTACTGGAGAATAACTACCCTTTCCCTCATGAAAAATTAATTCATCACAGGTGAATGTGACCTATTTGCGGATAAAGACTAGAACAAAGCTTTTGTCTCATATTTACAAGCTCCATTATCTGTTGGATGTCTTCCCTCTAAAGCTTCCTCTAGCACTCTCCCAACCTGTCCCTTCTTCTACTTACTGTCTGCCACATATTCTGTTCCTCACTGATTCCGTGGATAACCTATTTACTCAAGTTTCAGAGTCCTTCTGTGGCCCCACATATTAACCACTTAAGTTGTCTCGTCCCTAGTTTACCGATGCTCTGTGATTTATTTCTGTACAATGGTGTACGTTTCCAAAAATTTCTTCTGCGAATTCGAGCCGATGTTTGATACTCGTACACTTCTTTGCAGCGAGGATTGCCACTTCCTCCTGTGCTAATCCTTGTTTTAATGTCATTCTCATTTTGTCCGCTGTGCGTTATTCTGCTTCCGAGGTAGCAGAATTCCTACAGTCTACTATGCGTTCGCGAGTTTTAATGCGAAGTTTATCCCTAATTTCATTGCTGATTCTCCTCAACACTTTTGTCTTTATCGTTTACTCTCTGTCTGTATTTTGTGAACATTAGGACTTTTCATTCCGTTCAGCAGGTCCTGTAATCCTTCCTCACTTTTGCAGAGGGTACCGACAGTGTCAGTGAATCTTATCATTAGTATGCTTTCACCCTATGTTTTAATAGGTTTTTGAAACTTTTTTTTTTCACTTGGTATTGCTTATTTGGTATACGGGTTGAACACTAAAGGAGTTATACTGCATTATACTGCACCCTTTTACGACATTTTTAAGTGGAATACTTCTCTCCCTATCTCCCATTCTTAATGCTCCTTCTAGGTTCTTGTACATGCTGTATGTTACTTGTCTTTATCAGTAGATTATACCAATTTTTCTGAGAGTTTCATACACATTGCACTATTTTAAGCTGTCAAACGCATTTCCTAGGTCGACAACTCTTACGCGAGTGCCATTTTTCTTAAATCTCGCTTCTGCTATTGAGTGTGATGTCGGAACTTCTCTCTGGTGGTTTTGCTGTTCTAAAAGCCAAACTGAACATTGTCTAACAAATTCTCCATTTTATTTTTCCTGTCTTTAGTGTATATTTTTGTCGTCATCACCTTTGCAGTAGTTCATATAAAGTTCCTCTTAGAGTCCGACGATACGTCTCCGGTGTCAGCAAGTCTACAAAATAACCGGAATAATTATTTGGTTGCCACTTCCTCAAATTATGTTAGAAAATCCAAACAAATTTTATTCGTCCCTCATGCCTCATCAGTTGTGGCAGTTAGTGCTCTTAGAAACTCTTGTTCCCATTTATATCTGTTGCTAAGTTAAAAACTATCCACATTACCGGATTATTCTTTCTGTTTCACACCTCTCTATTATTGTTCATACAGGATGGTTGTTTGACGTCACCGGTGGGCATCCGTCCTCCTCCGTTCCCGCCACCCGCGGGGATTCCTTCCGGTGCCCAGAAGGGGCAGCGACTGCCGAGTCCAGGTGCAGGTGCGGTTCCGGGTGGCACGATTTTCCCGCACCCCGCGGCAGCCGCCGTCACGGGGGTGGGCGTCCCGCGGCCGCCGGCACCACCCCCGCAGTCACAGCGCGCCTTCCAGCCGGCCCTGGTGGGGATTCCCCCTCTACCCGAGCAGCCGCAGCAGGTGGCCGTGTTCCGGTCGGCCGCTTCCGACGTCGTGGACCCGTACGCCCAGCCGCCGCACACCCCGAGGCCCCCAGCTCAGCAGCAATTCCCACCGATGATGGCCGCAGTACAGAGGTAGCCTCGAAAGTCTAGCAGTAGGTTATCGATAAGAAAGAGAGGCACGTGTATGTGATAGTGTTTGAGTTTACCGAGGTGTATGTCATCGGTTTAGTGAGAAGCCCCAGACTGAAAGTTTGAATGTCCCAGATATCGATACCCTGTTAAACGTAGGATTTTTTCTGCTACTTGTCGTTTCCTTACTTACAGAAATGATCGACGTATGTGAAAAGTGCCTCATTGTGCTGTGGTTTGGAGTCACATTAAGCTGTAGGTCCCCTTGTAACTTCCCGGGTGAAGCAGTTCGAAGGGAATGATGCACAATCTCCGATAGAAGCACTTGTACTAAAGTGCGGCAATGTTTCGACTGTCATTTGGATACTGTATGTTTTTAAATTCTCCACATTGTTTGATTCGTTTCTGCTTTTACTGTAGCTAACGACTTGATTTACACTTTGTTACAAGAAGTATATCAGATTTTATTTATTTATTTATTTATTATTGTATAGCATATGGCTAATACAGACATATCATAAAATTAAATTACATATACGTATGCACATATTGACACACAAGAAACTCAAGTTTGTCTTTACAACTGAATATCCAGTCCTTCAATCCAGCGCACTGCATCTGGAGTTGCTAGCAGGAAGTCCTCTTCAGCACCGTGATAGGCTCGAATCCTGTATTCACTGACAAATTGGTGAACAGTCTGGTACGGAGCCCCACAGTCACTGGCTGGATTAGCCAGCTTCTTACACTTAAAACGAGCATCCCCCCATCGGATACAGCGGGAGCGGATTCTGTCGAGAGTAGTCCGAGTCTCGTGTGGTAGGTCGGATCCACTCGGAAGTTTAGCAGCTGAGAAAATGTTATGGAGGCGCACATCTGTCACCGCTTCCCACCGACCTCTGCATTCTTTGAGGGGTTCGAAATCCTTAGTAACCGTGTCAGCAGCATCGCACAGAGTCGGATGGCGTGATTTTCAGTCTCTTAAGATTTAAAAGTGGCAGGTCGCTATGCACGGGTAGGTTAGAATTTCTGGAGATCTTGTGGAAGTCGCTCGTAATGGCAGTACATCTGCGTAGAGCAGGAGGCATTATACCAGTTAACAGTGGAAGCCAATAATGTACGTTGATGTTGCAGATTATGCTTGTAAATCCCCATATTTGAGAAAACGACCTTCGGGTATCACTCAGATTTGCCTCATACCAAATGTTTTTTTGTGTTTTATACCTTATCTGTGAATGAGTGATACGTGTCAAATGTATGGTCTGTTCCAGAGCTGCTCTCGCCCCACTGTACAACCTGTAGGGATATTGTAAGCACAGTGAGATGGAGACGCTGACAGTATAACTGCGTAGAGGAAAAAGGGAGAGAGTGGTGTTCATCTGTTATCACATTTAAAAAGAAGTAGTCACGTGTTATGCCACGAAAAGAATTTGTAATGATTTCGTAAGATTGCACAACGGTGGGGATTAAACAGTTTTCCATTTATCTGCCCGATTAGTCACTATCTGAGGGAGTAATTAAGATTAATTACATCTTTCAGCTGTCAGAGGAAAACTAAACTTTCCACGATCTGCAGGTACACCCCGACACCGTACCCTCAAGGAGCCCCGCCACCGCCTCCGCCGGGTATGCGCGCCGTCCAGTTTGCCGCCGCCGCCGCTGCCGGAGGCCCGGCCCCCCCGCGACACGGGTTCACCCCGCGCGGTCCGGACGCGGGCGGGTACGTGACGGCTGCCGGCCTGGGCTTCGTCCGCCCCGGCCCGCCCGTCGTACAGGCCCACGTGGGTGCGCCGCCTCAGTCCGCCGGCGTAGGTGTGGGCGCTGTGGCGGCCGCAGATCCGTACGCCGTGCCGGCTCTGACGCCTAGACCTGCACAGGAACAGCTGCGGGACCTCCTGCAGACCAAGAAAGCGGCAGACGAGCAGCCGGGGCCCAGGCTGTGGGCGGCAGGTGAGGACGTGTCGTGTGAATTTCCCAAAAAGAACTTTGCACCACCCACTTATCTGCAAATATATGTTCATTTACATTTCAGGGGAGCATGCGGTGACAGAGATTATTATAATTGCGTTATTGTTATTGATTACTTAGTTGTCAAATAAATACAAAGCAACAATAACAACACTAAAGAGGCAGTGTATTCGAAAGAGCACATCTCTAGTATTTGCCACGCTGTTCTGCTCAGATCCTTATCAGTATGCTGAAGTGGTCGATATGCTGCTCGAGATTTTCCCGCTCTTCGGTGCCGGTCCTGCTGAGGTCACCCAGTGTGTGAGGAGGGTTCTTGTAACAGCCGTGACAGTGCACTTTGAGTTTCTACTGGTCCCGAGTGTGCTCGACCGGGTCAGTTTCGGCATATGCCTCGGACCGTTCCATTTCTACAATTCCTATCTCACGCTGGAAGATGTTTGGTGGGCGAAAGTGGTGTTACCACTCGTTATTGTCTCGAAAGGTGAACTTACCGCGAAAATGTCGATTGTAGAACCGGATATTTGTTTGGAGGAGGAGTTTGTCCCGATTTTGGACGGCTTCGAAATTGCCGTCGACAGAGTTGAGAGTGTTAAAACGTCAGTAAGTGATACTGGCCCAAAAGTGTGACTGACCCACTTCTCAGCTGAGCCTGTCGGTCTGTACGCCCGAAACGCGCTGTAGTACCTGGCTGCCTCCACACACGTACGACGATCGTCAGGTGTTTGAAAAATGCTGTTCTCGTCAATGCAGGTACTCAGTGTCGTCGATCTGAGTTCCTCTGTCGACCTTCTTCACACGTCACAGTACTGGAGGCCCGTACTGTCATTCACAGTGGATGCCCAGAGGGCAAATCGATCGCGTGGAATACTGTCCGAGTCGACACGGCCCTCGCAGTTGCCTCTGAAAAAGCATCACGTAGTTCACTCGCATTTTCCTCACGGTAAATACAAAACAATTTGCAGGTCACACTGTCAGGTACTGTCGATCGAGGACGGACGTCGGGAGCCGGGTCGCCAATATTTCGTGTCTTACAATAGCAGACCAGGTTTTTGTGGTGTGACAACGGTGTACATTGGGTATCCAGCTTTCTGTACGGACAACTCTTCTCGCCGAAAAGTGACGACGAGTGCAGACTTAAATTTGTAAAAAATCTGTGCTGTTGTGTTCACAGTTGTAGACACAGACTTTACTGTGCCGCAATGAAAATGCCAGTTTGCTTTTACTTTTGTTATGAAGGTTGCTGTGTGTAACCATTTCCTGCAGTCAGTAGTGTCGAGAAAGGGAATTCTGATCAGAAAACAGAAAGATGTGAGTCATGAGAATTGGCAAAACTATTTTTGAGCTATTTATGTAATAGAAATGGTTTACTTATTTATGTTTGTGAAGTCTCAGGTATGTCTGCCTGACAGTGAAGTTGTGTGAGTGCCCCCCCCCCCCCCCCTTTCTCTCCTTCACCCTCCCTGCCTCATCCCCCCTCCCCCTCCCATTATTTATATTTGTGAAGTCTCAGATATGTCTGTCTGACAGTGAAGTTGCATGAGTGTTCTCTGTCTGTCTCTCTCTCTCTCTCTCTCTCTCTCTCACGCACACACACACACACACACACACACACACACACACACACACACACACACACACACACACACACACTCTCTCTCTTCATCTAAGGCCTAAACAGTTACATGCACCGTTAAGAGCACCTTAATACAGAATCGCCTCCTGACTCCGTGTCTTACGGCTGCCTACAGATCAGCTGGCGCCGCAGCAGCACGGTGGCGCGGAGGTGGCGGCGGACCCCGGCGCGGAGTTCCGGCAGCCGCTGCCACCCGCGCCGTCGCGCCCGCCGCGCCTCGCTGCCCCCGCTGTGATCAGGGCTGCCCAGCTGCCACTGCAGGCACAGGCTGCACTCAGGGCGCCCCTCCAGGTAAGGCAGAGATATCTAAATTACTGGTGTAACACAGTAAGGGCACACATAATGTTAGCACTCGGTTTCTTTTGGGTGTGTTTTCATTGTTTTACTCAAGTTATTATAAAAGATTTGTGCATTTTTTTGTGAATAAATAGGCATTCCAATGGGAAGAACGGCCACTTTTAGTAATAAATAGGTTGTTTATAAACGTATTAGTTGTCACGGAAAAGTTAATCCTGTCCTAATGTCGATTTTGACAGTTTACTCTCTGACGTAATCAAGAGTCAGCTTTTTCTGTTTATTTTTGTGGTGATTAACAGCTGTAATATACTGGTAGAAAATTCAGTGCAACTGTGAAATTCCTTCCTGTAAATGTTTTATGTAAACGTTTATATGTTAAACAATTTCAGTCAGTTTTTGCAAAAATGAGAAATTCATTAAATCGACAGTTTTCCCTTGCCTGTAGAAATGCTAATAGACATTGTAAACTGACAATGTGGAGTGTCATTGTCATCTGGAAATTACTTAATACATTAGACAAAATGTTATAAGCAAAGTCGTTTTACAATTGTGTGTGCTGAAAAGGTGCCCGTCTGACGTCGAATAACTCCTTTTGCGTACAACTCGGTACAGACCTTTGCGACCTAAGATCGCCTGGGGGAATAGTGTACTGTATTCTCTTCTCGTATACTAGCTTTTCTTCTCTTCAGTGTACCATTTGTGATCTATTGTACCACCCCTATCACTTTCTCTGTGCCTTCGTTCTTCAGAAGTTTTATTATATTGTGCTCCACAGACAAGGTTTAATCTGCGATTGTTTTTAATCTGGCACCCACAATCAGCTCCCGAGTTACCGGGGAGTCACATTTTGTGAGGACGAGGTGAGACCGAATCGAACGAGGTGGCGTCGCTGAGATTAGGAGGTCGAAGCAGTTTTGGAGATGGCCGGGTGAAAAAATAAACTCGATTAGGAAAAAGAAAAATGAGAGTCAGAATGAGCCCTACGAGTTGGAATGAGCCCTGCAGTTAAGAGCTAGCAGGAAAGAGGAAGCGAAATTGAAAGGGGGAGGGAAGGTTGAGGATAAAATGGTAAACTGGCAGACACACAGAAGAACTGCCATCTCGAGAACAGCGGCAACCAAGTGACGAAGATGCCCTGCAGGGGCGCGAGTAGCTTGCTACTGCTGCCACTCTGTCGTGGTACTCCCGGTCTCTCCACCTGACGTGTCTCTCTTGCAGTGCAGTCCTACACCCTCTTAACATTTTCTCTCTAATTTTTCCATCATCTCCTTTTCTACCCTTTTCCAGTTTATTAATTGTGCTATTCATTTCTCTTCTCATAACTTTCTCTTTATCCATCTTTGCTTCTCACTCTGTTTTCTTATCTGTATTATTCTTCCAGGAAAAAAAGAAAAGAAAAAGAAAAAAAAGTTCATGTAATTACGGACCGAATTTAAAAATTCAAAATAATGTCATTCTACTCGTTACGAGGTATATTGTTAAACAGCATTAACATTATGCTGTCCACTGACACCACAATGGTTTCGTGCGCGTAAAAGTGGTCAACGGCTGGTGACACCACAGTGGTGTCGTGCACAATACCGTTCAGTAGCCGGCGACACCACAGTGGTGTTGTGAGCATAGTAACGCGCAGTGGCTGCCGACAGCACTTCAGTATCTTTTGCATTCTGTTGGTGTTTTGTTTAGGTAACACTAAGTTACACACGTCAACAAGATTTTTTGTTTTTATAAATACTTGTGCCCTTTCATCATGACAGCCGAAAAAGATGACACGATTATTTTCGATGACTCCGCAGACGTCTTGTCTAACATTCAGGACAACTTGTCCGATTGGGAAGAAGACATTGGATATAAAAAAAGAAGGAAAGTGAAGCTGAATTGTCGGAATATAGTGAAAGACGTCCGAGAAGAATTTGGCGAATGCTACGGTTGCCAACTGAATCAGATGAAGAAGACTGTGTACAGTGGCCAGACTTTGATTTACCGAGGACCAATAATAAATTTGAAGGATCTCCGGGCCCAAACATATTTCCCAAAGATACACAGATTCTCGAGGATATCATACAATTATATATTGGGAACGATCTATTTGAATATATTAGCAATGAAACCAACAAGAACTACAGTCAAAATTGCAATAATAGGAAACTGGTTAAAAAAAAGTCTTTATTTGTCAACGTTATGGGACCTGAACTTAGAAAATTGTTTGGGCTTGGTATCCTTACGAAAACTGTGAAAAAAACAAGGATCGATGATTATTGGTCACCATATCTGTCGATAGACACACATATTTCGCAAAACAATGTCCCGCAACCAATTCAGACGAATATTATAATTTTTACATTTTTCCGACAACAACAATAAACCGGATAATGCCGACTAGCTTTTCAAAGTGCAATTTGTAATTGATTATTTTTCCAAAAAGCTTAACGAAACTTTTAATCAAGTAATTGATACCGTGGCGTGGATGGTTAAATTTTAAAGTTTACAAATCGTCAAAAATTACGAAGTAAGGCATAATCACTTGGATGCTGTGTGATTCGAGTGCAGAATACATTTCCTCATTCAAGATATATTCCGGTGCTGGACAGCCTTTAGCAAAAACAGTGACTGAACTATTGACACCTTTTTAGGGAAGTGGATAATTATTATAACAGTGTAGAACTTGCAGAGAAGTTACTTCAAAAGAAAATTTGAGTTTGTGGAACAATATGGCAAAAATAGAGGATTTCCAAAAAAATTAAAGCACGCAAAAGTCAATTTGTTTGAAGCCTGTCATCAACTGAAAGGTGAAGTACTCGCATAGGTATGGAGAGCTTTCGAAAACTAAAACGATAAGAATGACACTCGAAGAAAATCCAGAAAAACCAACTACACAATAAAAAAAAACCTGAAAGTATATTAGACTGCAACAAATACATGAAAGGAGTGGATTGGGCAGACCAATATTTGAGTTATTACCCTATACATAGAAAAACTACAAAATAGTCAAAAAAGGTTTGCATGTACCTCTTCAATTGTGCATTATTTAATGTATTCCGTGCATCTCAATACTTCAGTACAAACACAAGTCTCTCCAATTTCACAATTTTCTATTGAAAGTGTCTAATTCGTGGATAAAAGACCATGTACATGCTTCTGAGCAAAACTTGGAGGTTGCCACTACATCGCGTATGTCTCATCGTGATCCAGTTGACAGACTTTCCAGTCACATAAAGGAACACCAGCTAATTTATTTCTGAAACGAATAAATGAAAACAAAGAAACTACAAAGTTAGTGTGCAAGTCTTGTTGAGTTGCGGTACATCTTGGGGACTGTTTTTCTGCATATCATATGAAAGAGAAATACTAAGTACCAACGACAGTGCAAATAAACAAATATACGAAACAAACAAATTTTGTATTTAATAGAGGGAAACATTCCACGTGGGAAAAATATATTTAAAAAGAAAGATGATGAGACTTACCAAGCAAAAGCGCTGGCAGGTCGATAGACACACAAACAAACACAAACATACACACAAAAATCTAGCTTTCGCAACCAACGGTTGCCTCGTCAGGAAAGAGGGAAGGAGAAGGAAAGACAAAAGGATATGGGTTTTAAGGGAGAGGGTAAGGAGTCATTCCAATCCCGGGTGCGGAAAGACTTACCTTAGGGGGAAAAAAGGACAGGTATACACTCGCACACACACACATATCCATCCGCATATACACAGACACAAGCAGACATTTGTAAAGGCCAAAACGGATGGATATGTGTGTGTGTGCGAGTGTATACCTGTCCTTTTTTCCCCCTAAGGTAAGTCTTTCCGCTCCCGGGATTGGAATGACTCCTTACCCTCTCCCTTAAAACCCATATCCTTTTGTCTTTCCTTCTCCTTCCCTCTTTCCTGACGAGGCAACCGTTGGTTGCGAAAGCTAGATTTTTGTGTGTATGTTTGTGTTTGTTTGTGTGTCTATCGACCTGCCAGCGCTTTTGCTTGGTAAATTTTGTATTTATTTACGTATGTGTATCTTCGAAATTTCACGGAAGTGGGGAACGGAGTCGAGAACTTACGAGAACTAACGATGAGATTAGTAAAACTTAACAGTTTATAATCTCCCACTAATGTCGAGAACGGCTGGCGACAAGCCGAGTAATCTGAATTTGTACGAGACGTGCAGACGGCAAAGTGTCGAGACAAATATTACGGTCAGAAACTTCGTATACGTCTCGAGGCAATGCAGCACACGGCATGCGAATTACCCGAAATATATTCACACAGTATTTGAAAATGAGAGCACGTTATACCATCTACAAACTTGAACAAACTTCTTAGTTTGTGACTGATTGGGAAGGACACACTAGCAGATACGAAACTAGACACACAGCAGATTGAACTTCATTAAGTCAATGAGGAAACATATCAATAGTCTCTCGGTGCGTATCTGTATGCACAGATGTGTGTGTGGCACAGTGCCGGCTCAGGCTCTCTCATTGCTCGCCGGAATGCCTCAGTAAAGGTCGTAAATGGTCGTGGGTGGCTAGATTCGGTGGCAGGACGAACTTCCGCAAGACGGAGAGCTCGGAGATGGTGACGATGACGACGTACCGCGAAGAGATGCGGAGGAGGCTCTAAATGACGGCCCGGTGGGTGGACGCGTGGCCTGTGATGTCCCACTAAGTGTTCGGCTGTGTAGTAGGTAGCTTTCCGTGAGACGATAGCTCGGAGACAGTGTCGGAGGTCCCGTTCTGAGAAGTGGTGCAGGGGACACACTCGGCGACTGCCACCGGTCTGACACACGGCCGGCACCATGCTCCTCGATTTTCAGCTGCGTGCGAACGTCAGTCCGGAGAGAGCGGAGCACTCGTTGGAGGACGGTCCGCATCGAGGGATCGCGGACCGTCGGCACCGGTCACGTATCGCCCCCTGACGAGTGGCCGTCGTGCTCGGTGTCGGGAGCTCCGTATCGAGGGACGGACGGTCCCACTGGACGGCAGAGTGACTGGCGTAGAGAGGCCTCGCGGTGACAGTATAGCTCGGTCGAGGAAGTTACACTGGCCGGCACTCAGAGGCACGCGGCCGGAGGCAGCGACGCAGACCGGCGCTCCCTGCACCCCCAGTGGTGGGACGTGCACCACTGGGAAATGTGGAGATTACTGGACACTTGGAGGGGGTGGGGGGCAGCACATTTATGTGCACTCGGGGTGTATTCCTGCGATCGCTAGGTTCTGTATACCGAGTAGGTGACAAAAGTGATCTCGTGCAGTGTGTGGCTGTACGAAGGGTACTTGGACCGTAGGTGCTGAATTTAACTCATTAACTTGTTTGTACAGTAACGAGAAGTTCGATTCTGTGAAGAGTCGAGGTTTTACCAGTCATCTCTTAAACTGAATGTAGCGCGGTGCTTACCAGTGTACTGCCTTTGGCTGTCGCCCCTCTGCCTCCAGCCGTGACCCTGGAACCTGAGAGCCCTTCTTTTCCGACACTCTTCAGAGACTTAACATATTTTAACAAATTTGCTACACCTTAAAACCCATTCGTAGAAAAGTAATTAATTGAAGAGCAACTCACTGTGTAGTACAGGTGTCGAGCTGCCCACAACCGTGTGAGTGAGACTGATAACTAGCTGGTTTTTGGACAGATCTTTTTTCAAACGAGAGCTTGTGTATTTTGACGGGAACAAATTGTGTCTTAGCAATGCGACCTAACGAGTCAGAAAGGGCTCACAGAAGTGAGCACCTCTCGTCACGTACTCCCGTCTGCCGTTGACGCGAGACGCTCCTCTGTTGTGACAGGGCCTGGACCCGAGAATCCGACACGTTCTGCAGCAGCGGTACCCGGGAGCGCTGCTGCGTGCGCAGCGCAACCCTCTGGATCCTTATGACCATCTGGTGCAGCATACCCAGCCGCAGGTGCCTCCACAGCCGCACCACCAGGAACCGCCCCCACAGCCGTCGCCGTTCGCTACTGCCGGTGAGTACAGACGTCCTCCTTGCCGTGCTTCCACTCCTCCCGTATTCGAATGTGACTGTGTTCTCACTTACCCTGTCAAGTAGTTACTACGTTTGTGCTTTGTCTCTGCTCTGAGGTAACACTTGCTGCTGTTGTGCAGATGATGGTTATTGTAGAACAGATGAGAATTTGGTGACTGCTGAGTAATTCTTAGTTGAGGCTTTATTTTAAGAATGAATCTACTTTCTGGATTCCACCTTGAGCAAAGTCCAATTTCATGAGGTTCTCTATGTTTTCCAAGAATGTTTCAATAATGTTATACTTTCATCAGAGTGTTTTCCTTTATTCCACTCAGTTTTATTTTATTCCATTAAACAGCACATTTGGTTATTAGTGCTGCTGTTTCTTGCAGCACAATTAGTGGTTTTACAGGGTTTGTCACCTGCAGTTTTCTTGTCATCAATTGCCATTATTGTAACTCTGTTATCTGTGTTCGCAAAACTCAGTGGAAAACACTACCTTTGACTAGAGATGGGCAAACTCGTTCCTCCCGGGGAACTAGTTCACTGGTAGTCATTCCTTTTTTGGGATCTGTTCATTTTTACTCGTTTATTTATTATTATTTTTTATCTAATTATGCACGCTATATGTGTTTTAAATGCCCAGGAAAAATATCGATTAAATGTTACTTGTGCACAATAATTCATCAATCACAAAATGTAGACTGGTTGTTTATTTTAATTTCCTCATTTGAATGCTTCTCAGAAAGCATCACATTAGTCAGCTGATGTGATGGGTCAACGACCTGAAGCCAGGTAGAGGGAGGCTAGAGCAGACGGGACAAAGTACAGATTACAGAACCTTTTCGTGACCTAGTACAGACTACCGCAGTCGTTGTTAACTTTCGAGGGAAGCTTATAGACATACCAAGCGTGATGACCTCAGTTTCAGTTTGTTTGTAGAAAACTATAGAAACCTCTTATCGGCAGCTGTGGCAACTCTGTAAATGCAGAATTTGTGTGAACTTCACAATTTCCTTTTTTCAGAACCTGGACAACCCAGCACAGATTTGAAGATTTTTTACAATTGAAAAAGATAACTATTTTTTGAATAATCAACATTTGAAACCAGCCCCAAGGTTCATACATGGAGACAGTCATCAGTTAATTGAGAAAGAGAACTTCTGAATAAGCACAGGCAGCTATTAACATATGATATCGAAATGACTACGAAATTCAACAATTCTTAAATTACCTATTAATGTACTTAAAACGTAAATTTTATTCATAAATGTGTTCAAAAATGAAGTAAAAGAAAATAATTACTACCAGTTCAATACTGGTAATTTTACACACATTTCAGTCGTTTTATGGAAAAGAGTGGGAAAAAGTTGACCATCAAACTAGTAGTAAATGGCTTTTTACAGTGGAACTTCGATTTTACGTTCTCCGATTTTACGTTTTTCACAATTTTACACCATAAATTTATAGCCCCTGTAAAGAACCCATAAGGTCAGTGCTAAAAATTCCCTGTTTTTACGTTTCTTTCTTGTAGAGTTTACTCAATTCTAAATTATTACTCATGTCTCGCTTGACTTCATCACGTTTTCTTCCTATTGGCATTTGATGTGACTGAATGAGTAATAAGTGGCACAAAAGACAGGCAGTTCACAGAGTGGTTGATGGTGGAGTTAAGGAAATATTTTAGGCTGTTGCAGAGGGGGGGAGGGGGGGGGATGTTAGAGAGGAAATGCTGACGTAATCCACGATCGGTGTTGCCAACACAACTTGCAATATTTAGCTTCACCGTGCAATTATGATGGCTTGAGTATGTTTCACACTACTTTTTGCAGTTTCTGACATAATCGTGACTCGGTGGCACTGTGAAGGCGACCAGGAATGAGGATGTCAATTTGTCGATTGTTATAGTGTCGTGGACATGTTAGTGACAGAAGAATCTCAGTTGCAGCAAGATCTCTCTGGGGAATATATTTGTGGTTGCACAACGTGCAAAATATTTGTGACAAGAAAGAATATGGATGTTATTGCTCATCTTGTCATTTGCAGCAATTTCAGATGTCCTTTTAGGTTCCTGCCTAACCACACACTCAGAAATCGCTTTATATTTGGTAAAAAGCCGTGAAATATTTGTGATAAGGAATGGTATGAATTTTATTGCTGCTTGTTTCACTTGCACAAATGTGAGCTGTCCTCTCAGGTTTTTACGTTACCACACACTTGGAAATCACCTCACATTTGGAAATAAATGGCTAAATATTTATTTCATCCTTCATTCTCTAACTAGACAGAAATGTTGAACAACATCGATTACTGCAAAACATAAGGTTATTATGATAATAACAAGCCTGATAGTAATGCTAAGTTGAAAAAAAATATTTGCATGTAGTGAATTGCTAACCTATAACCTCTATTTTGTATTGTGAATTAGTTATTATAAAAGCTCTTGAAGCCGTACATCGTTGAAGCTTTATTAATTGACATTTAATGATAAGTGTGACATATTTGTGGTACGGTAATTTGAATACACTGTTGCTTCAAAGCAGCATACTGCACTCGTACGTCACACACTATGAAGGAAAGGAATAATAGAAGTTCACACAGGAGTTGTTCAAAAGCGCTCAGGAAAGTCATAGTCGAAAGCCCACTAGTGACGTCAAAAAGTCGTGTGAAGTGGCGCCCATACTGCCACTGAAAATATGCTTTATTGGAAATATTTCCTATAGTGTTTCACATGTATTTCTTACTATTTCCTACATTGTTTTTCATCTGTTTCTGACTTTGCCATGTCTAGAGGCGAGGAAACTGTAATACTGCTGCTGAACTATTAATGGTTCACGCAGACAGAATGAAAGGAGTCAGTCGTTCATTCTTTTTTTATTTATTGTGAGTTGCGACCTGAAGGCCATAAGCATCTCTCAGTGTGGTTGCGTTATCAAATAATTGGATCATTCATTCTTTTTTTATTTATTTATTGTGATTTGAGACTTCCTGCGCAGTCTTTCTCAGTATTCTACCAAATGGAGCAGCAGTTTTCTGCAGAGCATCTTGTTTTATTTCTATTCTTTTACTGCTTCTTGCACAACGATAACAGCTCGACAGTGTGCTGCTTCGTGCACTGCATAATCCGCCCCCCAAGAAAAAGTTAATACAGCAAGAGAAAACAAAATGCTTAACAGCTCTATACAACAGACAGCACAATGAAACATACATACACACACTCGCACCGTGCAGCAGTGACATGCTGTAGCTGGCCTGAAACATTTTTTCCTTTGATCTGTAAGGGCATTGCTGTGGACAGATCTTTCTGTGTTTTGAAAGATGTTTCCAAATGGTGTCCAAATCAAATAGCCAGAACCATGTTTTGCAAACATGTTTTAAGCTTAGTATGTACACAGCTTGAAATATGTACTCGACCCAAGTTGCACGCAAACATTATGTTCTGACATCTTTCACCGTACTTCAGTTTGTGGTTTAATTCACTGTATGCTTCAATTTTTGCTTTTTGCTGGGGGAACACAAAGGGAAGATGTCTCGCATTTGTTGATGTATAATTGGTGGTTGTAGCATGTAGGAAAATATCTCAGTTTCCTTGTACCACACATACTAATTTCAATTTTTTGACAAGTTTTTACTTGTGACACATCTGTGATTTTTTAAGAACTGAAGAAATTCATTACCACAAATTATTGTATAAACGTTGTATTGTACATTTAGTTTCCTTCACTTATACACAGATTTTATACATTGTGTTAGTGAGTATTACGATTTTTACTCGTACATATGGTTTTGTTAATATTTTGGAGGTTTTAACATTTTCATTGGCTCTGCATTTTCCTCAATTTTGCGGTATTTATGTATGGACCCCATGAAAACGTAGAGTAGGGGATGCACTGCAATTAAATCATTCGTCTGTGTCACAACAGCATAAAATATAACAACTGTTAGTGCCATGTACGTTTTGAGTTATTAATCAGAACTGCCAGCTGAAAGATTGTAGGAATTGGTAAAATTACAAAAATTATGACTAATGAAATTGAACAGTTTCTTCTTCTTTCTCTCTCTCTCTCTCTCTCTCTTTTTTTTTTTTTTTTTTTTTTTTAAATAGGGGTACCTTTAAACAGATTTAAATTAAGTGACAAGTTCCTTAAGACAGATTATTCACAGTGGCATGAAAATGTAGGTATTGTCAATGCTCTATACATAGTTACTAAAGTCAGTCCCTCTGTTGGCTTCTTTGGGATGTAACAATCCCGCATTGCTCTCCCTATACGCCTCTTGTTCTTCCCGTCTTGTGCCACTTCTTCCCAATCAGTGATACCCAGCTCTCTGCTGTCTCAGGTCACCTCCTCTTACCATCTGCCTCTCAGTCTTCCAGGGGCTCTCGAGCTTTCCATCTTTTCGTCATATATCTGACGGACTATTCTGCCACGGTCCACTCCGACACTGAGGCTTACCCATTGCAAACGTCTCACTTCAGCGACATTCGCTACCGAGGATTAGTCCCCTAGCTTAACTATTTCTTTGTTTGATCTTTAAATCCACCTTTGTGTTGCTTTGTCAGATATACGCCCGAAGATTTTTCTGTACACTTTATTTTCAAAGAGTGAGAGATGGTGCTCTTCATTTTTGGTCACACTCTGTGCTTTGGTTCCATGTAGCAGTAGTGGCCTGATGATTGTGTTGTAGAATTTCAGCTCGCTTTTCCTAGTTCGCAGGATAGAAGTTTTTGGAGGGAAAAGTAAACTCTGTTTATGTTCCGTATCTTCTGTTGCAAACATTTCTAATTACACCAAGATATTTAAAGTTGGGAGTGTTCCTGAAAAGTACAGTTTTCCGTGTGAAGATAATAATGCTATTCTGCAATCATATTTTTCCTTCGTACTATCATATATTCTGTTTTTTATACGATAATTTTTATGCCTATTTTCGTGGCAGTTTCATTTAGCTTCTCGAACAGTGTTTCATTTTGACCACTGTTATTTCCAGTCAAAACTGTCATTTGCATAGGACAGTATATTTGGTTGCTTATCTGTAATGTTTCTATTTTTCACTCGTTTGGTTTCTCGTACCACGCTTTCCGTGGCAAGATTGAAGCCATTTCTCAAAACAGTCGGATACTGAGCCACAGTATGTCAGCCTGCCTTAACTGATGAGTTCCTTGGGGATTCCGTAGTCTGCCACGATTCCCTGCACCATTTCTCTGTGCACCAAACTGTAGGCTTTTTAGAACTGTTTCTCTTTGCACCGAATTGTAGGCTTTCTGGAAGTTTATGAACAGGTAATGGATGCTCTTGTTGTATTCCCATATTTTTTCATCTATGGTTTCGATGCTGAAGACACTGCTTGTTGTCAATCTACTTTTCCAAAAACCATTCTAGTAGTCCCCTGTTTTGTCCTCGGTATAGGGGGTGTCTCTAAAATATTATATGTGACAGTACTTTTATGCTGTGACCAGTTGGAATATTCCCCTGTAATTCTCGCAGTTTTGTTTATCTCCTTTCTTGTGTGTAGGGATAATGATTGATTCCCTCCATTCGTTTGGTATTTCTCCGTCTTTCCAAATTTTAAGAATAAAATGAAACAATTTTTCGTGAAGTTTACGGTTGCCGTGTTTCATAAATTTCCCTGGTACTCCCATCAGCTCCCACTACGTTGTGGTATTTTCAGTTTTTCTCAAATTGTTGATTACTTCTTCATATGTTGGGCCATTTACAAGCTGTACAGTAGGGCGAATTACCTCCAGCTTCTTTTCTAGTTCTGGGCTGTTCAAAAATAAGTTGTCAAAATATTATTTCCGAGCATTTAATACATCATCAGGTACAGTGATAATTTATCAAAAATAACTACGTTTAAAAGAAAATTAGGCTCTCTCGCTGTATTTACTGTACAGCAAATGTATGTGGGCCGTCCTTCATCCTGGCCACCTTCGAGTGAACTGCCCGGCAACCGTCGAAATAAAGGAGTCGATAGCCTTCACTGGCATGCGACGAATTTCCGTTCACAGTAAACGAGCTGAAACTCAAACTACTTGTGGCATTTTGAAGATGAGGTAACAAATTTTCTGCAGAACATTGAAAGAGAAAGGGAGCTGCTGCAGTATTGCAGTTGATAGCACATCGAATTAGGAACGTCACTTCAATTCGAAATAAATTCTCTGACTGAAAATATCTCGGTGTCAGCTGTGTTAAGTGCAGATTTATTATCTATTCGTAACATAAGAAAATTTGTGCCGGACTGGGATCCGAACCCAGATTTGTCATCCTATTACGAGTGGTTGCCTCGACCACTTCAGCCATCTGTACACACCTCCTGGACTGCTCCAAATTTCTGTATGTTGCACTGTCCACATTGCTGTAAGATAGCCATTCTACTTTGGAAATGAAATGTGGAATAGAGAACCAACAATTCATGAAAGACTGCAATTAGAGCATAAAGTTCATTAATTAGAGTGCTTAGTGCTGCCAGCAGTTTGTACAGGGAGACCTGTGAGGGGACGTGTGAGTACATACAGTCTTGTTCTGACGATGGCTTGTGCACTTGTCGCCGGGGCACTTGAGTTTGTACATAATGTTCGAGATTTACGTGCGCCTGATTGTTGTGAGCTACCGTACCGCTAACTAAAATGTCACAGCTGTGCTGTGCTCGTGTTTTACTTTCGACAGAATTCTCAGTTGCTTTACTTTTCATCGTTGTAGGTGCCATTGTGTCATCGGATGCTCAAGAAATACCTGAAAGTGTGACCGAAGAGCTGGAGAAGTTGGAAGAAGAAGGCGTTGGAGCGATACTTGGAGAACTGGGCGACGATGACGAACTGCTTGGTGAGTACCGAAATTAAAATGCTTCCGAAGCCTTGGCACAGTGCGACTTAAACACACTATTTTAACTACTACCACGCATTTACCTGTAAGACTGGAAACAAAAATATTTTATAAGAAATAGAGCGGTAAGCTGACCCACAAGTTGGCTACGGGGTGTAATTTATATTTAGGTATTGTCTGCAAGAACAAATTGTCAGAGTGGCGTTGGATAGCTGCAGTCTCTGCTGCAATCTGTGACATATGTTAAAAAGATTTTCCTCTTTTCGTTTTTTCTGTTGTTTCTTATTTGCGTTTAGAAAGTAATGAGTTTTCCTCTCACTTTGTACTTGCGTGTCCATATATTATTGTCTTTTGACGATGTGTGTATCGTAATATGTAATTGAATGTTTTGGTTTGATGTAAACTGTTTTTCTTTTCTTTCGGATAAGCTATTGTTAGATAATTTACGAAAAATTATGGTGATATTTGATGTAAAGATTGATTTTAAGAAACAGCAGGTGATTTGATTGGAACATACAGCCAAAATTTATCATTGAGAGACAAAAAGAGTGAATGAAGGTGTTCTGGCCGATATGAAGTACTTACCGTCTGATTTTTTGAAAACCATTAGGTGGAAAAGTTTGATTTTTGCACATCCTATGGTCTGATGTCGTCACTTGATAAAGAGCAGAATTTCTTGTCATTATCCATCATACTGCGCTGTATCAAATTGAGTAATGTATTGCATCAAATTTTACAGACGGTGCAGAGAAAAAAACGCATTATGTAAACTTCTCGTATTGTTGATTTTAACTCGTACATTGCAGTGAATGAAATGTAGATAAGATACCAGAATTTTATTTGAAGTTGAGAGTAGACTGATATTTCATTTTGTTCTCGAGTTCTGGGTTTCATATACGACATGCCCATTTACATCCTTCCTTGCACATCGTGAATCATGTAGTCGTAACAGTTGTCATATCTCGTAAGTGATTCGAGATGTCGAAATATTTTTTTGCAATTGACAGCACTATATGAGGCACATATGTTCTATGAGAAATACTTGAACCTTTTTTATTCAGTGAGATTTGTAAGTAACTCTTCCGCAGCAGTGAGAGGTAGACAAGTCAGGATGCGTACTGGCATTCATAACACTGTAGGGAAATCCGAGTAATGCGCATACACACTTGCATGGCACCTGAGAAATGGTGGAACAGGACAAGTATACGGACCCACAGCAATGAAACTGTTAAATTTGTTTTAATTTTCATTATTAGCTTCTAAAGGTAATTGGAAATGAAATGCCTATTTTTTTATTTTATTTATTTTTTTAAATTTTAGTATTCTTATTTTTTTAATGTGACTCGTGTGAAAAATTCATAAAGTCAATTGTCATCGGGGGTCATCTTACAGTCGTTTGAGCGATGTAAAACATAAAACATTGTGCAGATTGTTGCGTTTGTCAATTGCGACAACTTTTTATAAAGTTGAAAAATAACAGCCACCCTACTATACCACACAGCAGACAAGGCTGCGAAAACAAGAAGTAATTTTTGGTTTGCGCAACGATTAGTGGCAGATTGTCCGACAACTGGAAAAATGGTGAGGACAGTTCAGAATAACTATGGACAAATCTATTCCATATGCCTATGTAGCTAAATATAGTGGGAAGTAGTGAAGTTCAGTGGCGGGAGGAACAAGACTTCTAGTCAGGTGAATACAGAGTTATAAATACAAAATCAAATAGGGGTAACGCAGGAGTAGGTTTAATAATAAATAAAAAAATATGAGTGTGCATAAGCTACTATGAACAGCATAGTGAATGCATTATTGTAGCAAAGATAGACACGAAGCCCATGCCTACCACAGTAGTGCAAATTTATATGTCAACTAGCTCCACAGATGACAAGATTGAAGAAATGTATGATGAGAGAAAAGAAATTAATCAGACAGTGAAGGGAGACGAAAATTTAATAGTCACGGTGGGGGGGGGGGGGGGGGGGGGGGGGGGGCTGGAATTAGATAGTAGGAAAAAGAAGAGAAAAAAAAGTAGCAGGTGAATTAAATTGTAAGACATTTCCAGGGGCAGATGTGGACTCTATGAAGAAGAGAAATTTGTTAACATAGAGTATAGAGTTAAGTGTCAGGAAGTCGTTTCTGAAAGTATTTGTATGGAGTGTAGCAGTGTGTGGAAGTTTAAACATAGACGATAAATAGTTTAGACAAAAAGAGAATAGAAGCTTTCGAAATATGGTGCTACAGAAGAACACTGAAGATTAGATGGGTAGATCATGTAACTAATGAGAAGGTACTTAATAGAATTGGGGAGAGGAGGAATTTGTGGCACAGCTTGACTAGAAGAAGGGACCAATTGGTAGGGCACGTTCTGAGGCATCAAGGGATCATCAATTTAGTATTGGAGCGAAGTGGGGATTGTAAAAATCGTAGATGGAGACCAAGGCATGAATACACTAAACAGATTCAGAAGGATGTAGATTGCAATAGTTATTCGGAGATGAAGAAGCTTGCACAGGATAGAGTAGCAGGGAGAGCTGCATTAAACCAGTCTCTAGACTGAAGACCACAATAACATCAACATACTATTTCAACTTCTCGCGGCGTAATGAATGGTCCATTAAGTGTCAGGCATGCAGCCACACAAATGAAAATTCTTCCACTGATATTTCGGCCGCATATCGTCCAGTCATCCTCAGAGTGAGTTGCAAGATTGACAAAAAGGTGCCAAGTGTGGCCTTATATGCTTCATGCTGTGCATATGGGTCACAGATGCTGGTCGGTGGTCAAGAGGTACACTTAATATGCGCCACCTCTGGTGAAGGCATACAGACATTCAATTCGGCGATGGTGACTCCGTGATGACTTCTCTGCAGTTTAATTATCCCAAGAGTCGGATTCCATGCTTTGTCCAAATTAAAACCACTATCTCTATTTATTGAATTATTAGCTAATCTAATCTCTATAGCGTCCTTGAAGGCAGAATCCCGAAGGAAGAGATGGATGTTAAAATCTGCACATCACTGTAGTTCATGGAATGCCCTGTACCAGTATAATGTTTGGCCACAGCTGACTTGTCTGGCTGTCATAAGTGTGTGTATCTTTGACGTTCCACGAATCTGTTACGAATGTGATCGTGTTGTTTGACCTATGTATGACATCTCACAATTTCTGCAAGGAATCTGATACAAACTTGCCGGAAGATCACCTTAACACAGTGCTTCTTGAGAATATGGTCTATCTTCGAGGAAAGAGCATCCACATAGTGCAAAAACGCACTTGATCAGAAGGAATTGCTACCTTCTTCCCACCACACACCTGCGTTCTAAGTTTTACATTGAATGCTCTACGAATTTGCTGTGGGGAAAACCCATTTGCTTTAAAAATGCTCTTGAGGTGAGCACTTCTTGCAAATTACCTTTATTGGATATACAGTGTGCCCTCTGCACTAAGGTCTTAAGGACACCTATGGTCTGTGAAGGGTGATGGCAGCTACTAGCATGTAGATATAGATATGTGTGTGTCGGTTTACGATATATGACACGTCCTAATGTACCGTCAACTTTACAGCGAAGACTTTTAGTGCGTGGGGCGCTCTGTGTGTCCAGTAAAGATCATTTGCAAGAAGAGCTCACATACCTCAGAGTACTTTTATAGTGAATGGATTTTCTCGGCAACAATTTCGTAGAAAATTCAATGTAAAACCTAGAGTGCAAGTACGTGATGAGGAAGAAGAGAGTAATTCCTTCCGATCGAGTGCACTGTTGCCCTATGTGGGAGCTCTTTCCTCGAAGATAGGCTGTATTCTCGCGAAACATCGTGTTGAGGTGATCTTCTGGCCTCCCACAAAGATTGCAGCTTTACTCGGCTCTGTGAAGAACAGTTATTGCTTCATAAGGCAGGTGTGTATTAGATTCTTTGCGGACATTGTGAAAAGTCATACACAGGTCAAACGACATGCACTGTTCGTGAGAGACGTGTGGAACTTCCTCGATACACGTACTTATCGAGTCGAGACGAGTCAGCTGTGGCCGAACGTTGTATTCATACAGGGCATTCCGTAAACTACAGCGATGTGAAGATTTATAACATCCACCTCTTCCTTTTGGGATTCTGTCTTCAAAGAAGATATAGAGATCAGATTAGCTAATAATTTAATAAATAGAGGGAACGGTTTTAATTTGGACAAAGCACGGAATCCGGCTCTCGGTGTAATTAAACTGCAGAGAAGTTGTCACAGTGTCACCGCTGCCGAACACGTATCGATACGTAAATCGAATGTCTGTACACCTCCGCCACAGGCGGCGCCTCGTCGTCAGTCTCGTGACTCACTCTGAGGACGGCCGGGTGAGACGTGTCCGAAATATCTGTGGAAGAAATTTTATTTGCACGACTGCATGCCTGAAATTTAATATACAATCTATTTCACACACTGTATACGTAATGTGCTCACGTGTAGCTACAAATGTGTAAAAACATTTGTAACCGTCTCTGTATTATTACCTGGCAGAGATGGGCAACGATTTCAACATCTTGGAGTATGCGGATCCAGAACTGAGCAGTGTAGTGGGAGGAGAAAAGACGAACATACTGGATGACAACCTGGACCTGGAGGAAGTAGCGGCAGGAAGGACAAACGACGACCACAAAGGGGTCAAGAAGGAGCCGCCGGCGACTGCCGTGAGCGCGACACCCGCCGCCCGGCCGACTGCCCCGACACCGTCCACTCCGACGAGGTACCGCTGGCGCACTTCTCTGCTGTACCGCAACTTTCTGACAGAGTTTCCCGTTTCGATCGACAGTCGTGTTAGTGATTTTTGTGTGGTTGTTAAAATGTACTTAGTTGTTGTCGAGTTTGTATAATTGGTTTCGATTACCTCTCGTCGTGCCCTGAAATGAGAAATGTCCTGCCCACTATTCTTCGCACCCCTCCTGCCGTGGTATTCTGCCGTTCACCGAACCTACGCGATGCTTCCGGTCCCTTACCTCGTGGCTCGTACCCCTGTAATAGACCTAGATGCGAGACCTGTCCCGTACGTCCTCCTACCGCCACCTACTCCAGTCCGGTCACTAACGTCAGCTATTGCATCAAAGGCAGGGCTACCTGTGAAACCGGTCATGTGATTTGCGAGCTAAGCTGCAACCTCTGTGCTGCGTTCTATGTAGGCATGATAACCGACAAGCTGTCTGTCCGCACGAACGGCCACCGACAGACTGTGGCCGAAAAACGAGTGGACCACCCTGTTGTTGAACACGCTGCCAAACGTGATATCCCTCATCTCGATGACTGCTTCACGGCCTGTTCCGTACGGATCCTTCCCACTGACACCAGCTTCTCTGAATTGCGCAGGTGGGAACTTTACCTGCATTACGGCCTACGTTCCCGTAACCCTCCTGGCCTCGACCTTCGTTAGTCACTGTCCTCACCCATCCAGCTCCCTCCCTGTTCCCATACCAGAACTACATAGCCATAATTTCACTGCCACACCCAGTCTTTTAATTTCTCTCCTTTCCGCTACTTACCCCTTCCTGCCTCCGCACTTTCTCTCCTGCCCTCTGTCTAAACTGCAACACTTAACCGTCTGCCACTCCCACCATACTATCCCTCCCCCTCCCCCTCCCCCTCCCCACCCCAGCCTCCTCCTTACCCCCACCCAGTCACCACTCCCCTCGTGCACTGGTGCTGCTGTTCACAGTGTGGTTTCAGCTCTCTGAGACTGCAGACGTGTGTGCGGGTTGCATTTACGTGAGTGCGTGTGTGTATGTGTGTCTACTGCTGACAAAGGCCTTAATGGCCAAAAGCTTTAATTGTGTGAATCTTTTTGTTGTGTCTATCACGATTCAGCATCTCCGCTATATGGTGAGTAGCAACTTTCCTTCTGTGGTATTGTTACATTCCTTCCTGGATTTTCCATTGTTTGTTTAAGTGTTTAGATAGTATAGTAAAATGGAAAATAATAAAAACTGTGTAGAAGTAAGTAGCCAGTCGTAACTACTTGTAGTATCTTGCCCACTCGCCTAATGTAGGGTGCCTAGGAAGCTGTTGTCTCCGATCGCTAGACAGCAACTCTAGAAAAAAGTAATAATGGAGTTTATTACAGTAAGTTAAATTGACAATACTTAACTTTGCACATTCACAAAGGCGATGTGCAAATAATCAATGTCCTTCAGTATATACAATTTCCGTGCAAGCAAAACAATTCAGTTCGTAAGTCAGTGCTATAGCGTTTGTATGAAGGCTCGTGGGCGCGGCTAGGTTGTGCGGTGCTTATCTCTTTGTGTAGTTGCTGTTCCAGTCGTGGTGTCTTTCCAGTCAGCATACTCTTGGCTGACATCATCTCACAGCCGTATCTGCTGTAGCATTCGTCATCATCGTGCCGGCGCTTGTCGTTACACCGGAACACTACTGAAGACTTATAATTTTAATTCTTCTTCATATTTAATGAAAATTTTCCGTTTGTGCAAAGTTTAATGTCGTAAGCCCCATTGTTACATTGTACATCTGTGGCTGATGTGTTGCTTATTATTTGTTTTGTCCTCTACCCGCGAACAGGAAGAAAACTGTCTATGACAATTAGCATATTTCAGTTTGTGTATCACTGGGTACTCAAAATTGTGCAAGTGCAATTTGCTGTTGCATTTCCCAGTACCCGTTGCACAAGAAACATCACTGACAAACTTTTGTATGCTTGCTTTGGAATGAAGATATCAGAAAGATGTAGCTTTTCACATTGTCAAAGGTGTTACAGCATAATAAAACACACTTCAGACTAGGAATTTTTTCTGGAACATGTCTGCATTGTTTTACAGTGCATATTTGTGGTTCCATTGTTATATATCGCATTATTTAAAATTTAGATTTTAACTCCATTGAGAATACAAACAATAATAATAGAAACACAGTGTCATAACACAATAATAACGATGATGACTGTTCTAACACAATTATTTAGCTTATATGATCATAATCATCATCATCAATAATATACAATGTAATAAATAAATAACTGTGCTAAAAGGAGAATTGCATATTGTAATTACATTGTTATTCTAAAGTTTTCTGGATGGTAGCTTGGATTTTAGTACTTTCTGCGCGCTGTCTTTTAAATTTTTAATGATCCACTGTATTTTTAGAACTTTGAGAGTATTGCGCTCTTCTGAAAGAACATATTATTCTATAAAAGACCAGATGTTTGCTTTGTTCTGAAAGACTTCTCAATTCTATCAAACACTCAGTCTGGAGACATGTAGCTATGACTACGAACAGGAAATAAGTGATGAATGTTATTGAATTTTGTGTTTTTCCAGGGAAGCTGTAAGCATTGACATCAAACAACTGTTTTTATTTTGGGTGCCGCAAGAATCTGAGAGTAGATGTATAGTATTGTTGCCAACATTTGGTTGTTCCTTGCCTAAGTCAGAAAGAAACTCAAGCAAAGTTGAAGCAACTCGATTGTATACTCTTGAAGGCCCCCCCACCCCTTCCTCCCCCTTCCCCCCCCCCCCCCCCCCCCCCTCTCTCCCTCTCTCCCTCTCCTGAGTGTGTGTGGATCATGATGTACAGATTGTTTAACCATACTTGTCTAGCATAGGAAATCTCACTGATCGATAGTTTTGAAATAGGCTGCATGTCAAAGTAAATCTTACATGATGGTTGGATTATCTTCCTTCATTATACTGTAAAACCACTTTACGTGTATTTTATGTGATGTGTCTCTAGTTCATAATTCATTCTTCTTCTGCAGACATGTGTCTGCTTTTATTTCCATTAAACCAACTTAACAGTGGAGCAGATTCAGGTACAAGGAGTCCTACAATGGAGCAGATTCAGGTACAAGCAGTCCTGAACGATAGATTGAAATATATTTTTGTATTCTGATAAGGAGCATTAGTTCAGTGCTAAACTCTTTCTTCGCAGAATATCTTGAACTTTTTATTGACTGTGAGATCTAATGGCAAATACCCTGATGTAGACTTTCTCACGCCACAGTGGCTCTCTCCGCATCCTTTTGCTAATGATATACTTCAATTCTGTCTGTTGCCATTGCCGTATTATGTTCCAGTCTGTATTTTCCACAAGCAGTTTTATTAAAAGTTGAGTTAGGTGTAGTAATTGCATTGACCCTTTACGCCAACCTCTCACCTGAGTTTTAACAAAAGCAGAATATTGTCACATTTATAAGCATTTAAAATCCCAAGGTTTCTAGCAAAACATGCATGCATTCTTAGAGTTAATGCAAATGTTGACAAATACAACAAAATCATTCTCAATTATCTTGGCCATCTTCCACAGCAAGTAGGTGGTGATAGTGGAGTAGAGTGGGATGCCAGGTTGCTGTGTGCCATGTTACTCATTATTGTAACAGTATTTACTGGCGGGAATTGTGCTGCAACCACACTTCGTTGTCGTCTGAACACTCGAGCTTACTTTCAGCCAAGAATTCACTTGATGCTCTTGTGTTAGTCTACAAAGAGGTACTGAAAGCTGAATCAGAATATATGGTGGTTATGAAAATGGCATACAGATCAAAGAATGTTGTGGTGGGTGAACAATATCAATTTGAGAAGACCTTACATTGATTTGAAATGCAAAGTGCACAGTGTAAAAAGGAACCTATTATTAAATGCACTCAGGGATCTGAGGTTTTGCCTTCAAAGCTAAAGGAATAAAAGAATGTAAGGCTGCTGAACTTTACCATGAGGATAATACCCAGTTTCATGATATAAGTTTCTGTTAAAATTTCTAAATATTCCTTCTCCTCAACAGAGAGTAGTAAATACCCAGAATTGAAGTATATCATTAGCAAAAGGATGCAGAGAGAGCCACCATGGCAGGAGGAAGTCTATGTCAGGTTATTTGCCGTTACATCTCACAGTTAGTAAAATGTTAAAGATCCTCTGTGAAGAAAGAAAAAAGTTTAGGGCTGAAATAACACTCCTTATCAGAATACAACTGTATATTTTACAAATATTTCAATCTATAGTTCAGGGCTCCTCATACCTAGACTTGGCTCCGTTGTAAGGTTGGTTTAATGGAAATAAAAGCAGACACATATCTGCAGGAGAACAACGAACTACAAACTAGAGGCAGATATGTACAAAATGGTTTTATGATATAATGAAGGAAGATAATCCAACTGTCACTAAGATTTACTTTGACATGCACCCTATTTCAAAACTATCAACCTATGAGTTTCCTGTGCTTGACATGTATGTTTAAACAACCTGTACACCGTGATCCATGATCAGAAGGAGAAAAAAAGGGGGGATGGGGGAAGGAGCATAATTTTCTACATCTGGTTGGAGGCAGAACGTTCAAGAGGATGCAAGTTGTCAGTTGTGCTCCGGTAGCTCAGCCGGTAGAGCACTTGTCCACGAAAGCCAAAGGTCCCGAGTTCGAATCTAGTTCCAGCACACAATTTTCATCTGCCAGGAAGTTTCGTATCGACGAACACTCCGCTGCAGAGCAGAAATTGGGACTCTGGAGAGTTCAATGAATTTCTGATACTGGCACTGCCCTTCAAACCGTTATAAAGGAAAAAATAGATGGAAGAGTTTTACAGACAAGGAAATAAAATGTTGTTCTGCAGAAGGACATTAAGAACTAGAAGAGAAGCTGTAAATAAAGTTGTAAAAGTGAACTAGGTAAGAGGAATTGTGGAGCCTACATGAGTAGATAATTTCCCACAAAAAGTAAAAAAGTCAGTTTCTTGGAGGAGCATATAACATGGTACTGTAAACATTGTGTTCGCAGAGGAAAGACTGTCTTTCAGAATAACATGGAGTACAATGCATTTGATCAACCAAAAGAATTTCAGGTGAGGTATGCGCCTAGAAACTAGTTATTATATTTACAATTTCTTCTGTTCACACACACACACACACACACACACACACACACACACACACATACGTACATTTAGTTATGCAATATTCAATTTCATTGGATTGTATGCCATTTAGCCTTACAACATTGTTGTTGAAGATAAAATCTGCTGGGTTGTCAAGCCACATAATATATTTTCTACAGTAAAGTGTTCATTCAACTGTGGACACTACTAGATCCCCTAGAAGATACCAGCAGAGATGTCGAAATGTAGATTGGACAGAAGAAATATGACACAGTCTAACAACCAGTGGCAGTGAAAGCCTGCAGACTTAGATCTTTGTTGTTGTTTACATAGACCAAAAGTGAAAGCTGCTTTTGTATTTTCAGTCACTCATCAACGCCAAAGTTAGCTGAGACTCCATCCCCGAGACAGCAGGTAAAAGAAGAGAGCTCTGATCAACCGGTGGCTCCAAGCACAAGTTCCTCAACTCCGGAACAACAGGTACTCATTTACAGAACTCTTCTCATTTGAAATGTAACGTTTTGTTTAGAGGGTAAGAAGAAAATGTGCTGCACTGTTTAACCTGGCAGGTTTTTAAGAGAAGAAAACTGACAGTTTATGTTTTAAGTAAAATAGCCACCAAAGTAGAGCTGTAATTGGATGTAGGTTCCTACCTGCTAGCAGCAGAGAAGTGCATTAATCACAAAATCACCTGCTTCCATAACCAAATGTCGTTTCAACTGACAAAGAGAGGAATGGACACTGAAAATTAACAAGGAAAGTTTGTAGTTGGCCAATGATATTACTGGTATTATTATTAACAATACTATGAAAAGGATAGTTGCTACTTACCATTTAGTGGAGATACTGACACACACACACACACACACACACACACACACACACACACACACACAGCCTCTGAGAGCTGAAGCCACACTATGTGATGCGATGACCACCGGTGGTTGGGCTGTACGGAAGGGACTTCTTATTATGGAATAGATGGCAGCAGTCGCCACCTCAAAAAACTCTCCCCTCCGCTCACTTCCTACTTCGTCTACATCTTGTCGTGCCCTGAGATGGGAAATGTTCTGCCCACTACCCTTCTCACCCCTCCCACAGTGGTATTCCGTCATCCGCCGAACCTGTACAATATACTCGTCCGTCCCTACACGACCCCTGCTCCCGACCCCTTCTCCCGACCCCTTTCCTCGTGACTCGTACTCCTGTAATAAACCTAGATGCGGGACCTGTCCCCATACATCCTCCCACCACCATCTCCTACTCCAGTCCGATCACAAACAACACCTATCCCATCAAAGGCAGGGCCGTCTGTGAAACCAGCCACCTGATCTACGAGCTAAACTTCAACCACTGTGCCGCATTCTACGTGGGCACGACAATCGACGAGCTGTCTGTCCGTACGAACGGCTACCGATAAACTGTGGCTGAGAAACGACTGTCCAGCTCGTTGCCAAATGTGCCGCCAAACGAGACCCAGCTTTTCTGAATCGCACAGGTGGGAACTTCGTATCCAATATATACTACGTCCCCGTAACCCGCCTGGCTTCTTCCTTCCTTAGTCATTTTCCTCACCCGTCTGCCCCTTCCCTGTCCCCATTCCAGCACTACAGAGCCCTCTGCCCCACCAGCACACCCTGTCTTTTTACTTCTCTCCTTTTTGACTACCCTCCCACCTCTTCCCCGCCATCCGTCTAACCTCCCGACTGCACCTATCTGCTCTGTGCTCTCGCCACCTCGTTCCTACGTGCTCCCCGGCAACGCTCCACTGTCCCCTCGTCTTTACCCCCACCCAGTTGCCTCTCCCATCATCCTCTGCAGCTGCTGCTTGTAGTGTGGTTCCAGCTGCCAGAGGCTGTGGCCATGTGTTTGTGAGTTGCATTTGTGTGTGTGTGGGGGGAGGTATTTTTGACGAAGGTGGGGGGGGGGGATGTATTTTTGACGAAGGTCTTGTTGGCCAAAAGCTTATTTTGTGACAATCTTTTTGTTGTTTCTGCAATTCAGCATCTCCTCTGTATGGAGAGTAGCAACTATCCTTTTCACAACAATATTACATTGCAGCCTGGATTTTCCTGTGGTGGTATTATTATTATTATTATTATTATTATTATTATACATATATAGGTTGCCAGAGGATCATGTCAAACATCTGCTTGATGTGAGATTTTCTCAGGGCTACACTTCGTTCATCTTTTCAGTGTGTATTTTCTTCTGATTAAGTTCTTCCTGCCTTGAATATTGTGGCCTCCCAGCTCACATTCCACTTTGACTAAATGATTAATGGAAAATCTCATATAAAGATGTGAAACAAATACTAACAAAGAGATAGAGGGGCTGGCCAGTACTTAAGTACTGGCCAGCCCCTCTATCTCTTTGTTAGTATTTATTCCACTTTGACTTGTAGTCGGACGTTTGTCTGTCTGGTATATGTGAGTCTGTGATGACAACATCCTCCAGGTCTTTTCCGAGTTGGGCGATTCACTTCACATTTTCAGTGATTTCTGTGAATTGCGAGATCTTTCCAGTTTGTCGGGTGTCCGGCATTTTTGGTATGCCCGTAAAATTTCAGTTGACGTTTCGTTGTGGTGTGTTAAAGATACCCTCATTAGATGCCCATTGGGGCTCTTGTCTACTCTGCAGACGGTAGTCTTCTTCTGTGTCATTAGGCCCCAGGATTTTTCTGATCATTCTTCTCTAGTTTCTTGATGTTTTCTAGTGCACATTTCTGGTCTGCAACTGAACGTTCTGACTTGTATCAGGTTTCTGGCTTGATGGCAGTGTTTTAATACCTCACTTTCTCTTTACATGACAGGTATTATGTATTGTACATGTCTCCGGTCTTCCAAAATGCTGTAGTAGGGATGGCAGTTATCAGTAAAACAACTAGTTTTCTGATATACCAGTTTTTTTACCTCCAGTTTAACCTCACTGTTTGAACTGCTCAAGATAACCAGTTTCTGAAATAATCAATTTTTGGCCTTTTATTGCTATTGTTTCCAGTTGTAGATGTAGACATTAAAGAATGACTGAAAAATTTTAAAGTTCCCCTCAGACTTTTGCATTATAAGTTTCCAGATATCTTGAATTAAAAAAGGCAAATAAAAGAAACTTTAGTCCATATATTGTTTGTTACTTTTCTCAAAAATTAATTAAGGGTCGAATACTGTAAAAAATCAGCAGTATTTTCCTGTTGATTTCAGTTTTTTGAAACTGCACAAAAGTCATGTTGTATATCTACATCTACACTCATTAAACCACCATGAGGTGCACGGTAGAGGGTAAATCCCTTTGTACCACATACTGGGGTTTCTTCCTGTTCTACTCGAGTATGGAGCGCAGGAAGAATGACAGTTTGAATGTCTCTGTACGTGCAATGATTATTCCTCACGACCCCTATGCGAGCGATAGTATGTCCGCAGAGTAATCATTTGAAGTCAGTTCTTGAAACTTCGTTATAGACTTTCTAGGAATAGTTTATATCAATTTTCAAGAGTTTGCCAGTTCAGTTCCTTCAGTATCTCTGTGACACTCTTCCACAGATTAAACAAACCTGTTACCATTTGTGCTGCTCTTCTCTGTATACATTCAATGTCCCCTGTTAATCATATCTGGCACGGGTCCCATACACCAGCAATATTCTAGGCTGGGTCGTAAGAGCGATTCGTAAGCAATCTGTTTAGTTGACTGATCGCACTTTTCCAGTATTCTACCAATAAACCAAAGTCTACCACCTGCTTTAGCTACAGCTGAATCTATGTGGTCATTCCATTTCATATCTCTACAAAGTGTTATGCCCAGGTATTTGTATGAGTTTGCTGATTCCAACAGCAATTCATTGATATTACAGTCAAAACTACAGTTTTTTTGTTTTGTCATGTGCAAAATCTAACATTTCTGGCAAGTTGCCAGTCTGTGCAACATCAAGATGAGACTGAATGTTTATGCAGCTTCTTTCAGATAATACTTCATTATAGGTAAATCCATCATCTGCAAAGAGCCTGTTTTTAATATTAATATTGTCTGCAACTTGAAAGGTGTGACCTGTGCCGTTTTCCGAGAACTGGGCACAGTTTTTTTGTTTATGGGATCAGTGGTAGATTATAGTGAGAAGAGGGGCTAACTCCGACACAAATTCAGTATAAAATCTGACATGTATTTCTTGGGGGCCTGGAGCTTTGTTCGATTTTAACAGTTTCAGCTGTTGCTCGACCCCACTGACACTGATAGTGATACCTATTTCAGCTCTTTTTCCAGTGATATGAGGATTAAATGGGTCAGTTCTAATCGGATTTCCTTTGTAAAGGAACATTTGAAAATGAAGTTAAGCATTTCAGCTTTTACTTTGCCACTCTTAATTTCAGTTTCTGTCTCATTCACTAGGGGGCCTGGACACTAACTTCGGTGCCACTACCAGCCATTACATATGGACAGAATTTCTTAGGATTTTGTGAAATGTTATTTGACAATATTCTGCTACAATTAGCAATTAGATGAAAAGAAGCAGAATTTACAAGCATCGGCCAAACGACTTAGAAGATACAAAAAAATTGAAAATAGAAGGAAACAAAACCAAACATTCAACACAAACCAAAGGAAATTTTACCAGACAATAGATAACACACACATTAAAATAGACAATCCCCCAAACATAACAGACATGGAACACTTCTGGAGCAACATATGGTCAAACCCGGTACAACATAACAGGCATGCACGGTGGATACAAGCAGAAACAGACTCATACAAGATGATACCACAAATGCCTGAAGTGATAATTTTCCAACATGAAGTCACCCGAGCAATTAATTCTACTCAAAATTGGAAAGCCCCCTGGAAAAGATAAAATAGCAAATTTCTGGCTAAAGAAATTCACCTCAACACATTCACATCTAACTAAATTATTTAACAGTTACATTGCAGACCAATACACATTCCCTGATACACTTACACATGGAATAACTTACCTGAAACCTAAAGATCAAACAGACACAGCAAACCCAGCTAAATATCACCCCATAACATGCCTACCAACAATATACAAAATATTAACTTCAGTCATTACACAGAAATTAATGACACATACAACACAGAACAAAATTATAAATGAAGAACAAAAAGGCTGCTGCAAAGGAGCACGAGGATGTAAAGAGCAACTGATAATAGATGCAGAGGTGACATACCAAGCTAAAACTAAACAAAGGTCGCTACACTACGCATACATTGATTACCAAAAAGCTTTTGATAGTGTACCCCACTCATGGTTACTACAAATATTGGAAATATACAAAGTAGACCCTAAACATAGTAATGAAAAATTAGAAAACTACACTTAATATCCAAACAAATTCAAATAATATCACATCACAGCCAATACAGATTAAGCGTGGAATATACCAAGGAGACTCATTAAGTCCTTTCTGGTTCTGCCTTGCTCTAAACCCACTATCCAACATGCTAAATAATACAAATTATGGATACAATATTACTGGAACATACCAACACAAAATCACACATTTGCTATACATGGATGATCCAAACCTACTGGCAGCAACAAATCAACAACTCAACCAATTACTAAAGATAACAGAAGTATTCAGCAATGATATAAATATGGCTTTTGGAACAGACAAATGTAAGAAAAATAGCATAGTCAAGGGAAAACACACTAAACAAGAAGATTACATTTTGGATAACCACAGCGAATGCATAGAAGCGATGGAAAAAACAGATGCCTATAAATATCTAGGATACAGACAAAAAATAGGAATAGATAATACAAATATTAAAGAAGAACTGAAAGAAAAATATAGACAGAGACTAACAAAAATACTGAAAACACAATTGACAGCAAGAAACAAGACAAAAGCTATAAACACTTATGCTATACCAATATTGATCTACTCATTTGGAGTAGTGAAATTGAGTAACACAGACCTAGAAGCATTCAATACACTTACACGATCACAATGCCACAAATATAGAATACGTCACATACATTCAGCAACAGAAAGATTCACATTAAGCAGAAAGGAAGGAGGAAGGGGATTTATCGACATAAAAAACCTACATTACGGACAGGTAGACAATTTAAGAAAATTCTTTCTAGAACGAGCAGAAACTAGCAAAATACACAAAGCAATCACTCATATAAATACATCGGCTACACCATTGAAATTTCATAACCAGCTCTACAACCCTTTAGGTCACATAACATCAACAGATACGAAGAAAGTAAATTTGAAAAAGGAAACACTACATGGCAAGCACCCGTATCATCTAACACAGCCACACATCGATCAAGACGCATCCAACACATGGCTAAGAAAAGGCAATATATAGATTGAGACGGAAGGATTCATGATTGCAATACAGGATCAAACAATAAACACCAAATATTACAGCAAGCATATTATTAAAGATCCCAATACCACAACAGATAAATGCAGACTTTGCAAACAACAAGTAGAAACAGTAGATCACATCACAAGCGGATGTACAGTAGAACCCCTCTAATCCGTCACCTTCGGGACCGGGACCGGGACCATGGTCGGAACGAAAAAAAGGTCAGATTATCCGAAAGATCTAATATTTATTGCAAAAAGTATAAAAAGACATTTAGTACAAAAAATTAAACGATTTAAGAACTAAAAGACGTCTACAGTAATATAAAAAGATATTTCTACACAGTGTTAAACAATATATTAACTAAAAAAGTCTACACACACTATAATATGTATTGGTTTTAAAAGGAAAAACGACAAACAAATTACAGTACTGTACTGTACTTAATAAAGTATAAACGATATATACTGTAAACTAAAAAATGTTTATAGCACTGTATATAAAAAAGAAAATTTTTACAAAGAAATAAACTTCTGTATGTACAAACTAAGAAATGATTATACTGTATGCATTGTTTTTACAGTAAAAATGAAAACAAATTACTTGGAAAAAAAGTCTGTGATATATTTTTGTTTAGCAGATGTTATTCTAGATTTAGCTGCAGTATCCCTCCATTTTTTAATCCACGGTGGTGTTCGTGTTCGCCTTCTGAGTCCCCGTTCACAGTTTCCTGGCTAACATCGGCAACAATCTGGTCGTCATTGAGCTCTTCAAAAGTGTCACAGTCTTTGTCACATTCGTTGATCCACTCTTCAGCTTCATTGGCATTGATGTTCGGCTCCAGAGTTTGTAGATCTTTAACGATTTCCAGTGCGTCGTTGTTTTGCTCAGCTTCGGTATGCTCATTTTCAGTCATAACTTGTGGCCAAAGCTTACGCCACGATTTCCACAGTGTGTCAGGTTTCAGTTCATCTCATGCTGCAGCTATTTTGTAGATAGCATCTTTGGTGTTCAGGGATTTCATTGCCTCAAATAAGTTATGACCTCCTTCAGATTTTTCCAAGATTGAGCTGATATACTTTCTGCGATATCGCCTCTGTAACCATTCGATAACGCCCTAATCCATTGGTTGGACGAGTGAGGTCTCATTAGGAGGCAGAAACAGAGCTTTTATGTCCACTTTCACCAAATCTTCCTCAGATGGATGTGATGGTGCGTTATACAACAGCGGTAGAGCACGAACAGGCAGATTTTTTTGCTTCAAGTCTTTTTTGACCGATGGCACAAACTAATCGAAAAACCAGGATTTAGAATGGTTATAGTCCATCCAATAGGATTTTTGATTGCGGTAATAAATCGGCAAGGAAGATAAGTTTATATTTTTTAATGCCCTTGGCTTCTTAGGTTTGCCAATGAAGAACGAGGGGAGCTTGTTGGTACCATCTGCGTTGCTACAAGGAATGACTGTTATTCTATCTTTTATAAGTTTCGTTCCTACCACGGATTCATTTGAAGCTGCGAGCATTTTTGTTGGCAACATTTTAAAGTTCAGCCCTGTCTCGTCGATGTTATACACTTGGCAGGGTAACAGTTCATTTTCTTCTACAATTTCTTAAGAGAAAACTCCTAAGCAGCTGCGGCATCGGCAGATAGTTTTTCACCGGAAATAGAAACAAATCGGACACTGTGACGAGTTTTCCAACGATCAATCCAGCCTTCACTGGCAGCAAATTTACTTTCGGCTTCCAGTTTTTTGTGCGAAACAATTGCTTTTTCTTTGAGAATTGGCCTGGATATTGGAGTTCCTTTCTTTCTTTCTTGACAAAACCACATCCACAATGCATTATCGAGCAGTTCAAGTTTAGGCTTTTTTAATGTTTTGCGATTCTTCAGAGTATTTTCACCATCAATCGTAACTGTACAGGATTTAATGTCTTTCCGATTCTTCCTCCAATCCGTAATTGTCGTAACACCTACATTCAGTTCCTTTGCAATTTTTTGGAGTGATTCTCCTCCGTCCAGTCTTTGTAACACTGGTAATTTTTCATTTAGTGAAAGAGTTAGGTGTTTACATTTGAATCCAGACATGTTGGGAAACAGACATCTGTACACAATGAATCTACAGTAACAAGCACTGTAGAGAACATGGAATAAAGCAAACAACGCCGTTTTTTAATCCCAGCAAAGGATAAAACTGCACAATAACGTACAGTATAACAATATGCACAGTGATAGACACCGCAACAATGGCCCGACAGGCGTCCAGTCAGTGACAAGCCGGCACAGGCTCACGAGCCTGAGCGTGGTCGGATTAGAGGGGTTCTACTGTACAATACTAGCAAATACAGAATACCCCAGAAGACATGACAACGTAGCAAAAATAATACATCAACAACTTGCCATACAACATAAACTAATAAAACAACACGTTCCCACATACAAGTATGCGCCACAAAATGTACTGGAGAATGATGAATACAAATTATACTGGAACAGAACCATTATAACAGATAAAACAACACCACATAACAAACCTGACATCATACTCACCAATAAAAAGAAGAAATTAACACAACTAGTCGAAATATCCATACCCAATACAACAAATATACAGAAGAAAACAGGAGAAAAAATTGAAAAATACATCCAACTGGCTGAGGAAGTCAAGGACATGTGGCATCAGGATAAAGTTGACATTGTACCAATTATACTATCAATACAGGAGTCATACCACACAATATCCATCAGTACATCAACGCAATACAGCTACATCCAAACGTATACATACAACTACAGAAATCTGTAATTATTGATACTTGTTCAATTACCCGAAAGTTCCTAAATGCAATGTAACACATACCGTACAGTTAAAAGGAAGTCACGCTTGATCAAGGTCCGTGTAACTTTCCATTTTTAACCAGACATAATGTCTGAGAAAGAAAAGGACTAATATTATTATTATTATTATTAGTAGTAGTAGTAGTAATAGTAGTAGTAGTATATTAACGCGTTTGCTACACAGCTTCTGCATGAGATTGTCTAGGAGGGGGAGGAGTAGACCCAAGTAAGGGTTGAACATTATTTGTGATCAAAATATGTAACACTTTTTGCTTAAAGGATCAGTCAAACCAGTTAAGAAAAAATTGGTTGTAAGCATTCACCAATTAATAAAAAAAAATACATTTAGAACAACTACAACAAATTTCAAGAGAATTTCATAAATATCTACTTCCCCAACATGTGCTGTAGTGTTTATTTTGCATTCAAGTAAGATTTTAATACACTGTCACAGCGACACATATTATACTGTTAAAAACGGGAAACCCAGAATGTTGTATACAGCTATGAAAATATCTGTGTTCAAAGATAACAAATATGCTTTGCACTTAACTATCACAGTTATGGAAGCCAGTACTTTCAACAACGCATGTCACAGAGGCTAGGAAATTTGTTGCAGTTCCTTGAGAAGTAATTGCTTGTCCACCTAGTTTCAATTTCTATAATGAGATGCCATGTGATTATTAGGACACCAAATGTTTTTAGCACAAGCTTATGCGACAGAAAAATGATGAAAACATTTATACAGTACCAGTGCTCCACTCAACAGTTACAACAAGAAAACTTTGTTTGGCAAACAGTTTAGCAATTCAGCTTATCATATTTTCTGACAGCTAGTTTACTGATTTACAATTTTCTTGGTATCACAGAACGTTCCATTTCAAAATACATAACTAAAAGAGAAAGCCAAGACAGATAGAAAGTTGCATCAAGCTTGCTTTCCCTCGTGTGTGTGTGTGTGTGTGTGTGTGTGTGTGTGTGTGTGTGTGTGTGTGTGTGTGTGTGTGTGTGTGTGCGCGCGCGCGCGCTGTTGTTGTTGTTGTTGTTGTTGTTGTTACCATGTGAGTACTGTTGGTCAAGAGGCAGCGCAAACTGCGGCCTCAGAATCAAAGCATTTTCACTCAGGTAATTACTCGGCATGGATCAGATATAGACACCTCCCAGGCAATCAAGACAATCTTGTGTGTTGCACTAGTAACTGCTAATGTTACATGGCAAGAAAGAGGATCTTTAAGTTCAACAGATAATTAGATTGTAAATATCTTCAACCTCTCAATCATAAATCTGAACACAATATGACTAGGAGAGTAATTACACATCCACATATCAATGAAGGGGCAGACACTTAACCCTGCGGTGTTAATAGAAAAGAAATTGGGTTGTATTACTGAAAACACACCAAAATCTGAGCTAACAGATAAGAAGATTCACCCATCAACCACTGTTCAGTTTCAAAACAACGCCCACCACCCAGGACAGGAAATTAACAAGATGTGAATGTATGCAGAAGGTTGGTAAATGAACTTCGATTACATTAGCAGGCAGTACCCGAAACGCCAAGCAACTGCCACAGATAATTTTCTCCCAGAATTATGAGTTAACTGAGGAAGACGAAAGAAAGGAACACTTTGCAAATGTCACTCTGTCCCCAAATTCACTCAAAAGAAGTTAGGTACCTCACTGCATCCATATTAACTGAGGCATCACAACTGCGGATTTCCGCAGTAGGAATAACTTCGGCTTCCTCGTGTCCTCTGGAACCGCCAGAATGAATAGTTATTCTCGGACACGTGGCCCCAGGAAGTTGACACGTGGCCCCAGGAAGTTCATTTGTCCTATAGAGAAATCACACGGCTCAAATTACAAAGTGCTGTACTTGACGAGCTTTATCTGCCCCGCCACCTGGCATCGTCCAACTTGCTTCTCGCAGTTACACTTGTTTACGTCAAAACAGCTTGCCCTCTGGTAGAGGTAAAGATGGCAGGTGGAAGGCGTACCGTGAACTATCGACACGGTACAGCTCGGTGTTCTGTGAAATAGAAAAACACGACAAAAAAAGCCACAAAAGATAGATGAAGTTTTACGAAGTCGTGGCAGTCTCTACTGTGAAACCTCGGTTCCCACACAAAGGAATACGAGCAGGTTCCAGTTGGTGGAAATGAGATTTCTCCGTAGTGCTAAAGGGTGCACCAGATCGCTTCAGAAAGGAAGACGTTTAATGAATAGTAAGCTGATTCAACGTGCAAGAAAATAAATCTAAACAGAAACAGATGGTGGGAACATGTACATAAAATCCGTGAAATAGACTTCCAAAACAAATTCACGACTAAAAACATTGAGGGAGAAGACAGAGAGGAACCCCGTAGTAGAGACGACCACTTCTTGTCGATCGGAAGAGGAACCGCTAAGGTATTAGTGCCAAAGTGAAATGCTGCCAGTGTAGTGATCACCTAGTTGTGCTTTATGTATGACAGTGTAAGAATTTAAGTGGTATTAAGTTAATTCACTCCAGAAAATCATTAAACAGGTCGAGACAGATGAGCTGACCGAGTAGCACAACTGCCAGTAAGGCTGATAGAAATTTATAATTAATAGCAGTCCCAGTTTTGGAACAGCGCAAATGAGAACTTGGGTTAGGGGAGGTTGAACTGGGACTGAGAGTGATCCATTTTGAACCACTCCTGTGTGCTCACCCTTAATCTCTCCCACCCACAGCCCATTTCTTTTTCCTCTCTTCAGAAGCTGAAAGTGACACAGCCTTGTTGGAAAAGATTGCAAAAATAGTTGAAAGAGCCCCCCATTATTAGATTCACATAATTGAATACGCCATTACATATTCTGGCACATGTTGAGCACTGCAGTGACGTATCATTAAATTTCCTTCTAAACTTCAGGAATAGTGTGTCTGAGTTTTGTGAGAACTTTTCTAAAGAACCCCCAGAGGACAATATCGAGTGAAAATAAATGAGGAGGCTGAGGGTCCCGCAACCCCTTCTAAACGACTAGTAGGTATCTGTGGATGATGCCGAGGGGCCCCAACTCCTTCTGGGCCAATGGTAGGTATCTGTGAGAACACTGACCTAAGGAAGTCATCCTGCTGTCACCTGTACAGGTTGTACCATCGCCCTGCAGACACTCGAGACCGATCCTAGAGATTTTTCCCGTACAGAGCTACGGATGAGGTGAACTACTTTTTGTAACAGCATTATGGACGCTCCTTTATAAACGGGCTGGCAGTGTGACGTGGGTGAGAGACGAGACGTGGTAGGACTCGCGGGACGAGGTTTTTCTGCTGGCAGCTCGGCCGAGTTTGCACACCTGTCAGCTCTCCCAGTGTCGGCACTCGGGGTCGGCCACCGCCGACCGCGTCTACTACGTCCGGTGTCCCGCCACTCGTCGTACGGCTACTTGTCGGCGGACACGTTCGGTGTGTCCCTGTCGCACATTTCTGTAAAGGCATCCCGACTCTCGGCACAACTGACACGTGCCACTGGGTACGGCGAATATCTCTCCTGTAACGTGTCCCCTTTCCTCTCCCTCGTATCTTATCGGTGACAAAAAAGAAACATTCTTCCGTAAGGTCGAATCAGTTTTCAAACACTCTGTATCGTAGTAGACCTTACCTTTGTATTGCGAGCTCGTATAGGGAACAGAACGGAATGTCACAGAAAAAATTTTACACTGTTGTCGGTACAAGTCGAGATGCGTCTGTGCAGGTATTGGCGAGGCAGGCCTTCCCGGGCACCAGCCCCACCCACTACGCCGGCGGTGCACCCGGCGGGACGTCTCCGACGGCGGCGGCGACGGGACTGCACCTGCAGCGACTCCCTATACACGTGCAAGGTAAGTGTACGGCGAGGATTTCGTTTTGCAAAAACTCGATTGCTTTACATTTGTGTCAAACTTAGAACTTGACAGAAACTCTCACTAATTTTGCAGTATTTTTGAGGGGTTAATTCAGAAAAAGCTGGAACAGAGGCTACTGCAAAATATCGAACTTTGGTAATGAAAAAGTTCATTCGGAGGTCACGTCTTTCTCAGTTTTAACTAGTCTTAAACTTGTACACGTGCTGCTTTTGAAATAGGCCGCAGCTGTTGTTACAGTCTGTCTATCTGAGACTGTTTTTACAGAAGTGACGATTCTGCAGTTCAGGTACAGTCTGTCGACCCACCTACTTCACAACTGCACCGGTTTATCCGGGATCCGGGGGTAACTTCCTGACGAGGTTTGGCCTCCGTTGTCACTCGCTCTGGTTTCCAGTCTTCTGACTGATTTGATGCTGCACACCACGAATTTCTGCTGTGCCCGAGTTATTTGCTGGATGTATTCCAGTCTCTGTCTTCCTCTACAGTTCCCTCTGATGCTGTGGAAGTTATTCCCCGACATCGTAACAGATGTCCTACCGTCCTGCCCCTTCTGCTCGTCGACATTTTCCGTATATTCCTTTCCTCGCCAGTTGTGCGTAAAACCTTCTCGTTCCTTATCTTATCGGTCCACCTAATTTTCAATGTTCTTCTGTAGTGTCACATCTCAAATGCTTCGATTGTCTTTTGTTCTGGTTTTCCCACAGTCCGTGTTGCACTGCTGGACAATGCTGTGTTCCAAACAACCTTCTCAGAAATTTCTTCCTTTAATTAAGGCCTATATGTGATACTATTAGAATTCTCTTGACCAGGAATGCCTTTTTTTGCCAGTGCTAGTCTGCTTTTGATGTCCTTCTTTCTCTGTCCGTCATAGGTTATTTTGCTGCCTAGGTAACAGAATTCCTTAACTTTATCTACTTCGTGATCACCAATCCTGATGTTAAAGTTTCTCGCTGTTCTCAATCCCCCCCCCTTTCGATTTACTCTCAATCCGTCATATTCTATCCTGATTAGACTGTTCATTCCATTCGACAGATCCTGTAATTCTTTTTCACTCTCGCTGAGGATAGCAATGTCGGCGAATCTTATCGTTGGTATCTTTTCACCTCGAATTTTAATCCCACTGTTGAATCTTCCTTTTATTTCCGTCATTGCATCATTGAAGTATAGATTGAACAGAAGTGGCGAAAGACTAAATCCCTTTATTACATCCTTTTTAAGCTGAGTACTTTGTTCTTCATCTTCCACTTTTATTGTTCACTCTTGGCTATTGTAATTATTGTATATGTCCCATGTTTCACAAAGCTTAGCACTATTTTTCTCAGACTTATGAAACTCTTCCACCATTTGACATTAGAACGCTTTTTTCGTATTGATAAATCCTATGAATGTGCCTTCATTTTTCTTTACACCCCCACCCCCCCATCAACCACAATATCAGAACTGCCTTTCTGGTGCCTTTACCTTTCCTAGACTGATCATCATCTAACACATCATCAATTTCCTCCTCCATTCTTGAGTATATTATTGTTGTCAGCAACTTGGATGCGTGAACTGTTAAGCTGATTGTGCGATAATTCTCGCACTCGTCGGCTCTTACCGTCTTCGGAATTGTGTGGACGATGCTTTTTCGAAAGTCAGACGATATGTCGCCAGAATAGTAGTTTTGTTGCCATTTTCCCCAATGATTTTAGAAATTCTGATGGAATGTTATCTATCCCTTCTACCTTATTTGATCTTAAGTCCTCCAAAGTTCTCTTAAATTCTGTTACTGGATCCCCTGTCTCATCTATATCGATTCCCGACTCTTCTTCTATAGTGTCGTCAGACGTGTCTTCCCCCTCATAAAGGCATTCGGTGTACTCTATCCACCTACCAGCTCTCTCTTCTGCACGTAACAGTGGAATCCCCATTGCACTCTTAATGTTACCACCCTTGCTTTTTGTTTCACCGAACATTGTTTTGACTTCTCTGTATGCCGAATCAGTCCTTCCAACAATTTTCTTTTTCTTCGATTTCTTCACATTTTCCGTACAGTAATTTTGCCTTACCTTCCGTGCATTTCCTACTTATTTCGTTCCTAAGTGAATTGTATCTCTGTATTCCCAAGTTCCCCTGAATATTTTAGTACTTCCTTCTTTCAGCGATCAGTTGGAGTATCCCTTCTGTTACCTGTGATTTCTTCACAGTTATCTTCTTCGTACCTTATGTTTTTCTCTCCAGCTTCTGTGATTACCCTTTTTAGAGATGTCCACTCCTCTTCAACTGAAATGCCTACTGAGCTATTCCTTATGGCAGTATCTACAATCTTGGAGAACTTCAAGCATATCACTTCATTCATTAGTGTTTACTATATTCCACTTCTTTGTGCTTTGATTTTTCCTGACTAGTCTCTAAAACTTCAGCCTACTATTCATCACTACTACATTGTGATCTGAATTTATATCTGCTTCTGGTTATGCCTTTGAGTCCAGTATCAGATTTCAGAATCTCTGCGTGACCATTATATAATCTAACTGAAATCTGCCCGTATGTCTCAGCATTTTCCAAGTATGTCTCATTCTCTTGTAGTTCTTGAACAGAGTACTCACTATAACTAGCTGAAATGTATTGCAGAACTAAATTAATGTTTCTCTCCCCTCGTTACTCGTACCAGTAACACACTCGTACCAGTAACACTTTCTTCTACCCCTTTCCCTACTACTGCTTTCAGACCCCCCCTACTGCTAGATTTTCTACATCTACATCGGTACTCTGCAAATCACATTTAAGTGCCTGGCAGAGGGTTCATCAAACCACCTTCACAATCCTCTATTATTCCAATCTCGTATAGTGCGCGGAAAGAATGAACACCTATATCTTTCTGTACGAGCTCTGATTACCCTTATTTTATCGTGGTGATAATTCCTCCCTATGTAGGTCGGCATCAGCTAAATATTTTCACATTCGGAGGAGAAAGTTGGTGATCGGAATTTCATGAGAAGATTCCATTGCAACAAAAAACGCCTTTCTTTTAATGATGGCCAGGCCAAATTCTGTATCATTTCTGTGACACTCTCTCCCATATTTGCTATAATACAAAACGTGCTGCCTTTCTTTGAACTTTTTCGATATACTCTGTCAGTCCTATCTGGTAGGAATCCCACACTGCACAGCAGTATTCTAAAAGAGAAAGTACCCACTCGATGACCTCGTGTACTTTCTCTATCTCTTCATCTTCTGCTTGCATTGTCAGCATGCATACGTGAACTATCATTGTTGGTGTTGGTTTGCTGTCAATTCTGATGAGAACAACCCTATCACTGAACTGTTCACAGTAACTCACCAACTAACATTCCTTCCTATTCATAATGAATCCTACTCTTGTTACACCATTTTCTCTTGGTATCTATATTACCCTTTATTCATCTGACCAGAAATCCTTGTCTTCTTTCCCTTTCACTTCACTCACCCCCACTATATGTACATTAAGCCTCAACATATTCGTTTAAAGATTTTTTAGCTTCCATATCACGTTCGAACTTCTGACATTCCACGTCCTGACTCATAGAATATCATCCTTTCGTCGATCTTTCAATCTTCTTCCCACGGTCACCTCCCCCTCGGCAGTCCCCTCTCAGAGATCAGTACGAGGAACTATTCTGGGATCTTTTGTCAGTGGAGATATCATCATGACATTTTTCAGTTATAAGCCACATGTCCTGTGGATACACATTGTGTGTCTTTCATACAGTGGTTCATCTACAGGGTGATTCAAAAAGAATACCACAACTTTAAAAATGTGTATTTAATGAAAGAAACATAATATAACCTTCTGTTATACATCATTACAAAGAGTATTTAAAAAGGTTTTTTTTTCACTCAAAAACAAGTTCAGAGATGTTCAATATGGCCCCCTCCAGACACTCGAGCAATATCAACCCGATACTCCAACTCGTTCCACACTCTCTGTAGCATATCAGGCGTAACAGTTTGGATAGCTGCTATTATTTCTCGTTTCAAATCATCAGTGGTGGCTGGGAGAGGTGACCGAAACACCATATCCTTAACATACCCCCATAAGAAAAAATCGCAGGGGGTAAGATCAGGGTTTCTTGGAGGCCAGTGCTACATTTTCATCACTCGTTCTCGGCCGTCCAGAACTTTCCTCTTTGCACAAACACCCATTCTCTGTAAACTGTTTATACCAACGTTTAATACACCACCTATCAGGAGGTTTAACACCATACTTCATTCGAAATGCACGCTGAACAACTGTCGTCGATTCACTTCTGCCGTACTCAATAACACAAAAAGGTTTCTGTTGAGCGGTCGCCATCTTAGCATCAACTGACGCTGACGCCTAGTCAACAGCGCCTCAAGCGAACAAATGTACAACTAAATGAAACTTTATAGCTCCCTTAATTCGCCGACAGATAGTGCTTAGCTCTACCTTTTGCCGTTGCAGAGTTTTAAATTCCTAAAGTTGTGGTATTCTTTTTGAATCACCCTGTATATCTACATAGATGTTCTGCAAGCAACTGTACAGTGTGTGGTGGGGGTACCCTGTACCACTACTAGTCATTTCCTTCCTGTTCCACTCGCAGATAGAGCGAGGGAGAAATGTCTGTCTACATGCCTCCGTATGAACCCTAATTTCTCATATCTTATCATTGTGGTCCTTATGTGCAGTGTATGTTGGCAGCAGTAGAATCATTAAGGCGTCAGCTTGAGATGCTGGCTCTAAATTTTCTCAGTAGTGTTCCTCAAAAAGAACTTTGCCTTTCCTCCAGGGATTCCCATTTGAGTTCCCCAACCACCTCCATAACACATCCATATTGTTTGAACCGACATCTAGCAGCCCGCCTCTGAATTGCTTCGATGTCCTCCTTCAATCTGACCTGACATGGATACCAAACACTTGAGCAGTATTCAAGAATAGGTTGCAGCAGCATTCTATATCTGGTGTCCTGTACAACAAGATGAACAACACTTTCTAAAATTCTTGCAATAAACCGAAGTGAACCATTTGCCTTCCCTACCACGGTCCTCATATACTCGTTCTATTTCATATTGCTTTGCAGCATTCAGCCCATATATTTAATTGATGTGACTGTGTCAAGAGCACACTACAAATGCTGTATCTGAACATCATAGGTTTGTTTTTCCTACTCACCCACATTAACTTAATTTTTCTCACATTTAGAGTTAGCCACCATTCATCACACCAACTAGGAATTTTGTCTAAGTTGTCTTGTATTTTCCTACAGTCACTCGATTGTGATATCTTCCTGAACACCACAGCATCACCAGGAAACAACTGGAAACTGCAGATTGGTGCCTACCCCCTTCTGCCAAATCATTTATGTATATAGAAAACAACAGCGGTCCTATCACATGTCCCTGGTGGACCCCTGATGTTACCCTTATTTCTGATGAACACTCAACATTGAGCCCTTCTCCTCGTATCAGGCCACGGAGTACATCTGGTGACACGACCTTTCCAATTGTGTCCTCTGCTCAGACTCATTCGGTGCCCTTCAAAGTGTATGTCCGCTGTACATCGCCCATCCCTAGTGCAGCGGGTCCAGGAAACCTGTCACTTGCTCACTGTTGGTGGAGTCAGTGTCACGTTTCTGTGGGTCCCTCGTCATGTCGGTCTGCCAGGAAACGAGGCTGCAGTCCTGATACCTCAGCCCTCGAGTACCTATATTCCCTCTGATGGTCTCTGCATTGCTGTCAGTCAGGTGGTTGTGTTCCTTTGGCATTGCCAATGCCCCTCCCTTCATGGGAATAAGCTTCGGCTTATTAAGCTTCTGCCAGCACGTCGGACAATCTCTCTCGGCCCTCGTGCATTTTATTTTTTACCCACCAAAGCAATATGGTGAAGGCCATTTAATTTTTAGTTTTGGACGTCCATTACTGTATGGTGTTTTTTTTAGCCCTTTTTTCGTGTGCCTGTTTTTAGCTGTATGCTATTCTGTCCATTGGGACTGATGCATAGTCGTTTAACTCCACATTGTGTTCGTGTTCTCTAGTTTTGATTTGGGTCCATATGATCCAGTTGTTTTTTGTGCCCTAACGCAAAACAAAACAAAAACAATTGAGGACAATATACTTGATCCTATTACTAAGAAGTCTTAGAGCCACTAACATATCTTTGAACTTATTCCATATGCCTGTACCTTTATTTCCTTTGCCTTCTGCACCGTCATGCCATTGATCATCAGCGATTCTTCCACCTTTCGGGGCTGTTTCCTACCCCAAGGGCAAGAGAGTGCCCTGAACCTCTGTGACAAGGGTGTTGGCAGAACTAGAATGACTTATTACACTGAAATCTTTGGCATACATTATTAATGATTTTTATCCAAAATTTAAGCAGTGGCGGGGTTCAAACCCAGGACCGAGTATGTTTGTGCTATCCGTAGGCCATTGGTTACGTACTTCTATTTCTTTTATATGTGAGTGGCCTTCCACATTCACCAAGCAACATTCGTACTTTTTGCAGACAATTCTAGTGGTATTACAAATCCCATTATAGAGAAAGCAGTAGTGCAGTAGTAAATGTTATTTTCCAGATAATTGTTAAGTGATTCTCTCAAAACAGACTCTACTTCAAGTAGCTTATGAGTGGAATGAGTAAATAGAGTAGAATGCTCCAAATTATTGGGTGTACTTGTTGATGAAAACTTGAACTGGAAGAATCATAATACTGAGTTTCTCAAACTCTTAAGTTCAGCTATTTTTGCTCTTTGTGTAATTGCTAATCTTGGAATCAAATGTATTGACCTCCAGACATTTTATATATTTCCACTCGGTAATGTCGTACAGAATAATTTTTTGGGGCAACTAAGTACATAGAAAGAAAGTACTGATTGCACAAAAGTGAACAGTAAGAATGATATATAATGTTCACCCACAAATGCCATGTAGTTACCGCTTCAAGGAGCTAGGCATTTTAAATGCGCATTACAGTAGAGTCCCGTTAATCCGAAGTAATTAGGACCGGACCTTGTTCGGATTATCGATTTGTTCAGATTAGCCAGAATTACAGTGACGAGTTTCTAGAATGAAGTATACTGAGCAGGTAAGTGCATACACCGTGGTAACAAATAGGAACAGGTCTGGGATCGATGGCTCGCTCTCACTCCCTGCCCTTGTTGTTGTGCGTTGTTGAGACCTTTGTAGTGTCTGTGGCCAGTGCTCTGCCAGTTGGCTCGCAAAGCGCTCAGTTCCATTACTTATCAATTGCTGGCATGTGTAACAGTTGTATTGTTTTCGTTCAGGTGTAGTGGTGTACATATTTTCGTCACGAGTAAACGGAAACATACAACATTAACTCTCGAAAAAAAAACTAAATGCTTTGAAGCGGTAGACAATAGTGAGAATTTATCTAAACTGGGTGTTGGTAAAGCAACCATTTGTGATTGGAAGAAGAACCGAGTGAAGCTCGAACAGTCCTGTGCGACGTCTTCGGGAAAAACACTCGAATTTTGGCAGACTTTGAAGCAGTTCCAGTACAATAAAGTGGATGAAGCTGTTTTCCTTTGGTTTATGCAGGAGAGAGAAAGGGGAACTCTTTTGTATGGAGCACTGGTTCAGGAGAAGGCTGTTTATGTGAACAAGTTAATGAATGGTGACGAGTCTTTTAGTATGAGTATGGGTCGGTTGGACAGATTCAAAAAAGTCACGGAATTCATCAGCTAGCAGTTACTGGACAGAAGCTTTCTTCTGATCGTGACTCGGTGAAGGAATACTTGGGTGAGTTCGAAAAAATGATAAGAGAGTGAAAATATTCTCCCCAACAAATTTATAATGCTGATGGGACTGGCCTTAATTTTAGGGCATTGCCAACAAAAAGCCTGGCATCAAAAGTAGAAGACCATGCTTCTGGTTTTAAAATGTGTAAAGATTGTGTGACTTTATTAGCATGTAGCAACACTGCCGGTAGTCACGAGCTGCCTTTAATGTTGATCAGAAAATCTGCTAGACCCAGAGCTTTTAAAAACTGCAACACGAAGTCTCTGCCCGTATATTATCGCAACCAGGAAAAAGCACGGATGGACGGTAAGCTGTTAAAAGAATGGTTTCACGGCCAGTTTGTCTCCTCTGTTCGACAGTTTTCTAAGGTAAATCATTTGTCTCCCCGTGGAATCCTTTTGATCGATAACGTGCCATCTCACCCCAGTGCTGAGGAAAAATTTGACGGAGAAATTGTGTCGAAGTTTTTTCCGCCGAATGTTACACCACTTCTGCAGCCGATGGACGGGGGCGTACTGTAAACATTAAAACTGATTTACAGAAAACAGTTTTTAAGAATGCTGATGCAAGATGACAGCATTCCTTTAGTGAACAAAATAAAAAAGACCAATGTGAAGGATGTTGTTTATTGGGCCACTGAGATATGGCTGAATATTTCACAAAATACTCTGAGAAAATTGTGGAGAAAACTGTGGACATCTCTTGAATTGAAAATGAAGAGGAAAATCTGCTACAAATGATACAGACAATCCCTGGATATAAAGAAGCTAGGGGGACATAGATGAGTGGATAGCAGCAAATGGGGCACGTGTGGAGTACCTTACTGATGCTGATTTAGTTGCTGCTGTGACTCAAGACCAGGAAGAAGTGGGCTGCTGTGACGGAAGTGACAGTGAGACCGAAAGCGACGGAGGAGAGCTGGTGCCACACAGGGACGCAGCAGGAGCCCTTGACCTCGCTCTACGTTCTTCGGAGCAGCAGCCCACTGCTACACCTGCCGATTTGATGTTTATGAGACGATGGCGCAACTGTGCGTCATATAGTAGACTGTCTTCATTACGCCAAAAAACAATGAGTTTCTGTCATCTAAAAAGTAGAGATAAAATGTCCGTTGTATTTTAGTAAGTTTGACAGCTTTTCTTTCATTGTTGTGCATTGTTTGAACCTAATGTTTCCTTTCCAATTTTTCTAATACGTGTTTACTGTACTGTGTATATTAAAACAGTGTGTACGTACAGCAGTTTACTGCACAGTTTTCCATACTTAGACTAACGTTTCTCATGTTCAGATTAACTGAACATTCGGATTACCGGGACACTGCTGTACATATTTTCAATAATTAAATTCGTCATAAATAATCCCTCACATTTGAGAAGAACAGTGATGCAAAGTGACATTTATTACCAATTGTTAAAGCTGTAAGTCACTCAGAGAGGTGTGCAGTATGCAGCAATAAAATTTGATCATTTGCCCAATAACATAAAATATCTGACAGGTTGTGAAACGAGATTTTAATCTAATTTAAAATCATTTCTTCTGGAAAACTCCTTTTATTCCCTTAACTAATTTCTACTTAAAAACTGGTAGCCAGTTACAAAAAATGTAAAGTGTAGTTGTGTAAATAGGAATAGTGATAATGTATTCATTAATGTTAACACTAATTGTGCATATATATCCTGTAAGTGGACTCAGTCCGTACCATTCTAATAAAATAATCATTTAAATGATAACTAACTCACTAGCTACCTACAGGTGACTGCTAATGCTGTCGCGTCTCTTGCATTGTTCACACATTCACACACACTACGCTGTTGTTGTGTGCAGTCAGTTGACAAAATTCAAACTACAGACTTTACTGTGAAATATTTTTTTAAAAAAAGGGAGGGGCAACACAAGTAAAGTCTGTCTGTTTGGAAAAGCACATTTGTTAAATCGATGTCTGCTGTCAAGTAATATTCTGTGCCTCGTCGCTCCCCTCCCTGCGTTTTTAACTCGTCGGGGTCCTCCTCGGCGAGGTATCCGCAAATACTCGATACACCGCTCGAGCCTGTCCCGATCTCTGACAACGGACCTGCCGAAATAGTCCGGAGAGTGGGCAGGGTTCCGGTGATGTCACGCTGCAGAGTGTACTCGGAGAGCTCTGTCTCTGCCGATCTGCGTTCGAGTGATTCTCGCGTGCCTGAGGAAGGTATTCGTGAAGTCGATACAGTTAGATTGTGCGCAGTTATCTCGAAAGACGAACCCGTAGCTGAAATTTTGAGTGTAAGGGAAGACTGTAGGGTGATACTACAGGGCCCCTGAATTATACTTTAGTCACAAGAGATGTCAGACATCTGTACGCAGTTACGGCCGAAAACGTTGCCGACCGGCACCCTCGTCAATCTCTCGCAACTGCACTCCCGAGACGTGCGTCGGTACCCGACTGCCCGCACACTCTTCTGACATTTGTCGGGCTTCAGACAAATATCGCATTCGTCGGAGGAGAGAACCCGGTGCCAGTGATTCGCATTCTGCACTCGGTGTTTCTCTGCCCAGTTTCTTTGTGCACCACAGTACTGCGAGTTTGTACTCGTGTTTGAAGCGGACAGTTAGAGGCCGAACTGACCGTGCGGATACGATCGAGTCCTAGCCGAGTTCTGACGGCACTCCCAGTTGCCCCAAAAAGACAGTGCACAATCCTGTCGCATTCTACTGAGGGTACCCACGAGTTGCCATTCGAGGTGGCAGTCGACGACCGACTGCGAGTGACCGGTAGGAGCCACTCTTAAATCTTTAGTGTGTCACGGTAGCGGTCCGACGTACAGATTACGTCGACTCGGCACGCGACTTCCCGTGCCGGCAACCCTTCCGAGCGTAAAGTCGCAACGGAGTCGTATTCCGAGTTCTAAATGACAGTGTTAGGTACACTAACGGCCCGTAAGGTGTACACGAGCTGCACCTTCCCGTTCAAAATCGGAGACAACTCGCACAGCCGAACTGCACCGAGAATGCAGATCTACATTCACCGTCATTGCACAGCAGTCACAGGTCGCAATTTCCCGAGATCGGTAGCGTGTAGAGTTTTCCGATCGAAAGATGGGAACTTCTAGTCGTGTCGGTTACGAGAAAGTATTTTCGGGCAGTTAATGTAGAGAAACGTCCACTCTCCTTCGTAATAGTCTGTACGTACCGGCACCGCTACTCCATCCCCGCACCCGTATGCGGCGCCTTCCCCATTGTGATCTCTCGCCCCTACACTCTCTGCTCTCCCAGCAGCTGTGATCCACCACCAGCAGCAGCAGCAGCGCCTGCAGTTGCGGCCCGCCGGCCCACAGCGCGTCGTGTCGGTTGCCCCGGCGACCGGCCAGCGCCTGGGTCTCGCCCCGCCGCCTCCGCCCTACCCGGGGCCGCCGCCCCCGTACCCGGGTCAGCAGGTGAGTGAATGCCGTGAACCGCAGTCGGCACGTGCGCCGCATTCTCGCACCGGAAGTGACCGCCGCGCTCGCCCGCAGGTGCAGGTGAGCCTGCGCAACCTGATGCCTCCGAGGGCGCAGACGCCGGCGCCACAACCTCAGCCGCAGGGTGCAGCCGTCGTCCAGCCGCGCAGGCCACTGCTGCTACAGGTGAGGAGGCTCCCAGTGTGCCCACTGTGATTCCCGACCTGCTCGGTACGTGTGCGGCTTCCCGTTTGTTAGCGTAAGGTGGTCTCGGCACTGCTAGGGGCGGGGTCGGGGTGCAAAGGGGTTGAGAGTAAAAATAAGTTCTAGTGACCTCTGTGTGGTTTCCTGGAAATTACTTGCCTGGCATACAGTACCATCTGTTTTTGCTCTTTTTGTGGCACGTGACTGAAGTGGCCAATATTTAAAAGTTACAGCCAAAGATCTTGTAGGGGAGACTGCAGCTGCCGAGGTAGGGAGGGAGACGGGTGCGTATTGTATCCCCCGTGTTATTCTATCTGTACACTGAATGAGGTGTGAAGGAAAATGAGTAGTAATGACCTTTTAATTCTGGCAGAGATGGCAGAGGACTCAAAAGATTAGTTGCACGGTATCAGTAGTATCTCGAAAAAAGATTGTAAGCTGAACGTCGACAAAAGCTAAATGACGGTAACACAGTGTAGCCATTTAATTCGAGCAGTGCTGAGGGAATTAGATTAGGAAATGAAATGCTAAAAGTAGTAGACTACTTTCACTATTTGGGGAGCAAAGTAACTGGTTACAGATGTAGGAAAGAGGATATGAAATACTGGCTGAAATAGTGAGAAAAACATTGCTGAAAAGGGGAAATTTGTTAACTTGAATGTAACTCAAGTATAAGGAATGTTTCCTGGTGGGAATTGGTGAATAGTATAGCTTTTGCCAGAAGTGAAATGTTGAGTATAAACAGTTTGTATTAGCTTTAAAATGGGCTACCAAGGAAGAATGTTGAGAATTAAATGTGTAGACTCAGTAACTGATGAAAGGATTGGGAGCAAAACAAATTTGTGGTACAGTCTGACCGAAAGAAGGAACTGATTGATAGGAAACATCCTTAGGTGCCTAGGAATAGTCAGGAGGGAAGAGAATGTGTGTGTGTGTGGAGAAGGACTTAAATATTGTGGTTTGGTTTCTCGCTTACGGGCGCTCGACAGCAAGGATATTAGCTTTAAATACTGTGGAGACAGACCCGGGCTTGGGGGGTAGTAAGCAGTCTAGAGTGGATGTAAGTTGCAATAGCTGTGCAGCGACGGAGATAACTGGCGTGGAGATCCGCATCAAATCAGTCGTCAGTCTGAATGTCGTAGCAGTAGGGAGGATGTCCGGTTAAACAATTCACTACTTTTTGGTTGTGCAGTGGAAGGCCACGCATTGTGATCTTCTTGCTATGAAGGCAGCTTGTTCTATATCCTCCATTTCCTTAAACTCCTTATTAAAATAAATGTTCAGTAATCCTTCCATGCAGTCTGCTAAATGTTTTAGCCACAGTTATTTCTTTGTAATACTTAGAGTCACCTTTTTTAAATGAATTGTCAATATAAATCCCACTTTTCAGTCTCCTGGGATGGCCTCAGCATTTAAACACTTTGCAAAAAAGATTATCAGAAGTTCACATAATTTAGCTGTATCTTATTTCAACAGTTCAGTTGGGATTCCTCCAAAAGCTATGGTTTTCCCAATCTTTTAAAATTTTGATTGAGTCTTTTGCCATTTCAATGTCCAAAGAAGTGTCTTCATTATTTTCTGTTAACTCTGTTTTATTATTAGTTAGCGTCCAAAATTTCTTTTGTATGTTCTGCCAACAATTTGTTGTTATATTTTTCCCTAGACCGCATACTAATATATTTTACTTGTATTTCTTCAAAAATTTTCCTCAGTATTTTCACTATCCTCAAGTTTCAGAGCTCCTTATTCCACCATTAAGATTATCAGTTTTATTGCAAGTCTGTTCCCAAGTCTTATTTCTTGTTTCTGTCACAATTTTTCTAATGTTTGCTTGTTGCACTCTTTAATTCTAATTTGTCCTGAAATTTTGTGTATTTAGCTATTTTAAATATTCTTCTTTCATTGTTGGTGCCTCTTTCTTGACATCTGACTCAAGAAATGCAAGGATTTTTGATCTGTCGCAATTAAATTGCTTTGCCTGTACCTTATTTAGCTCCATCGTGTAAATTATTAATGACATATATTGATCCTGTAGTTATGTATTATATAGTGCTTCAGTAAATTTTTCGTCATACATTTGTCTGTGTAAATATACTGTATTTTTTATATTCTAACTATTAAATTTATACTTATTAATTCTTATTTCCGTTGTGAAGATTTTGTCTCTTTTTTTTACAGTTCCTTCTTTATTTGTCATTTCTACATAAATTATGTAAATGCAGTGTTAGAGTTAACCTGGTGATCACATTGGGCAACTCTGCTATATGCTCTGATGTATTGTGGGTTTCTTTTGCCTTTCACTGATTTTAACTAAAGTGTGGCATATATATTTATGATCTGTGGATTTAGAATTTGTAGTGAATTTTGTTCACATATAGTAATTAATCTTGTGCCATTGTCATTTACTATATTTTCTCTGTGTGGTCCTGCTGTTTTATTTCCCACTCGTCTCCTGGTTGTACTATTGAAATCACCAGAAATAATGATAATTTCTCTCGTATTTCCTATTTCTTCTACTATGTCATTCAATGTCTTGAAGAAGGTATCTTTGATACGATATGATCTGGTTGAACTTCATGATCTGGTTGATCTTCACTTCTTGCTTAGCATTCATTTATAGTAGCTTTGTGTCCATATAAGATTAAATTTGATTTAATCAAATATTCATCATTACATTTTCATCACAGTTTGTAACATACTTCTGCAATTTTTTCCTTGTCATTATTGACAGTGCTCGCTTGGCTCTTTGATGTTTTTATGTCCTACTGTATAAATGTGAATATAATACTTTAATTTCTACACCAGTTCTCTTCCTTTTTGTTTCCCATAACACAATGACCTCTTCTTTTCTTATTTCCAATGGTCTAATAATTTCCCCTTCTTTATTTCTTAGACCTCAAATATTCCATACTCCAATTGTCATAGTCCTTTTCCCCCGCATTTTCTATTTACCATTCCCAGCTGTAATGTCTTAGGTGTTTTAATATTTCTCCCATCTAATGAAAGAGTAGTTGCCCCATAGCATTGACAACCCCCCCCCTCCCCCCGTGTACCAGGTGTTTTTATTCGAGGTTGTCTACCTTTAGCCTTTTACCCACCGTATCTGTTGACCAGTTCGCTATCTGCCACCGTAGAAATAGTCACCCAAATTGGACTCGGCAAATTTCTCGTATTTACTTTCTGTGGAGTGTTCTCTATTAGGTTTTTCCTGTAGCCCTCAGCCAGTTCTGCTGATAAGACAGTTTTAGCCTGCACATATTGACCTGCAGTCAAATATATCGAAATTGGTTTGGTCTAGACATCTATTACAGCTCCTATAGCTGCATTTTACGTTTAGTTGGCCACATAAATGGATTTGAACAGTTTAGTAACACAGTAAAAACAGTGCTGAAGTAAAGGGAGATTTGGGGAATATTGTGTATTAGTACACACAAAAATTTCTAGCCTCCCAGTTTTGTGCACTTACTGGTCTGTGAATGTTATATTATTTGTTGTGTGTACAAAAATCGTGAGAGTGAGGAGTATATACATATACAGACATCCTCTGCAAACCACTGCAAAGTACACGGCGGAGGATACTTAGCACGGAAACGCACATTAGGATCTCTTCCAATCGTGTACGGAGTTTGTGAAGAATGTCCACTCGATTGCCCCTTTGCCTGCCACGACCCTAAAGTGTGTACTCACAGTCCCCGCAGTAGCGATAAGCGGGAAGCTGAAGAATACGCCTAGTTCTCGGTTATCTAACTCTACTCGTTTTTAACTATGAAAGACAAACTGTCACACTGTGAACTTAAGATGTTTCGAATGAAGTAGAATACAGCTTTAATAAAACCTTTCAGTTCTTCCAGCAGCGTCAAAATGTCGAACTCCGTGACGTTACAGCTGAGCATTTCGTGGCCTTCGGTACTCGAGTGCTGTGTAATTGTCGACTGTCTCTGTATATGAGAGTGATGTTGCTAGGCTCACTTATACCTATTTTCAGGAGCTGAAACTCTGTTCGTACTAATAGACACACAAAAAAAGTTGATCTCCTTTCGCCCTCACGCCTCTCAGTGTGGAGCCCGAGCTGATGCCTCTTTCCTAACAGTTACAGTGGATATGTTTTGTCTTTTCTACTTTTTAAGTGTCTACAACAGTACACCGAAGTTCTTCCTTATTCGAGGCGTACTACTGTGGGATGGTAGGTCTGCAGCTGTTCGGTACTGAGGAAGTTGGGTAAGTTTTTATTCCGTCCATCCACCGATACAAATTTCAGCTGTATCGGTTACCTGTTTCGAGCTGACACACCCATTCTCAAACCGCACACCTCGCTATTAACTGTAATTATTCGTAGTACGGAGCCGAAATGCAAAGCAAAGAATACAGTGGGCAACGAGTGCCCGCACCGATCCTAGACTGTGCGTCTGTTGCTACTGGCAGACTGCCGAGTTCGGTTGTGTCGGTCAGGAGCAGCAGACATACAGGCTGAGTTCAGTGAGGGTACTTGTTGCCCAGTGTATACTCCATTGTGCCATTTGGCCCCATATTGTTCGAATAATTACGGTAAATGTAAATGTCGTGCGACTGGGCCCTCCTGTCGGGTAGACCGTCCGTCGGGTGCGAGTCTTTCGATTTGACGCCACTTCGGCGAATTGCGTGTCGGTGGGGACGAGGTGACGATTAATGACGAGATGTGTGGTTTGTAAATGGGTGTGTCAGTCTGAAACTGGTAACAACTACAGCTGAATTTTATATCGGTGCAACTGAGACAGACGAAATAGAAAATTATTGAATTCCCTCAATACTGAATTTCACATACGGTAGTTAAGTTCGACCTCGTAAGTGTACACTTTTTCTAGAGTGAATATTCCTGTCTGTATGCATATCTGTATGTAGCTGTGCTACCAGTTGTGGCTACTCGAGTTACTGTTTTACCCTCACTTATGCCGCATCTCTTTGACATCTTGATCACCGAATACCGAGTGCCGTACTCTTTTGCAGGACACTACACTTGACTCTTACTGTAAGCTGTCGGTCTCAGGATGCCACTTGTCTACCTTACGACAGAGACATTGTCGAACACAATTTGATAACGGTCGAAACTTAACCTGTTCGTTCGGGTGCGGTCGTACAGGGTTTATCGTAATTAATGGCTTAAACGCGTACAGTTGAAAAGTACACGATACTAGAAGCAAAAACAGTCTCAGTAAACGTAGGGTCGAAAATACGTACCTTGAGAGCTACGAGCAATTTTTCATCTTAGATACTGTGAAACAAATCTCTTCTGCTGCAAGTTCTTTGCTTTCTATATTTTGGGAAGTGGTAGTATGAACCAAAATAAGAAAAAAATGTCCAGCAAACTTATGCTGTAAAACACATACCTTAAAAGTTGAGCGCTCGATCGTTAGAAGAGTTGTATTTCAAAGTAGCAAAGATAAACGAGTGCTCGTAGCCCCTAAGGAATGAATTTTAGAGTACTTGTTTACTGGACTTTTTTTACCGTGTTTTGTTCCGTACTACCAGTTCCCGTAATACGGAAAGAAAAGAACTTGCCGCAGAAGAGGTTTGTTTCACAGTATTGAAAATGAAAAATTGCTTGTAGCTTGTAAGGTATGCATTTTTGACCCTATGTTTACCGAGACTTTTTTACTTCTAGTATCGTGTACTTTCAACTCTATGCGTTTAGGCCATTAATTATGATACACCAGGTGTAGTGTATACTGTCTGCCAGAAAAACCTGTCTTGACAGAATGCTTAGTAAGAAACAAATGACAGATTGCACATTTAAAGTCAGAAGTGGCTAGCTTCTGAGTTAGTATAGTAAATGAAGTTACAGAAATTAAGCAAAAAAAGTAACTCGCCACTAAGTTTGCCGAGTGGCACGGATGTTTCGTAGCTGGAGGCTGTGCGGAACAGGAGTGAAGCCCGACAGACAGAATGACACTAGTGCTAGGAGTGTTCAGTTCTTTATCTTATCGGAAGGCCCGTAAGGTGTGAGCTCGTATTGACAAACAGTAGTCTGTCCAACTGCAGGAGCAGCCCCTGCTGCTGGAGGAACTCCTCGAGCAGGAGAAACGTGAGCAACAGCAGCAGCAGCAACAGCAACAGCAACAGCAACAACAGCAGGAGGGGCCCGAGGCCGACTTCTCCGCGGGGGCCGCCGGCGTCACACCGCAGTCTCCCCAGCAAGGTAAGGTTACCCCACACTCTCTGTCCTAGAAACTTAATATAGCACTGTGTCAAAGAGTTGTGGGTTGACTGCAAATAGAAGTGATCACTCACTGCAATAGAGTCGAGGGAGAAATCATTTTACTGAGTGAGACTGTTTTTTGTTCAAAATAACACTTCTTTCCGTACAATTGTAATTTGCTAATGTCTTCCCCTCGAATCTAATCCACAGCCTTTTCTCCTGCTACAACACTTATTTTTCCTCTTAAACATTTTTGATGTAGCCGTGTGTCTCTTTGAAAGATACTTTCTGTGCAACTAACTTGTCTAACTATAATGTATTATCTTCCACTTCATTTGTATTTACTTTTTGCAAAGTGGTTTTTGCATCTGACACGTTATTCTTCCTTCCATTAGGTTGAGTGAGATCCCTTGGCGTAGCGTTGCCAATGTTGGTTACCGTCTACAGTCCTTGTGAGTGAATATTTTTGTTTCCCCTATGTCGAGACGTAGTGTTCTGTGCAGTGCCACCGTACTGTATTCACAAAACACTTGCGGTTCTTCACATATTAGCACATTTTCTTCATCTGACACTATGACATTTGTCAATGCTTAGATGATGCATTTAAAAACAGTTATGTATTTGACACTGAGGAACCTTCAACAGTCTCCATGTAGTGTGAATCTGGGACTTGAAGATGTTCTCACAGCTGAAACTAGTTGTCTGTGAATGAATATTCACTATACGGTCTTTTTGTGGTACCTTGATGCTGTTTTTTAAATGCATTGAAACTTTGCAACACCGTCTACAGAAAGATGATTTCCCATTACATAAACAATTTTCGTATAGCTGGGTTATTAGTGAGAAAAAACAGTTGTCAGTTTATTTTCTTCATCATTACTTTCTGCTTTGTCACTTTCTTATTCGTCGTTCTTATTATTTCCACCTCCTCTGCCACCTCATTCTTCTTGGTGGGGGTGAGAGAAAACAGTTCCTGTGGGAAAAAAGTGGCAGCTTGGCCTTACGTTTTATTTGTCCTTTACGGTGGCTGTCGCATTAGCAATACACTTTCTTGAATGACCTTATTCTTTTACACTATGGATGAGAGGCAGCAGTTGAGCAGTAAATGCATTGGTTTCACTTTTGAGTCTATTATGAAAGAGCTGCTTTCAGCATCTAAGGTAAGACATCCTGCAAACACAAAAAAAAATATAAATTGGATTTTCTTGTGCGTATAGATAGAAATATATATAAACGAAGTTGGGAAAATGCTGAGAGAGTTCTCAAATAATGCGCTTTCTGGGTCATTATTTTCCACCAGCCTGTGAAGATGTTAAAGGTAGTCGGATGTGAAACTGTAACCTTCCTTCCCTTTGTGTTTGCTCCTGTAGCTTTTATACTAAATCAGATTGTGAAGAAATGAAATTTATGCCACAACTGGACTACAATAAGAGATCCGTTGTCGGAACGTGTCCCGAGGCATCTAGGAATTGTCAGTTCCGTACTGCAGTGCAGAGAACTTCTTGTGGTTTCTGGTGATTACAGGGAACAGTGTGGTGGTGTTGTGCAAGACTCACACTCCCCCTCGAATCTTGAACTTGTGCGAAGTTACTTTGCCGATCTTCTTTTCAGGATAGCCAGCTGCAATGGTCTACCCCACTTCTTCTCCGAAGATAAGATACTGTTGTGGAGGAATTTTCTCTTCTCGTAAAATAACCCTGTACACTCGACATACTTTGAACTCGATCCCACTGTATTTTCACAACAGACAACAGTTTTCACATACAGGAATCATTTTTCGTAAGTTCAGAAATTTCCGGTCTGTCGGATACTATTACATATTTTTTACCACAAATACAGTACTATAAATCTTTCAAAGTTCTAGTTAGTCCACCATCCGGACCTCACAGAAGTAAGTGGAAAATTAAGATAAGTGTCTTTTCTTTTCCTTTCAACAACGTTCAACTGTTCTTAATAATGACTGATGTAGCACTATCACAGAGTAAGGCGCACTCGTTCCTAGTGCTGGGCATGTAACTTCTGAGGTGAGCGCTGCGGATACCTGCCAGCGCCGATCGACCACCCGATACACACCAGTCCTGCACACACATAATCGTGGCGCAGTAGACACAGTTCCACTTTCGCACACTCGTCTGTAAAATAACGCGTGGTCGAGACGTCGGAAATACGAGTGTCTCCAGAATTTCGCCCCAAATTCTCGAGGTACTACAAACTGTGGGGGTGGGGAGTAAAACTTGCAGAGGGAGATAAAGATTTGACTACGGTAAACAGGTTCTTAAATGAATGTGAACTGCAGAAGTTGCACAGAGAGGAGGAGACTCACACAGGAGAGACTGAAGTAGAGAGTTGCAGCAAACCAGTCTTCAAGCTGAAGACAATTACAGTGTCGGACGACGCCGTACTGTGCAGACTGACCGTGACTGTAATTCTACGTGTCTTACTCCATCCCGGGATGCCCTCTCCCGTTCCAGGACAAGGTGCACTCCCGAGCCCGGGAGGCCTGCGTCAGCAGTTCCTGGCCGGCGGCGTGCGGCCGGCAGTCCCCACCTCTCAGCAGTCACTGGGCACCGGGGCCAGCACGGCGCGGCCTCCTCCGCCACCCCAGGGTCCGCCATCCGGAGAAGCTGCCGGTACGTACGCTCCGCCTCCCTGACATAGTAGCGACAGTGTGTAACTTGCCTTATACCGTGTAACAAATCCTAACAGAGGGGGCATACGGGCCATCCGTGTGCGGTACAGTGGCAGCTGTCACCTGTAAAGGAGGCGACGTATCCGGGTTACAGTAAGCGACTGTTAGTAAGGATGATGACATATCTGAAAGTTCAGGGTTTCAGACCTCTTCTGGTACGTCCTCCTGTCGAGAGTGGAAATGTGGTGGTGTCGTGCTCGACTGTCGTAGAAACCACGAACTCGCATGTGCGGTCGACACCTGAGGTGAATTTGCTCGAGATATTGGCCCGAGTGTTTCTACGACCGAGGGCAGAAAGCGTCTCGTACGACTGACGTTCTTTACGTCGTGAGCCGGGTAGACGTCGGCACGCTCGGCGAGATGGCTCGGACGAGGAGCACTCGTGATGTGGCACAGATAATACGCAAAGTGTGGGAAGGGGCACTGTGTCCTGCAAAATGTTTTTGTAGTCGCTAAACTTTCCAGTTCGTCTGCTGCTCACCATCTGACAGCCGTGTGAAGCCTTCAGACAGTGTGTCTCGTCGGCAGTCTAGGTACTGTGCGCGCGTCAAGTGCCGTGGGGTGCACGCACCCGGTCACATTAATGTTACTACCACCTACGTTTGCAATAACCACTCGCACGTGGCAGGCAGCAGCACTAGCAGAAGACAATATATAAAGTGTGACGGGGCAGATGAGAAAAGAGTGCAGTAGTTGTCATAATGCAGAAGTGGACATCCGAAAGGGCACAGTCGTCGGGTTTCACCCACGGGTGAAAATATTTCAGAAATGGCCGAGTTTGTTGACTGTTCGTGTTCTACCACGGTTAAAGTACACTGTGTGTGGCAAAGTGGCACTATCCGAAACCGACGCCGAAGCATCCGCAGTGCACGACGGGTCGCAGACGGGTGGGAACGACGGCTACGGGAATGTGTACGGGCGAATCGACGTGCGACTGACCGGTCAGCCGAACTCAGGCTCGACCGGCAGTGGCTCCTCGGTGACACTCGAGCGGACGCTGTCGGACGACATCGGTGCACGTCGGCCTCTGCAGCGGGTGCCTCGTCTGCAAACCTGTGTCGGTTCCCGTTCATTTGCGACAGAGGGTGGAATTTGCGTGCCAGTACCGTAACTCGACATCTCCCGAGTGGTGACGAGTGGCCTTTTATACTCCTCCAGATGCACGGGCTCGGTGTCTACGGCGTCGGCCATCAGAGCGAACCCCCCGCAATAATTGTCGGAAAATTCCGGGCCAGAGGAGGAGTATTACGATCTAGGGAATTCCCCGGGCGATCTCGTCATTCTGGAAGGCACAGTAGGTCGACACTAGTACGCAGCTATCCTCGAAGGCCGTGCACTTGCACCCAGTCTGTTTTTCCTCGGCGCGACGGCACCTGTCGACAAGACAGTGCAACGTTTCACCCGGCTCACATCGTACACGTGCGGTTTGAAGGGCACCGGGACGAGTCGGTTTGAAGAACACCGGAGTGAGTTTACCGCACTCTCTGGCAACCAACCTTTCCGGAATTAAACCCAGTTGAGAATCTGGGGGACCACCTCAATTGGGCTGTTCGTGCCACGGATTCTCAACTGAGAAACCTAGCGCAGCTGGCCAGGGCACTGCACGTTCCCGTCGGAACCTTCCATAACCGCATTGTTTTCCTGCACGTCCTGCAGTGGTCTGCTCTGCAAACGACGGTTACTCAGGCTTTCGACAGGTGGTCATGTTAATGTGACTGGATCGTGTAAATACAAAAGATGCATTTGGGGGTTGATGACATGTGCTGCTAGTATCTGAGCTTCTGTGTCGTAGTCACTTCATCATAAAATAAGCCTCTGACAGTGTTATGGATGAAACCGACAGAAGAAATATTAAAGAGGACTAAAGACGCCTGAAAAGGAGTGAGACATTGAAAAATTAACTGTTCGACCAGGACATACACATGGAATTGGTTGTAGGATCTTGAAATGAGAAACTGGGAAGGAAACTCAGGCAGTGATCGCTTTGAGGATGGATTTGCACCCCCCGCTCCCCTTACTTTTACCTACTTATTTATTTATTTATTTATTTTTTAGAGAACAGAAAAATTGTTTATGTGCTGTGCATAACATGCACAATGAAATTATAGGTTTCACTGTCACCTTGTGTCCATTAGTGCAATAAAAAATAATAACTTAGTTAAATATGTTTGCTGTCAGTTCTTGTGAGATTTTTGGGAAGTATATAACCTCACTGTAAATATCTGATGTATGAGCTGTCAAAAAAAGGAGTGCAAGTACAGCACACGAATCACATAAAATGAAATGTTTGCTTAACCAAATACAGTGGTCAGAGTGTGTGAATTTGTGTGTTGTGCCAGATGTGCATTGTATCTATATTACTAAAACGGTATCCCAGAACTGGGTGTCTGTTGCAGCATATGGAGCATCAGATATTTGATTTTCAGCATTACATCTACATCTACATCCATACTCCGCAAGCCACCTGACGGTGTGTGGCGGAGGGTACTTTGAGTACCTCTATCGGTTCTCCCTTCTATTCCAGTCTCGTATTGTTCGTGGAAAGAAAGATTGTCTGTATGCCTCTGTGTGGGCTCTAATCTCTCTGATTTTATCCTCATGGTCTCTTCGCGAGATATACGTAGGAGGGAGCAATATACTGCTTGACTCCTCGGTGAAGGTATGTTCTCGAAACTTTAACAAAAGCCTGTACCGACCTACTGAGCGTCTCTCCTGCAGTCTTCCAATGCAGTTTATCCATCATCTCCGTAACGCTTTCGCGATTACTAAATGATCCTGTAACGAAGCGCACTGCTCTCCGTTGGATCTTCTCTATCTCTTCTATCAACCCTATCTGGTACGGATCCCACACTGCTGAGCAGTATTTGAGTAGTGGGCGAACAAGTGAACTGTAAACTACTTCCTTTGTTTTAGGACTGCATTTCCTTAGGATTCTTCCAATGAGTCTCAGTCTGGCATCTGCTTTACCGACGATTAACTTTGTATGATCATTCCATTTTAAATCACCCCTAATGCCTAAGCCCAGATAATTTATGGAATTACCTGCTTCCAGTTGCTGACCTACTATATCGTAGATAAATGGTAACGGATCTTTCTTTCTATGTATTCGCAGCACATTACACTTGTCTACATTGAGATTGAATTGCCATTCCCTGCACCATGCGTCAATTCGCTGCATTTCAGCACAACTTTCCATTGTTACAACCTCTCAATATACTACAGCATCTTCCGCAAAAAGCCTCATTGAACTTCTGATGTTATCCACAAGGTCATTTATATATATTGGGAATAGCAACGGTCCTACGACACTCCCCTGCGGCACACCTGAAATCACTCTTAATTCGGAAGACTTCTCTCCTTTGAGAATGACTTGCTGTGTTCTGTTATGTAGGAACTTCTCAATCCAATCACACAATTGGCCTGATAGTCCATATGCTCTTACTTTGTTCATTAAACGACCATGGAGAACTGTATCGGACGCCTTGTGGAAGTCAAGAAACACGGCATCTACCTGGGAACCTGTGTCTATGGCCCTCAGTGTCGTGGAAGAATAGCGTGAGCTGGGTTTCACACGATCGTCTTTTTCGAAACCCGTGCTGGTTCCTACAGAGTAGATTTCTTGTCTCCAGAAAAGTCATTATACTCTATAACACGATACATGTTCTAAAATTCTACAACTGATCGACGTTAGAGATATAGGTCTATAGTTCTGCACATCTGTTTTATGTCCCTTCTTGAAAACGGGGATGACCTGTGCCATTTTCCAATCCTTTGGAATGCTACGCTCTTCTAGAGACCTACAGTACACCGCTGCAAGAAGGGGGGCAAGTTCCTTCGCGTACTCTGTGTCAAATCGGACTGGTATACCATCAGGTCCAGCAGCCTTTCCTCGTTTGAGCGATTTCAATTGTTTTTCTATCCTTCTGTCATCTATTTCGATATCTACCATTTTGTCATCTGTGCGTCAATCTAGAGAAGGAAGAACAGTGCAGTCTTTCTCTGTGAAACAGAGTATTCTGCATAATTACTGACCACCTTTAAAATGTGCTGTCACAAGCAAATCATTAAGAGGTACGGATAATTGTATGTCGAATGTTTAATACGTCATGACAAGTATTACAGTTAGAAACTTCGTGTTCGCCTCGAAGTGACGCAACTGACGGTTCCTGAAAATGTGGACTTAATTCCTCTAGTAATTGAGAATGAGAGCACTTAGCAAACTCCGACAAACTTTACACGTAATTTGAAATCTGGCAAAACTTTTTGTCACTGACAACCTCCGTAAAATCACGAAAGGAAAACGTTTATCTCTTCCTACATTCTTCCCGTGCGTGCAGTCAGACGTCGGCACGAGACACGGAGTTTCAATTTATTACTTCTCCGCTACTTACTCTCTTCGAAAACAGTTTGCAGGCACTATCCACCCGTGCTGCAAAATAACGTCACCGTATAATACGTAATTCGGCAGAAATGAGATGCCACAAACACTTAGAGGCACGAAAAGCTAGCTTTCGTTCGAAATGGCACGTGGTAAAACTTTGACATCAGCTGTGGAGTTTTAATTTGTCGCTTCTTGACTGCTAACTCTATTCACGACATACTTTGTGTACAGTATTTACGTGTGTCCCAAATGTACTTGCAAAATTAAATCATTTACAACACGTAGTTCAGGTTGTAAGATGCCACAAAACATACAGATGCCTGAAAAACTAGCTTTTGCTTAAAATAGAATGCCGATTACTCTGTTTATATTCGTCCATCGTTTTGTGCTGGAAACACTTGGCGGTTTCCAGTAAATTTTGAGCATAATGTCAAATATTTCTTAAACTTTTTGTTGCTTACAATCTTGAATATAAGTATTTAACAAATTAACTTCTTTGTAAATGGGAGCTAGATTCTTTAAAGAACTGACAGTTTATTGGTATTTGATCTCCCCTGTTGGTGATAGTGCCTGCACAGATCCTCTCAACAGTGTTTTATGCCACTATTGTAATTAGAGAAAAATAAAATCAACGTAACGGTTCAGAGAGCATCGCACAAGCGAGTTATGTGGGAGGACAGGTTGCTCGTAGACACCTTTACCGACAGTTGTACGGAAGCATTCTTCAACCGGCATGTCGGCTGACTGTGACAGCCGGAGTCGAGAGGTTCACTAAAGTGCAGAAGGACCTACTGTGTCAAAATGTGTGTGGCTCGACACAAGTGTCGTGTCTTCTGGCAGTGACTAATACGGGGACGGTCGTGTACGAGTTAGGAGGAGGTGCGGCAAACGAGTTAGGAGGAGGTGCGGCAAAGGATGTGGTATGTTTTGAAGGGAGAGTGGTGTTAAAATAGAGCCGCTCTGACATCTGCAGTGCTTGCCGAACAAAGTTACTGGGTCGGGACGAGTGACGGGGGCTGGTGTCTAATGACCGGAAGGACTGAAGTATGTACCCGTCACAGAGACGGTTAGGAAATACGGAGAACGTACCTGGAAAAGGGGCTAGAAGAAAGGTGCTATTCCCAACGTGACACCTACAGGCGATCGAGAGTGGGTTACGTTTGCAAAGTATTGTAGTATATCGACGCTGTGAGAGGGCAAGTACTGAGCATCTAGCAGGCTGTTAACCTTCATTCTGTTTTCAATGACAGTCTTCTTCTAGTTGGTCACCTTCTCGAAAATCACCCGAGCAAGTTTTTCCCTCTGTCGTTGACAAACTTTTCACTTTCTCCTCCTCGTCTCTAGCTTTCATTCTGTCTAGTACGAGGTCCTCATTTTCAGTATTTGGCAAATTTTATTTTATTGTTTAACTTTGTGGCGAGGTGTCCTTCCCGATGACACGGTCGTCGAGGTAACCTGAGGGAGGGTACTTGGGCACCATTTGTCTGTGAATTGCGTAAACTCGGTTCTGTGTGTTGTTGTATTCTAACTGTTTCGCGTATTGTACTAGCCCGGCATTTGCCTAAAAGAGTTCGGGAAACCGCCGAAAAACTGCACTCGGACAGGTCAGTATACTAACGCTCCGTGATTAATCCTCCGCAAAGATTCGATCTGCGTCTGTCTCACCTCCCTGCCTCAAAAGCTAGTGTGCCACGCGTTATGTTGTACCGACAGATATTGGCAAACTGTTACGACATTCGGAGGCATACGACCACTTTACACATTTGTAAATTACACATGTAAGCTTACAGCCTCCCTCCATCCCGTCCGTCCCTCCCTCCCTCCCTCCTCCCCTTCAGTTACATCAAAACTGGAAACCACACACATTACAGGATATAAAATTCTGTAGTGTGTGTGTGTGTGTGTGTGTGTGTGTGTGTGTGTGTGTGTTGAAGCTTCAATTATGGTTGTCGGTGATATTCGTAGTCCCCAAATGCTCAGAAAGTTGCTCAGGAAACTCAGATTTCTTACAGTGCGGATATTCTACCGTATCTTCCTTCGTCGTCGGCGTCGTCGTTGTTGCCGTGAGGCACCGTTATACCAAGTGGAAAGGCGCGTTGATCTTAGAGCATGAGATATGATGACCTTAAGTCATTAACAACACACAACGGTCACGGTAGCACCTGATTCCAGAATAGCTGCAGTAGTTAGGATCTACGAACTACCCCCTCTTGACCAGGTCCCCAAAACTGAACTCGTAACAAGATCCCTTCGAAGCAAATTGTCATAACAATCGTCTGTGAAGGCTTCATACAACGGTAAGAAATGTTACAGTTTATGGAATAATAACAGATACGACCAAACTGTCACGTTTCTTCTGTTTTATTTAACGTAACTTTGTTCACAGTTTTATTTCGCATTCACCACTCATTCACACTCTGATGTGGAGTATACGCCGTAACTCCCAAGTTCCATCGAAACCCTTTGATGAACAGTTTTGGTTGCTCGACACCAACAGTCAATGGTAGTAATACAGTATTTTGTAATTGACTCTTCTAGTTTAGCCACCACCTCCACGAATGTTTGTTAGGCGTAAGACAATTACACACTTTTCTCTCCCATCCGCAATTATTAAGAGTTCACGTAAAAGTTAATATTTTTCTCCTTTTCATAACTTGGAGCCCCCTCTCTGCGATAAAAAACTGTCTCAATACCGCGTCCCTCGTGAGATGCGTATAGATTTATCCCGGAATTGACCGCCCTGTAGGTGTACTCAATTTAATGACCACACTTCGCTATCTGCGATTTCATGTAACTAAATGTCGTTACACTGATTGTATACTGTAGTTATTTAAAACTCGCCCCTATATTTTTTCACTACACACAATTAGCACTTCTTTTCTTGTTTATTTCTAAGAGTAAAAGGAAAAAAAATGACGCCGTATCATCAGCTTCGTCGATACAAAGTAAAACACCTCAGTACGCCCAATTTTACCTTTTCATATAGGATCGGCTACCTTACTCATTAATTTACTACATATTATTTCCAATAACACTAAACAGGTATCGCCGTTATATTTTAATTGTGTTCAAAAGCATGTTATTATTATTATTATTATGATGACCAACCAAATCGTAACAAATCGCGTGGCGTGCATTTTTAACGATAGCTTTACACTCGCCGGCCTTTAATCGTGCAATATTATATATAAACATACAGACAGGACCGAAAGATCGATCTCTCTACCATAACCAGTAGAGGCAAATACGCTATTCAAGTTCCGTTACATCTATCTTGACTTGTATTGTTACAATATTTCACCGTACATTCACGACCTGCCTCGGACAAACGACAAAGTGGGAAAAACGATAAATCTTAACTGTACCTGCGGAAGCTGTGAGTCGGAGGCGTACTTTGGGCAACGCTGCGCTGGCGGCATAGTGCATTTGTACAAAATTGGAACAAACTTTTTTTCCCTCTGTTGTGTTGCAGGAGGCAGCAGAGTCCCCCCGTTCAGCGCGCCGAGCCTGCCGCCTCCGCCTGCGCCGCCGCCAGACGACGTCGTGACGGAGGCGGACAGGCAGCAGCAGGCGGCGTACGAACAGTGGCTCTCGCACCAGATGCAGCTCGTGTCCGCCCAGCTCAAGTATTACGAGTGTGAGGTCAGCAAGCTGCGCAAGACTCGAAAGGTCGGTGGCCGCCACACAGTCTGCTGCCCCGCACTCCGCCCCCGCCCCGCCCCGCCCCTGCCGGCTGCTCTGGTGTCACTGTGGTGGGCGTTTGCACTCGCGGCAGATTGGCACGTCACTCCCGTAACACTGTCCGTCCCCTCTGTGTCGCAGTGTGTCCCACAGACTTCACCTCGCCCGTATCTCCGAGTATGTAATAGGTACCCTTTAGCCGAGTTCGTCCTGTAGGTGTCCTCTGTCTCTGTGCAGACTGTCACAGCACTCTGAGAAATAAAGTGTTCCCTATCAGTCGAGAGGACTGCGCAAATTGTCAAGTCTCGGTTTGCATGTCCCGTACACGTTCTGTCGTGTTTGTCATTGCTGAGCAGTTTGTTGTTTGTAGTGTTATGTCTGTGTAATTTGTTCGGTGCCCTTTTCGAATGCTTCTTTTGTATAACTCGGTCGAGTCCTCTCGAGTGTCGGACTAGTATTTGCCGTGTGACAAAACACTCTGATATCACGTCTTTGAATTAATTAAAAATTACTGGTGGTATCATACTAGTAATCAGTTCTACTTTTTGTCCAGGATATTGATACACTTTAGTTTTACAGTGTGCGCTCGATACAGTGCATTAGTATATAAATTGGCACTTTTATTGTTTATTGATTAAAAAGTACAATTGAAACAAATAAAAAACTGGATTAAATGTGACACAGGTAACTTTATACACTGCAGTTATATTATCTCTTTTGGCCTCTCACACCTTAATAGTGCTGTAGATACGTAGGATCTTCTTTCTTTTCAGATGTTCTGTATATGCAAAGCACAGTGTTATTTTTAATCTGTCACTGCTTACAACTGTCTGATGTCGATCTTTATTGACCTCGGAGATGCCTAAAATTTGAATTGTTACAGATATTTGGAGTATCTTTTTCCTTAATTGAATGTTGACACAGACTTTGGAAACAAAAGCAACACATTTTCGCAAATTTTGTAAGTGCCAACAGCTACAGGCATTGACTTCCTCCCGTCCTTTCTTTTTAAAGGAAGTACAGTGCCTTCTCCCCAATCAGAATAGTAAAGGTGCGAAGCTAATTCAGTGATATAATTATTTTGTGAGTCTGGCAAGAAGTACATCAAGTAGGGGTATCGGTGTCGTCGTTGCCATTTCGACGGCACCTCACTCAGAAGTTTCCGAATTCTCTGCGGAAATTAGCCTGCTGAGGCAAGAGCCACATGGCATATACCCCACTCTCGGCAAAAACCTGTACTGTCTCGATGGAGGTAATTTGTTAGGCAGAATGAGTGCAATATTTTTGTACCTCTGTAAGGGTCGAGTAGGAACTTGCGTATCAGTCTGGTATTGCAAATTTCTTCTGAGAATGGCCTAAACTTACGGATACATTTATACAGTGTAATTTTTCACTGCTCTGCGGAGGAAAAACGTGTCTCACTAACGTGGGCAAACAAAACTGCTGCACGGCAGTATTTTACGTTCTCACATTTGTTAAGACACAGAATGCAAATAAAAACGTGCTAAGCACAAAACTGATTTGTTGTACGCTTTATGGAAAAGTATCGTCGACAACTTACAAGTGTGTGTGCTAGGCCGAGCCTCGATTGCGGTCCCCGAGGCTGAGTGCGCCGCACGGACTAGTGGAGCTCGTGTCGGTCCCCACCCCGTGCCCCTCCCGACTATGAGTTTGTGGAGTAGCGACGGCTATTAATGTTGCTACGTGTCGTAGGAGAAGGGAGAGAAGTGACCACAGATTGGGTTCAGCACAGCTGTAGATGTGAACTCGTACTTACGGTGCAGCGCTTAAAAGAGAGAGTGGCTCTTTTTAAATCGTTGAAAAGTTGTCCAGTGGCCAGGTTGGTAACTTCAAAGTGAAGGTCAGGCACACCGACATCAATGTTGACTCGGCAGTGCGGGTGCCTTCACGTTTTCATCATGTGGCATTAGGGAAATAAATGGCTGAATAATTTTTGCCACCATTTACACTATGAAAATTTATTATTGTTTTCAGGAGAAACACTGAACAAATGAATCTCCACTTCGGCAAGTCACCGTACTGCAGTTCACATTGCCAGAGCAATGTGCAGTTTCATTGATGGAGAATTTATAGACACACATTTAGTATCTGCAGCTGAGCGTACAGCACACGAGAGACTCGAAGAGTTTCAGGTTATTTACCTCTCTCTCTCATTCAACCGTTTGAAGCACAATTCAAGAAATAGCTAATAATGTTAGAGATAAGGTAACAGTTTGTGCAAAATATTTTATTACTTTCATTTCAGTGCCGAATGAGCGCAAAAAAATTTCCGATACTACTCAGTTGTCAATTATGTTTGCAGAATAAGTAGTAATCTCATTGTCACAGAAGAACTACTGAACTCAGTTCTGATGAAAGCCACTAAAAGAGGGTAGTTGTTCTTGCACGTCTGCGAGAGACTGTACATCCACAGTCGTGTTCTCGAATATCACCAGTTCAGAGTCTTTTTGGAAGAGATTGGAAAGCATTTATGGTGACGTCCCATATCACACTGAAACACTTTGGCCGAGTCAAGGTAAAGTCCTTTTGAACTTCTTTGTGAAATATATATATTTGTGGACATGAGTGGTAATCCAGTTGCAGAGTAAAAAAAATGAATAGCGGATTTGCTCTTCCTGTGTGATGTTGTGCATCCTATAAGTGTTTTGAATTTTGCAGTGCAGGGTAAAAACATGTTAATTTCAGAAAGAAATATCTGCATTCAGGACTTAAAGCTAAATCTCTCTCTTTTTTTATAAAAAATCAAAATATCTCTCTCTCTCTCTCTCTCTCTCTCTCTCTCTCTCTCTCTCTTTCTCAAATTCTAATCTTTGTAGAAAAATAAAGAACTATACAATGAGGTGTTTAATGAGTATATAAGGTCAGTTGTAGAGGAGTTGGGTTTATTGGGAAAACTGTAGGAAAGTGTAATTCATCTATAAATGAGACCTCGTACCGATCACTTGGACAGCCCATTCTTGAGTAATGCTCAAAAGTTTGGGATCCTTACCAGATCAGATTAAAGGAAGACATCAAAGTAATTCAGATACGTACTCTAGATTTGTCACTGGCAGATTCAGTCAAACATGCAAGTATTGCACAAAGTTTAGAGATCTGGCACGTATGACACTCTGCAGGACTATCCAACTACCACCAGTGTATATCCTGCATAAGGACTACGAAAATGTGATAAGAGAAATCACGGCTCATACGGAAGCTTGTGGATAGTCATTTTTCCCTCCCAATTGTTTGGCAGTTTTGGTTGACTAACAGTTGAGGTGCAGCTTATACAGTTTTGCACACGTCCATCTGCCCGATCGCATTCAGGAAGCTGCTTAGCATTACGGTAACAAAAGTTAGGTGTCCAGACGAGATAGTTTCGCATGCTGGAGGATACATTTTCTGTCAAACTATAATGATTTGTGGTAGGCATCACCTGTATATGAGGTGAGAGGACCAAATTTATTCGTAATTCAAATCTGTGGGGTTCGAATGAAAGTGTCAACTTTCCCGTACTGTCGACCGGCATATCGAAGTTGCCATTTATAATGGGTAAATGACTGTTCCTGCAAAAGTGTAGAGCATAAAAGAAAACAGAAAATACCATTTTCTTTGCACTGTAACTGGAAAAGAATAATTTCACATGACACAGAAGTTCCCCCATTCACCGTTGCCCATTAGAGCTACAGTAACGGTGAAATTGTGCTCTGTAGCAACCGCACCACCGGCCGGACACTGTAGGCCCGGCGGCTCGTCGTCTCGCGGGTTCTTGCCAGAGAGTGTAGGTAACGAGGGTGCAGTCCGAGCTGCGTATTTTGCAGATAGGTCGGCAGAGGACGTGTGACACTGCGGACTCACCTCCTGGCTCCGCCCCGCTCGACAGTACGACGTCTGGCAATCGGCTGCCGACAGCACCGGTCTGCTGTGCGTGGGAAACATTTCTGCTCCCGGTGCTCTCTGGAAAAAATGATACACGCAGAAGAAAGCCTCTCTTTGCACGTACATTATTCTACTGGGCATTCTCCCCATTAATTGTAATAAAAACTAAGGTGAAAGGATACACACCATATATCTTACTAGTGACTCCTAATGTTCATTCTGATCTCCAGAATGACACACTACGAGGAACTGGTCACTGCCTCACATCTCCCTGCTACCCTGTCGTGCGTGCGTGACACTCCGTATCCGAATACCGACTTCTTACAGACCCCGATAGTCGCATGTAACCAGTTGTGTGTCTCACTTGAGGTAAAGAGGTGAGCAGTATGACATCCTCCCCTCCCCTCCACCTCCCTGCCCGTCCTCCAGTACTCTGACAACAGACTACATTGACTCGTTCTCAGATTTTTAAGGATTGGCTAAATACTTGTACTTATTCAGGAATTTTATTGGCATCCAATTTTTATTTTTATTTGTAATGCTTGACTGATAAGATCTGACCTTTGAAGTCAGAAAGTGTCGTGCAATGGGACTTTTATTAAATTTTTGAAAGATAATTTTCCTTATATCTCCTCCCTTGTCCTCCACCCCCACTGCCACGACACCACCAGGTACTCTTCTACCGCCACTCTCGTATGTCGATGAAAGTGCCGCGAGTGTAACGGCCTAGCCGTCTGAAGGAAACGTGCTCTGCCTACATCTTGTGATACGAAACTAAACTGGACGTGAAAGTAGCGGACACGTCGATTGTGCGAAGGTGGGTGTCACTGTAACTTAACTGTGAGTGAATTGTGAACTTAACTGTCAGTATATTATACAGACTTTTTATAAGAACTTGCCTTATTATGTTATTTGTACGACTAGTACTCATTGTGTAATATTGCTCGTATATTGTGAATGTCACATAATGATTTAAACTGCCGAATATGTTCGTCGTTCTCAGCATCGGGCATACTAAATTGCCACCAACTCGGTAGACTTTTCTGTACTGTTAATCTACTGTTCCAGTTTTGTACTGGTGCAGTAACACCCAGACGTACGAGACCGAAAAGAAATAACCCCACTCTCGGCAAAGTTAGCGCAGTTCTTCTGCTTATGCACACATTTTGAAGACAGAAAGTATTACGAGTGTATTATAATGTATGCCTGTAGAAGTGAGCGGTTATCTCAGTTTATTAATTTAAACACTCGGAGTACTATTGTTAACCGGTATCGAATTTAATATGTCTTATTTGCTGAATGAATTTTGAGGTTGAAGTCTGGATTTTTACTCGTACAAAAGGGAGCACGTTTACCAGGTACGCTACAATAAAATTAATAAAGCGTGAACTGTCGGTATAAAATTTGCACCGGTTTCCGTTTCGGCTACGAATTTTGATAAGTCTAGTCGAAATGAGGAATTGAACGAGAGAGGGAGAGATGCTGCTGTTAAAACTCTCTGCTATTTGTGGGACACACTGCAACAGCTGGTATGACTGTGCACCGGAGTCTAGCTTTTCCTTCTGCACTGGAATCCTCGGGCACATCTTTGGCCTGCCCTCTAACCTTGTAGTTGGTTGCCTGGAATGGGGAAGCAAACTATCGTGTGGGTTAAGTGGTCTGTTGTGAATTTACTTACTGGTTTCAAATATGTGTGTTACGACCAGTGGGGAAGTGTTAGCCTACACGTTTGACCTCTTATGTTGTGCGATTGGGTTTAAACGAATAAAGACGGATGCCCGAAAGAAAATGAAACAATTATTAGACGAGTCAATTAGTCTAAGCTCTTATGGCATAACGGATAACCTTTTATAAACCAGAAACAATAGTTAGTGTGAAATTTAAATAACAGAGGAAAAAGCGTTTCATTTTATGTGACGGAAATGGCAGAGGAACGGATACGTGATAAGCGATATACGGTATAAGTCAGGAGGAAAGGTGCACGCTTTTGTGGGTGGTATTCTTGATGATTCTGAACAAAAAGCACGAATGAACGTACAGCCTTTTCTTAACCGTATCCGACACAGAGCGAAAATCACAGGTGTCAGTTCACTCGGCCTTCACCGGCACTCGCACGCAAATGCAACCGAATTGACATTAGGCTATTTAGTGTTGTCTGTGCCGGATGTTTCAATACGCACCTCACTTGCACGTTGTGGGCTGACGAGTCCTGCAAGTGTACACGTTGTTTACCCTCACGTCTCAATACTACAGTACTTGCACAAGTGTACTACAGTGTTGTTAGTTGTACAGTGATATTAATGGTGATATTTTGTACGTGTTTTGTGAGGAAATGTACACAATTAAATGAAACATTACATCACAATGTTTCATTTACTGTCACCTGTGATTGCCCTGTTCCCCATTGTTTTCATTAGTTTGCTCCAAAACTGTTAAAGAACAGGAAAAATGTTCGTATCAAATTTAGTGCTCAGAATCACCATTAACTGTCACCCTTCAAAGCGTGTACGTTTACTACTGACTCACCCTGTGTACAGTTTGAGGTAAGTTCTTTGCTCTGATAAGGTTTCTCTCGAAATCAGTCTCGTTGTACATTCTGAATCCAAAGTGTAGATCAGATGCATCTCATTCTTACAGTTACATTGGTCAGTAACTTGTATTTTTTGTTTTTTAGCTCAAGAAATCATCTTACTTTTTGAACCTCAGTGACGCATCTCTTTGATTTTTCCTCCCAAATTACCCCACTACTATAACTTGGCTATCAGCATTGTGTTTATTATCAATGTCACCCCATCTCCCTTTCCCTTTCCCTTTCCCTTTCCCTTTCCCTTTCCCTTTCCCTTTCCCTTTCCCTTTCCCTTTCCCTTTCCTTTAGAAAGACATGCAGATACTTGATTTCAAGTTCGTATCTCATGAAATTCAAATTTCTAAGGCTGCTTTTGTCTATCTTCAAACAACGGAAAGTCCAGGATGGAATAACAGTAATACAGATCCGACCGTGGTCCGCCCCACTGCCCCAAATCACACTCTCGTAATATTCTAGAATTTCCTAATCTCGAAACTTGCTTTTCCGTCATTCCCCAAACACCTCAGTGCGGAAACCGACCTTATATCCACAGAAAGAATCCCGGTCCACCCTGATCCCAACCTTATTATCCTATCTGCCGACAAAGGTTTCAGTACTGTGGTTTTGAACTGTGAAGGGACCCCATCATCTGCCAGACAATGCACGTATGCCACAGTGGTACGTTTCCAGAAATCCAGCAGGACGTCCAGTCTTCCGTCGTAGAACTTCATCTCTGAGTCACATCTCTCTGCTCACAACCACCACTTCCTGCACGCCTACCTCCTACGTGCTTCCTAAAGTACATAAAACTGACCGTCCGTGACACCACATTGTGGCTGTTTACTGTGCCCTCACAGAGAGAATCTCTGCTCTCGTGGAACACCACCTTCAGTGTGTTACCTGTAACGTACTTCCTATGTAAGGGACACCAACCGAGTCCTCCACCGTCTCTTCACATTTCCCGTCCCTTTACCACCCACTACCTCCGGTGCTACCTCCCACTACACCGGGCTGTTCTGATGCTGCCCTTTTTGGCACGGGCACCCGCCAGTGCCCTCTAGCTAGCCCGCAGACAGGCACAGGTGTGCAGACTGCGAGACTACCTGCGCACCAGCTGTTTGCCCCTGCTCTGCCCGACTGTGTCCGCACTGCTCTACACCGGTGTCCCGAATGCCTGTGGCCTCGCCACTGTCAGACGCCACCTTTCCCGAAGCTCAACCTACTTGAAACCTGCGACCTCCTTCCCGGTCTCCGTTACGAACGGTACTCTCACCCACAATTACTTTCCCTTTGAAGGCATCACCTACAAATAAATACGTGATACAGTGGTGGGCAAGCACACGATGCAATTTTGTGCTGACCTATTTGTGGGCCATCTAGAGGAATCCTTCCTAAATACCCAGAATCCTAAACCTGCAGGGCTGAGATTCGTCTGTGAAATCTTTGTGATCTGGACTGTGGGTGAGAACAACCTATCCACATATCTGCAGAACGTCAACACTTTCTCCCCCGTTCGCGTCTTCTCAGCTCGACGAGCCGCCTTCCTCGACGTCAGTTATCGCCTCGGAGATGGGTACGTCGGTACCTCTGTGCACGTGGAATATATCGACTGTCGACAGTACCTTTACTCGGACAGGTGCCACCTTTTTCGCACTGAGAAGTCCCTTCTGGACAGCCTGCCCACCTGTGTTCGTCGCATCTGTAGGGAGGAACAGTTCCTCTGCAAATATTCTCAGGGTCTCACCGAGGCCTTCCCGGGACTGAAATTAGCCTTCCAACTCTGTCCTATAACAGATCTCCCGTGCCTTGTCTCACCGGTATCCTATCGCCCCGTAACACACTTCCTGGCCACAGAGGAGCATCCCCCTCCTGACCTGCTACCACCTGGGACTGGAGCAAGTGAATCAAATTCTCCGCCTGGGTTTCAATTCCCTCTCGCCGTGTCCCGAAAAGGGAAATATCCTTACCACCCCTGCCGTGTCAGTATTCTCCCTCCGTCAATTCTGCGGAATCTCCTCGTCCCTCCCCAGTCTCACCCCTCGCCTCGTGGCTCGTATCTCTGCAGTAGACCTGCGAGACCTGTCCCTTACGTCCTTCCACTACTTTATAATCTGACCTCGAACGGGCGGCTGTTACTCTGTCGAAGGTTGGATCGCCTGTGAAGCACTCTGTTTGGGCAGGACAACTAACGAGCTGACTGTCCACACGAATGGCCACTGATAAACAGTCGGACCACTCAGTTGCTAAATCTGCTGCCCAACACAATGTGCCTCACTCGAGTCACAGCTTCACACCTGTGCCGTCTCGATTCTTCCCACCGACACTAGCTTTTCTGAATTTTGTGGGTGGGAACTCTCCCTTCATTGTAACCTCTGTTCCTGTAATCCCCCAGGCCTCATCCTTGGCTTGTCACTGCCTTCCACCTGGCTATCCCCATGCCTACCTTCACTGCAGCGCACACCTTCTGTCTCCCCAATACATCTATGTAGCCCTTCCCCCTTCTCTACTTCTCTCGTCCCCCTTCTCTGCTTCTCTCTTCCCCCTTCTCTGCTTCTCTCTTCTCTGCTTCTCTCTTCCCCCTTCTCTGCTTCTCTCTTCCCCCTTCTCTGCTTCTCTCTTCCCCCTTCTCTGCTTCTCTCTTCCCCCTTCTCTGCTCCTCTCTTCCCCCTTCTCTGCTTCTCTCTTCCCCCTTCTCTACTTCTCTCTTCCCCCTCTCAGCACAACCACCTGATACTGCACTTAGCAGACCTGTCCTGCCCCCCCCTCCCAACCCCCCCTTTCACACTCCCACTACACACACACAGCACTAGCCATTTCCCCACCCCTACCGGCTATCGCTCATTCTCCCTGCCCCACATGTCTTGCTTACTCCCACTACAAAGACACAGTCACAGTCAAGCTCGGTACCCAGAGACGACAGTGGCTCTGCGTGTGAGAGTCGTCTTTGTGTGAATGTGTGTGAATTTCCAACTTCTGAAGAAGGAGGACTATGTCCGAAAGCGGAAATATTTGTAGCGTTCTTCTTCATTCTGCCTGCCTGTGACATGAAGAACCCTCTGTGTGGTGTGTACATCGTCAGTTACGAGGGCAGTTCAATAAGTAATGCAACACATTTTTTTTCTGAAACAGGAGTTGTTTTATTCAGCATTGAAATACACCAGGTTATTTCCCAATCTTTTAGCTACACAACACTATTTTTCAACGTAATCTCCATTCAATGCTACGGCCTTACGCCACCTTGAAATGAGGGCCTGTATGCCTGTACGGTACGATTCCACTGGTCGATGTCGGAGCCAACGTCGTACTGCATCAATAACTTCTTCATCATCCGCGTAGTGCCTCCCACGGATTGCGTCCTTCATTAGGCCAAACATATGGAAATCCGACGGTGCGAGATCGGGGCTGTAGGGTGCATGAGGAAGAACAGTCCACTGAAGTTTTGTGAGCTCCTCTCGGGTGCGAAGACTTGTGTGAGGTCTTGCGTTGTCATGAAGGAGAAGTTCGTTCAGATATTTGTGCCTACGAACACGCTGAAGTCGTTTCTTCAATTTCTGAAGAGTAGCACAATACACTTCAGAGTTGATCGTTTGACCGTGGGGAAGGACATCGAACAGAATAACCCCTTCAGCGTCCCAGAAGACTGTAACCATGACTTTACCGGCTGAGGGTATGGCTTTAAACTTTTTCTTGGTAGGGGAGGGGTGTGGCGCCACTCCATTGATTGCCGTTTTGTTTCAGGTTCGAAGTGATGAACCCATGTTTCATCGCCTGTAACAATCTTTGACAAGAAATTGTCACCCTCAGCCACATGACGAGCAAGCAATTCCGCACAGATGGTTCTCCTTTGCTCTTTATGGTGTTCGGTTAGACAACGAGGGACCCAGCGGGAACAAACCTTTGAATATCCCAACTGGTGAACAATTGTGATAGCACTACCAACAGAGATGTCAAGTTGAGCACTGAGTTGTTTGATGGTGATACGTCGATCATCTCGAACGAGTGTGTTCGCACGCTCCGCCATTGCAGGAGTCACAGCTGTGCACGGCCGGCCCTCACGCGGGAGATCAGACAGTCTTGCTTGACCTTGCGGCGATGATGACACACGGTTTGCCCAACGACTCACCGTGCTTTTGTCCACTGCCAGATCACCGTAGACATTCTGCAAGCGCCTATGAATATCTGAGATGCCCTGGTTTTCCGCCAAAAGAAACTCGATCACTGCCCGTTGTTTGCAACGCACATCCGTTACAGACGCCATTTCAACAGCTTCGTCCAGCGCTGCCACCTGTCGAAAGTCAATGAAACTATACGAGACGAAGCGGGAATGTTTGAAAATATTCCACAAGAAATTTCCGGTTTTTTCAACCAAAATTGGCCGAGAAAAAAAATGTGTTGCATTACTTATTGAACTGCCCTCGTACATTTTTCAGAGCATCTTTCAGATATGTAAATCCTGTTTTTTCTGTAGTATGCAGAGCCTGTGCGTGGTTTTTTAATAAAATCTGTATAGGCTATACAGTTGTTCCAGAAACCCTCCTCCCAATAATCTCTCTCTCTCTCTCTCTCTCTCTCTCTCTCTCTCTCTCTCTCTCTCTCTCTCTCTCTCTCTCTCCCTCCCCTTCTCCACCCCTTCCCCTTTCCTCTCATAAATCCTGAACTGTTATAACTGAACTCCTTAAAATTAATTCCAGTTTGATAGATGTGTGTTTTTTCATAACAACTGCCGTAACTTTGATTATCATTCAGCTGATTTTTTTTAGCCCCTCATTGCTGCTTACACCTTTATCTCAAGCAAGTTTAGTAACATTTGCTTCTTCTCTGCTGCAACGAAATCTGGTTGTCAACCTGTCTTATTGGACTTTTGCTTCCTACAACTATCGACTCCATCCTATGCGGCAAATATAGATTAACTGGAAGCTTTCAGAATATCTCGGTTCGCACCCAGTCGACCACTTAACGAGCTGTTGGCATACGTTCTCCAAATTATTGCGGCGATCGTCAATGTTGAAAGGGCCTCCTCTGTCTCATCTCCCACAGTGTAGAGGTACTCTCGGCTCACTGCGTGTGGTTCACAATTGACGGTGTATTTCTTCCTCGAAGTGGGTTTCTGTACACGACGGTGCTCCGACTGTACCTCCTCCTGTGACTATACAGTTTGGTTATCGATTTGGTAGATTAGGATAAGAGAAATTCTCCAAAAGGTGAAAGTCGAGTCAGCATTCCTGGTCACAACAATGACTGATGAGGAGGTTCTATACTGCACCTATTATTTGACTCAATCTACATTCAAAAACAGATTGGTGCGTGTCAAAGGATCCTGCACTAGAGCCTTGTACTGTCAACACCGAATGTCCGTAATGTTTTTATTTCCGAAAATTTGAAGTTTCATTTTGTGGTTGTATGTATTTGAAATGTGTGTCTTCAACAAGTGTCTTCCAAATTCCTGCCAGAATGACAATTAGTATTACAGAAGTGTATGTAGGCCACAAGTGGTAGAGATTCTGTGTTTTTTACCTATTACTGAAGACAACTCTTCGTTGGAGCCAATTAAGTAATTGATGATGAAGTTTGGATGAGTATTGAAAATGACACCTTTTTTTCCTCTAATTTGGACACAACTTGAATTTACATTACTTTCACTTTTATACATTTTGGATTGTATACCATGTAAGAAAATAGTACACATTCTGAGCTAAATACATTAATTATTGTTTCAATCAGAGGCCATTGTAATAAATGAGTTTGTCAAAACATTATTTGGATGCAATTATAAGTATGCTACCACACCATCTACACAGTGCGTAAAATTGTTTTAAAAACCTAAGTGAAAAATGAAGAAATGAATGTGTTTGTCCTTGTTAGCAAATTTACAAGTGAGTGAATCATTGTGTGAATATTTAGCAAACTGCACGACTCACTCCTCCCGTGCACCAGCTGTGGCGTGTAATGTCGATCACGTACGAGTGACGTAAGCTCTGCCAGTTGTGTGCACCTCCAATCACAGTGCACAGTTGTTCAGTTTAAGCACAATGTGACTGTACTCTAGGAAAAATATGGCTTATTGTTTTTCTCACACCCTGTAGTTTTTTTGCAAAGGCTGGAATTTGATATTGTAAAATGTGGTGTCCTCAATTTGCAGCAGTAATACAGAAAACAGCTTGTCATTGATACTAAAGGTGTTTCACGGTTCTCAGCAAATTAAACAAGTAGTAGATTAGATACGTAGTCTGACCAAATTGAGCATTAACCTAATCAAGCGTAGAATGTCGATATAATAGTTCAGTAGTCAATTTTCATGCTATGACTGTTCTTAATTAATTTTGGTAATGGAGTTGTGTTTCCTAAAAGTAAATTCCAAAGAGGTCGACGACCTTTCTTTGCCATTTGACCCCGTACTTTCTCGTCTTGTACTGTGCCACATTACAATGGCTCGTCAGCATTCGGAGAAAGCACTAACACTATGTGATGTCATTGTGCACCCTTATTTCAAATGAGAGTGCACTCGTTTTGTGCATCTCATTTCCGCTTCTTTTTTATAAACCATTTACAGACAGGAGAAACCTTTTAGCAGCAGAGGCAACTGATACTTGCGTATAATTTTCCGACACTTGTGTTTTCGTTACTGCCGATTGAATTATTTGCACACCCACCGTGTCTCTCCGCTCGTGTCTGTCACAGATCTGATTCTCTGTGTTCCCCCCTCCATCTCTTTCCCCAACCACTGCAATAGGCAATAAATTTCTCTCCTCTAAACGCACAAAGCTGTCCCAGGTCAAAAAAGCCACTCTGCACGACAGACAGTGAAAAGCGCAATTTACACTCTCGGCACGGTCGAGACGCACGGCAGCTGTAGCTCTGACCCCCTGTGGAAGACGTAGCCGTCGGGCCCCTCTCCTCGGCGGTTGCGGTATTTCGGGGACGCTTCTGCCGGGTGGTTGCACGTCCCCGGGGCACGTTTGTGACTGTCCGATCGTGAGTGTCGGTGGCGTCCTGTCGGTCGGAGGGTAGGTGTAGCAGTGGTGGACACGTGTGGTGGCCACATTGTATTGATACTGTCTGTGTGTCGGTAGTAGTGTCTGTGCATGCCGTGCTAGTCTGTGTGTACGTGTGCGAGCATGTCGCGTCTCTCGTCGCACACCGATGTCGTATTCCTAACACACTGCACCGACTGCCTTCTCGTATCTCAGTACTTTTCCCGTGTGACGTAGTTTGTTCAAATTCTCCTTAGACGGTCGCTTCGCTGACGGTATCTAACAGAACTTGCATGCCGCATTTTGTGTTCCCCTGCCGGCGTAGGCTTCTGTCGTTCTGTCGCACACGTCGACTCCGACCACTGAGGCCGCGGGTTGTAGTGTGGACCTTTCTATTTGTGTGTGTTTGCTTTTTTGCTGTCAGAGCTTACTTTGATCCCGTTTGTTTTTGCACGTAGCTGTCAGTTGCTCTACAGTAAATTTTGGTTCCGAAAACTGTATGGTCACGCTTTAAAAGTCCTTTATTCTACATCTGCATGTTTGTTGTTTCTGTACTATGTATTCTTTTCACATTTGTGTTTTCCTACTTTTTCTTTAAGCACTTATTTTGTGTGGAACAAATAAGTTTGATGAAATTATATTAAACTAATGAAATATGCTGCATTTGCTACATATTTTGTGTAGATCAGTCATTGATACTTTCCACAGTAACTGCTTGAAGCATGGAGTTTCCCTATCATTGTACAATATTCATTGTGTCATTGTTAAGAATATTTTCTCAGACACATATGTGTTATGGCTACTGGGACCTGTTTTGAAACATTTCCTGTAAAAATCTAATTTTAAATAGTGCAGCTACACATAACGACACGTGAACTATTTTAACGCTCTCCGACATCTGTAATGAAATATATTCCAAAGTGACAAAGTACGTAGATATCTCAGAATACTTATGGGTCTTAATTAGTTCATTATGGCAATTTTTGAGAGTATGCAGTCAAAAAGTTACTTTTGTGTTTCTTTGCCACTTTAAAATGTAACTCTGTTGTATTGGCTGATGTAATAAGTTGCCAATAAGTATGTTGTTGCTTGTCAGATTGTGGTAATAAAAGATAAACATTAGCAGACACTTGCACTTGCTGTTGCTACTTTCCTTTTATTATACAAGTAGTTTGTCATTTAATGTAAGGTATCCTGCAACTTATGGGACAGCAGTTCACAAATTGCATTATTTCTTTTACAAGATGTGCCCAAAATTAAACTCATTCATTATATGACTGGTTTAATGCAGACCTGACACTGTTTAATTATTCTGAGTTACAACTTTTGACTAGTTTGCAGCCAAAAAATATGAGTGACTGCATTTAGAAAGTTGATGGCAATGTAACTTTGACAGTGTTAATGAGGAATAGCACCGATTTTTGAGAAACACCTCTTTCTCCCCACTTCGTTAAACTCTCACTGTTGAGACTTGACAGGAGAATGGTTCACGTGTCGATACGTGGAGTGTTCCCAAAGGGTGTACGGCATTGGGGGCACAAAATGCTGACCACAGCTACCAGTTAATACTAACGTGGAAAGTATTAGTTTACTGCTGCTGGAGCTTCAGCTTTATACGACTGAGAGAGCAGATGTAAGTTTCTGTCATTTAGTGGACAGGCAGTTTTGTGTTAGATAGATGTTACATGAGGATTTAGTTACGTGGGTGCCACAGTTACTGGAACTGAACTTCTTTACTCAAAGAGTTATCTGTCAGAGGCCAATAACATATACCTGTGCTAAACACAGCCAGTGGGTAATTTCCTGTCAGTTCCTTGCATTTTGTGCTCACAATCCCGTGTCAGCTGTGGCGCAAACATTTTGGGATGCACTGTATTTTTGAACTGGGATATGCATTTTCTGAGAGCAAATTCTTCAACATTTTGCTGTAATTTTTATTTGTTATCTCTGTTTGTAAATATTTTGTGCGGCTTGGCAGGGCTGCTGTAGCAGCAGGATTTATTTCCTGCCTTAATTTTGCTTGTAGCATGGGAAAAAAATTAATTCTAGCATATATTCACTATTTTATGTACTATGTAACTTGCTTGTTTACTTGTTCAGAGATTATAAAAATGTACATAGTAGAATAGTTGCTTTGTGAGATAAAAATGTGAGATGTCCAGCAGAGCTCTGACTTTCAAATTGTCGTATCTTTGTTATACTCCCTCGCATCATTTTATTGAGTGAAAATGTGAAAAAAAAATACTGAAACGCTTGTCCGTAAAGTGAAAACGTCTGTGTGTCCCTACAGCCTGTTTTCATTAAAGATTTTTAAAAAGTGGTTTAATGGCACCAAATTTAGTTTATTGTCACACACACACACACACACACACACACATGCACAAGCACGTGCGCACAAATACACATGACTCTTGAAATAGAAAAAAAAAAAAAATCAAATACATACTAGTAAATAATACTAAGGAGCCGCATATAAATATTACTGAAATTGTCTTGCTGTTGTAGAGATGAGTGTTAAAACCTCTTATGACAATATTGTGGACAACCTGTACTGGACATGTTACTAACTATATTGAAACATCAAAAAGCTAAAGATGAAGAAGAAACTCGCATTCAATGAATATTAGTGTACAGAAAAGGGGAGGGGGAGGGTGACAGTGATAGGGAGGGCACTTCTCCTACCTAACCAGACATGCACGACCCATTCCTGTGACTGGTTGGTCGACTTGGGAGAGGGGACCAAATCGTGAGGTCGTCGGTCCCAACGGATGAGGGAAGGAAGGGTAAGGAAATCGGTTGTGCCCTTTCAAAGGAACTGTCCTGCCAGCATTTGCCTGAAGTGATTTAGGGAAGTCACAGAAAACCTAAATCAGGATAGCCGGACACGGGTTTTATCTGTCGTCCTGCCAAATGCGAGTCTAGTGGACTAACTGCTATGCCACCACACTCGGTAAAGTTGACTGGAGTAGCAATGTGGGCAGTTTGGGTTAACAGAAAGTACAAAGTAACTTCGTGTGCACTTCATTTTGTTCCGAGTAACTGACCATCCAGCGATGCCCGAGTACTTGTTTATTCTAGACTCACATTAGATAAGGAGAGGAATAACGTCTATCTACAGCTTATTTTGGGCTATTTTTACATGTCGCCCCCCATCTCTGAGAGATTTATGGGTGTCTTACACAGGTGCGAGTGCACATTCTCTCTACACACGCTGTTCCCAGTTGCGACGACCTGATGTTTTTCTTCGATTCTTGACATCACGTGGAACTTGTTATGAGCATTACGAACACGAAAGATAATGTGCTTAACAACTCCCAGGAGCCACCCGGTATGTATCTGTATAAGATTATATTCCAGCAAATATTGACACAATTCCCCCCTCCCCCCGCCCCAATTTGAAACCCGCATAGGAGCTGTAGGTCACCACGTGTGCAACCCGCGTAGTGGAAAGTCAGAGCTCTGGCACGCACCCGTGCGGGCGGGAGGTGCAGAGCTTGCGAGGTGAGACGGCGTCTGCTCCCTCTTGCAGTCCCTGAACAGCAAGCAGCGCTCACTGCGCAAGGCGGGGTCGGAGCTGGGGGAGGCGGAAGCCGGACAGCTGGCGCAGGTGACGGCGGAGACGGCGGCTCTGCAGAAGCACCTGGAGGCGGCACGCCGGCAGAGCCGCCAGCACAGCATGCTCGTGCAGGTAAGGGGAGCCCGTGTCGTACGTAATGTTCGTGAGAGGGGCGTGCGACTCCCAAACGGGTCTGCGACCATTTTGAAGTTTAGCGGGTACTGGTGTGCCCCACATTCACAATTACTGTAACGAACCAAATGCTTGACAGTGGTCCGACTTCATTGAAATTGTTTTGTGGTGATAAGAATACTGTTTTGTTTGGCGTCTTGGAAAACTTGTATTGGACATATTAGCCACAGCCTTTAGTGTGATGAAGTTGATTGTCAACAGTAATGCAGGTATTCACAAATACAGAGCCGCATTGATTTACTCCTGTCGTCCTACTTGTTCACACACTCGGCTCACCCCCTGTTCGTCTCCCCGAGCTACCTTCCTACTGGTTCGTGCACATTCTGTCTGTTCACTTCTTTACCTTTTTGTCATTCTTACTTCCATCGTACAGGCAAAACATTTAAAAATATATTGTTGCCTCATTTCACAGATATGTGATTTGCCTCATTTTGTGTAACTGTTGGCTGGCACACCGTGAACATCCTATTTGTTCTATATATTTTTTAAATTACATAATTTTATATAAGTACCGTTTCACTTCCTGAGCAAGTTCTTGTTGGGAATATTTATGTTTAGCATCGGGATAGTTTTTACAATTTGGATGACTGTAAGATAACAGCCTCAGAATGTTGTTTATTTTCCGCTGTTACACTTTTGAGCAGAGATGAACTACCTTTTAGTACACATTTGTTGAGCTGTTTCTGAAATTTTTATACACTCATAACTTGAATAGCTGTTTGGGCTTTCTGTTTGCCAAATTTTTAATATTTTTGAAGACTGGCTGTTCACATGTATTTTTGATCTTCCCATATTACTGGTACAGCAATATATTGATCTCCGAGGGCTTCGCTTTTCGTAATTGTACAAAATATTTCATTTCATTCAGCATTCTTCAGAGCTCCCAGTAAGACAGGATTGTTATTTTTCAAATAGTCCTTTCATCCAGTGTAGTTTATTTTCCACTTTCCACCAATAAAATATTTATTTCCGCCCTTCATAGCATAAACACATCACAATTAAGAAAAGTGTTGCTTTCGTACTCACCATTAAGTAGTCTTCAGTAAGTTATCAGACAACATTTGTTACTGGTTACAACACGAAAACTGGACATTTGAAAGGTTAGATTTATAAAAGTTTTTCATTTTTTTTCCTTTTTGCAGTTACAATTATAAGTGTTCCAGGGCATTAGAACAAAATGGCAGTATCTCGTGACCGCTAACCGTCGGCTCGAGGTGCCACTGTAACTGGTGCTACTGCGGTCCACCCCCAGTGAAGTATACGCAGCCTCGTCACTCTGTTGCACGAATCTTCAATGTTAAACATAAGAAATAAACATTTTGTTGTTATTTCATTAAATCGTAATGTGAAAAAAACTCTTTAACTATATTTTACAAGAAATAATAAAACGATACATTGTGGGATGTTCCCTGCTTCATTCGACGCACGGTCGGAGGGGAACTTCCTGTACTAATATCGATGCTGGCGTGTTCGGATCTGAAATTAGTGACTCGTTTGTACGGAGTATATCTACCCTCTCAGTATCTTTGTGCTTCCCTTTGTGAACTTCGTCACTTGTGTATTTTGGCCTGTCCTGGAAATGGAATCGTTCTTTCCTGTGCCCAGTAAACTACTAAATAACAGAAGTAACACTTCGAAGTTGTACGTATATTCTTCTCTCGTACTGTCTCAGAAAATCCCCTGCCATTCTAATTTTATAACTGCACGAAGTGTTACACATTGATAGACAGTTCAAACCTACGTCCCTATCGGATTTCAGAGCAGACTGGCTATCTTCATTCCTTTTTACAGTGTAGTCCACTACCGTGGTGTGTGCCGTTCCGCAGAGCAGAGCTCGTCTCCGAGGCTCGGGTGCAGCTGCACGGAGTAATCGCCAAACCGGTAGGTGCTGCAAAGCACTGCCGGTATCACCGCCCGTCCCGGAAATGCCGCATCTGTCACTGCTCGGTCGCTCGCACAGATAACGCAAAATCGGTACACGACGTAATTGTCGAGACTTACTAAAGGGACCGCCGATAAAAATTATTGCACGTTCGAGTGTTGTTATTTGTCAGCACTATAAACATTGCGCAACATTTCACTTTACTGAAGTGGTACATTACAGCTCAGCCACTCAGGTGATAGAGGGAGTCACGTGCTTGTTTCCCAGAAACATTCTCACGTAGTTCTACCGTGCGAAACTTCCGTCTATTTCGCATCTCCCGAGTACTCGTTTTCGCACTGATGACAAATTGCGCCCGTTCCAGGAGTACCGCAACAAGCAGCAGCAGAAGCAGCGTTCGCAGCTACCGGCCGGCGGAGGCGCGGAGCCCCCGTCTCCGACGTACGTGGCACGCTCGCCGACGGTGCCTTCGCCTGCCGGAGGGGGGGCGTCGCCGCTCCCCAGCCCCGGGGGGCCCGCTGCACTGCAGCAGCAGCAGCTGATGGCACCGAGCCCGAGCTCTGCCGCCAACCGCGGCCAGTCGCCTTCTCCCCGCACGGGCACACCTCAGTCGCAGGTACGGATCGAATATCTTTAATTTTCCAAAAACACACCTCGGCGAGTTTTGCTCTACCGAATTACTTGACGTCCTACGTGCAGTTTAACTTAAAAAAAGTAATAGACAAAGTAAAAAGTTTCAAGTTCTTGCACTTATTGACATAAACTTCAATTCAAAAACCTCTCCAGTAGACCAGCTAAAATGTTTACATACAGATGTTATTGCTATTTTGTCAAAAACTGCCATTTTGAGCCTGTGGCTTTGTACAAAATATAGGTTGATTCTTTCAGAGAAGAAGACAGCAATGCTGTTTGTTTACACAAATATTGCCACAATCTGTTTCAGACTGACAGGTTCTTCTTCGAATGACTGTTCACATTGAGATGAGTATTTACTCAAGTTTTTGCCTCTTTCTTCCCCATCATGTTGAAAGGTTCTCTGGATGGTGGTGTCATCCAAAATAGCTCTTCATTTTGGTGGAATGTTGTTGGCTCATACTCACAAAATACTGTAGAGTATGTGCAACACTTTTGTATATAACCACATTGTGTAAAACACACACACACACACACACACACCAAAAAGTTTTTGCCGCAGGGGAAAATGTGCACGAAGATGGCGGTATCACAAAAATACCCACTTAATGATTTTAAGTAAGGCCAGAATTTTCTCAAGTTCTCAGCAAGATCTTCCACTAAGGTATGATGGTGGAAGTTGTTACATGGTTTGCACATCGATCTTTTTAGAGATGCTCACATTTATAATAACTTTTGCTTGTTGACAATTCTGTGTTCTTTGTTGAACCGAGAATGTAACTGTCTGCTTGCTCAGTATTTTCCGAATTTTATTACTATAATGTGGTGAGTGGTTCCCATACTTCAGCCACTCACTCAGCACATACTTTCCCGGAGCACAATTTACAGTATGTTAAACTTTGCCCGTAATTCCTCTACGTCCATCGTATTGGAACTAGATGATGATCATTCTTTGTCTAAACTGGGTGCAAACACCTGCTCACCTGTTCTTTACCGAGCGAGGTGGCACAGTGGTTAGCACACTGGACTCGCATTCGGAAGGATGACGGTTCAATCCCACGTCCGACCATCCTGATTTAGGTTTTCCGTGATTTCCCTAAATCGCTCTAGGCAAATGCCGGGATGGTTCCTTTGAAAGGGCACGGCCAACTTCCTTCCCCATCCTTCCCTAATCCTATGAGACCGATAACCTCGCTGTTTGGTCTCTTCCCCCAAACAAACAACCAACCAACCTGTTCTTTCCAGCGTAAATACTCTCCTAGCCCTCTTGACGGACTTACTAACTTTAGTAACAATTGTCACTACGATATCAAAATTACTGACCCCTGTTCTGTACTGACACTGTCAGATAGGCCAGGCCTGTTTGTAGTTACAAGATCTAAGATATTTCTGTCTAATTTGGGTTGTCGAACTAGCTGCTCGAGACAGCTTTTCGAAAACGTGGTTATAATTAATTCACTAGACCATCTGTACCACATGCAGTGAATCCGTAGACTTTTCAGTCTATATTCATTAGGTTAAAGTGCCTCCAACTGATATTGTACAGTTGGATTGTTTCCGTTTCCGTACTACAAACTGCTGAGAGACAAAAATTTTTCTCGAATGTGACATGTTCAGATCGATATTGGATAGCTTGAGCTGGTCCTTGGTCGACAGGGAAAGCTTAGTTAGAAGGTACTGTGGCCAAAGAAAGGTGGAATTAATTACAGGAGTTGTGCTCTTTGTGTACCCTACAGAGGTGGCTCTGCAGGGAGTAACAGGCAGTACGAAGCAAGAGATACATTTATTTTATTGAACAGACTCTGGGTACCGCGATATGGCAGCATGTACTCAGGGTGTATATGACCCGGGAGATCCAGGAAAAACCCGGGAATTTTTTCATCTGGGAGAAAACCGGAAAAAACCTGGGAATTTTTTAGAATTCCAGGAATTTTTCATTTTTTCAGTTTTCAGCTAAATTTTTGTGATTTTGACGGGGAAGAACCAATACTCTAACGAAGGATATTACTGTATCCCGCTGTTGCGGAATAGTACTGCAGCAACGAAATATGAACGAGAGAAAAAAAAAAAGAACGAAAATAAAACTTAGTTGCAAAGGAAATGCGCCGTATAGAACAACAAAACACAGTGCTCATACAAGCGCCTGCCAACAGCAAAGTGTGTCAAAGGCTTTAGGCTGCACTCTGAGCACTATGGGACTTCACTGCTGAGGTCATCAGTCCCCTAGTACTTAGAACTACTTAAACCTAACTAACCTAAGGACATCACACACATCCATGCCCGAGGCAGGATTCGAACCTCTGACTGTAGCGGTCGCGCAGTTCCAGACTGTAGCGCCTAGAACCGCTCGGCTGGCCAAAGGCTTTAGGAAGACTGTGCAATGCTTCCTAACAACAAATTGCCTCCGATGACCATGACGTGACAATTGTTTAAATTAGATTCGTTTGAGCAGTGGCAGGTGGGCTCTTGCACAAGGGCAGTTGAGTCGCGTATGAGTAGTACCTTCTTTCGCTTCTGGTTACAGAAGTATGGCTGGGCGCCACTACTTAATATTGCCCTGGTTCGGAAATATAGTAAATCTGGTGCTGATGCCCAGAACAGTCTGAGTTGTAGTGGGGAGATGGATCGTCTCCACGTGCCATGTGTTTACGTTCAGTAATTTTGTTGTTTCCTCTTAGTTTATTGCTCTCGCGTTAAGTGATAACGAATGGATTTTTGCAGCCGGGAGTTATCAAATTAATTAAAATATGTTCAAATAGTTACGGAAGGCTAAAATATGTTATTAGTTTTAGATTTTATTTCCACCTTCCTGACAGTCAAGCATTAATCGCCTTGCAGAACAGTGAAGTTATTTTTGTCTGTTTGCTAAAGAGATTTGGCTTTCATTAATCTTTTCTGTTTTATTTGAAATGAAGAGTTTAATTTCACACTGTTGGCTAGTTTCAACTGTTCGCTGCATTTCAAGTGCACATATGGCATTATGCCATAATAAAGAGCGAAACATGAGATAATACAGTACTGGTACTCCAAGAAAATTTACATACGAATCTGGACATATGAGTGTGGATTTTAAGCCGAATTATGAATTTTAGCATGTTTCATGAAATTCCGATGCTCTTGAAGTATCCTCTGATGCCAAATTTCCTTTTACGCAAGATGAACTACATGCGGAAATGTACGATGAATTACTTAAATCACAAAACGTTTGACACTCATTTAAAAATCAGCTCTTTGAGGACGACCATTTAGAAGAATTTCGAGCCCAGAAGATCAAACATTTACGTCATTATTAAAAATTTTACTGGCACATTTATGTGATGTATCTTAAAGTGAAACACGTGCAAAAAAGATAAACATTATATGTGCAAGCTTAGCTTCTCTTCCAGCTTATTAATCTTAGAGACCAATATTATATGTGAATGCTATGTATATTATTTCAACCATTAACTTTTCTTATTTGTGTGTATGCGCTACTGAAGAGTGATCACTGATCAAATATTAAATGCCCTGAATAACCGGACATCACCCATTGGTATTTTTTGTGATCTCTCAAAGGCCTTTGATTGTGTAAATCATGGTATTCTTTTAGATAAGCTAAATCATTATGGTTTGAGTGGGGCAGTGCACAAATGGTTTAATTCATACTTAAAAGGAAGAATGCAGAAAGTTAAAATAAGTGGTTAATGTAAGGTTAAAACAACAGCTGATTCCTCAAACTGGGGGGCTATCAAGTACGGGGTCCCACAGGGTTCAGTCTTAGGTCCTTTACTGTTCTTGATATACATTAATGACTTACCATTCCACATTGATGAAGATGCAAAGTTAGTTCTTTTTGCTGATGATACAAGTATAGTAATAACATTCAAAAACCAAGAACTAAGTGATGTAATTGTAAATGATGTTTTTCGCAAAATTATTAAGCAGTTCTCAGTAAACGGACTCTCTTTAAATTTTGATAAAACACAGTATATACAATTCCGTACAGTAAATGGCACAACTCTAGTAATAAATATAGACTTTGAATAGAAGTCTGTAGCTAAAGGAGAATTTTCAAAATTTTTAGGTGTGTCCATTGATTAGAGGTTAAACTGGAAGCAACACATTGATGGTCTGCTGAAACGTCGGAGTTCAGCTACGTATGCTATTAGGGTTATTGCAAATTTTGGTGATAAGAATCTCAGGAAATTAGCTTACTATGCCTACTTTCATTCACTGTTTTCGTATGACATCATATTCTGGGGTAATTCATCGTTGAGTAGAAAACTATTCATTGCTCAAAAACGTGTAATCAGAATCATTGCTGGCGCCCACCTACGGTCATCCTGCAGACATCTATTTAAGGATCTAGGGATCCTCACAGTAACCTCACAGTATATATATTCACTTATGACATTTGTTGTTAATAATCCAACCCAGTTCGAAAGTAATAGCAGTGTGCATAGCTATAACACCAGGAGAAAGGATGATCTTCACTATGCAGGGTTAAATCTGACTTTGGCACAGAAAGGGGTAAATTATGCTGCCACAAAAGTCTTTGGTCACCTACCAAACAGCATCAAAAGCCGGACAGATAGCCAACTAACATTTAAAAATAAATTAAAAGAATTTCTAGATGACACCTCCTCCTACTCATTGGCTGAATTTTTAGATATAAATTAAGGGGGGAAAAGAAAACAACAACAACAACTTAAACATTAGTGTCATGCAATATTTGGTGTAATGTAATATCTTGTACAGACATCTTTTATTAACCTGACACGTTCCACATTATTATGAAGTGTCATATTCATGATCTATGGAACAAGTATTAATCTAATCTAATCTAATCTAATCTTGCTGTTGGCTTACTACATCATGTGTCCGTGCTGTCATCAGCTGGCGAGATCACGTGACAGTGAGCTATGACTGGCTTACAAAAGCGCCTCGCAATCTCGATTTCAATGCTTCGGAAAGTGACATGAGGTGTTTGGTGGAATTCAAATTTATACCTTCGTTATACGGAAATATGCAGCGTACATGTTGCTGCACATCAAAGGTCTTTCAACGTCGGTATATAAAAACATAAACATTCAAAGAATTGACGGGTTTTACAGTTCCAATGAAGAGTATTCTGTCACTTAACACAGAGAAAGTGTATTTTCACCCGGGAAAAATGTACTTTTAACCGGGAAATCCGGGAAAAATCCGAGATTTTTTTTCCCTTGTCCACGTAAACATCCTGGTACTGCAGATTGATACGTGACAAGATTTGCAGAGTATACCACTTTTAATCGGCCATATCACCGATGTTGCAGCACGGCGAGGAGAGCGCTTTCAGCCCGGGAGCGCAGATGCCGTCACCGGGACGCCTGACTTCGCCGTCACCCCAGCAGAGGATGTCTTCGCCACAGCACCGGACGACGCCTGGCCCGTTTCCCTCTGACCAGATGAGGTAGTAGGAGATTTCTGCAGAGTTTATTATTGCAAATAACTGTTCATCCTGGAATCCAGATATTGTCTTTTCGTGCATTGTAACGTACCACTTTTGTAAAGTGATGTTTTTCCTGACGCCTACCTCCCTTCAACAAATGATGTCCCCCACATAATCCACGTGCCACTGGATGGTGCCTTACGGAAGGTACACTGTTCCACTGCTAGCCATTTCCTTTCTTGTTCCACTCGCAAATAGAGTGACGGAAAAACACTTGTCTATATGCGTCCATACGAGCCCTAGTGTCACTTATCTTGTCTTTGTGGTCCTTATGCAGAATGTACGTTGGCGGCAGTAGAATCGTTCTGCAGTCAACTTCGTGTGCCTGTTCTCTAAATTTTCTCAATAATATTTTGCAAAAAGAACATTTCCTTTCCTCAAGGGATTCCCTTATCAGTTCACAGAGGGTCTCCATGACATTTGCATGTTGATTGAACTTTTTGGTAACAATTTTAGCAGCCTGCCTCTGGATTGCCACTCGCATAGTTAAATTATTGAAGTACGGTAAAACCACAAATATTGTAACTATTCATTATCTGTATATTGCTTCTTTTCAGGTACACTTGTAGCTCGTTCTTAAATTCTCTAGGTACATCAGAATAAATATGGGCTTGGCTACCAATGTTTCAGTTATGTTTCCATCATTGTGTAAGTTAATACACACACACACACACACACACACACACACACACACACACACACAGTATATGAAATGCATGTTAATGAAAATATTAGACACAATTTTGAAAAATAGCCTGTGATTTTTCTTTTGAGAGAGTGACTTCCATCTAGCACTGACCAGTGAATTTTCGAGGGTGATGAGAGCTGAGATGAAATCATTACTCATTTCCATTCTGAAGGTGTAGGAACCTAGGGTATGAACAGATGCCTCACTCATCGTGGCTGGACTGTTTGGTTGTTTTTTGTTATCTTTCTTGTCCAAATTCTGACAGGCCAAACAGTTTATCATCCACATCTACATCAACAACCATTAGAACACCATGTCATCATCCTCCAATATTAATCACAATAGGTGGGTAGAACTTCCCACCCTGAGCCTGGTTGGATCAAATTTATTAATTTGCCAACTGTGATGGCCTTTTCGCATTCTCTCTTTGCATTACAAGCCCACACTTTCTGGAGCAGTTGTGAAGAGTGGTAGGATGGACATCTTTTCAGGCCTTATCAAACTGTTACTTTCATCTTCTCACCCTTTTCAACGTCATCTAGCATAAGAGTAACGATTTGTCTGCAGTAGAGAGCTTTATAATTTTGTATTATGCCCAGGTACAGTTGTTGCAATCTTCGTGCAATGTTGGTATGTATGGTCTAGTTGCCAAAAAAATAAATAAATAAATAATAATAATAATAATAATAATAATAATAATAATAATTGTATTCCTCCTTCGTCAAATCACTATTAATGGAGGTCAGCCGTTAATTAAACAGTTTCTTTTTAATTTATACGTAATATGAATCTTACGTCTCGATTTACTCACTATGCTGCGGCAAGAGGACTCACATATAAAAAGGTATTACAGTTTGCATGGTTTCAGAACAAGTGTCTCCTTTTTATGGCAGAATGGTTGCAAGGGGAGGAAGAGGAGTGAAGGAAAAGGAAAAGGAAAGTTACCAAGATCCCCAGGTAAGGGGATACTTACTGGACGGGATGAGAAGGAAAGACTGATCCAGGGGATACTTAGCGGGCAGAAAGAAGGAAAGACTGGTCCAGTCTTCCCTTCTCATCCCATCCAGTAAGTATCCCCTTACCTGGGGATCTTGGTGACTTTTCCGAACTCAACTCCTTCTCCTAAACCTCGACAATCCTTTCCATTCACCCCTCTCCCTTCTTCTTCAATCCTTCTGCCAGAAGAGGGAGCCTGTCTGCCAGAAGAGGAAGCCACTGGCTCCGAAAGCTTGCGAACTGTAATACATTTCTATATGTGTGTTCTTCTGCCACCGCTCGGTAAGTACATTTGTGGCAAATCACCGTTTGTGCTTCACAGCTTTGCCAGAGAATACGTCATCCTTGAACTTCACTGTATATCGATGGAAATAAATGTGCGTTTAGAGAAGTTTTGAAAGCTACTATTGTCATTTACACATTTACGAGCAATTTGTTGCACATCGATGTTTGTGATTTAGTAGCTGTAGCAGAGTTTCTAACTAACATGTTGTGTTATATCTAGTTTTCTCTTAAAGAGCAGCAGTAGTCATATTTATTATCCACATTATTTGTAAATTAACTCTGTTTTCGAGTTTGCGAAAAACTATAATTAATACCATAATGTTTTAGGAAAATGGCAGTTACTGCCTTGTAACATATTGCACCAGCCAAAATGCAGTTCCACTGTGAATTCTGTTCTCAAAGAAGGGATGAGATGGTCGATGTTTGTAAGCAGCTGGAAATCCGAAATCGCCCTGACTACTGTCAAACGAATGGAAGCTGCTGCAAAGATAAGACATCCTGTGATACTAAATGCCTTCTCTGAACATTACACCGAGAACAGATAATTCGGAGTGGGGTGCTCGTTATGGAAATATATTGGATCAAGAATTCGCATTAGTATTTTGCAGCTGCGACTTATTAAACTGATAGTTCGGTAATTTTCACATCTGTCAACTCCTGCTTTCTTTTGGATTGGAATTATTATATTCTTCTTGAAATATGAGGGTATTTCGCCTGTCTCATACATCTTGCTCACCAGATGGTAAGAGTTTTGTCAGGACTGGCTCTCCCAAGGCCATCAGTAGTTCTAATGGAATGTTGTCTACTCCTGGGGCCTTGTTTCGACTCAAGTCTTTCTGTGCTCTGTCAGACTCTTCAGGCAGTATCGTATCTCCCATTTCATCTTCATCTACATCCTCTTCCATTTCCATAATATTGTCCTCAAGTACATCGCCCTTGTATAGACCCTCTATATACTCCTTCCACCTTTCTCCTTTCCATTCTTTGCTTAGAACTGGGTTTCCATCTGAGCTCTTGATATTCATACAAGTGGTTCTCTTTTCTCCAAAGGTCTCTTTAATTTTCCTGTAGGCAGTATCTATCTTGCCCCTAGTGAGATAAGCCTCTACATCCTTACATTTGTCCTCTAGCCATCCCTGCTTAGCCATTTTGCACTTCCTGTCGATCTCATTTTTGAGACTTTTGTATTCCTTTTTGCCTGCTACATTTACTGCATTTTTATATGTTCTCCTTTCATCAATTAAATTCAATGTTTCTTCTGTTACCCAAGGATTTCTACTAGCCCTCGTCTTTTTACCTACTTGATCCTCTGCCGCCTTCACTACTTCATCCCTCAAAGCTACCCATTCATCTTCTACTGTATTTCTTTCCCCCATTCCTGTCAATTGTTCCCTTATGCTCTCCCTGAAATTCTGTCAGGGTGTCTACGACCCGGGAGAGCCGGGAAAAACCCGGGATTTTTTTCATCCGGGAGAAAACCGGGAAAAACCCGGGATATTTTTAGAATTCCGGGAATTTTTCATTGTTTTAGTTATCAGTTAAATTTTTGTAATTTCGACTAGTAAGAACCGACACACTAACAAAGGATATTACTGTATCCCGCTACTGCAGAATAATACGTCAACAATAAAACATAAACGAGAGAAAAAAACGAAAATAGCTTAAATTGCAAAGGAAATGCGCGATATACAATGACGACACAAGTGCTCATGCAAGCGTCTGCCGATTGAAAATGTGTCAAAGGCTTTAGGAATACTATGCAGTGCTTCATAACAACAAATTGCCTCCAATGAGCGTGTAGTCGCAACTGTTTACATTCGATTTGTTTTAGCAGTTAACGCGCGGGCTCATGCGCATGCGCAGTAGAGTCACGTTTGAGTAGTAGATTCTCCCGATTCTGTCAACAGGAATGTGGCTGTTGGCTGTGCAAGCAGTCGCAGCAAGCAGCTAGATACTTCCGGGAAAAGGGGGCGCCTAATTCATATTCCTGAGGGGGAAAAACACTTGTTTCACAAAGCACCTAGCATCCAGCGCACATTTGCCTATCAATTAGTCATATGATTTTGAAACGCTTCTCTGTTGGTATTTGAACACATTTTAAGTTGATTTCTGAATGAATCATAAGCTGACTTTTGAATGCATGCATAGTGTACGTGATGTCTCTGTCAGGAGAATCCTCGTCGCATCTAGAAATAAACTTTCCACAGACAGAAGGGGACGGGGCTATATTAGCTGAGTGGTGTAAAGCCGAATGGATGAATGGCAATCGCTGTCTGATTATGTGGCTGATTGGGTGTGGGAATGGTCAGCGTTGTTATAATTACTAGCGAAATCCATAGATTCATACTATCAGAATGGAAATAAACGACTGACAGGAGTAACAGGTGAGAAAGATTATGTATTATCTTCTCCGTGTGTCCAAGAAAATGAAGTTTTGACAGAAAATGTTTGGCCAGATCGCTACACTAGTAAGGACCGGTAGTACAGTCCCCGGCTACCAGCCGCTTAAGTTCTATTATGGAAGTAACGCGGAAAACGTGTGGTACGAACACGTAACAACGAATAACCGGAAAATAATTGCGGGAGAACTAAACCAGTGATTCTGGCAGGGTTAGTGAAGTTAATCGGCGAGCAAATTTTGACAGTGGCAGCAATAGCTACAGAATTGGTGATGACAGGATTGTTTGTTAGAACGAGGACGGAGAAGAAACGAGGACATCACTCAAATTATGGAAGAATAAGACGGTTCCAAATTTATATAAAAATTTCGTAATGCTAGTTTTCGATGTCATGCTAGAGAAGCTGGTGCATATGAATGAAACGTGAAACTATTTCCTTTTTGCTTGTAGTAGGCCTAATAGGCATTTGATATTGATACTTATTGGATTATATTCTGTCGTGTTATAAAAATGACCATTTGTGCCAAAGCAGTCTCGTTTGTTTGGTGTGTTATAAAATTGATGCCGTATTAGAAAGGCCTATTTTGTTTTATCTAGCAGACAGTGACAAAATAGACGTAATCAGATCGAGAAACCACACCAGTCTTGGGTATTATTTGTATTAACAGCTTTTTCAGTATTAGATAACTACATTTCGATTTTCCAAGTAGCAAAACGTTGACAAACTTTGATGAGGTAAAAGATTCTTTCACAGAAAGGAAAACACGCCATGTAAAGCTGTAGCAAGATTAGAGAGAAAAAAATGCTAGGAGCTAAGGTTTGAAGAAATGTGTAATTTCTTGCTTATCTCTTGTCAGTACTGGTTTTATATATCCTGTATTTAATTTATGACACACAAAACAGCAAGTTATTAACTAATGGGCAATGAAGAGTTCAGATTTTCAAAGAGTTCTTGTTCTCTCGATTACAAATAATCCCATCCGCTATTAATTGCGAGATTTTTTTTTTTTTTTTTTTTTTTTTTTTTTTTTTAAAAAAAAAAGAGAGGCAGGCTGCCAAACCGGCCGACTGGGAGCAGGAGAGGCACCACAGGACATTTCAATTTCCACTCTTATGAATATAGTTTGGACGTGCAGTAGAAAAATGCTTTATGAAGAGGCATGGAAGTGCACTTGGGCATACTTAAGACCAAATAATATGTCTTACATTTCCTCGAATACATACGTTTTATGTTTCAGACTTTTCAGAAAGATGTGCGCTACGAGATGAACATATTTTGAAAATTCGATTTTTTTTAGTATTGATCTGGTTCGCAAATGTCGTAGATCCGGGGCTGATGCGCAGAGCAATCTGAGCAGTAGTGGGTAGTCTCCACGTGACCCGTGTTTACGTTCAGTGATTTTGCTCTTTCCCCTTCGCTTACTCTCTCGTCAAATGAAAACAAAACGGATATCCATGGCCGGGAGCTATCAAGTGAATTAAAACACATTCACATAATTACTAAAGGCTGAAATATGTCATTAGTTTCATATTTTATTTCCACCTTTCTGACAGTCAAGCATTAATCGCCTTGCGGAACAATGAAGTTACTTTTGTCTGTTTGCTAAAGAAATCTGACTTTTGCTAATCTTTTCCGCAGAGGCAGTCAATGTATCTGAAACGAAATGTTTAATTCCACAGTACATTTTCAACTGTTCGCTGCATTTCAAGTGCACGTTTTCATTTTCTAGCATGTATGGCATTATGCCATAGTAAAGAACCAAACATGATATAATACAGTACTGGTGCTCCAAGAAAATTTACATCCTGAAAACCACACTTAAAAGCTTAATATCAGGTCGGGGTCTACGGTACTTCATTGGGAATCTGGACATACGAGTGTGCCTTTAAGTATGCACTTTAAATGTGCACATTTTAATATGGTTCACGAAATTCCGATGCTCTTGCAGTATCATCTTTCATTGATGATCTTTTACACGTACGTACATACGGGCTTCCTACGTCATGATACCTACCCAAGCGCGGTGTCGCCTGTTACCTGAGCTCTCTGGCAACTGCTGAAACGAACCTATTTATAACAGGTCGCGGGAAAATATTACGATTGGTGGTTTGAAAAGCGTTACTTTCAAAGTAAATATCCTTTTACGTAAGTTGAACTACGTACAAGAATGGACCGTGAATTTATTAAATCACAAAGCGTTTGACTCTCATTTAAAAATCAGATGCCTGATGACGAGCCATTTAGAAGCATTTCGAACCCTCGAACCCTGAAGATCAGACATTTATGTCATTATTAAAAATTTTACAGGCACATTTGTATGATATCTCTTAAAGTGTAACACGCGCAAAAAAGATCAACAGTATATGCGAAAGCTTAGCTTCTCTTGCAGCTTGAGACCAATATTTTATGTGAAAGCTTTGCTTTTCTTGTAACAACACTATGTATATTAATTTAAACTATTAACTTTCCCTGTTTGGCGCTCTACTTAACACTGATGTTGCTATTGGCTGACTACATCACGTGTCCTATGCTCTGAATATCCTCTGTCATCGGCTGACGAGATCACGTGACATGAGTTACGAACGGCTTACAAAAGCGCATCGAAATCTCGGTTTCAATGGTTCGGAAAGTAACATGCGGTGTTTGGTGGATTTTCTAATGTATGTTTTCGTAATACGAAAATACGCAGTGTACATGTTGCTGCACATCAAAGATATTTCCAAAACGTGTCTTTTTCTCTGAGTTTCATTTTCTAAAGTGCCGGGAAATTGTACGCCCGTGTACAAAACCATAACCATTCAAGGGAGTGATAGGGGAAAATATACTGTCATCCGGGAGAAAGTGTGTTTTTAACCGGGAAATCCGGGAAAAATCCGGGAATTTTTTTTCCTTGTCCACGTAGACACCCTGTATAAATGCGGTGAACCTAATATTTGGGCTACATAAAATGGTGGACGTCAGCTTCAAGTTTGTGACGTAATGGCAACTCCCTTCTTCTTCTTACTTCCGTGTGACTAAATAACGTGTCCTACGCTCTGAGTACGGCTGGCAAGATCACGTGACACGAGCTACGATTGGCTAACAAAAGCACATCGCAATCCCGATTTCGGTACTTTGCGGAAACCGACATACCGTGTCTGTTGGAATTCGAATTTATACTTTCGTAATACAAAAATATGCAATGTGCGCATTGCTGCACATCAGAGATCTGCGCTAACCTACTTTTTTTTCTGCTTTGTATAGTTTTTTGAAGTGCTGCAAAGTTCTACGTCGTGATGTATAAAACTTTAACCTTTTGAAGGATTGATAAGTTTTACAGTTCTGAGGAAAAGTATGATGTCACTTAACCAGGGAAAAGTGTAATTTTAATTGTGAAGTCCGGGAATTACTTTTTTCTGTCCGTGTACAGACCCCATTATGAAAGGAGAATGTGAGGAGGCCAAATACACGGTTATTTTAAATGTGCTACAGTTTTACTGCGTCTCAGTAAAAAACTCGGGCTGGTGCTCCCACCAGGATCCAGCACGCGGGCCCCCGCTTCGCACGCTCCCCCCTCGGGCTGGGGACGCCGCAGCCGCAGCCGGCCGCCGCCTCCTCCCCCGCAGAGTTGCACCGCCCGCGCAGCTTGCCGGCCGGCTACGGGTCGGGCGCCAGTGAGCGGGCGTCGCCTGTGGGCGGGCGGCCCTCGGGGGGCGCGGGCTCGTCGCCGGCGACTCCTGCGGCGGGCCCGTCCCAGCAGCAGCGGCAGCAGCAGCAGCAGCTGATCGTGCAGCGCCACATACAGCAGCAGCAACAGCAGATCCTGCAGCAGGAGGTGAGAACGCCCCGTCCTTCGATACGCCACTCTCAAATATGATGATTGATTTAACTGACTCTGCTCTGTCCCCAGTGATACATTTAGGGTTACTGAAGGGAACCCCACCCTGTCTATCTAACCTGTGTTAATTTAGGCAAGTATTAGACAGGGGGGGGGGGGGGGGAGGGGACTATTTGATGCAGGACCTTAATATTCTTACTGTATGTTACATGATGCTAATAGAGTCAACTGTGCTAAAATCTACTTTATCCATTTTATAGTTTTTAAGAAATACTTTTTTAAATTTATTAACAAAAAATATAAAGTTTTTTCTGCAGAAAATATTTTTTTGAGAACTTCCTAATGGGGGAATATTAATGAATGTAATACCAGAGGTGGCCTTTTATGTTAGGCAGAGTCTCTGAAAATTTCATTCATTTATTTGTGATAATAGGGCATATGTACTGAAAATTTTACTTTGCGGGAAATTGACTTTAAAGAAAAAACTTTTGAAATTTGTTACTTACAGTTAATTAAAACTGTCCTGCTGCATTTGATGGCCCGTCTTTGGCTTCTCGCAGGTCTTCCAGCTTCTTTTTCTCCTTCCTGGATATTTGTCTCGTCTTCTTGGCCATATTAGATGCAGACCTGTCTGCATCGGCTATCCTCATTTTATCGCACTGTTGCAGCCCTGTGATCGTATTTTCACCAGGATTAATTCCCAGCTTTTTCAGTACCCAACACTTTACAGTATTACCACAATTGAATGTAATAACAGTGTCACGAACTCCTAGTTTCATTGTATGCGTGCCTACAAATACAGTTTTAGGAAGGTGGTTCCAAATTATGCTGTTGTGAAACATTCATTTGGGTTCTGTGTCTGCCCATGCAGACATTTCCTTAGAAGGTCAGGATGAGCCAAGTCTCTGAAAATAGGTTTAATTGCTATAATAACAGCAGCAGGAAGAGGATGCTGGTGAGAATAAGATTCTCCAATTGCCTGAGTGCTATTGTATTTGCACCACGAATTTTCTCCTGATGTTCACAATCCGTGACATGTTTATCATCAGTAGAGGACTTAATGGAAGAATATGGCCCAAACATATCTCTTCATTGCATCTAGATTTTCTTTATTTCTCCTAATTGCCTGCCCATAGTATACCTGCAAGTTTTCTATTTCAGTTTTAGTTAACTGACCCTGTCCGGTCAACAATTTTCCATCTTCTAATTTTTTTGCCCTCATATCAACAGTTAGTTTTTTCAGTCTTGTTCCCAAATGTTTTTTAACATGGCCTACACATTCTATTTTGCTAATAACGGCATCTCCATATGCCTTGGAGTTGACAGTGGGTGACAGAAAAGTGGGTGTGGCACATAAACACACGTGGTAGGAAAATGCTCTTTAAATGCTCAAAAAATTTTTTTTCACCAAATTCCTTTTCAGAGTACTTATATATTTTTTTTTACCGTCCTGAACCACAGTGTGGTGTCTTTAATAGTTTTGCACTTCATTTAAAATGTGCTCACCACCAGTGAATAATGTGAAAAACTTGTTTTGCACTGTGTTGTCAAACCCTGAAAAGCTTAAGGAAATATCATCCAGCTTACACCTGTATGCATGCAAGTGTGAAGGTAACGACCGAGGTGAGTCATTAAAGTGCCGGACTGGCATTCGGAAGGAATCGAGCCCCGCCTGGCCGTGACGACTCGGATTCTTCTGGGTTTCCCCAAATCGTTACGGCAAATGCCGTGACGGTTTTTTTAAAATCACACTGCCAGTTTCTTTTCTCCGCCAACACGCTGCCTGAGCTCACGTAATGTCTATAGTGACCTCGCCATCAATGAATAGCAGATGGCAGAATCAAAACATCGAGGATCCGGAACTCTGTTATTGGAAACTGAAAGAAATTGACTTTTCGACCAAAAAATAAGAACTGCTACAGGTTCAACCAGCTGTGCTCCCAATGTTCTCGATTTCTTGACGGGTGCTCAGTGAGGCTGTGCGAATAATGTGTTTCTGTGTCTTTTACACCTCTGAGGAGGGAAACAGACTTATGAAAATGGGGCAAAGCTAAGTCCATTTCAGAAGTGAGGTTTTCTGACGTTTCAGGGGTGGGGGGAATAATCTTTTTGGATTAGCAGATTTTTTTTTGTGATATGCAGTCTTTCGGTTATGATTTTATGGAAACTGGTCTGTAAAACTATTTATTCTTTCAATTATTATATTCTTGCATCATCATTTGATAATGATTTGTCTGTCTTTTCTGCATTAGCTGTTGCTATTACAGTGATCAGAAATTACGTAAGCCGTTGCACATATTTTTTTAAAAAAATAGAATTGTCAGTACCAAGTTCTCTGAAAAGTGATCGAGTGAAAGTTGTCATCCAGATTCCCGTTACGGGAGGCGGCAGGAAATCGAACGAAATGAAAACGCATCCCGACAGGCGTTCTCGTGCCGGTCTCGAGCCACACCGACACTAGCCAAACTGTAGTGTCGTACGGAAAATCTCGTCCTCTCGTATTCTAACACTCCATACCGGAACGTCAACAGCGAATACGAGTAGAGGCAGTGTCTTACGGTAAGTCTTGTCCTCTCGTATTCTAAAATCCGTTCCGGCCTCCGAGAGTGTCGAGAGCGAATACGAGTAGAGGATTTCTCAGATCTCGGACCGTCCGTAGCCGATAGGTGAGAAGCTCAAACGTAATCCTCCACGCTCCGCACCCAGATGTGCCACTCGTCTTCACAATTTGGAATTAACTCTTCTGCCCGTACAGGAGAGATGTCGTTCCGAGTCACAGTGGGAACGTGTGTGTTCGCAGCAGCTGCAGCATGAGCAGCAGAACGCGCTGGCCACGCTGCAGCAGCGCCAGCAGCAGCTCTCCCTGCAACAGCGCCACCAGCTGCTGCAGCAACAGCAACAGCAGATGCTGCAACGCCAGCAGCAGCTCCTTCTGCTGCAACAGGGAGGTGAGTGTCATCATTTAGCAGTACATTTTAGGGGTCAGAATGTATTTCCACTGTTATCCAGACAATATTGAAATGGCCAACATACTATTTATTTATCTGACTCCAAGAAGACAAGACTTTTATTCAGAGTTAAGATAATTAATGTGGGATATGTTGACCCTTTTGCTGCTACGGATGAGCTCTTTGCATTCTGCGCTGAGGCCGCTTTCTTATGGCTGTACTGGTGGCCGAATGGTGGTGCCCGGGCTGAGAGACAGCGGTCCGGCCGATAGTACTTGCTGACACATTTTTCACAAACTGTTGGGTTAAAAAATTTTACTTTTTTCACATTGTACAGTCTGTTATCTTCACCCAGTAAGGAACGGTATTTGTTTTTGTTCGTCCTCGTACTTACTGCACTGCATCAAATTAAGTTAAACATTGCGTGAAATTTTAAAGAGTTTACAGGTATAAAAACACATTTTCTGTTGTCGATTTTCACTCATCCATTTCAATGAATGAAATGTAGATAAGATACCAAAAGTGTATTTAAAATTGAGAGCTGAACAATCTCTCTTTTTCTTTCTCAAGTTATTAGGTTTCGTATCCGACGGAAGGTCAGGCCCAGTGTGCCCAATTCTGTCTGTGCAGACGTGGTTGCTGTTATGAAATACTTATCGTCTGTGTTTGAGAAAACCATTAGGTGGAAAAAAAAAATTTATACGTCTTACAGTCTGATATCTTCGCTTGATAAAGAACTGCACTTCTTTATGCCATAGTTGCTGTGCTGCATCAAATTAAGAAAAACTTCGTATGAAATATTTTGCAGAGGTAAAAATGCATCACATAAACTTTAAATTTTACATACGGTTAATTTTCTCTCGTACATTGCAAGAAATGAAATGTAGAGCAAATATCAAACTTTTTTTTAAAGTTGAGAACAGAATGATATCTTATATCTTCTCGAGATACTCAGATTTATATCCGAAGCACTGTCCTGCACAACGGACCACCCACAGCCTTGTGCGTCACAAATCACGTAATCGTAACAATTGTCCTATCTTGTAAACAATTCGAGATGTCGAACGAGGTTTTCTACGAGTGATAGCACAAAATTAGGCACCTACGTTGTATGACGAGTACTCCAAATGGAAAATGCCGTAATGACTCAGGGTGTATACGACCCGGGAGATCCGGGAAATACCCGGGAATTTTTTTATCCGGGAGAAAACCGGGAAAAACCCGGGAATTTTTTAGAATTCCGGGAATTTTTCGTTGTTTTAATTTTCAGTTAGTTTTTTGTAATTTTGACTGGTAAGACCCGATACTCCAACGAAGAATATTACTGTATCCCGCTACTGCAGAATAATGCTGCAGCAACAATATATGAACGGGAGAATAAAACCTAAATTGCAAAGGAAATGCTTCATATATATAAAAACAGTGCTCATACAAGCGTTTGCCATCAGCAAAATGTGTCAAAGGGTTTAGGAAGACTATGCAATCCTTCGTGACTACAAATTGCCTCCTATGAGCGTGACGTCACAACTGCTTACATTCTATTCATTTAAGCAGTTACGAGCGGGATCATGCGCATGCGCAGTTGAGTCGCTTCTGTGTACAGAAATGTCGCTGTTGGTTGTGTCCGCAGCAAACCAGGGTATCTGAACCAGGCGGCAATTTTGGTGGTGAGGGGGGCAAATTCGTATACTTGAGGGGGGAAAAAACCTTGTTTCACAAAGCACGCTAGTCTATCGATTATTCAAATGATTTTGAAATGCATCCCTGTTGCTTTTTAACACATTCTAAGTTGATTTATGAATGAATCATAAGTTGCTTTTTGAATGCGTGCATAGAGTACATGATGTCCATGCCAGGGGAATCCTCGTCGCATCTAGAAATAAACTTTCCTGCAGACAAAAGGTGACGGCGCTATACGAGCTGAGCGGAATAAAGCCGAACGGGTGAATGCCGTTTGTTTATGTGATTGATTGATTGGGTATGCGAATGATCAGCGTTGTTATAATTACTAGCTACGTCCATAGATTCAGACTACCAGAGTGGAAATAAACGACTAACAGGAATAACAGGTAAGAAAGATTACGTATTATCTTCTGGGTGTATCCAAGAAAATGAAATTTAAACAAAATTTTTGGCCACGTCGCTACAGTAGAAAGGGCAAGTTGTACATTTCCCGGCTAGCAGCCCCTAAGTTCTATTCTGGGAGTAGCGCGGAAAACGCGTTGAACGAACACGTAATAACGCCTAACCGGAGAATAATCGCTGGGTAACTAAACAGTTGATTCTGGCAGGGTTAGTAGAGTTAACCGGAGAATGAGCTTTGACAATGGTAGGAATAGTTACAGAATTAGTGATAAGATAGTTTGTTAGAACGAGGAAGGAGAAGAAACGGGGACATCACACAAATTATGGAATAATATATGACGATTCCAAATTTATACAAACATTTCGTACTACTACTACTTTTCTATCTCGTGCTTCAAAAACTGGAGCGTATGAATGAAATGTGCAACCATTTCCTAGCATAAAGCATTTTGCTTGTAGTAGGCCAAATAGGCATTTCATATTGTTACTTCGCGAATTATATTCTGTCGTATTATAAAAATGACCATCATTACCAAAACATTAGAAAGGCCTGTTTTCTTTTGTCTAGCAGACAGTGACAACATAGACGTAATCAGACGTAAACCACACCAGTCTTGGGTACTATTAGTATTAACTGCTTTTGCAGTATTAGACAACGGCATTTAGGTTTTTCATGTAGCAAAACGTTTGACGAACTTTGATGAGGTAATAGATTCTTTCGCAGAAAGGAAAGCACACCATGTAAAGCTGTAGCAAGATTAGAGAGGGAAAAAAAAAGAACGCTAGGACTTAAGGATTGAAGAACTGTGTACTGTCTTGCTTGCCTCTTGTCTTACCTGGTTTTGTGTATCCTGTATTTCATTTTATGTCACACAGAACAGCAAGTTATTAGCTAATAGGCAATAAAGAGTCCAAATTTTCGGAGGGGCTCTTGTTCTTCCGGTTACAAATAATCCCATCCACTATTAATTGAGGGGGGGGGGGGGGGGGGGCGGCATGATGTAAAACCGGTCGACTGGGAGCAGGAGAGACACCACAGACATTTTAATTTGCACTGCCCTGAATATAGTTTGATGGCACCCAGTACAAAATATACACATTTGAGTTCCACAGTGCGAAGTACAGTGACGTGTGGTAGAAGAATGCTGTGTGAAGAGGCGTGGCACTGCCCTTGGCACACTTAAGACCAAATAACATGGCTTACATTTCCTCGAAGTTATATGTTTTATGAATCAGACTCTTCAGAAAGATGTGCACTACAAAATGAACATTTTTGAAAATTTTTTTTTTTTTAATTTTTGCGTCCTATCTCAAATGCTCGATCGTAGATCCATGTGATCTGTGTTTACATTTAGTGATTTTTGCTGTTTCCTCTTCGTTTACTGCTCTCACGTCAAATGGAAAGAAAGGTGATTTCTGTGGCTGGGGGCTATCAAGTGAATTAAAATACATCCACATAATTATCGAAGGCTACAGTATGTTGTTAGTTCTAGATCTGATTTTATTTCCACCTTTCTAATAAATCAAGCATTAATCGCCTTGCAGAACAATTAAGTTATTTTTGTCACTTTGCTAAAGAAATTCTGCTTTTATTTATCTTTTGCGCTGAGGCAACCAGTTTGTTTCAAACGAAGTGTTTTATTCCACACTATTGGCTAGTTTCAACTGTTCACTGCATTTCAAGCGCACGTTTTCATCTTCTACCACGTATGACATTATGCCATAATAAAGAAACAAACATGAGACAATACAGTACTGGTACTCCAAGAAAATTTACATCCTGAAAACCACACTGAAAAGGTTAATATTAGATCGAGGCCTACTTCGCTGGGTATCTGGACATACGAATGTGCACTTTAAAGCGAATTATTCATTTCAGTATGATTCAAGAAATTCCGACTTTCGTGGAGTATCCTCTGATGTCTTGTTTCTGTTATGACATAATGCAAGATCTTTAAATGTTTTACTCATATGAACGTACGGGCTCCCTACGTCATCGTAGCTGCGCAAGCGCGGGGATGCCTCTTATGTGGCATTCTCTGGCAACTGCTGGAACAAATCTATTTGTAACAGATCTCGGAAAATATTGCGAATTGTCGTTTGAAAAGCGTTGTTTTCAAAGCAAATTTCCTTTTGCGCAAATGAATTATGTGCGAGAATTTACGATGAATTTCTTAAATCACAGAGCGTTTGACTCTCATTTAAAAATCAACTCTTTAATGACAAGCCATTTAGAAGAATTTCGAGCCCAGATGATCAGAGATTTATGTTGGTATTAAACATTTTACTGGCAAATTTATGTGATGCCTTAAAGTGTAAAACGCGCAAAAAAGATCAACATTATACGTGAAAGCTTCTCTTGTAGCTTATTAATCTTCGCGACAAATATTAAATATGAAAACTTTGCTTTTCCTGCGAAACAGTGTCTATTAATTTAAACTATTAACTTTTCCTGCTTGTGTGTTTGCGCTACTGTGATGCTGTTGGCTGACTACATCACGTTACCTACGCTATGAATATCCGCTGTCATCGGCTAGTGAGATCACGTGAAGTGAAATGATCTATGACTGGCTTACAAAAGCGCATCGCAATGTCTATTTCAATGTTTCGAAAAGTAACATGCGGTTTTTGGTGCAATTCGAATTTATACTCTCGTTATACAAAAATATGCAACGTATATGTTGCTGCACATTAAAGAACTTCCCAAAACGTGGTTTCCTTCCCAAGTTTCGTTTTCTAAAGTGCCGGGAAATTCTAAGCCGCTGTATAAAACCATAACCATTCAAATGATTGATAAATTTTACTGCTCCGAGGAAAAGTATACTGTCACTTAACACGGAAAAAGTGTATTTTCGCCCGGGAGAAAGTGTATTTTTAACCGGGAGATCCGGGAAAAATCCGGGAATTTTTTTTCCTTGTCCACGTATACACCCTGTGACTACAACCGAGTTAGGATGAATGGGCATAGACAGAGGTGTATGTTGGCAACACACAATATCCTATTTCATAGCATATTCTACAGCATGATAGTCATGACCTTAGTGCCTTTTTCACCAGACATGCCATCTGGATTCTTCCCCCAGACACGAGTTTCTCACAACTCCACAGGTGGGAGTGGCATTACGTGTCCTTGGTTTTTGCCATGGCCTTAATTTATGCTAATTTCTTCAGCTTCAGAATTTTTTCTTAGTAACTATTCCTCTTGTCTCTTCCATTTAAATTTCTATATCATTCATTTTCTGACCTGTATGTTTTTTCCAACCCCCTACCTCCATCTGCCTACCCCATGTAATGCACGTAGTTCTCTGCTCTTATTGACTCTTGCACGATGTTTTGTTAGTGATGTCTGTCTCGCTTATTACTATATCTTCCACCTTTAAGCACTCAGGTTTTCAAATCTCATCTGATGCCATCCCCATCAAACAGTCTTCCTTCTCATCTCATTCGGTAAGTGTCCCCTGAACCAGGATTTGGAGTGACATTACCTTAACTCTTCCCATTTCTTAAACCTCGCCAGTCCTTTTCGTTCATTCCTTTCCCTTTATCCCTTCTGCCAGAAGAGAAGCCACTGGCTCTGAGAGAGCTTGCACATTTCCCCAACTTTTGTATGTATTTTCTCCTGCTGCTACATGATGTGTAGATTTTCTATCTACCAATTACGTTACATTTTTGAAGTTTATTTATGTATGTAGTTAATGACACATTACATAACTGAAACACAAAATATTGTACGTTTATTCCTCAGCAGCAAACTGAATAAGTTAGCAGACAGTAAGGAACAAATGATGACGTACAAGAAGAAATTCGTTTGTGTGTTAGGAATTTTGCTAAAAAGGCAGGGTCTCAACATAGCATAATGAAGTAACAAGTACAATACAGAACGAACTTGGAAGACAGATGACTAACACTGATAAATATAGCCAGTGTGGTATCTGCAATCAACCCTTCATTTGCTGTCAGTATATATGTGTGTACACAACATGTAGGAACTTCTGAACCAAATATGCAGAACACCTAAGAGTATTAAAAAGTAATAGCTCCTCTCAACATTTGTACTCCATGTAATGGCATAGAATCTTCACTCAGCAAACATGGAAACAAGTTTGAAAATTCTTAAAACTAACAATAGCCTGCACCCAAAATTAACAACTGCATCCAAAATTAACAAAAATGGAGAAGCATCATGCAGAAAAATCTATAGCATAAGGAAAATACATACTAAATTAACAGGCATCACTCTGTACTAAAACACTATTTGCCACAATAGACCAACTGTGCAAATACACCCCCTCCTCCTCTCTCTCTCTCTCTCTCTCTCTCTCTCTCTCTCTTTCACACACACACACACACACACACACACACACACACACACTAAATGTCCTGAATGTTAATAACACTTGGAAATTTGCATGTCATCTTTCAAATAAATGCTCAACATAACAATTAACATCATACAGTCGCAGTAACAACATGCTAGATGACAATCTACTGATTTTGTTATAAAATAAATGAAATTGCACATGCAAGCCTCAAAACTCTTTTAATAAATATAATAAGTGTCTTAACACATTGGAAATGATGAGTATCACAGCTACAGAATAAAAAATTGTCTGTAACATGCTAAATAACACGATTTTTATATCGGAAATGGCGAAAAGTGGAAGAATAGAAACTGTTTTGTTGTTTGCAGATGACTGAATGTAAAATTTGTGGTAGTTACAAAGCTACCAGCATAAAATAACTTCTTATTGTCATGTAAGGTATGTCTAAAATTATATAAATATTTGTTTTTCAGATTAGTATTCCAGGCATAATTAATTCAAATGTTCCTGCACCATAATCATTATCAGACTGGACAATTAAAAACATTCCACTGAAGATAGCACTAAAAGTGCTGAAACATTTTAGGGTAGAGAAAACCTAAAGAAACGACGTCTTGCAAAAGGCGGAGTGTGTTGGTTGGTTGTTTTGGGGAGGAGACCAGACAGCGGGGTCATCGGTCTCATCGGGTTAGAGAAGGACGGGGAAGGAAGTCGGCCGTGCCCTTTGAAAGGAACCATCCTGGCATTTGCCTGGAGAGATTTAGGGAAATCGCGGAAAAACCTAAATCGGGATGGCCGGATGCGGGATTGAACCGTCGTCCTCCCGAATGCAAGTCCAGTGTCTAACCACTGCGCCACCTCGCTCGGTGCGGAGTGTCTCTCCAAGGTTTTATACTTATACAAAGCATATTAAGATCTGCCTAAAACAGGTCACACTATCTATTGTAGACAGTTGTAGCAAATTCTTAGGTAGATTGAACTGTAAGGCACTGACATGCAAATAGCTTTTCATCAGACACTGCAAGAAGTTGCTGAGCTAGTGTTTTTCTGTATCATAATATAAGACCCACTGATTTCGTAGTCGTCACACACCGTCTCATACTTGCTTTAAATTAAGAGAAAAAATTACTTATTATGTCCAATGCCTTCATTTGGATAATTTCACTAGTAATCTGGGAGCCTTTGGCGGATTTCTCTCACATTTGCTTGACACTTCAGTACTCCGATTCCTGCAACACTCTCCGATTGGTCTTGCAATCTCTGATTCATTGTCCTTCAGCTGGTGCCACATCTGAAAATCTTCTTGTGTGTCATAAATTTTATTCGTGCTGCTCAGTTTTCGTCACCTCCGACTCACAAGTAACTGTCAACTTGAAATTAATGTTTCATTGTCTGTGTAAACAAATCGTGAATTGCAAACTTGTAGATCCACATTTCCAAACTGCCTCAGCTGTGAGTTGCATCCACTATCAGTCGCTACTGTTGTCTGGTCCCATCATTTGGCCTAACTGGTATCACTGCCCGATGTGCCATACTTCTGAAATCGTCAAGTTAAATCTGCTTATGACCTCGAGTACCGAAGCTTCGCCTGTGAATGTAAAACTAACCCTGCATTACGCAATCTAAAAATGTTGACCTCAGGAGGCAAAGCTTTATCTGTGAATTAAGGTGGTCCTGTATTTTTTGAGTGCCAAATTTGTGAAAAACTTTGTCTCATAGTTCGGTCAATATGACACATTGCAGTATTGTTTGCACATGTTTATCTAAATTTGTGTTGTGTATTTGTTCTTGATGAGAAAACGTCTTGTATTTTACCTAGATGTTGTAGAGGTACAAACCTAAACTAGTATTAAGTCCTTTAAACAGAGAGGAACTAAAGAAACCAGGTTTCTGCCACAGGTAAGTGTGCCATAACAATAATATGCAAAACTGACCCGTGACCATCTTGTAAAAGACTCTGTAAAGGTTTACGTATTTTAACTACAGCACCACAGTATATTCATTAATTTGTGCAATTTTCTGTGAGTTACTGGCAACAGTATATAATAAATAACTCTGCATCTAATACATTAAATGAAAATAAACCTTTGTTACTTACGATTGTAATTTACTTCCCTTCAAAACAAGTGAATATTGATGCTGCCAAATTCTTTGATCACTTCTCTAACGATATAACATGCCTGACATATAGCTAATCTAAATTTATAGGTCAGCCTAAAATGTTTCATATGCAGAACTTCTATTATGTAGACAAATTTTGATTTAGAAACTTGTGGTGTATATAGTGCCAAAGTATTTAGTGGGTGACTCAGTGCGGTTAGTTGTCACTTTTTATATAAACTCAAATATTAATGTTAGTCATCTTAAGAACCCGAGGTAGTGGTCATTATGTTTATTTAGCGTACAATGTACGACAAAATGACGTTAATACACAGCTGTGCATTTTGAGACAATAGCTCTGTTCTTCCCGCTGTCCACATTTATGTGATACGTTCAGTACAAATATCTACAGCTGTACTACAAACATTATGCACGGTCACCTCTAAATGATAAGTACACAATTATATGATAAAAAGGGAACTGTACTGAGCAGCTCATAAATTGATAACGGAAGTAGTAAACCCAACTGTTCACCGTGCAGTCGAAGTTGTGAGCAGTCGACTGGTAAGGAGTAGTGACAGTTCCTGGAAGGGCAGAACTCACCACAGAAGTGTCACAGGTGGCAGTCCGGCCCCGCCACCGCAGAGCCCGACGACTCCGTCCCCACGGCAGCAGCTGACCCCCCAGCCCAGGGTGTCCGGCAGTCCGCAGGGTGCGGAACACCCGCCCACGCCTCAGCAGCAGCAGGATCGGCAGCACGACGGCGACGGGGGAGGTGGAGGCGGAGGTGGGGGTGGAGGGGGTGGCAACCCGCACAACCCTCTGAACCCCATCCCCATTCTGAGGTTGTTTGGCCGCTACGGCACTTTCAAGCTCGGCCTCCGCGGAGGATCGCCGATGTGGGGGTGAGTGGCCAATTCTGTGTTTTCACTACAAATTCCGTATACTCTAGATTTACCCTGTCATACAGCAGGAAATGTGTCGGCGTTAATGTCCGAGAACAGTGTGGTGTAACCAGCTCGTCACAGTCAATATATCCTCGAATACAGTGGGGAATTTGCGTTCTTGCAATTTGGAGGATGTTTAGCTGAGAATTTTGGAACTGTCGTGCACGTTGTCCTACATCAGTCCGAACCTCGTACAGACCGTTTTGCAGTGGAGGATGCTCCTGTTGCCAAGTGAAGGGATGTGTCTCGGGTGAAGGAACTTTGTTTTAGACTGACAGATTGTCTCTCGACAAGATCTTCTCAAAAACTGAAATTCTGGGCAGAAATACTAATAACGGGATGCCGTAGGCTTGGCAGATGGCGAGAGATTCTGGGAACTGGTAGGAGAAGACAGAACGATCGGAAACATTTGTTTACTGTTGCTGTGTATTCGTACTTTCTGCTTTTGTGAATTATTGAATAAATGAAAATAATTTCTGTTGTGTTGTAGAAATGAGGAAAGAGATGAGAAGTGACACTGCCAATATTTGGGAGAGTAGCTGAATTGTTTTGTACAGGTGAAGTTATGCTGCTCTGTACTGGGCCTCAGTCTTCGAACTAATTTCACTGTTGCAGCCCTGTCAGTGTTTGGATAAAAGTTCTGTGGGTACGTGACTCCCTGACAGTTAAAATTGATTCCCCTTCCTGGCCACTGTGGGAGATATTTGACAAAATCTGTGTTATCTTCTTCAGAACTCGAGTGGATAGTTGAAGAAACTGTGTTACACATTCTTGTGCAACTTCACAAATTTGAAGATAAGTGCCCGAAACAGACGTGGTGTACAAAATTGCGTAACACGGCAGGTACGGACAGCCACCGTCTACCGGCGCCGCCAGTGGGCGCGACAGTGGGAGCGGGGGCGGCGGCGGCAACGGAGGAGGCAGTTCGGCCCCCCCTACACGCGAGCAGCCGGACACGTCACTCGTCTGCGCCGACTACAACGATTTCGACGACGAGAGCTCGCACACTCCTCCATCTGCACCTGGCGAGAAGGATGCCACCCGGCCGCACACCTCGGTCACGGCAGAGGAGGTTAGTGAGCAGTCCTCATTGAAGTTCCCTTAGTGAGTCACCTCTGAGTTGATCTGCACGTAAAGATTGCATCTCTCTCTCTCTCTCTCTCTCTCTCTCTCTCTCTCTCTCTCTCTCTCTCTGTATCTCTGTTTCTCTTCCGATTTAAGAGAATTAAGCTTTGGGTATGCATTTTCACTGAGGTGATTTAGTGTAGGCTAGTTGTATAATATTGGGGGAAATTGATAATGTTTAGAGGCTGATCGTAATTTTAAAAAATGAAACATTTGATCATAAGCCATTCAGACGTAAATTGTAGTAAGACTGTGAAACTATGCAGATACTCAGAGATTAATATGTTTAATGCATGTAATGGTTCTGACAGCTGTATCTATGTAATTTTTATTTGTTTACAGCAGGACTTGCTGTAGTAGTAGTAGCAGTAGTACTAGCAGTAATCACAAATCTGTGAAAATTATGAACTATTAGTAAAAGAAATCAGAAAAACATAGAAAACTGCATGAAAAATTCAAACGGGATAAAGAGCCGTAGTTAATTAAACTTGTGTTCAAATACGTGATGGCAGACGAGTAGAAAATTCAGACGTATTTTGAGTGAAAAGTTCCAATATGTAGCGATGAGGAAATGGATATAAGTTGTCGAAGAAAGAAGAGGATAAGAAAAAGAAGGTTAAAAAATTGTTCCCGTCGATAAAAACTGATAACGTTTTCTGTCAAAGTAAGCGAGGAAGTTGACAAAAACTGTAAACTGCGATAAACGACGTAAACGTCCAATTATAATAAATAGAGACAGTTGTTAGTTGTGCCTCTATCTCTGAAAGTGAAATCAGTACTTCCACTAGTTAAGTTCTGCTTTACTGTTAGCCGGGGGATTTTGAGTCGCAACAGTTTCTTACTCGGCACACTGTGACAGCTCCCGGCCGGTCTCAAAAATAACCTTTTGTCGTACAGGGCAACGTGACGACTGCGACTCGAGTGTGGTGTCACATTTGTGTTGTCAGCGCACTCACTGTCGGCACTACAGAGACTCTTCACTCTGCACTGTACCGGTGGGAACACTACGATCCTCGGAGTGGCAGTGCCACCACCTGTACCCTCTACGTCGGTGACACTTCGGTGCCAGAATTTGACGGGTCTGTCTGCTACGACCTCGTCTGTGACGGCACTAGCCTTGTCCTCTTGTAAATTGGCGTGCAGACTCTCACTGCATTGTACGTATCTGCTCCTTCTCGGAGTGATTTAGTGTGGCACACGCTCGACATGTGCCGAAGTGTGATTAACGGTGTAATACGTGTGCCTCGGTAGTTTCAGATATCACTACCAAATTGTTACCTGCACTTTGTTGGCAGTGTTAGTACAGGAACTAAAACTGTTTCTGATTTTGTAATAAAAAACAATGGATTGTGTCACCCGATATTTTATTTAATGCTCTTTTTCGTGCCATTTTAACCATCCTGTAGGAACACACAATCATTTTACTTAAATTCCGTCTACGATTACGTGTTTCTAATAGTAGTTCTGTTCTGAACCTCTGTATGATGATATTCGGTCCACACTGTAATTGTTAAAGATAAATGCAGCATCTCGTAGTTGTAGGCTGCCGAATATAGGCCACGGTCCTCACAGAGAGGCTGGTTCGTAACTGGTATATTTGTATCCTACCACAGATCTCACACTCCTTATTTTGTTCATAAATTTTTCAGCTGAAACTAATTTCTCTTTTGTTATGTGTAATGAATGTGTAACATTAAAGCAGCAAAATTCTTATGGCCCATCAAATTCCTGACTTCAAATCCCTGTTTCACCAGTTGAACAGAAGCACTAACCACATAACTGAAGAATTGAGCTTTATCCCTTTCCTTTTAATTTTTTGTTTCTACACTTACCTTCCACAAATCGATAATTTACATCGATTTTCCTCGAACAGTTTCCATTTTTAAATAGCTGACAATTAAAAATACTGTGCACTTGTAATAATAAGTGAACATTTGAAATACGTCTGATTAGCAGCTACAATGAGTCATTTCCACAAACTTGAGGCAGCTTTAAATTCCTTCTGAAACACTTCAACATGAAATAAGTAAAAATAAAGACAATAATGTCAAAGTAATTCTGTCGTCACCTGCGACATAGTACACTCTTTTCCAATTCGAGTAATTCACTGTCGATTTTTAAATCGAAGGCGATAGTGAAATTTATGCTTCTCCGTCACAGCACAGAAGACATTCGTGTTCGTGACAAAATTGTAACTACATTTTCGCGACAGTTGACGCATTTCCAGTAGGGCATTGAACTTAACTGTAGCTGTCAGATTTAGGTGTAGAGGTCTCAGCACGACATTTCAGTAAACTAGTGCCGCACTCTAGAGGGGCACTCGACAGTCACACCCACCCGACGCCGATGCTGTCGCACCGCTAGCCGGCGAGACTCACGGCGGGCCTGTTTGGGAGCAGGAAGTCGCGTGCGATGCCGGTGCCGGGACGCCGCCGCCGCAACCGCAGACGCAGACGCAGCCGCCTCCCCGGGGGTCCGCGATCCCGTCGGTACTCGGTTCGAACGGTGACCTCCCGAGGGACAGGTCGGAGCTGGAACCTCCGGGAAGAATTGCCATTATAGGACCTCGCTCGGGTCCGGAGAAGATAGTGGCGACGACCGACACCCCCGAATCGCCGGATCAGGTTTGTGGACGCTGTCCGTGTACTCTGTACTGCCAGAATTTCGGTCTCGTGCTTCACGAGTCTGGAATGAAGGCTTACTACCTCATGTTGTCCTGTCATTTCTACTACCTCTGTCAACCTGTGGCTTCATTTCTGTTCTCTCACATGACCCAGAAGTGCTGGAGAGTACAGAGAGTGCACTGTGTCTTGTGTTCGCCCCATTTCACTTTCAGGAACGGAGATTGAGAAGTGTTTAATTTCGTGTTTCCTTGCATTCTGATAAACTTACACAGGTGAACGTAAAGTAACTTTTAATTTGTGATTGCAAATAACTTTTCTTTTAGTTTTTTTGTGAAATGTTCTGCAGTGCCATTTCAAATTGGACTGCCTCCCATTTCCTTTGTCCTCGTTTTGTATTCACTGTTCCCTCAACCTGAAACACAGCTTTAGAATAGTGCGGCCTCTTTCCTCATCGAACACAAGTGTCACAACATTTCACATTATCTCATCTAAAATTTGTATCGGTTAGTTCAGTCTCCATTCACTTTTACTCGTAAATGTATGTATTTGAAATTACATTCCAGCTATGGATTATTTTATTATTATTATTATATTCTTTCCTACAATTTCACGTAGAATGTTATATGTTGCAGTGGGAATTATGCAGGAGTTACAGAAAATTAATACACAATATTTTCATTTTGTCTCTACTTCCAACAAATTTCCCAATTATCCTTCAAGTCATTACAAATATCAGCTTTCTGCATCGAGCCATATCCAGTTGCCGTAGGCTTACGTGTAGAATGTGCAGGATAGATTCCTGTGTTCGAAATGATTGGCAGTGCTGTACAGATATGCCTCTATAAAGCAGTTCTGTCAGTTTGCACACTCGTACACATTTATTTTCTCCGTGTGCTTTACACGTAAGTTGTTTTTTGCAACTGTCTAGTTCACCTACAAGGACGGTCTGCCGATCTGTTAGTACTGTTCGGTTAGCCTCTGTTCACTTCCAATACGTTTAGAGGTTCGTATTTGTAATGCGGCTGTTTGTTGTGAGAATATCCGTAATTTGTCAGTGCAGATTCCCAATATACTATTTTTGCTTCTAAGGAGGTGCCAAACCCTGCGACCAGCTCAAACTTTGATACAGTAGCCGGAATTCACTCGAGAGTAACTCCCGTTAAAGGGATCAGATAACTACACCTCAATTCTCCAACACCCAGGTAGGCTGTCGACATGCAGATTTTGTTTTAGATCGTTGAAATTTTTGGACATTCAAAAATAACAAAAAGTTTTGTTTGTTCGTATCAGGCTTCCAGTGTAATGGTCGGTTTCCAGGAAATTGAAAAATTAGTGAGTCAGATTTGCTGCCAGTGTACTTGGCGACGGGACTGTGGCCGATCGGTTACTGTCTGGCATTAGAATTGCAGTCGGCTTAAGTGTGTGTGCATTCGAACAGTTCTTCTAGTGACAGTTTTTTACTCTTCACTCTTACGGCGAAAGCTGTCACAAAATTTGTGCATTTGGTATTCTAAGTAAAATAAATGCTGTTGTGAACAAAGATGAGAAATGATCGAAATACCAGCCTGCTGGCTGTATGAAGATTCTGTCTTTGACTCTGTTAAAACTTTCATTACACAGTTGCACACTACTCGGTACACGAGAGTGCCGTAAATGAACTGACACTGTCAGTTGCCAGCCCCAGGAATTCTCATTATATGCACGGTACACATCAACTTCAACTGCTGAGAGAAGTATAAACTCACGTTTGCTGTATATTGCAAACTGAGTGGGGAATATTTGTGTGCGTGTGTATAGGGAACTGGCTGCCAAGTGGTGCCGGCTAATTTTGCTGCCTTTGTTATGTGTACTATCAGAAATGCTATGAAGGGTTACAATGACAGGAAGAATATAAATGAGTCTTTGAAAAACAGGAACAGAGAAAGAGAGGGGGAGGTTCCAGTAGTAATTGATTCCATATTTTTGTTGCTTTTTGTCTCCATATTGCCTAAAAAAAGGTGGAGGAGAGCAAGGGAGGACAGGGAGACAGGAAAAAAGAAGAAAATACAGGGAATAGATATTACCATCACCTAGGCCAAAGCCTCTTTTCAACAGTTGTCATATTTGTGGAAAAATAAGAATAGTATAATGGATTAAACACAATAAAAGTATTTATGTAGGTACGAATGAAAACAAAAATGTCAGAGATCTTACAGGATAAGGTGAATGTATGAGAAGGTATATTAGATTGTCTACCTTATTCCTAAATATCTTCATTTAACAGTCTTGTACTGGAAAGCCCAAACAATTCCCACTACCTGTTTCCAGATTTCATGTTAAAAAATATTAGCTACCAACTTGATCTTCTGTACACTCGATGAGAAAGTAACAGTTTGGCCTCTTTGTTGCATAAGGAGAGGATCTATAATCGCAGGTGTAATATACTGATAGAAAAAGGGACAGCAGTTGAGATAATATTGAGTCAGTAGATGAATGCAAACAAAAATTCATTACGTGCTGTCGGCAATGTGCAAATCAAATGTATTACTTGTCAAAGTAAACTGGCAGTAGGGTGAACTAAATAAGTCGCGTGACTGTGTACAGCCGTGTCCTAAATTAAAGTAATGTGCGCTGTGATGTTTAAAGCTGTTGCCGATGACGAGGAGAAAGGAGTGATAGTAATAGTGCTGATGATATATGCGAGCAGTGTGTTAAAAATGAGTAAGTCGACAGTGTGCAAATTACTACGAGAGAGATGTGGATCGGAAATGTGTGAGAAAGCAGCAAAGTGAACACAATAAATTCACATTGGTACGGATGAATGTGTTACTGGGTATCAATTTCTGAACTATTGTGAATATTGCAAGGAAATTCCAGCTTCACAGAAACTTTACAGCTTATGTCGCACGTAATTGGATTTCGTGACTGACGACTGAACTCTGAGAATAATTGTTCTTTCAATTCGATGTGTTTTTAAAAGGTGCCAGAATGAACATAAGAATTATTGGCAGTGGTTTGTATTGACAAAATGAGGGCTCATATGTATTACAATGTGAGGAAATACTGGGAGAGTGTTGGTGCACGAGGAGAATCGTCGAACGATAGTGCCGGTCTGCATTTAACTGTTGTACTGCACAGGGCATTAGCATACAGGTGCGTACTGTGTGACAGTTTTGTTATTTGTTCCTTCGTAAACGCTTTTATTTTTTTGTAAAAATACAGTTTTCATTCTGCATGTGTGAAAGTTTTACAGTGTGTAGATTTACTGGTACATTAAGAGTGGTCGTGTATGTCTCAGAGACCACTCATATGCAGTAGAATGAGGGTGACTCTTTTCCACTTGGAGTTCTGGATAGATATACATCTTAAATGGAAAAATGTCACCTTAATTCAGCAAATTTATGGCTGTGAAGTATATGGCAATACAGAGCAGTTTCCGTATGCACCAGCTGCTGCACTCTTGGCACACACACACCTATTGTAGCAGTATTGCTCGAAAGTGGCGAGTTGTGATAAACTGGTAAATATTAATTTTTGATAGTTACTTATGGCCCTGGTGGAACAACAGGAATGAGTTTCTTTTATGTCTTACTGACACCTCTTAATAGTAATAGCGACTAATTTTTTTCTTATGACAAATACTGTTTCAGGTTGAAATGAATGTAGACCCATCACCAGAACCATTCCTGCCCACTCCAGAGACTGTGGGTAGCAAAGAGGAAGAAGAAATGGCAATCCACCAAGAAGAAGTTGTCATTCAAGTGGACAAGTCTTCAGGGAAGCAGGATTCTGCACGAGCAGGAGCTGTGAGTGTAGTTGGTGAAGAAGTGTGTGTGTGTGTGTGTGTTTGTTTGTGTGTGTGTGTGTGTGTGTGTGTGTGTGTGTGTGTTTTGACCTGCTCATTTCCTCAAGATCCACTTACTGTACAATTTCAGTGTCAGTTATCAGAAGTTACAAGTAGTGTTGAGGGAACTAAGGACGTCGAGCTTTGGAATTCGTGATGTGACTCCCCCGTTGCATTTACATGACAGAAAAACTACTAGTCCTATTGGTACCGGATGATCCCCTGTACAGAAGCTGGGAGAGGAGGAGGGTCATTCACCACTTGCAGTGTCCTCACTACATCCATAGTGAGGGGGAGGTGAGAGACTGCGAGGCGAGGTCGGGGGAACTATTTCGTGCTGCCGGGTCGAGGTGTAGCACTGTTAATTTGCGCCAATGTGTGGTATTTGTGTCATTGGAGGAGAGCGCAACAAATTGCCTAATTAAATGGCAGCTCCAGATTTGGGTAGGGACTTGCCTCACGCTATGGGCGACGACATTGAAAAGGTGTCGAGTGTCTCGGGAATTTTTAAAGTGCTTGTGTCGTATTCGAAATGGCAGTAAAAAGCACCTTGTTTCCACTTTTGGCTGTTTCTAACAGACCGCAAATATGTATTTCCTATTTTGAAACTTAGGATAATAAGTTGAGCAATTTTTTTAATTCTCTTTATTGCTAATTTGTTGTTATTTATTGAGAGATAAATTCAACATTTAACACAATTTTTGCTTCATGTCAGACTCTTCCCAAATGCCTAGAACTGTGTGATATATTGGCAGAAATACGTACTTATTATTACGTGCATTTACTGTCTTTAATTTTCTGTGTTTCGTATTTGCCGTTTCCTAGGAAATATTAGAGTACATACACTAGTAACAGAGCAACTGGGTGCCTTGTACTCATCATCTTCAGTTGATTTTCGCAGCCGATTGCCTTTTATGTCAATCTGCAGCACTACACCCCCGCCTCCCGTCACCCCGTCTACCATCGAACCCCTTACTGTCTGCCCTTCTCTCTGAATTGAGTAGTTCAGCAGATTATGGTTTATGGAGTTTGTGCTCGACCCGTTTTAGGTATTTGCTTCCTCTTCAGGCCCATAATGTTTAGGCTCTTTTTACATTTTATCCACCTCACAATTGTACTGGATACACAATTCTACTGTTTCTGTATGTAGTACTGAGCTCGAGATGTCGCTCGAGACATTTTTCCCAAAAATGAGGTTGTAAAAGTCTCATTTCTGAGTACTCAAAATATCCGGTCTGTGCAACTTCACCAGTCAATCTGTGTCCCACGCATCTTTAATTGGAATTTTCTCGGCAGAAGTATGATGCAGGTATACAACAGAGGCTAACGTAAGACAGTTCACAGCTCAGATTGTCTCATCAGGCAGGGTGCATTCTCTTCAGCAGTCATTCTGAATGTACCTGAAGTCTCGGGTTGCCTTATTGCTGGCAGCCAATTCCTACTGAAGGTGAGCTGTCCCGTATTTGACTTGTTAGAGAGAGACTGCAGTCGCATTATTTTTACAAGATTTGTTCTTCCTCAGATTTAGACAATACATTTCTATCTGACTATAATTCTGTTTCAGCTCTTTTCAAATGTTTCTTTATTATTTCCTCTGTGTGAGACTGAATGACACTGGTGATAAATGGTTTCTTTGTCTCAATCCTGTACCTACGGCATAGATCTCTGTAATTTTGTTCCCAAATGTCATGCTGCCATTTGTATTATGTAAGCAGACACAACACGGATTAGAGTATCTCACACATTTCGATCTCGCTCGGTCATTTCGTTGGGATTTATCAGTGAGTGTGCCTTTCCAAAGTTCACAAAGGCGGCTACAAATATTAACCAGATCCCTATCTGTTGGCAATGTCAGTTTATTCATAATTGATATATGTAGAGTCAGTTTGTTTACATCATGGGTTAGGAAATACTTTATCTTGCGACAGAATCGCTAAAGGTAACTACAGCTACATCCATTCTGCCAACCACTTTGAAATGTGTTGTAGAGGATACGTCCTGTTGTAGCAGATGTTAAAGTTTATTTCTATTCAATTAGCATACAAAGCAAGGCAAAAATTTCTGTTTAAATACAGTGTGCATCCTGAAATTTGTTTAATCTTTCGTTTGTGATTCACACCAGAGTGTGACATAGATGGCTGCATTAGATTCCTTGCTTAATAATGACTAGTAAGATTTTGCAGAATACTTGGCTTCGGGACAAACAATCCAGTGACCATTTGTTGCGCTACATTTCTTTGTACATTTCATATTTCCCTTTAGACCTATTGATCTCACATATTTCAACTCTATTCTATAATGGGAGATACAAGAAAGCAATCTCCTTTGTAAACTGATTGCGTTTTCCCAGTGCCATACCAATGAACCAGAGTCTGTAACCTGGGACAGAGCGTACTCGAACATTCCATTTCGTGTCCCTACAAATTGTTACACCCAGCTATTTGCGTGATTCCGACTCAGACTCATCGATACAGTAATTTTCTTTTAGTTATGTGTACAATTTTATATTTCTTTACATTTAAACAAGTTGCTAATGTTTGCATCACTTTGAACTCGTATAAAAAGATCTGCTTCAATATTTGTGAAGCTTTTTTCAGAGGGTAATATAATCATTTTTTAAGAATCGAGAAGTTTCTTCAGTGTAAGACACTTTCAGATACGATATTGTTTCAGATATATTACGTGACGGTAAGAGAGAGATTGTGAAAACAGGGACAGATGCAGATTCTGGTCATAATTTATTATAAAACATGTCCACTCCATCTGGCTGATCTGTACAGCAACCGTACCTACAAAGATGTTATGCATTATTAAAGCAGTATTTTCCCAACCAGGACTCTTTTATTCGAGAATAATTTGTTGTGCACGAGCTGCAGAATAAAACTAAAAAAAAATTTACAGAAAGCTTATGTATTAAGAAGACGGGATCTGGATAGGTTAAAAGAACCAGAGGTTGTCTAAGAGCTTCAAAGGGAGCATTAGGTAATGATTAACTGAAACAGTCAAAAATGCTACAATAAAAGATGAATGGGTAGCTTTGAGAGATGAAAGTCAGCAGAGGATGAAATAGGCATAAAGACAAGGTTCAATAGAAATCGTGGGGTTACACATGAGATATTGAATTTAATTGACAAAATGAATCAGCAAAGAAAGAAAAACTGAAAGGTGGAAGAACGTGTAAAAGGACTAAACAAAGGAAAGAAACCTATAGACAATATTATGGAAAGGGTAGATGAAGATGAGGTGGGAGATACGATGCTGTAAGAAGAATTTGACAGAGCACCGAAAGACCTAAGTTGAAATGAGGCACCTGGAGTTGGTGATAGTCCCATAGAATTATTGAGATCTTTGAGAGAACGTCCTGTGACATAAATATTCCACCTGATATACAAGATATCAGACAGGCAAAATACACTCAGACGCCAAGAAGAATGTGATAGTTCCAGCTCCAAAGAAGGCAATTGCAAACTGGTGTGAATATTACCGAAACATCTGTTTAATAATTGTGGATGCAAAATACTCTCTCTAATAATTAACAGAAAAATTGGAAAACTGACAAAGCTGGCCTCAGAAAGGTCACTCCGAGTTGCAGAGAAATGTAGCGACACACGAGGGTACGCCGAACCTCTGACTCGGACTGAAGAAAGCGAACCTACATTTACAGATTTTGTAGATTTAAGAGAAATCTTTTGACAAAGTTGACTCTTGTAGTTCAGAAGGTAGCTGGGATAGAATATGTGGAGCAAAAAGTTATGTGGCTTGGAAAGCAGGTAGAGACAGAGTTGTTATCTGTGCATTGAACAAGCAGTAACGGAGGGAAAAGAGGGTGAGGATATGAAAGGGAATTAAAAGTTGTGGGAGAAGAAATAACAAACTTATTTATCATATGGCACACGGTCGCAGCATGTATCCTAATACAAGTACAGTAGTAATAAATAGGAATGTAGATGTGCATCCCTTGTAACAGACATAGCAAATATCACATAACAAACAGACAGAATTAAGTTATGTAGCATGCAAGACAAGTTGTTGACTATAGATTGATGTCCAGATCTCGTATCCGCTTCACAGCAAGAGGTATGGCTCCTACAAAGTCCTCGGCTGCTCCACCATATTTTCTTATAGTGCACACTTTCAGGATAAGATCCAGTGTCTACTCAGGTGCCTCACAGTCACAGCACAGACTGTCCACAAGACCCCACTTATAAATTGTCACCTCACATCTCGTGTGGCCGCTTCAGGTACCGTCGAGTGTATTCCAGTTTTTCTCTCGAAGTCTGTCTCGAGGTGTCGATTGCAGGACGGTGACTACTAACAGAGTTTTTGCAATCCTTTTTACACACGTCTTTTAGGTTAGCTGTTATTGCATATTGGCTTCTTTGATTTAGAGCACGTGTGAAGGGGGGATCCAAAAACTGTACCATTCTCCTTCAAAATGCTGTCCGTGTACAATAATGCAACTATCCAAATGCTTCTGCCACTGCTGAAAACAGTCTGGAACTCTCGAGATAGGATACTGCTCAAAGCTGTTATGTTTTCTTTGATGTCATCCACCTGCCGAAACGATTTCCTTTCAGAGTTTGCTACAGTCGAATTCATTTGCTTTGTTCACTGCATGTATTGCTTTAAATCGACAGTGACCACGTCATATTGAGTACCTTCCCCCCCCCCCCCCCCCCCCCCCCCCCCCCCCCCCCCCCCCCCACTGTGGATTCGACAAACTGCAACTGTGATTTAAACTGGCGTTTATCTGGTAATAAATATGCAACAAGTCGCTTTTTTACAATTTATTCGACCACGAACATGTTTTCGAGCCACACAGTACGTAGCTACACTCTGTTTTACACAGGCGCACACGATGTAAACATCTAATGTTTATTTGTGTACATAACGTAATAATGTGCGTTACAAGAAGCAATCTGATGTGAATACCACAAGGCAGTGCACTCGACACCAGCACTGCATCTAGCTGCACTCGGTCCACAAGATAATGTCTCTGTAACGCTTCCATCTGAAGATAACATCTACATCTACATCTACATCCATACTCCGCAAGCCACCTGACGGTGTGTGGCGGAGGGTACCTTCAGTACCTCTATCGGTTCTCCCTTCTATTCCAGTCTCGTATTGTTCGTGGAAAGAAGGATTGTCGGTATGCCTCTGTGTGGGCTCTAATCTCTCTGATTTTATCCTCATGGTCTCTTCGCGAGATATACGTAGGAGGGAGCAATATACTGCTTGACTCTTCGGCGAAGGTATGTTCTCGAAACTTTGACAAAAGCCCGTACCGAGCTACTGAGCGTCTCTCCTGCAGAGTCTTCCACTGGAGTTTATCTATCATCTCCGTAACGCTTTCGCGATTACTAAATGATCCTGTAACGAAGCGCGCTGCTCTCCGTTGGATCTTCTCTATGTCTTGTATCAACCCTATCTGGTACGGATCCCACACTGCTGAGCAGTATTCAAGCAGTGGGCGAACAAGCGTACTGTAACCTACTTCCTTTGTTTTCGGATTGCATTTCCTTAGGATTCTTCCAATGAATCTCAGTCTGGCATCTGCTTTACCGACAATCAACATTATATGATCATTCCATTTTAAATCACTCCTAATGCGTACTCCCAGATAATTTATGGTATTAACTGCTTCCAGTTGCTGACCTGCCATTTTGTAGCTAAATGATAAAGGATCTATCTTTCTGTGTATTCGCAGCACATTACACTTGTCTACATTGAGATTCAGTTGCCATTCCCTGCACCATGCGTCAATTCGCTGCAGATCCTCCTGCATTTCAGTACAATTTTCCATTGTTACAACCTCTCGATACACCACAGCATCATCTGCAAAAAGCCTCAGTGAACTTCCGATGTCATCCACCAGGTCATTTATGTATATTGTGAATAGCAACGGTCCTATGACACTCCCCTGCGGCACACCTGAAATTACTCTTACTTCGGAAGACTTCTCTCCATTGAGAATAACATGCTGCGTCCTGTTATCTAGGAACTCCTCAATCCAATCACACAATTGGTCTGATAGTCCATATGCTCTTACTTTGTTCAATAAACGACTGTGGGGAACTGTATCGAACGCCTTGCGGAAGTCAAGAAACACGGCATCTACCTGGGAACCCGTGTCTATGGCCCTCTGAGTCTCGTGGACGAATAGCGCGAGCTGGGTATCACATGACCGTCTTTTTCGAAACCCATGCTGATTCCTACAGAGTAGATTTCTAGTCTCCAGAAAAGTCATTATACTCGAACACAATACGTGTTCCAAAATTCTACAACTGATCGACGTTAGAGATATAGGTCTATAGTTCTGCACATCTGTTCGGCGTCCCTTCTTGAAAACGGGGATGACCTGTGCCCTTTTCCAATCCTTTGGAACGCTACGCTCTTCTAGAGACCTACGGTACACCGCTGCAAGAAGGGGGGCAAGTTCCTTCGCGTACTCTGTGTAAAATTGAACTGGTATCCCATCAGGTCCAGAGGCCTTTCCTCTTTTGAGCGATTTTAATTGTTTCTCTATCCCTCTGTCGTCTATTTCGATATCTACCATTTTGTCATCTGTGCGACAATCTAGAGAAGGAACTACAGTGCAATCTTCCTCTGTGAAACAACTTTGGAAAAAGACATTTAGTATTTCGGCCTTTAGTCTGTCATCCTCTGTTTCAGTACCATTTTGGTCACAGAGTGTCTGGACATTTTGTTTTGATCCACCTACCGCTTTGACATAAGACCAAAATTTCTTAGGATTTTCTGCCAAGTCAGTACATAGAACTTTACTTTCGAATTCATTGAACGCCCCTCGCATAGCTCTCTTCACACTACATTTCGCTTCGCGTAATTTTTGTTTGTCTGCAAGGCTTTGGCTATGTTTATGTTTGCTGTGAAGTTCCCTTTGCTTCCGCAGCAGTTTTCTAACTCGGTTGTTGAACCACGGTGGCTCTTTTCCATCTCTTACGATCTTGCTTGGCACATACTCATCTAACGCATATTGTACGATGGTTTTGAACTTTGTCCACTGATCCTCAACACTATCAGTACTTGAGACAAAACTTTTGTGTTGAGCCAACAGGTACTCTGAAATCTGCTTTTTGTCACTTTTTCTAAACAGAAAAATCTTCCTACCCTTTTTAATATTCCTATTTACGGCTGAAATCATCGATGCCGTAACCGCTTTATGATCACTGATTCCCTGTTCTGCGTTAACTTTTTCAAATAGTTCGGGTCTGTTTGTCACCAGAAGGTCTAATATGTTATCGCCACGAGTCGGTTCTCTGTTTAACTGCTCAAGGTAGTTTTCAGATAAAGCACTTAAAAAAATTTCACTGGATTCTTTGTCCCTGCCACCCGTTATGAACGTCTAAGTCTCCCAGTCTATATCCGGCAAATTAAAATCTCCACCCAGAACTATAACATGGTGGGGAAATCTACTCGAAATATCTTCCAAATTATCCTTCAGGTGCTCAGCCACAACAGCTGCTGAGCCAGGGGGCCTATAGAGACATCCAATTACCATGTCTGAGCCTGCTTTAACCGCGACCTTCACCCAAATCATTTCACATTTCGGATGTCCGTCAATTTCCTTCGATACTATTGCACTTCTTACCGCTATAAACACGCCTCCCCCTTCACTGTTCAGCCTGTCTCTGCGGTATACATTCCAATCTGAGTTCAGGATTTCGTTACTGTTTACGTCTGGTTTCAGCCAACTTTCTGTCCCTAGTACTATATGGGCGTTGTGATCGTTTATTAATGAGAGCAGTTCTGGGACCTTTCTATAGACACTCCTGCAGTTTACTATTAGCACATTAATATTGTTATTCCCTGTTGCATTTTGCCTACTCCTATCTTGCCGCGTCTCAGGAGGCGTCTTGTCGGGCCTAGGGAGGGGATTCTCTAACCTAAAAAACCCCCATGTGCACTCCACACGTACTCCGCTACCCTTGTAGCCGCTTCCGGCGTGTAGTGCACGCCTGACCTATTCAGGGGGACCCTACATTTCTCCACCCGATAGCGGAGGTCGAGAAATTTGCACCCCAGATCTCCGCAGAATCGTCTGAGCCTCTGGTTTAAGCCTTCCACTCGGCTCCAAACCAGAGGACCGCGATCGGTTCTGGGAACGATACTACGAATAGTTAGCTCTGATTCCACCCCGCGAGCGAGGCTTTCCGCCTTCACCAATTCCGCCAACCGCCTGTACGAACTGAGGATGACCTCTGAACCCAGACGGCAGGAGTCATTGGTGCCGACATGAGCAACAATTTGCAGTCGGGTGCACCCAGTGCTCTCTATCGCCGCCGGTAGGGCCTCCTCCACATCTCGGATGAGACCCCCCGGCAAGCAGTGGCAGTGGCGCGAAAACATGTTCACGGTCGAATAAATTGTAAAAATGTGACCAGTTGCATATTTATTACCAGATAAACACCAGTTTGAGTACTTTTTAACAATTACGGTATCGCAGGTCAGAACTTCACGTAATGTACAGGGCACTTAATGCAGTTTTTAAGTAGGGTCAGAGATAACGAATGTAGCGCCCCAGACACGATAAAGCTTAGATTGACAATGTAGGAAAAGATAGTTTCTGCTTACCGTAAAAGTGATACATTAAGTTGCAAATAGGCACATTTAAAAGGCACTTCCACATAAGCTTTCGGCCACAGCCTTCGTCAAAAAAGGAAGAGAAGTGAAAACTGTTCATCAGATTCTGGCAGTTCGGTCCACAGTGCAACTATCACATAGGACGGAAGCACAGAGGAATGCTGTCTGGTGATTGTGCAGGATCGAGAATGCTGACGGGTGCGGTTTCAGGTGGCTGTGGGGCAGGGAGGTGCGGAAAACGGAGAGGCGCAGGGAAAGTTGTTTTTTTTTTTTTTTTTTGTGGAAACTGTTGGGTGGAGGATGTGAGGACATTACATTACTGTAGGTCGAGGCCGGGATAATTCCCGTCTGCGCAGTTCTGAAAAGCCGGTAGTGGAGGGGAGGGTCCAGACGGCTCAGGTAGTGAAGCAACCATTGACATCGAGTGTGTTACGCTCGGCTGCACGTTGTGCACGGGGTCGGCTACTTTGCTCTCGGCTACAGTTTAGTGGTGCCTGTTCATCCGGGTAGGCAGCTAATTGGTAGCCGTAACAATGTAAAAAGCTGTGAAATGACTGTGACGCAGCTGGTTAATGACACTGTTACTTTCACAGATGGTCTCCCCACTGATGGTGTAGGATAAACTGTGACAGGGCTGGAATGGCAAGTTGTGGGTGGGAGGGTTGGGTAGGTCTTCCACAGGAATACGGTCCTCGTGGCAAGGGGCTGGGATAGAGAGTGGCATAGGGAAGGACTCGGAAGTTGTGGAGGTTGGACAGACGACCACATTCTTTGTTAGGCCTTCGATTACCTAGCATCGTGCCCTGAAATGAGGCTCTTAGACCGATACATAGTTTCCAGTCCTATGTTTCTGCACAGCTTCTCTGTGATGAAAATGTGACCTACATACATTATCTCTCTCAATGATTGACACAGAGGCACTTGTAAGTCACCCAGGCCACTTTATAACAATATAGTGGAGACATTGAGTCACAGGCAGGCATTATTCCATCCTGGATTTTCCAATCCACTTTATCTTAAGTGAAATTTGGTATCGAGTCAGGATAGCTAATTACTATAAAATGTTTACATTACCGATTACGGTACACTGTTATGGTATGAATATTTTTCAAAAAATTTGAATTATAGCTTCTAGCAAAATATAAGCATTTTTCACAGCAAAATTTGATAATCTGAGAGAGAAGTACGTTTGCATAATCTTAAAATATTGTCGCGTAGTCTCGAAATACGGGACTGGAATAATGTCCTCGTTGCTCCGTCCTCCCACCCATTACGAAGATGGGGGAGATTGGGTAAAGTGTAACATTCATTTATCTCTCAGTATGGTATTTTTGCCATACTGTAAATCACCAGTAACTAAAACACGCTGGTGTTTTATACAGTTAATACCAACATTTCATACGGATGTTTCACATTTTAACGATGAATTTGTATCTGCATAATCGTGTTACACCTCATTCCACCCCTACCCTCACCTCGTTTTGCATTCTTCTCCTTCCAGTCATCACACTAACAGTACCGAATTGAAACTAACTTCGCTTTCACTTTACAATTTGAGTAGCGAAATCCAATTTCCCCCCCTGTCTCTCTCTCTCTCTCTCTCTCTCTCTCTCTCTCTCTCTCTCTCTCAAAGTCTGTGGCAATGAGATGCTGAAACAATTAATACGGGTATTTTATAGTAGTTAGTGATCCCGACTTAACTAGAAACATTGACAAAGACGAGATGGACGACGTGACTTTCGAGTGACATTTTGTCGATCATTACGAGGAAAAAATGTACGTAGGACTGTATATTTCGTATTTGCAATTTTCTAGTCGTAGCTCGATAATTCGATCGTACGTTTCGAAATGGTAGTGGATCTTTTGACAGGGTAGATTGACAGTAAAGTAATCGCTTCGTTTATCTTCCACTTGTCGACATATTTACACTTATTTATCCGTACGCAGGACGAGTGCCACGCGGAAGGGAAGCTGCCGTCGGCACCGGAAATGTCGCCCTTCGCGACGCCGACTCCGCCTCCTCTCCCGCCTCCCGGCACGCCCTCCCACACGCCGCCCGCCACCCCGCAGAGCCCGAGGGTCGCCGCGCAGTCGCCCTACCAGCACCAGCAACCCGTCGCGGCGTCTGTCATAGCTCGCCGCCCGACGCCCTCTCCTCCTCAGCACCAGCAGAGTCACCACCATTACCAGCAGCAGCTACAACACCACCAGCAACAACAACAGGAAGAAGAATTGCTCCAGAAGCAGATGCAGAAGACGTCTCCGTCCTCTTCGGCACACGAGACGGCGCACTTGTCGTCTAGGTAATCCGAAATCGTTTAACTGTAGCCCAATTAAAATTACTCGTCTCTAGAAGCGTCACCGCCTTGGAACTGAGTTTCTCTGACCGGAGCTTACTGTGACACGGCAAACTGTCGGACACCGTTCGGTGGAACACCGGTTGACTCGCAGTCTCGAAGTACTGTGTCGCAGTCGACACTTACGGGACGAATGTCGTCTGAGGAGTGCGATACTGGTGCCGTCACCGACCGGGAAGTGTTTTGCCTACGTGAGCAACTCACCTTGCTGAAGAATAGCCGGCAGCCGTCGCAGATATGCCGTAAGGCTGTGTACGAGTCGTCGACAGGCGTGTCGTTTGAATCGGACCTTACGTTTGATCGTCAGTAGTTTGGGTTTTATTCGTGGCCCCCCACGTCGATGATCCCCACCCGATCTTAACGAAACATTTCCGTAACACTCTCGTACTGATCGAGCTGACCGGTAACAAATCGAGCGGCACCGCTCTGAATTGCTTCAGAATCTTCCTTCGGTGTGACACAATAGGAGCCCCTGTCTAGCAGTACCGGAGAACGGGCTGCACAAGTATTCTGTACACAGTCTGTTTTACACTTAAAAAGCTAGATTTTCTTCCCAGAACTGCACCTGTAAATCAACTTCTCAACTTTCCTACCACTGAATTTATGTGCTCGTTGCACTTTGTTTTCTTTTGTAATAATTAACTTAGATATTTGATTAACATAAGTGAGTCCATAACATAATGTTAATGTTGTATTTGAAAATGGCTCAAATTTTTCTGCTCCCAACACCTTTTACATAAATCTTTTGACAGAACGGCCGAGTGTCGAGTAAGGATCTCCGGTGTGTGAGACGATGTTTAGATGAAGTCTCTATTTGACAAACCTCGATCTGTGTGCTCTACTGAGGCCAGCAGACTTGTAACTTCAAATAATTCGACGTCAGATATAGGTCTTACATCTAATGTGGCTTTACGGCAACAAAAAGTATAGCCTCGAGGCTTAAGTTTATTCCCAGCTGCAATATGAAACACAGGTTCTCATTTAACTGAAACAGTTTAACTAAAACCTGGTGCCACCTTATGTCATTTTGCCGCGGTCACCTACGTAATGAAAATATAGTCGATTATTCGGTACTAACTTGTTACGTGAACTGTATACCATTAAATTACGTTCACTGGATACGGTATCCCCTGTCGCAGATCTCTGAGTCGTGATCCCTCAGAGGCCAGAGACCGGCCACCCGGGAGATGCGTACACCCGTACGTCGCCCTGCATCGCCCACGTCCCATCTCGGACACGCGGGAACATCTGGAATGTTGTGCAAACCCATTACTGGTAGTTCCGACATAAAATCATTATAAATCATAAATAAAATCATTATGGACTGTAAATAACTCTAAACGTAACTGTTTTGAGCTACACTCGATTGTATATTACTCCGACACTGTATGTGGCGACGTTTGCAATGTAATTTACCCATGCTAATTTGTACACTCACAATCTAGTTGTATTTCGAGCTAGTCTTCATTCGGACAGATAATTCTTCCCGAGTTGTCCGGATTCCCTCCACAGTCAGCCTCTCTTCCTCACACATCTGTGTCACTGTCACACAATCTCAGGCTCCTGCACACCCTAGCACACAGCCGGTCTGTGTTCACGTGGGGAGAAAGTAAGCGGTCCTATCGCACTCTCCACTCTCGATGTTATCTTTGTCTCCGGTCGACACTCGTAGTCCGGATTGACGTATGTTAGTAATATGCAATGATGTTATCAGAGTTATGTAGCTGATGCAGCTCTTTCTGTTCTCAGGTGTTTAGAGTTTGACTCCAGATCTGTCACTTAATTTTAGATATCGCAAATTGTCGTTCTGTCATCTGTAGTGAACTAGAGAAATTGTTATAAATGTTTTATCAATATAAGTAATTTGTTGTTTACTTTTTCTTACAAGTAGTAGTTTGTAACAGAGCTGTGTGTAACTGGCAGTAATAAAAGGTAACTTCAGCTCTATAGCTCTATTCCAGTTACTTGATAGTTGACACTTCACAGGCTGGAGGTGGTTTCCTCCAATCAGAGTGCTCAGCATCCCACCCCATCTATTCTCTGTAGCCAAACTACAATGATTGGTCAGCTCACCTTGTCCGGCTTTCTTTCTTGTTGTGTTTTGACCCCAAATCCTCGATCTGAACTTTAATTTCGTATTTAATCACACATGATAAGAACAAAACTCTCTCTCTCTCTCTCTCTCTCTCTCTCTCTCTCTCTCTCTCTCAGCGTGTTAATGATATAACACGTGTTTCATACACACACTAACCGAACAATACGAGATCCTTCCATGCTAAATGCGGTTAAGCATTGTATAATTATTAATATCACAGAAATTGACTTAGTATAGAAAAGTTTCACATGACATTACGTGAAGCAAAATTATTGAATGCTGCAATTCATCATTGCTACTGGAATATGAGAGTCAAATGTAACAACTTCACCCATTGTAGTGTAGTGGTTGTAGTTTCGAAATTCACAATACACAGCAAAAATTTTTTGTTGCTATATCTAATCAAAAGATTCTCATTATAATTTCTATCCAATTAATTGATTTGAACATATTTTTTTTAATTTGTAATACTTCATTATGTCATTTTTGCTGTCAAATTGACTTTTTTATTTGCCTTTATTTTCCTTCCTATCATTCTTTTTTCATTTAGAAACTGCCTGTATCATCTATTATCTACAATCAAGTGCCAACTGGGACTGTTCATCGGTTTGATAAGTGTCAGTTTGTGTAGCCAGTGTGAAGATAGTTTCAGGTAACCAATGAATGAATGAGAAGAATTGCAGTTTGTTTTTTAGTGCTGAAACTGGAAATTTTCTGTCTTTATTTGGTCTCTAGAGGTTTGTATTAATAGCTGTGAACAAAGTGATTGTGATTTTGGTTCTGCTGCTAATTTTTGACTGCTATTTTCCCTCGATACATTGCACATGATTGAATGATCTGGCCTTGTAACATTAACCAAAACGGCCTTGCTGTGCTGGTACTGCGAACGGCTGAAAGCAAGGGGAAACTACAGCCGTAATTTTTCCCGAGGACATGCAGCTCTACTGTATGATTAAATGATGATGGCGTCCTCTTGGGTAAAATATTCCGGAGGTAAAATAGTCCCCCATTCGGATCTCCGGGCGGGGACTACTCAGGAGGACGTCGTTATCAGGAAAAAGAAAACTGGCGTTCTATGGATCGGAGCGTGGAATGTCAGATCCCTTAATCGGGCAGGTAGGTTAGAAAACTTAAAAAGGGAAATGGATAGGTTAAAGTTAGATATAGTGGGAATTAGTGAAGTTCGGTGGCAGGAGGAACAAGACTTTTGGTCAGGTGATTACAGGGTTATAAATACAAAATCAAATAGGGGTAATGCAGGAGTAGGTTTAATAATGAATAAAAAATAGGAGTGCGGGTTAGCTACTACAAACAGCATAGTGAACGCATTATTGTGGCCAAGATAGACACAAAGCCCACGCCTACTACAGTAGTACAGCATTATTGTGGCCAAGATAGACACAAAGCCCACGCCTACTACAGTAGTACAAGTTTATATGCCAACTACCTCTGCAGATGATGAAGAAATAGATGAAACGTATGACGAGATAAAAGAAATTATTCAGGTAGTGAAGGGAGACGAAAATTTAATAGTCATGGGTGACTGGAATTCGTCAGTAGGAAAAGGGAGAGAAGGAAACATAGTAGGTGAATATGGATTGGGGGGAAGGAATGAAAGAGGAAGCCGCCTTGTAGAATTTTGCACAGAGCATAACTTAATCATAGCTAACACTTGGTTTAAGAATCATAAAAGAAGGCTGTATACCTGGAAGAGTCCTGGAGATACTAAAAGGTATCAGATAGATTATATAATGGTAAGACAGAGATTTAGGAACCAGGTTTTAAATTGTAAGACATTTCCTGGGGCAGATGTGGATTCTGACCACAATCTATTGGTTATGAATTGCAGATTGAAACTGAAGAAACTGCAAAAAGGTGGGAATTTAGGGAGATGGGACCTGGATAAACTGAAAGAACCAGAGGTTGTAGAGAGTTTCAGGGAGAGCATAAGGGAACAATTGACAGGAATGGGGGAAAGAAATACAGTAGAAGAAGAATGGGTAGCTCTGAGGGATGAAGTAGTGAAGGCAGCAGAGGATCAAGTAGGTAAAAAGACGAGGGCTAATAGAAATCCTTGGGTAACAGAAGAAATATTGATTTTAATTGATGAAAGGAGAAAATATAAAAATGCAGTAAATGAAGCAGGCAAAAAGGAATACAAACGTCTCAAAAATGATATCGACAGGAAGAGAGACCTTTGGAGAGAAGAGAACCACTTGTATGAATATCAAGAGCTCAGATGGCAACCCAGTTCTAAGCAAAGAAGGGAAGGCAGAAAGGTGGAAGGAGTATATAGAGGGTTTATACAAGGGCGATGTACTTGAGGACAATATTATGGAAATGGAAGAGGATGTAGATGAAGACGAAATGGGAGATAAGATACTGCGTGAAGAGTTTGACAGAGCACTGAAAGACCTGAGTCGAAACAAGGCCCCGGGAGTAGACAACATTCCATTTGAACTACTGATGGCCTCGGGAGAGCCAGTCACGACAAAACTCTACCATCTGGTGAGCACGATGTATGAGACAGGCGAAATACCCTCAGAGTTCAAGAAGAATATAATAATTCCAATCCCAAAGAAAGCAGGTGTTGACAGATGTGAAAACTACCGAACTATCAGTTTAATAAGTCACAGCTGCAAAATACTAACGCGAATTCTTTACAGACGAATGGAAAAACTGGTAGAAGCCAACCTCGGGGGAGATCAGTTTGGATTCCGTAGAAATGTTGGAACACGTGAGGCAATACTGACCTTACGACTTATCTTAGAAGAAAGATTAAGAAAAGGCAAACCTACGTTTCTAGCATTTGTAGACTTAGAGAAAGCTTTTGACAATGTTAACTGGAATACTCTCTTTCAAATTCTGAAGGTGGCAGGGGTAAAATACAGGGAGCGAAAGGCTATTTACAGTTTGTACAGAAACCAGATGGCAGTTATAAGAGTTGAGGGGCATGAAAGGGAAGCAGTGGTTGGGAAAGGAGTGAGACAGGGTTGTAGCCTCTCCCCGATGTTATTCAATCTGTATATTGAGCAAGCAGTAAAGGAAACAAAAGAAAAATCCGGAGTAGGTATTAAAATTCATGGAGAAGAAGTAAAAACTTTGAGGTTCGCCGATGACATTGTAATTCTGTCAGACACAGCAAAGGACTTGCAAGAGCAGCTGAACGGAATGGACAGTGTGTTGAAAGGAGCATATAAGATGAACATCAACAAAAGCAAAACGAGAATAATGGAATGTAGTCAAATTAAGTCGGGTGATGCTGAGGGAATTAGATTAGGAAATGAGACACTTAAAGTAGTAAAGGAGTTTTGCTATTTAGGGAGTAAAATAACCGATGATGGTCGAAGTAGAGAGGATATAAAATGTAGACTGACAATGGCAAGTAAAGCGTTTCTCAAGAAGACGAATTTGTTAACATCGAGTATAGATTTAAGTGTCATGAAGTCGTTTCTGAAAGTATTTGTATGGAGTGTAGCCATGTATGGAAGTGAAACATGGACGATAACTAGTTTGGACAAGAAGAGAATAGAAGCTTTCGAAATGTGGTGCTACAGAAGAATGCTGAAGATAAGGTGGGTAGATCACGTAACTAATGAGGAGGTATTGAATAGGATTGGGGAGAAGATAAGTTTGTGGCACAACTTGACTAGAAGAAGGGATCGGTTGGTAGGACATGTTTTGAGGCATCAAGGGATCACAAATTTAGCATTGGAGGGCAGTGTGGAGGGTAAAAATCGTAGAGGGAGACCAAGAGATGAATACACCAAGCAGATTCAGAAGGATGTAGGTTGCAGTAGATACTGGGAGATGAAGAAGCTTGCACAGGATAGAGTAGCATGGAGAGCTGCATCAAACCAGTCTCAGGACTGAAGACCACAACAACAACAACAACATTGCACATCACAGGATAATGCTTATGTTAGGACACAAGTTCAAATTCAGAGCTACAAGTTTGCAGTTCCGTCACCGGTCACTTAAAATCGGCTGTCGACAGGGCATCTAGCATTTCAGTCATACCTCGTAACTGCCACTTCTGACATCGAACTGCATTAAACATTAACGGCATTTGTGTTGCGAGCCGCTGCGTTTGTCTGCCACCTATAACTGAGCGGTAGCCTGCAACTGATGTGGCAAACCTGTAGCAGTGAATGAGAACGTCAACTGACAAGTAATTTTATTTGGACTGTAGAAAGTTCTGCCACGAATGGGAGACCGTTACACAGGTAGGGGAACACTTAGACGACACACGTGTAACGGCCATTTTTTCTGCTCCCAACTTACAGGCTCCCCCCGTACGGGTTAACTCCGACATCGCGGGCTACAGGTGTAAGCGTCATAGCCAGCACACCTCGGATGTCGGCATCCGAGCAGTCGGGTGTTCCGAATGCCGACGAGAGGAACAGGGCGGAGCCGAGACCGAGTGTCCTCGAAGGCCCGGCGGCGAGGCAGCTGGCGGACGTAGAGAACTCGTTCAAGGTCAGTCCCACTGCGAAATCTTGTGACAGTGACAGTGGTGGTAGCTGTGCAGTATTAATATAGTTTTCATTTGTTTCAGGTCATACATTCCATAGTTATAGAAGCAAAATCACAGAGTTCGACCCAACAGCATTCCGAAACGAGACCGACCGTATTCGCCGTAGCCGAGAAATCGCGCGCTCACCTTCAGGACGAGAATCTGTCGGCACCGATCCCGCGGTCTGAAGAAAACGTTTCGGTTCCCGTCTCTCCGGGACCGGTTTCGCACAGAAGTCGGCCCGTCGACGACCGTTTCCGGTCGGCAGTTCCCACGAGTAGCCACACGGTCGGCGTCGTTTCTCTCGACAGACGACTCGCGCCCGGGCCCGGCCCGCCCTACGAGACCGCGCGGGCGGATACGCTCGCGACGGGACCGGCAAACGTCGAACGGCGAGACTCGGAGCAGGCGATGAGAGCGTCGGTCCTGGGAGAGCAACTGCGCGCCGCCGCAGCTGCAGCTGCAGAGCGGTCGCGCTCCCTCGACTCCGAGCCCGGTGTCGTCCGTTCCGTGCTGGAGAGCCGCCTCATTGGGCAGCAGCAGGTAATTCGTATTTCGTCATCATTTAATTTATCCTTTTGTTTTTGTAATAATGAATCGAGGGCAGTTGTATTTGTAAAGGAAGAAACAGTATAGTTACTGCTAAAGAGTCTACCTCTGCATTTTTTCATTCTCTTATTTCTGACATACCTAGAAACTTGTGCTCCGTACCTCAGTCACACAATTAGGCTGCCATTGCCTTTTGCAGTGGCATTGCGTGATTTATTTTGTAACCACATTTGCACGAATGTTCTGTACACTGGTCTGACTGTAGTGAATTTTTGTACTTCTAGAATTATTTTGAGAAAGAAACATGATTCTACATAATCGGTGATGTACAGTGCACAACAAAGATCTGCCACTACATTTCTAGGAAAACTGGAAAGAGAGCAAACAGAAACACCAAACAGTTTATCCTGATAATGAAAATCGAGTAATTTTGAAAGGAGAAAAGCTAACGCAGAATGAAAATACGTGAGCGACAGAGCAAAAATAAATAGTGAAATTAAATAATACTAGAGATCCTGTGACTGTGACCCCGTGTTTAGGCACTCGATGTTGTGACTTTATAGACCTTAGCAGGCACTCAGTCTGTCTATTTGGAACTAATACACCTCTGTACATATTCTGATCTCGATTGATACGTAGGCTGTATTTGGTATACAGTTTCTTGAAGTTAACACTTTCCATTAATTTTGCCATCTGCTACAGATAGACATAAATGTATGCAGTAACAGCTCCGTACGTTTGCAGATAGCTCGATAATGGCCGTGGCCTGAATTCAGCATATAACAACTGAAAATAATGTCTTTATAAATAGTCTTTAAACATAGCAGTGTTGTGATGTACTATACGTGTACATATAATGTCCTCGAGGAAATGTAACTCGTCCACAAAGGAAGAGCCGTAGAAAGAACTTTTTCAACTGATTCTTTTGTATCGTTCATCTATATGAGATGGTTACGAGGACTGATAGAAGAGATAGAGAGAGAGAGATCCAATGAAGAGCTGACACATTCTGTCACGAGATCATTTTAGTTGTCGCAAGACCGTTACAGAGATACTTAACAAACTCCAGTGGCAGGCATAGCGAGAGAGAGAGGCATTGTGTATCACATGGAATTTTGATAATGAAATTTTAAGAGAGCTTTTCCGGGAAGAGTCAGACAACGTATTACTTCCTCCTACACGTGTCTTCCGAAATGACCACGATGAGAAAATTTGAGTAGTTGCCGGTAACAAAGATGCTTACCGGCAATCATTCTTTCCACGTGCCATTTGCAAGTGGAACAGGGAAGGGGGACGACTTATCGGCACCAGAAGTACCGTCCACCACACACAGTTAGGTGGCTTGCGGAGTATAATGTAGATGTAGAACGTCAATGCTGCACTCGCCTTTTGCCATCCAGTGACTCTACTATTACCGGATGTGAGACAATAGAAGTACGTGTGGTGCAAAATCTGATTACCGTATTTACTTGAATCTTAAGCCGCACTTTTTTTCCAGTTTTTGTAATCCAAAAAACCGCCTGCGGCTTAGAATCGAGTGCAAAGCAAGCGGAAGTTCTGAAAAATGTTGGTAGGTGCCGCCACAACTAACTTCTGCCGTCGAATATATGTAGCACTACACAGGCATGCTTTGTAGGCACAAAGATAAATACTGGCGCCAAAACCTCTGCGTCAGTAAACAAATTAAAAAAAAAAAAAAAAAAGGTGGAAGATGAGCTTTTTTTCTCCGCCCCGAGTTTCGACCACTGCATTTTCATACATTATCCAATGAAGTAATTACAAATTCCGTATTGTTCATCTTCCAATGTGGCAGAATTTCAATGTAATACGAAAATCCCACTGGCAAGACTGGAATGTTTGCCAATATGGCCAACTCTATGTTCTGAATTTTCTCCTACCTGTGAGAAGAGATGGCTGCTAATAGGAACCTGATGAAATGTGAATCACATGCAGTATTCTCTTCACCATAAGAATAATACGAATATAAACATTTTGCCATGTATTTGTTTGTGTTTGCTGCTATCTCATTTAAATCCTGTCTGCCTAATAAACTACGAAACTAGAGTGAGACAACAGCAAACGCGGAAGAATATACGTATCATTTCATGTTTATATTTGTATTATTCTTATGCCTAATAGTGATACAGTCAGAAATGAAGCACGGCAACTGACTAGATTTTTAAATCTAAGATGACTCTAATTTCTGTGCAGAATTTGATGTACTAAAGAAGCGGCCGCAAAGATTTTCAAACGGAGAAAAATTTTCGCCCAAGTCTCGTTCAGAACATGTTCTATCATACGCAGTCTATTATTTGGTTCTTGTTGATCATTATCAAAGAAAGCAGCAGTGTAAATAACAACAAATAGGAGTCTCTTGCCATTGTTTCGCTAATGAGACGATTCCTCTTTTTTAATTGAAAGTGGCGGTAGCGCGGAGCGCACAAAGCAAGCAATGCCGTGAACGGTGACAGGCTGTAGACACGCACTATCAGAATGCGACAAACAATGCATGACACAGTACAGTAATGCATTTTCAGCTTACAGTGACGTAAACACCTATAACAAAGAAAACTGCACTTATCAGATCAAAGCAAAATAAGCATTCGATTCAAAAAGCACGTGAAAAAGGAGAGTACCCGTATAAATACGGACGGAGTGCCTGACGCATAGCAATGGCTACCAGGTAAAGCTTAACTGCTAAGCTTACGACTCAAACCAAACTACTGTAGCTGCATCGTAATTCATTCGACCTAAATTGTGTCTCATATTACAATAGACCAACTTTGTTTCGATTTGGAGATGCGCCCTAAAACTTTTTTCTCCCCTTGAATTTCGAGTCTCAAATTTCAGGTGCGGCTTAGATTCGGGAATTATTTTTTCCTTTATTTAGAGTCTCATTTTTCAGGTGCGGCTTAGATTCGAGTAAATACGGTAACAGTCTTTTCTAGGTGGATAATGTGTGGAATCCTATTATCTCCACAATTTGCTCTAATCGAAGACTTCGGAGTACACCGATTGCAGCTGTGAGCAGCAAACCCGAGAACAGGTGAGTTCCGCAGTTCCGCCGTCGGTGACGCTGCCTGCCGGGTAGTGCGGTCTGTCGGTCGTCATGGTCTCGGAGCGTGTGTGGAATACTCGGAGTGCACAAATTTATTTTGGAACGCTGACATCTCTGACAGTCTTCGACAGCTCACCTGAGGATGACTGACAGGTTCCCAGTTGAAGTGTCATACGTTTAAAAATGACCAGCTGTGAGGCAGAAATTTCTCAGAAACTTTACCAACCGTATAGTACCCGTAGATGTGCGGACGGGAGGGCACACGTGGGGAGAGCGGTCGCTGGAGGGAAAGTGAAGCCCACGCTCACATGTGTTGTAAATATTGAGTGGTGCCATTCAAACAGGTCTACTGTCACATCTGCTTTGGTTAGTAAATCCGCTGAAAATGCGATGTCTTATTTTTACCTGTCATGTTAACCATTTGTAACATACACAGAAGTGTCATGAGTGATGAATTTTGAGTAAAACCTACACATTTCTCTTGTTGCCATGTGAAAATTTGTTTCTTTTGCCAAAACACAGCAGAGTTTATACAGTCTCATCTCACTAACGTGTCGTGCTGACACAGTTGCCAGAGAATTCTGAAGTAGTGGCTTATTAAGTGAGGACAAGTAAGGTCAACAGCTTATGAAAAAGTACATATTCACTAAGAAAGGGGGGGAGGGGTAATGTCTTCACTTATGTTGTTCCAAACCCATGGCATTTGTCATTTCACCAGCCAACGATGGCCCGTAAAAATTACACTCTTTCGTCAAAAAAAGTCGGTAGTTAGTGGAATAACATGGTAGATACTGAAGTTTTACGTAGTGACGATATGGCAAAATACTCTCCTCTTTGTGTGCTATCATTTGCCAAAATCTCATTTTGATATCTGAAACTTTATGAAATATTGGGAATGTTGTGGATTGTTGTGGCTTTATTGCTGGCGTGACACGATCGCAAATGAGCGTGCTGTGTCAGATCAATTTTCTCCAGATTGATGACAGATAGATATCTCTACCCAAGTCTAAAAATACTTTAATTTGTTAGTTAAGTTTCATAAGCAACAACATATTATGTAATACACAGCAAACGCAAAATCGTAGCGACCTCTGTTTTTCATTTCAAACTTTTCTGAATTTTGCACAGTGTCTTACTTCTGTGTAACTGTGACAGTTAACGAAATGGTGTACACGTCATCATGAACGTAACACATGAGAATAAAGCTATAAGTAAAGCAAAAATGAATTTTTTTTCCTAATAGTTTCTGTAAAATCGTTCGAGAAAGACCGCAGGGCATGTACCTCGATTCTCTCATTGCTGACTGGCCGAAAGGTGAAAACACTTGTCAGCATCCCCTTCCGAACAAATGACCAAACTCGTCGAGCGCATCGAATGTAAATTGCTCACTGCGACCTCGTAACAGTGAGGTCTGCACTATTAACTGGGGTGAACTCTGCATCTGACACCTATATTTGTTGCTTATGGCATGTAGGCCTATCCAATTTTACAAATTATGATCCTCACAGTCATTGTGTTCAACAAAATGTGTAGCAAATTGTATGTAATTAGCTTGCCGGTAGATGATAGTTGCTGGCACTGGATGGTGAAATCTAACCCAGTCTCACTAGCAAATTTTTAAAGGGGGGGGGGGGGGGGGGGGAGTACCTGGATTTACTAGTACTGATGTATGAGCTGGAAACTCCACAACGGTCCAGGGATATATAAACAGGTGATAGAGTTTTGTATTTTGGAAACAAAAGATGAGTACTATGTTATTTGCAGAAAATTTTATTTCTAAAGTAATTCTCACAGTGCCGAGTAAGCACCTTGCAGATTTTGTGTATGACGTAGTCACTTATCTCGAAACAGTTTGACACAAAGACAGTACAAACTTCATCATACATATCTGCAGGTCCCGACTTCAAGCCCTCAGATGCACCACCACGTTGTTCCACCGCCCACGTACAGACCACTGCAACAACAACAACAACAGCAGCAGCAGCAACAACAACAACAACAGCAGCAGCAGCAGCTGCTGCAGCGGGCCGGTGCTGCCCCTGTGACTTCGCGCAGCGTGTCGACGCCATCGCCTCTGCAGCAGCTGCCGGCCGTGTCGTCACCGGTCCATCAACAGCCACGCTCTGCCGAGCAGTCTCCCGGCTCTGCAGTGCACCAGTACGTCTCTGTCAACACGTATGGAGGTGTCGTCAGGTAGGTAGCCGCAGAAATGTATGACCGTTGCCATTTTCTGCGAACGCACCGGTACCGATGGTCAAATGTTACACTTCATGTCAGGTCTCCCACTATTTGAGGCTCTTCTCATTCAGAATTGTGTTTATTGGTTGCTTCTACTCTCTGATTTGGGTAAGAATGTTATGTCATTCTGATATACAAAATAAAATAAGTACGAAACCGTACATGAGAGATGAAGAGACGTAGGTCCAATTTTGCTTAATGTTGTGAAATAGTCACGAGAAGTGTACCCCAGTGTCACAGTGGCCCTGAATTATTTTCTGGAGAAGTTGCCTGAAAATAGAATATTTGATAATGAAATTGGACCCTCATGTATTACTCATTTTATTTCATTTGTACAAGACCTCAACTCTGAACTGTATGTGACATCAGTATATTAAAAAAACTTTCATACAACAGTATTAATTTTTGCACAGAATTGTGGCCCAAGGAGTAATCAGAGGAAATTCTGCGATCACCCAAGCTTCTGCTGCAGAGTTAGCAGTGGCCGACCGCTGCTTTCTGCCAGTAGTTCGGCTGTTAATCTGAGCCATGCTGATGAGTATTTTTACCCTGGATGTACAAATAAATGCTGTGTGAGTTAAACTGGGCCAGGTTTCTCATGCATCATAACTGCTGGTAGAGGGGGGGGGGGGGGGTGTTATATTTCCTCTAACGAAATTGAATGCTTTTTATAGTGACAACAGTCTTTTCAAGTTTATGTTCCTTCAAAGGTTATGCTTTGTTGGTCCTTATGTTGATTTGAAAAACTTCAGCTGAAGAAGGGAGGAAGTGACTGGAAAAAGTAAGTGTTCCGACAGGATACAGTCTAATAAATAATTTAATGAGAAAAAGAGCAGAAACTGTGATGGAAGTCATTGAAGGAAAGTGAACGCGCAAAGGAGGAAAAAATATAAAAAAACTACTAAAATTGTAAATGTAGGGGGAAAACTGTTTATTAATACAAACAGAATTTGTGGGTGTTATTTGTGTAATTTTTATAATTCAGAAAATGTAGAAATGCAGTTCAGTCTCATGAAGACAGAAGAACACATTTAACGTTATTATTATTATTATTATTATTATTATTATTATTATTATTTAATTTACAAATATAAAATGTCAAATAGTTCTCTTGTGTATGAGAGATGATCTGTAAAAATATTTTCGACATCAGGTATGAAATTAAAGATAACAAAATGAAAGGTACGTATAATATGCAAGAAGATTTAGGACAGTACCAAATTGTGTGTCCACATCCACTCAAACTGGAAATCGGAGGAACTCATAGCTCGCAGGTGAGGCCACATGGCCCAGATAGAATTGCTGTACGACAGCATGGAAATGGAAGACGTACATGGCAAAGTGGAACAGAGCTCATGTGCCCATAACAATCTGTTATATTGGTTCTCTCTTGTAAGATTTTTGTTAAAATAGCAGGCTCAGTTGGAGAAAAGGCAGTTAACTTGTAAAGAATTTAGTCACAATTTTGTTTTTGTTGTTATGTCATTATAATGTAGACAAATAAAACGAGGGTCACTCCAAAAGAAAGGCACACTATTTTTGTAAAAATACAGTTTTCATTCTGCATGTGTGAAAGTTTTACAGTGTGTAGATACATCCTTCCAGCTTGTTTTCAAACTTTGTTCAACCTGTTCCCTGAGTGGCGCTGTCACAGCATGTCTTCAAGATGGCTGCTACACTTGATGTTCATTAGAAGCAATGTGCTGTCATAGAATTCCTGTGCTGTGAAAACGAGACAGTGGGAAACATCCACATGAAGTTGAAAAATGTGTACGGAGATGCTGCTGTCGATCGCAGTACATTTAGTCGGTGGGCAAGCAGGTTACGTGATGAAAGCGGGCACGGCAATATTGAGGATTGTCGTCGCAGCGGCAGGCGTCGTACTGCACACACTCCAGACAATGTGCACAGAGTTAACGAATTGGTGGCTGCTGACAGACGCATGGTGACTGCTGACAGACGCATCACAGTGAACGAATTGTCACGCTATGTTGGGATAGGGAAAGGAAGTGTTTGCAGAATACTGAAAGTGTTAGTGTTAAAAAAGGTTTGTGCCAGGTGGGTTGCCACGATGTTGACAGTGGCTCACAAAGAAACAAGAAAAACGGTATGCGGCGAACTTTTGGAACAGTATGAGAATGGTGGAGATGAATTTCTTGGAAGAATTGTGACAGGTGATGAAACATGGCTCCATTAGCTTTCACCAGAGTCGAAGAAGCAGTCAATGGAGTGGCATCATGCAAATTCACCCGAGGAAAAAAAAATTCAAAACCACACCTTCTGCTAGAAAATTTATGGCTACGGTGTTTTTCGATTCCGAAGGACTTTTTCTTGTGGACATCGTGCCAAGTGGAACCACCATAAATTCTGATGCATATGTGACGACACTGAAGAAACATCAAGCTCGACTGAGTCGTGTTCGACCACATCGGCAAAAGCAGGATGTTTTTCTATCGCACGACAATGCACAGCCACATGTCAGTCAAAAAACCACGGAAGCAATCACAAAACTTGGATGGACAACACTGAAACGCCCGCCTTACAGTCGTGACCTGGCTCCATGTGACTATCATCTCTTTGGGAAACTGAAAGACTCTCTTCGTGGAACAAGGTTTGAAGATGATGACTCCCTTGTGAACGCTGACAAACAGTGGCTCCAACAGGTTGGTCCAGAATTTTGCCGTGAGGGTATACAGGCGCTTGTTCCAAGATGGCATAAGGCAGTTGAGAGGGATGGAAATTATGTGGAGAAATGAAAATATTGTTCCTAAAGGATGATCTACACACTGTAAAACTTTCAAACATGTAAAATAAAAGTTGGATTTTTAAAAAAATAGTCTGCATTTCTTTTGGAGTGACCCTCGTATAATATATTTACCTATCTATATTAAATTTTGCTTGATGGAACTAATTAATAAGATTTATTACTTTTGTGATAAGATTTACGATCTAAGAAAACAATTAACAATAATTTTTTGATAAAAAGAAATAACAGTTTTTATGAGGTGTCACAAAGCTCTTCCTCTCAGCGTCTTTGGTCTGTGCAGCAGATGCCTCAGTGGCCGGGCCGTACCAATGCGGAGGACAAACCCTCCAGCCGCAGCACTCGCTCACCTCGTACGAAATAAAATGATAACGACAAGAATCAAAACCCTGTGGAAAACATGAAATATATGGCATAATAGTCAATTAAAGAAATTTGTCATTACCGGTGATTGCACTAGTGGCAGGAGTCAAATTGCTAGTGCCAATATTTCGTATCATTACACGGTTCCAGAAGTGAGTGAGACCACGAGACGTAGGAAAGTGGGATGGTATGGCAAATGGATTTGGGTGACACAGCACTAGGAGTGTTGCCTCTCTTCGTCTACCCCAGGTGGGGCACCGGCTCCCACTCGTGGTGATCTTCAGTCACGCACTTGCCTTCACGCCACGTGTTGTCAGCTTTGAGACGTCGCCGTGTGTGGTGGGCAATGCACAGTACGGCAAACGTGGCATCTTAATGGACTCGAACAGACCCACAAACGGCAGATGAGTCTCCCATTTCCTCGGCACCTTGTGACACGTTACGGTGCTGACATTTTGTATGTCGCCAGTGGAAGGGCAAGTTTGTGGCCAGATTTCTGGGTCACCTCACATTTGTAACACTGTGTCACGCTTTCACTGTGTCTCGTAGGCTTTTGTATATCTCGATAAATTTGAAGTATTGGAGAGGATTGTGAAGAAACTTCTAGTTCGACTGAGAACCCCGAAGTGTAGGCTTGTAGGAGGCAGTGGTGAAGTATATCAGAATGTAGAGGAAAACGAGCAGTAGAAAGAAAATATGATCTGTATTTCGAATATATGTAGATAGTGGGTGACAATATACTAATCAAACAGAGCTTTTAAGTACTGCCCATGAATTTGATAAAGGTCAGAAAAATGTAGAACATGAAAGAATCAGAAATTTGATTTAGTTAATTAGATAACTAAAGCAGCATTATCGAGTGAAGATTGTCGATAACTGAGTTCTGCCCCCTACCCCTATTACAGTATAGATGCCGTAGTGTGACCCAGAATTATACTTCTCCTTAACTAGTAACTCATATATTTCTGAAATTTTGAGTGATGATAAATATTCTTATGAATGTTCTCACGATTTGTGCTAGTTTTTCATTCTCATCCTAAAAAACTGTCATGGACAGAGTTCCTCATAAAAATTTCCGCTTTATGAGATTTATGTACTGTTTATTATCTTATACTCAAAGCAGATCACCACCGGTCGCAAGGACGCCGACGACACCGTCACCTCGATACCACCTGCAAGACTCGTCGCCACCCCCGCTGTCGTACCAACAGTCGGCGACCACTTTCGTGCACAGCTATGCAAAACCTTCGATCAAGCAAGAGGATTCGCCAAAGCAGGTATACTGTGTGGCCTTCAGATGTATTTTGTTTCTTAAATTTGCTGTGTGATCCTTTGAAAAAGAAAAGTATTTCCTTTATTTGCTTGTAAACAGTTGGTTGCTAGTTGATAGGAATATAATGGGAGGAGGGGGGCGGGGGGAAACAGTTATTAATATGTCTAGGGATTGAAAGGAGATTATTTATTCAGGAGACAGAAAATTCAGTTCCCCAGCAGTTTTCAAGGAAATACTATGATAGCTAGCATCTACACTCTTGTAAAGGAAAGCCACTGCTACTGAAATGTTAATTGCTAAAAGTAGTACTGATCACGCTGCTGAGCCATCCTGCGGGACACGATAAGTTGTGTGTAAACCTAACTCTGTGTTTGTGTATTTTACTTTTATGTCAGTGTTTGTCCGGTTCTGTGCTGTTCGCTGTATGTTGTGATACTTCATTTGAATAACTCCTTACATACCTTATGGATCAAAATTAATTAATCAATTAATTTAATTAAAATATTCTAAGTGATCACAGAGACCATTGTCTTATCCATAAAGTAATGTGTGTGGTGCCCTTAGCTTACTACACTTGCCAAATAAAGCAGTTTTGCTGTCACTGAGACGTGGAAAGTTGTACGACCACTACCTGTCTCACAAGAGATTAGTCGTATTAAATGTTCTCGGTGCACGTGTCACATTAATTCTCTATGCAAATCCAATCTTATGACAGGATCCACTGTTATCCTCGTTAGTAAAACGACCAACTGCCGTAAAGGTAACTGTCTTGTACAGATGTAAAGCATGTAGTGTTGTGTACTGTATAGGACCTACTTCTGTACCGTCTCTAAATATCAGGTGCCTACTTCCGCCCATTGCAGAATGAATCCTTTAGTTAAAGTTGTTGGCACAATACAACACAATATCGACAAATGACACGCCTCCTCTTATATAAAGGAATATTGAGCAAATTGTACACATCTTAAGCAGACACGGGATTAAAACTTCCTTTCAGCCACCTACGAAAATCTGAGATACGTCATGTATAGGACCAGTAAACCACCGATTCTTTAAAAAGTTGAACTGCCTTGTGTAGAACATCTTCAGACATCTTATTACTTTACAAATGAGTTAACATTTAATATTAAACTTCTGTGATGTAAGTGATAATAATAATATAAATAAATAAATAAATAATCTAGTGAAAAAGGGCTCTAAAAAGCATACCTTAAGAGCTATGAGGACTTGCTCACCTTTGCTGATGTGAAACACATCTCTTCTACTGAACAAGTGCTCATAGCTCTTAATGTATACATTTTAGAGCCCATATTTGCCGGACCTTTTTGCTCTGAACCATCGTTCCTGTAATACCTCTGAATATTGACCGTTTCTCATGGGACACGCTGTGTGTAGATACTTTCGGCAAATATTGTCGGTAGTAAAAAATAATAAATGTCACCATATCTGATGTCGAAGTTCGACTGTGTGAACGGCGAGAATGTAATAAGTGATAAACTTCTTTCTTTTCATCATTTCGTGGCTGTTGCAAGCGAGAAAAGAATTTTGTAAATTTTGAAATTTTTGAAATTGTGTGTAAAGTTTGTTGGAAATCGCTAAGTGCTTTCATTCCCGTATGCTGTAAGAATATACTCTGTGTATCTGTATACTGTCAAGTTATGCTGGCTAAGGACAAACACACTGTTTCTAAATGTAATACTTGTTGTAGTGTGTTAAATTTTAAACATAAGATTACGTTTCTTAACGAGTAGACAGACAGGCCAACTCTCCCGATTTAAGCGGGAGACTCCCGATTTTTCCTTCTTCCTCCCGATCTTCCGAACGTGAAGAACGATCTCCCGATTTTCAGAGCAGTTTCAGTACTTTCCTTACTATTTGAAAATCCTGCCCCTTTGATATATCAGTGGATGCCAATGTACGGCTGCTACTCGTCTATGTTAACTTGGAAGATTCGTGCAGTGGCTGTCGGGAGTGGCAGTAGGCGTAGCTTGCGCTTCGTATCTACGAGGAAGTAAGGAACTTATCGTTGGCAGCTTTCGGAGACAAATGAATATCTTTCAACCGGTGCCAATTTCCTCCACTTCTGGTAGCATCAGTGCAATCGTAAAATTACTGTGGACAAGGAGTAGTCGACAGTTGTTCCTAGCAAAGTGACTAGCGTTGTTCTTTCTACAAGGAAATGTTGCCAAGTTGGGGGATTTCCTCGTAAATTTAGGGGAATTAAGCTGCCTGGGGGAAATTAGAGGGATAAATGTTTCGGGAGGGGGGGGGGGGGGGTGTATTTAGGTTTACTACCCGCCCCTCCAGTCGACAAGACAGTGTGACAAATTATTCAGGGAAATTTGAAGTGCAATATAGGGGGAAACTAAATAATTGTTTGTCAAGATGCAAATTGTTTCAAGCAAATGTTCTTTAGCCATCAGGGGGACGTCAATCAGCACGACTGCCTTCGTTGTAGCTTTGCTTTTTACAAAGATATGAACAGCGGTATGACTTTTTTAAATGGTACCTTGTATTTTTTATTTGGTAATTCATTTCCTCTCAAAAGGTCTATTCAAAAATGTACCGCAGTGTACCAGTCACTGAAACACAACCTTATTAATTACATAAAACAACATTGACTTTGAGCCTAAGATCACATACTTGTCCACTTGCTGGAGTTCTCAGAAAACAAATGAAAACCAAGTAAAAACATAACACAAAATTAACTTTGACTCTCCTGTGCCATTGCCAAAGAGTAGAACATTCAAAGGTTCTCAAAGTGTTGACCCTGGACACCGATGTACTGTTGCACTTGTTGAATGAAAGAATTATTTACTGCTTCCAGTGATGGCTGCTGAAGAGAATTATAAGCAAGCACGATGTGGTCCTGCGTGTCCTCTGAAGTTGTTGGAATATCGCGATAGACGTCTTTAATGCATCCCCAAAGAAAAAAGTCCAGAGGGTGTAAATCAGGAGACCTAGCAGGCCAAGTAACTGTTCCTCCTTGACCAATCCATCTGGCAGGATACCTTCGGTTCAGAACATGAGGCGCACACATGGCATTATGTGCTGGACATGCATCGTGTTGATACCAGATAAGCATTCTGCTTCTTAGCGGCACTTCACCAGAAGAAGAGGAAGAACTCATCTTAGGAACTTGGCATACGCTGTACGATTTAGACTTCCGTTGATGAAATAAGGGCCAATAATTGTAGTTCCAAACATCCTTCACGAGACATTAACTCTCGAATGACACTGATGTTTCACCTGTCTAAGCCATCGTGGGTTGTCGCTGGACCAGTAATGCATGTTTCTTGTATTTACCTGTCCTTTGATTGAGAAGGAACATTCATTGGTAAATAGAAGATTGGAGAAGAAATTCGGGTTGGTGAGGATTTGCTGCTGTGCCCACTGACAGAACTGTACATGATTCTGGAAATCATTCCCGTGCAATTCTCAAAGTAGGTGTACATGGTAAGGATGGAACTGGTGACGTGTAACAATCCAATGTACACTGGTTTTAGGAATGCCAAACTCGTGTTCAAGCTGTCGTGTGCTTACGTGTGGATTCATAGCAACAGAAGTAGGAACAGTAACTTCGGCAGCTTCACCTGTGGGACTGCTAGGATGATCGCGTTGTCGTGAGTCGAAACTTCCCGTTTCCCGAAACATCACAAGACGAGAAAACATCAGTCAGGAAGGTGGTTTCTTGTCGGGATATCGCTCTCTGTACAGTTCTGCCGCCTGCGTAGCATTTCGCCTACCTTCAACAATAACAATAAAAGAAGCTTTATGTTGATACAGTTTGTAGGAAGGACAGCCTTTAGCCTTTACTGTATTCCTACTCTACACAACAGTATTTAAAAGGACTAAACTACTCTTCAACTGACGATGGTTGACGGAATAACGGGTGTGCATTCTACTTATGTTTATATTTGTGCTATGTCAATGTCAGCACGTGGATGTGTTCTATTACCCCGAGTACCTGCACGAAGTGCTTGGAGCGACAACGTCAATGTTCTGTTATGTAATTAATAACGTTGTGTTTCAGTGAATGGTACACTGATAAATTTCTGAATAGATCCTTAGGAGCGGAAAGGAATTAGCGAATAAAAGATACAGGGTGCTATTTTAAAAAGTCATACCGCTGTTCATATCTTTGTAAGAAGCAAAGCTACAACGAAGGTAATCATGCTGATTGATGTCCCCCTGACGGCTAAAGAACATTTGCTTGAAACATTTTGTTAATTCGCATCTGGACAAACAGTTATTTAGTGTGGTCAAAATAAATGGGACACCATGTGTATTGAATATACATATTATGGCTGACATTGTACGCAGTGAAAAACCATTAATCCACAGTATGATATATTTAACTCTCAGTATATTCCTACAGTCTCAATTTGTCATGTCTATTTGTCAACTGATGTTAACATATCGATGTATCTTATATGTTAATGTCACTTTATGAATAAATGTGACAAATACAGGTCGCAGAAATATACTGACTGTTAATTATGTCATACTGTGTTAATGCTTTTTCACTGTGCACATTGTCAGCCATACTATGTATCTTCTATACGTGATATGATGACTGGTTTATAAGACCAGAAATATGTTTTTGCGACGACGACATGTGACAGACAGGTCACATATATTTTAATGTTTCAACTTGCACTGGAGAATGGTTCACAAGCTGAAATCATAATAATGTAAAATAAATGAACAGTTAACGACCAAATGACAGAAATTTCTTTCAGAAAGTTCTATATGACTGTGGTCCCCCATGAAGGAAAGAGTATGATTTTTATTCCAGAACCGGTGAACCCAGCGTTCCTTCACAGTTGCTAAATATGCATGGGAATTCGATATACTTTCTGATTTCCCCCCTCTCCCAAAGTGCCCCTCTTCATTTCGTCCTGCCCCATTTTCTGCCTCTGTCCATCTACTCCAACTTTCTCTCCGATCTTGAACTTTGTTTATTGTTATCGCAAATTCAGAATCCTTCACAGTATTTTAATCTAAGCTCATAAACCATAAATACATTTCTGTTTTCTATGAAAATAGAGTACAATGAAGAAACAAAACAGCACATTGTAATGTAGTCAGTTTTTGTGTGAATGTAATGCAAAAGAATATGTACGGGTGAAACAATTTTTCTCATGATTTAAGCGCCCTGCTGCCATAGTTAAAACCTACGGCGAGGAAGAAAAGAAAACTGCACATTTTCACCGCGGAGCACAACACAACATTTTCTTTCTGGCATATGGTTAACAGAAAACCTGTACATTATTGATTAAAAATATATAGCCTAAGCCCATATGGATGGCTTTGGTAACAATGTTTCCTGTTTATGTATCCCATATATTTAGATGTTCTAAGGTGGCGCTCTGGTAGGTATATAAAAATATGTGCGTATTTGAATGCAGCATTGTGTCAAAAATTCCAAGCAATCAGTGAAGAACTGTCAGAGATTTAAGATTTTGTACAAACATGTACATTTTTAGTTATATAGTCGATTGTCTAATAGGTAGAGAAACACGACGGTAACTCCGACTCACACTAGCGACGGTGTCTGTCGTAGAACACAGTCGCTCATCAAACTGTAACAGTAGTCCGAGCGTTCGTATGCAAGACCGCCCTCTCTGTGTTCGGCAGTACCCGCCCGCAGTGACGGTGAAGACGGAGCCGGCGGATGTGGACCGGCTGGTGTCGCAGGTGCCGCACATTCCCCACCAACACCCCCACCACCAGCCGCCACCGCAGCCGCAGCAGCAGCTCCTCTACCAGCCGAAGGCGGAGCCCCACTCTGGACAACCGCCACCCAGCTGCAAGTACCACCCGGGGGTAAGGCGAGCGTGTCGCACTGCATGTCAGGGCATGGCAGTTCGAGAATGTGTGTAGTCGTATTCCTTAGTAGAGTTTCGGTTTATCGTGTCGATGAGAAAATAATGAACAGTTCTCAAAACCACAGCTTTTGTTACTAGTTAATACTATTTAAAGACATTCTGCAAAGGGAAGAGGAGGTAGATGAAGGTGAAATCGGAGATAGGATATGCAAGAACAATTTGACACGGTACTGAAAGAGGGAATCTCTTGTAGCTAATACGTATGTGGTTATCACTGAACCCTCAGCTAAATAAGTCACAGTCATAAAATACTGACATGTATCATTTACAGAAGAATGGAAAAGTTTGTTTGTAGAGACCAGTCTTGGAGCTTAAGAGCTTGCCGACCTCGTCGATTATGAGTTTGGTTTCTGAAGAAATATAGGAACGTGCAGGGCAAGTTAAACAAATGCAGACCTACATCTGTGTCAGTTGAAATTCTGAATAAAGTACGGAGAGCAAAAGATTATCTACAACCTTTACAGGAACCGGACTACAGTTGTAAGACTCAAAGGATGTGAAGAGGTAGCAATGGTTGAGAAGGGAGTGAGAAAGAGTTATAGGCTGTTCCCCATATTGTTCAATCTGTATATTACACAAGCAGTGAAGGAAAGAAGGATAAATTTGGAATGGCTGTTGAAGTTCAGGGAGAAGAAGTAAAAACTTAGAGGTTTGCTGATAACATTGTAATTCTGTCAGAGGCAGCAGAGCATGGATGATATCTTGAAAAGAAGATATAAGATGATCGACAACAAAAGTAAAACAAGCGTGATGGATTGTAGTTAAATAAGGTGATGCTGAGAGAGTTAAATAAGGTGATGCTGTGGGAATTAGATCAGGAAGTGGAACGCTAAAAGTAGCAGATCAGTTTTGCTATTTGGGCAGCAAATGCAGATTGGTATATAAGTTTAAATGTTTTGGCACAATTTTTTGAAAGTTTTTATCATATAGAAGTAAAAGGTGGACAATAAAAAGTACTGAGAAGAGGAGAATAGAAGCTTTAGAAATACTGTTTTACCAAAGAATGCTGAAGATTGGGTGGGTAGATTGAGTTACTGATTTAGAGGTATTATGTTGAATTGGGAAGGGAAGAGCTTTTTGTTACAATTCGACTAAAATAAAGATATCAGTTGATAATGGCACACCCGGAGGCATTAAGGAATTACAGTAGGTCTAGAGGGCAGTAGTTGTGTCGAGATAAATTGCACGAGACAGCTGGCAGACCACAACAACAACACAATTAATACTGTTTGTTCATAAAATACTGGGGGACTGACGTCTTCACACATTCGAGCAATTCAAATTGAGGTGCCGGAGTGCTTAAGGAAAAATGTCATTAATTCTCACTTGTAAATGTTCAACAATCCGAGTTTCTTATTTGCGCAAGTATTGTCTCGGTTAGTAGGATTGGTTCAGTGTAAACATGTTAAAAACGAGAGAAATATTTACATTCTTTTTAATGGAAAATGTACACAGCTGAACATACTCGTTCCCACAAAAAGTGTTCCATTACGAACGATGACAGAAACGCATGGGAATGTTCTCCTTAAACCCAGTGTGATACTACAGAAATCGGGACACAGTTCCAGTCAAAAAATTCACCTCAAACATATATCCGTGTTATGAAAGGGGGAGGGGGGAAGCAAAGTTGAACTGTTCTGTAACTTTGCATCTTGTACGGTTGAAGTGATAGTGAGGATATTGTGTTTTATATAATTTTGATCTCATTCTCTGTAGGAAATGTGTGAGTGATGTATATTGTACTAGCACACAGCTGGCAATTAAACTTGTAACACAGTGAAGACTGCATACAAAATTGCAACCTAGTGAAGACGGTGTGTGACAGACATAAAAAAGGCACAGCGTGCGAGTATCGAATTGACGATTTCAGGAGAGCCGTATTTTATGCCGCGCGAGATGTGTGCGGTTCCTCGGTACGAGTGCTCGACGCGATGTACATTTCGATCACTCGGGCGTCGAGGATCGTACAGTTGTGACGCGTACCTCGAGTAGGGAAGTGGGCCGGTACGTGGCAGTAGGAGTACCCAGTGTGATGGCACCGGCTGCTGCTGGCTACACGACACATTCACCTTCATTTCGCGTAGCCAGTAATTTTTGTGGTGGCCGTTAAATTTTTAACAAGTACTGTGCTGTACCATCGAGGTCTCTGTGACGGTACCTTTCGAGAAGATAACCTGCGACGACACGTTGCTCGTGCCGTCCCGATCTGCCTCGGTGCTGGAAGTGTTCGACTGTCGCCTCGACCAGAATGTTTTAAACGTGCCTCACTCGTCAAATAAATGTCCGATCACGAGTTGCCGAGAGACTGGTGCTTCAGCACTTCGCAGCCATTCGGTCAGTGAACTCTAATGTAGAGTGACACAGAGTGACGTACACGCTATCCCACTGTACCCTTTACCCACATAGAGGAAAATTTTGTTAAAAATTATATCCGTGTTGGTGTGGTTGCAGAGCAACCTTCTATTGTTACTATTTAAAAAAAAAACAGTTGTAGGTTGCACAGTGTTCTGAATTAACTCGAGAATGACTCATTTTGCACGGATAAGGCATCCTCAGGTTATCTGAAAATATAAGGGAACGAAAACATTACAGTAAATGTGGCGTGGTCCTTTCTGGATTGTTGTAAAATCAAAATAAGCTTCAAAATTCAATCGAATAAAATTATATACACAAACATAATGTAACATTGAAATATCAGAAATTTTCTGCCAAAAAGCATTTGTCAAGAAGGCAGACACCGAATAAAATGTAGTAAAAGGCAACCTGAATGGAAACAAATATTAAACATCAATGAAATACAATCACGGGGATAAGGCACAAGTAGAGGACGAAGGTGAAACTGAAAAATGAGTAGTACCTCGCAGAGGCGCGACAGGCACAGCAGGGCAGAACGGGACCTCGCACGCAAACTCTTAATGTAAGTGTATGCTAAAACTGCCCCGGAGGCCTGTCTGTATGCATTTAGTGTATACGTACGAACGACAGGAGGTCGTGCAAAATATTGGGCTAGTAGTAATGACAGTTGCCACGTGGCACTGCCTTCGAGTGTGCAGTGTAATAACAGTGGGCATAAAATTCAGATAGTAATGGATAAATTAAGAAATAAATAAAAATGTAATAGAGTATATGGGAATATACACAATGCAGATTGTGCTAGATCAAAAGCGTTGTGCAGAGGCACAGAAAACCCTTTTGCTCAAAAGCAGTGTGAAAGAATAATGAAATAAAATATGTAATAGCTAAAACGTAACAATGCTAAAAAGATAAAATACAACTGCATACACATGACAAGTGACCAAGATGCTGGTAATAAAAAGCTAAAACCAACAAATTGTTTAAAAATGGGAAACATAAAAACATGAGAGAACCTGGTTTTTGCCTGATAACTGGTTATTGAGTAACATATCTTTCGTATCGTGTGAACGTTTAACAATTTCTCTCTCTTCGAGCGGATTGAGCCTCTGTCCTTTGGGAGCGTGGAGCAAAACCCCTAAGTTCCCATCTATTGATATTGGGTGTTGTTAGAGGTGGTATACACTGTTCTTATATTTTGACCACTAAAGAGTTTAGCTGTAGCTTAGGACACATTCCCTAATATCCATTTTTCGGTTTCTCCTTCGTTCTCTGCTCGTGCCTGATCCCGGCGATTTTATTTCATTAATTTTTAATATTTTTTTTTTTTCTGTATAGGTTGCCTTTTAGTACATTTTATTCGATATCATGCCTTCTTGACTTTGCTTTTGACAGAAAATTTCTGATTTTTTCAACACAAGCTACATAATATTCCTCTATATAATTTTACTCGATCGGTTATTCGAGCTTATTTTGCTTTTTATGGCAGTCTGGAATAGGACCACACAGAATGTAATGTTATTGTCTTCATATTTTGAGGTAACCTGATGACACTGTGTCCAGGTGAAGTGTGTCATTCTCGAGTTAATAAAAAGCATTTTGCAAGCTGTGACTGTTTTTTATAGTAGAATTTTGTTATTCGCTACACTTCTTGGTGTTACAGTCTAATGGACAACAGTGTATTTTTTACAGTAGAGTTCATTTTATGCCCACGGATGTTCAACTCCACTGAATTTCTTGAAAGATCAATAGCTTTTGAGTATGTTAGCAAGATTGGGTGTCAGAGGAGTACCAGTGGTTTACTCGAGCTTCCGATTGCACCGAGATTCAGGCATCTGTGGCTGCAAACAACTTCTGTCTGTAGCAGTTCAGATTCTTGTGCTTCACCTCACTTTTGAGGCATGGGTCATTGTTTTGAAAACAGAACGTTTGTCTTTTATATTTCTTGAGACGTAGTCTGTTAGTGTTCCAATGACAGTCATTGGTAAGTACTTGTGTAATATATGTAGATGTAAATTTCACACTTTTCTTAAATTTTTCACAAGGGAGCAGCTTAGGACACGGTCAGCTGATTCGACTGATGATGTTTGGCAGGTCATTTGTGTACTACGAAAATGGAGAACTCTTAAAATACGTGTCCCACCCTTGCCTGGAAAAGAAACTCTTACAACTATTGCTTAAGCACCTATACCACCATTAACTACCTAAATCTTTTTCACAAATTATTTTTGACGTGGTTCATAAGTGACCTACCAAATGTGAGCCGAGTCGGTTTGCTGGGTCTGGGGCTTTCCCCATGTCAGTGGCAATGGCAGTTTGATGCAGTTATTGGTAAGTCTTTCTTCACATTTCCAGTTCCCCATCTGCCCTGATAATAAGGAATGTGAGCAGTCGTACTGTGTTAATTATGTATATTTTCCAAATGTGTACTTAAAAATTGTGTTACATGCACATTGCCTGTTATCTTCATTTTTTTAGCAGTGTCTTCTCATAATTTTAGTCTGAAGTGCAGAAATGAAGGAAACTATAGAGTTTCCACAGCAAAAATTCTGCAAATACTGCACTCTAAAATACTTGTAATTACTGTAATAACATGAAAGCTGAATCCTTAAACAGATATAGGAAAAAATGTCAATAGTGGTAGTAGTGTTGCATATTTTTTGCATATTTAAATTACTTCATAGACACACAATAACATCGTGGAAATGATAAATTGGTACTAACTGCATAAAGGGGAAACTGAGTCACATACAGAAACAGTGAAAAAAAAAAAAGAAAAAAGTTAAAATATTAATCTTCCGGACGAGGGCCTTTTTCCGAAATAGAAACTACACACAACTCACACATATGTGGGCACTGCCTCAGGGTGCTGGAGCTGGGAGGCAATACCCACATTTGAGAGTTGCATTTGTGTGAATGTGCGTTTGTGTGATTTCTATTTCAGGGGAAAGACCTCATTTGAAAGTTTTCACTATACATTTCTGCAATTCGAGACCACTTCTGTGTGGTGAGTAACGATTTGCTCTGTCCATACTGTATTTATTCCATCCAGCAATTCGTCTTGCTTGACAGTCATACAGTTTACTTACAAGCTGAGCCACCATATAAAAACTCTAGGTTTTACAGTCAGTTACTGTAGTGAGAGGTGCATAACGAGAACAACTGTGAATATTGAGCTAAGCACTGCTGTTTCCGTTGACTGATTACAGCAGAGAAGAAGGAAACTGGAGGAGTGCCTCACTGACATCACACTCGAGTCTGCCGCTTTTCTTTCCTCATCTTTACTGTCTCAGTTTGTCTGCATTTTCTGTGTGATTCTTAATTATTGTGTCCACTACCCTTCTCTATACATTGTTTGTACTGCATGTTATTTTCCTTAGGTTCCGTGTTTCCCCGATACACTAGTCGGAATCACCTCTGTCGACTTTATTCGAATACCTTATAACGGACAGTCGCTTTTTTTACCTATCTCTCAGTCCCAGATTTCAATTAACGTTTTGTTTCTGTCACCACCTCTTTGTGTTGCTTTACTATTTGGTTTTTATGTGAGGGCAAGTGTTCTAGTGATTTTAATGTGTAGTGTCTGCCCTCATTTACAATACGGGCCTAATACGGATTACACTTTAATTTAGTACGGCTTTTTAATTATTACTCACGAGTAACGGAAGTTTTTTTAATTCTGTAGTGTCGAACTCTCACCTCGTAAAGCTATTCGACCGACGTACAGGTATATTTCCAGAGTAGGTGCGCAATTCGTATTCTCTCTTCTACATTCGTATCTGAAAAAGTACATACAGTGTCACGTCGGGAGGTCAGGTCGAGCGCACGATTTCGAAGTAGCCGCACATTCAGCCGGCGAGAGGAGCCAGTTTTCGACGTACTCTGCCTCGCAGAGGGACGGGAACGGGGTCCGCTCCCGAGGAGAGGCAGAGTATTTTCAGAGGTAGCTGCGGAACGGGCCCCCCGTCCCTCTCGTCTCGTTCGGACGGCGACAGCTACAGCGGGGTTGCCACAGGTGCGCCCCGCGGACGACTCGCAGAACGTGCTGCTGAAGCAGCTGCTGCAGAACGCGGGCTGCGCGACGGGCGGCGCGGGCGCGGCCGGAGGCGGCTGCAGCCGGGCGCCCCCCGCAGCTCCCCTCCCCCCGACCTCCGCCTCCGCAGTGACCGTGCCGTCCCTGGAGCAGCAGCTGGCGCGGCCGGTGCCTCCGACGCCCTCGGCCCTGCTGCCTCCGCTGCTGGACGAGCGGGCGCGGCCGCCCCCGCCCCCGCAGGCGCAGCAGCGGGCCGCGGCACAGGCGCCCCGGCGTCCTGACGTAGGCATCGCTCTGCTCTCCTGTCGCACGCACGGTGTACTCGGTCTGGTCAAAGTGTGCTTTCTTTGCTCTGCACTCCACTCGGTACTAACACTGTAGCTACCACTTCCAGGTCTGCTTATCCACCTGTTATTTTTCTCATTTCTTTTTACGGTTCTCGATGTGTAGACAGTGTAGTGAAGCCACCTTCTTTTATGTACTTTCACTTTTATTTTTGGGTGTGATTGTCCTCGTAAACATTATTTTTATTTTTTGTGTCAGACGTTTGCAGTCGATTTAAAATTCTTCAAGCGAACAGAGAACAAATGAAATAGAATATCTAAATTAATGTAGTTTCTGGTAGGTGTATTCACTTTATCGCGTTAGATTGTTGTCAGCTCGTTCGAAATGCGCATTCTGACACGATCCTCTTAATATTGCACAAACAGTTCAGCTCGTACGAAAAAGGTTTTTGACTCTCTCCTTCTTTCCGTCAGTCGAGTAATGAGAATGTACGGAAGTTACGAGTAAAATAGGAATAGTGGGAATCCTGAACTGACTACTCATCTTACAGATAAGATGTCAATCAGTAGTTGGCCGTATAAATGAGAGTTCCAAAAGAAGCAGTCAGGAGTATAGCAAAGTATTCTTCATCACTCGGTGTGCTATCGTGTATCGTATTGTAGGTGACTATCTTATGCAGGACGTAGTGCATATTCACTCACTTTTCATTCTGCTCTTCTGGGCCGTTATACAATCTTTGCCATTTGCCAGTTTATTACAGTGTTCTGTAATTCATAACCTTACTCACCTGTCTCGTTCTATACAAATGAACAGAACTTCACAATGTTCATTTGTAGTGCTCTCTTCTCATATAGCACGAAACATCATTGTTGTGTCATTGTCACAAAATGTGTGTGTGTGTGTGTGTGTGTGTGTGTGTGTGTGTGTGTATGTGTGTGTGTGAGAGAGAGAGAGAGAGAGAGAGAGAGAGAGAGAGAGAGAGAGAGAGAGTGAGAGAGTGAGATGATAAATGACAAGATTGGAAGGACGTATGACTGACTGTCCTGTCACCTTAAATCAAGAAGTCATATGAATAAATCAAATACGACTCAGTGTGGCAGTAAGACCATGACTGCACCCTTTTTTTATGACACTGGAGAGCGGGAACACATACACACTGTGTTTTATAAAACTTGCAGACTCTTGTACCAGATAGACTACGTACACAAATTGCGAATTAAGAGTACTGTGACAGATGTGATCCACATACTGACAGTGTGCATGCTGAAAACGAAAGGGGGATTTCTTCAGGATTATCTACCCAGACTTGTATGAGCAGTGCTTTGCGTGGAAAATAAGGAGACGTAAAATTGAAGTAGTTCTGATTTTCCTGTAAGACCCAAACTCATAAAATGGAGAACAATTCGTAGAATGGTAGTTACACCTTCAAGTGTCTAAAGACTGGAAAAATAGAAATTCTGATTGATTACACAAGGAATTTATGAACTGAATCCTAGTGTGTGTACATAAAGAAAGTGAAAAACTTTAAAATGCCTAGAACCGTAAAAGAAATCTGAAATAGGCGCAACTTTTTCTCCGACGCTCGGAAGTGGGATAATTGGCAAATATGTCACTCCCGTGTTTGGCAGGAGGTAGACTACAGACTAGATGGCGGTAACAGTGCAGTTTGCTCTCCTGAAACACGATTAGGAAAAGCTCACCTGCGGATTTCCACACTTAGAAATCCACACGATATCTGATACCGCAGTAGATACAGAAGTTCCGTACAGATACGAGGCACTCAGGCGGATTCTGTCTGTCAGTGGTGCAGTCGGTCTTTTAAAATCGTTTCCCTGAATGTCACATTCGTGTATTCTCGGAAGTACCGTGACATCCACTTCATTTCATTATTGTTATATTTTTTGTTACTAAATCTATACAGGACAAATTTGTATAGTTGCACATCAGATTGCTAGAAGAAGTCCTTATAGAGGAAAACATTTTACTGATGCCGGGAGTTAATGTGAGTGTGCTTCAGATAGACACTGCAGCCCCTATTATTTATTTGAAAGGAAAGTGTCAGTTATTGTTCGTAAGTTAAGTGTCCTGAATTTTAAGCCACATTATAAATTGATATTATATCGAGAATTCTGTGTTTATGACAATTTGTGTCTGCAGTCCACACGTACCTCATGTTGTTGTTGTTGTTGTCTTCAGTCCTGAGACTGGTTTGATGCAGCTCTCCATGCTATTCTATCCTGTGCAAGCTTCTTCATCTCCCAGTACCTACTGCAACCTACATCCTTCTGAATCTGCTTAGTGTATTCATCTCTTGGTCTCCCTCTACGATTTTTACCCTCTACGCTGCCCTCCAATGCTAAATTTGTGATCCCTTGATGCCTCAGAACATGTCCTACCAACTGGTCCCTTCTTCTTGTCAAGGTGTGCCATAAACTCCTCCCCAATTCTATTCAATACCTCCTCATTAGTTATGTGATCTACCCATCTAATCTTCAGCATTCTTCTGTAGCACCACATTTCAAAAGCTTCTATTCTCTCCTTGTCCAAACTATTTATCGTCCACGTTTCACTTCCATACATGGCTACACTCCATACAAATACTTTCAGAAACGACTTCCTGGCACTGAAATCTATACTCGATGTTAACAAATTCCTCTTCTTCAGAAACGCTTTCCTTGCCATTGCCAGTCTACATTTTATATCCTCTCTACTTCGACCATCATCAGTTATTTTGCTCCCCAAATAGCAAAACTCCTTTACTACTTTAAGTGTCTCATTTCCTAATCTAATTCCCTCAGCATCACCCGACTTAATTCGACTACATTCCATTATTCTCGTTTTGCTTTTGTTGATGTTCATCTTATATGCTCCTTTCAACACACTGTCCATTCCGTTCAACTGCTCTTGCAAGTCCTTTGCTGCGTCTGACAGAATTACAATGTCATCGGCGAACCTCAAAGTTTTTATTTCTTCTCCATGGATTTTAATACCTACTCCAAATTTTTCTTTTGTTTCCTTTACTGCTTGCTCAATATATAGATTGAATAACATCGGGTAGAGGCTACAACCCTGTCTCACTCCCTTCCCAACCACTGCTTCCCTTTCATGCCCCTCGACTCTTATAACTGCCATCTGGTTTCTGTACAAACTGTAAATAAGCTTTCGCTCCCTGTATTTTACCCTCGTCACCTTTGTAATTTGAAAGTACCTCATAGGTGACTTTTATCATGTTTATGTGGAGACAGTGGAGTGTTTGAACTGTTGCCGCCACCCCCACTCCTCCATACTGCCCCCTCTTCCCCTTCGTATAAGTGTTTCGATGAGAATTAGCCTCGGCACATGTTCCTCTGCCGCCTCTCTCATTTTATTTAAGTTTTTTTATTTCTATTTTTAAGGAGCTGAATGTAGGTTGTCATTTGTTTATTGCGTTAACACACAATCGTAGAAGTGAGCTGAATACAGTGTGTAGAATTTTGCGCAGTCTACACCCTGTCACTTGAGAATATTTCTGCAGTACAGTTGTCATTAAAACAGCTGTATATGCATCTGAGGAATTTTTAGTAAATGCTGTCCAGCCTCGTCATATATAGTATTCTCAGTACGTGGTTACTAATGAGTCGTTTCGTAGATGTCCTTTGTTGCTGTAGTACTTACTGATTCAGCTAACAGTCTGCCAATATTAACAGTTGCTACTCTTTGATCAGACCTCGTGGGTTAAACGGTGGGTCCGTAGTGAGCTTGTGGAGGTGATGGGAGCAGTTGGGGCGTGCTTTTTCTTCATAACACCATTCGCATCATTTTAACAATTTCTTTTGTCAGTGAAACGAGGTGAGATGCTCACGAAGTAACACTCAGACTCTGTTCTCTACACACTCTATTGAATTGGATCTCTTATTGAAAAATCTGCTTTATATTGTAGACATTTTTGGTAATCTTTCTAAAGGAGCTGACCATTTACTTCAGTTAATTTTATTTTTGATTATTGAATTTTATTTTTTAAGTGTTCCGATTTTTTTTTAAGTAAGTGTGCACTGTGTTATTCCATAAGTACCACATGTACACCTAAAAGCTTACAATAAAAGATTTTTATTACTTTGTTTTGTATGGTATATTTACTTTTATTGTTGAAACTGTATGAACTGTACTTGTTTACAGCAAGGTGTACAAGCAGAGAGGTATATGTATTCTCATTACACCATCGTAACACTTTCTTTGTGCACGCTGTGAAGAAGTATTTGAGCCCAATTCTGATAATGTTTCTGTAAAGTCTCTCAGACTTTTAAAAATAATGTTTAAAAGTAAATTATTGTTAAGCACAGAACGTTTAGGATGGCGGATAAAACAACTCCTGTACGAGTTAATATTAGACACCACCGATAAACTGGAGAAAGGTGAAAACAGTGCCCAACTGTCGATAGGAAATTATTACAGGTCATTAAAGGAGATATTTATATTTTTTGTGTCAAAAGAAGTGCATTATTCGATCGGCTCGTACAGCTCTACATGTGGCGCACAAAATTAAGGAGGTGATCTGGATGTGTATCGAATCCGTACAGCAGATTAACTACAGTCAGTCTGCTGCACTGCCCGACAGGCGTGAAATTTTTAGGCAGTTTTCATAACTCACATAGACAAATGCTGAGCCGGTCCTCAGTCTCTGTCCCAAAAAATGATATGTAGACAGTTACCGTACTATAATACACGTAATGTTGTTTACACAATTCACAGGCAGCTGATGGGCACCACTTCCCTCTATTATGTTAACTGATGGAACACACAGTGGGAAAAAATTTAGAAAAGAGAGAGAAAAGCAGTTTCTCATCAGATTCATTAAAGATAACCACTCACCATATAGTTCAAGAGTTGAGCAGTCAATAGGTTCATAAACCAGGTTGAAGAAGTTGCAAAACTTTCAGTCGATGTCCTTGTATCAGAAGCTGGAACAGACACAACTGTACGATAATTTTCTTTAGTGTACACAGCAGAGGATTGAGAACCGACGTCATTCTGTCGTGTCGGGTTCACACTTACTAGTGTTTGTTTGTGTTATGCTGGTTGTCAGTGTTTGAGCTCACGGTCAGAGGAAGTTCGTGTCCTCTCCGCCTCGGCACTAGCAGTAAAGTAAGCTTCGGTGTCGAGTACTTCCGTTCTCGATACGACACGTGTATGTTGGTGTGAAGTAATCTGAACAGAATGTAATGGTGCTGATAGCAGGATACGGATAGTGTAGGTGCCTCTGGAATTCGAGAGATCCACAGTGTAAATGCCAGAGGGAAAGAAATACGATCGGTAGAATATTGCCGAAGTACGGAAAGGTCCGACTGGGGACACGAGAAAAGCGACGAGTTCGTCGAGTGCTCGCATCTGGCAGGAACGGAATGAAAGAACGCGAGCTGTGTATTTCTCATGAAAAAGAAGAACACAATAATTGAAAGTGAACGAGTGCAAAAATGTATCTATTGTGCTGATTAAAATCGAAAATATACGAAAGACGTAATCATTTTTGTTGCTCAAGTTCGTGGTCTCTCTAATTGTGTGCCCAAAGTACGAGTTAAAGATTTTTGATATGAAATAGCAATGATTTACACACACAGGATCACAGTGTCTGCCCTCTAACAAACTATATAGCAGATGTCACGCAGTTACCTACGTTGTTTCACATTACATTAATCGTGTTTTAATGACGTTATCTTCCTTATGCGATCCTTAACCCGTTCGGTGCCACTAGATTGCCAGTAACGTCAGTCAGTGTGCTAATAAAATCCTCGGAAGTGCTTTGCGTACGTTACTGCACACGTCAGGAACTATCTGAGCTATAGTAGCTATTGAAATGCAGAACAGTTTCTAACTTAAATATCTCCAGTTTCTGTAACCGAGTGTGTAAATATTAGCCTGTCTTCAGGTTGTGTCGGTTGTCAGTAATTGGTGTTCTGCTTTTAAATTTCTTCCTTATTACAAGGCCGTGAAAAGAGTCAAACGACAAATGTTCACAAAGTTTTGGAATAATGCTAAGGAAAACTGGCACAGCAATTCATTGATAAGTGCACTACCTGCACTGATTTCACAATTAATTAGAAATTCAGGCACATAAATTATTCTTCTCTTGCACTGTTTCATTCACTTTGTCAAGACAGTGGTTCACTGTCCTTTCTAAATATGAAAGTTTTGCATTGTGGGTCTAACTGTTAGTTGCTGTACTCTTTTTGCGGATTGTCAGCACCAAAAAACAGTCGTGCAGTGTTCGTAGGCTGTGCTCATTATTTCACATTCCATTCCACCCCTGCTAATATAAATGCCCGTCTGCAAACGAATGTGAGTGCACGGCGGCAAATTATCTGCGAATGCTCATTTGCTCTGTCGTCAACTAACTGGGATTACTACGAGACCCACGTACAATTACTTACGTACCCGACGCCTCGCGACAGGAGCCGTATCCGGGTGCGAGGCTCGTCAGGCGCGTCCCACTCCGGCCCGGGCTTATCCTACCCTTTCAGAGATAAGGCCACCTAAGGGAGCACCTGTACCGTATACGAGCTTTGCTGTAACTTCTGCACAGCCTGTTACCCGGGTACAGCCACCGATCACGTTCACTCCCAAATGAGAAACCACTTCCAGACTACAGACGAGAGCAGTGCCGTCTGTTCACTGGCCGAACGTACACGCCCGACCCGACGTGCGTGGCTCGGACGGCTATTTCGGAATGCGTGCCCTCCGGATCCTCCCTCGTGACACCGGCTTATCCGAATTGTGTAGACTCGAGTTGTGCTGTGAACGAGTGTGACGGCTGCTGTTACGCAATCGAGAACTACTTAAACGAGATTGGTATCCGAGTGATCGGTGACCGACTCGGACAGTACCGCCACTGTCATTTGCGGAGGCTCGGTGGAGTGATACCTTTTCCCAATTTCTGGCACTCGAATCGATTGTGTCCCCAAATGCTACGTAGGTGGAGACTTAACTGGCACGTGTGTCGGAGATCTGTCTTCTGCAAACTGCTGCCTCGCAGTAAGAAGTGTAGTGGTGCTTGTTACGTCTGAATTTTTAATTGAATTGTATTTGATCCTGTAGGATTACACGATGTGCAGTAAATGTAGATGTGTGTAATATAGGACACATAAAAAACAGCAGACATTTATTATCACTTCGTAACCGTTTTGCCTGCATTTTAAGGTCAATGATTCTAAATAACATTACGTATCAGTTTCGTGTGATAAATACTCTTCGACACTGTAAAATTCCTTTTTGACCTAACAACTTTTTTGGAAAGTTAGTGTGTCACGTACTCTGTTGTGAACTTCAAATGGCTCGAGAAAGAAGCCTTTGCTGACATTTTCGGGCATCTTCGTCAATACTACCGAAAGTGTATTTTGGCCAAAGGAAATGGTTTGAAAACAGAATTAAAATATTTTATTTGTGTTTTCTACTGTCTCTTTTTTGTGACAGCATTAACAAACTGTTTAGGCGTACCACATATTTATTTCGGTGGCCTACCACAGAGCAACTTCCTGCATTGCCACATTTCCCAATTCTCACACATTTTGTTGCCCTGTTCTCATTGTTCTACCTGTTTCCTCAATAATGTAGTGTGTACACAGTTTATGTGCTTTGCAAGCGAGCTTTATTTGCGGTATACGTTAAAGTATAGCTCTACCGGGAGGAGAGCGAGCACACGTGTGAAAGACACCGACACACGGAGCCACTGACGATACACCGATCAGTTGAGGCAAAAGGTGGCTGGCAAAATGAACGTTACATTATTTCAGTGTAGGCAGGCGCTACTAAAAACTGTGGAAGTCGAGAAATGATCAGAGAGGGGAAAGAACAGAGGCCGTCCGATTACATTTCAACGGTACGCACTTATCTCGTGAACGACTTCACGACCGAAGTCGATACGTGTACTCCCGTCTTGTGGAAGTTGACATAATACGGAAAGCGTGTTTATGAGGATTCCCGTCTAGGTGACATTTCGTGCAGTCAGTCTACGTATGTTAATAAGCTGTTAGGGAATTGCAGACATAATTTGATATTTCCTTGCACAAAATGGATTCATTGTACACCCAGTTTTGTAAAACTTCCCATTTTTGTCAGTCAGGCATACACATCTCAGCGTCAGTTACTTGTCGCTTGTTCCTTCTTAACTTACTGAATGAGAAGGCACACCGGTCGCATTTGGGACTTTCAAATTCCCACCCGGCCGTCCACGTTAAAGTTTTCTGAAATTTCACTAAATCACTCCAGGCAAATGCTGGGATGAGTTCTTTGACATCTTTTTGTAATCCAAGTTTGCGCTCCATCTCTAATTACCTCAGTGTCACTGTAATGTCAGACTGTGATCTTCCATTGTTCCATCTTTCCTTCTCAACTTACCCGCTTCTCGAGCTGGCTCGTACAGTGGATACGCGACATATACACTTTCTGTGGCACCAGCACAAACAGTTTTGAAATGTTATGTCAACTCCACGTATTCTGTGGATACTACAGAGCTTCACAATAATGGGAGATATTTGGACATATAAGACTGGACCATTAATTCTATGGAGGACACACTTCGCTATTCCTACACTAATACATTTCATCAGGTGGTGGTGTGAGATGAATGTGGGACACCCGAGAAAATAACAATACTTTTTGTTCGGGCATCAATTATACTCCTTCCCTCTTTAGTCATTCCCAATTATTTTTCTAAAGACAGTTAAATTTCATCATTAAGTAATGTTACGTGTTGTGCAATGTTGTGTGTCTTGCACTGTATTAAGATTCATCACTGTTAATTTGATTTTGGAATGCTGCTATAAATATTTACACTGCATCTTTGTTTTTGGCATCTGGGGCACTGTTGGCTATATAAGAGTTAAGAAATATTTTTCGCTGCAATACGGTTTTAGAGTATTCTAATTTATGTTGATCAGTAGTGGGAAGAAACTCTGCCTTACACTGTCTAAGCTTTTCTATCAGTTCGAAGAGCAGTGCATGTGTCAGCAAAATTGTGACATACAACAAATAACCGAGTGTTATTAGGATGAGGATACTAATAATCAGTAACAGTGAGGACTAAGTCTGTACAAAAACAGTTATTTATTTTTAGTATGAAACTGTAACTGCGTGTTATGACTTGAGCCTGCAAACAGCTTAGGATCTTCAGAGACAGTCAAAATCAGGAACAATCCCCCCCGAAAAGAAATTTGTCATATGTGAGAGGTGCTTAGCTTTTAACAGCATTAGTGAACACTGGTTTGTATCCACATAAATTATGGAAAGTAGTTGCCATACTGTGTTTGAAAACCAGACTTTTTGTTTTGATTATCCATATTTTGTAACAACAAGATTGTTAGATCTTTTTTAAGTACTTAACTTCCTTATGTAGGCACTATGAGCATGTTTAAATAAAGTCCATCAACTTCCACAAAAAATTAAGGAGTCCCCCCCCCCCACCCCCCACCCCCCCGTCTCACCCCCTCTCTCTCAATGTGTGCGTTCAATCCACAGGATGGTGTTTCTTCTGGAAAACCTGGAGTTCTCATGCAATTACATTTTACCTAGAAAAATAAAAAAAAAATATCTGGGGAATTCTGTGTTTTTAAACTGACACTGGAATTTAATTTTATTGAGATTTATAAACCATAAATTTCAAAACACTTAGTATTTCAGAGTGGGTTGATTATTTGAATATTGGTTCATATAAATTATCAACATTCAAGAACTACAATTAAACTGCAGCTTAGAGGAAAGAAAAGTCTTTATTGTGAGATGATCGACACTTTCCTTCCCCACCACTCCACTTGCAGTTAATTTCTCAGGAGCTTTATATGATGTCATTTTTCTCCCCGTACCTGGAATTCCCAATCTCCTCAGTTTGAGTAGTCACCCTGATGCACTTCAGTTGAACAAGAAATGAAATTTACAAATAACTATTACTACTCTTGAAGAATGAAACAATCCAGGGCATTACATTAAGTTGAGACTCATTGGATTGTAAAGCAAATATGAGTCATGAAATAATCATGGTTAAACTCTCATTGCGCAGATGATTTCTTGGTCATTAGAACTGGTAAATGGGTATTATACACTACCTAGACATAAGAATGATGGTTTGCTTTGTGTTACTGAGCAGGTCTGTCTCATTCATGAGCAGTGGATACCTTTGAGAGTGATTGTTTGATTTGAAAAATTACACTCGTATGTATCCCAGCTACTGTCGTTTTTGCAGTTGCAAATGCAGCATCGCATTCTGCAGCAACAACAGCTGCAGCACCTGCAGCAGCAGCAGCAGCAGCAGCAACAACAACAACAACAACAACAACAACAGCTGTTACTTCAACAACAACTGCAGCAGCAGCAACAACAGCAGCAGCAACTGCAGCAGCAGCAGCAACAACAACAGCAGCAGCAGCAGCAGCAGCAGCAGCAGCAGTTGCAACTTGAGCAACCTCAACAACAACTTTACCACCAGCAGCAACAGCATCTAGCTGTAAGATAATAATTAATAATTTTTTCTTTGCAGAAAAGTCATTCTCAATTAGTCCTTTTTTTTATTATCATTGATGTGACTAGACTTCTTAAAATTTACACATTTTCTTCAGAAAATTAAATTGTTAGTTACTTTAAAATACTGCCTATATGCAAGCATATGCTGTTCTTTGAACAGTTGGTCTTTGACAGTCTTGTAATGTGGCTCATATAATCGAAGAATAATTGTGACTGCTTTCTGATTAGCCACCAGAGCTACAAGAATGGTAAAAACATTAAGATTAAGGACAAAAGATCAAAGTCAAAATACGGATACATCACGTAAGGCAAAAGTGTATTGTAAACACAAATATTGCGTTATAGATGAAAACAAAAGTGACAGGAGGGCTAAAAACGAAAAACACGTGCTGTGAACGGATGGTTTGTGAAAAAGGAGCTGGCAGTGAGCCGACTGCAACAAAGTGGTATCGGAGATCTTACATCGCACAGCCCGTTACGTATGACAGACAGGGCAACTTTTTTGAATGTGCGTAATTTTCTCGGGGTTTTATTAAGTTTTCTCAGAATAGTTCGATCTCGTGTCTCGAAATGAGTAGTGGATCCTCTGTTCTGCCCGACAGCACCTGCTCTGAAAGTAACCTCCCGAATGCCAAACACCGATGGGAAGAGGTAAAGCTGATGTGAGTTTCTCTTAAAGTAGCCCGGTGAATGCCTGGTCAGTTCCTTTTATAAGGTAATACTGTGTTTTCTCCCTCGCCTGGGAGAGAGTGCCGGAATCTGCTTTCCTCAGATCTTCAGCGTTGTTGTGTCTGTAAAGCCGTTTTCTGAGAGGCTGTGACTGATTGCAGCTGTTAATGGCATTTGGATTATGAGAGGCGAATCGTATAACAGTATTGTTTCTTCCACCTCCCTGGATGTAACACATTATTCAGTGCCTTTTTTCCCTCCCGCACTACTCTGATCTCTCTGTTGCCAAAGATTGAAAGTGAGGTAATTATAATTCCATTTGCAGAAACTTTGAGTCTTCAAGAAGCTTTTCTTTTACAGTATTTGTGTAGAATATCCACAAAATGCCTGTTAACAATCACAACAATAGTAATCCAACATTTACGTTACTTATGCAATATTTTACTTCGGCAGAACACCCGTAGTTCTGCTGTCAGTGCCTCCGTTTGCTCCCGTGAGAAAAGCTCGCTCCAGCTGCTAGGTTCTGGTCCCACTAGGAAAGTGTGTGAACATAGCACAGTCTTCGTGATCTCGTCAGTGCCACTGGCTATATTTCAGGATATCACTTTATTAGAGATCTTTCACTTGTTGTAGGTATCGTATTACTTGTCTCCGGGATTACCAGATACTGAATTTTACGAGTCTGCAGGTCGACCACAAACGTACGACCGTAGGAACTCGGGCATATCTGTCTAACCTGTGCCATTATTAGTTGTGCCCAACTGCGTGCAGTTTTCATTGTAACTTAGTCATATCTGTTCACAGTTAATTGTGCCCCGGTACCTTTGAAGCTGAGCACCTACTTATTGCAGACGGTTTTTGGCACACAACACATCCAGTCCGTTTCGAGAGACAACAGCCGAGCAGCTCGTGTTCTAGCTCATTCTTCCACATCCGGTCACCCGAATGACAATTGTCTCTCACTAGGTGACTGCCTGTAAAAATTTCTCTTACTGTTTGTTTTGTGAAAGATACTGTCAACGAATGTCAAAGTAAGGTATCGAGGCAGTGTCAGAGTACTCGTCTGGGTAACCTTCATTTTTCTACTCATTTTATAAATAGACTAGCTGATTACCTAGCGCTTCCCAACTACGTCACCTGACAGTATATTTTTCTAGTCATTGCTCCCAGCTGTACAGAGCTTCCTCATAGACACCAGTGTTAGAAGTGCGTCGCTCACACAGCAGCTTTTCCTAGGTAGTGAGCCAAATGTCTACCAAGTTTAGTTGGGATATCAGAACTATGCTCGCATGTCATTCCCATCCCTTTCCTTCATTAACTCTAAACTCATTCCTAGGAGCACATGAGGTTCTCATTCTTGTAGGTAGTAAGCCATCTCTGTAGATATCTGTTTTTACATTATACAGTTTTGCTGGAACGTTTACATATACATAGAGTTTTTAGAAACGTGAACTACATGTATTGCTTCACAATGTGAATTACAGGGAGGACTATACATACCATCGCTTTTTTATGGGAAGTGACAGCTGTATTATCACTGCAGAAATGGGGCAAAGGAGTATGAATTTGTGTATGAATTTGGGAACTTCAGATGTCTGTTATGCACTGCACATCTCTTCTATCTGGTTCTGTATGTTGTGGTCGAATTCATCTGTAGAAGGTGCCGATTGCAAATCTGACAAAATACTTAACACGGGATTGTGTCCTTGAGTACTGTATAATCCATTTTTTTACTTTTCTGGAATTAGCATTTTCTTAACGTATTTATAATTTTCCCATGATCTATGCCTTATGAAACAATATTTGTGGAGATAAAACTGATGCCGTTGCCATTAAATGAGTCTGGCATGGAGTTATCCTTCTTGAAGTAGTGTTTACAAACATTACACAGTTAACATTCTTGACCCCTGAGCAGTCTACTCAGCAGATCTGAGTTGGTAAATGTCTGAACAATACGTAGCACTAGTGATTTGTTAGCTGTTGCTGCCAAGGTCTGCTCGGCCCGGTGGCCAATGGGAGTAACTGTTCCGATTGAAGTCTGAAAAAGCTGTGACTTCAGGTGAACATTCACTTGTTCTTGGTGACTACCATGCTTGGTTTCCAATACTATGTGCTACACTAAAAGTAATATCACGATATTATTATAGCCATATTGTTTCAGTATTAACTCGAACATGAGGCAACAATTTGTACACATAGGCCGTCTGTTTCCCAATACTTGCAACTAATAATATAGTTTTGTTTATAGTTTATATAAGCACTAAACACAGTGTTGTCTTCTAACTAGGGTCGAATACAGTGGCTGCGCCAACAGAGGTGCCACTATAGACTGTGGCAAGTCAATTTTGATTGACACAGCTACTCCTGCCAGCCACCGTTCCAAGAGTTAATTGTATCTACCTGTTAACATTCGTAGTTGTATGTAAGTGATTGAATGTTGTGTTGTTAGCTCATTCTTTCAAGTAGAAGTTGTGTTTTCTGTTGTAGTTTATGGTCGGAAAATTAAGCTGATTCTTCTTGTATTGTTGATTGTGTTTACTTAAACTTATGGATTGACTTTTTTCGGGCTCATAAACATTTTATTTTTACCTGTTATTACTTTTATGTTGTAATTTCATGTACTGACACGTTCCATGACCTTGGAGATTTCCTCCTCAATTTGGTCCTACAGAACTTGACGTGTAAATAAATAAATAAATTATGAAAAGGGATAGGAAGATCCTTTTGATAGAAAATCAAGTAAAAATTCTTGCAATAGTTTTAAGTTATTCATGGAACAACATTGTATTAGTGCAAAGTTTAGTGACGCCTGTGTCTGTGCTGAACTCTATTGTCAAAAACAAAGACTCTACATTGGATCAGATTCGAAAAACCATGAAATATGCAGAGCTGGAAGAAATCACGAATAACTTGTTTCAGACAGGATGTATTCTCAACATCCCTGTGAATGGCGTACTGTTCTGCAAAATAGTACTGATGATAATCCAGTACTTCTAAGCATCTAAAGGGTGTATTGATAGGCTCAAGAAGCACTGTAAGGTTGTATACCAAATTTTATTTGGTGAAGGAAACATTGTAAATGCAAAAAGTGTTACTGAATGGCAGAGGGTAGATCACAAGAACTTAAAAAAATTAGTGTAAACCAAAGGACATCTTCAACATAGATGAAACTGGCCTTATTTCCAGCTACGCTAAAGCTAGGCACAAATGCTGATGTATCTGATAAAATAAAACTGTTTGTAATTGGCAAATTAAAAAAAAAACTACATTATTATAAAAATGTAAAAACATTACTCACAAACTACAGTGGCAATAATAAAGCGAGGATGGGATAAAACCTATTTGAGAAGCAGTTGCATAGTCTTGATGCAAGAATTGGAATCTGCAATAGGAAAATTCTCCTGCTTGTGAATTGCTACCTATCCAAAAAATATAAATTTGCACAGTGTGTAGTTACAATTTATTCCATCAAACTACACAGGCAAAGTGTGGCCCTTGGAATTGCTCATTACTCTCTTGGGAAAGCGATTGTGCAGAAGTTTGACAGAAGCTCCATTAAAGCCTCCATTAAAATGGCAATTTTAGATGCATTGCACTGTATTGTCAGTGCATGGACAGAGTTTAAGCAGCCCTCTATCTCCAGCTCCAGTCAGAAAGTGGAATTTATTCAAGCAGGTCAAGGAAATGGATTGACGTAGCACATCTGTGTGATAATGATGACAATGAAACTCTGCTTTCTGCATTGTAAGAATGTCTTCAATTGGAGCATCCAGTGCAACAATTTTGTACCTACTGGTGTTGGTGTTGAAAGTGTATCTGTTGAATGTATGACCGACTTTCATTTACGGGAAAACAATGATAGTGTTAGTAAGACTCCTTCTATTGCAGTTGTAAATGCAGCCATGTGGGCAATAAAATGCTGCATTTCTGGCACAAGTGTAGGTATCAAAACTTTTCATTGTCTTTATGAACAGGAAAAAATATTGCAAAAGAACTACTACCTATTTGTTCGTTATGTCAGTATGTAAGACCATCCAAATTAAAGATCAGTTTAGTATGTAAAATGGCTTAATATTATTTTATATGACACACACACACACACACACACACACACACACACACACACACACACCCTAAAATCTTGATTGCATTGACAGATTGATCTGTAGTATAGCCCAAGGTCTAAATGAAGTTTTGAGATGATAGTATGGTTGTGAGTTGCCAAAGCCAATGAGTTTGGATGTGAAATAAAAGCTGGTGGTAACAGATTAATCTGTATGATAGCCCTGTCTCTATGTTCGTGCGTTATATTTAACACACTTCAACTATTTCGCCTACTTTTCATTATAAAATCTAAAACAACCAAATAAATTCAGGATACTATATTCAGCCAGTAATCTCAATTTTTCTCAACAATTTAACAGGACAAATGGCATTGAAAATGATGTTTTTTGGAGGCATCTTTAACGCAATGCAACATTTAAAAACTGCATATTTTGCTAGTACGCAAATGAAGACACGAAACCACCAAATGTGGCTACTCGGCTTCACAAACACTTGAATAAACATGGGAGCTGCTCAGTATGCCACTGTTTTTTGTCCAAAATGTGGCATTTTTAGTGCGATAAAATTGTGCCAAAGTGTCAGGAAATGTCACGTCGGTGGCTGAACGTAGGAACAAATTCAGAAAAAGTTTATAACATAATAAACAAGTCTCTCACAAGTATTTTGATACATATCACGAACATATATCATACATAAACTATGAAAATGCTAAGCGTTAGGTGCTTCCACTTTTTTCACTTATTTTTTTACACCATTTTTTAAAGATCCTTGGAAAATGTGAGAGTGGTGTTTTGCTGTACTTCAAATGATCAATGCTTTTCACTATTCCATAGGGTGTCACTTTTTTTGTTGTTATTGCCCATTGTTTGTGTTCCATGATTTTTCTTCATGGCTGTGTAACTTATTTCTATCTGAGGAGCTCCAATGCGACCCACATGGTCAATTATTTGTGTGTGTCATGAGCTGTAGTGTGAAGTCACGAATATTTGTTTTGTATCCAATTTTTTTTCTTTTTTTTTTTCGTTTAGGGACAGAATAAAGAAAAGTAATTGTTGAGAGGATGCCTACAGTGTATAACAAATGTAATGTTCACACGTCACGTTTGTAGGACTGTCAACTTAGCCCAGATGTCGGGTAGTGAAATTGTAGACTGTCACATCCCCACACAAAAAACTGAATACTGATGTGAGCACTCAGTGAATTTTCTAAAATCATTTCTTAGTGCCCACCTATGTTACATAATGGATGTTGTCTCAAAATTTCAAGTTTCTGGGGTGTAATTTAAACAGGGCATCAGTACAACAACAAAATTTTCTACCACCCACACCTCCTTAGAAACTGAGTTTTAAGAAGTTCTTCGATCGTAGGTGTCTGTTAAGACAGTGTCCAAATGTAAAATCACTTTGCTATTAATTTCAGTTCCCGAGGGTCGAATTTCACAAAACCTTTTTTCACCGAGAGCCCTCGATAAATAATATTCTCGTCACACTCCACATTTGCAGCTAAAGGAGCATAAACGAGTTGATAATATGACAAGAGGCTTCAGCCTATAATTTCACTCCGTTAGGGTCAGAATTTTGGAAATGTCATTTGAGAAAGAATGTTTCCTCCATCTTTCACTTTCCGAAGATTGGTGGTTTATACTGTGTGCTGATAAGCATGTGAACCTGTATCTTTTTTCACGTTTACCATAAGTGTCTTTCAGTAGAGCCTATAAATCAGACTTGACACGAGTGACGAGAGGTGTTGGAGGTAACGATCAACTTTCCAACAGCAGCAGCAGCAGCTGAGCCTGCAGCTGACACCGGGCGAGCAGCGAGTGCGTGGCCCCGGGTCTGGTGCCGAGCTGCTGTCGCCGCCCACGCCGCGATCGTTCACCTCACCGTCCGCATCGCCGCTCACCTCTCCGCAGGTGGCAGGCAAGGGTGGGCCTCAGCAGGTGCGTGGCGTGCGCATTTGATTGAAATTTAATGTAATTTGCAATTATTATTATGAAGCTACAATTTTCTACTTCTGTGATGGCACAGAATATATAATGGCACATCTACATCTACATCTGTAATTCTCAGGCTACCCGACAGTGTGTGGCGGAGGGCACTTTGAGTACCTCTATCTGTTCTCCCTTCTATTCCAGTCTCGTATTGTTCGTGGAAAGAAAGATTGTCGGTATGCCTCTGTGTGGGCTGTAATCTCTCTGATTTTATCCTCACGGTCTCTTCGCGACATACACGTAGGAGGTAGCAATATATTGCTCGACTCATCGGTGAAGGTATGTTCTCGAAACTTCGACAAAAGCCCGTACCGAGCTACTGAGCGTCTCTCCTGCAGAGTCTTCCGCTGGAGTTTATCTGTCATCTCCGTAACGCTTTCGCGATTACTAAATGATCCCACACGGGTGAGCAATATTCGAGCAGTGGGCGAACAAGTGTACTGTAACCTACTTCCTTTGTTTTCGGATTGCATTTCCTTAGGATTCTTCCAATGAATCTCAGTTTGGCATCTACTTTACTGACAATCAACTTTATATGATCATTCCATTTTAAATCACTCCTAATGCGTACTCCCAGATAATTTATAGAATTAACTGCTTCCAGTTGCTGACCTGCTATATTGTAGCCAAATGATATACGATCTTTCTTTCTATGTATTCACAGCACATTACACTTGTCTACATTGAGATTCAGTTGCCATTCCCTGCACCGTGTGTCAATTCGCTGCAGATCCTCCTGCATTTCAGTACAATTTTCCATTGTTACAACCTCTCGATATGCTACAGCATCATCCGCAGAGAGCCTCAGTGAACTTCCGATGTTATCCAGAAGGTCATTTATGTATATTGTGAATAGCAACAGTACTACGACACTCCCCTGCGGCACACCTGAAATCACTCTTACTTCAGAAGACTTCTCTTCATTGGGAATGACATGCTGCGTTCTGTTATCTAGGACAACTGTCAAACTTAGTACTCTGATTCTCGGTCTGCAGCGAGAGTGAGAAACGGTCTACCTCTGTCGTTACGGTACGGGTGGATATCGTATTCTCAAAGCCTGTGAGCATTTGGAGCGTGGAAACCGGAAATGTACGAAGTTCCGTGTTTTCAGAAATGCCTTTTCACTGTCGTGTTCTCAGTACTCGCTTGTGTGCCTGTGACTCGATTTGGGTGCCGTATCGTGGTGAAAATATTTCAGACGTGGATTAATAGGTGGCACGTGATCTATGTGCTGAGCAGTGCTTCCCTCTGGAGTTAGATGTGGTGTGCATCTGCGTCTCCTCTGTGAAGTGTGAGACAGTTTGAAGAGATAATGCACAAGTTTTCAATCAGTGGGCACACCTTTTTTAACTGTGACAGAGGTTATAGAGAAATGGAGAATGGTAACTGATGCCCTGTTCCGTAAGATTGTCGACTCGGCTAAAGCCGTGAAACGATTCTGTGTAATTCCGACGTGTATAACTGACTACTTCGCTTCTAAAGACGCTGCTGCTACGTTGTTGATGCGGGCGTATGAAATCTCTAAATCCGATATGGTCAAAGTGTCTTGTACATTTGTAATAGGTATTAAAAATTATTATTCTGAAACAGAAGACTGGAAAAAATCATTGAGCGGAAAAGAGAAAATGTCAAAGGCGATGTTCTTCTTATGAAAACCCAGCATTGTTTATCTGTTGATAATGAGAATGATCCCTTTAACAATGTTGCCATTTCTTCCTCAACAGCCCAGGGAGTTTTTACAGTAGGCTTTGTAACATTTGATCCTGACAGTGGCAATGCGTATGAAACAGAGATCAATATTGAGAGATTTTCTCTTTAGTTTAATTTTGTTATTCTCTTATAATAAATTAAAAAGAAATGAAGAATGTATTTTGTTGACTGCGGTTCAACTGTTTAACATATCTCTGCTGTATTTCTATATGGATATTTTAGAAATAAAACATCATGTCTCCATATTGATGGCATTTAATTAAAAGCTTTCATATTGACACTTACAACCAGTCACTTTCCTGGTACGGCTTGTAGAACATTCTTATTACATTATTTATTTTGTAACCTGGCTCTTACTCAACAGTGATGAGGGGGGGGGGGGGGGCAGTGTAATTCTGTGGCATCAGAATACCTTCTCAATGTTTTGTGTGTGTGTGTGTGTATATATATATATATATATATATGAATATAATAGAGGGAAACATTCCACGTGGGAAAAATATATTTAAAAAGAAAGATGATGAGACTTACCAAACAAAAGCGCTGGCAGGTCGATAGACACACAAACAAACACAAACATACACACAAAATCTAGCTTTCGCAACCAACGGTTGCCTCGTCAGGAAAGAGGGAAGGAGAAGGAAAGACAAAAGGATATGGGTTTTAAGGGAGAGGGTAAGGAGTCATTCCAATCCCGGGAGCGGAAAGACTTACCTTAGGGGGAAAAACGGACAGGTATACACTCGCACACACACACACATATCCATCCACACATACAAGACACAAGCAGACATTTGTAAAGGCCTTTACAAATGTCTGCTTGTGTCTTGTATGTGTGGATGGATATGTGTGTGTGTGTGTGCGAGTGTATACCTGTCCGTTTTTCCCCCTAAGGTAAGTCTTTCCGCTCCCGGGATTGGAATGACTCCTTACCCTCTCCCTTAAAACCCATATCCTTTTGTCTTTCCTTCTCCTTCCCTCTTTCCTGACGAGGCAACCGTTGGTTGCGAAAGCTAGATTTTGTGTGTATGTTTGTGTTTGTTTGTGTGTCTATCGACCTGCCAGCGCTTTTGTTTGGTAAGTCTCATCATCTTTCTTTTTATATATATATATATATATATAATAGAGGGAAACATTCCACGTGGGAAAAATATATTTAAAAAGAAAGATGATGAGACTTACCAAACAAAAGCGCTGGCAGGTCGATAGACACACAAACATACACACAAAATTCTAGCTTTCGCAACCAACGGTTGCCTCGTCAGGAAAGAGGGAAGGAGAAGGAAAGACAAAAGGATATGGGTTTTAAGGCAGAGGGTAAGGAGTCATTCCAATCCCGGGAGCGGAAAGACTTACCTTAGGGGGAAAAAAGGACAGGTATACACTTGCGCGCACACACACACATATCCATCCACACATACACAGTCACATCATCTTTGTATATATATATATATATATAAACATACACACAAAATCTAGCTTTCGCAACCAACGGTTGCCTCGTCAGGAAAGAGGGAAGGAGAAGGAAAGACAAAAGGATGTGGGTTTTAAGGAAGAGGGTAAGGAGTCATTCCAGTCCCGGGAGTGGAAAGACTTACCTTAGGGGGAAAAAAGGACGGGTATACACTCGCACACACACACATATCCATCCACACATATACAGACACAAGCAGACATATTTAAAGCAAAGAGTTTGGGCAGAGATGTCAGTCGAGGTAGAAGTGCAGAGGCAAAGATGTTGTTGAATGACAGGTGAGGTATGAGTGGCGGCAACTTGAAATTAGCGGAGATTGAGGCCTGGTGGATAACGGGAAGAGAGGATATATTGAAGAGCAAGTTCCCATCTCCGGGGTTCAGATAGGTTGGTGTTAGTAGGAAGTATCCAGATAACCCGGACGGTGTAACACTGTGCCAAGATGTGCTGGTCGTGCACCAAGGCATGTTTAGCCACAGGGTGATCCTCATTACCAACAAACACTGTCTGCCTGTGTCCATTCATGCGAATGGACAGTTTGTTGCTGGTCATTCCCACATAGAATGCATCACAGTGTAGGCAGGTCAGTTGGTAGATCACGTGGGTGCTTTCACACGTGGCTCTGCCTTTGATTGTGTACACCTTCCGGGTTACAGGACTGGAGTAGGGTGGTGGTGGTGGTGGCCTCGACTGACATCTCTGCCCAAACTCTTTGCTTTAAATATGTCTGCTTGTGTCTGTGTATATGCGGATGGATATGTGTGTGTGTGCGCGAGTGTATACCCGTCCTTTTTTCCCCCTAAGGTAAGTCTTTCCGCTCCCGGACTGGAATGACTCCTTACCCTCTCCCTTAAAACCCAAATCCTTTTGTCTTTCCCTCTCCTTCCCTCTTTCCTGACGAGGCAACCGTTGGTAGTGAAAGCTAGAATTTTGTGTGTATGTGTTGTGTGTTGTTTGTGTGTCTATCGACCATAGAGGGAAACATTCCACGTGGGAAAAATAATATTTAAAAAGAAAGATGATGAGACTTACCAAACAAAAGCGCTGGCAGGTCGATAGACACACAAACAAACACAAACATACACACAAAATTCTAGCTTTCGCAACCAACGTTGCCTCGTCAGGAAAGAGGGAAGGAGAAGGAAAGACAAAAGGATATGGGGTTGTAAGGGAGAGGGTAAGGAGTCATTCCAATCCCGGGAGCGGAAAGACTTACCTTAGGGGGAAAAAAGGACAGGTATACACTCGCACGCACACACACACATCCATCCACACATACACAGACACAAGCAGACATATGTACAGAGACACACTTTTTCTTCCCCTCCCCCCCCCCCCCCCCCTCCCAACAGTGTAGATTTGGCATTATCAGTTGTTGCCACTAATAATGAGGACAGTAATATAAAAGTAGTAATATTTTTATTTTTTAATAATCATCTGATCTACAGGGTGTCCCATTTATCATGGCCACCCTAAATAACTGTTTGTCCCAGGTGCAAATTACAAAATGTTTCAAGCAAATGTTCTTTAGCCATCGGAGACATCAGTCAGTCATTGTAGCTTTGTCTTTACAGAGATTTGAACAGCGGTATGAGTTTTTTAATAGCACCTTGTATTTTTATTCGGTAATTCATTTCCTCTCCTAAAGACCCATTCAAAAATGTATCACAGTGTACTATTCGCTGAAACACAACATTATTAATTACATAACACGACATTGACTCTGAGCCTGGGACCACAAACCCGTCCATTAGCTGGAGTTGTCAGAAAACAAATGAAAACCAAGTAAAAACTTAACACAAAATTGACTTTGACTCTCCTGTGCCATTGCTCAGGAGTAGAACATTCAAAGGTGCTCAAAGTGGTGACCTGGACACTGATACACTGTTGCACTTGTTGAATGAAAGAATTATTTACTGCTTCCAGTGTTGGCTGCTGAAGAGAATTACAAGCTAGCATGATGTTCCTGCATGTCCTCTGGAGTTGTTGGAATATCACAATAGACGTCTTTAATGCACCCCCAGAGAAAAAAAGTCCAGAGGGTTTAAATCAGGAGACCTAGTAGGCCAAGTAACTGTTCCTCCTCGACCAATCCATCTGGCGGGATACCTTCGGTTCAGAACACAATGTGCATGCATGGCATTACGTGCTGGACATCCATTGTGTTGATACCACATAAGCATTCTGGTTCTTAGTGGCACTTCATCCAGAAGAGGAGGAAGTTGGCATATGCCGTACCGTTGATGAAATAAGGGCCAATAATTGTAGTTCCAAGCATCCCTCACCAGGCATTAACTCTCCATTGACACTGATGTTTCACCTGTCTAAGCCATCGTGGGTTGTCGCTGGACCAATAATGCATGTTCCTTGTATTTACCTGTCCTTTCTTTGAGAAGGAACATTCATCGGTAAATAGAACATCGGAGAAGTAGTTCGGGTTGGTGAGGATTTGCTGCTGTGCCCACTGACAGAACTGTACATGATTCTGGAAATCATTCCCGTGCAATTCTCAAAGTAGGTGTACATGGTAAGGATGGAACTGGTGACGTGTAACAATCCAATGTACACTGGTTTTAGGAATGCCAAACTCGTGTTCAAGCTGTCGTGTGCTCACATGTGGATTCATGGCGACGGAAGCGAGAACAGTAACTTTGGCAGCTTCATCTCCGTGAGTGCTACGATGATTGCATTGTTGTGGGTTGAAATTCCCCGTTTTCTGAAGCTTGGCAACGAGATGAGAAAACGTCGGTCAGGAAGGTGGGTTTTTGTCAGGATATCGCTCTCTGTACAGTTCTGCTGCCTGCGTAGCATTTCGCCTACCTTCAAAATCAACAACAATAAAAGAAATATTATATCATTGCAGTTTGTAGGAAGGACAGTAGCCTTTAGTGTATGCCTACTTTACACAACAGTATTTAATAGGACTAAACAACTGTACTAAATGTAGTCACAAATAAGAAAACTATTGCAATTACTGTTCTGCTAACTTACATTCCCCATAAATGAGTAGCATTTCTACCTTCTCTTTCTGGGTGTACATTGTACTCACACAACTCTTCAACTGATGATGGCTGACGGAATGACGAGTGGTCGTTCTACTTGTGTTTACATTTGTCCGCTGTCAACATCAGCACGTAGATGTGTTTCATTACTCCGAGTACCTGCACTAAGTGCTGGGAGCGTCAATTTTGTGTTATGTAATTAATAACGTAGTTTTTCAGTGAATGGTACACTGTGATACATTTTTAAATATGTCTTTAGGAGAGAAAATGAATCACCGAATAAAAAATACAGGGTGCCATTTAAAAAAGTTATACCACTGTTCATATCTTTGTGATAAACAAAGCTACAATGACCATTTGCTTGAAACATTTTGTAATTTGCATCTGGACAAACAGTAATTTAGGTTGGTCAAGTTAAATGGGACACCATGTATAAAAGTCAATGTTCGTTTGTTTCTTCATATTTTATGCGCAGCCATAACGCTCGTGTGATTGTGATACAGTAAGCGGCATGTGTGTCATACCGGCAAGTGTATTTGAAAGAGCATGGCAGTTGTGAGATATTTGAGTTTGACAGAAAGAAGCAGATCAGCGTTTTATAGTGCCAAATTGAAATTTTCCAGTGCAAACAGTAATTTTTGAATTTTTTCATTGAACCAATGAACAATATTTTGGTTATACAAGTGTATATCGTGTTAATAGCTTTGTCAAAAAATATGCCTCCCAAACATTTGTCACTTAGTAGATCCACCAGCACAGCACATAGAAACATTGCATTGGAATTTCTCAAACAAGTGAGGAATGACACAGATCGTCTACGAATTGCACATTCACGTGCATGAGAATCTCAAGATCAACACGGAGCAAGGATCGAAAGAGAATGTTGACGTGCTACTCGATTGTGTGCATCACAATCACAGGAGCAACGTGCATCAAGGAATGGAGCAGATTATTTACAAATTGCTGATTCAAGTGCATCAAAATCAGAAGAGTGACATGATGTAACAATCAAAAGAGAATGTGTAGGTGCTGCTCAGTTGCGCACGTCGGAATCAGGAGACCAATATGCTGCGAGAATTGAAAGAGAATGTTCACGAGCCACCTGTTCGCATATGTCACATGTTTTGCATTATGAACGAGGTGTGAAATTTATTTTTTTTCTGTGTGCCACCCAACAAAATTGCAAGTGACTTGATGTATGCCGAGAAAAATAGTGGTGGCAACGATCATAAAACCATACTGTGATGTATAGTAAATAAAAATTGAGGAACCCGTGGATGGTGGTGATATTTGTCACTGAAACTAGTTTGGGAATAAATATATATCTCAGGTTGCAGACATGCACAATTAAAAGACACTTCTCGGGCCAGAATGCATATTCCTTGATGTGCCTTCTTTACTGTAAATATCAGTCTGTCTTTTCCTACATTGTTGAAATTCCTACCTGGAGTTTCCATTGTTAAATAAATAAACAACAAAAGTTTTTGCATTAAGGCAGGCCTACGATTTTCGTATTATTGTTCACTTCAATATTATGCAAACTAATCCAGTTACAGGTAAATACAGATATCTTTGTTTTATTCTATCAAATGGAAATATTATTTTCTTTTTTAACTTTCTAACAATTATAAGTGTAATTTACATTTTTCTTCTCTTCCTTTTCCTTTATTCTTACATGTGAAAAACTCGATAAAAAAGTGCCAGCAGTGAATTCACACCGTATAATGATATGTCAGAATGGAACAAATCGTATTCTGCAATGCCGTCAAATATTTTATTGGCACATGGTAGACACGTATGCTAAAACTGAATACAAATGTTTTTATTCATTCACTTTCATCAAACATCATTGCATTCAGAAGAATACATTCATTTGCAAGATGCAGTTACAAACTGTGGAAATGTTTCTGACATTGGCAAAATGATCATACTCCCAGCAGTGTTGAGTGGCAGCTCATGGCAAATGCACGAATATACACAAGATGCCACGACACACGTCCATTCGTATGGTCGCTCTGACTTTTTCATCGCATTTACACGCAATCCGACACGGCACGAAATAAAAGAGCTTCTATTGTCCGGTCAGCATCCGTTCGATCGACACGATTTGACTGCACGAATATATGAGCAAAAAACTCGCTAAATTGATGGACTTAATTGTGAAGCATCACAGCTATAGTGAAACTCACTGCCGGACATATGCAACTGAATGACAGAAGAGAGGACTCGTAGCACTCAAAATGAAAATATATGCAGCTCAAATTGATGATTTCATTTGTGCAGAAATTCCTAATCCTGAAGAAGATGTACCGCTGTTCGATACAGTATTGTGATGAAAAACATGGTGCGTGGACCGTGCACAGCATTGAACCTGCCCAAGCTGCATGGTTGATAACGAATGCATGAAAAAGTATTCCAGAGAGTTAGGTCGTGAAACATGAACTGGTGGTGAGAGACATCCACAATACGGACGCCAAAAGCCAGAAGGTGGAAGTCAAACAACAACAATCAGAATGAAAATCGACAGCAGATGGATTGTGCCATGGTCTCCTTTGTTATTGAAAACATTTAAAGCTCATACCATCATTGTCATTCCATCAAATCGATCAAGTACGTATGCAAATACGTCAACATAGGTAGCGATATGGCAGTAGTCAATATTGACAGACCTGAAATGATGAAATGAGGCACTGCGTGAATTGTTGGTGAACCAGTGCACACAACACTTGCAGCATTTTCTGCAGAGTGTGAAGAAGATGTATTTGCCAAGACATTATTGTATGCATCAGTTCCAAAGTACTGTACATGGAATGCTACATCAAGAAATTCCAGCGTAAGTGAGGCATGTGTGAAGAAGTCTACCAAAATCTATATTCATCTGACATAATGAGCCATGTTTACGCAGTACATCCAAAGTGTTACCAGATAAGAATACTGTTGGTTAATGTCAAAAGTGCTACTTATTTGCAAATGTGAAATTAGTTGATGGCATAGAATGCCAGACATACAGAGAAGCTTGCCTAAATCTTCATTTGCTGAAAAAAGACCATCACTGGGAAATGACATTGGCGGCTGCATGTGTCAGCTGTCATCTGTGACAAATTCGAACATCGTATTGACCACATGTTTGCCATCCAACCCGAAAGATTTGTGGGAAAAATTCAGAGAGTCTTTGATAAATGATATTTTGCAGTATGTTCTTACCATTAGCGAAGACAATTCCATCAGTTTAGTGAGAGAATAGCAGTACACGCTAATGACTTTCATGCAAATGAACTACTTTTGCTTGCAGAACAAAAATTGGTCTGAACCACGATTAAAAATGCCATGTCAAATGGCAGAGGTAGTCTGTTCTTCCTTGGTGTGCCTGGTAGCACTGGGGGAATGTTCCTCACCAGTTTTCTGTTCGCTCACTTTCGATTTCAACGTGGAATTGGTTTGGCTCTTGGCTTCATCAGATATTGCAACTACGTTATTATATTAGATGGTGGATGAACAGTGCATTCAACACTCAGATTGACATTGGATATGGATTCTTGGTGGCTCTAGTATGTGATGTTTCAAAAGGATCTGGCATGGCTAAAGTTATGAAATATGTGCAGGGTCATTGTATGGTATGAGTGCACCACAGTTCATAAGAAACAGAACGAATCACTTGATTGAACTCGTAAAGATTTACAATCAGATGTACAGCCATTCGGTGTCGCTTTCATTTTATTATTTTGTGACCGTAGACAAACTCTTCCAGTGATTTCTGCATCAAACACCAGCTGATTGACCTCAGTGCTGACCTCAAGTATCACATCTTTGGAGCCATGAGTAAAAACTCATATTAAAGACCAATATGCATGTACATTTGCAGTGCAATACGTCAGCAGCCCCATATTCAAAACAACTATTGAACACTGGTGAATAAAAATTACCATTTGATATTTGATGCTACCACAAAAAAGTGACATAAGTGCAATCAGATCAGTCATACAATCCAAGAACAAATTGCTGGCGGTTCTGTTATGTACAAATCTATTGACAGCTTCATGAATGCGGACGAAGTTGTTAATTATCCAGTCGAGGTTTTAAAATCATTGGATCTTCGTGGTGTGCCATCGCACTGATTACCACTCAAAGTTGGCGAGCCAATTACTCTCTTGTGAAACATTAATCCACCCCAATTATGTAATGGAACAATACTCGCTGTGAAGAAACCGTTGCTGAATGTCATCAAGGCAACTATTCTTAATGGAAAGTTGAAAGGAAAAGATTTGCACATTCCACACCTTCCCATCATTCCCACTGACATGCCATTTGATTTCAAACAACTGCATCTCCCCATTCGACTTGTGAATTGTCAACGACCATCAACAAGGCACGAGGTCAGTCACTTCAAGTGTGCAGATTGAATCTAGAAAATCCATGTTTTTGACGAGGCCAGTTGCATGTTCGCAAGACAGACAGCCAAGAAATTCGTTTCTTTTTGCTGAAGACTGAAAAACAAAAAAATATTATCTATCCAAAACTTGAACAATAAAGTCAACAAAATGAAATTAATATAATTTATACTTCTCCTTTCTGTATATCATCAACTTTCAGAAAATGAATTTATTCAGGGTGTATACGGCCCGGGACATCCGGGAGATCCGGGAAAAACCCGGGAATTTTTTCATCCGGGAAAAACCCGGGAATTTTTTAGAATTCCGGGATTTTTCATTGTTTTAGATTTCAGTTAAAATTTTATAGGTTTGACGTGTAAGATCTGATACGCTGAGAAAGAACTTTAGTCCACTAATGCTGAATAATACTGCAGCAATGAAACATAAATCAGAGAGTAACACCAAAATAAAAGTTTAGTTGCATAGAAAATGGGTAATTTACACAATGCACAGACCAGTTTGCCGACACCGAAAAGTGTCAAAGGCTTTAGGTCGAAGATTATGCAGTACGTCCGTAATAACTAACGTGCATTCGATGTGCGTGACGTCTCAATTGTTTACATTCCTAACAGGTCACCAGAAAATATTACGAATTGTGGCTTGAGATGCGTTACTTTCAAAGTAAATTTCCACGGAAGATGTTTTATGTTACGTGTGAGAATGTGCAGTGAATTTCTTAAATCACAGGGCGTTATAACTCTCATTCAAAACGTTAACACTTTGAGGATCAGCCATTTGAGAAATGTCGGGCCCAGAAAATAAGTCATTTATGCCAGTATTTAAAATTTTACAGGCACATTTGTATTTGATATGACTTAACGTGTAACACACGCTAAAAAAAGACCGAGCTTCAAGTTAGTTTTCATATTTAATGCTGTTCTTTCATAGATAAAAAATTATGCAATCGATGGCAAAAAGTGTAATTGACCTTCAAAAAAATGTGCATAATGTGTTACTGAGCAATGTCACAAGTCTCTTCATGCCAGAACACTTCGACTTTTCTACGCAACTGATAATCATTTTGGCACGATTTTAATTGCCAAATTAGAGCCTGTTAGTAGGCCTACGGACTTCCTATCATTGTAGGACTAATAACAGTGGATGCCAATAGACGATGCAATTCTCGTTCGGACATACACATCTACTTACGAGTTAACCGGTGTAGAAACGCACTTCGCTGAGTCGACCGAGCTCGGACTATTTTCATAACGTACGCGCCGCGGCCTGTCTTTCTCGTAGGCCTCGTGCTCTAACTGCCGTAATTTGCTAGCGAGATCACGTGACATGAGCTATGACTGGATGACAAAAGTGCATCGCTCCACGCAATCTCTATTTTATAGTTTCGGAAGCTACCGTGCTGTAATTTGTGTATATACTTTCGCAATACGAAAATAAACTGTGTATATTGTCTCGCATCAAACAACTTCCCAAACGCATTGTTTTTCCTGGATTTCGTTTCCTAGAGTGCTGGGACGTCCTCCGCCGGTATAAGGCCTTTACGATTCAAAGGACTGATAGGTTTTACAGCTCCGAGGGAATGTATACTTAACACGGATGTATTTTCACCCGCTTTATACGTAATTTCATCCGGGAGAAATTGTGTTTTTAACCGGGAAATCCGGGAAAAATCCGGGAATATTTTTTTCTTGTCCACGTAGACACCCTGTTATTATCCACAATTAAATAAATATCATGCCTAATTAAACCTGATAATTCTCTCAAATTTCAAATAATATTTCCAAAAGTATTTCTTCTATGGTAGGCGATGACGACAATAACAACAGTAATGATAGCGGCGGATATAGAAAGAACTTATAAGTGTATGAGATAGATGTTTTCTGATACATCAAGTGTTGAGGAAAGGAAATTTAGAAAGACTGTACCAGTTAAGAATACCGGGAAAAGAGAAAGGTTTGGTTGGAGGGAAGGATGTGGAAGGTTGACGAGTGCATACAGGGACAATGGTAATCCTTATTGGTGTAAGTGGCATTCTTCTACAGTCGTCTTGTAGATAGCTCTTCAAGGAGTTAGACATTTTAACTGTAAATTCACAATATATGTATATATTCACTAATTAAGTTTGTCATAAAACAATCCACCACAATTTGAGAAGAGTAGTGATGTTCGCAACACAAGTACACATATCCTGTAAACTGTTTCATTCCACATAATTTTAATAAAAGAAATTCTTTCAAATGATCTGTGGGACGTGTAGCATCTTGCAAAAGAGGTTATAAGATGAATACCGTATTTACTCGAATCTAAGCCGCACTTTTTTCCCGGTTTTTGTAATCCAAAAAAACCGCCTGCGGCTTAGAATCGAGTGCAAAGCAAGCGGAAGTTCTGAAAAATGTTGGTAGGTGCCGCCACAACTAACTTCTGCCGTCGAATATATGTAGCGCTACACAAGCGTGTTTTGTGGGCACAAAGATAAATACTGGCGCCAAAACCTTTTTTTTTCTCCGCCCCGAGTTTCGGCCACTGCATTTTCATACATTGTCCAACGAAATAAATACAAATTCCGTATTGTTCATCTTCGAATGTAGCAGAATTTCAATGTACTACGAAAATCCGACTGGCAAGACTGTTAGGGATGTTTGTCAATATGGCCAACTCTACGTTCCGAGTTTTTTCCTACCCGTGAGAAGAGATGGTTGCTAATAGGAACCTGATGAAATGTGAATCAGATGCAGTATACTTGTCACCATAAGAATAATACGAAAATAAACATTTTGCAATGTATTCTTTCGTGTTTGCTGCTCTCATTTAAATCCTGTCTGCCTAATAAACTACGAAACTAGAGTGAAACAACAGCAAACGCGGAAGAATATACGTATCGTGTCATGTTTATATTCGTATTATTCTTATGCCTAATAGTGATATAGTCAGAAATGAAGCACGGCAACTGACTAGATTTTAAATGTAAGATGACTAATTTCTGTGCAGAATTTGATGTACTAAAGAAGCGGCCGCAAAGATTTTCAAACGGAGAAAAATTTGCGCCTAACTCTCGTTCAGAACATGTTCTATCATACGCAGTCTATTATTTGGTTCTTGTTGATCATTATCAAAGAAAGCAGCAGTGTAAGTAACAACAAACTGCAGTCTCTTGCCATTGTTTCGCTAATGAGACGATTCCTCTTTTTTTTTATTTTTTAAGCGACGGTAGCGCGCACAAAAGTAAGTATATGCCGCGAGCGGCGACAGGCCGTACACACGCACTATCAGAATGCAATAAACAATGCATGACACAGTACAGTAATGCATTTTCAGCTTAGAGTGACGTAAACACCTATAGCAAAGAAAATGGCACTTATCAGACCAAAGCAAAATAAGCAATCGATTCAAACCAGACGAAGCACGTGAAAAAGGAAGAGTACCCGTATAAACACGGACGGATCGCCTGACGCATAGCAATGGCTACCTGGTAAAGCTTAACTGCTAAGCTTACGACTCGAACCAAACTACTGTAGCTGTATCGTCTTTCATTCGACCTAAATTGTATCTCATATTACAATGGACCAACTTTGTTTCGATTTGGAGGTGCGGCCTAAAACTTTTCTCTCCTCTTGAATTTCGAGTCTCAAATTTCAGGTGCGGCTTAGATTCGGGAAATATTTTTTTCCTTTATTTCGAGTCTCATTTTTCAGGTGCGGCTTGGATTCGAGTGCGGCTTAGATTCGAGTAAATACGGTAGTAACAAAAAATTAAAACAAAGATAATGAAATGTAGTTGAATTAATTCAGCTAATGGTTGGGAAGTTAGGAAAAGTTGTAACCTCATAATGTGAGAGCTGCAATTTAAGAAACAATAAATAAAAGAAAATAAAAATAAAAAAAGATCCTGTGAAATACAAAATGCTACAGTTTTTTGGTATGACAAGGGAATTTTGCTGGTTCTTTTTATGGAGTTTGAAAAAAAAAAAAAATCACTTTACATGTCTACTGTGAAACTTCAGCGAGGCATTCGTGTCCGACATCGCAGTACGTCAGTGTTCGGTATCGTGTCTCGGTGTGACAGTGCTAGTCCTCATTACGCCCAAAAAACTCTCTTTAGAGGTTTCAAAGCAGTTCAAATGGGACATTTTTTACTGTCCCCCATACGTCTCAGGCGTGACATGCCCAGTGGCAGAATTTTATGAAGAAGGAATTTTTGTAAATTAGTGAAGCGTTATACAGATGCTTACATTAAAATGGCGACTGTGTTCAAAAATAGCAAAAACAGTATTTTTTTTTTCTTTCTATGAAAGTTTTTTTATTTACAGCCAAACGGACTTTACTTTTCAAACCGCCCTAGTACTTACGAATAATTGAAACAATGTCACGGCACACTTTAAAGGGCCTATATGTGAATAGCACAAGTGTAGCCATTCTGTTACTTTCACTAGTGATCACAGCTGTTGCCTCTGTTGCCATATATTGGGACACAGTGGTACGAGGCCTCCATTACTCACAATTTGTCTCTTTGCTGTGGCATGCCTCCGATTATTTTGTAAGTACGTGCACATTAACATATTGAGAGTTTGTCATTCACACTGTTCTTGTCTTCCCATTATATTTTCCTGACATATTTTGTTGTATTTTTTTTACATGCTTTACAGTAGCACAATGTCAAAAAATTGCAGTAACAGAATAAAAACTTCTGCTGCCATCTCTAAGTGGAATATGACATCTGTAACAAAAGGTAGACTTCCTCTAGGGAAGTGCACACCATTTTTCCTTCTGTTATTGTATCTGTGAATATATCTGTTGCTAAGGAGACTGTCTATACTACGCTTGGCTGTCCTCTTTTTAGAATACTGCTGTGTGGTGTGGGATCCTTACCAATTAGGATTGACAGAGTACATGGAAAAAGTTCAAAGAAGGGCAGCACATTGTGTATTATCGCGGAATATGGGAAAGAGTATCACTGAAATGATACAGGATTTGGAGTGGACATCATTAAAACAAAGGCGTTTTCCGTTGTGACTGAATCTTCTCACGAAATTCCGATCACCAACTTTCTCCTCTGAATGCGAAAATATTTTGTTGACACCGACATACATAGGGAGAAATGATCACCGAGATAAAATAAGGGAACTCAGAACTCGTACGGAAAGAAATAGTTGTTTGTTCTTTCCGTACAATATATTAGATTGGAATAATAGAGAATTGTGAAGGTGTTTCAATGACCCCTCTGCTGGGCACTTAAATGTGGTTTGCAGAGAGTCCATGTGGATGTAGATGCCAAAGTGCATTGAATTATTTTCAACAAATTTCATCAGAGAGCAAATGTAGTGTCGTGCCACAGATAATATTCTTGACAGCTTAAACAGCTGCTTGCAAGATGTAGGTCCAGTGAATGCTTTTTGCCTAAGTGAGGAGTTACCTAAAATATTCATCTTGGTAGGACATCAGTGAATGAAAATATGTTAGCTTACTGATTTCTGTGTCCCCAAACTTAGGAAGCAGCTGAAGCTAAAAACTTCGCCTGTCTCTTATAATGTTTTTCAAATTTAAGCTTCATTGTGACACTTTATTATTTTTTATTGGTACACTAAATTAGTAGCAGTTGGGATAGTTTCGACTGTTGAGAACAGAATAAATGTGTGTGTGTGTGTGTGTGTGTGTGTGTGTGTGTGTGTGTGTGTGTGTGTGTGTGTGTGTTTTAAAGGGGGGGGGGGGGAGTTATTTTTTGCTCTGCTTCTCAACAGTGCTCGTTTCATCTGCAAAAAGGACTTAATTCCTTTTCAGAACTTGACAGATATACAAAAGTAACAACTTTTTTCGAGTGGAACTACTTGTACAATAGCTAACTGACTTTTCCTCTGTAACTTGTGTTCACAACAGATCAGCCCCATGCCAGCGAGTGAGATTAAACGGGAGCAGCCGGACGTGCTGAGCCCCACCGGCAAGCTGGAACCGAAGGATGAGGCGATGGACCTTCTGGGCCAGGACCAGGCGTCTCTGGGTGAGTGGGAAGTAACCACTCGTAACACGTTACACGAGGGTGTAGAACTTTAGTCGAGCACACAGAGCTCTGCAGTCTGACTGAAACTCTCTGATCTTTTATAACCGTACATTGTACAATTTTGTTCACAGTTTGAAAACGGTCCTTTGTGCCGTATCTAGTTAGTAACTTTGCTCGATTAAAATCCAGTGTTTTTGTATGCAGGTGGTAATAATTCTATTGCATATCTTGTACAGTACAGACAGGAGGTAAATAAGCCTGTCGTTTTTGTCTTGCTGTTACCTTCCTTTTAAAGCAGAGTAACCACCATGTTTAGGGAGTTGCCTCAGCGAATAATTAGCGAGGTCCTTTTGTATTACTTAGCCTCAATTTCAGTTGAAGCGCTGCTACCTCCTGGTGCCATTCTTTTCTTCATATTTGGGAAATCTAAATACCTCGTCTGCCGTCCTTTACAGAGTACATGTGGCAGAGTTATTTCTTTGATGCACAAATGTGTCAGGTGACCTAAATCTGTTCGTCTGCCATTTTGGAAGGACGGCAGTACAGCTTGTTGTGGCAGACAAGAATTGGTTCGCACTGGTCAGCCAGGAAACTGACGGTCCTGTATTTTTGTCATCGTGAGGCTAGTCCCCCAGACTGTCACAGTAATGTAATTTGTTGAAGTTTCTACTCAATTCATTGCTCGTAATATCCACAATCTCATTTTGTTTGGTTTTAACAGAGACAGTGTGGACACGAGGTTCAAAAATGTGTGGCTACTTTGTACAGACTTCGGATGTCAAATCGGGCTAGACAGTTCACTCTTACTTACCGTGAGGATTCTTGCCTGACGGGCTAGCACCTTAGACTTCGGAGTTTTCTGTCCAGGGTTTTTGCGAGGCTTTTCTGTACACTGGGTAACGCATCTGTTCTGCGTGTAGATTTTGCAGCTGTCATTCATTGGTCACAGAGAAACATTAAAATAGATTGAAACAGTTGCCAGTGTCATTCACGACAAGTCCATTGACAACTCATTATTTTTGTGCTACTCGGGAGAAAGTATTAGTTAGCAGCATGCTACAAGGAACAAAATATTAACTAGCAGCATTTTTGGATGAGCTGTTTGGTAATTCTGCAAGGACATTAGTTTTATGTCACCAATTTCCAGTTATCTGCCTATCACAAGAAGTTATTAGCTAATTGAACCCCTTTCGCAGACAGACAAATGGTGTGACCAGTTTACGTCAGTAATATTAATTTACCAAATATCTTCTGCTGTCGTGTATTTCAAACCTGTGACATAACTCGATATGAGTAATTACTGTCTCCAGACTGTCACATTTTCTGAGCTCACAGTGTTTCTCCTATCTCGCAGAGTTGAAGAAGTTAAAAAGGCGCCAATACCAGCAGAAGCGCCGTCAGAGCCAGGGCAAGGAAGCTTCGACAACCCCGAAGAAGAGGCCGCGCAAGGTAAGTGCACTGCTAATTCTCATCTCAAATGGAGGAACTGCTCTCACAGTTGAACACTTTGCCCAAAGGGTACTGCAGTAAAACCCCTTTTTGACAAATCTCTGGGGACTCGAATAATTTGTCCTTTATTGAGGACATTTTTAATATGGCATTCACCTTATTTACACTGAATGGATGACCACAACGTAAATCTGCATCTTTAGATGATAAAAACTATCCTTTGATCACAAGCTGTCATGTGCTGGAAACCAGCTAAACGTGAGCTTTACAGTCCTGCACTTGTAAATTACACTTACGGTCCCCCAAATAACAACATTATTTAAAGAAAGTGTCAAAAATGAAGAGTCCATTCCTTTTATTCAATATTGTATTTATTGATTAATGATAGAGTATGAATATGATAAAAAACCTCCTTAAATTGAATCTTTTGTTGTATGAAAAATTAAGAAATCCATCAGAATGCTTTGGTTCTTTCTTCCAATATAATGCACTAACAGCTGGTTGATGCTGTAAGAACTGACAAAACCAGTGAAAAATAGCATCTAACAGCATCAGTCCTGCAGAGCTATGTAAAGTTCTATCATCATCATCATCATCATCATCAACAGCAACAACAACAACAACAACAACATCATCATGCATCTGCACCATAACTTATTTTGCTTGTTCCATCACAAGAGAATCACACTTACATCCGTCTAGAGATGCAAGTCAGGCTGTCATAATAAGCAACAATCCTCAACCGTCTCAATTTCTATAACATCTGTAATGATTCCAAAACGTTTTGGAGGAATTGCTATTAAATCTCATGTGTAAAATAATTAAGATAATACACTGAATAGGTAGAAGCATCGACCCCCCCCCCCCACACACACACACACAAACGCGTGCGCGTTTGGCGAGATGAAGTAGCACGCATCATTACCTTGCAGTTTAACCCTGATATGTAGTCGCAGAAAATTGTTGGACACAGTGTTGAGTCCAACAGGACTTAAGCACCTGCCTCAAAGCAGAACAAGTAAAATGCACTCGATAAATATTTCATTGACAATACAGATAAATGTATTAGTAGACAGCAATTTCTGAGTTATTAAGAATAGTACAAAGAAAACTGACTCTACAGAATCTTCACAACATTTCTTGCACAAAACTGGACTTTCAGGCTAGCAAGGAAACTCCAAGAAAAAACTATTCGATCTGTGGTGCTGCTTTTGGAAGGTGCCCGAATGAACAAATTGAAAAAATAAAACATTGAATTTAAAGCTGCCAGTGATTTATTTATCATTCATACACACTACAATGTGAATATGTGTTGCAAAGTGACAAGTATTGTCAAACAACAATCACAGACGACGTTTCATTTTTCTGAATTCAGTGTTTTGTTTGGCGATCACTTCTCCTCTATGACTACAGCAGAAAAACTTGGGACTATTGTGTAGAAATGGAGAGAAAAAATTTTTAAAGTCTTAGAGAAAGGCCAAATTTTCAGCATTAATTAAGGAGCACAAATCTCTATATTAGCATTGCAGCAGTACTAACCTGATTCTAATAGTGTCTCAGTAGTCACTCTCAGTCACCGCAAAGCTGAAAGTTTAAACAAGTATGTAATGGTGCTCGTTTAAATACGTACATGACATCTCAATTCTCCACTAACTAGGGAACCTCCCCATCGCACCCCACTCAGATTTAGTTATAAGTTGGCACAGTGGATAGGCCTTGAAAAACTGAACACAGATCAATCGAGGAAACAGGAAGAAGTTGTGTGGAACTATGAAAAAAATAAGAAAATATACAAACTGAGTAGTCCATGTGCAAGATATGCAACATCAATGATAATGTGAGCGCAGGACTGCCGTGGTCTCGTGGTTTGCGTGAGCAACTGTGGGACTGGAGGTCCTAGGTTCAAGTCTTCCGTCGAGCGAAAATTTTAATTTTTTATTTTCAGGCGAATATTATCTGACAAACTCTTAAGTTTTCATCGCTTTTTGGGAGTGATTATCACATCCACAAGAAAACATAAATTGGGCAAGGTAGAAGAATCTTTTTACTCATTCGCCAAGTATAAAAGTTAGGTGGGTCGACAACATATTCTTGCCATGTGACGCACATGCCGTCACCAGTGTCTTATAGAATATATCAGATGTGTTTTCCTGTGGTCGACCTATGACCTTGCGATCAAATGTTTTCGGTTCCCATGGGAAAGGCACGTCCTTTCGTCTACTAATCGAACGGTTTTGCGGTGCGTTCGCAAAACAGAGACACTAAACTTATTACAGTGAACAGAGACGTCAGTGAATGAATGGATAGATCATAACTTTGCAAAAATAAAGAAAGTAGACTTTTCACTCGAGGGAAGACTTGAACCGAGGACCTCTCATGCGGCAGCTGCTCACACTAACCACAGGACCACGGTGCTCCTGAGCTCAGATTATCCTCGATGTTGCCTATCTTGCGCACGGACTACTCAGTTTGTATATTTTGCTTATTTTTTTCATAGTTCCACACAACTTCTTCCTGTTTTCTCGATTGATCTGTGTTCAGTTTTTCAAGGCCTATCCACTGCGCCAACTTACAACTAAATCTGAGGGGGGTGCGATGGGGAGGTTCCCTTGTAAGATATATTAATAGTAACCGTGAACAGTTTTGATAGTGCATTGAAATCGATCAGCACGTACATTCATAGTGGCGACACTGATTGTTCTATTGTAGCAAAAAAGGGCTGAGGGAGGGTGGCAAAGAATTACAGTTTGGACTCAGCACTGTCCCATAGTAATTTATTAGAGTGAATTACACTTTGGTTGTTCAGTTAATCTAGTCCATAAAGAGCTTCACAGTATCTGAAAATAACTTGTTTTGATGGCAGTGAAATTGCACTCTCTTGCCAATCACAATTTTAATAAAGTATTCCCTAATTTGAATTACTGTAATCACTCAGCAGTGTTTAGACGTTGAGATTAGTGAGTTTAGTGCTTGTCAGTGTGCATATTTTTGCGTACAAAAAGTGCACAACTGTGCTGTCAGCCAACACTGAGAGTGCACCTGACCCAGGTCTCACTCGTGAGCTGTCTAACTGCAGACTGCTAATTTTTGGTGTGGTCCAGCTACTTACAGACAGGCATAAGAATAAACTGCATCATGCTTTGAAAAATGGCAAGGCTGGATTTTACTTTTTTAGATCGACCACAAGAACTAATGTGATTCTGGCTCAAAGAAATACTGGTGGTCAGAAATTTAAAAAAAATATATATGGGCACTACCATTCCTGCGCAGTGTGAATGCCCTTGTTTGCTTGTAGGAGCACCGTATTACCAGTTAGCATTAATTAGATGAAATTATTAATTAGTGGGTTAATTATCCAGTAATGGATGTCATATTGTACAGAAAAATTAAAGTAATTGAATATGTAGTCAAAGCTTGGAATCTAACAATGATTATGATGAAATTTGCAATTGCTCTGGACTTTAAGTTTAATTAGTGCTTAAGATTATTATTTTTAGGTAATTTGAAGTATGTTACTGAAAAGCTGGAATGCTTAGTTTTAGGAAGGTATATATCATTATACTTGGTGACTACATCCCTGAGTTTGAGAGACTCTTGAAAAGTTGTGAAGATCACCCAATGATGCTTGTATTGAAAGCTGGGCTAATGGAAAATGGAGGTGGTGTATTCGTTGCAGTAGACATAAAACTCATATCCACTGAGATAGAAATTGAAGCTGCATATGAGATTGTTTGGGCAGAACTCAGTATAAGGGGTGGGCTTAAATTATAACAGGATTCTTCTGTCGACCATCAAACTCTCCTTCTGACGTAACCGAAAATATCGGAGAAAAGACAGTTCACCCGTATACGAGTCCTTCAGTGATAATGTAATTGTTGGTGGAGACTTTAATCATCCAATGATCAATTTTTGGAGGGGGGGGGGGGGGGGGAGCGACAGTTTTGTCAATGGTGATTGTGACAAGACATCCTGTGAAACATTACTAAGTGACTTCTCTGAAAACTACCTAGAACACGTACTTACGAACCTCTCTCATTATGGTAATATATTAGATCTCATCTCTTTAAGGACGTGCACATCAAAACTCGTATCAATGACCGTGAGTTGGTTGTGACGACGATTGGAGATAATCATACTTTGATAAGGGCAACTAATGCAAGTTGAAAGATGTATATGTTCAGTAAACTAGATACAGTTATATCTCAATGAAGAAACTTTTAGCTCAGGACTGGAGCATGTAGAGGAGGTATGGCTCGTTTTAAAAAGTAGTTTACCTTGCTGTGGATAGATAGGTACTCAGCAGAACCGTTCATGATGAGAGGAACCCTCCATGAAAGGTATAAAGTCACTGTAAAGTATACTGCATAATAGATTTAACACAAAGTATAAGGCTATAGACAAAGAGGCATCAAATGCGACGTGTTTCTCTGTCCCAAGGACAGCGTGTGAAGCTTTCAGTGACCGCTGTAGCAAAATGTTGTTGAAGGAGCTCTGAAATACCAAAGAAAGTGCAGTTATATGTAAAGGCTGTTATTGGCACCAAAGTTAGCATCAAGTCACTTGTGGATCAGGCATGAATTGAAATTAAGGGTACTAAAACAGAAGCAAAAATGCTTAACTAGTTTTTAAATGTTCCTTTACAAAGGAAAACTGAGGAGTATTGCTCCAGTGTTATCTTGTACCACTGGAAAAATGAGTGAAATAGATAACAGTGTGAGATGCGTTGAGAAACAGCTGAAATCATTAAAATTGGAAAAAAGCTCCAGGGTCCAATGGGATCGCAGTTAGCTTCTGTACTGAATTTGTGGTTGAGTTAAACCTTCTTCTAATTATAATCTGTCATAGCTCCCTCAAACAAGAAACCGCACTCTGTTTCTTGGGAGAATACACCGGTCATACGCATCTACAAGAAGGATAGTAGAAATGATCCACAAAACTACCGTACAAAATCCTTGACATCTGTTTGTTGTAGAATCTTAGAAAACAGTCTGAGCTCAGACATAATAAGGTATCTCGAACAGAATGACCATCTCCGCGCCGGTCAGCACGGATTCCGAAAACATCGCTTGTGTAAAACCCAACTTACACTTTTCTCACATGACACACTGAAAGCTAAGGACCAAGGCAGTAATGAAGATGTAGTATTTCTTTATTTCTAAAAAGCATTTAACTCAGTTCCACACGTATGCGTATTGTCAAAAGTACGATTGTGTGGGGTATTGAGTGAAATTTGTGATTGGATTGAGGGCTTTTTGGTAGGGAGGACACAACATGGTATCTCGGATGGAGGGTCATCGTCAGATACGGAAGTAACTTTGGGTGCGCCCCAGGGAATTGTGTTGGGACCCTTGGTGTTCACATTGTATATTAATGACCTTGCAGATAATAGTTACAGTAAGCTCACACTTTTTTGCAGATGGAGCAGTTATCTATAATGAAGTAATATCTGAAAGAAGCTGCATAAATATTCAGTCAGATCGTGATAAGATTTCTAAGTGGTGCAGAAATGGGTGACTTCCTTTAAATGTTCAGAAATGTGAAATTGTGTACTTCACAGAATGAAAAAATGTAGTATCCTGTATTATAATATAAATGAGTCACAGTTAGAATTGGCCAACTCATACAGTTACCTCAGTGTAACACTTTGTAGGGATATGAAATGGAATGGTGACATAGTCATAGGTAAAACAAGTACTAGACTTATGTTTATCAGCAGAATACTGGGGAAAAACAATCATTCTACAAAGTAGATTGCATCCGTCCCCTACATATCACTCGCATAGGATTCATGATGACAAAATTAGATTACTTACAGCACACACAAAGGTATTTAAACAGTCATTCTTTCCATGCTATTTATTGTGCACCTCGCAATGGTTTCCAGAGTACAGATGCAGATATGGAATTATGCTGATAAGCTCATGATGTTTTACACATATCAAGCCATGGTGCTACCTTTAACTGCTGCAACTTTTAACCTTCTGTCGGGTGCGGTGTTTGTCGCAGCGAGATCGGGCGCGGTGTATCAATTGATCACACCGTTTATTCACGTGATCATTTATTAAATTCTGTTCACAAAACATATTATAAGTGCCAAATACATTTAAAGAAAGACAAAGATGACATACGAGCACAACTGCAGTAGAAATATTCATCATTCAGATTTCTTATCGTCAATGTTGGGCTTTAGCAACAAATGATAAAAACGTCGCTTTTTCATTTGCTTCTTTATTATATTTCACTAATAAAATGCAGTACAAATGACAATTATCTTTACAGAAAGGCTATTATGACACTGGAGCAGAACAACAATGATATTACAACTCATTCATTTGTTTCATCGTCACTTTAGACTGTGGTAACAAATGCGGAATTTTTCCGCTATCAGAGCAAAAAGGTTCAATGTGTATCAAACAGATATGCTTCTGACACATTTTGCAACAATATTTTGTCAGTCTTTTTTTTATGTGCAGGTATTACATCTTTTCCTGTTGGCCTATATTGTTGTAGCCGCAGTTGAAGATCTCTGTGAATTCCTGAGGTTTCCAAGCATCGACGAACCAAGTGAGGTAGCACTAACGCATGTGAGAGTTGCTTCAGGAATCCTTTTCTTCGGATAAAATTCTCGTTGTTGCCATAGTAAATTACTTGTGAATTGATTCCACTTATATTGATCATTGCAAAAAATACGACCATGGGCCAACGGCACACATTTCTTGCTACATTGTATGAAGCGGTCAACTTATCTGTAGTGTCGACTCCACCTTTGGTGCTATTGTAAAATGTTACAATGGATGGCTTCTGTTTATCTCCAGTGTCAGCATCTACTGAATTATCTTCATGCAAACTTGATGCCAAAGTAACATGCTTCCCCTTTTTAGGAACATAGGAAACTAAATTACAGCCTTTCTTGAAGCTAAAAAGTGAACTATGGACAGCCCTGCCTTTACTGGTAGCAAACTCCAGAGGAATCTCACGCTTGTTTTTCTTCATTGTCCCAACAAAAGAAAGATTTTTTTCTTCTTAGCTCTTCTATCAAACCAATACTAGTAAACCAATTGTCTGCTGTCACATTTCGACCTGACTGATAAATTGGTTCACATAGTCGCAGAACAACATCTGAAGGTTTATTGCTGACATGGTACAATCCTTCTGGCTGCAGCCCAGCTTATATTTCCAGATTATAGAGAAAAAATTCTTGGGAATCCACAAGAGCATATATCTTAATTCCATATTTGTTTGGTTTGCTAGGTATGTATTGGCGAAAACTGCACCTTCCACGGAATCCTTCAAGTTTCTCATCTACTGTAACGTTTTCTCCGAGGGTTTATTACTTCTGGCAATTCTGTACAAATAGAGAAAATATTTCCCGAATCGCTGTTATCTTGTCTAATTTTCTCCTTTCATTGCAAGTCACACGATTGTCAAATCTATGGCACCGCATGATGCATTTGAAACGTTTTATGTTCATAACGAGACGAAATTTTTCAATTCCATCCCCATCACTTCCCCAGAGATCTTATGAGCTTTGTCTGTTACTTTTGTTAACACCAGCCAAAAACAGAAGACCAATGAAAGCTTTTAATTCAATAATATCTATAGGTTTTACGTCTCTCTCGCTGAAAAGAATCTTTGATGCTCTCAGTATACTGATTGGTATACAGAACAATAATCGACAAAATGTCGTCATCTATGAGGCAATTCCAACATTCCAAAGGCGTTTTCAATGCTTTCGCCGCACCTATAGGACCAGGTAACTTTCGAATAATATTGTGGACCCTGAAACGTACTCTCTGCGATGGTGGAACTTTGTTCCATTTTGTCTCTTTTTCCCTTCCAGTATTATAATGCTGGCTTTCTTCAAGTACTTCCTCGTCGTTTTCACTGTCATTTTCCTCTGTCTCCGAATCTTCCTGCCGAACTTCAACTGCGTCATCACAATCTGTGTCTACTTCATCTTCAAAATCCTCTTGAACTTGATCATTATCCTCTTCGGACAACATTTGTTGTATTTCTGAAACATGATTTGGGTCAAGGAGGTTGTACGTCTTACTGTAGCCTGCCAAGATCAAGTGTCTCACACCTAAAATGATAAAATTCCTATAAAATAACGCAGTCAGGCGCAGTGTATCAATTTGATACCTGATACTCGAACATTCTTAACTGACGATTAAACGGTCCAAAAAGAAAATAAGTGCATTACACATTGTATATTAACATTGTACTACTTACTAAGTTATGTTGATAACAAAGAAATGAATCGTTGAAATGCAACACGAACGGGCGCAGTGTATCAAACTGATCAATCAGCACATATATCGACAACAGAGCAGTCGTATCGACACTGAAGCGCACAACAATGACAAGCGTTCGGAAAAGGCTAGCTACTAGCGAGCAGGCGTCAGTGCTGCCACTCGTTGACAAATAATTTACAGTAAACTTCGAGGTGTATCAATTTGAACAGCCGCGCCCGACGGAAGGTTAATTAGCATGCTTTATATCCAAACTAATGTTACTCCTAGAATCAGAACAGTTAGAAGAATAAACTCATCAATGAATCTAAATTGGGGGGGGGGGGGGGGGTCAAGCTTGATGGTACTGAAAATATACCTGAGAATTAGAGAAAAGGAAAGTAAAATTTGTTATTAACAGGGATCGAAACATAATAGAATGGGGTAGAACCACCATGCACACAACTGAAAAAAATTTGTGAGAAAATGGTTCCTTAACTACCGCAGTACGATCTAGACCTAAAATTTATACTACTGATCTTGGATTTTGCAAACGATAAAGTCCGTAGTAGTAATGCATCGAACATTTCACTCTCTAACACAAGGCAATAACAGCTGACGCTTGTGAAACTGTGTGCCGGACCGAGACTCGAACTCGGGACCTTTGCCTTTCGCAGGCAAGTGCTCTACCAACTGAGCTACCCAAGCATGACTCACGCCCATCCTCACAGCTTTACTTCTGCCAGTACCTCGTCTCCTACCTTCCAAACTTTACAGAAGCTGTCCTACCAACCTTGCAGAACTAGCACTCTTGAAAGAAAGGATACTGCGGAGACATGGCTTAGCCACAGCCTGGGGGATGTTTCCAGAATGAGGAGAGCTTCTGTAAAGTTTGGAAGGTAGGAGACAAGGTACTGGCAGAAATAAAGCTGTGAGGATGGGGCATGAGCCGTGCTTAGGTAGCTCAGTTGGTAGAGCACTTTCCCGCGAAAGGCAAAGGTCCCAAGTTCGAGTCTCGGTCCGACACACAGTTTTAATCTGCCAGGAAGTTTCATATCAGCGCACACTCCGCTGCAGAGTGAAAATCTCATTCTGACTTGTGAAACTAATAAATGAACTGTGTTTCACCCTCCCTGACATGAGCCTTTCAACATAACATCAATTGGGGGATTTTGCCCTAGAAAGGTGACTTTACCCACAGTATGTTGTCAGGTTCAAGATTCTCATGTGATAAAACTTCAAATTAGTGTAATATTGGTACCTACCCAGTCAGTGTCCAGTGTTTATAATAATGAACTGTTCAAGAAGTCGGCAACTAGTGCGGCTACTTTAGACAGTATTTTATTTCGTGTGAGTTTGCCTTTACAAATGTCTGCTTGTGTCTGTGTATATGCGGATGGATATATGTGTGTGTGTGTGTGTGTGTGTGTGTGTGTGTGTGTGTGCGCGCGCCTGTCCTTTTTTCCCCCTAAGGTAAGTCTTTCCGCTCCCGGGATTGGAATGACTCCTTACCCTCTCCCTTAAAACCCAAATCCTTTCGTCTTTCCCTCTCCTTCCCTCATTCCTGATGAGGCAACCGTTGGTTGTGAAAGCTTGAATTTTGTGTGTATGTTTGTGTTTGTTTGTGTGTCTATCGACCTGCCAGCGCTTTTGTTTGGTAAGACTCATCATCTTTCTTTTTAGATATATATATCACCTGTCTTTCAACAACATCTTTGCCTCTGTACTTCCGCCTCGACTGACATCCCTGCCGAAACTCTTTGCCTTTACAAATGTCTGCTTGTGCCTGTATATGTGTGGATGGATATGTGTGTGTGTGCGAGTGTATACTTGTCCTTTTTTCCTCCCTTTTTTCCCCCTAAGGTAAGTCTTTCCGCTCCCGGGATTGGAATGACTCCTTATCCTCTCCCTTAAAACCCAAATCCTTTCGTCTTTCTCTCTCCTTGCCTCTTTCCTGACGAGGCAACTGTTGGTTGCGAAAGCTAGAATTTTGTGTGTAAACTGTTGCCTCATCAGGAAAGAGGGAAGGAGAGGGAAAGACGAAAGGATGTGGGTTTTAAGGGAGAGGGTAAGGAGTCATTCCAGTCCCGGGAGCGGAAAGACTTACCTTAGGGGGAAAAAGGGACGGGTATACACTCGCGCGCGCGCGCACACACACACACACACACACACACACACACACACACACACACACATATCCATCCACACATATACAGACACAAGCAGACATATTTAAAGACAAAGAGTTTGGGCAGAGATGTCAGTCGAGGCAGAAGTGCAGAGGCAAAGATGTTGTTGAATGACAGGTGAGGTATGAGTGCCGGCAACTTGAAATTAGTTGGGATTGAGGCCTCATGGATAACGGGAAGAGAGGATATATTGAAGAGCAAGTTCCCATCTCCGGAGTTTGGATAGGTTGGTTTTAGTGGGAAGTATCCAGATAACCCGGACGATGTAACACTGCGCCAAGATGTGCTGGCCGTGCACCAGGGCATGTTTAGCCACAGGGTGATCCCCATTACCAACAAACACTGTCTGCCTGTGTCCATTCATGCGAATGGACAGTTTGTTGCTGGTCATTCCCACATACAATGCATCACAGTGTAGGCAGGTCAGTTGGTAGATAACGTGGGTGCTTTCACACGTGGCTCTGCCTTTGATCGTGTACACCTTCCGGGTTACAGGACTGGAGTAGGTGGTGGTGGGAGGGTGCATGGAACAGGTTTTACACCGGGGGCGGTTACAAGGGTAGGAGCCAGAGGGTAGGGAAGCTGGTTTGGGGATTTCATAGGGATGAACTAAGAGGTTACGAAGGTTAGGTGGACGGCGGAAAGACACTCTTGGTGGAGTGGGGAGGATTTCATGAAGGATGGATCTCATTTCAGGGCAGGATTTGAGGAAGTCGTATCCCTGCTGGAGAGCCACATTCAGAATCTGATCCAGTCCCGGAAAGTATCCTGTCACAAGTGAGGCACTTTTGTGGTTCTTCTGTGGGAGGTTCTGGGTTTGAGAGGATGAGGAAGTGGCTCTGGTTATTTGCTTCTGTACCAGGTCGGGAGGGTAGTTGCGGGATGCGAAAGCTGTTGTCAGGTTGTTGGTGTACTGCTTCAGGGATTCCGGACTGGAGCAGATTCGTTTGCCATGAAGACCTAGGCTGTAGGGAAGGGACCGTTTGATGTGGGATGGGTGGCAGCTGTCGTAATGGAGGTACTGTTGCTTGTTGGTGGGTTTGATGTGGACAGACGTGTGAAGCTGGCCGTTGGACAGGTGGAGGTCAACATCAAGGAAAGTGGCATGGGATTTGGAGTAGGACCAGGTGAATCTGATGGAACCAAAGGAGTTGAGGTTGGAGAGGAAATTCTGGAGTTCTTCTTCACTGTGAGTCCAGATCATGAAGATGTCATCAATAAATCTGTACCAAACTTTGGGTTGGCAGGTCTGGGTAACCAAGAAGGCTTCCTCTAAGCGACCCATGAATAGGTTGGCGTACGAAGGGGCCATCCTGGTACCCATGGTTGTTCCCTTTAATTGTTGGTATGTCTGGTCTTCAAAAGTGAAGAAGTTGTGGGTCAGGATGAAGCTGGCTAAGGTAATGAGGAAAGAGGATTTAGGTAGGGTGGCAGGTGATTGGCGTGAAAGGAAGTGCTCCATCGCAGCGAGGCCCTGGACGTGCGGGATGTTTGTGTATAAGGAAGTGGCATCAATGGTTACAAGGATGGTTTCTGGGGGTAACGGATTGGGTAAGGATTCCAGGCGTTCGAGAAAGTGGTTGGTGTCTTTGATGAAGGATGGGAGACTGCATGTAATGGGTTGAAGGTGTTGATCTACGTAGGCAGAGATACGTTCTGTGGGGGCTTGGTAAGCAGCTACAATGGTGCGGCCGGGATGATTGGGTTTGTGAATTTTAGGAAGAAGGTAGAAGGTAGGGGTGCGGGGTGTCGGTGGGGTCAGGAGGTTGATGGAGTCATGTGAAAGGTTTTGTAGGGGGCCTAAGGTTCTGAGGATTCCTTGAAGCTCTGCCTGGACATCAGGAATGGGATTACCTTGGCAAACTTTGTATGTGGTGTTGTCTGAAAGCTGACGCAGTCCTTCAGCCACATACTCCCGACGATCAAGTACCACGGTCGTGGAACCCTTGTCCGCCGGAAGAATGACGATGGACCGGTCAGCCTTCAGATCACGGACAGCCTGGACTTCAGCAGTGGTGATGTTGGGAGTAGGATTAAGGTTTTTTAAGAAGGATTGAGAGGCAAGGCTGGAGGTCAGAAATTCCTGGAAGGTTTGGAGAGGGTGATTTTGAGGAAGAGGAGGTGGGTCCCGCTGTGACGGAGGATGGAACTGATCCAGGCAGGGTTCAATTTGGATAGTGTCTTGGGGAGTTGGATCATTAGGGGTTGGATTAGGATCATTTTTCTTCGTGGCAAAGTGATACTTCCAGCAGAGAGTACGAGTGTAGGACAGTAAATCTTTGACGAGGGCTGTTTGGTTGAATCTGGGAGTGGGGCTGAAGGTGAGGCCTTTGGATAGGACAGAGGTTTCGGATTGGGAGAGAGGTTTGGAGGAAAGGTTAACTACTGAATTAGGGTGTTGTGGTACCAGATTGTGTTGATTGGAATTTTGAGGTTTTGGAGGGAGTGGAGCTGGAAGTGGGAGATTGAGTAGATGGGAGAGACTGGGTTTGTGTGCAATGAGAGGTGGTTGAGGTTTGCTGGAAAGGTTGTGAAGGGTGAGTGAGTTGCCTGGGAAACCAGGAGATTGGATAGTTTTTTGAGGTGAAGGGTGGCATGCTGTTCTAATTTGCGGTTGGCCTGTAGGAGGATGCTCTGTGTGTGTGTGTGTGTGTGTGTGTATATATATATATATATATATGAATATAATAGAGGGAAACGTTCCACGTGGGAAAAATATATTTAAAAAGAAAGATGATGAGACTTACCAAACAAAAGCGCTGGCAGGTCGATAGACACACAGACAAACACAAACATACACACAAAATCTAGCTTTCGCAACCAATGGTTGCCTCGTCAGGAAAGAGGGAAGGAGAGGGAAAGACAAAAGGATTTGGGTTTTAAGGGAGAGGGTAAGGAGTCATTCCAATCCCGGGAGCGGAAAGACTTACCTTAGGGGGAAAAGGACAGGTATACACTCGCACACACACACATATCCATCCTCATATACACAGACACAAGCAGACATTTGTAAAGGCAAAGAGTTTGGGCAGAGATGTCAGTCGGGACGGAAGTACAGAGGCAAAGATGATGTTGAAAGACAGGTGAGGTATGAGCGACGGCAGATTGAAATTAGAAATTAGCGGAGATTGAGGCCTGGCGGATAGCGAGAAGAGAGGATATGCTGAAGGGCAAGTTCCCATCTCCGGAGTTCTGACAGGTTGGTGTTAGTGGGAAGTATCCAGATAACCCGGACGGTGTAACACTGTGCCAAGATGTGCTGGCCGTGCACCAAGGCATATATATATATATATAAAGAAAGATGATGAGACTTACCAAACAAAAGCGCTGGCAGGTCGATAGACACACAAACATACACACAAAATTCTAGCTTTCGCAACCAACGGTCGCCTCATCAGGAAAGAGGGAAGGAGAGGGAAAGACAAAAGGATATGGGTTTTAAGGGAGAGGGTAAGGAGTCATTCCAATCCCGGGAGCGGAAAGACTTACCTTAGGGGGAAAAAAGGACAGGTATACACTCGCGCGCGCGCGCGCGCACACACACACACACACACACACACACACACACATATCCATCCGCATATACACAGACACAAGCAGACATATTTCATATTGTGTCTGTATATGTGTGGATGGATATGTGTGTGTGTGTGCGAGTGTATAACCGTCCCTTTTTCCCCCTAAGGTAAGTCTTTCCGCTCCCGGGATTGTAATGACTCCTTACCCTCTCCCTTAAAACCCACATCCTTTAGTCTTTCCCTCTCCTTCCCTCTTTCCTGATGAGGCAACCGTTGGTTGCGAAAGCTTGAATTTTGTGTGTATGTTTGTGTTTGTTTGTGAGTCTATCGACCTGCCAGCGCTTTTGTTTGGTAAGTCTCATCCTCTTTCTTTTTAGATATATTTTTCCCACGTGGAATGTTTCCCTCTATTATCTGCTCGAACGTTAAAAGGCGCCTTTCTGAAGTGGGCAAGAATGATATTATTACCTATTTTGATAATTTCAATACAACACTGGCAGGTGTTTCACCACAAAATAATGTTGACTGTGATGAGACTAAACTCAGTGACGACCCTACTAAAAAATTGACAGTAGTGAGATGCGGTCAGATATGTGCGAAACTTTTCAAAAGGTGCAATTTCATTGACTTTTTCAGCTACTCCAGAGGTAAACAGTTGTTCATTTATGTCGTGAACAAAGCTGAACAACTTTGGGACACACACACTCAGGATGGTCCTATTGGTTCGAGATGAAATCACACTAAAGAAGAGTGATTTGATAGCACAACATCCCAAGACTTGTTAGACTCGGTGCTGTTTCCATATCTGCAGGGACGGAAGATTGCGATTGAGGACAATTTGTCTTCTGATCTTAGTGTTGATATTGTAATGAAATGTACCAATGAAAACATAAGATCCACATTTTTGCCAGCACATTCCGCACATCTCACACAGCCACTTGATGTTGCCCTTTTTGCTCCATTAAACGGAAATAGAGAAGTATCCTGGCACACATTGTATTACACCGTCCTCTTATGGTATCATTGAATAAGGATGGGTTTGCTTGCTCTAATACCTGAACTGATGAAACAAGTAAAAGCGGAAAGTTTGATGCTGATATTTCTGCAGGATTCTGGGAAATGGGAATATATCCAGATACGGAAGAGATTGCTGACCAAAAATAACAGAGCCAATATCGGCACTGTGAACGTCACTGGAAATGTGGTTTTGGACTATCTCAAGAAGGCAGGAGGTGACAGATCAGCTGAAGGTGTTCGACAACATGTGAGGGAAAGGACAGATGTTCCATCAGCGATCATGGTCAACTCGGGATGCGGCACTCTCAGTTCTGATAGTCAGAATTGGACTCGACAGAACGCCGATTACTTTTATGAGTGTACTACAAGTACTGATGAAGATGACCAGTACGAAACTCTTTGAAACATTGCAACAAGACGACGCTGATAACCCAAGTATTAGATTGTATGCTATTGCTATCTCCCCTCTCTGGTTGTTGGATGTAAACCCAATGCTGCTGCCACAGTGGCTAAGTTATCAGTTTGTTTCACAAAGTAACACACAATTTGACATTTTGATGAACAGTTGAGTGTTATTTATATACCAAAATGAGCACTTGTTCTGCTATTGTGTGCCTTAGGTGCAACTTCCTGTTGCATACATAATTTGTCTTATTTATATTATTTTGTAGTTTTATTTAGTGTATTGTTATCATTTTGGCCCAAATCCATAAACAATCCGCATTTTGTTTATCTGTTCTTGAATTTCCCTGAGATGCAGGCTTACATTTAAGTCGGAGTTCTCAATTCCTTCTTAGAGATAAATGACCCTTAAGAGCTCAGACACTAGTTCTTCACCACTAGTCTTTGCCACATCTCTGATGGTGGACAACTTCTCTTTCTCTGTAGCTGCATCTTCTTCCAGCCCCCCCCCCCCCCCTCCACACACACACACACACACACACACACACACACACACACACACACACACACACACACATACATTCGTGCCCGCGCAAGCATGCACTCTGCAACCGATATAACAATTTCAGATCAAGATCAATGGAAATTTTAGTTGTCAGAATTTTTATCTCCTGCCTTATAAATTTCCATGTCTGGTGAATTAAAATATCATTGTTAAACATTTCTGTATCACTGTGTGCCCACAACCTCAATTCCTCAAGGTTTTCCACTTGTCAGAATTATGCAGACAAGAAGACCAGGTGTCAATGAAAATACTGGAAGGTAAGCTTTATAATCAACTGAAGGACTAAGCATTCTGATCTGTCAGTGTACACTCAGTTGATGTATGCGCCAGGTACAGTCACCAGTTGTTTATAATTATCTCCAGCATTCAGATCTACAGTTGATGTAATCTTCAAAAATGTATTTGTTCAGAATACCCAAACAGACACCTCCGTTATGTTTTTTATTGTGCGCTTGCACAACTTCATGTGCAAGGTAAAACTCACCCTTAAACATATAGACGAGACTTCTGTACTGAAAATGTAGTATACTACTAGGTAAAATGATCTGGAAAATAAATAAATAAGTAACACAATGCAAAGGTACTGTATGTGCAAATAGCTTTAGATAATTTTTATAAAAAATTGCAATTTTTCTGTGTATGGTAAATTTTGTAATGAGCACAGTACAAAAAGTTGGGTTTACATACTGACCTCCTCGAGCCTTATTGTCAGTTGGAAGTCATTTTTCAAATCGTGATTCGTTTTCCTCTCTATCTGTGAAATACACCTTCCCACATTCCTTGTGTGAGAAACATTAATCGTATAGAATTTGCTGCTTGACGATAATGTCTATTATTTTCTTATCGATGTACAAATTCAAATAATTTAAAAATTACGTACTAGCACAAATTTGCTTTGTTATTAAACAGGTTGTATCAAAAAGAATCATCCGATTTTTAAAAAATCGTGATTAAGATGTTATTTGAGATAAGTGCGTGAACAATGTACTGTTGGATAGAGCAAACTCTCGAGTTTTACACAGTTAGGGTTTACATGCCACACTGCCATCTGGAAGTTGTTATTTCTTGTGGAGGTTTATAAAAGACTCTGTTTATGTGCGTTGAATGAACTGAGACATTGCATAACAGCAGCTGTGGAAGCTGTAACTCAAGACATGCTTGTTGCAGTGTGGGAACGATTTGAATACTGCATTGCCATATGCTGTGCATCTCAAGGAGATCATATTCAACACCTATGAAAAGGATTTTTGGGGAGCGGGGATTTTGAGTTTCCTATTCATAAAAAAACAAAAGTGGCTGTATATGTTTATTAGTTTCAGAAACATAGATGTGCCAAATCAGATGATTCTTTTTGATACACATGTTCTTTCATTAAGGCTCAAGATGAATGTTTTTGTATGGAAAATAATGTCACTTTCCTCCAATACATACATTCAACAATTACAGTATGAAAAGGATAGCTGCTACTAACCATATAACAGAGATGCTGAGTTGCAAATAGGCACAAGAAAAAGCCAGTCAGAAAGTAAGCTTTCAGCCATATGGACCTTTATAGTGCGCGTGCGCGCCCACACACACACACACACACACATGCATTCATGCAAACACAACTAATGTACATGATCACAGTCTCTGGCTACTGAGGCCAGACTGCGATCAGCAGCGCATTATGGGAGAAGCAACTAGGTGGTGCAGGTAACCTAATCTTACAGCCGCAGAAAAAACTGCGATCCACCACCTAAAAGCTCATCCCAACCTTATAATTGTATCTGCTGAGAAAGGTTTCACCACAATTGTTTTGAACTGCAAGGATTATCTGGAAGAAGGACTCTGCCAGCTGTCAGATTGATTCACCTGTAAACCCTGCCACAGTAACCCCATTCCAGAAATTCAGCAGGATCTCCAGCCTCACCTCAAATCCTTAGGCCCATCCCAAAACCTTCCCTGGAGTCCATCTCTCTACTCACCCCTACCGCTCTCCGCACTCCTACCTTCTGTGTGCTTCCTAAAATCCATAAGCTCAACCACCCAGGATGCCCCATTGTGTAGTCTGTTGCTGTGCCTCCACTGAGAAAATCTCTGCTTCATCCTATTACCCCTTCCTCGACCGACTCTCCACAGTTACTGTCGATTTACCACACGGTGCCCTGCTCGTCACTTTTGATGCCACCTCCGTTTACACTAACATCCGTAATGCTCGTGGCCTTACCACTATTGACCACTACCCTTCCCGATTCCCGATCGATTCCAGATCTAAGACCTCCTTTGTAGTCACCGTGACCAACTGTATTCTCACCCGTAAATACTTCTCCCTCGAAGGCACTACCGACAAACAAATCCGTGGTGTAGCTGTCGGCACCTGCACGGAACCGCCCTGTGCCACCCTATTTGTGGGCCATCTAGTGGAATCCGAATTCCCTCACCCGGTTCAGATTCGTCGACGAAATCTTTGCTATCCGGATCGAGGTTGAGGACGTCCTATCCGTATTCCTCCAGAACCTCGACACCTTCTCCCCCTTTCACTTCGCCTGACCCGACAACCCGACTTCTTCGATGTTGACCTTCACTTCAGAGATGGCTACATCAGTACCTCCATCCACGTCAGTCCTACAAACCGCCAGCAATACCTCCATTTCGACAGCTGCCGCCCGTTTTGTACTCGGAAGTTCCTTCTGTACAGCTCAGCTGCCTGTGGCCGTCGCATCTGTTGTGAAGAGCAGTCCCTCTCTCTGGGGCCTTCACAGACTGTAATTACCCTCCCAGACTTGTACATTTCATTCCTTATCTCTCCAGTCACCCGCCACCCCTCAAAGTCCCACCATCCGTATACTGAGGACCGTTCCGCTCGTGACACGGTACCACCCGGTACTGGACTGACTGGATCACATTCTCTTCCAGGCTTTGACTAGCTCTCGTTGTACCCACCCCTCCCACGGTGGTATTCCGACACCTGCTCCCGACTCTTTGCCTCGTGACTCGTATCCCTGTAATAGACCTAGACGCGAGACGTTTCTCGTACATCTTCCCACTACCACCTATCCCACCAAAGGCCGCTACCTGCGAAACCGGTCGTGTGATCTACGAGCTAAGCTGCAACATTCTACGTAAGCCCGACAACCAAAAAAACTGTCTGTGCGCACGAATGGCCACTGACAAGCTGTGGCAAATTGACAGCTGGACAACTCTGTTGCTGAGCATGCTGCCCACCATGACATTCTTCTTTTCAGTGACTGCTTCACAGCCTTTGTGTGCCATCTGGATCCTCTCGCCAACACCAGAATTTCTGAATTGTGCAGGTGAGAATCTCCCTGCAATATATCCTACGTTTCCGTAACCCTCTTGGCCCAAGTTTCGTTAGTCATTGTCCTTACCCATCTAGCTCCTTCCCTGTTCCCATTCCATTCCACCAACACATCATCAGTCTCTTTACTTCTAGTCTTTTCCACTCCCCCTGCCCCCTCTCCCCAATCTCCCGACTGCAGCTAGCTGCCCTACCCTCTCTGCACTTCATCCCTGTACACTCCCACGAGCAGCACTTTACTATCCCCTACTCCTACCCTGCTGTCCCTCCCCCTCCCCACCCCAGCCTCCTCCTTAACCCCAGCCCCTGGTTGTGTTTCCCATCATGCACTGCTACTGGCAGTCTGACCTCAGCAGCTAGAGTCTGTGGTGTGTGTGTGTGTGTGTGTGTGTGTGTGTGTGTGTGTGTATTTCTGATGAAGACCTATTGACCAAAATCTCACTTTCTGAAAGTCTTTTTGTTCAGCATATCTGTGACTCGCCATCTCCACTATATGGTGAATAGCAGCTGTCCTTTTCATAATATTGTTACGTTCCGTCCTGGATTTTCCATTATTCAACAGTTACATAGACACCTCCTCTGCCCATTTTTATTGTAAACACAAAAGTGTCAAAACTTCTTTCAGAAATAAGACTCTAGTCGTGCCATTAACAAATGAAGCCTTTGGCATTCATCAGTGTGGAATTGAGGCAGTTCTGTTGCCTAGCATTTTTCCCACAAACTGCATCTGTAGAAATGAAAATATGTTTGGGCGGCATCTGCAGTCGGAAGGATAAAAGAGGACTACTACTTCGTCGTCCGGCCCGAACTTACACTCGACGAGACTTTAAACTACTGCCGCCTGTCCTCTTTCTGTAAATCTGCTTAGGAGAACCTCGAGCTTTCAGAATGGAGCTGGGGAGCCTTAGGAGGTGCAAAATGTGGAAGCACATTGTCTGGGACTTGTGACTCGATGATATTTCGGCATATTTTTCCTTACAGTTTCCTAGTTTATTCTGAGATACTGCGAGCAGTGACTGCTGTATTTGATCACCTATAAATACGCATTCCCAAACTTGTATTTCCATTACTTCTGTGACAGATGTCTCAACATGTAGCATTTTATCACCGTTTGTTGACTGTTGTGAGTTTTGATAAATACTTATTTAAGTACATTATAATTATGAAATTTTTAATGTACGTGCAGGTTTGTTGTATTGAGTGATGTACGTATAGCTATTTGCATTTTCTTAGGCGGAAGAAGACTACGACACGTTCGTGGAGAACGTGATGACGCAGTTGCGGCAGTTGCCACCTCTGTCGATTCTCGAGCCGACTCTGGCCAGGAACCACTCGGCGTGCCCCGTGTTCGGTGCAGGCGACGCTACGAAGGTGGGACCCCTGACCGGAGAACTGCGCGGCAGATACGGGAGCGCGTCGTTACCCAACGTGAGTCTAAAAATCTGCAACCCAGTGTTGCTCGAGGATAGACGTATTCGGACTTGCTCGAAGAACACAGTGAATTAAATTTGAGGCTGTGAGGAGAAAAAAAAAGTATAGTGTTCTATGATATATATTTATGTTTTTAAAATTGTCATTTTCAGATCGAGAGCATATAGGTGATAATTTTTGCCTAAATGAGCAATTTCAGAAATGTTTCAATTACTCTAAATGACTAAAATATTGTCTGGATGACTCTACATGTAGTCTTAATATTTGATGTTTTGCACAAAATATGTAGATGACTGGGAACAGAGCACTTAATTTATAATTTCATGCCAACATAGCTAAAACACACCTTCGACAGGATTTACACGATCAAACTATATTTTCCACTCGTAGTATCAAAACTACTGCCTGTTAAAATTGCCACACTGTGAAGGTAGCGTCCCACAAATGACAAATTGTTACAAAGTACACTTTGTACTTGAACATGCAGATAAATAGCATTTCAGCACAACCACACAAAATAGATAATCCAAATCCATTTTGTATCTAAGGACATCTACATCTACATCCATACTCCGCAAACCACCTGACGGTGTGTGGCGGAGGGTACCTTGAGTACCTCTATCGGTTCTCCCTTCTATTCCAGTCTCGTATTCTTCGTGGAAAGAAGGATTGTCGGTATGCCTCTGTGTGGGCTCTAATCTCTCTGATTTTATCCTCACGGTCTCTTCGCGAGATATACGTAGGAGGGAGCAATATACTGCTTGACTCTTCGGTGAAGGTATGTTCTCGAAACTTCGACAAAATCCCGTACCGAGCTACTGAGCGTCTCTCCTGCAGAGTCTTCCACTGGAGTTTATCTATCACCTCCGTAACGCTTTCGCGATTACTAAATGATCCTGTAACGAAGCGCGCTGCTCTCCGTTGGATCTTCTCTATATCTTCTATCAACCCTATCTGGTACGGATCCCACACTGCTGAGCAGTATTCAAGCAGTGGGCGAACAAGCGTACTGTAACCTAATTCCTTTGTTTTCGGATTGCATTTCCTTAGGATTCTTCCAGTGAATCTCAGTCTGGCATCTGCTTTACCGACGATCAACATTATATGATCATTCCATTTTAAATCACTCCTAATGCGTACTCCCAGGAAATGTTACACAGCGGGATTCTCATTCAAAAATTGCACTCTAATGTTGGCTAATTGTGAGGAGACGTTGTTACATCTCGTATAAGAAGGAGAATTGTCTACTGGGACCTGTCGGAATTTGACAGCGACAGAAAAAGTGCCAGGGAGAACCTCAGTATTTAGTGTCTTGTTTCATTACTGACTTTGGGGGGGGGGGGGGGGCAGCAAACAATGTGGCATGTTAATAATAATGTACCTGGTAAATTAAAATTCATATTCCAGAACCCAGAATACAATTGCATATTCTTACCAAAACCTGACAACAGAATAGCTCTATTTATTTACGCTACCTGGCAAAATAAGTGAAGCACCCAGAAGACATGGTTAGATATCAGTGTAACTCTGTACATGTGCAAACAATATTGGTGGATATCTAAATTATTAGAGTACACTTCTCTCTGACAAGTAGAACGGTCACCAGAGTCCATTAGTGTAGTTCGTGTTTTATGTCGTTACCGGGCCCGGTGGGGTGTATAAGGGCACGAATGATGTCAGGTATCGAGTGATCGCAGTGGAGGACATGGAAGTGACGTGCACTCGCGTGTGATGACATACTGACGTCTGACGGTGATTAAAAGGGGCCGTAACGTGGGTCTCCAACTGGCTGGTCGGTCGAATTGTGAGGCTTTTGGTGTGGCGGTGGCTAGATGTCACAATAAATAGGACTGTGATAGCAGGTGTACTTGTCATCGAGGTTCTGGTCTCCCACGTCTAATTTTGTCTACTGAGCACATTGTCACCCCTTCAAGTCTACTCCTGCGGTCAGAGAACGAGTAACGAACTTTGCTCAACTGCCGTGTTGTCCTACTCCGTCGGTGAGATACTTGCAGACAGGCAGATTTAGGAGGGAATTATGGTCTCGTGCTCGAGCTGTCATTAACACCACAACTCGAATGGCTGCATTTGGAGTGGTATCATGACTGGGAAGTGTGGACTGTTGATGAATAGTGCTGCATTGCGCTCGGCGACGAATTGCAGTTCTGCAGAATCCCAAATGTCCACCGTCGGCGACTTCTGGTGTTTCGAAGAGTTCTGCAATGTTACTGCCGGTGTCACGTGTACTTTCGGGGTCACATTGTGGGGAGCTATAGGGTAAGACATCGGGTAGCGACTGAGGGAACACCGACGCACAACAGTTGCTGACGCACTGCATCCTCGGATATTATCTCTCGAGTGACAGTTTTGTGGTTCTGTTTTCCAACGGGACAGTGCACGTCCACATACGGCACATGCGTCTGTGAACCGTCCGCACGACATTAAGATTCACTCCCGGACGGCGAGCTATCCGGGCCTGTCCTCGATAAGACAGGTGCGTGACCGACTCGGACGTCGACTCCGTTCCTGTACAAGTAGCCGGGATATGGAGGACTAGTTAAACCGGTTGTGGGCCGCACATATCGGGAGAGGGTATGACAACTATATGATGGCCATCCGTACCGAATCGGTGTGTGCGTCTGGGCCCGAGGGGGTGCAACATCGTACTGATAAGTCAGCTCGTACTACAGAGTTCATTATAAATTTGACTTGAATTTGTCACCACGTACCCTGTGGAGCCCGTGAAGTTTCATTGTGATTCCTCCTCCCCTTCTTGGTGTTTCACTTTTTTATCATGCAGTGTCTTTATTTTTTTATGAACTGTGTGAAGTGTTTTATTGTGCAAATACTGGATTTATTCAAGAAAAACAGAATTTTTGTGGCATTAATGATACAACACACACACACACACACACACACACACACACACACACACACACACACACACATGACAATACTCTGTAAAAACTTTAAATAATGGGTGGGGTCACCAAAATTTGTCCTAAATTAATTAATTGACTGGCGGGTGAGACTTTTGACTGGGACAAATCTTTGGCCGTGGCTTGTTTTTTTACACGGGTGAGTGACCATCCAGTTATAGCATAGCCTTTCATTTACAGAATAAAAAGTCTGTAGTGGTTTTAAGAGAGTTGAAACACAGTTTTCTGCAAATATTCTCTCTCACTTTTTTGAGTTGGTTCATAATCACATCTATACAGTCGAGTCTGGTTTCTGCTGAGGGAAACAGTGGTGAGTGTGTGTGATTACGGTATTGTTTTTCTTAAATATTGGAGGTTTTCTACTTTACACTGCTGTGTTCTTTTTGCTCATTCATTGCAGTATGGCAGTTCATATCTCTCTCTCTCTCTCTCTCTCTCTCTCTCTCTCTCTCTTTCTCTATCACAAACACTTTTTTTTTTTATACATATGCATTTTGAGTCAAATTACGTAACTGAGGAAGCTTCAACATGTACCTTTAACATTTTTCCTAATGCTTGTAAAATATTGCTGTTCTGTTGGCAGGCTCTTTTAGAATATGTATTTGTGGAGGAATAAATAACCACACAGTGGGCCCCCCTATAGGTGACCTTATTTCAGAACATTTTATTAAAATTTTTGAAGCCTATGATAAATAATTTTTCAGCTGTTTGTCTCAACAACACAGCATCATTTGCTTTGCAGGATAGTTAAGGCATACCTACTAACTGTGTAAATTTTGAAATGTTTCTTTGAATTTTATGTACATTTTCTTTCAGAAGGAGGGCTGCTGAGACTGAGTTAGTGATTTCACTATAGTTTGTTAAAACTGAATCTAATTCATTGTTTTATTAACATGCTAGAAGTTTTATGTTTATGTAGGTTTCGGACCATTACAACACGAGGCCATTCGGTCCTCTGCCGCCACTGCCTCCTCTCCCACCTCCGTCGACACAGCGTGGGTTTTACGACCAGGAGTTTGCTTCTGTTCGTTTTGATAATGACAGTGAGTATAATTTCTGCCTGTAGTTTATTCCATTTACTTTTTCATATATATTGTAACATTGTCAGTAGGAAATTACAGTTAATAAATTTTTGTTCTTAAAAGGTAAGTGTTCGAATGCTGATTCTGAAACACTGTCCGCTGGGTAGCCATTTCATTTTCTTGAGCACTTGCAAATTTGATCAGTAGAAGTTAAAGCAGTTGTCATAGTGTGCTTCAAATAGATCAGGAACGCCTGGTGTCATTGCAGGCAGAATGAGCTTGACAGGGAAGATAAAATGTGTTTCATATTCCTGTCATTTTTTCATGCATTTTTCTTTCCTGTTCAGTTCCACATCTCATAATATTTTACCTTTCAGTAACCAAATCATGTGATGCGGTGAGGTCCTTTTAAGCTTGTACTAAAAATTATTTATTTGTATTCAGGTGACGATAAAAAAGATCATCGAGAGAGAGATAACGACACGCCTGACACCATTATAAGTTCGTCTTCTCCTGAGTGTGTTTTCAGAGATCTGCCACTTCGTTTTCCAGGTGAGATGTGAAGCTTAATTTAATTACGTATCTTATTTATGTGCCAGTCTTCAAAGTGTGCTCTATGTGCCAAATGATAATTTTCTGTTTTCTTACCACTATAGAGTTTTTTATTAGTTTCTTACCGAGCTGCCGTCTTAACGATACAAAATTTTCTCTCTGTAAAGGTTTACAATTAATTAAAGATGAAGACGAAGACGAAAGCGAGGAAGACAGCAAGGCGTGGGCAGCACGCCGCACCTCTCCCGTCATTCCACTCGTCACTCCGATACCCATCCGGCTGCGCCCACCACCACACTACGCCAAGGATGCTGCCGATGTGGTAAGGCGATCCCTGCACTGAATGCTGTGGGTTATCCTTGTACTGATTGTTACCTATCTTGTTTCTTGATAACTGAATGGTTGTGGAATCTTAACGCGGTGTATTGTGGTGGTAGAACCACATTCGCACCACGTGTTTGTAATTGAGAGTAATACGATTAGTTTCAGCACAATTTCAGCAAGACTTATTTATTAGTAGCTGCTGAAAGATTACACACTGCAGATCTCGTTAGTCTAGGGGTTTTCGAAGTTTTGTCTGCAAAATAATTACTCCAACAAGCATGGCCTGGGTTTTCTTCTTGTTTGAAATAAACACTACTGGATCCGAAATACTTTCAGCTAAAAATTATATTTATTCGTACTTTTTGTTTAGTAACTACAACATTTGCACTATGAACATTGATACTCGAAATGCATTATACTATACTGGTCACATCTCCCTCCAATACCGACGAAGAAGAGGCGGGCAAGCTAACATGTGCCTGGAAGTTGCAGACATTCCTGCATTCCAGATTCTTTGGTCTCTTGACCTTAATAAACTCCAAGGACACTTATAAATAAATACATATAAATATACAACATTTAACATCTCAAACAAATTCATTATTTATCATAAAAGAAAATATTCATAAATAAATAAATTAAACACATTGTATGGCAACATAATGAAGTTACCTTAACTCTTTACTGTGGGCATCGTACTTTTCGCATGAGACAGTTAATTACATTACATCCTACAGTACCTTCGTTTGAGATGTTGACATGTAGCTTAATCACTTTCCACGTGCTTCTCATAAATTATTTTTCGTGCCTTACAGACTGTTAACAGAGGCCCGAGCGTACGGATTAGGTTCTCAGATATGTGAGTGACTCGAAGAGATTTTAAGTAATAGAACCCAGTATGTTGCCCTCGGTAGCAAATGTTCACCAGAGGCGAGGTATTGTCGGGAGTGCCCCAGGGAAGTGTGATAGGACCACTCTAGTTCTCTGTGTACATAAATGATTTAACAGATAGGGTGAGCAGCAAACTGCTGCCGGTTGCCGATGACGTCGTAGTGTACAGCAGAGTCGAGGGGCTGTATACGGCAAGCGGATGAGAAGAGAGATTGAAAGTAAGGGATGTGGTTTCTTAACTATCGGGGTATTGTGTTCGTTCACGAGAGTAGTTAGCTATACTCCATCTGGAAAACACGAGAATTGTGTGTCACTTCAAATGGGACATTTTTGAAAAGGTCAGACGTGGCTCCGAGTGATTTCCACGCCTTCAAACAAGAAATGTCTGGACCCCTAACACTTCAGCTCCCACAAAAAACTTCGAGGTGCAGTCGTGTGCCAGTTGCAATATCAGGTGGCAAAATTTAAGGCAGAGAGACTTTGCCTGTTTGTTAAGAGATTGACAAGTAATTGAATGTGACTACTGATTATGTAAAAATGAATGCACACACACTCGGTTCCAGTATGTATTTACTTTGTGGACAACTTTCGCACTTGCCTGCAGTATTTCCTATTTTATATGTAGCGTGACAGAGGTTACTTCCGGACAACCGTAGTAGTCCTGTACTCCTCTCTAGATAGAACTTGTACATTTTCCCGGCTGCCACAGGACAAGGAGAACGCCGGAGGGCCTCAACTGCTGGTGCGCCAGCGGTTCGGCCCGTCCCCACCGGCTCCGTTGCGCGACTCCGGCAACGTGACGGTGACACTGACGCTCACGGCCGCTGCCGCCGAGGACATCGCGGGCGTCCTGCACCGGCTGGCCGGCATCCTGCGAGTGCCGGCGCCTGCGGCATTTGACGTAATCGAGAGGACGAGTACGCCACCCTCCCAGAAGTTGGGGCTGTACAGGACTCGCGGGAAGGACGGCAAGGAAGGAGGTGAGTGAGCGCCGATTGTGTCGTGTTTAAATGACTAGTCGAGTGATGTCGGTACGAGGGGTCAGGAATTAAATGCCAATTTTCCAGAAACCGAAGAGAAGTCTAGTAGTCCGATTAAAATTACTCGATACTTCGTGTCTATCACTTGCCCCTACAGTGTTGCCACATCGGCTACCAGCTACCACTCAGTTATAGGTGACACACAAACACGGTGGCCCACTTCACAAAACCTGTTAATGTGTAACACGGACGAGTGTCGAAAGTGGCCTCCGCGAGGTATGACGGAAATCGGAGGTGCTCTGATTTTAAGTGACGGACGACTGAACTGTGTTGGACAGTGCGTTTTGTAGCCCTGAATTTAAATTCGTGTTCTGAGCTAACCACAACCCTGTGATGTGCAATTTACCTGAGAAAACGGAGATCAGTATTCTGTGGCAGAACTAAATTCACGATCGCTTTGTTCACAGCGGTTATAGCTAATCTCTGTGAGCAAACTTTAAACGGAAAAGGACGAAACGTTAGGAGCTGAAGAGTTTCGTGGACCACGACCTTACATCCCGGAAGTTTTACCAGAAGATACGTTAATTTCTTGCTATCATCGGTTGTGTGTAGGTATCCTCACACGGGCTATACGAGCAGCTGCTTTACCAACCGATGAGGAGTCCTTGCCGGAACTCGGTTGTTGTCGGCCGGAGTGGCCGAGCAGTTCTAGGCGACTGCTACGGTCGCAGGTTCGAATCCTGCCCCGGGCGTGGATGTGTGTGATGTCCTTAGGTTTAAGTAGTTCTAAGTTATAGGGGACTGATGACCTCAGAAGTTAAGTCCCATAGTACTCAGAGCCATTTGAACTGTTTGAACTTGGTTGTTGCAGATTATAGGTGACACAGGCAGATTTAAGATGAACAAAGAATGTTAAGAAGAAAAATTAGAGCAAATAAAGAAACCAACAGTGATGAAAATGACGTGGTAAACAAACAGAAATAAAAAGAATTACATTTAAAGTAATAAATTGAATAAAAATAATAACCGTACTCTTTTGATTAGATTTAGAAAAAATATTTCGCTACATTTGAAGAGATTTGAACCTGTGACCTTCTACGCGTCAGAGTCGTATGCTAACTATTGCACTAGACTTCATTATGAAGCTATATTTGTGACTGCGGTGACCCAGCTCCGACGATGAATTGCAGCCTTCAAAAATTCGGCTTCACGCATCGTCGTGTCCAGCTCGTCTAATGTAAGCTGATCTCCACGATTACAATAACTGTATATGTGACTCCGAATCGTGTCTAGTTTGGAAATATCCAGTAGTGTTCGGTTAGTGCTGTGAACGAAATGTGTATTTCATTAGTACCGTTGCGTGTACGTGTTAACTTGTGTGATGTAACATGAAATAAAAATACGAGACCCACGATTTGGTATCCAAACACAACAAAAAAGAGTGGCAGGCAAGGAATTAGAAGTGACCTGACCAATTGTCGTGGCAGTTCGGGGGCACTACAAAGAACGCTTCGATTCGAGGAAACCGGCAACGACGCACAAAGTGTCAACTGTCGAGTAATTTTAATTTTTCTTCGGTAGCCTCCTGATAGAAATGTCATTTCTCGTAGTTGTTAATACGAATCTTTGCTAGTTTTCATTATATTTGTTCGCAGTTAAATTTATACACAACGATATTTGTGCAAAAATTATCCCAGAAGTTCACACAGTTCGAAGAGAGTAGATAACAAAATAAGGGAAGTGATTGTAAGTTCTCCATTCCTCCCTCACTTTTTTGCACATTTCTCGAGTACCGAAAAGACTCAACCTGCACGAACACAAACTTCTCCGGCAGTTTGTGAGACACCCTGTCGCTTTCTTTCGTTCAGCTCCCGTAGATATCCAGAGCATCCTGAACGGCGCCGCAAAATTTTGCCGTCACTGCGACGTCGTGATCCTGACGAACCTGATACGCAAGAAGGTGAGCGAGATCCCGGGTCTGTCGGCGCGGGAGGAGCTGGTGGCGGACACGGGGCCCGACGGGGACGTCTACTTCTGCAGCGCCGCCTGCTACATGCAGTTCGCCCTCATGCACCGCTCCCCGACTCTCAACCAGCAGGAGAAGGTAAGCCACTTTCTTTACTACTAGATCTGCGTCATTTGACTGTCACGACTGAACAGGCTGTGTCAGAATTACACTATTTTTCACACCAAATATAGAGAATGTCATTTACGACAATTTTTGTCGTACATTATATACGACGACAACATATAAAACGGGTGCCATTTTATTATAGTCTCTGTAACTGTCGTTAAATTGGCGATCATTGAATTTTGTCTAAAATCGGACACTTCACACGGATCACCTATTTTTGTAGGCATACCGTCTATACCAATTTTGGGAAAGACATCAAACGATAGACTTTTATCGGTGACTCGGAGCAACGGTCGAGCGAGCTGTGGAATAAGTTTTTCTCGGACCGTTTTGGGTACGACACAGATATGTGCACTTGCTCGGAGCTTATACAAATTGACTACTTTTGCAATGTTCTCCAAATGCACCCTGTATGGCCCAGGACATCTTGGTAATCTGCGATAAACACAAGAATTTTTTCACCCTGAAAAACCAGGGAATGTTCTAGAATTCTAGGAATTTTTCATTGCTTCAGTTTTCAGTTAAATTTTTGTAATTTTGACTGGTAGGAACTGATACTCTAACAAAGAATTTTACTGTAGCTCGTTGCTGCAGAGTGGTTCTGCAGCAGTAAAATATAAACGAGAGTTTGACACCAAAATAAAACTTAGAAAATTTGCCATTTACGACAACGGAACACAGATCACGCACCCACATTTGCCGACAGCAAAATGTGTCGGAGGCTTTGGGATGAAGATTGTGCAATACTTCGTAACGACAAACTGCCTTTGGTGAGTGTGATGTGACAGCTGTTTAAATTTCTAACAGATCGTGGGAAAATGTTGTGGATGGTAATTAGAGAAGTGTTACTTTCAAAGTAAATTTCGTTTTATGTAAGATGAATTGTGTTACATATGAGAACGTGCAATTAATTTCTTAAATCACAAAGTATTTGACACAATTTCCAGGCCGAGAGGGCCAGTCATTTCTGCCATTATTTAAAATTTTACAGGTACATTTGTGTTTGATGTACCTTAAAGGGTAACGTGTTAAAAAAGATCAAGTTTAAAGGTTAGTTTTTCATGTCTACTATAGTTCTTTCATATATTACAAATTATGCAATAACGATGGCAGAAAGTACGATTATCCTGAAAGCACATCCCGGGGCACAGTCTCGATTTCAGTGCTTTGGAAGCTGCAGTGCTGTATTTAGTAGAATTTGTATTTATACTTTGTAATACATAAATACACAATGTACGTGTTTCCGCACATCGAAGATCCTTCCAAAATACGTTGTTTTTTGCTGGGTTTCTTTTCCTAAAGCTGTAGGCAGTTGTATGTCAGTATATAAAGCCGTTACTCTGTTCTAAGGATTAACGAGTTTTACAACTCTGAGGGAAATTATGTTGTCATTTAACACGGAAAAAAATGTACTTTCACTGGGGAAAAAGTGTATTTTCAATCGAGAAAAAGTTTATTTTTAACTTGTAAATCGAGGAAATTTTTTTCCTGTCCTTATATGCAGACTGTCCTAGATTTTAATAGTGAAACAGCTTACATTTGTATTTGAGCTGTAGCTGACAGACTGACAGATTGAGGATTGTTTGCAAAAGTTTAGGTCATTGTATGAAGATAGTGACTGTTCTCGAAAGAACAGATACCGTCGACAACCGTGCAGCTTCTGTAGAATAAATGATAATTAATTGAAACCCTCAGCTGCCGATGGGTGTTGTCAATATACCTCGACGGGGACAGCCGAAAATGTGTGCTCCGACCGGGACTCGGACCCGGGATCTCCTGCTTACATGGCAGACGCTTTATCCGTCTGAGTCACTGAGGACACAGACGAATATTGCGACTGCAGGGACTTATCTCTTGTACGCCTCCCGTGAGACCCACATTCCCAACTGTCCACAATCTACATATGTCTTGTTCCTAATAGAAACTTGCCCATCCACTCATTACTCGCCATCACCCAGCACAGAAAAACGTTGTACTCGGAACACTGGTTCACTGAACACGAACTCTTGTCAGGTCTGGATATTTTGGCAACAGAGATAAAACATGCACAATCTGTGTTCTACAAAAATGGATGCTCTTCACAAGATGTTCAAAAGGCACTGTGCCCCGTTTCCCCACCAGCGGTTCCGAAAGAGATAAAAGAAGAAACGCAAAAGGTTGCATATTTGCCGTATGTCGGGCCGATATCTTCCAAAATCGGCGGAATTCTCCTCAGACATAACATTAAAAGCGTGTTCCATCCACCCACCGAGGTTAAGGCCCTACGAGGGAGTACGAAGGATGGCCTGTGGCTACAGAAACTGGGCGTTTACCGTGTACCGTGTGAATGTGGTACAACATACGTCGGCCAGATGCCCGGGACCTTTGACATCGGTACAGAGGCACACCAGACTGAGACAGGCAAGCGAGTCAGCGATTTCTGAGAACTGTTTAGAACTCGAGTCATTCTGTGAAGTATAACGATGCCAAGATTTTAACACAAATTTTGAAATACTGGGACAGCGTCATCGAAGAATCGATCGAGATCGCGGAGAATCTCGTTAACCGGGACACCGGTTTCCAGCCGAGCTCTGCTTTGAACCCAGCACTCGATCATCGGAAGACGCAACATAGGCAACATCCAGACCCCGAGGGACACGAGGATAAAGATGGACTTAGAGATAAAATGGTACAACAGACACAATACTCGAGGACGCTCTTCCGATTCTCGATTGTCAGTTTGAACCCGATCGGCCTCAGAATAACACTGCAGCTGCTCCCGAGGGTCCAGAACTTCGGACGGAACGCCTAATACGGCACACCACGGTAACAGAACATACTAATTCACAGCAGGACGCAAATGGTGACAATCGGAAGATAAAACGTGTAGCACAACTTGCACGCCATTCAAAACTTAATTCAGCTTAATTGACAACAGATTATAACCAAAAAGTATGTGCAGAGTGTTCAGAACAGCCGCAGCTATAAGAAAATGCTACGGCCGTTGCTATCTGTCGGTGCACCCTGCGGACAGAGCGCCAGACGCGGCACGGACTGCAGAGGAAACGCGTAGCACAACGTAGGCACAAATACCGGACTTGTTCCCCATTGGAATCACTATCGAACAGCACCTGGAGAAGACTGCGAGTCACACAGTTGAAATATCGTGCAGGAAAGACGCGAATAACTGGCAGAAACCTGATTAATCGACATGACATCTAGAACGTACTACATTAGTTCATATTTTAAAACATAGAATTGAATACACAACAAATTTTCAGGCATTAGTTGGCAGTCAATATGTGCAGCATACCTGCAGCATGCCTTTTGTGAGAAGCTCTCTTTTGTGATAAATAGCTAAATGGCATATTTTTGGTGTTGAGTCAACTTAAAATGTCAAGTAAAACATGCTGCAATATCACGAAAAAGTTTCTTCACTTTGCCTGTAAAAAACCAGAGGTTTGCTTGCAAAACCTCTTGCACTGTATTCAGAACAAGCATCTTTCTTTACAATATCATTCGATGAATTTTTTAATAAATGATTTCTCTTTCTTTGAAGTTTCAAAATGTGCTAACTTAGCCATTTGTGATCCTAGAAGAGTACATAATTTGGATACGGAACTGGAAGAGTTGTTTTCGATGTAATTTTGGAAAGAGGATCATTTCAAGAAACAATTCCTACTACCTTAGAGTTAACTAGAAAATATTCTGGATCACATCCTATCTGGAGAAAACACAATATAAAACAGTTACCACCTGTACATTGTTAGTGGTTTGAAAACATTCAAGTGAATAATGAAGAAAACAAAAATCCACAATTGCTCTATTTGCATTGTAATTACACTTAGTAAAAAACACACAGTTTCTTCTTCGAGTGTTGTATATACGTAGTTTATTTGTGGGATAAATTTTTATTCTCCAGTATTCTGTTTTCCACTGCAAAAGAAAACACAAGAGTTTGGAAATGCTTTGTGCATTAACTTTGTCACTACAGAAAAATTGACATTGTTAGATTATTGTGAATATTGTAATGCTGTTGTGATAATAGTTTTTTCCTCTCTTTCTCTCATGTTTAACAACTGGTATACTGCTGTCTGGTGAGAGATAGTAAAGGTCACATATTTTTTCTCAAAAGCTTTCCATATACTTTTTGTTAAAGACAGTGCTAACCCACAGTAGTAGTGACGTTGTTATAAGTAAACAATTTTCTAGGACTAACTAGCAATTTTTTGCTCATTTAACAGATTACATTGCTAAACAAATAGTGTAATAATTCATAGAAAAGTTTACGAATAGATCCATTGCAATTTACGATCTACCACTTTAACCGAACCTGTAACTTGCAATAATTCAAAACTGTGCTCTTGTGGGTTAGCACATCTTTCTGCCGATCCCTTCAATTCTGGCTTAGCACTCGTAGTAGACTGGCGCTCTCAAGTAACACCGGGTTAGAAATACGAGAGTTAATCTCGGCATTTCTGTTAAAGGCTGCAGCTGTCGTGGACCACGTGAGTCAGGAAATGAAGCGAGAGGTGAAAATAAAGGAGGAAGTGGTGGAACCGGCACAGGCTGAGTCCGCCGACGGAGAGCACGAAGCGGACAAGCTCGTAATAAAGATCAAGGAAGAACTGCCGGATCCAGACGAAACATCTCAGACCTCCAACGAGGTAAGGTTATCGCTCTCGTAGCTAGCTGTTTCCTCAGTGTAGTCATTTCTTCTATTACTTGTATTGTATGTTCTTTGCCTGTTGTGTTGTACATGTGAACACTGTGTGGATAATACCTTACTTAGTGAAATTATAGACATTTGTGTGGATAGAAAGTTTTTTACATAAGATATACATTATCTGGTGATATTTTGTTGAGACGTACTCCCCACCACAGGTAGAATGCCAAAAACTTTGAATTGGAAAAGTTAGTGAATACAGTGGTATTGAAAGATGTATAATCTGCAATTTTAGATTTGATCTCGGACTGTTAGAATAGTGTGATTTGCCCCAAGGGCATGGCATATTACCCACCTGCTGGCACCACTACTTCCTCTGACTAAATAAATTATCTGTGTTAATGTGAAACATGTAATAGGTTTCTCATGCTTCAGATTGCTTTCCAAAATTTGAATGCATTAAGAGTAGTATGAGACAACTTAACTCATACTAAAGAGAAGCACTAAAGGCACTCGGAATTGTCAGATTCTCGTGTGACTACTAGGTACACACTATACGTGACGCTTCATAGCAACAAATACTCGTCAAACAGTCTGCCACTCGTCGTCTGGCAATATCGAGGCCTCCGTGCCTCACTGTGATGTGTCAAATGAAGAGTGTTACTGTGCAAGTCTCTGTACCCACTTCTGTCTCAAGTAACTTCATTGTAATTTTGCTTAATCTACGTGCTTTGTCTTTAATGATGTTGTTAAATGAAGCTAATAATTTTATATTGCTGGTGGAAGAAAACTAATTTTGAAATGAAAACTACTGAATAATTCTTTGGATACCACAATCTTACTTTAATTACTGTGAATCTTCTTCCAGAATGAATCTTCCACACACCAGCAGATTAAAGTTGTGTGCCGGTCCGAGACTCTCAGTCATTACGTGCTCCGCTCCAGTGACGATTTCGTTCGGCGATTCCACTGTCGACTGGATTTCGAAACCTACCTTCGCCCGAAGGCGAGTGGTTCCGTTACGTCCCAGATTTAATCTGTCACGAAATGTGAACATTGTGTGGTTCTTCATGTCATTGTAACCTTCGTGCCTCTGCTGTCCTTTCCCTCACGTCAGTTTCTAATCTCAGGATTTTAGCTTTGACATTTCACGTCTGCATCTGAAAGACTGTTTTTCCTTTCATCAGTACAGTAATTTACACCGAAGCCTTGAGCGACCTCTCTGTTGTACGGGATTTTACTCTACTCTTTTTCACCGTGTGGTACACTCAGGTTTATTGTATAGCTCAGTAGATAAGAATGTATCGATATACGTGAGACGTTCATGACGTTCTGTCGATACGTAAAATGTGTTGACAGTAACACCAAATTGTTTATTTCTATCTTCCTTTCACACTTTCAGTAATGAAAGTATTTATTCCTTCACCATAAAAGTTTACCATATTTGCACACAGTTAATTTCATAGAGATTAATGCAGTTCGTTGCCACTCGAAACGACTAGTGTCGTCTGTACTTACAAAGAGAGACCCCCAGCGGTGGAATAGAATTTCTGAAACCACGTATACGGTTACGTAGGTTAAGATCCCATATATATCACACACTGCAGCTATTCACCCTGGTGATGCGCAATAGTCTTAAAAAAGTTGCATCAAATAGTCTGGTTGTGCTGCGTAATGGATAGGATAATAGCTTCACATGCAGGAGTTTGTGGGTTTGAATCTTGTCAGGTATAGTATTTTTTTATTTTAAATCTTTGTTGAAATGACTTTGATAACCATTTTTGTTCAATTAATTGATTTAATGTAATTTTTTATTTCCATTCCTTTCTCACATCATTTTAATCATAATATCAACTTCTTCATTTGCTCTCTCTTTTTTGTTCTTATCATTCTTTTTTAATTTTAAATCTTTGTTCATGTTGTTTAATTAATTGCCCTGTTTTTTCGCCCACATTGGTGTATTCATTATGTCTATTACTCATTTTGTTTGAATTTAGTTATACTTATAAACTCTTTTTTCATTTAAATCTTCATCTGTGTTATTTTGCCCATAGTGTAATAGGTCATAGATTGCACACATGGTAACGAAAAATACATTTTTCACACCACTGCAGATTCAATACAAATAGATTATTTTGTATCCTGCTTTTTAACTGTTATATCGTAATTTTCAAATAATTGAATCTTACAGTAGATAAATATAATCAAACTCATATTCACAAAAATTCTGATTGGAAAAAGAATGATATAAAGAAAAAAATGCAACAGACGGAAAAAAGTTCATATGGCGATTAAAAGAATGTGACAAACAAGTAGAAATAAAAAATTATGTTTAAACCAATTAATTGAATGAAAAGAATGATCAGAGTCATTTTGATAGAGATTTAAAAATAATAAAAAAATCCTTAACCTGCTGTCCTATTCATTGCATAAGGCAACCTGACCATGTAATTTAATTTTTTTTTTTTTTTTTTTTTTTTTTTTTTTTTTTTCAGTTACTCATAAATGAAGGCCTATGTGAATGGCTGCATGGTGTGATACCTCGGATCTTAACTTACATCACTGTATATTTGGTTTCAAAAAGTGCACATTTATTCTAATAATAATAAAAGGTCGATCCCTTTGGGGACATCTTCTTGTGTCTTGGAAGGTCCAAATGAGTGGTAGTGCTCTAGTAGTATGCAACTGCCACACTGTGAACATAGTAAGTGCATTGTTTTAGAACGCAAACTATACTCCAATTTAAACTACTTCATTTGATATTAGTCATGTTGCAATATAGCTTTGCCAGCTGAGGTATCGGCTGCACCTCAAATGAGACTGTTACGGTGAGTAGGTTCGTGGACTATGGGCACAAGCAGAGCACCAGTCAGCCACTGCGGCTGAGATAGATGAGCAGACTGCTGAGGTTGGCCGGTAATGCATTACGTGTTTACACTTCACTAGTCAGACACTGCTAATGCTGCACTGAGATCCACTGGCGAAGATGGCAGGTTCGGGCCAGACGTTGAGAACTGTTACTGGAAGAACTGAGATCTGAGGGGTGAAGTGTCAGCTGTCGAATAATTTTATTTGAACTATAGTTCTTTAATATTAAAAAAACTGATTGTCTTAGAAGATTCAACAGTGCTATTTTGTGCTCAGTGTTTTATTCTTGCTGGCCATTGTAATTCAGATGCTGGAAGAGTGGTACTCCAATGCCCACTTGACTGCCGCAGTTAAGGTGCCCGCCATTGTTTCGGGCACTTCAAGTCTTATTCCTTCCCTTGCCCCTTTCAGCTGGAGCTCATCTTCTGTCAGTGGTGTGGCATTAAACTAACCCCCACTTTCTATTTCCTCATAAGTTTGCAACTTGTAATCCGAGACTTTGACATTTGTATCGCCACAATTTCAATTCTGTTAGTGAAAGAGGCATTTACTTCAGTGCTGAACCAAAATGACACCTGTGAGGGAAATTTATTGATTTTTATAGGATGTCTCAGGAGGAAAGGTCTGTATTCCAGGTGGTGACAGAAATGGTCATTTTATGTTTAATTCTAAATGGTTTCCACAGTAAATATTTGTCATCCTTATGAAATGATTTTGCTATTTATTTTTGTGTTGGTATTTATTGTTTGTCAGATTAAACATTATCATTAGTTCACATTACATTTTCAACAGTTCATTAACAAATTTAAAGGTGTTTACAACAACCTTTCTAAAGTCTACAAAATGCAGTAACCAATCAGTTTTAAATACTTCACAATACATTTCCAGAAAGTGCTTCACTAACATCAGTGAAATAATGTATTCCCAAGGAACCACTCTGGGGTTCTCACCTCAGTGCATCTGCATTTGTTACGTGGGCAGATATGTCCACAAAGCAACCTGCCATCTAATCAGATGTATTCACTTTTCTCTCAGGTGGTTCCTTCTTGGTACACCACCACAAAGAAAAAAAAAAGACTGTGAGAGATCTGAATATTTCGTGGTCATATAATGGTAGTACTGCACACGATAACATCCTTCCTTAATTTATTTTGAATGATATCTTTTGAGAAGATGGTTTGAAATTTTTGTGCACTGCTGTCATAATTTGATAAAGGTTCTCTAATAGATGAAAGAAGAAACATTAATGGACACAGTCTGTAACTATTACACGTATGCAAGCTGAAATTTTTTCGTCAAATTTTCTTAACCTTTTTGGTGTTTGACACTACAAAATTAATGACAATGGTCTAACAAGATAAAAACTGATTATTAGTAAATAAATTTTAGTGGAACTAAACAAAATTTGTTTTATTTTCACTATTAAAAAAAGTAAATAAATAAAAATAAAAAAGTAATACGTCCATATTTGCTACCAGTAACACACCGACATCTCATTTCCTGACATTTTATTTTGATGAAAAATATCAAAAGGATGGGAATTGTTGAGATCATTTATACACCAAAAAATACTTTTGTAGCTTGCCAGCTAAAATACAGTTCTTACCTGTCACAACAGTATTTTCAAGTTTCATACAAAGATACTTTTTGCATCAACTAGAAAAGCTGTACCCGGTCGAACTAGGTACGTAGCGAGGAACGCATTCTAGCACCACTAGCATCTCAAATTGTACGTGTCTGTAGAGCCAGTCTGCGAACTCCTGAACGACACTGTTTGAACTTATACGTTCGTTATCATTTTTGCTACACATTCTCACGAGTGCTTTCACCCTTTACCCTTTCCTCCGTGCAGGCATCGCTACCACTCCGCAGCCGTGAAGCAGTATCGTCTTGTCGAGCACCAGTTCCTGGCCATTAACTAGTAGTATCTACTCACCTTTACACTTTGCAGCCCGTCACGCCGACCGGCAAGGCAAAAGTGGAAGAGCCCAAGAGTGCGGAGCCCCCGGCAGAGGAATTTCAGCGCCCCGAGAAGCGCAGCCACCGGGCGGCAGCTGGCGAAGAGCCCGCCCGCAAGGTGTGGAAGGGCGTCCGCTACCGCTACTGGAGCCCGGGCTCCATACAGCCGGCAACCAAGTACAAGAAGCCAACCGAGCGGGAGATTACAGAGGTAAGTGAGGAGTACAAGCTATGAGAAGGCATTTTGTCATCACGGTGTCGAGAAATGTATGTTTTAAAAAGTTTGCCTCGGGTATTAATTGAGAGAGCGAGGGGAGTGCTATACTTCAAACTGATCATCCAAATCACCAGTTTGTGTATTGCTATTTAACTTACACTATTTTAATGAAGTTCATAATACTTATAATTAAAAATTAGGGAAAAATTATCTCAGTGCAGCTATGAAATATGGTTTCAGAGCTTATAGTCCCATTTTCAATGCAAGTAATTCACTCCATTCGTCTGAAGCCATAAAAGTTATCTACTGACACCACTTGACAGAGCTGTCCCATCGACAGTTGAAAAGAGAACACCTGCCCTCGACATGTTTCTTAAATTAATCCTATCGCAGTAGGAACATTGTCAACAGTCAGGTTAATATCACTATCTGATATTGGATGTAAGTAAAGTTTCTCACAAATTGTAATCCATTGAGCAATGCAGTGTCTCACACTAATTAAAATAAGCAGAATTTGTTATTGTTATTTGACTACAATCTCCAGGAATATGTTTCATCAAATGATTTTCAGTGAATTGCATTGAAGAAAATGGATTAAATTGATGTGGTTGTCACTATTTGGAAAGGGTAGTTCATTCTCCAACACTTCTAATGAAAAGGGCACTCGAGCATTCTATCTTGGAACAGAGAAATGGACCCGCATTAACGATTTTTTAGAACTTTATCTCCATCCCACGACATCCACCAGAACAGCTTCTCGTTCCTGGAAGGACAATATCAGTAGAAAGCGGGGTGAGAAATGATTTGCGGATGACTGAAATTATTGGATATTGGATAACACTATTCAGTGTGGGAAAACACATTTACTTTTATCAGGGCTGCCAACAAAAACTCGTAAAGGTTAGAATTCACAGTAGGCATAGTCCCTACCAATTCAGACACAAAAAGCACTCTGTCTTCAGACCACAAGTGGCCCATCAGGCCCATCCGACCGCCGTGTCATCCTCAGTTGAGTATGCGGATAGGAGGGGCGTGTGGTCAGCACACCGCTCTCCCGGTCGTTACGATGGTTTTCTTTGACCGGAGCCGCTACTATTCAGTCGAGTAGCTCCTCAATTGGCATCACGAGGCTGAGTGCACCCCGAAAAATGGCAACAGCGCACGGCAGCTGGATGGTCACCCACCCAAGTGCCGGCCACGCCCGACAGCACTTAATTTCGGTGATCTCACGGGAACCAGTGTATCCGCTGCAGCAAGGCTGTTGCCCCGTCAATTCAAACAAGCTAGGAAAAAAATCTTAACTTCATAGTTTCGGATGTTACTGAATTTAGCAAATGTCAAAATGAAGGACTATGTAAGGAACATGTATTTATTTGATTTCTCCAAAAAAATAATAATAAAATAAAATAATTTTCTGCTCTAAGATACAGCCCTCCAAAGATTACACTGCACATACCATTTTGAATATGCGATTTTGTAAAAAATTTCAAAATGCTGTATCTCTGGAACAATTCTAGGTTTTTTAAAAAATACAGGGTGTTTCAAAATGAACATACCGGTTTTAAGGCGTTGTAGCATTTATTACGTTCAACTTACAATTGTAAATAATACATCAAATAAAAGAGAAACTCAAACAGTTTTGATTGTATACCTGTGTGCAATGAGAAGAGTATGGAATGACAAAGAGTGACTGAAAAAGTGTCGAACGAGAGCGAGTCTTTCAAGCTTAGCCCCAAGAAATTTCCCTGTGGAAAGTTTGTGTGCCTTTCTTTTTTGGTGAATCAACTGCAACTGATGTTTCCTATCATGATGTGCTACAGCTGTGGTCCGTGTCTCAATGGGAAGCAGCTGAACGACACATCTTTATTTGGGAGCAAGGTGGTGCACCACCTCACTGGCATAACTCAGTACGCGACTGGATAAATGACGTCGTATCCGACCGGTGGATCGGATGCGAGGGGGCGTTTGACACAGCATTTTATGCACGACCTCCACATTCACACATGATCTGACTTGATCACGTGTATGGGCCTCCGATACCAGCTGATATGTCCGACTTCAGAAACAGTGTTATTGCAACAGTTACTCACGACACATCGATCGAGGTTTCGGAACAACTCGTGTAACAACTTGATGTGTGATCGGTGTTCACACTGAATAATTGTAAGAAAAAACTGTTTGTGTTTCTCTTTCATTTGGTGTATTATTTATAATTGTAAGGTGAATGTAATATGCGCTACAAAGCCTTAAAACCTGTATATTCATTTTGAAACAACCTGTATAATTGCTTTATGATTACAAAGAAACCTCCATTTGGACTTAGCTGTCCAAGTCCTTTTACTACAGCATTCTGAACTTTTTTTTATAATTTATGGATGTTTTTTAGTCTCCAAAAATGCCAATCCATAAAATTTTGATTTTTTCCTGTTGCTTAGTACCATATAGTTCTACATTTACTGAAAAGGAGAGCTTCTACTTTTAGGTTGAATAGGTTTTGTAAACAATTGAAATTTTTGCCATACGTAAAACCAGTTTTATTATCGCATAACAGGCTCATAAAAATCAGAACTTAACCTTATTTAACATAATTTTAGTGTTGAAAGATGAGTAAGAGACTCATTTTCCAAGCCTTTTAAATAGTTCCAGAAAGTATATGAAAGGTCCAAAGACTTAAAGGTTTCAATTTATACAACTTCTGTGCACTCTGTTTTGTACTGAAATTAGCCAGTCTGCTGCTGTGGTGTGTGATGTCCTTAGGTCAGTTAGATTTAAGTAGTCCTAAGTCTACAGGACTGATGACCCCAGATGTTAAGTCCCATAGTGCTTAGAGCCATTTGAGCCATTAGCCAATCAGTGAACTAAAAATGTTCCACTGCTTGAGCATCTCCCTTTGATATAGAGTGATGCCTTCCTGTTGAACCAGTAAGAACTGGAGCACTTACAATCTTCAAAACATTGTGAACAGGAAGTGAGCACTTGTGGCGTTGTTGCTGTCCTTCAGCTGGAAACCTATATCCAGCAACTGGTACATGTGATAGCATAAAGTTCACTATAATTAGTTTAACTCATAACCGGTGTCTATAATGTCTGCAATCCACCAGTCACTGTCATACACACACACACACACACACACACACACACACACACACACACACACACCACAAACATCCCCGTACTCAGGTTGTGGATCTGAATATTATCGTGCTGTTTCTGAGGTGTTGGCCGAGCGATGGAAATTTCTTCTTTCTTGCTCTTTAAAGTTCGTGCAATATGCGTTCGCCCATCACTTTGACTCTTCTGAATTCCTTTCACAGGAGGTTTGCTTGGACCCTTTTTTTTTTTCCCTGCTCATGGAATTCTCCGATTTCCTCTTTGGACAAAAAAATGAGGGCTGCGTATGTGTAAGATTTCACGACCCTCGTAAAATCCTTAGCATTCAGAATCACAGTTGTATTTGGTCTGGAAAGATTGTGTTTTGTAGCATGGTGACTGGTACCACTGTATATCCAGTCAGTTGGCACAAGCAACTTACTCAATTCAAACAGCTGGTAACGATTTTTAAAATGACTAGGAGCACAATCAGAAATAATGATGATCTTCTCTGCCCCTGTTTGCAGTTAAAGAATTTTGCACATTGCTAGCAAAGCTTGTGCTGAGTCATCACTTAAAACTGCAATACTTCTACATCTACATCCATACTCCGCAAGCCACCTGACGGTGTGTGACGGAGGGTACCTTGAGTACCTCTATCGGTTCTCCCTTCTATTCCAGTCTCGTATTCTTCGTGGAAAGAAGGATTGTCGGTATGCCTCTGTGTGGGCTCTAATCTCTCTGATTTTATCCTTACAGTCTCTGCACAAGATAATACGTAGGAGGGAGCAATATACTGCTTGACTCCTCGGTGAAGGTACGTTGTCGAAACTTCAACAAAAGCCCGTACCGAGCTACTGAGCGTCTCTCCTGCAGAGTCTTCCACTGGAGTTTATCTATCATCTCCGTAACGCGATTACTAAATGATCCTGTAACGAAGCGCGCTGCTCTTCGTTGGATCTTCTCTATCTCTTCTATCAACCCTATCTGGTACGGATCCCACACTGCTGAGCAGTATTCAAGCAGTGGGCGAACAAGCGTACTGTAACCTACTTCCTTTGTTTTCAGATTGCATTTCCTTAGGATTCTTCCAATGAATCTCAGTCTGGCATGTGCTTTACCGACGATCAACTTTATATGATAATTCCATTTTAAATCACTCCTGATGCGTACTCCCTGATAATTTATGGAATTAACTGCTTCCAGTTGCTGACCTGCTATATTGTAGCTAAATGATATGAGATCTTTCTTTCTATGTATTCGCAGCACATTACACTTGTCTACATTGAGATTCAATCGCCATTCCCTGCACCATGCGTCAATTCGCTGCAGATCCTCCTGCATTTCAGTACAATTTTCCATTGTTACAACCTCTCGATACACCACAGCATCATCCGCAAAAAGCCTCAGTGAACTTCCGATGTCATCCTCAAGGTCATTTATGTATATTGTGAATAGCAACGGTCCTACGACACTCCCCTTCGGCACACCTGAAATCACTCTTACTTCGGAAGACTTCTCTCCTTTGAGAATGACATGCTGCGTTCTGTTATCTAGGAACTCTTCAATCCAATCACACAATTGGTCTGATAGTCCATATGCTCTTACTTTGTTCATTAAACGACCGTGGGGAACTGTATCAAATGCCTTACAGAAGTGAAACACGGCATCTACCTTGTGGTCGTGGTTTGAAAATATGTCACTGCTGTAAAAATGAAACCTGGTCATTACTCCAATGGTACCTGTACTTCTTGTGGGAGAATTACAAACAGAATTACAAACCAGTTCTCAGCAAAATCATGGTGAAGCACTAAACATAGTTCTTCTACCTGCACACACCCTTTAACTTCTGCAATGTGTTGTTGTTGCAATTTCTTCAGATGCTGGTGTGTTACTGCTTTCAGGGGCCATGTACCAAGTTCATCAATGAAACTGTCAGAGGCAACAGTTTTCTTAGTTAGTTTATTTACCTACCATCTCGCATATGTAATTTCTGCAGAGTTATCTGCTATGCCTGCCAGGCCAAGTGTCCGTAAAGATGGTCCTCCCTCTCCAGGGCAGTCACACATTCTTGAAACAAACAAGTCTCTCGCTTTAAGTCACAGACTACTAATGACTTCACACGCCCAACTAAGGTGTCATATGTTGCATGCTCCAGTAAGTTCTTCAAAGTTACCATCCAAAGTTCAAAATTGGCGCAGTACACATATAAACAGACATCTCTAGGTGGGTATGGAACCACCCATTTAGGTCGTAATGCATAAAATTTTGATCTTCCGATATGTGAAGTTGTGTAGTTGCTCTTATAAATTGCAAAAGTTTCTTTAATACTGTGAGTCATGTACCTCTTCACTTTCACAACTTTTTGACCTTCAACTGTTATAGTTCTAGTGTCTCTCTCTCTCTCTCTCTCTTTTATTTTTTATTTTTTTTACACGTCAAGTTCCGTAGGACCAAACTGAGGAGCAAATTCTCTCTCTCTCTCTCTCTTTTTTTTTACACATCAAGTTCCGTATGACCAAACTGAGGAGCAAATCTCCAATGTCACGTGTCAGTAAATGAAATTACAGCATAAAAATAATAATAATAAACGCAATCAGCAATACAATAAGAATCAGCTTAATTTTTCAAGGAACTCCTCGACAGAATAGAAGGATTGACCCATGAGGAAACTCTTCAGTTTCGATTTGAAAGCCCGTGGATTACTGCCAAGATGTTTTAATTTGAGTGGTAGCTTATTGAAAATGAGTGCAGCTATATACTGCACATCTTTTTGCACAAGAGTTAAGGAAGTCCGATCCAAATGCAGGTTTGATTTCTGCCGAGTACTAACCGAGTGAAAGCTGCTTATTCTTGGGAGTAAGCTAATATTGTTATAAAGAAATGACAGTAAGGAATACATATATTGAGATGCCAGTGTCAAAATATCCAGACTCGTGAACAGGTGTCGATAAGGGGTTTGTGAACTTACACCACATATTGCCCGAACCACCCATTTCTGAGCCAAAAATATCCTTTTAGAATGGGAAGAGTTAACCCCAAAATATAATACCATATGACATAAGCAATGAAATAAACAAAGTATACTAATTTTCGTGTCGAACGATCACTCACTTCTGATACCGTTTGAATAGTAAAAATGGCAGTATTAAGTCTTTGTACAAGGTCCTGAATGTGGGCTTTCCACGACAACTTACTATCTATCTGAAGACCTAGAAATTTGAACTTTTCAGTTTTACTAATCATATGCCCATTCTGTGAAATCGAAACGTCAGGTTTTGTTGAATTGTGTGTTAGAAAATGTAAAAACTGAGTCGTACTGTGATTTAGCGTTAGTTTATTTTCTACAAGCCATGAACTGAGGTCGTGTACTGCACTATTTGAAACAGAGCCAATGTTGCACACAACATCTTTTACTAGCAAGCTAGTGTCATCAGCAGACAGAAATATTTTAGAGTTATTCATAATATTAGAGGGCATATCATTTATATAAATAAGGAACAAGAGTGGCCCCAACACTGATCCCTGGGGCACCTCTCCACTTGAGTGTACCCCACTCAGACCCCACTTCACAGCCATTCTCAACATTGTGAATAATGACCTTTTTCTGTCTGTTGCTAAAGTAAGAGGTGAACTAATTGTGAGCAACTCCCCGTATTCCGTATTGGTCCAACTTCTGGAGCAATATTTTGTGGTTGACATAATCAAATGCCTTAATTAAATCAAAAAATATGCCAAGCGTTCGAAACCTTTCGTTTAGCCAATCCAGTACCTCACAGAGAAAAGAGAATATAGCATTTTCAGTTGTTAAACGACTTCTAAAACCGAACTGTACATTTGATAGCAAATCATGTGATATAAAATGATCAATTATCCTTATATACACAGCCTTTTCAATAACTTTTGCAAACACTGATGGCATAGAAATAGGTCTAAAATTATCTACATTATTCCTCTCTCCCTTTTTATAAAGCAGCTTTACTACTGAATACCTCAAATCGCTCAGGAAACTGACCATTCCTAAAGGAGAAATTACAAATGTGGCTAAATACAGGGCTAACATGTGCAGCACAGTACTTTAATATTCTGCTAGGCATTCCATCATAACCATGAGAGTCCTTTGTCTTCAGTGATTTAATTATTGACTCAATCTCCCTCTTGTCTGTATCACAGAGGAGTATTTCAGACAGCAATCTCAGAAAGGCATTTGCCAAGAAAATTATGTGATTTCCTATAGAAACAAAATGTTTATTTAATTCACCAGCAATGATCAGAAAAGATTGTAAAATATGATCAGAAAAGATTGTAAAATACTGTACATATATCTGATTTATCAGTAACAGAAATATTGTTACTGCGAGCTGACTTTATAATGTCGACCTTGTGCTGCTGACCAGACACTTCCTTCACAAGTGACCATATGGCTTTAATTTTATCCTGTGAATTAGCTATTCTATTTGCATACCACATACCCTTTGCCTTCCTAATAACATTCTTAAGCACCTCACAATACTGTTTGTAATGGGCTACTGTAGCTTGAGTGTGACTACTTCCAACATTTTGATATAATTTCTGCTTTGTTCTAGAAGATATCCTTATCCCACTAGTCAGCCACCCGGGCTGCCTATTACTGCTTGTACCCCGTTTAGAACGTTCTAATGGAAAGCAACTCTCAAAGAGCATGAGAAATGTGTTAAGGAAAGCATTGTATTTAACATCTATGTTATTGGCACTATAAACATCCTGCCACTCTTGTTCCTTGACAAGGTTTAAAAAACTCTCTATTGCTGTTGGTTTAACTTCCCTACATAACGTGTAATTAAATATGACATTGGAAAAAATATATTAAAAACAAAGATTCCATGACTTACCAAACGGGAAAGCGCTGGTAGATAGGCACAATAAAAAACACACAAACACACACACAAAATTTCGAGCTTTCGCAACCCCCGGTTGCTTCGTCAGGAAAGAGGGAAGGAGAGGGAAAGATGAAAGGATGTGGGTTTTAAGGGAGAGGGTAAGGAGTCATTCCAATCCCGGGAGCGGAAAGACTTACCTTAGGGGGGGAAAAGGACAGGTATACACTCGCGCGCACACACACACACATATCCATCCACACATGTACAGTATATGTGTTGAACTTTGTGCATCATGGTCTGAAAGGCCATTCACGTTTTTACTAACAGAATGCCCATCTAGTAATGAAGACTGAATAAAAATATTGTCTATGGCTGTGCTGCTGTTCCCCTGCACCCTAGTTGGAAAAAACACTGTCTGCATCATATCATATGAATTTAGGAGATATACCAACATCGCTTTTCTTGCACCATCATATACAAAATTGATATTGAAGTCACCACATGTAACTAATTCATGGTATTTCCTACAAGGTGAATCAAGAACCCTCTCTAGCTTGATCAGAAATGCTCTGAAGTCGGAGTTGGGGGAGCTATAAACAACAACAATTAGAAGTTACGTCTCACTAAATTCAACAGCCCCTGCACAACATTCAAATGTCTGTTCAGTGAAGTGTCGTGCGTCATGATACGTCTATGGACTCAAAAGGAATATTTTTTTTTACGTACATAGCCACTCCCCCACCCCGCAAGGAACTCCTTGAGAAACAACCAGCTAATCTGTATCCTGGTAAAGGAAGCCTCCAAATTGTCAAATTGTTTAAGTGGTGCTCTGATATACCAATAACATCAATAAGCAGTTCACTAACTTTATCTCTAATAGCTCTTATATTTTGATTAAATATGCCAATTCCTTCTGTACTTGGAAGCATTACATCCTCGGAAGGTGAGCCCTTAGTTAGAGGGACTTACTTTAAGCAGGTATACCTATCAGCTGACTTCAGTCTAAAAATGGTGCAGCTCTAACACCAACTACTACAGGAATTTTTCCCACTACCGTCCACTATGCTGTCACCTATAAGCTTAGCCAGCCTCCCCTTCCCATACCTATTGAGGTGTAGGCCAATCTACTGATAGACCCAACTGGCACCACTGAGATGTGACCCACACCCTCTGCCATCGGCACCCTCCCCAGCCCCGTGTTAACGTGTCTCTCCGGCGAGAATAGCCCCATTTAACATCCACATAAAATGACTACACTATTTGAACGTGAGCTGCATTCTACAGAATGACCTTAATAGGGATCCGGTCTTCCAAAGACTCCTTTTACAGACCTCACATTTCTTAATTTGCCAAACATGCTCTTTGAAACTGATGGAACGTGGTTCAAAATTGTTTTCTTTTCACCGTAGGATGCGCAATCTTCAACAACTGAATTGATATTTGTGAAAAATTCCTGGTCAGAGGTGCAAGAGTACTTTGGTTCATTTCTTCTGAAGATGAAATTTCTACTTTGAAGAGTGTGGTCAGTTTTCCTGTAGTGTATTCATCAATAGCTTTAGTAATTTTTCTGCGCTCTCTTGATGCACAGAGCTGATGACTCGACTTCGCTGACCACGGTTTCGTAGCAGGACTAATGCCTACATCTGTAGTTTACTGATTCTGGATATTTAATCCTTTATTGATGCAAAATCTGCATCATCTGCACCATGGGAAGCTTCACCTTATTCAGATACTATCAATGTTGTCCTGTCAAAACATATAGATCACAAAAAGTCATCACTGAAACATCTTCACTTTGAAACAGTCTTCAAACGAGAACACTTATTTCCATTGTGAACGAAGTCTGTTTTTTTGTTTGTCTTACGTATCACTATTTTATGGATATGCAAATAGTCAGCACACTTCACTCTCCTGTGACCCCAGTCAGAAGACATTTCGAACAGTCCTTTTCACAAAACACACTGCAACTGTGTCAACTGGCAAACTCCTCACGAAAACACAGAACTCAATGGATGGTCTCAGATTTCTTAGAAGCCTCTTCGGCAAACAAATTAGCACTGAACAACTACAATACAGAAACCTGTAATGAACAATCGCAACAAAGAAACTGACACGAAACTACAACAAACTGTAAAAAATATTTACAACAATGAAAGTGCGAAGAAATAACTGCAACAAAGAAAGTAATAAGAAATAACTGCAACTAAGTCAATAGAAGTAAGAAACAACTTCAGTGAATCCTTGAAAGTTAAAAAAAAATGATTTTTTAAAATAAAACCTCCTTTACAGAGAATATGGCAGTAATCAGCAGAAAAAATCTTAACTTTTCTGGACTGGCATTTCTCAAAAAATAATTTTTTTTGTAAATTATTAAAAAAAAATCAAAAGACAACAGTAAAAGAACTTTGACAGATATGTCCAAACTGAGGATACTTTTGGAAACATAAAGCAATCATCTTTCAAATAAAAAGAACTCAAACAAAATATCTTGAACTATTACAGAGATTTTAAAAAAAATTCCTAAATTCACATCTTCAAAATGGTGTTTGCAGTGTTATCTTTGGAGGCCTGCATCTCGGGGCAGGATTTATTTATTTATTTATTTTTTGAGAAAACAAAAAAATACGTGTTTCTTACTTACTCCTGAATTTTAACATATGTTAAATTCAATAACATCCGAGACTACAAAAGCAAACCCCCTCCCCGCCTGAAGTGATACGGAATATGCCAGTATGATTTAGTCGAATGTAAATGTCTCAAATATTTGAGTAAACGAACTCAATTATCTGACAATAATTAAGGAGCTGGGGTACAATACTTTGTATCTTTACAGTTCGCACATGTATAGTTAAATTAGTTTCCTATCTAAAATAGATACACTTTTTGATAAAACTCATGTCACTTACCATCGTTAAGCATTTCATGTCAACATAATTCCATAATGTTATTCCGACAACACATCTGCACGTCTACATGGCTCACTTATTGCCCCTAAAGTGCCCAACCTCTTCAGTGACATCAACATCTATTGGTCTCTGACCATCCACCAAATCTTGAGAGTCGTACAGTGTTGCTCCACTTGTACGAGCTATTGACTGTGGATGTTGGTAGAAAAAAATACCCGTGTATCTTACAAAGTACATACAAGAACAAAAATAAAGAGAGGAAACAGTGATGAGATACATCGCATACGATTGACAAATGTTGATTGTAACAGCGGTAGTCCTGAATCAGTTAAGCTGTATGGAACCACTTGCCTCTGTGATGATCAACAGCATTGTTATTCAAATGTGCTCTGCCCCGAAAAACTTTTGGAATTGACTATCATTGCTTCATCTTTTTATTCGTGTACTTAGACGTACGATTTTTTAAGGGCACACTTTCCGATTGGTGACAGGACAGTGCTGTGACGTGGCAGTAGTGTAACATTACGAGTCAAGACAGCTGTAACAGAACTTGAATAGCGTAAAGTTATCGTTAAAAACGCACGCCGCAATTTGTTACAATTTGGTCGGTCATAATAATAGTAACATGCTTTTGAATACAATTAAAATACAGGGTGATTCAAAAAGAATACCACAACTTTAGGAATTTAAAACTCTGCAACGACAAAAGGCAGAGCTAAGCACTATCTGTCGGCGAATTAAGGGAGCTATAAAGTTTCATTTAGTTGTACATTTGTTCGGAAAGAACATCATTGTATTCTGCGACCACAAAACTTTATCTTTTATTTTAACAGGAAGGATGTTCCATTCACGTTTAACCCCCATGGGCCTTGCTACTGCAAGAATATGATATTACGCTCAAATACATCAGAGGGAAAGACAACATCACAGCCAATGCTCTTTCAAGACTACCGAAAAGAAAGAATGACGACGAGTGTGAAGAATGGACTATTGACTTTAAAGTCATGAATTTATCAAGGCAATATTGTGAGAGGCAGATTTCACAGCTATGTCGAAGTCTTCCACAACTGCAAGAAGATGACAAGTTATGGAAAGCCATTAGACATGCTGTTGAAAGCAAAATGCTAAGTCACTCTCAAGAATAGTATCAATTAAAATCCGGAATATTGTATAGGAGGAAGGATGAAGGAGATGTTTGGAAAGTTTGTGTTCCAAATAAATATGTAGAATCACTAGTGTGGTACACTCACTTGAATTGGGGTCATTTTGGTGCCGCTAAATGTACAGCCAAAATAGCACAATACTGCTATCATCCAAATTTGGGACATCTAGCTACAAATATTCTTAAGAAGTGCAAAATATGTCAGAAGGCAAAACCCATAAACTATTGTCTGAAGATAGAATTACATCCGATCATCCCACAACAACCTTTAATGTTGGTGTCATGTGATGTCTGTGGGTCATGTCCCACGTCATGTGGATGGTTCAAATATGTTTTGGCTTTCTATGATCTCTTTTCAAAATATGTGAAATTATATCCTTTGAAAAATCTCCATGTTCGCCCCATGTTGCGCAAATTTATCAACAACTATATAACTGAGCTCGGCAAACCTATAATGATCTTGACAGACAACGCTGCTTAGTATACAAGCAAAGTATGGAGAGACACTATGAAAGAACAAGGAATCCAGCACATTTACATCTCAAGATTTGATCCTTGTGGAAATCCAGTTGAGAGAATCTTCCGAGAGTTGAACCGATTTTTACGGACGTACATACCCAAACAACATTATAAATGGATCGATTGGATTTATGAATTTGAGAAAGTGTATAATGACTTACCACACTTATCGACTGGTTATTCACATAACCAAATAGTATTTGGTGAAAGTATTGTGCCAGAATGGATGAAGAAATTACCTGCGATAGAACAAAAGATTACCAAGAAAGAAGATATGGTGAAGAAGTTCTACGAAAACCTGAAGCATCAAGCACAATTGAGAAAAACACATTGTGATAAAAATGTGAAGAAAGTAGTCACATATGATGTAGGGGAAGAAACTTTATTGAGAAATCACCCAAAAGCATCAACCAGGAAAAGACTGAATAAGAAATGGCAATATTTATATACAGGTCCATACAAAATAATGAAAATACCTCATGAAGGGAGCTACCTCCTGGCAGATTGTGATACTGATGTAATTAAGGGCTTGTTCCCTCACATAGACCTGAAGACGTATTATCAATAATGAGCAAAATATAGATTCAAGAAACACTGAATGATACCAAGACTACAGTCAGAGTGGACTAAATAAAAGCACCAGTGGATAAATACGTACTTATACTAACTTACAAAGAAAATTAAAGAATGTACCGACGATTTCCATGCGATACCTTCTTGGTATCAGCAACAATGACGACGCTGAAATACGATTTATCCTCTCACCGAACAGCGAGGATGGATGATTTAAAAGTGGAATTAAGAGGAAAAGAAAAGGACCAAATCCTCTCTGGTTAAACAAGTGGCCTGATAAGGGTTTTGGCGTAGGATGCCAATCGTCGAACCCGGCTGTGATCCCTGCCTTGCACAGTCGGTTGAAGAACTGAGGGCTTCATCCAAGAAAAAAAAAATGTGGTGTGAATATGAAGTGATTAGTGCGAAATGTTTCTAAGACAACCTATAAACAAATATGGAATTTAGTTAAGGGCATTTTGTCTAGGCCCATTAACTTAACTTAAATATTGTAGAACGTATGTACTGACTTGTTGAGTGAATCTGAGAGTGAGTGTATTCGCCCAAACAAATACCCTCTCCTGTCACAGTACACAAAAAAATAAGCCTGTTCTGTCTGGAACCCTCTTCAAGACATCACAGTCTGGGGGGCCGTGTAACATTACGAGTCAAGACAGCTGTAACGGAACTTGAATAGCGTAAAGTTATCGTTAAAAACGCATGCCGCGCGATTTGTTACGATTTGGTCGGTCATAATAATAGTAACATGCTTTTGAATACAATTAAAATATAACGGCGATACCTGTTTAGTGTTATTGGAAATAATATGTAGTAAATTAATGAATAAGGTAGCCGATCCTATAAGAAGAGGTAAAATTGGGCCTATTAAGGTGTTTTGCTTTATATCGACTAAGCTGATGATACGGCGTCTTTTTTTTCCCATTTACTCTTAGAAATAAACAAGTAAAGAAGTGCTAATTGTGCGTTGTGAAAAATATAGGGGCGAGTTTTAAATAGCTACGGTGTACAATCAGACTAACAAATGGACATTTAGTTACACGAAATCGCGGATAGCGAAGTGTGGTCATTAAATTGAATACACCTACAGGGCGGTCAATTCCGGGATAAGTCTATTCGCATCTCACGAGGGACGCGGTATTGAGACCGTTTTTTAATTATATCGCGGAGAGCAGGCTTCAATTTATAAAAAGGAGAAAAGCTTGACTGTTGGTGTCAAGCAACAAAAACTATTCATCAAAGGGTTTCGGTGAATGAGTGGTTAATGCAAAATGAAACTGTGAACGAAGTTAGGTCGAATAAAGCAGAAGAGACAAGACAGTTTGGTCGTAACTGTTATTATTCCATAAACTGTAACATTTCTTCTCGTTGTACGAAGCCTTTATAGATGATAGTTATGACAATTTGCTTTGAAGGGATCTCGTTAAGAGTTAAGTTTTGAGGACCTGGTCAAGTGGGGATAGTTCGTAGATCCTAACTACCGTAGCTATTCTGGAATCAGGTGCTACCGTGACCGTTGTGTGTTGTCAATGGCTTAAGGTCATCATATCTCATGCTCTAAGATCGACGCGCCTTTCCTCTTGGTATAACGGTGTCTCACAGTAACAACGACAACGCCGACGACGAAGGAAGATACGGTAGAGTAGTACGAGACTTGCATCATCCTAATTGAATCGTTCACATTGAAAATGAAGCTATAATGCTCTGATACCGGAATGAAAATAAACGTATTTGTTTGCTGCGTGTTGAAAGTTCTGTTCCCTTATACGAGGAATATAATAGCTTTGGGACTAGCACATTGCTCCCGTACGTGAAGAGCCTCAAATTATTCTGCTCTAAGTCTTACCTATACACATTCATATGTGTTGGCAAGTACTTTACTACCATCAGTGCAGTAACTCAAAACTGGTTACTTCAGACTCTATACAAAGGGCTACTGGAGAGCAGACTTTGTCAAATGCAAAGTCTTCGGCAGCACCAAAATGTTTCTGTCCTTTCCGTAATGTCACACCGTGTCGAGTCCTCGTAACGTAGGGCAAGGCACTGTAACAGTTGGACTTTCAACTAGCAAATTCTATAAGCTTGGCGGTATTAAAAATGGCATTTTAGAAAATGTGAACGTATTAGAGATGTTTCTGGTACTGAGCTCAAACTGTGTTTAGACGTGCTATAGGAAAGAAATATGAAATATTAACAGTGGGAAGAAAGAGTACAGAATTTGATTCTGCAAGAGCAAAGTTGCACCATCACAATAAATCTGAACAACATGAGGAAAGGGAAACCTATTTCTTGAACTTGGTACTTTGCTACAGCTTTCATAAATTCAGTTGTGTGCTCTTGTTTCTGAAATTAACGATAGAAAGTTAAGACACAAAGATAACTTAGAACACGCCTTTAAAAATTTTAAATGTAAAATGTAGACTACACTTGGATACATTTTGATCTTGTACAAATTCTTTTATTACTGCTGAAATCTAGCTTAACTGAGTATCTGACACATCCCGTCTGCAACTTTACCCATAACTGGCAAAGACTGCCTCTCGCTGTATAATGCCTTACTTCTGACATATTAGTGCAGGGCCTCGAAGGCTCTATGACAGTTTGTGTGTCGAGTGTCCACACGTTATTTAAAAGTTGAACCCTGGCACAAATGCTCTTGCAAAAGAATAACGGACAGAAATTAGTGTCTGTTCTGTCACGGTGCGTGACACTTTGCAGAAAATTTAAAACAACTGATCCAGTGATTTTGATAAATGACTTCTGCAGTTGTGCGTGTGTTGCCTAGTACTGTCACAATTGTATTGTTTTGCAGATGCTGTTTCGCATGGGGATCACAATGGCACCATCTAAAATGCCCGAGGACACTCGCAAATGCCTGTTCTGTCATCAGATAGGAGACGGAGTGGCCGACGGGCCCGCCAGGTGAGTGACGGTGCCGTTCCCAGTCTGGAAGGTGGAATTTTTTTTTTGTGGCCTCTCTTAATAACAACAATTATTTACTCAGTGAGTGCCATACATTTATAGGAGTGTACACGTAAAACTTACTGTGGTAGTGTGTGTGTGTGTGTGTGTGTGTGTGTGTGTGTGTGTGTGTAGACATGTGGTTTGAAACCAGATAACATTTATTCATTCTGCAGTACACTGTAAGCTATTCCTCACTATATTTATGACAGAGGCTAAGTATTCTCAAGCTGCTATAAAATTTTCTCAGGCAGTGATTTCAATTTCTTTTCCTGTAAATTACAAGACATTCATCCTTCTACATACAGAGAATTCGCTATCAGTCTCTTGTCATCAGCTAATCATGCGAACATCTGGTCTGTGCCAGGTACAATTATCACAGATTTGTCATTATCCTAATTGCATTCTTCTATTAGTTTTTTGGGCACCAGTCCACAATTACATACCAGAAGACCGAAGTAGATACACTGAGGCATAGTGTTTCATTATTGTGATGTATGTCTGTTTCCTTAATCTGTGAAAATTAGACCTCAGTTTCTTACGTATCTCGTAAACAGGACGATTCTGTGAAACTCTCGTCACCCACAAAGCTAGCATTTGCGCCGATGTTGTCGTTCTCGGCAGTCCGTATTCTCGTGTCACTCGGTTCGAAGTAACTCCGAACGGTATGCCGAGATTAACACTCACGTTTTGTCTCGAGGCTAATAGTGCTCGTGCCTAGCGAATATTACACGTTGTCGCAATGAGCTGGCACACGGGAAGTAGTTGATGTAGAATACGAGTGAACCCGGCAGCGCTTTGCAGTTGCTAAATGTACGTGGGAATTGGATGTACGTCCGGATCTCCTTCTCACCCTGTCTGTCCTCTGCCTCCTCTCCCCTACGTTTATCTCCTCCCTCTCCCTATCCCTCTGTCGACCACCTCCTCGGCCCTGTTTCTGCCCGAGCACTCCTTCCCCTCTCTCTCACCACCTCATCTGCCCTGCTCCCTCTATTCATCCCCTCCTCCCCCCATAGCCCTATTCTAAAAGTGAACCCGTTTCGTCGTTTTCCAGTTCAAATGAGAGCGAGCGACGACAACCTGTAGAAGTTTTGCAGCAATCTTACAGTAAGCCCGCTTTTCAGTTCTCGTCATTTATTTTCTCGACCTCACTGTGGAAATGCCCCATGACAAACGGGCTAATCTTACCACTTCTGTAACATCCGTGTCCCGTTGGCGAGATTACGTATACGGACGGAGGGCGAGACGTCGGATTGTAGTCGAGGTCGATACTGTCGGACGAGGAAAAAGTAGGGTCGTGCGGACTGTTCTTACTACTAGCTGTCACTCCTTTCCCGCTACATTCGCAGGCTTCTCAACTTCGACGTGGATCGCTGGGTGCACCTGAACTGCGCACTGTGGTCAGACGACGTGTACGAGACGGTGAACGGTGCGCTGATGAACCTGGAGAGTGCGCTGCAGCAGGGGATGCAGGCGACGTGCGCACTTTGCACCCAGGCGGGCGCCACGGTGCGCTGCTTCAAGCTCCGCTGCTCCTCCGTCTACCACCTGGGCTGCGCCGTCAAGGACGGCTGCGTCTTCTACAAGAACAAGGTAGCTCGCGTCTCGAGCAATTCGATTTGAGCCTTTTCTATTTTCTGTGCTTTTTGTGCTATTGTAAGCCATTAGCAGTTAACTGAATTCTCATTTTGCACGTGGTACAATGTGGAAAGAGCTGCACGGTCTTAAAAAATTTATAAGTTCCTTCCCCTCGTATTTGGCCGTCTACAATACTGAGACAGCGAGTGTGTGTCGGCTAACGTTACGGGACCGGATTGTTTGATCTGTCACGAGTCCAGATCGTTTGACTGTCTGGACTGCCGCAAGACCGCGTCGGTCTGTCAGTCGGAACGGCTGCCGTTACAGCTACTGGAAAGGTTGCTTAGCCCTCTTCGAGAAGTGACATTAATCTCCTCATTCCACAGACACCGCCCGGTACGGTCCGACTACTGTATGACTGTTTGTATTATTGACACATGTGGGCCCACTGTGGTGAGATCTGTGGTTTGAGTGTTTCCCAATGTTCTCACGGTTGATGTAGTTATTGGATTCTCAATAATGCCTTGAAAGTCTCAGTTTAGTGTACTGTCCCTGTTGACAACATCGTTTGAATGGCTAAAATGTGTTGAATATTTTCATTACTTGGCAGATTCTTTGTTAGTTTTTATACTTCTCTAGCTAGAAGAATTGGGCTTCATTCATGTGAACTGTCCATCTTTATGGGTACAAAACTTATGTTGAAATATTGCAGCTGTGAGCTGATATGTTTCTGACATGTGTTCAATTTGAATTCTTTTCTTGCCCTCAATTTATGGTAGACATTGTAAATAGTACTATGAAAGATGTAAGAGACACTGCAAATAATTAAAATGTGTGTTTCAATAAATGTACCGATTGTGTTGTGATGAGCTCGTATGTAACCTACATGAACAAGTGGCAAGTTTTCTCGAATGCGTTCCTAATCGTTACATTTACTAGCTGTGGCATTGTCCACTGTGCGTATTTATAAATTCACTCTGTGCATATGTGTGGCACTATTTACAAAGTGATGAAATAAGGCTCAATTAGTATTTTTTTAATAATAGTGTAGAAAACTGGAATTGCTAATAATATACAGATGCTTTCAAAAATCGTGTTTTCCGTTAAACTACGGATTTAACGTGTGATAAGCTTTTGTATGGGATTCTATTTATACGTGTGTATGTGTAGGCAGAAGTTTTCTATTGAAGTGCATTGATAATTATTTGAGAAATAAAGTGTAAGTAATTTAGTAACACATTTTGCCAGCAGGAACCCCATAAATTTTCCTTCACAGAAAAACTCTTCTACGGTTTAGTAATACTGGATTTCCAAAGAGTTAAGTTACAAACTGTGCAATTTCATTTTCCTTAGAAATGTAATTTTGAATAGTACTATTTTATAGACAGTGAAATGTTGAAAAACGTAAAATACACTTGTATGGAGGAAAATTGTAACTCTAAAATGTGGCCCACAATTTGGCAACAAAAATTTGTCGGTGGTATCAAAAGTTCGAGTACACGCAATCTTACTAATCTCGAATAGCGAATATTTCCTCAAATAATGCATCCCGGTACTTGCCGGTCAGTAAATTGTAATTTAAACAGTAATAATAGAAAAAATATGGGTCGTTAGAGAACTTCAAAATTTTGGGTAACTGCCTCATATTGATTAGACTAGAAAAAGAAATAGTCGTTCGTGGAGGTATGTTCCGTCTACGCAGCTAATTAAAGACAATATTGCCAATAATTGGCAATAAACGAGTGCAAACTGCTTTACTTGTAGTTACACGGCTGGAACATACCTTCACAAATTATAGCGACTAACGAAAGACAGAAAACAGAAAAAAATGACGAAATTAGTTTTTACTCGTGCAAGAAGTGAGGGACCCACTACAGCCTCCGCTCCATTTCACAGTCGATGTACTGTGCCACCCACATACCGAAGAACGAGAAGGACAACGAGCTGACGACACTGGCCGTGTTCCGGCGCGTGTACGTGAACCGTGACGAGAACCGGCAGGTGGCGGCAGTTATGCACCAGTCGGCGGACCAGAGCAACCTGCTGCGTGTGGGCGGCCTCATCTTCCTGAGTGTGGGGCAGCTGCTGCCACACCAGCTGCACGCCTTCCACTCGCCCTCCTGCATCTACCCCATTGGCTACAAGATTGTGAGTACCCGTGTTTCCATTTTGTACAGCAGCAAAACGTGAAATTTGAGAATAATATTAGTGTGAGTTCGGTAAGCAGAATACGAAGACTCTTCCTAAATTGACCTCAACTTGTCTATTAAATGTAAACAAATGCTCGCGGCTTTGTAGCACTCGCACTGTCAGAAAAGGAGGCTCCGAAGCCTACCTGGTGTTAGCCAGCTCTGTGGTGTCCGTCAGTGTGCGAGTGCCGATCACTTGAAATGGGCGGTGATACTTCTTGCCAGTCGTTAGGTACGTTCTGTCGTTTGCTTCCCACGATTGGGAGAAGTTGGTGTTGCTGTTGAGATTTGTCACTTTTTTGTGTCGTGCTTGTGGGAGCGCGGTTATAAGTGGTGGTGTTTTGAGAGAGAGGTGCAGAAAATTTGAAGCTGGTTGCACTGATGTGTACGATGTGAGTGATCGAGGAAGACATTTTGGTTTGACTGATGAACTTCTGCGACGAGCTGACAAAATGGTGCGTGTGAGACTTTGATTCGATTCGATTCTGAAGATGTACTTTGAATTTTGAGATGACCCTGTGTGACAGTGTCACAGAGAGTTACGTTACCATAAATTTTGTGCACAGTGGTTTCTAGACTGTCTAATCGACGTACACAAAACGGAAAATACGGGTTCTGCCTCGACATCCCTGTGAAGAAGGGAAGGAAATTCTAAACAGACTCGTGATTGGAAATCAGACGTGGTTGCAGTATGTGAGCTTCAAAACTAAAGAACAGTCCAAGCAGTGGATGCAAACTCATTCTCCCAATAAGTCCCAAAAATTCAGGTGCTGTCAAACTGCAAAATGGTGGTTACAATTTTTTGGGACTGCAAAGGAACTTTTTTTAGAGCCCAAGTTTATGAGATCTCTTTCCTTGTTTTGGTGTAAGAAACCTGTCCCCATGTTTGTAGAAGTATTTTTGGTACACCGTGTAGTCTGGACTGGGTACTGAGTGACTTTAATCTCGTCCTCAAAATGAAAGCCTGCGTGTCCATTGTGTCGATAGCTAATGTAGACAAGTAAGTACAAACATACACACCCATTTCTTGTTTTTCTCATAGACATTGGAGATTAACTAATGAGTAGCCCTCCTATGTAATGTCGCCAACAGAAAAAGAAAAGTGGGGGTAAAGCAGGAGATCAAGGTGGCTGCAATGCACTTATTTGATTTTATTTATACGGGGAGGACTAGTGGTCTTAGCCCGCCATTGCCCACACCAAAACTCGGTTTATCGTGCAGTTTTGCTCCCTGTTGTTCTAGTAAAGCCAATCGGTAACCTCAAGAAGTAGTAAGAGACTCTTTATTAGTTCGTTATTAGATACGATTTCTTCAGGCTGTACCGGCCTGAATATTCTGTGTCTTATTGCGATCCAGTGCTTTGTGTTGCAAGATTGGCTGTAGTTTGGTTTCGTACTTCTCATCACATAGTCCACACTAAGGGGCTCCTTACTGTATACCCATTACGTGTAGGTGTTTCTTAAAGGTTCGCACGGCCAGTCACGAGTCCTACCGCGTGTTTCTGTTTCCATTTGAAGTTCAGGATTACAGAACTTTCCTCGAAACGTGTCTTCGGCACTAATATCTTGCCACATTTTTGTTTCTTGGACCGTAGTCCAGTATTCCACATGCTACCTCCCGGTGCAGCTACACAGTTTTGATTTTACTGTCACCTTGGGGACTGTCGGGAGAGATTCTGTTTCAATAAATGGAGTCGTCGTGCCTGTCCTGGCCAGTCAGCCAGCTCGTTAGTGCCTCTAATCGGGGATCCACAGCCGGTTTTGCTGCAACTATCTTTGATCTCGTTGCAGGGTCTGATAGAGATTTAAAGAGTTTCTCGGCTGCCTGAGATATGAAGATACTACAATTTCTCTTTCAGCACCTGCCTTGAGAGCATAAGGTGAAGAAGTCACACTGCACGGACTAGTAACACTGCGTAGTAGGTCCACTACAAAATTAACTTCAAGATCGACAACTGCAGAATATTTGTAAGGTAAAATGAGAACGTACGTCAATCGGGTGACAGATCGTAAAGTGGGACACGTCATAACCCGACCCGCTACATTTTAATGAACTTCTCAAAGAGCTAAGTACTAGACGCTGTTTTCGCCAATTGTACGGAAACGATTAGGTCGTAGTAATACCTGACAAATTTCGTTGTACTTTTAGAACAGTGGCACAAAGTGCACTAGATGATGTGGAAAACTGTTGTAGTACCATTTACGAGGAAGCAAATCCACCTCACATTCTGGAATCTCCAGCTCCTCTGTGAAACTCTACCAGGAGAGGAGATAGTGAGGTGCCTAGGGATAACTCAGGATGCAAAAGTATCACTAACTCCTTGTATAAAGAATAGATGTTCCGAGGCAAAAAGTACTCTTATGAACAGTAGAAGGGCCTATGGTAAAAAGTGGGGTCTAAGCCCCAGGAATGTGTACCGGATATGCACTGCTGTAGTTAAGTCCTATGATAATATATGTGGTTACAAGATGGTGAAACAAAGTGGAACAGAAGGTGGGTGCTAAGTAGTTCAACAAGGTGCGGAGGCTGGCCTGCTCGGCACGCTCACTGTCGGGAGGGAGACAGTGCCGGACACATTCCCATTACAACAGTATTTTACAATGGAGGTAGCAGCAGGGACATACGTATGTTAAAAACTGGAAATAACTCAATTCCTTAAGGATATCCAGAATCACTCGACGATAGTGAGTGCGGTAATACAGGAAGTATCAGGAAAATCCAGTCTGACCGTACAATAACTTCCAAATGCTTCGATAACCCTTTCCGAGTAATGACTCGAAGAAGGGAGTCGTAGTCACTCGAAGAAGGGAGTCGTAGTCCGGTTTATTGGAATGTCGAAAATGAGAGTGAAGTAATGTGCACACACTTGAAAGAAGTGTGCATTAGCAGTGTGCTGTCATCCGCAAGAGAGAGCCGTGAAAAGCAATACTGTCGACTTCCGATAGAGCTCGCCACGTGCTCGTGCCTATTTAAACCGTGCCACACCGTGCTTACGATCGGTTATCGTGTTATTACAGCTTGCATATATTTGCCTCGTCTTATTGTGTTTGGTGTACGTTACGGCGATTGACACACGTGAAACGGCCTAATAAAGCTGTACTGACATTCTTGTTTGTGTTGTATGTCCGAGTTACAACAGAGTGTATATGAGGCACAGCGTAAACTAGAGGGAGCAGTCACTCTAGGGAAGCTGGCCACAGTATTCCAGGGGCAGATACCCACTATCAGAGTGTGTGCAGATTACAGTGGGAGGAACATCATTTAACCTCCTGTCCCTAATGTGCGCATTAACCAGTTCTTTTATTGTCCTCAGAAGGGATGAGGACAGGCTGACGAGTCTCGTATCCTCGGCTTCGGCACGATCAGTTCGCCCTGGCTTCAGAATGGAAACGACCTTCACCGTCCTCCGAGCATTAGAAATGACTCTTGCCAGTAGGCTGATCTCTTCACAAAAAACTAATTAAATCCTGTGCTGCTTGTTGCACAGAGCTGGAAAGGTACCATCTGGGCCCAGTGACTCAAACAGTCGAAATGTTCCCGCCAATGACTAGATTTTTTTGAAATTGACTTATTATCTTTCAGACTCCCAGTTTTCCTTCTGGTTACCCGTAAACCAGTGCCTCCCAGGGACTGACTCCCGGTGTGTTACCTGCCGGAGTGCAACGATGGAAGTGAGTCTCGAGGCATCTCACTTGCTGTCTTTGTATACTTGCTATCCCCTTCCTTAAAGTACCTTGTGGACTAGTTGTTATTCTGGTGAGGACTTTATGAAGTCGAGTACAACTGTACCTACCACTTCCTTACAGAATATCTTCTAGTAAGGCCTCCCTTGCTTGTTTGATTGCAACGTCGTTTTGATGTGGGTTTTCCGATATTTTGCCTGTTGTTCTTTCTTCCTTGCAAGGTTGCACAGTCTTCTTATCTGCTTCCTTTGCACTTCCAGATTGTTGTTCCACCAGGGTAGATTCCTATATGTGTACACTTTGGTGATTCGGCTGTATTCTAAATATAATATTGAAATAGTGACATTTGCCTTTTCATCAAAATCTACTGGGTTTCTTATTGAAGTTCTAATTTCAATTGAGTGTTAGTATATGTATTCCTTATGAGAGTCCCAGTGTGTTGTCCTATGATTCCTATAGGTCATGGCCTGTTTAATACCCATTTCAATCTCAGACTTAATATACATTTAATGTAGAAGGATAGATAAAATATCTACTCACCAAGCCGTGGCAGGACACACACACACACACACACACACACACACACACACACACACACACAGGTTTAACTTTTGCAAGGTTTTGGAACCAGTTGCTCCTTCTTCTTTCAGAAGAGTTGAAGTAGAAGGAAGAGGGGCGAAAGAAAAGGACTGGAGAGGTTGATAGCTAGGGGTGCAGTTCAGAGAAGTCACCCAGAACTCCAGGTCAGGAGAGACTTACCGGATGGGTGATAAGGAAAGACTGATTGTTGGAGACTGCAGAGGACAAGATTTGAAAATGTGAGAGCTTAAAGGTGGAAGACAGGGTAATATGCAGGACAGAGATTACTGCTAAAACATCGTGCATGAGTTATTAACAATGATAAACTAAGTGTATTGTATGTAACAGAGGTGGGAGGGGGGATGGTGATGGTCAGAAAATCAAAGATGTAGAAAACTAAAATGGAGTGAAGAAAAGTGTAGTTACTGTGAAGAAATGTTGAGACGGGAGGAATTGATGTAAATTAAGGCCAGGAGGGTGGCGAGAACCGAGGACGTGTCGTAGTGCCAGTTCCCACTTGCAAAGTTACGCGAAACTGTCGTCTGGGGGGAAGGATCCAGATGGTGCGTGTGGTGAAACAGGTGCGGAGGTCACGATTGTCGTGTTGTAGAGTGTGGTCTGCAACGGGATATTGCGTGTTGCCAGTATACACCCTCTGCCTGTTCCCATTCGTCCCGACCGATAACTGCCGGGTAGTCGTGCAGATGTAAAAGGCCAAACGGTGGTTACACACAACCGGTATACGTGGTGTCGTTTCACAGGTGGCTCTCCCTTTGTATATGTTTTGCCAGTTACAGGGCCGGAGTAGGTGGTGGTAAGGGAACGCACAGGTAAGTCTCGCAGCAGGGTCGGTCACAGGGGTAGGAGCCGTAGGGTAGGGAGATGGCGGCAGAAGGAGCATAGTGTCTGACGGGGATGTCGCAGAGATCGGGAAGGCGACGAAAAGCTGTCTAGTGGGCAAAATCTCAGACAGAACGGATCTCGTTTCAGGGCACGATTTTAGGAAGTCGTGGCCTTCTCAGAGTAGCCGATTAATACGTTCGAGACCGGGATAATACTGCGTAATGAGTGGTGTACTCTGAGGTTCCTTTCTGTCTTCTGCCTTTAAGCTCTCAGGTTTTCAAATCTCACCCAGTGCAGTCCCCAGCAGTCAGTCTTCCCTTCTCGTCCCATCCCGTAAGTCTCGCCCGACCTGGCGTTCCGGGTGACTTTTCTGAACGGCACTCTTTTTCCTAAACCTCTCCAGTCCTTCTCCTTCACCCTTCTTCCTTCCCTTCCAACTGTTCTGCCAGAAGAAGGAGCCACCGGCTCCAAAGGTTCGCAGAAGTTAAACCTTTTTGTGCGTGCGTGTTCTACTGCCGCAGCTCGTCGAGTAGATCTACATTATTCGTATACGTTATATTGTCGATAATCGATTATTTTCATTTGACACGTAGTCGTATAAGGACAGTTCTGTCACCATGTGCCATTGTTTGACACGACTGCTCGTTAGAGTGAACCTGAAAGTTATATGTTAATAACTTCTTCCTCGCTTCTATTTCTGAAAGTACGTTCCCTGCCCTATTCGAGATTTCCAGATTATTTTCCAGTAGAAATTCGAGGAGATCCTCACCTCTCCTATTTGTGTTGCTGCTTTGTCACAGTATGATGTGGGCACTGGCACCACGACCAACCAGATGTCACGAGGTATGTAAGCTGTTCGTACGGGCAGAGGTGTTTGCAAGAAGCTGCTAGCAGTGTCTCCCACATCAAACGAAGAGTGTCCTGCACGACACCCCATCTTTTCCTTTTCCACTCCGACAGTTCTTTACCAATTCCCCAGATACACAGACTGAGGCGTGCCGACGGGTGCGTGGAAAGTAGGAAGGTACGTAGTAGGTTTATCTGCAACACTTGCAGCCTCCGTGGTCAGTTCTGATGTCTTTGATGATCCCGATGGCAACCTCTGACAACCCAAACTTCAGTTTGAGGTCCCATTCTCGCATTGCCAACTTCCGCTTCAGCAATCCGTTACAATCTTTCGGTTCATTACCGTCCAGTCCTCTGTCGAGGTCTTCCGGTTCTGTGCCCTTATTCTCTCAAATAGATTATCCTCAGAATGTTTAGGTACCCAAATTGGTACCTTCACGGTCTCGAGCAGCAGCTTCGCCTACTCCCACAGAGATGTCTTGGGCACTATCGTTTAGAGCTACTACACTGTTCCCGTCCCCTCCTAGACAGAGATGAGAGCACCTTTGTCCAGTTAGACCCTCCATCTGAACGAGCTCTATCTGCTGTGAGGTGATGCTGACCAGTGGTAGCCCCCATCCTGCAGTAATGTAGGTGTGTTTCCCAATTTCCTGCCTCAGCGTTTTCTGGATTGTGAGACGTGGTAATACGAGACTCCACCCTCGTTCTCTTCTTCTGTGTCTTAGAGATAGAAGGCATCTTACTACGCCCTTCACTGTGAGACAGCCTCTTGTTACAGCCATTCTTTACCTTCCTTTTCTTTTGTTCTTTGAGGAGTTTCCTCCTCTGCACTACAGACTAGGGTTTGATCTCGATCCCACTTCTCAGACTGGTGTGTTGCCCAATCCACGTGTCGTAACAGCTTCCACCAGTTCCGTCCCTGACGCGTGGCCACTCGGGTCTCCTAGAGTCCCTCAGTTTTTGTTTTATTTTTTGTGTTCTCCATTTTGGTCCCACGACCGTTCGGTCGACACCATGAAACCCCACACTTTGTGAGGCTAATTACTAGGCGTCGTTGCCCGGTATCCCTGAGGTTCCGTCAGTGTGTCCGTGACACACCTTCCCACTTGCCACGCACCTGACGGTGTGTATCGTATCGCACCTCAGTCTGTGTGCCGGAGAATTGGGAAAGAACTGTCGGAGTGGACAGGGGAAAGGTGGAGTGTCGTGTAGGACACTCTTCGCCCGGTTCATTCACTGAGGCCCGTCCAATGTGGGAGATGCTGCTACCAGCTGTGCTACCACCGGCATAGCCCTCAGCTTCTTGCAGACACCTCTGCCCGTATGAACAGTGCTTCTGTGAGGTGGTGTTCCCCTGCAGAGGGACCACAATCCACTCTAGATGCCTTGTCTGTAGAAAGTGCAGAACGAGGTAATCACTCGGCATTGCCACCAGGAAAAAAAGTGAAGACACTGATAGTGTCGAGGAAAGAGGTGCCAAATTTCTTCTTCTACTTCTTCTTTTTCGCCATATTGTGCTTATGTGGATGGCAGATTGTCCCTGTAAGAATCAAACTTCGAGCATTTTACACCACGAAGCATAACAAAAGCTAAGCTGCTGCCGAGAATTACAGAACGGCGACTGTAAGACGACTCGGAAGTTCATCTCCTCAGAATCTCGGGCAGGCGTAATAAAAACCAGTTCACTATCTGTACCGGACAAACTTCATTCGGCTCTGGCACTCGCTCCACTACGTAGCTCGTTGACACCGGCAACGGCGACAGTGTGATACGGTCTTACGAAAATAATGATTTAACATATTAACTTTTTTAATGCGTGAAAGATCTGTTACACTACAACTGACAACCAATAATTCTACGAGACCCGACCGAGTGAGCTGCGAGACGAAATGCCGACACAGTTTCCACAGCAGATGCCGATACTTCAGGCTGCTTTAGGATAAGACATTTTTGCCATTCTTTATATTCAGACGACTTGTCACTCCACGAGTTATTTTCCCGTGTTTACTCGGAGGGCCGACAGTGAACGAGGCATTGCCGGGGCGAGGCAGGGTCGGAGCAGTCCTCCGGTAGGCAGTGAGCAGTGTTCTCGTGTCGGGTATCGGTCATCTCGTTTGTACCTGTGAAGAATGTCACAGTTTGAGCAGAAAGACTGACTACAAGATTGAGATTCGTGACAGTAAGGACATTCTGTCGTGTCGGTGGTTCAAAATTTATAACCGTCCATTTGATAGAGTAAAACGGAGAATATAATACGACACTGGGAAAATAGAATCTTTGAATGCCAGAGTACTTAAAAGTGTCCTCGATTCGAAATCCAGTTCAAACGCGCAGTGCTTTACTTGGCACAGTAATATCGGACGTGGTACACCCTCGCCTCCTTCGGAGCTTCGAACTGATTTAACTGACGGGTCGTATCGGACCTACCCGTTAATGTGAAGTCGAACTCCGGTTAGACTCAACATTTTTCACACGGTCGAACACTTTCTGCAGGTGAAAAGAGTGGCGAGTGACAGAAAAAACACAGATTTACTGACGATCGAACTGTGGGTGTACAGATTCCTCGCTCGGCACAATAATGCTACGGCAAGATGTGAAGTGAATTACTGAAAAGTGCAGAAAATTTGATGCAGAGACTGCTAACAGAAAATAAGTCAAAGTTATGAAGAAAATTAAAAGAAACAGTGCCTAAAATAATATATTTAAAATAAGAAACTGGCAATGCAAATGTAGAAATTGGACATAAAACGGAAGAAAGAAAGTGAGAGGAATGTGAAATGCAGTAAGCTCACGAGACTTAAAAGTTTTCCGGTACTCGCAAAATGAGCACCCTTTTTACGCTATATTTATTGTACAGTCTGCCAAATAGTGTAAACGTATTTCAAATTACACGGCCGCAGTAAATAGCGCGCAGTGTGCACTTCCGAAACGTGACGGAGCCGTCCCTCGGTGGCAGGTGCGCTTCTACTGGAGCATGCGGGTGCCGAACAAGCGGTGCCGCTACGTGTGCAGTATCCACGACGTGGCGGGCCGGCCCGAGTTCCGCGTGCTGGTGCAGGAGCCGGCGCAGGACGACCTGGAGCTGCGCGACACGTCACCGCGCGCCGTCTGGGCGCGCATCCTGGAGCCGCTGGCGGCGCTGCGGCGCCAGCAGGGCGGCGTGCAGCTCTTCCCCAAGTACCTGTCCGGCGAGGACCTGTTCGGCCTCACCGAACCGGCCGTAGTACGCGTGCTCGAGAGCCTGCCCGGTGAGTAGTTGCAGATTCCTACGTTTAATTATCTCTTTACAAATTTATTTTGCCTGACGAGACCGGACCCCCGGTCGACACTACGGTATGCGTAGTGAGCGAGTTGTACGTAATAAGAAAATAGTAATGTAGAGAAATAATAACATTAGACGTAGTAACGAATGTACAATATTATCGTTACATGTAACATTTTGTCGAGAAATTTCATCGTTTGGTTTTTATCGGGTACGAGTAATGACATTTGAGAGAAACATATGGTAGCAATACAGAAGGAATTAAGTGTGGACTGTCTCTGAGAAGAGTGAAAAGTAATAGGGTAAGGTCAGCAGATGAGATCGAGACGAGAGTACAGAAATATGTAGGGACGAGCAAAGTGTGGACAGTGTGCACGAGGTGCCGGTTACCTGTCGGACAGGAGGAAGACAGCTGGAGTATGCCGAGAAGGAAACTACTCTATTAACCTCCTCTCGAATGCACTGTGGTATCGACAGAGACGTGAGCGACAGTGTAATACTCACTTTACTGGGAAAGTTTCTGAAGCAGAGGATTTTTATTTCTGAGTTTGCAATACTGTAAAGGAACGAGCATCGTTTTTACGTTACCTCTTACGTGTGCGTCCTCGAAATGACACGGGGCCCACTTCCACTCGAACTCACTAGGTGGCAGGGGTGCGCTTAGCGACCCACTGTTTGGATTCTCGGACCGTCAGTTGCAGTGACCCGGAGGATACGATTGTGAGCAAAGAGTGAATGTCGAGTTGTGTGTTACACTCGGGAAAATCCCTAGAGAAATGTGGTAGGTGATTAACAGAGCATTGCAGGCGAGGCTCTTTTGAGAAGTCGTGTTTTCGAGTGGGACAGACGATTTTTTGAAGGCAGAAATTGGGTGCGAGACGATCTTGGAGCAGATCGCCGGTCTGCAGCTTCTGCCAATACGAACGTAGAGTACGTAAGGCAGTTAGTTACTGTGAGAAGACTGTCGTGTAACTGTGCGTGTGATATTGGAGCTTAATTTGAATCGTGATGTACACAAACATTTAGGGAAATGGAAACTTAATGCAAAACTCGTCCCTCACACACTAGCAGATGAACAGAAAGAGCAAAGATGAATAATTTTTGCTGAACTACTGGATAGAGCCAGACGTGATCCCGTAATTTGTCTGATCCCACAGTTCTGTCAAAGATTATTTCTGGGGATCAAAGTCGGTGCTACCAGTACGACCCTCACACGAACTGTCAAAGTGGTGCACGGTCGAGTCCCGGATCGCCAGCTCCGAAGAAAGTCAAACGACGACCTTCGAGAACGAAGAGCCTCTGATAGTGAAGGATTAGTTCACCACGAGTTTGCTCTTCCAGATCGAACAGTGAACCGAACTCTCTACATCGAAGTCTCGAAATGTTTGTGACAAGCAACTTGATGTTGCTACCCTGATTTGTGGCATTCTGAGGACTGGTTCTTACGGCAGGACAATGTTAGACCCCACACTGCATTATCTGTTACAGAGTATCTCGGCAGACATCCTATTATTGCCATCCCACACCCGCCAGACTTCTCACCTTGCGATTTTTTTCTTGTTTCCTCTTGTGGAAAGGTGACAAAAAGGAAAGCTTCATTGAGGTCCCAAATGAACTAACAATAATTGAAGTTGAAAATTTCCTTCCTCAGTTCCAAGACCTTCAGAAACATTGGTAATTGTGTATAGGTAGCGAAGGGGAGTACTTTGGTAGGAGATAGGATCATCACATGGTAAGTGCAATTTTCTGTTATTATTGTTATTGTTATTATTATTATTATTATTATTTAAGAATGAAACCTGTCCTGCAACTTTTCTGATAAAGAAAGTACGTTCGGAGTCGAATAGCAGAAATGGAAAAGTAGACGGAGAAGGATTTAGTGTATTTGTAGGTGCAGCCAAAAACCTCAACACATCATATCTTGAACTGAAGTTATAAAAGGATAGGTATTCCATAAGTGAAGAGAGATATTGAGAACACTAGCAACTACAAAATGAACAGCAAAAACAAAGCATGTGAAATGACTTTATCAGTCTTTTCGCATCCACTCTGACTGAATGTGATGTGATTGACCGTACTAAATTATAGTAGTAAAAATTTGACGTGACTTCAGTCCAGACAATATTTTATTTTTATTTTAGGTCAAAATAGTTTACTAAATGTTCGTATAGCATGTATACAAAATTGAGGAAGACAGTAATTGTAGTATTAATAAAAGAGTCCACTGGTCTTTTCCATTCCTTTTAAAGATGACATCAGACAGGTGCCACCTTCTATCAATGACACAGTTTTGTAACTTCTACAGATAATAGAGATTAGTCACACCAAACTGTTTAACTGCATTACTTACCTGCTGAAGAAGTCAATAAATACAATATTTCCAGTGCACTGATAATATGAAACTTGTGCAGAATGGTAACTGGATAGCCCAGAAAATAGCTCTCGGGAACATAGTAAATAATTCTGTGTCTCTATCCAAGATTATGCATAGGAACCTAGTTGACACAGAAATATTTGTATTCTGTTATATATGTTTATGTTACTGATATCGCCAGGAAGTTTATTGACAGACACACAAATTTAAAGTCATAAACACACAAATCTGTTGAACGTGTAATTCAAATCTGACGTACACTAGCCTGCCAAAATTGAACAAAATTCAGAAATAAGAGCACAGTCCACAAATGGAACTGGAATGTGTCTTCCGTGACAACCCGGCAATACAGGATACCTGCTTGCCCGTAGCTGGAACGTACGCTAACCCGTGAAAGGCGGGAACGTTTTTAGCCACAGCTGAGGCTGGTGGCCCAATGCCCGGAATACTCCACGTCGCATATATATTCGACCGCCAGAGGGGCTCGTGCGTTGTTACCTTGTGTAGAGAAAATCTGGAGGAGTAACACCTTTGGAAGGTCAGCATCGTGTGTGCTCTGTCATTTTCTACGGAATAATTGTTACACGTGTTCTATTACAGTGTCTGGTTCTCATTCTGTCGGAGGCTCTTAACACTGTGTGGTTCAGTTGCACTGAAAATGCTCTTAGTGTCTCTCAGATTAGATGGGATTGAGCTACTGCAATACATTCTTTAAAAGACAGTTTCATTATATTTTAGTTTTTATTGTAATTAGAAACGTAAAGATAAACTGCCCATACTGAAAGGAATACCGTATTGTTGTCAGTCATTGTTTACTTTAATTCTCCTGAGATGCTGTGACATTCTGTCATTATGTGTAAAATATTAAAGATAAGTATTCTTTTACTGTTTGAAGTTACACAAAGTTTAATAATCGCTACAAAGTTCGTTTGTCTCTGTCAGATTTTTGCAACAGTAGTGTCCCATTAGTGAAGCTGTCCACAGTTTAACTCTTTCCTCATCTTCGTCGAACTACCGCAATTTTGATGTGTGTGGCAGGTGTGGAGACACTGACGGACTACCGCTTCAAGTACGGGCGCAACCCGCTGCTGGAATTGCCGCTGGCCGTCAACCCGTCGGGCTGCGCACGAACCGAGCCCAGGGCACGTGGCCAGCTGCCGTGGAAGCGGCCACACACGCAACGGACGTCGACGCTCAACCGCAATGCGCCCTTCGTCCCTGCCCTCACGTACGGTGGCATCCAGGGGGAGGCAGCGTGCCCCTACTCGAAGCAATTTGTCCACTCCAAGAGTTCGCAGTACAAGAAGATGAAGCAGGAGTGGAGGAACAATGTGTACCTGGCCAGGTAACTAGAGAGCTGCAGTAACGAGTGGGTCGACGGGTTTCACTGTGTCTTTACAAAAATTTGACTGAATTGTGATCTTCTGTAGTCTGTGAAGAGGAAAAAGTGAACTGTCAGTTAGAATTATTACATAGTGTGTAAGCTTCATTTTAATCTTTCTGGGATGACAATTGTCAGTTCACTTGTACAATAACCTGTTTTAGCAGCAGATTGCAGCCACCTCCGGATCAGTGTCAGATCTGAGAAAGCCTCGTAACGTGGAACGGAAAAGACCGGTCGATCGTGACACGTATCGGTCATTGTCCACACAAAATTAAGAAAACACCTACGTCCCAGAGTCGTCTACTATTACTGTCTGTCAGTCACTCCACAAATTGTAACTAGTAAATTTGCTCCCGGTCTCAATACTACACTGTCAAATCGGCACTTTAATATTTTCATTCGAGACCGCTACGTTACTGTGGACTATTAGTGCAGCCATAATACGCCCAGCTCGAAAATGAACTCTTTAGTTTGAAACCGATTTAATAAAATGCAGCTGTGACCGAATTTTAATAAAGAATTTGTTATCAAAGTTACCGGTCCTGCCCCGACTTCATATTAGAAATACTTACATCGCCCAGCTGGCAAAGGCAGCAGTGTGCGCGAAAATTCTATCTCGCTTCAAATTACGACACCGTCCACACGACAGGTGGGTCCGAGTGACCTGCACCGCCTTTCCGACCCGTCTCTCATTCCTTCCTCAGAAAGAAACCTAACCATTCCGGAAACTGCTCCTATCCCCCACCCCGACCCCCTCTCTTCTCCCACCACAGACAGGACTTTCAATTTCAACTCGTCGGAAGACAATTCAAAAATTATTTAGTCATTTGTGTACACGAGCTTAGACCCGGTATTCCTGTGACGACACTTACGCAGTACCTGCTGCACGAGTCGGCTCACCGTCACGACGGTGTAGGCTCGGCCACTCTACTGTTGTGCGCACCAGGGGAAAAGAGAGAGTAGTACTTGTGACGGCTGTCTGGAAATGAGTCAAGAGTTGAAATGTTATCACAGCCTGTGTACAAAATACGGAAATATATCTGTCCTGCGTATAAATATGTACCAGTTGACTGAAAAATTATGCAGCTCAGATGTCTAGAATAATGTTAGTTGTCTATTGTCACACACAATTATTGCAGCTGTTTCGGTATAACGACCAAAACCAGAGCATCTGCCACACGTCGCTTATATCCTTGTCCTTGAAAATTCTTGTACTCTGTAATTACTGCACTGTCTTTACAATGCACATTGCAGGATTCTTAACTTTATAATATCGTATAATTTAGAAGAAAGCTCTCGTATTGTCAGAATTTTGCAACAGGTGAAATATCGACAGAGCTGACGGAACAGAATGTGCCGCCTACTGAACTGTAGACACACCTCCTGCAGCCTGAAGGCACATATTATTTCCTGTTTTAATGAAAGTCTGTTTCTGTTCTTCTGCATGCATAAATTAGCACTTAAAAAAAATTGCAGATGGTATCATATTTGATACCTGGGGTCTCAGCTATTAAAATATTATACTTGAAAGTAAAAACACATTATGTTCTTACTTTGCAAATTTAAGCTTCAATTTGAGCTAATGTAGTTTTTTGATTACATATTGTGAAACTTCAAGAAACAGTTGCATTCACTTGTGCTGCATAAAAATACCTTGCATTCTGTACAATGAATGAAGGTGAACATACATTTGGATCTGACTCCTGGTGAGAACTTCTCATCTCTAGCAAGTGTAAAGTGTTTGATGACCTAAATTGAACTGGTGGCAGTGCCTGCAGTACTCTCGGATATTCGGCCTCTCGCCATCCGTCGTCCTCTTCTGAGCTGTTCTCATTTTATTCAGTGGGACTCTTGTAGTAGATCATATTTTGAGCAATATCGAGTTTAAATGAGTAATTATATCCGTTCTTGCCCATTTACTTTGGGTAGCATCCTGTCTGTATTGTAGCCGTGCAGCAGCTATGGCAGAGTCCACAAATGATATATTATTCATTATTCTTGCTGTCCATATTTTTTTTTTTTTTGCCCCACCCTCTCATTGCATACTTCACTACAACCCTGTCAAATATATCTACTCCACACATAAAAGCATTTTACTGGTTAATAGTGTTTGGCCTATATATGCTCACACGTTTTGCATCCAGAACGGAATTTTCACTCTCCAGCGGACTGCACGCCGATACGAGGCTTACTGGCAGATTAAAACTGTGTGCCGGGACCGAGACTCGAACTCGGGACCGATGCCTTTTGTGGGCAAGTGCTCTACTGGCAGAATTAGGGCTGTGAGTCGTGCTCGGGTAACTCAGGTGTTGGAGCACTTGCCGGTGAAAGGCAAAGGTCACGAATTCGGTCCTACCGCAGTTCTAATCGTCCAGGAAATTTTATGTTTTGCATCCTCCTTCAACCAATGCTGAACCTGTAGTTCGGGTTCAACACCGTAAGTGGATGAAGCGAAAAAATTTGGTTTGTTGTCAAACCATTTTATGATGGATATTTTATCATCATTCCTTACCTCCTGATCAGTGTTTGCTTCCAGCTGAACAGATTGCCCTTCACTTCAGGAGGAACAGACACGAGTTACTTCAAACCTAGAGATGAGATAAAAATACTGTGAAAATAAAATGGAGTCATATTACATACATTTTTATATATGCATTTTGAATTTGGGAATTAACTGTAATTTTAATCACCTTAGAGTGAGCATTTCAAAGAGGTAGTTAAAACGGAACGGTCACGTGAGTTATCGAGGATTGGCCACGATCTTGGAAAATTTGTTTCTCTCTCTTGGAACAAGATTTGGTGACTCTTTCTCCTTTAAAACTGTGAAAATTTGCTCAAGAAATCTATAAAATCAGGAAGATGTGGATTGTGTAGTCAGTAATTACTTTCAGGAGGCACAATTTCAGTACTTCGTATGGCAAATTTAAAAGTGAAAAAACTATGCACGTCTCTCAGAACTATTAGTTAGGAATAGAATGGGGATTTGGGAAATGAGGGGCATGTCATTTGAGGCCAGGATGAGAGGGAAGATGAAGGTAGCCAGAGAGTAAGTGGGATAAGGATAGATAAAGGAAGAGCAGTGAGACATGAAATGAATAGTGCAATTAAAAACTGAAAAGAAGACGAGGGAAAACAATGACTTAACAGATGCAGAGGACATGGACAGTAAAAAAGGAATGAAGACAGCGTGGTTTCACAAGTTGTTCGAGAAATCAGATTTCCAAGTTGCAAGTATTCACTTCACAGTGTTTTATACAGGAATTACTGTCCGAGGATATCGATGGATGTACCTCGTGGGCAGGCAGCAACCGGTAGTCGAGTGCCTGATGCTGCAACGGCAGGCGGGACATTCGATTCTCCCTGAACTCGAAGACGAGATTTTGTCTTCAGGCACATCCTCGAGTCCTGACACCTATTTGGATGTAATCACGGCATACAGTGTGTTAATTGCAGTCAGCCGGTTTTGTGAGTGGGGAGCAAAGAAAGTGAGCCTGGATTGCCAAAGGATGAGAAGCTGTGTGAGGGGAACGAACCAGACCCGGCCACTGTGGCATAAACTTCACGCTTCAAGCAGGAGTTAAAGAAAGAAAACTTAAGTACTTTTTGTAAAATGATGGTTTACTAAAGATCTTAACTGCAGCAATTACATACAGTCATTGCAAGGAAAAGAAGTGGTATGAAATACAGTGTAGTGTGACAACTAACACGGAAGATGACAGTGCTGCCTCACACAATAAACACATACTGTCAGCTATGTAGTATCAGCTGCAGCAGAAAACAAATTACTACCAGTTGAAGCCTTTCGACTTATACCAGCTTGTACTAATTTTGGCATAGCCAGTGGATTGAGCAACTGAAAGATGATGCACTGTAAAATCATAAGGAAAGAACTAACAGTTCTGAAACCTAGAATTAATATTTTCACTTTTAAATGAAACTTCTATGACTGTTTTGTGGATTTAATATTCTGTAGTTTGCTCAGCAAAGATGGAGAAAAGATTGCAAATTTCAGTGTGAATCTATTTTCATTTTTGCAGTTGTCAAGCATTAAATGTGTCACCTGTCAATTTTCAGGTCCAAAATACAAGGGTTAGGTCTTTACGCAGCACGAGACCTGGAGAGACACACGATGGTCATAGAGTATATCGGGGAAGTAATCCGCACCGAATTGTCTGAAGTTCGTGAAAAACTGTACGAAGCTAAGGTAAGTACTGTCTGAGTATAAGTCGGATAAAACTGCACCACTTACTTTTATTTGCAAGGCAGTAGAATAGACACAGTGTGGCCAAGTACAGTAATTTTGCCCCCTCTTCTGCGCAGAATCGAGGTATATACATGTTCCGCCTGGACGAAGACCGTGTGGTGGACGCTACCCTGTCGGGCGGCCTCGCTCGGTACATTAACCACTCGTGTAACCCCAACTGCGTGGCGGAGACTGTAGAGGTGGAGAGGGACCTCCGCATCATCATTTTTGCCAAGCGACGCATATCACGTGGTGAAGAGGTATGTCAGGTTTTGAACTGGTTACAAAATAAACTGGCAGAAAAGCTTCGGTTCTCTTCTCTCGGGAGGGCCAAAGTTGAGAAAGACCGAGGAAATGTCTCGTCTGTCTATAGTGCTGTGACACAGGAAAATTTTATATTGTATAGTGTGTGTGAAGTGACATTGTTATCATTTTGAATCCCAAATATAACTTACCAACATTTCATCGACTCGTACAAATGCTTTCACGAAGAAGTAATAGGGGTGATCGCACAGTAAGAAAAGTTGGCACATAATCTTCTAACTGTAATTAAATCACCTAATGGTTTTATTTCCAGCAGAAAGATGGGTAATGGTACTGCAAAATTTTTATTTAGTAAAGCTATTCTCTTTTTTGCAAGAAACGACATAAGTAGTTTTTTAATACTGTAGCAGATACAGTAGAGTGATTCGCAGTATATAACACATTTGATACTGCAACAAGTTTCAAAACACCCTTTTTTGTGTAATATTGTAAAGCATTAACCTGTCTCTGTGTCTAGTCCTTGCAATCTTTCATTACCAGTTTTAACAGACGATTCACCAGTTTTCTAAATGCAATTCACTTTTGCAGCTGGCGTACGACTACAAGTTCGACATCGAAGATGACCAGCACAAGATACCGTGCAATTGCGGGGCTCCCAACTGCCGTAAGTGGATGAACTGAGCCGGCCGCCACTTCCGGAAGGAGCGACCGCCGAGTACCCGATCGCCTCTCCGAGTGGGACACTGGTCGCGTCGTAGTCCGTACCCAGGTGTCGAGGGGTCGCTTACAAAATGTACCCTAGTTCGAGAGGGTACCTGCGGTGTGGTGCCGTAAGGATTTAATCTGATGCCTTAACAATTTTGTTGCCTTATATTACACACTGGGAGAACTGACAGCTCGAAGTTATGTCCTCCCTCTCAAAGTACACGCTAAGGTCCGTTATTTCTTCGGTTAAATGTGCATTCCATGAGAGAACACCTCGATGCACGTGTGAGAGGAGGAATGTGAAACTGACAATACTTTTAAGAGTGCCTCCGTCAGCCAGATTCCCGAGTAAAACTGGGATCACGTACTCGTAGTAGGTCGGTACACGGGTAACTGATTAACTCACTTCACCGACCCGCCTTATACAACAATAATTGTATGAAATTTATTTTGAGAAATTTAGGTAACTGCCGTTCAGAAGTGACCTTTGACAAACAATATTTGTGTCATTAGATTGTGATGACGGACATCTTGTGAATGCAATCTGAATGACACAGTGTTTTCAGCTGGGAAGTTGTGGTGGAAAGCTACTTTGGGGCCGGACTGTAGCACAGTCATTTTCTTATATTGGAGAGACCTCACTTTGGCACCTGGGGTTACAGTTTTCTTTTAGAGTGCTCATTGTGTGGCTAGTATGATCACTTGTTCTGCAGAGTGTTTTGTACCGCAGTTTTCTTTTTAATGTGATGTTTACAGAGAGCCATTTGGCAGTTTGTATTTGTGCACTGCACGTGTTACTCGTGACTGTGAAACTGGCATATCTCCGATAGTGTGTGCATCATTTCTCGTAGGTGTGTGCTGCCAGTTTAAGATTCTCTTCTGTAGCTCGAAAGGTGTTCGTTTGTTAGAATAGTGTAACTGGTCACACGCATTTTGTTACAAACCGCTCGACTGTATTTTTACAGTGTCATTTAGTGACAACAGTGCCTGTTGAAGACATGAGGTGGTCTTTTTAATTATTATCTAAATGATTCCATTGGTTGTGTTTAAAACTATTTCAAATGGGCGTTTTATCAAAAGAATTTTATGTGTATACGTTTCTGTTGTACACGTATGTAATATGGAAGTTAGGAAATTTCAGGGTTGAGCATTGGTGTGTGATGTATTAAAGTAAGAGTAAGTGTATATTGAGAAATGCCTTAAATATGGCTACTTTACCAGAGAACAAATTGTGAATATGTATAATTTTTTTAGTGTATAGTATAAATTGCTTGATAGAAGCTAATAGCCAAAGTTTTTGAAAGATGTTAATTTTTCCTAGCAAACAATCTTTGAGAGATTTGTTATGGTGCAATATTATGGTATGTAATAGCTATTGAGATCACAGATGCTTATTCTTTACTTTTAGAAATGTCAAGGGCTATCCACTGCAGATTTCAGTTTGTCATCATGTAGTCTTAATTTTGTGTGCACGGCTCTTTTACAATTTTTAAGAAAGAAATGCCTGTATTCTGTACTAAATGATTTAATTTCAAGATTATTTTTATAACAATCACAATTTTTGTACACAGGTGTTTTTTTTACTAAAAATAGATGCCCATTACTCAATACCGAATGTGCGTGTGCACAAAAATGTGTACAAAAATGGCCAGAGTGTAACTCTGTTCGTGTAGTGTGAGCAGGCAGAGAACGATGTGCTGCGAACAGTCACATTGTACTAGCTAATGGTAGCTGCCTGCTAAGTGGGCGTGATAGCCTCACCTACGAGGTATTGTTCACGGTGTATTTGACAATTGTGAATAGTTTTTTCTATAGGCAGCAGTTTTTTATTTTGTACGATTGTAATTTTTGATCCGGTGCCCAAGTGATTTAATATTTGACCAGTAGCTGAATAATTATTGCTGCGGAAGATTTCCCTTATTCCTGCTGACCGTGTCATTTGGTTCTCAGTGCAATTAACAGTGAAATGTTGTAGGGCTCTTTTAAATTGAAGTAAAAACCCTTACTTCCATTTGTTTTTTAAAATTTTACTGAATGGCACCAGTTGAAATTTTAAATACTGGCCAAATGTGTCTCTGATTCAATAATCTTGGAAGTAAATCATTTGTGTTAACAGTTTTTCAAATGCTCGCACCTTCCACAGAATGGTGTACAACACGTGTTTCGTGAAATGTCAGTTGTGGAGAAACTGTGAAGACTTATGCAATGATGACTCCATAGTTACCCAGTTCTTTGACAGTTATATTGTGAGTTCTTATATTTGTCTTGTCTTTTTTGTAAATATGAAACTTTTGTATGATAATTTTCATCATGTAAGCATATGCAAGTGATTTGATTGAATTGTCCACATTTTTGTTTAGTGTGAAAATTGTTGGAATGATGAATATATGATTGAAATGAGTAATTTGGTGTTCGTATTGTCATACTCCTTTTGCCAAAGTATTTCATTTGGTGCTATAAGTGGGCTGGGTGTCACATTTATTGATCTCTGAAGTGGAGTACTCCCACAGAAAGTACTGAAAATTGAGCTTCTAGTACTGTAACATTTTGACATATCTATAGCACTTGGCATGTTATTAGTGATGTATGGTTATTGTACTGAATGGCATGTTATTGATGACTACAATATATACCCACTGCATGCCTGAAGCAATATTAATTTTAATTCAAAATAGAGAAATTGGTCAGACAATAAACTTTTTACTAATTAATACTCTAATTTACAACATAAAAATTAAAAAAGCAGCTCAAATGCACACACTGCAATTCACATCTCAAGATGGAGCTGTGTGCACCGGGTTTCATACTGCCAGACATATCTGCAGATGAGAAGATTGCTTTGCGATAAAGTACTGGCATTTTGTCACACGAAATTGGCACTCGTCAAACTGTTGCATGTACTCTAACATATCTCTTATTTAACTCTGACGAAAGTTACAGTTTTGCATTTCTTGATGTTTCATCCTTACCTTCTGAATAAATAAGGAAGAACTGGTACATTCTCAATAATTTTAAATTGGTGTTCTTATCTATACGATAATTATCTTAAGTCCCTGGTATCATTCCCTGCAGCCATTTACTCTGGTGGGCCCTTGTTTGTGAGTAATATACACAACAAAAATTATTAATTTTGCGTAATTCTTTAGAACTTTTCTTTAGAACTTGCGTAATTCTTTAGAACAGTGCCGGCATTGTGGTGTAGTGGTTAAAGTACATTCTTGACTTACAAAAGATTGTGGATTCAACTCTCATAAGGTGCTTAAATTTTTTGTTTTCAAATCTTTATTGAAATAATAATAATAATAATATATAATTATTATTGTTGTTGTTGTTGTTGTTGTTTCATTAATTTGTTAAAAATACGATTTTTTTAAAATTTCTATTCCTTTGTCACATCCTTTTAATCATTGTGTTAACTATTTCGTTTACTCTTATTTTGTCCTGGAAAAAGGAGTATTGGAATCTTTGTGTGTGCGATTTTAATTATTTTTATTTATCTGTCATAATAGTTAAACGTTTGAAAATGCTAATGTATCAGTTAAAAACAAAAGTCAAAGTAGTCTCTTTATATTGACTGTGCAGTGGTGTCGAAAATGTATCTTTTGTTACAAGATGTACATTTTTCAGATGCTGCTCATCATAAAAACATTCAACCGTCATACAAACATTGTAAACATAAATTATGGTTGTGCTATGGACAAAATAATGCAGATCAAGATTTAAACAAAAGAAAGGATTACAAAAGAACTAAATTCAAGCAACATCAGAAATAGAAATAATCAACACAATAACATGACAGAAAGTATAAAATCACAAAATGGGAAAAAAATAAATCAAAGTCAATACATAAAAATAACCAAAATCACTTGCACAAAGATTCCAAACGAAAAAAGAATGATTGGAAGACAAGATAAGACAATTTTGTTAATAGTTAATATGATGAAACAAGTGACAAAGGATTAGAAATTAAAAATTTACATTTAAACCAATTAACTGAACAACAGTAATGAAGAAAAGCATTTTGATAAATACGTGAAGATAAACATTTAAAGCACCTGACGAGGTTTAAACTCACAACCTCCTATAAGACAGGAACTTACCTTAAACGTAACACTACTCTGTGTGTTGTTATTTTTAAGGCTCTAGGAACTCGCACCCCTGCCCCCGTTGATTACTCGCAAACGGAGGTCCATTGAGGTGAATGGCTGCAAAATGTGATACCTTGGAGCCTAACCTGTCCCACCAAATAGTTTGTTTCAAAAAATAGATATCACCCGTGGGCCTCTCTTTGTTTCGATGGTAAATCAATTATTATCCACGAAGTAGTTATAAAATTTTATTGTAATCAAATAGGAAACTTACAAGAACATAATTTTGAACGTAGCAACGCACTTGGTCCATTGTTGTACAAGTTCCCTGATGACCGCATAAAAGAAGGTTCTCGGTTGAGCTGCGAGCCAGGAATGCACCGCTTCTTTCACTGCTTCGTCCAAGGCAAATCGACAGGCCCTTAATGCGTGTTTGAGTGGACCAAACAACTGATAGTCAGAAGGAGCAAGACTGGGACTATATGGAAGATGATCCTGGAGAATACTCAGTATTGTAGAACACTCAATATAATGTCGTTTATTGAAACTGAACTACCCTTCTCGAACAATCACTATGTACACACAAAAACAAATAACTTGTAGACAACCATTCATCAAGAGCGTCGGTGAGGTCCGTCGGAGCTGGTGCTAGCTCGGCGAGGAACTGGCTGTGCTGCTGCTGCTGCGCTGGCCTTATAAAGCCGGCGGAGTACTCCAACTTTCCATGTATCTGTGAGGCGACCTCTGCAGAAAAAGGCTCGCATTAGTCTCTATCAGGTTCTGTTTGTTTTGAAGATTTGTTTTCCTCTTGGTTGCGCCTGCAAGTGCTTGTGTATGTTATATGATACACAGGGGTGTCTTTGAGTGTAGTCTGCCTGGCAGGGGCCGTCAGTGGCAGACGTAACAGATCCAGTACTTCAAATTTGAGTTCCTGGAGTGTTCCAGCAGTGTGGGCAGCAGTATGCGGATGGGCATTGTCATGCAACAGCACAACACCTTTTGACAGCAATCCTCGGCGTTTGCTGCGAATTGCAGGCCTTAGCCTGGCAGTAAGAATCTCACTGTAAAGTACACTGTTTATTGTTGTGCCCCTTTCTCAATAATATTCCAGTACTGGACCTTTTGCATCCCAAAAAACTGTAAGCATCAGTTTTCTTGTGGACGGTTGGGTCTTGAATTGTTTCTTGCACAGTGAATTTGGATGTTTCCATTCCATACTCTGCCATTTACTCTACTCTCCTTCTCGTAATGATGGATCCATGTTTTCGTCATCAGTAATGATCCTGTCTAAGATAGCGATCCAAATGTTTTTTGCAGATGTCCAAGCGCGTTTGTTTATGCAACTGTATGAGATGTTTTGGGACCCATCTTGCACAAACTTTATGAAACCCAGGTCTGTTGTGGATGATTTTGTAGGCAGAACTGTGACTAATTTGCAGACGATGTGCCACTTTGTCAGTAGTTATTCGTCTGTCTAAGAGAATCATTTCATGTGAACGCTCAATGGTTTCTTCATTTGTGGCGGTAAACGGTCTTCCGGCTCCTTCATCGTGCATAACACTTGTGCGACCATTTCGGAATTTTTCAATCCATTTGTAAACACTCCATTGTGGCAAAACGCTGTTCCCGTACTGTACCGAAAGTCTTCGATGAATTTCAGACCACAAAAAATGGATCACTGAACGTTGCTCTTCTTTGGTGCAAATAGACAGTGGAGCATCCATGATTAACAGCATGGCAGTGATAACGAAACTAACCTAGCAGCTTGAAAACTGCAAAGGTATAACAACAAATAAACAAAGCATGCTTCATCAACGTATAATGACAGTACTACCAAAATAAACAAAAATATAACTGAATTATGGATAATAATTGACTTACCTTCGATCTTGCTGTTCGTTGTTCAGTTGCTACTTGTTTTCGTTGTTGGCACAGTTTTTTCAATGGGATGCACTGCTTGCAAAATGACTTCAGATTTAATACCCATGTCCCCTCCCCCCCTCCTCAATATACATTATTAAATAAAATGTAGCAGACCCTGTTTCACTTTCCACATTTTATTGATAATCATCTCTGATAATGACATACACTTAATAAGAGCTCCAGAATACAATATACTACATGAATATGCTCCACACAATACTATTTGCTAGCAAGAAACTGACTCACTCAAGGATAGTAGTCACGACTTAAACACTTTTGCGAGCCTCACAAAGTACCGTTAGCATAAACTCACTCTCTTTACTACACCCGTACCCCCTCTGTAAGCTCCTGGCATGTAGTGATAGTTTGCTGCACAAGCTGTAGTCTCTGCTCATTGTGGAATGTAGCTTTTAATTGTGAAATGTGTGTTGTGCCTTTCAGGGGTTGTGGGAAGTACACGTACCACCAAATAATGCTTTAAAGGCCCGTGGGAAGTATGCTTGCTACTAAAGTAAGGTTTCCATGAAACGTGGGAAGCATAATTACCACAGAATTAATATTTCTTTTTGTGGACAGCAGAAAGCATACTTATCACCAGTTTTGTGGTTTTACTGGGTTCATGGTAATGTGTCTTACTATCGCTCAATGTTTCTGACATCCTGTGGTAGTACATTGTACCAGACACATAAAAACTGCTGCAGTCTGTTTCTGTTCATCATGGGGTCACTGCTATTGTCACTAGTTAAGTTGGAGCACTTTGCTTCATTTTTACGACAGGGAAGTGGTAAGCATTCTTACCACTGTAATTTACAGCTAAAAATTGTCGTGGAAAGTATACGCACCACTACAGGTTTTAGGAACGTCCAGCATGTTGGAATATCCGTACGCACTATAACAGTTCATTTGCACTTCATAATAAGTACATATTTTTTATGTGGTTTCTGCATTTTTGGAAATACCATTTTTTGCCTGTCTGTTATGATGATTGAAAATAGGTCCCAGCCCGAAACTAGTCAGCGAGTAAAATAAAATTTGCAACTGTGGCTGGTTTTTCATTGTGCTGACCACAGATTTTGGTCATAAATCACAAAACGAAAATTATCAAAAAACTAAATGTAGTCTGTTGATCACAATTCTATTATGCTACCAAAAAAATTTAACTTAACAATGTGCCCACAACAAGTTTACAAAAGTAGTTAATTCATATTGCACATTTGTTTTGTTATATTGTAAATGTTTCAGTGCTCAGTAGTATAATAATAATAATAATAACAGCAAATGTAATTTTAACAATGAAATTTGAATTAATAACTGGTTTTAAAAAAAGATATTGATCAACATGCGTCTTTCTGAAATGGACAGAACATACACACACACACACACACACACATTCACACAAGCACAACTCGCGCACACGTGACAACCAACTTCGGCTGTCGAGCGGCGGTGTACGGTGGGAGAAGCGATCTGCGTGGTTGGGGTAAAGAGGCTAGTGTGGAGAGGAGGGGGCATAGGGCCACAGTGGGTAGAGGATAGGGCAGCTAGGTGCTGTTGGGAGTGGGAAAGGAGTTAAGTAAAAAGTCTGTGGCTGCGTCAGTGGAACAGATGGCCGCATACAGTGCTGGAGTGGGAACAGGGAAGGGGACGGTGGGTGAAGAAAGTAACACTGGTGTCGCACGGACTGTGAAGCAGTCGTCGAAGTGAAGCACGTCGTGTCAGGCAGCGTGCTCAGCTGTTTCTCGGCCGTAGTTCGTCTGTGGCCGTCTGTGCGGACAGACTGCTCGTCGGACGTCGTGCGCGTAAAATGCGACACGGTGGCTGCAGCTTAGCTTGCAGATCACGTGACTGGTTTCACAGGTAGCCCTGCCTCTTACGAGATAGGTGATGCTTACGACAGGACCGGAGTAGATGGCAGTGGGAGGATGTACGGGACTGGTCGTGCATCGGTAGTCGAGTCGACTCGAGTCGATCAGTGACAGCTGCTGACTCTGTCGGCTGCTCTCGGCTGTGAAGTGCAGACGGTTGCTGGTGAAAACAGCATTCGACTAGAGAGCTCCTGCGACACTCGGGTGTGTGATAGAGACGTTACAAAATTGCGTAACGTGACTGATTGCAGCAGGCACACAGAGCTGCTGTACCCAGCCCACTGCAACTGTTAGGGATCTTTTTACATAACTCCGCTACAAGTCTGTTACAGGGATGTAATCTGTGAGGTGAGGGGTAGGAAGCGGGGGTGGAGTGGGAACGGATGTGGGTATCGTGTAGGTTCGGTGGGAAGCAGAACACCACTGTGAGAAGGGTTGTGGGTAGGAAATTGCTCATTTCGGGGCACAATGAGAGGCAGTCAAAATCCTTGGGGGGGGAAATGTGATTTGATCGCTCTTTTCTCAGGTGGTACCGAGTCACGAGGGAAATGCTTCTTTGTGGCTGGACAGTGGGGGATGGTATTGTCATTATTACATCCTGAATTATCTATTCTTTAATGGTGAATAAAGATATTTTTGTTTTTGTGAATACATATGGAAATGAGTATACAGTGTCAGTGGCCGGGAGTTCTCAGTCGGGAAGTTCGGCCGCTGAGTGCCGGTCTTGTCGAGTACGACCCCACATTGGGCGACCTGCGCGTCGACGTTGGGGACGAACTGATGACGAGGACGGCACGACACCCTGTCCCTGAGGGGAGAAAATCTCCTTCCCCAGCTAGGAATCGAACCCGGCCCCCTGTGCGTGGCAATCCGATGCACTGACAGTTCAGCTAATGGAGCGGACCTTGTGAATATAAGTAATATTTATTGATTATTACTGGTAACTGTAACTAGAAAATAATGTAGACTGCCATTGTATTTTCTTTGATTATTTCTCAATTGGGATTCTCTCATGTATGACCAGTGTTACTTGCTGTGACTTCCGTGTTTTCTATTTGATAAATAATTTGTTAGTGCTGTATACAGGAGGACATATTAAATTTTGCAAAGAAAACTTGTTAGTTGGTGCCAACAGCTAAACCACACTCACGAGCTGCCACAAAGTGTGACCGCGATCTGATGTTAGGGGAAATAGTAAAGTTGAAGAAAATGTGGAGAGGAGCTGTTTAGGATGTGGAAAGTTTAAAGGAGCAAGAGATGTGATTGACTGTTAATATATATAAGAGAAAGGTTGAGAAATTTATATTGTAGTTTTTGACCTAGAAAAAGACTTTCAACAGAGTACCGTGGAGCTAGTTTATGAGCATTATGAAAAAGGAAGAGTTGATTGGAAGAAGAAGAGATTGGAACAAAATTTATATTTTCAGCATAAGATAAAATTAGGGCTGCAATGAAGCATCTGAGGAAAGTACAATTAGAATGGAGTGAGGCAAAGCTTCCGTTCTTCCCTGTTGTTCTTTAACATATACCTAAAGCAAACTTTTTGAGAAATACTCAGTTGGAAAAAGTGGAGTTCGTGTCGGAGGAAGAAAATGGCGCGTGTAAGATTTGCGGGATGATACGGTGTTTCGAGTACAAAGTTCTTCTCTGCATGTCGATGACAACCATTTAAATAAAGTGTAGTGCCTCAGCGTGGCACACTCATTTGGACTTCCTGATACCAGATCCTCTCGGGTGTTCAACACAACACGCAGAGGATGCATCTCAGTTATTGCAGAGTTCCCATTTTTATGTGGCAATTTTACTTTGGCCAGTGCCCATGGGAAGTTGATGAAGTGATCCCCATGTTGGTCATGACAGGCTGTTTCCTGGGGGTAGCTCCTCTTTTGGTGGTATCCAATTATACTTAGCTCTTTCCTGCCAGGTTGGAAGCCTCTCTTCTGCCTTTGGCTTCACTTAAAGGGAGGTTATCGGATGAAGCTTTTCCTGCTGGAAGATGTCGAGCAACAGATTTGTGTCCACTATTGCCATCAGTGTTCGTATTTCGCTGTTACTATCCGTCCTATATCAGGTCGAGCTATTCCGGTCAGAACCTGTATTTCTCAACTGGGGTCCTGCTACGTGGCGACATGTTTGGTGAAGGGGAGCAATATCAACCTGTTTAGAGTGGCAGGATTGCTACCGTACAGGGGAATATTCTGCTGTCGAGTAACACATGGCTAGAGCTGATGTCCAAAGTACATAGTACATGTGGGCTTGCTCTCCAATTGTGCATTTGAGGTGTGTGGTGTTGTTGGTGGTTTTTTTTTTTTTTTTTTTTTTTTGCAACCTCCATTCTGACCGTGTCACAATGTTCCTTGAATGTCAGACTACTATAGAGAATAACCCAGAGGTATTTAGGAGTAGCACTATGAATGAGAAGTGTTCCCAGCCGTTAGACTCGTAACTCGTAGATGGCATATTCGTTATATGTGCTCGAAAGTGCTGACAGCTTTTTTGCTCTGATTTGGCTTCGTGCTTTTGACGTCTTAATACTTTCCCACATCATCAAAAGCAGACGAAAGAATGCAATTTTTTTTTTTTCCCTTCAACACCTTCAAAATCTCTTATGCTGGTTAGAGTGGGAGGTCGCCCTGGATGTGGCAGGCGGCGAAAGACTTCCCAGGGGGCCGCACTTAAGGCCTACCCGGGTGGTCTGACAAACAGTTTCCAGGTGCTGTCTGTGGCTGACACTGTTGTTCAGCCAGATGCAGTCACCTGTACTGTTTCAGAGGAAACTTAAGCCTGCAACATCCAGGCAGTCGCAGGGGGTGGGGCTATTGTTGATTGTTGGGAGCTCCAGTGCTAGGTGCATTATGGGGCCCCATAGGGACTTGGCTGCCAAGAAGGCGAAGAAAGCCAATTTGCACTCCGTGTGCATATCAGGTGGAGTCTTTCCAGATGTGGAACATGTCCTTCCCGATGCCGTGAAGAGCACAGGGTGCAGCCAACTGCAGTTGGTGGCTTACGTCGGTACCAATGACGTGTGTCACTTTGGATGGAAAAGATTCTCTGGTTTCGAGTGGCTAAAAGAAGTGGTAAAGGCTGCCAGTCTTGGTTGCAAGATGAAAGCAGAGCTGACCATTTGCAGCATACTCTACAGGACCGATTGTGGACCTCTGGTACAGAGCCGAGGGGCTGAATCGGAGGCTCAGGTGGTTTTGCGACTATGTAGGCTGCAGATTCCTCGACTTGCGCCAAAGGGTGGTTGGGTTTTGGGTTCCGCTGAATAGGTCAGGTGTCCACTAAACGCAGGATGCAGCTACAAGGGTAGCAGGGGCTGTGTGGCGTGGACTGGGCGGTTTTTTAGGTTAGAAGGTCTCAGGAAAACACAGAAAGGCTTCAGTCACAAAGGGTGCAGGCTGAACACAAGAAGACTGTAGATATAGAAACCATTGGTATAATAGTTGTGAACTGTCATAGCCGTGTTGGTAACAGAGTTCCAAGGACTAATAGAAAGCACTGATGCTCAAATCATTGCAGTAGATATAGTTAGTATGGGCAGAGGTTATTCTTGGCAATAGTAAATGGTTGGGAAAACACACTTGACCTCTTACCAACAAATAATCCTGAGTTAATAACGAGCATCAAAACGGATACAGGGATTAGTGAACACAGGGTTGTCTTAGCGAGATCGAATATTGTAACTCCCAAATCCTCCAAAAATAAATGAAAAGTAATCATATTCAAAAAAGCAGATAAAAATTCACTTGAAGCCTTCCTGAGAGATAATCCCCACTCCTTCCAAATGAACAGTGTAAGTGTAGACCAGATGTGGCTCGAATTCAAAGAAATAGTATCAGCAGCAATTGAGAGATTTATACCAAATAAATTAACAATCAACAGAGCTGATTCCCCATGGTACACAAAACAGGTCAGAACACAGTTGCAGAAAGAAAGTAAAAAACTTACCAAATTTAAACAGACACAAAATCTCCAAGATTGGCAGTCTTTTACCGAAGCTCAAAATTTAGCGCAAACTTCAATGCGAGATGCTTATAAAACACTCCTGGAAATTGAAATAAGAACACCGTGAATTCATTGTCCCAGGAAGGGGAAACTTTATTGACACATTCCTGGGGTCAGATACATCACATGATCACATGATCACACTGACAGAACCACAGGCACATAGACACAGGCAACAGAGCATGCACAATGTCGGCACTAGTACAGTGTATATTCACCTTTCGCAGCAATGCAGGCTGCTATTCTCCCATGGAGACGATCGTAGAGATGCTGGATGTAGTCCTGTGGAACGGCTTGCCATGCCATTTCCACCTGGCGCCTCAGTTGGACCAGCGTTTGTGCTGGACGTGCAGACCGCGTGAGACGACGCTTCATCCAGTCCCAAACATGCTCAATGGGGGACAGATCCGGAGATCTTGCTGGCCAGGGTAGTTGACTTACACCTTCTAGAGCACGTTGGGTGGCACGGGATACATGCGGACGTGCATTGTCCTGTTGGAACAGCAAGTTCCCTTGCCGGTCTAGGAATGGTAGAACGATGGGTTCGATGACGGTTTGGATGTACCGTGCACTATTCAGTGTCCCCTCGACGATCACCAGTGGTGTACGGCCAGTGTAGGAGATCGCTCCCCACACCATGATGCCGGGTGTTGGCCCTGTGTGCCTCGGTCGTATGCAGTCCTGATTGTGGCGCTCACCTGCACGGCGCCAAACACGCATACAACCATCATTGGCACCGAGGCAGAAGCGACTCTCATCGCTGAAGACGACACGTCTCCATTCGTCCCTCCATTCACGCCTGTCGCGACACCACTGGAGGCGGGCTGCACGATGTTGGGGCATGAACGGAAGACGGCCTAACGGTGTGCGGGACCGTAGCCCAGCTTCATGGAGATGGTTGCGAATGGTCCTCGCCGATACCCCAGGAGAAACAGTGTCCCTAATTTGCTGGGAAGTGGCGGTGCGGTCCCCTACGGCACTGCGTAGGATCCTACGGTCTTGGCGTGCATCCGTGCGTCGCTGCGGTCCGGTCCCAGGTAGACGGGCACGTGCACCTTCCGCCGACCACTGGCGACAACATCGATGTACTGTGGAGACCTCACGCCCCACGTGTTGAGCAATTCGGCGGTACGTCCACCCGGCCTCCCGCATGCCCACTATACGCCCTCGCTCAAAGTCCGTCAACTGCACATACGGTTCACGTCCACGCTGTCGCGGCATGCTACCAGTGTTAAAGACTGCGATGGAGCTCCGTATGCCACAGCAAACTGGCTGACACTGACGGTGGCGGTGCACAAATGCTGCGCAGCTAGCGCCATTCGACGGCCAACACCGCGGTTTCTGGTGTGTCCGCTGTGCCGTGCGTGTGATCATTGCTTGTACAGCCCTCTCGCAGTGTCCGGAGCAAGTATGGTGGGTCTGACACACCGGTGTCAATGTGTTCTTTTTTCCATTTCCAGGAGTGTAGTTTCCACAATGAAACTTTGTCTCGAAACCTGGCATAAACTCCAAAGAGATTCTGGTCCTATGTGAAGTGTGCTAGGATCAAGACACAATCAGTACCTTCCCTGCACGATGGCAATGGAGATACTGTCGAAGATAGTGCTGCCACAGTAGAGTTATTACACACAGCCTTCCAAAATGCGTTCACCAAAGAAGATGAAGTAAGTATTCCAGAATTCACATCAAGAACAGCTGCCAGCATGAGTAACATAGAAGTAGATATCTTAAGAGTAGTGAAGCAGCTTAAATCACTTCATAAAAGCAAGTCTTCTGGTCCAGAATGTATACCAATTAGGTTCCTTTCAGAGTATGCTGATGCTATAACTCCAAACTTAACAATCATATACAACCGTTCACTCAACGAAAGATCTGTACCCAAAGGCTGGAAAGTTGCAAAGGTCACACCAATATTCATGAAAGGCAGTAGGAGTAATCCACTAAATTACAGGCCCATATAATTAACGTCAATATGGAGCAGGATTTTGGAGCACATATTGTGTTCAAACATTATGAATTACCTAAAAAATAACCGTCTATTGACACACAGTCAACACGGATTTAGAAAAAATCATTCTTCTGAAACACAACTAGCTCTTTACTCCCACAAAGTGTTGAGTGCTATACACAAGGGATTTCATACGGGTTACATATATCTGGATTTCCAGAAGGCTTTTGACACTGTGCCACGCAAGCAGGTTGTAATGAAATTGTATGCTTATGGAATATCGTCTCAGTTATGTGACTGGATTTGTGATTTCCTGTCAGAGAGGTCACAGTTCGTAGCAACTGACTGGAAGTCATTGAGTATAACAGAAGTGATTTCTGGTGTTCCCTAAAGTAATGTTATAGGCCCTCTGCTGTTCCTTATCTATATAAACGATTTCAGAGGCAATCTGAACAGCTCTCTTAGGCTGTTTGCAGTTTATGCTGTCGCTTATGGTTTAGTAAAGTCATCAGAAGATCAAAACGAATTGCAAAACGATTCAGATAAGATATTTGTATGGTGCGAAAATTGGAAATTGATCCTAAATAACGAAAAATGTGAGGTCATCCAGATGAGTGCTAAAAGGAATCTGTTAAACTTTGGTTACGCAATGAATCAGTCAGATCTAAAGGCCGTAAATTCAACTAAATACCTAGGAATAACATTTACGACCAACTTAAATTGGAAAGGGCACTTTGAAAATGTTGTGGGGAAGGCTAACCAGAGACTGCATTTTATTGGCAGGACACTTAGAAAATGTGACAGATCTACTAAAGAGACTGCCTACACTACACTTGTCCGTCCTTTTTTAGAATACTGCTGTGCCGTGTGGGATCCTTACCAGACAGGATTGACAGAGTGCATCGAAAAAGTTCAAAGAAGGGCAGCACATTTTGTATTATCGTGAAATAGGGGAGACTTTGTCACTGAAATGATACAGAATTTGGGCTGGACATCACTAAAACAAAGGCGTTTCTCGTTGCGGAGAAATCTTCTCGCGTAATTTCCATCACCGACTTTCTCCTCCGAATGCGAAAATATTTTGTTGATGCCAACCTACATAGGGAGAAACGATAACCGTGATAAAATAAGGGAAATCAGAGCTCCCGTGGAAAGATACAGGTGTTTATTCTTTCCGTGCACTATACAAGATTGGAATAATAGAGAATTGTGAAGGTGCTTCGATGAACCTTCTACCAGCCACTTAAATGTGATTTGTAGAGTATCCATGTAGATGGAGAAGTTGTGATGTTTGGTTGTGTTGTACACCTTTGGGAGAAATCACCTGATGTCTATCATGTTGTATGCTGCACTCATGTCAACAAAGGCAATACTGGTGACAAGATGTGTCTCAAAGCCGTCTTCAATACTCTGGGTAATATCCGATACCTGCCTTGTACGAGGCAGCACAGCTTGGAAGCCAGTGTGTTCTCTAATGAACTTATTTTCTACGAGGGAAATGAGCTGGGCTAGAAGAAATCAGCAGAGTAAAAGAAAATTGAAAATTTTTTGGCTCATTTGGTGATTTTTTCCGGGGTCGATCAGAGCGTCAATGTGAGCTCATCTCCAGAGCTTCGGAATGTTAATGTTTCCAGGTGGTTGAACATTTGGTGTAGCCGGTAAGTTATACCAAGGTATTTCAGCAATTCTATGTGTAGATTGTCTACCTCAACAGCTTTGTCAAATTTCTTGACTCGAAGACCGTTAGTGCTTTTTTTTCTGTTGTAACTGGGCAGCTGATGCTGTCAGTTTGCAGTTGTGTATTGCATGTTACCTCAACAATAGTCTTCAGGCACTTTCTGCTGCACTGCCCATTGAGTGAAATTGATAGGTGATTTCAATTGCTGTCAGCTGCTAAATCAGGTTTGTGAGTGCTTTGGATAACTACTTTGTTGTGGACCAGGCCTTCTTGCTTTTGTGAGTGAAGCCAAGGCCTGTTATCAACGTGCACCTCTCATTTCTGTGAGTGGAACCTACTCTCTGCATTAGTATCTCACCCAACTCCCTCATTAAGTCAGAAAAAGATCTTCCTCAAAGCTGTGACAATAATTGGTACATAACTGTGCATCGTCATCTTGTAGCCCTGGTATGTAGCTGGTTCCACAGCCCCTTGGGAAACTGACATGCTCCTTTAAGCAGGAGCTTGATGAATGTGTCATAGTTCTTTGGATTGACATCTATTTCCAACACCTTGCCTCCAACCACTTGGGTGAAAACAGCCCACTTGGCCTTTTTAAAGTCGGACTTGCATCTGAAATGTGTGACTTGTGATGGTAAAAGTTTTCGAGTGGTGCACGTAATGGGTCTGTGTCGTGTGGACGGTATTGCTCGGAGAACATGTTTTATTATTTGGCTGGTGTCACAGCTGAAAAAAAAAAAGATCAGGGTCACGACTTCATCTGTTGACAGCAATAGAATATCTTCAGTTGCTTCAGTCGGGGACTAGTTCGATTGCCGGCATTCTGCCCACAGCTCAAATTCGAGCCTGCCATCGTTACGTGCACTGTACCTCCAATTGATGTGGTAGCTGTTGAAATTGACAATAATGGCTCTGTTTTTCTGGTTGTGGTGATTTCCTGAGGATTGTAAAACAAACTTAGCAGCAGGGGGTTTGTAGACGCAAGTAACAGTGCACTTGTCGAGTTCCACAGTTAGGATTTCGATGTCGTCACCATCTATTGGACGAGCGGATTTTATCACTAGGCTCGGTTTGCAGAGTATACTTCTATATATCGAGTGAGGTCTCCGTATAACTAGTCTCGCGCCACCGATTCTCGGTCGGCAGTCATTCGCACCACAATCGTAGTGTTTTTGACATACGTCAGATAATGAAACTGATTTGGTTGTTGAAAATCCCTCTGTGTCGGGCAATATTGTTTTTAAGGTTGGTCTCGAAAAGGACCTATTCTGTAAATCCTCGGCTGTCATCGTGACGAGGAGTCTGGCCAGGCCAGAGGCACTGTTACCAGGGGATGCCAGGTGATAAAAACACCACATGTGGAAGCACTTCTCTGGTCCCCCAGTAGGAAGTGAAAGTAGTGCAAAGAAAATGTTAAAATATCATAATGAAACCTGTGAAAAATATGGTACGAAAATCAGTAAGAAAATAACAAACTGCATATTTACTGACAAAGCAGGTAAAAATAGCTAATATTAAGATAAAACAAAATTAGCGAAGTGACAGCTTTCACGTAGGCAGGAAACACAATAATAGCAGATCTAATGTACTACCAGGAGACCAAAGCTAGAATTGTGGTAGCTAATGAAACTTTCATGGAAAGAAAAACCTGAGCAGAAATGTAGATAATGAGCTCAGGAAAAGACTGGTCAAATATTTTGTTTGAAGTGTATCACCTACAGAACTGACACGTGATCACTGAGAAGAAAGGAAGCTGGTTTGCTTTGTGCAATGCTAATGGACATCCAAAATAACTGAAAGAGTTTTGAGCAAACTCACTGTGGCATTACAGATGAAATAGTTTTTAGAATGAAAAACAAAAGAAAAGAAAAGAAAAAAATATTCGAGATAAATGTGTGCGGTCACACGGATTACGAGTTTAAAAAATTTCATAACAGACACCGAATTCGAGTACATAAAAGAATTTATTAAATCGGGCCTTATCGCAGAAGCTCTAGAAGCATTTCTAGGTTAGGAACAAATACGTGTTACCAACTTCTTAGTACTGTTCTGGATGCCTCTGCATAGAACTGGAAGACAGACCTCTTAAATACTCCAGCACAGTGACTTCTTACTATTGAGAAAGTGTTGAGAGACACTCACCTTTCTACACCAGAGGGAGAACATGGAATTACTGCAGCACTGTGTTACTGTTTGAAAGCAAATGGTTCACTTGTGTTGCTGACCAAGGTCAAGGGAAGCTTACCACAAATTTCAGCAGTAAGAGAAATGTCAAAGAAATTGTGTAACTAGTTAGAATGTGTGGTAGAAAAAGAAAAATAATTTTTCAATTTTGAAAGAGAAAACTGCAGTCCGGCTAGAGCAGCTGGAGATAGTGGTCTCGTGTGTGTGTGTGTGTGTGTGTGTGTGTGTGTTTTCCTTTCTTTTATGAAAAAGGCTTGGACCGAAAGCTTAGTGTGTAACAGTTTTTTTGTTGTGCCTATCTGCAGCTCAGGGTGTCATCTTTACAGTGAGTGCAATCTATCCTTCTTGTAGTTGTTAATATTTCTATCGGTATCAATTATGTCTTTTGAATCAATTTTGCCGAACTCCGCCCAGAACCTCAACTTCTGCAGACAGTGCTATTAGTTCAGAAACGGAATCCGGACACGTCTCTCCCTCGTGGCATCAATTGTGCTGTGTGAGGTTTCCGATTAGAGTACCGGGAAGTTTCAAAATAGCACTCAGTTCTCTGGAGAGTGAAAGATTTGTGCTAGGGACAACACTCCTGGCCACGGTCAACCCATTTTCCTGCAGCATCCCCCGTTCTGGCAGTGTCAGTCCTGCGAGGTACGTCACGTGGGAGAGCTTCTGCGAAGCTCGGGAAATAGGAGAGGAGCACTTGCGAAACTGGAGCTCTGAGAACGGGACGGGTATCCCTCGACGGCTCTGTCGTTAACGGCGAGGCCCCGGGTGTGGTTCCTAGAGTGGCTCACTGCTTTGACCTGCCAGGAAGTTTTTAAGTACACTCTCCGCTTCGTGCTGGGAATCGGTCCTTGTACTCTTTTTCTGTGTTAAATGGTTACGACAACACTGTGTGTCTGATTAGGATTCAAACCTAGATCTCTGCTTCTCCCTAGTGCTCCACCGATTATGTTGTTCAATCTGGCTTCCTGGACGGACCCGATAACAAATCTGTCGTGACAATTGGTTTGTTCTGCCTGACTCGTTTTCCTGCTTTTCACGAGCAGCCTCCTTTACCGTTAGGATATGTGAGCACTTGTAACTCTCACCTTCATTGTCACCAATGTTCCCACCTACGATATACGGATATCCCTAACAGAAGGAGAACGGCTTATGGCTTTTCACGACCTTTGGAAACATCTGTAACTGTTGTAGGTGTAACAGCTTCAGTGGTGGATATGCTTCTCTCCACACCAGTGTAGTGCGAGCCTCCTCTTCTGTGCATGGCTGCTGCAACCTAAATCTGTTTCAGCCTGTCTACCTCTTCAGTTGTTACCTCTCACGCTTCCTTCCTTATCGAACTGACGATTGCTCGATGCTTTGCGATATCTCTTAGAAACCAGTTCCTTCTTTTAGTCGATTAATGCGACAAACTTCTTTTTTCTCCTATTTCATTCAGTACGGTCTCATTAATTATTCAGTCTACCTACCTAATTTCCAGCATTCTTCTGTAGTACAACTTTTTGAAAGCTCACAGTTTCTTCTCTTCTGAACTGCTTGTCACCCACATTTCACTTTCGTACGAGGCTACTCGCTGTACGGATACCCTCGGGAACAATTTCCTCACACTCAAATTTATATTTAATGTTCACAGATGTCTCTTGTTCAGAAACACTTTTGTCCCTATTGACAGTCTGCAGTTTATATCCTCCTACTTTGGTCACTGTGACTTATTTAGTGCCCGAGTAGCAAAACTTGTCGACTGTTTTTAGCGTCTTATTTCCAGATCTAATCTGTCGGCATCATATAATTAAATTCAGCTATATCCAATTACCTGTGTTTAAAACTTGTCGACTGTTTTTAGCGTCTTATTTCCAAATCTAATTCTGTTGGCATCATATAATTAAATTCACCTATATCCAATTACCTGTGTTTTACTTTTGTCGATATTTGTCTTTTAACCTCTTTTTCGAGACACTATCTATTTAGGGGCACCGATCTGTAAAAAATATTTGGGGGCCCCACGCTGTGAGTCGTGTCCTGAGAAATTTTCTAAATTTTAGATGAAAAATAGTGAGTTTTAAAGTTTGTTAAAAGAATTTTAGAATCATATGATCAACATTAGAACCCCGAAAACTGGACTCTCGATAACTCGAGAAGCCCCACACATTTTTTGGCTTTGAAAAAAGAAACAAAACATAAACACGCACGGTAGTTTCGTTAAAAGCTAATTTAATTTACAGTAATAATCGTGCTTACTGACTACTACAGGGCAGTGAATATATAGCTGTGAAAAGACTGAAATTATATTTATATAAATCCTAAACTATCATTAAAAGAATAAAACATAAAATATTGCTGTCACACAGTAATAGCACTTTGATTAATAAGTGGAATAGAAAGGTGCAAATGTCGACCTTCTGACTGGATTACTGAATACGATGCCGTTGATGACTGGTCGGATATCCAATTCGTCCTAAACATCTCGGTGGGCGTGAAGAACAGCCAAGTTGTTCAGTCGCTTCTGTCCCATTGTTGATTGGGGATACGACTTCAGACGTCTAAAGGTGCTAAATGACTGTTCTGTTATTGCTGCCATGATTGGAACTATTTGGAAGAGCTTAATGCACTCCACTACTTCACATAACATTTCTCCAACTGCAGGCTCTCGTATAATGTACTTTCTTACATCACGCATGTTTTTTAAGACCAGTTGTTTTTTATTAGTGTTGTCAGCTAACATATTCAAGTGTAAGTGCAGTCTCTCTGTGTCTAGGTCGTTTCTGAAAAACTCAGCTGATTTTTCCAAATTTGTTTCACCTCTGTTTACTAAAAGCAAGCACTCTTGTTCAACTACAATGACCTGTGTGAGTCCAGTTGTAGCAAACTGCTCGGTAATGCAAGACTGCACTGTTTCACAAACTTCTATGTAAATAGCTTTGTAGTATTCTTTTGGGGTTTTGAAAGTGTGTGGTGAGCTGGCTTCGTTGTTTTCATACTACTCGTACTTTGGTATGTTTTGATTCTGAGGAACTGAAGTATTATCAACTTGTGAAGGTTTTTCTTTTACCAAAAATGTTCAAAACTATCGTGCCTTCCATTCAATACACAAATGCAACCCTCATATTTTTTTTTTCCAGATCAGCAGCACTTACTTGAGGGCATTGAATTTTTTCGTTGACATACTCAACTGGGTTCACTGCATGGCAATAAAGACGTAAAAAGAAATAAGTCTTGAATTGTAACATTGACTCAAGGTAGCCTGCACATTTGTAACCTGCCTCTGTTTTGTCCTCCGCAGAAAATGTTTAAAAAAATCTCTAGAAGTTCTTCAAAGTTTTTCAATATTCTCAAGATACTAGAAGCTCACATAGTCCATCGGGTCAACCAAAGGGGACACAGACCACCTTGGTCGTTGGCACTCTCACAGCGTATGCTAATGAAAAGTCCCATCCTTTTGTTGGATTCCCTTACGGTGTTTAATAAGTCCTTGGCTGAAGCCATAATATCCCTCATAGACATAAGATGGTGGAGACTGTCTACAGCTACCAATTCTAAACTGTGAGCTGTGCAGTGCACGTAACATGCTTGTATATACAAAACTTAACTTTTTTAGTCTTTTGAACTTACCTCTCATATTCGAGACACCATCATAGCACTGTCATCCACTGACAAATCAAGATGAGTAAAAACATCTTTTAAAATACTAAACAGAGTTTGTGATTCAGTTTTGGGGTCTCATATAAACCAATGCTTCATTGATGATTAAGGAACCATTGACAGTACGAATACAAAATTACACTTGTTCGTGAATCACTCACTCGTTTTGTCAAACGTAACAGAAAAATGTTCAGTCTTCTTGATCGAAACCAATACCTTTCTCAACACAGACTTTCCTAGTAGATCACTGATCTCTTTTCGAATATTGTAGGATGTCCACTTGTACCCCAAATGCCCTAACCAATCTTTAAACTCGGGTATGTCATTCTGTCAGAGTTCCAACAATTGAAAAAAAATTGAGTTTACATCTTCTCTAATTGCTAGTCCTTGTTGGCATTGAAATTGTACAGTAGTAAAAATTGTCTCAAGAGCTAAACGGCCTTTCTTCATATTACTATCTAACTGTTCATTCAATTGGGAGGCAACACTTCGGTTAGTGACAGAATTTAGTTTCAGAACACCTTTATGCGGAAACATATTTTCGTGAAGACGGAATTTTTCTAAAGCCTTTTTCCAGTTAGAAAACTGTAAGGAAGTAAATACATCTTCTTTTTTTGAAGAAAATTTTAATAGATTTTTAGCATCTGCCTCTTTGCAGGTTTTGCAAAAAGCTTTTTCCGTAGATGCTTCATATTCTAGCCACGTACATTTGATCAACCGAGACTTCTCAAATTATCTTCTGTTACCGGATTGTCCAGGTTTTGGCTGTGAACCGTTCTCGCCTGAAGACGACGAAGCAATAGATGACACAATAATTGTTGGAAGTCAACTTCCATGTGTGCCATTTTGGTAACAAATTTATCCATTGCAAACTTAATTCAAAATACACTAAGAGACTAAAAGTAAACAAATAAAATATAGTCATATAAAATAGTCCCCTAGACACTAAAGTCGGAACACTAAACATGTCTGCAGCATGTACTGAACAAAACTATCCACACTGAATGACTGCGACGGCAGGGTCGGCTTTATATAGCTGTGGCGTCGTAATGTCTTCAAGCGTCAAGGTGACGTGAGCTAGAGGGTCCCAGGCACTTCTGCTCCAGTCTTTTTGATGTAGCCGCGCCACAGCGCTGGCGGCAGACTTTACCCAAAGGTTTGCGTACCGGGACACATTCTAAGTGTGTCTGCAGCACCGTAACACTATCATGATTCACACCACTTGTTTTCAGTTAACCTGCTTACTACCGTAATAATTATTTTTTTAAGCTCATTATTGAATGTATTTTAAAAGGAAACTGTCATCAAACAAGGAAAATAAAAAATTCCAACATAATTTAGTGACTTTACAAAGCATAATATAACTACTAATTATTTTAAATTATTGGGGGGCTCCGCCCTCCCCCTCCCCCAAATGATTTTTTGTGGGGGCTCGGGCCCCCTCGCACACCACGGAGTAGGTGCCTGTATATCTATTGCATTCAGCTGCTTTTGCAAGTTCTTTGTCGTCTGACAGAATTACGATGTCATTGTCAAACCAGAGAGTTTTTTTATTTGTACTCCTTAAACTGATATACTGTCCGTAAAGCCATTCAGTGAAGAATAGATTAGTTCACTGTTCTCAAAGCAGCTGCATATTCGCTCTTTTGTGCAGTGTTTTGTGATCTTAGATGTTACGCGTGAGAGGGTGACTACCCTATAACTATCAGGACTGTTTTCGTCTCCATTCCTATAAATTAGGACAACAAATGTGGATTTCACGCAGTTTACGAGGTAAGTCAGAGGAGTCAGTGATATGTTTCAGGATGAAGTTTAGGAATATATTGATACCTTCACTATTTCTATTATATAGTTTATATACAACACGATTACGTAGTCTGGCGACTAACATGAATCATCTTGGAAGTAGTGTGTATCAAACCAGGTATATTTTGTACAGTAATTCCAGAATTATTTTCATTTATTTCTGGGGTAACAGGTTTTCCTCAGACCTCAGACATGATCGAAGTCACTTCAGTGGTTTTGTATTTCGCTGATACAGAGTTTACTATCTTCCATGCTGCTTCGCTTTTTTTTAATGGGACATTTCTCTGACTATTAAAATGGATGTGCTATTTACTCTGTAAATCTGTTTCATAAGAGCACTGCCAGTTTTCATTATGGTATTACAAGGCAGTAAGTTCATCACAGAGTTCAGCCAGGTAAGTTGTGTACCAGTGTAAGTTATTCTGCTTCTCTCACATATTATTAGTTTTAATCCTTTTAATTATTTGAGGACAACATTTCTTAAATTTGTGAAAGTATCAATAAATATATCGAAGTTTTGTCAATGTTGTATCACTTATTCAAATTTCCCAAATCAACTTTTGGATATCTTGTGCTTGGGGTTAGAATGTGGTATGTCTTAGAATCCTGCACCTCTTGACACAGCAGGGCTACTGTAGACTGTGCTTAACACTTCATTTTCAACAACATTAATAATTACATTGTCAAAACAAGCTTCTTGTCCTGTTGGTTGTTAGTTAATGTATTGCAAACTGGCAGCTTTAAATCTGTTTAAAAAGCAAATTACAGTTTGTGTTTTGCACACAGTCTCAAGATTGATGCCTTCAATAAACACCAGCTCATGGCTGCTATATTTAATCTCTAGATAATGATTGTTTTTGTTGTTTTTGTGATGGTCTTCAGTATAAAGACTGGTCTGATGCAGCTCTCCACGCTACTCTATCCTGTGCAAGCCTTCTTCATCTCCGAATAACTACTGCAACCTAAATCCTTCTGAATCTGCTTACTGTATTCATCTCTTGTATTTCCCTCTACTATTTTTATCCTCCACACTTCCCTGCAGCACCAACTTGGTGATCCATTGATGCCTGAACATGTCCTACCAACCGATCCCTTCTTCTAGTCAAGTTGTGCTACAAATTCCTCTTCTCGCAATTCTGTTCAGTACCTCCTCATTAGTTCTGTGAACTACCCATCTAATCTTCAGCATTCTTCTGTAGCACCGCATTTCAAAAGCTTCTCTTCTTGTCTAAACTATTCATTGCCCATGTTTCACTTCTGTACATGGCTAAACTCCATACAAATACTTTCAGAAAGGGCTTCCTGACACTTAAATCCATACTTGATGTTAATATATTTCGCTTCTTCAGAAATGCTTTTCTTGCCATTGCCAGTCTTCATTTTATATCCTCCCTACTTTGACCATCATCAGTTATTTTGCTTCCCAGATAGCAAAACCTATCTACTACTTCAAGTATCTTATTTCCTAATCTATTTCCCTCAGTATCTCATGATTTAATTCGACCACACTCCATCAGTAAACACTGTAAAACCAATGTCACTCCTCCACAAACCCTGAAAAATGAAGTAACACGTCGAGGCACAGATTCAACGAGGTGTTGCAACTGTAGTAGACGGATATCGATCTTCAGTACTCGGAGTGCTCATGTAGTCAGTGCTAAGTTTATAGAGCGTTAACAGTTAGCAGCAGTGTTCTGTAAACGTAAACTGTAGATTAAATAAAGATGATCCGGAGGTTGAAGCCACGTTCATGAATTATCTGGAGTGTTCATCGAGCCACGAGCATGTGACTAGTGTGTTGACATGTCGCATTGTCGTGTCGAATCACGGCACCTCCATTAGGATACTCTTAAGGGCAGAAACGAATGCAGATGGTCTGCAAGAGTATCCACAGAACACACACATGTTATCGATCCCCGCATCCGAACGAGTGGGTCTAATTTTGATTCTGTGAACGCGGGTCAGACCGTAACTGAGTGATCTGCCCAGAGACGGTCTCGTCGACACGCGAGACCTGTAGCTCTGTGGGTAGGTTATTACTTTCTTACTTGACTGTCAGCTTGACGCATCTGAAACCAGTCATCATTGGACCGCGGTACACGAGGCATTACTCTGTGATCCAGTGACGATGTTTCTGTCGGCCCGTGGCAGACAAAAAAAAATGGCTCTGAGCACTATGGGACTCAACTGCTGTGGTCATCAGTCCCCTAGAACGTAGAACTAATTAAACCTAACTAACCTAAGGACATCACACACATCCATGCCCGAGGCAGGATTCGAACCTGCGACCGTAGCAGCAGCGCGGCTCCGGACCGGAGCGCCCAGAACCGCACGACCACCGCGGGCGGCCGTGGCAGACATCGAGCCGTGTGTCGGCAAAGGGACACGAGCCAGTCGTCAACTGCTGGAGCCTGTGCGGTGCTTTTGTCACCCTACAGTTGTGGTTGAAGTGTGTTAAACTGTTGCCTGATGCCCTGTATTTAAATTGCTGGCACAGTAGACTGTCATTTGCCTCGTACAGCCCTGCCTGGGGTGTTGTGACATCTGTTCATGACAAACTTGCAGTTGTCCCGTTCGGCAGTTTATGTCTGTAGCATCACTCTCTCTGTGACCTCGAATATCCACACTAGACACTGTTGACTACAAAAAACCAAATTCCTTTGTATCTCCAATGACCTTTGGATCTTGTACACATTATCGTTCCGCGTTCAAAATTAGTCGTGATGTGGTGTTGTGATCACTAAAAACTTCTCTGTAACAGACTGCTCAGACACTGTACACTCATGCCATACCTGCAACATGATTCGGAGGTTGAAGCCACGTTCACGAATTATCTGGAGTGTTCATCGAGCCACGAGCATGTGACTAGTGTGTTGACACTTTTGACCACTCAGTTGTGGTACGATCAGCAATATCATCCACTGACCATTCCCTCCCAGTGGTGCTATTCTGTTCCCACATACTCCCGTGAAAGAACTGTTTGGAAGTCATAGGTCAAAACTAAAGTGATAAAGCAGAAAATCTAGTTTTGAATCCCAGACTGGCACACATTTTCAGTCGTCACTATGTATTCATTACATTGAAGGTTCAGCATTTATGACTAGTCTGTAGTGATATCATTTCATCCTCACCACTCCATTCGTTTCACAAAACCTCACTGTCGTGGAATTCTCCACTTTGTCATTGCTGTATGCTCTTTGTTACTCGGTTATACAGCCACGAATTCAGTAAATATAGAATCGAGTGAACCGTCATTATTGATATTATTTCTTTATTTTTCACAATAGAGATTACACGGTTGGGCGTAGTCTAGTCTACTCCAGGTTGTTTCTAGCATGGTAACTTCAGTGACTTTACACAAGAAAAGGGTGCTTCTGAACAGTACTAAATCCTGGATTTCACTGTCTTTACACCTTCAAGTCACGAGATATTGATTCGGGGCCATCAGTGGTGATGAGTGTTTTGTCAGTTTTCACATTCCACATTTCAGTGACCTCGATGCTCAGATTCCCATATTTTAATTTCTTCTGAGCCACTTTATCATTAATGTTCCCATCTCACAGATATTTCTAAAATGTGACACACACACACACACACACACACACACACATACACACACACAATGATTTCAGGCTTATTAGCCTCGCTATCTCTCAGTTGGCACATATTTGTAGTTTCTATGGGATAATGTCGGTACATCCATCTGTCGTGACAATTGTGCCATTTGTCAGACGGATCCGGCACGTCTCGTACTCCACATATTTGCAACAAATCACATCGGTTCTTCGCCGAGATAGATCGTCCTGATATTATGTGGTCTGCTGTGTGAGAGTGTACCCTATACAGTGTCGACATATATCGTCTCAAGTTTTTCTTGTTGTAACTACTTCATCCCTAAGGCTTGATCCTGGGCAGTCTCTCTATCGACATTGCTTTAAACCACAGATGTATCTGTCACTGTCAGTATCTAAGTTGTAGAGGTGTTTTGGGTACATAGTGTGCACATTTCTATCCCAGCATTGTTTTAGCTTGTTCTAAGTTACCATTTTTACGTTATGTTGCAGAAGTGTCAGTATCTGTCCTTCTGCGAATTGTGAGAACTTTCTTAAGAACCTCTTTAGCCTGGGAACAAGTAATTCCTGTTTCTATTTGATCAGACTGTGTTATTAGGTGTTTTAATATATCTATCACACACACCGACAATGGCATTATAATTTGGTACCTCTTTTTGCCTCAGACTTCATGCTCCTTCCTTACATGTCATACACAGTGTGTCGATGTCGTGTCTGAGGTGCAGAGTGCTACGAACATTCGTGTCTTAAGGTCTGCCACGAATTGTCGCATCGGGTCCAGTCTGCGCTATCCTGTGGGAATAATTTTCTTTGTTGAGTTGACTTTGGATCTTAGTAGCAGTTTTACCCTCCTGTGTTATCCCTGAAGTACTTTTCATCACTGCTTCTGCTTTCCATTGTAACAGGTTCTAAATTTCGAAGACTTATATCTTCATACAAGTGAAAGTGCTCTGCCTTAACAATATCATCTAACCGAGCTTTGTATCACACGGTTGGTTCTGCCAAGCTGCATGTGAATTTTATCAATAAATATTTAACAACACAACCGAAAAGCAGACAAGTGGAAATCGCGAGAAGCCCCAGGAAAGTATAAAATGGGAATAGAAATTTATGAAGAGAATTTCTCCAGTCAACATAAATATACTGCAATAGAAAGATGTGTGTACGCAGGAAGCACCCAAAAACTCACCAAAAAATAAAAAGCTATTAACTTTTTATTTATTTTTTTATTTCTTCAGCCAGCTGACAAAATACAAGGGTCTCTACCATTACATCTACCCTCCTCCCCATCAAATAAGTAGACGTGACTGACCCTCCACATATATACCACGAAAATGAAATGTCTGTAACCAGCCTTTGAAAATGTACCTTTCATGCCTACATTAAGTATGACTTCAGTTGTGGTAACCTTATAATGGCCACCACAGGTATCTGGTCTTCAGCCAGGGAGCTTTTCTTATTAGTATATTATTATTAAATGAACGGAAGCAGGGTCTCTGTTAAGAAGACTTCATTTTCCTCCCTTTGCTGCTCACATGTTTTCACAGGTATGGAAGTTATTGCTCAGATCATCAGATCATTCTACATAAAGGACTTCCGGCAGGAGGAGTGCTACAGTACACTGAATCAGTGATCCCGGAGCTTCAGCCAGATACGTAAGGTAGTTGTATTTGAAATCATGTTTTTCTGTGCTATATTCTTTCTATACAAAACAGTGAGTTCTTTCTTAACGACTTTTGACAAATCATCCAACAGCATCCATTCACTTCATAGATATCATCATAATAAATTACTGTTTTTAATCAAAACCCATTTTGTCTATTTTAGAGTAACAATAGTCAACTACTATTTATAAAAGAAAAACCATGACAACATCCTTTACAATTTTCAAAAAGCTCATTACATCTTTATTACTGTTACTGTCTGCATCATCGTGTGCTATGATATGAACCTTCCTGGCGGCTTAAAGCTGTGTGCCAGGCCGGGACATAGACGTGGGGCCTTTGCCTTTCACAGACAAAGTGCTTTATGTTTATGTGCTTTCAATGTTGCCAAATAAGTTTTGATATGAAAAAGCAGTCACTTCATTGAGTAATTTCCCCCAGCTGTGGTTCCTTGAAAGTATATATAATTCTTGGTTAGTTTTTTATTCATTCTAAAATGTTTCATGCTCTACTAACAACCATAGACCTACGACATGCATTTGCGTGTCAGTTACATTATCTATCCTATGAACTTGGGCATAATTTTATTAACACTGTAGTCTCTCTCTTGTATACAAAATGTAAACTTTTTGTAATAAAATTTCCACCATTTGCATGTTTTGATATTAATTCATTTCACGCTGTAGCAGTTTTGGTGTAATAACCATTACCAATTGCATGGGTAAAAGACCACAAAATTTCTGACACATCTAACTGGGAAGTTATTTAGACATCTCAAACATTTTGTCGTCTTGCACCTTTGCACTTGATTATGACTATCTGGAGGTGAAATCGCGATAGTGTGAAATAAATTAATATTAAAACATATAGTCAAATGACAGACATTTTGTTAGGAAAAACACATTAAAATATATACCTAAAAACAAAGATGATGTGACTTACCAAATGAAAGTGCTGGCAGGTCGACAGACACACAAACGAACACAATCATACACACAAAATTCAAGCTTTCGCAACAAACTGTTGCCTCATCAGGAAAGAGGGAAGGAGAGGGAAAGACGAAAGGATGTGGGTTTTAAGGGAGAGGGTAAGGAGTCATTCCAGTCCCGGGAGCGGAAAGACTTACCTTAGGGGGAAAAAAGGACGGGTATACACTCGCACACACACACATATCCTGGGATATGTGTGTGTGTGCGAGTGTATACCCGTCCTTTTTTCCCCCTAAGGTAAGTCTTTCCGCTCCCGGGACTGGAATGACTCCTTACCCTCTCCCTTAAAACCCACATCCTTTCGTCTTTCCCTCTCCTTCCCTCTTTCCTGATGAGGCAACAGTTTGTTGCGAAAGCTTGAATTTTGTGTGTATGATTGTGTTCGTTTGTGTGTCTGTCGACCTGCCAGCACTTTCATTTGGTAAGTCACATCATCTTTGTTTTTAGGTATATTTTTCCTTCGTGGAATGTTTCCTTCTATTATAACCAATACATTAAAATATATAGTATTTTGGAGTGTCTGTGCACACACCACTTATTTTCGACACTAGTCTCTGTTTGGAGTCAACGTTTTTGTAAGTGAACTAATCACAATTTTTTTTTATTAATATGTGCAGAAATATTCTGCTGTATCTACAACCAATTTATAATCTATTTTAAATCAAATGTGCCCCTTTCTACACTATGCAACATTCATCAGTTAATGTTATACCCACTTTTATACCAATCTTAAAATTAGTTCTCTCTTCATATCTGAACGACATTTTTGACCTCCTCATAACTGTTATTCTATCTTCCAAGGTTATCCTAATCCAAATCTTCCAATTATGCAGAGCAGTTTTTTTCCTGCATTTGTTCTGAGCTCAAAATCCACTTCTATATACTGTCACCATTTCTTTGGCAGTACCTCCAACACTTACACGAGACACCAGTAACATTCTCACTTTGATTTCTGCAAAATACTTTATCACAAAGTTGCCCTTTCATCATTAACTTTGGAAATTCGGACATAAACTATTAGTCATTCCCCATGACCATCAAACAATTATTGAGTAGTTCTCGGTTGAGCAAATTTTGAATATTAATTTACCATCCCTTACATCTCTCTATATATTTACCTCCCTCTACATACATACTCCGAAAGCCACCATACGGTGCATGGCAGAGGGTGCCCTGTACCTCTACTAGTCGTTTCCACTCCTGTTCCACTCGCAAACAGAGCAAGAGAAAAAAAAAGACTGTCTCTATGCCTCCGTACGAACCCTAGTATCTCATTTCATCATCATGGTCCGTACACAAAATGTATGTTGGCGGCAGTAGAATTGTTCTGCAGTTAACTTCAAATGTCAGTTCTCTACATTTTCTCTGTAGTGTTGCTTGAAAGGAATGTCACCTTCCCTCCAGGGAATCCCATTTCATTTCCCAAAGCATCTCCATCGTACTTGTATGTTGTGTGAATGTACTGGTAACAAACGTAATAACCTGCCTCTGAATTGCTTTGTTATCTTCCACTATCTGACCTTGTGCAGTTTCCAAACGCTTGAGGGGTACTGAAGAATGGGTTCCACTAGTGTCGTATATGCGGTCTCCTTTAAAGATCCCAATAAATCAAAGCTGACCATTCACCTTCCATACCACAAACCTCTCAGACCCTCTTTCCATTTTGTATCACTTTGCTACGTTACGTCTAGATATTTAACCAATGTGACTATGTCGAGCACCACACAACTAATGCCGTATTCTCACATTATAGGTTTTTCTACATTTAGAGCATTGCCATTCATCAGACCAACTTGAAATTTTTTCTAAGTTGTTTTGGATGCTTCTACAATCACTCAACTTTGACACCTTCCCGTACACCATAGCATCATCAGCAAAGGACCACAGATCGGTGCCCACCCTATCATTTGTGTCTATAGAAAATAACAGCGGCATTATCACTTTCCCGTGGCACTCCTGTCGATATCCTCCTCTCTGGTGAATGTTCACCGTCGAGAACAGCGTACTGGGTTCTGTTACTAAAGAAGTCTGAGCATCCGGATATCTGAGAACCTGTTCCGTATGTCGTACCACCCTGCCAGAGGAACTTTGTGACCAAAGCTCTATATCTTGCTGTAGCACCAGTCACTCCATTCCTACTCAGTGAGGGGATAACCTTGAAGTGCATTTCCTTTTAGTATAATACATTACTGTATGCCATTCACAAATGGAGGGGGGTGATAATACTTCTAGTAACACAAGGTAGCTTGCAAAGTATCAGTGAATATGTAGACAGTCACCGTTTGTTGTATTTTCCGTGCTATTCAAAAAAATAAAGCATCTTAGGCACTGCCATCTTTCCAAATTCCAGTCATCATAAAACTTTTATTGGCAAAAATTTTAATACTGGAGTGATAGATTTTACGAGGGTTGCCCAGTAAATAATGCCCCATATTTTTTTTCTCCAGAAGTATTTATTCCACAACAATCAAATTTACATATGTGAAAGACTGATGATGTTTTGTCTACTTGCTTTATTTTTCCACATAATCTCCTTCAAGTTCGACGGCCTTTTTCCAGCGAGACACAAGAGCGTGTATTCCCCGCCGGTAAAAATCTGTACTCTGCCTACGGAGCCAGGTTGTCACTTCGTGAATCACTTCTTCGTCATCGGCAAAACGTCTTCCACGAATGAAATTCTTCATTGGCCCAAACAAGTGAAAGTCTGAAGGAGCCAAATCGGGGCTGTAGGGTGGATGGGGTAACACTATCCAACCCAGTTTCGCGATGTGTTCACAAGTCCTCAAACTTGTGTGAGGACGAGCGTTATCATGCACACACTTTTGAGTATCCAAGCTGATTGATAATCACATCCACACTTCCTTTGCTTACTGACAACTCCAGTGCCAATTGTCGAGTCGTAATGCGTCGATCCCGTCGAATGAGAACATCAGCCCGCTGCAACATGTCAGGCGTGACAGCCGTGGGAGGCCTTCCCGACCGCGGCAAATCTCGGAGCTCCGCAGCACCGCCCTCTGATGCTTTCACCCTCTGTGCCCAGCGACCAACAGTACTCCTATCGACTGCAGATGTTCCGTAGACTTTGCACAAGCGTTTATGAATATTGCCCACGGTTTCTTCCTCTGCTACGAGAAATTCAATCACTGCACGTTGTTTATGACGGATGTCACCTGCAGACGCCATTTTAGAACATTCCTACACCACCGCTCTCTGTCGGAGGAAATTGAAACTTTGCGTACACACGCGGGAAACTTCAATTAACTCGCACCTAAAGTGTCACATTTCTAATATTTTTTATTTCGGAGAAAAAAAATATGGGGCATTATTTACTGGGCAACCCTCGTACTTTCTTCTTAGCATACTAAAACAAGAACAGCTGAAGTTGTTAAAATAACAAATGGAAATGCAGCCGAGTGGCGTGTCTGACAAGTTCCGATATTTTGACCCTGTCATTTTCGAGCCACAAATGCAGCAAAGAAACATTGTGCGAGGGAATTCAAAACCTCAGTTTGCAGAGCATATCTGGAAAGATAACACACATCCAAAACACTAGCACCACCACACACCAAAAGATAATCTGTGTCAGAAATGACTGATAACGAATATTAACGACAGACAGGTGAGGTACCTCTGTTTTTCGCAAAGTTGGGAGCACAGAATGTATACAAAAACTTCCATCTCTGCCAGTTCTCTTGCTAATTTAATTTCCAACTGCTTCCTTAATAACATTATTCCAACAGCTGGAAATGCATGCCAGTCTCTCTGTGGTGTTGCATTCGATACGGTGACTGGTGCCATGACAATGTTTTGCAGTACCAACTTTGCTCAGCTTCAATGTGTGTGTCAGTCACTTATGCACAGAACACCGGTCCTCTGTGGTCCTAACGGACTTGTCACAATTGCAAGGAATACAACTGACAACTGCCTTCTGCAAACCGTGATCATCCTTTCTGGCATGACAGAGCTAATGATGCCTTACCTGTTGGTAATTAATATTCACCATTAATAATTTCTGACATCAGTTATCTTTGGTTGTGTGGTGGTGCTAGTGTTTACAGTGTATATGAATTGTGTGTCCAGATATGTTCTCCAAACAGAGGTTTCAAAATCCCTTGCACACCATTTCTGTGCAGCGTTTGTGTGTAGAAGACGAGGTCTGCACCTGTCAAAATATCGGCAGTTGCCAACTGCATTCCCATAAATACCTTATATGCCAGGAAAAGCTCGTGTTTCAGCTGAGGAACTGTTTTGCGACTCGGAAAATTTTTCCCGCAATTCGAGTTGCCTTACAGGGGATATTTTTGTTAACTATTGGAAAGATGACTTAACTGTTTTGCAACAGATCGGAAGGTAAGTAGGAAGGAAACGAGTTAAAGCTCCGAGTGTCTGTCAATGCGTAAGTAAGGGGGGGGGGAACATCCATTACTGTCCAATTACGTGATACTGTGATATATCTAGAAGTGTGTGGAGCCACTACAAGTGGAATAACCACATAAAACTAATTGAAGGACACGTTCATTGGAGAATGTAACGCATCTGAGAGGGTCCTCTTCTGACTCCCTTAAGAATATTGTTCCTCAAGTCTGACAGAGAAGCAGTGTTTCATCACAGGTCTGTTTAGTGAGGAAGACTGCTTCACAAAGAGCTGTAATATCAAAACTACAAGAAGAGGTGAGCAACATTTGCTTTGCAAAATAAGAGAGACTGGAACTTGTCTAGAAGCTTAATGACAGTTGCTCCTCCCACGTGCCATTTGCAAATGGAATACAGAATGATAGCGGTACCACAAGTTCTCTCCACCGAGCACCACGTATACGTAAATGTGTAAAGATAAAAGTCACCGTACAGAAGGAATGTCGAGTCACAGACAGCACAATAGAGAGACTGCTACACATCTGAGCTTTCTGCCAGAACGCCTTGTTCTAAAACAGAAAACACACAGGACCTCTGGTTACAGAGGCCGGACTGTGCACAACAACTGCGCCTGATGGGAGACTTAATCTGTGAACAGGTGGGTTAATGAATATGCTAGGGTGGCCAGAGACAGTGTTCATGTGTGTGCGTTTTCTACTTTAGAAGAAGGCCTTTGGCAGAAGTTCACGTGTATAGCAGTCTGTGTGGTGCCTGCCTGCAACTCAACGACCCTTTTGTAATGGCGAGTAGCAATTTATCCCTCTTGTCTTTATTCCATCCTGATTTTTCTGTTTGCTTGCATAAAAGTAAAATTATACAAGTTACAGATTTAATTTTGGAAGTTGGTGATGCAATGTCGTGAAGTTAAGAGCAAGCAGATAATCCTGTTGTCATCGTATATGTTGTGACTAGTCACAGTATCAGTTATATTCGTCACTAGTATTACTAGTAGATAAAATAATTCATCGTATCCCCAAACTGCGATACAATGGAATCTCAGATGTAATGGATACAGAGCATACCACACCAACTTGTGGTGGCAAAGTGTATGGAGGAGAAAAAAAGAAAAGACCACAAAGATTCTGCTACAAAATCTTGAATAACATGTAGAGATGGACCTATAATGTGCAGCAAAGAAAATTCAAATCTCTTGTCAATATAATGATCATTAGAGGTGACGCATTTTACTCAGTTTGGATGAGCCTTGTAGAGGATGGGGGGGGATTCTGTGGTAGCCTAGTTTGAGGGACTACCTTGGTACTCATCTGAACAGTTTATACAGGGTATTAGAAGTATTCCACATTTTTAGATGTGGTAGCATGGACCAAATCCACGAAAAAAATCTGCAGTGAAGTGCATACCTTAAGATGTCTCGTCTGCTGCATGCTCTTTGCTATTAAGAAGAGCTACGGAATGGTGTAAACAAATGAGAACTCGTCCTATTACTGTGAAACAGCAGAGATTATAATGTTACCTGCTTGCTGTTACATATGACCTGCATTTGTGAACCATTGCTATAATAAGACACTAAATTGGTGTCCAACATCTGACCTTCTCCCAAAGACCTTCTGAAGTAGAAAACACACACACACACACACACACACACACACACACACACACACACACGACCACCGTCTCTGGCCACCCTAGCATATTTGATGTTCTGATGATGTTTGGTTTGTGGGGCGCTCAACTGCGTGGTTATCAGCGCACGTACAATTACCCAGTCTTTGCTCAGTCCAATTTCGCCACTTTCCTGGATGATGATGAAATGATGAGGACAACACAAACACCCAGTCATCTCGAGGCAGGTGAAAATCCCTGACCCCGCCGGGAATCGAACCCGGGACCCCGTGCTCGGGAAGCGAGAACGCTACCGCGAGACCACGAGCGGCGGACTTGATGTTGTTCTGTCCATCTGAGGCAGTCACGCACTCAGTGAAAAACTAGTTTGGTCACAACTGTGCTGGCAGATACTAATGACACGTTCCTGTAATGTGTGTACATCATTAACATGGCTCGGGTACTGTGAGATGTTCTCGGGCATTTCTGAAATAATGGACTGGTGCTTCATCATGCACAAATTACATCTCCAGTTGTCTGAATGAAATTTCGTATACTGGGACAAGCAAGCTGTTTGATAGGAACTGACAATACTGGATACGGGACCCATCAGCATGTACAGTAGAATGTAAGCTCCTAATAGCTTATCGTCAATAATTCCTACCTGTACATCAACTGACAATTGGCACAGACACCTTGCTACTTCAACTGCAGGATGATTTGCATCAGCCCACACTCCGCGTTTCTGAAAATTGACAATCCTATCTAGTGTAAAACAAGCTTTGTCGGTGAAAAGTGTCTTGTCGTGGAAAGTTTATCTTCACCACATCTTTGCAACAGCGATTGACAGAACTGCATTCTAGCAACCTTGTGGGCAAAAGGCACACAATATGGCTACATTAATTGTTCACACAGGGTCACGTAGACTACAGGATGAAAAATCTAGATAGATGCTGAAATTCTATGTACCGTACTCTACTAGTTCCAGGGTCTAGAATAACACACCTTCATTATGCTGGTAAGAACAAACATAACATAGAAGTTACAGTGTAAAAGCATTTCACAAACTGGTTCCATAAGGACTAAGGTATGTGGTGCACTTACCCAGAACTGAGTATGATTTACAGGTGTTCATGCATGCTGTATCCGTGGACAATAATAGAGGAATATATACTTGTGTGTGTACTGTATTCTGTATGTCATTCACAGTAGCAAACAGATGGCAATAGAAGGGACGTGTTTTATGGTAACAAAGATGACAGAGTTCTCAGAGCTCTTACAGGTATACATTGTAGAACCCACATTTAAAACTGTCAAGTAGACTTGTTTCCAGTGGTGGAGCGTGTGCCGTTACAGTGGCAGTTGTCGGACACACAGCTGAAGTTTCTGCTGCCGACAATCAGGTATTGAGTTGCCAGAACAGCCTCTGACTCTTCATGCTGTTGGACAGTTGTAATATTTCAGTGACATTTCTTCCACTATTTAGACACTGCCAATAAAAACTTAACCTCATACACATCCGCAGCACGCGCCCCGTCCTCAAAGGAGTTCGCAATGTGCCGCACTTTGCAGAAGTCTGCCAGCAACTGACACTGCAGGTACTTTCCCATTTGGTTGCTGACTGCAGTTTATCTCCTGCCCACCTTTCATTCATTTATTAGTTGTCCGGGCTTGACATATCAATTTTCAGGTGTAGCCACTCATTGTAAACATTTACGACCAAAGAAATTCCACTGCAAATGTGGCCAGAATGTCAGATTTATCCGATTGGTGAGAGATACTGTAGCTCAGTGACAGTGCACGAGGCAGATGTCTGGAGTTCGATCCCCAGTGTGTCTGAGACTCCTTTTTCAAACTCTTATTGCTTTCTCACTTCTGCCAGTGGCCTGATCTAAAGCTGTTATGTGATTCAGAGTCTACTGTAACAAGCTAGCACATGTCTAGCAGACACCACCAGACTTCCATACTGTGAATGAATTTTAGTACAAGTGGGAAGACTACTCGTTCTAAGTGAAATACTTATAAAATTGCATATTGTAGGAACAAACAATGGAAAATTCTGGATTGGTAGTCTTGTTGTGCCTGCCTGCAAATCAACCTATCATTTTCATTATATTGTTGGAACTTAAGACACACACGAGTTCGGCAGTGAAATTAGGATAGCACCCGTGCACAATCAATCAATTGGTATGCTTTCACAGTCAGTCATAACATACAGTTATATCCAATTGCAAGGCAAGCCTCCCCCTCTCACCTCTGACTGGAACAACTTCACCATACCTTACAGTAGGACTTAATTACTTATTGTGCCTGGAAATGAGTACATTCCATCCACAACAATCCTTCCCAGCCCTACTGCATCCATATGGCAGTCTTGTCACAGGCTTCATCTGAAAGTAAGTCATGTCATACACCTGTCTGACTACATAAATCTTCTGCAAAGTTTTACACGGGTACAACTACCAGTCAGTTGTAAACCCAAAAAAATGGTCACCTGTGAACTGATGCCGAGAGGGAAGTTGACAACCCTGCGGTAGAGCACACTGATCGGGATGATATGCTCAGCTTCAGGGCAATACACTACATTTATTAGGTAATATCTAATGAGATACTTTTTGTATGTGTGTATATATTAAAAGTAATTTCCAATGTAATTATTAAAGCCTCAAGAAATACTTGGATTATTTGAGCTACAGTGTATTTCATCAATCATTATTACAGTTTATCCTTCAAATGACTCAAAAATTTGACCAGTCACATTACAATATCATTTTCTTATTGCATATTAAAAGTCTAAGAAAATCTATATTCAGGTGAAATTGATAATTACCAACATATGTTCACTTGCAAACAAGAGACTTAACATTTTAAAATAAAAATATCAGACAATTTATTCTATGCAAAATAAAACTCAAAACAATTACAGCTGAGGCTTTACAATGATTCAGAGGCAAATAAGCTGCCACTGGCTGAGAAACAATTTTCTTATTTAAAAAAGAAAGTATTGCACCACCAAGTGATAAAACATAGCACACTTACACATCAGTAAATATTGTATAGGCTTTCTAAAAATATATCTACAGTACATATTTCACATTATCCATAGGTAGTGTTAAGTGCAGACAAAAAAGAATATTATTAAGATACAGAGGAAAAATTCACTCCACATTATTTATCCTCAGTCTGGGAAAGAAACCAAAGACAGTTGTACTGATATGCCAAATAAAAACAATTAATAAGTACTCTACAAAAACTAAGGAATAAACTGATTCCACGCTGGCAACTCATACGAAAAGAATCGACGAATCACACCGTAACTGTTGAATAATTCTCTTTTGTTCATTTTAGAAATGAACAAATGTGCATTAGACTCCAGGTGCATCAAATACATGATACAGTGAAAAATCTCATTCTGACAATGTTATTATGGCCTCTGGGTTCTCTCCCGATACAGGAGTCCTTTTTTCAGCATGTCTACTTATTTAACTTCAAGCTCTTCCTTGCAGGTTTCGAAGCTTTTGGACTAGCACTGTCGTGCTTCTTCAAGGCGGTGCTATGGGACAGTGGTGAACGCTTCGGGCTGCTTGCAGCAGTCCAGTTTTGGCTCTTCCTGCCTATTGGAGTTTTCGAAGGTGTCTTTAGTCCTGTGCGTTTCTTGTCTTCCGAACCAAGTTGCTGCATTAATTTTGGTGAACGTTTTGGGCCACTTGTGGCAGTCCAGTTTTGGCTCTTCCTGCCTATTGGAGTTTTCAGTGGAGTCTTCAGTCCTGTACGTTTCTTGTCTTCTGAACCAAGTTTCTGCATTAAATTTGGTGAACAGTTTGGGCTGCTTGAGGCAGTCCAGTTTTGGCTCTTCCTGCCTATTGGAGTTTTCAGTGGAGTCTTCAGTCCTGTATGTTTCTTGTCTTCCAAATTAGGTTTTGACAATGGTAAAGACTTCCGCCCAATTGGTGTTTTTAAGGGACTCCTGTCACCAGAGTTAAGTTTTTGTACTGGGCAGTGCACATTTGATGTTGCTTTTGGAGAAATTTTCTTCCCATTACTTTTGAGTAAAACAGTTTTCTCAGGCCCCGATGCAACACTGCCCCGAACGTCCAACTTAGGTGTTTTTCTTTTCTCGATAGTGTGTGGATTATTTTTCATCTGCTTTGGGGTTTTGACTGCTTTAGGGGACACTTTTCTAACAGCACTATCTGGAACGGGAGTGGGCGTAACACCGTCCAAAATTTCTGGCGTCTCTGTGCTCTGTCTGCGTACCTTTGGTATTTCAGTATTTTCTGAGGATCCATCGATCTTATTCTCGGTGGAGAGTCTACTGTTTCTAATCTTTTTATTTGTGGAAGATTCGACCGACTTGGGCAATCTCGGAGACGCGGCGTCAACTGCTTTCGGTGTGCCCAACTGTTTGGGTGATTCCTCCGATTGCACAGGTGACTGGCTCTCTCGGTTCTCCTTGCTGGCCAATTTATTCTGCTTAGACTTCCCCGGAGTAATAGTTACGTGAAACCCAGAGCTGATGTGCTTCGGAATAACACTGACTCTACCACTCTTTCTAGTTTTGTGGTTAGATCTGGAACTTGCCTCTCCATTCTGTTTTTCTGGAGAATGGAGAGCTTCCTGAGTTGGTGACGTCGGTGGCTCACTCTTATCGTGCTTGCCCCGCTTTACTTTGGGAGACTGCTCCAATGCCGGACTACTGCTCCGCCTCTTCAAGGTTTTCCTGATAACAAAAGAAGGCACGTTGAATTCAATTTCGTCATCACTCTCATCCACTAGCAGCACTGGCTGGCTGTTCCTAGAGTCCTCCTCCACCTTCACACTTTCTTCGGATGCCTGTTTCTCTTGCTTTGTATTTTTTGCACCACCAATTTTTTTTCCTCCTGTAGACAGCTCTACTTGATCTTTTACCTGAAATCAGAAATGATAAACATTTGATGGAAAAAAAGACAGTAATGAAAAACTATGGAAGTAATTAACAACATATCCATAAAACGACTTCTTCCGACCGGGTGTAATCGATGGAAGAGCAGATATTTCTATTGGTGACTGATGACAGTTTACTGAACAACATTACATGAGCATTTCCTTTATTTGCAGACTAATGATATTAGTAGCAGCAACAATGGAAGGAAAAGACAGATTGCTACTTATGTAAAGGTGACATGTTAAGCTCCAGAGAGATACAATTAAAACACACTTACACGTAAGCTTTCGGCCACACATTGTAAATGATAAGCAGCTGTTAGCACCTCTATCTTTGGTGCACCAAGTTGAAATGCTAGGGGGGAAAAAAAAATCATCTCTCGTTTCCTTTCATTCCTTGTAATAAAGGACCAACTTTTTAATATCTGCAGTATCGTCCCATTCCTCCCTTTTAATTGGTAAATTATACATTTTGGCAGTAAAATCTTCAAAATGTACTTTTTTTATATAAATGCCCATTTATAAATGTCCTCCCCACGGCTCGCATCACTACCTCTCGGGCCAGAATGCCACAATTGCGCCTGTCTGCAACTTAATGTGTCATCTTTACACTAAGTACTAACCTGCCTTTTCCTTACATTGTTGAGATTCCAACCTGAAGTTTCCGTTGTTTGCTATTAGACGTGGTACATTTTTAAATTAGTTAATACCTGCAAGTTCATGTGCCAAGAGCAAGCCACTGATGCTTATTTTCTCTGGTGCAGCACCCAAACGAATGTAAACAATGCTTGAGAAAGCATTCTTTAAGGCACTGTGCTGCTGGCTTGGAGGAGACCCACACATTTCCAACTACTATGTATGCCACAGCTGTGCACAGAGAAGTTACAACAGTGCCACAAATATGCCACTCGGATCTTGTTTTCCAGGGTAAAACATTCCATATCAGGGACAAATCAGACTTGGCAGCATTGCATACACCACAAAGGGTGATTTTCAGACATTGGACACACAGGAAATGTGACAAATGGGAATACACACATAAAAAAAAAAAGGTTGACAGAGAAGGCAAAATGGCACAGAACGAATGGCTGAGGAGAAATGCAAAGCTGTAAAATACACACGACTATGGGAAAAAATGCCGCCTATAAAAAAAAATTACAGAAAGCTTTGTATAAAAGAGAAACAGTTATGTGAATGTCAAGACCCAAATGGCAAGCCAGTACCAATCTCAGAAGGGAAGGCTGAAAGGAATATATAGAGGGGCTATACTAAGGAAAGAAACTTGCTGTCGGTATTATGGGAAAAGAAGAGGAAATGGGGATGTGACACTACAAGATGCGAGTACACAGGAGGCACCCGGAGCAGATGGCATTCCTACACAATTTGACAGGTCCCCTGGAGAGCCAGTCGTAACAAAATTACTCCACCCGATATGCGAGACAGGAGAAATACCCTCAGACCTCGAGAAGACTGACGTAATTCAAATTCCACAGAAGCAGGTGCTGTCGTGAGAATATCACCAAACCTTCAGTTTTAAAATTCACGGTTGCAAAATAATGACAAATTTTTCACATAATGAATGACTGGTAGAAGCCAACCTGGGGGATGTTCAATTTTGACTGGAATGAAATTTCTGAAACTGTGGTCATCAGAACTAAAATACAAGATGTGAAAGTTATCTTCAACCTGTGCACAAATGAGACTGTAATGACAAATGAGAAGAAATGGAGAGGTAGTTAACTGAAGGGAATGAGACTGTATCACAGCCTACCCTCTATGTCATCCAATCTGTACCTGTGCAAGCACTAAAGGAAACTGAGGAGAAATCTGTAAAGGCCACCACAGTTCAAGGAGGTGTAATAAGAACGTGAAGGTTTGCGGACGACATTCGGCCAGAGGCAGCAAAAAGGGTGGATCAGAGACGAACACAAACAAAAGTGAAACGTGGGTAGTGGAACGAAGCCTATTTTAATCGGGATTTAGAGTAGGAAATGAGACACCAAAAAAGCCGTGGCGTTCTGGTGGCGCGCCAGCGTATTTGCGAGTACCTCGCCTTCGGGCTCTCATCTTTGCTCGTGGCGTGTACCGAGTCTCGGCTGCCTTATCTCTGCCGGAGGAGTTAACTGGAGGCTCTCGCCGGGACGTGACAGTCGGCGTTCGATATTACCCGAGGCCAGAGTGTGCTCACAGTGGAGCGGGAACTGACCACGTGTACAGGACAGCTCGGTGGCGAGCACTTCCCGCCGCCTGTGAGGAGGCTCGTTGCTGCCAGTTCCGGACACGGCTGTCTACGGTCATCTGTTGCCTTACTGCCGTCTGCTGTACCCGACGTGAGTCGTATTGGACGCCCGGCGAAAAGTTAAGTGAGATTGTACTTACGGCATGTGCGTGAAGGGTAGTTCGAGTAACTAGTAAAGAGGTACCGGTCCAAATGGAGAGAAAAGTAACTTAGGGCACAACTCTGGCAAAGCAAAGGATCGGTCGAGAGGAGATAAACTGTGCCATCGAGGAAATTTCAGTTTGGTAATGGAGGAAATGTGGGGGAGTAAACACAACACTGCACAGGGATATCGAGGCTCGAATTCAGTAAGTTGTCTCCGAGAAAAGACCAGTAATAACAACAGTAATAACAATGGCCACGATTGCACAACAGCACATCAGACCGAGTGCTGTACCTGGAGCATATAATCCACACTGTACCTCAAGAGTATGATCCACTCCAGCATCCCTCAGGCGATTCAGAGTCCTTGCCAGCTGCCTGCGCCTCTTCCCCTGCTGTGCCAGTTCCTTCGCAGGATTCAGAATCGCATTTTTTCGTTTTATTTCCATTCGTCGGTTTCTTGCGAGTGGACAATTTTGAGGCCCACAAGACTGTTGGTTCCAAAATGCTGCAGGATACTGCTTGTCCATGTAACTTGCTGTAAAGTAACATATTTCAGTTATCAGAACATTTTCTTTAATTTTTAAGATGATGTGGAAAACAGTAAGGATTAGACAAGTAGGATTAAAGTTAACTAGACTCGAGTGCCGAGCAGAAATGCAAAGTCAGATGTCTCGTACAGTCCTCTAGTAAGAAATACTGGGTACAAAAGTAAGTTAATTGCTCAAAATGATTTGCTCACGATTTCAAGATGCAAGGGCTCAAATACTCCATCTCCTTTCCTTCCACTTTGTTTAGGCTTTGAGTTTGCTGCAAAAAATGACATCACTGCATGCCAAATGGGGGTATTAATATTTACTAAGCATTCTGACTACCTACACATAACCTTTGACACTTCTGTTCGCATCAGACACTACGAAAATTCGAGTCTGTGCGCGCGCACCATAAGATTCTTGTCTGACTGAGCAAGATCACTTACAAACCTTGTGTTTCAAATTTACACCCTACACTGTATGTGATATCTTTACAATACTGACAGATTCAACCAAATGCACAAATCTGAACAGAAAAGGAATAATATGGATTTGCTTGGATATAAATTTTAGTAGCTTCCAAGGAAAAGGTTTTTCGATACTTTGTCCTGCACACAAAATAGCACTTTTCTGGTAAACCAATCCGTGTTCTGTTACTTCAGCTAACTATTGACATTCACACATTTCAAACTCAGTCAAGCTTGTAGTAACACTGTATTTTCTCTTACTATTTCTAGTGTTAACTTTGATATGCTCATAAGTTATCTCTTGGGCATCAGTGATAAACATTCATCAAGTTTGGCTTTAAGGGTCATAACACACAAAAATACACCATTTATACCTTCTTGCTATAAAACTATAACATCCCTTAATCCCAAAATGACCTCTGGATATATTCTATGGCAACAGAAAAGCTAAATACGGATCACATATTGCACAAAAGTTGACAGACTATAACAATCGTAAATGGGAAATGCCTTTACGGGACTGACGGATCAGTACACAGAACAGCCTGCAGGATAAGACCCTGACAGTTGACAGACGCTGGCAGTCCACAACGGTACGGAGTTCGAGGAGGTATCCGACCCCAGGGAGGAAACAGTGCCTCCAGCATTCCTTTTTACTCTGCTTAACAAGGTAACAAGTCATACCGAGGACAAGATTAAAATCGATACGATCGGTCTGTGAACGGTGTCAAATCGTTGCAGTGCCTGTCAGCAGCCCCAGATAGTGACTGCTATGTCCTCTGTCCACCACAAGGGGCACCTGCAGATGGGGGATAAGCAGAGGCACGAGGAATAGTGTCGGAGGCTTTTGCGTGACCACATTAGTGCAATCTGAGAGAGAGGTGTTGAAGTGCACAGCAGACATGTCCAAAGGCCAACTGGTTCTGCAGAATGTCAGACACGGGGGCCCGTCTGCCTCGCAGGCAGGGAAACGGTAGTCACCAGAAAGTGGTCACTGTCACAAAGTTGATCACAGGACGAATGATGTAGTGAAGCCACGAGAGCACGGGAAGAGAGAGAGAGATCGATAGCAGAAAAGGTGCCACGAGTGGCACTGAAGTTGGTAGGGGAACTGTTATTGAGGGAGACACAAATCAAAGTCTGTAGTAAGTTGGTCTATTAGGAGACCCCTACCCATCGAAGTGGCACTCCCTTACACAGTGTGGTGTGCATTAAAGTTTTCGAGGAGGAGGTTGGTTGGTTGGTTTGGGGGGGATTAAAGGGACCAGACTGCGACGGTCATCGGTCCCTTTTTCCAAAAAAAAAAGTAAAACCACCCAAAGAGAATAAAAAAAAAACGAACAACAGGAAAGACGTCAGACGACACAGGACAAGAAATACTCCTACAGAGATCAGACGAAACAAATTAAAATCACACAGAGTGTGACAGTGGTTGGCCGACCATAGAGATAAAAAGGAAAAGCCAACCACCGAGAACACATTAAAAAAACAGCGTAAAATCGTAGGCCAATGGCCAGAATCAACACAAAAGAACAGAACAAACACTCAGAATAAATAATAAAAACCCCCTGCCCGAATAAAACGGAAAACTAAGTCAGCCATACCAGGGTCATCACATAAGAGGGCAGGGAGCGTATCAGGCAGCGCAAATGTCTGCCTGACCACAGCTAAAAGGGGGCAGGCCAACAAAATGTGGGCCACTGTCAAAGCCGCCCCGCAGCGACATACAGGAGGGTCCTCCCGGCGCAGTAAATAACTGTGTGTCAGGTGGGAGTGGCCAATGCGGAGCCGACAAAGGACGACAGAGTCCCTGCGGTTGGCTCGCAGCGATGACCGCCACACAGTCGTCGTCTCCTTGATGGCACGGAGTTTATTGGGCATGATCCGATTGCGCCATTCAGCGTCCAAAAGCGTAAAAACTTTTCGGCGGAGGACTGCCCGCAAATCAGTCTCTGGGAGGCCAACGTCCAGAGACTGTTTACTCGTGGCCTCTTTCGCCAGGCGGTCAACATGTTCATTGCCCGGGATACCGACATGACCGGGGGTCCACACAAAGACCACAGAGCGGCCGCAACGCGCAAGAGTATGCAGGGACTCATGGATAGCCATCACCAGACGAGAACGAGGAAAACACTGGTCGAGAGCTCGTAAACCGCTCAGGGAATCGCTACAGATAACGAAGGACTCACCTGAGCAGGAGCGGATATACTCTAGGGCACGAAAGATAGCGACTAGCTCAGCAGTGTAAACGCTGCAGCCAGCCGCCAAGGACCGTTGTTCGGAATGGTCCCCTAGAGTTAGCGCATACCCGACATGACCAGCAACCATCGAACCGTCGGTGTAAACAATTCCAGAGCCCTGATACGTGGCCAGGATGGAATAAAAGCGGCGGCGGAAGGCCTCTGGAGGGACCGAGTCCTTCGAGCCCTGTGCCAAGTCGAGCCGAAGGCAAGGGCGAGGAACACACCACGGGGGTGTACGCAGAGGCGCCCGGAAAGGAGGTGGAACTGGGAAAAACCCAAGCCCGCAGAGAAGCTTCTTGATGCGTACGGCGATCGGACAACCCGACCGGGGCCGACGGTCTGGCAGATGGACGACCGACTGCGGGAACAGGACACGATAATTTGGATGCCCGGGCAAGCTAAAAACATGGGCAGCATAAGCGGCCAGCAAACGTTGGCGTCGGAACCGCAGTGGAGGTCCACCTGCCTCCACTAGGACGCTGTCCACAGGGCTGGTGCGGAAAGCACCAGTGGCAAGGCGTATCCCGCTGTGGAGAATTGGGTCCAGCACCCGCAACGCAGATGGGGATGCTGAGCCATAAGCTAGGCACCCATAGTCCAGGCGAGACTGGATTAACGCCTGGTAAAGCCGCAACAGGGTAGATCGGTCGGCGCCCCAGCGGGTGTGGCTCAAACAACGCAGGGCGTTGAGATGCCGCCAACACGCTTGTTTAAGCTGCCGGATATGAGGCAGCCAAGTCAACCGGGCATCAAAAAGGACACCCAAAAACCTGTGGGTCTCCACCACAGCAAGAAGTTCGTCGGCAAGATAAAGCCGCGGCTCAGGATGGACCGTTCGACGCCGGCAGAAATGCATAACGCGGGTCTTGGCAGCCGAAAACTGAAAACCACGCGCTACAGCCCAAGACTGCACCTTGCGCCCTGTAGCTGACGTTCAGCTGCTGCAATGCTAATAGAACTATAGTAAAGACAGAAGTCGTCAGCATACAGGGAAGCGGAGACAGAATTTCCTACTGCCGCAGCGAGACCGTTTATTGCAATTAAAAACAGGCAGACACTGAGGACAGAGCCCTGGGGTACCCCGTTCTCCTGGACGAGGGAGGAACTATATGAGGCCGCGACTTGCACGCGGAAGGTACGATACGACAGAAAATTTCTGATAAAGATCGGCAGAGGGCCCCGAAGACCCCATCCATGAAGCGTAGAAAGGATGTGATGACGCCATGTCGTATCGTACGCCTTCCGCATGTCGAAAAAGACAGCGACCAGGTGCTGACGGCGGGCAAAGGCTGTACGGATGGCCGACTCAAGGCTCACCAGATTGTCGGTGGCGGAGCGGCCTTTACGGAACCCACCCTGAGACGGAGCCAGAAGGCCCCGAGACTCCAGCACCCAATTTAAGCGCCGTCTCACCATCCGTTCAAGCAACTTGCAAAGAACGTTGGTGAGACTAATGGGACGGTAGCTGTCCACCTCCAGAGGGTTCTTTCCAGGTTTCAAAATGGGGATGACAATACTTTCCCGCCATTGCGACGGAAACTCACCCTCGACCCAGAGACGGTTGTAAAGGTCGAGGAGGCGTCGCTTGCAGTCCACTGAAAGGTGTTTCAGCATCTGACAGTGGATGCGATCTGGCCCGGGAGCGGTATCAGGGCAAGCGGCAAGGGCACTCTGAAATTCCCACTCACTGAATGGAGCGTTGTAGGGTTCAGAAGCGTTGGTGCGAAAAGAAAGGCTCCGACGTTCCATCCGCTCTTTAATGGAGCGGAAGGCCTGGGGGTAATTCGCAGAAGCGGAACTCATAGCAAAATGCTCTGCTAAGCGGTTTGCTATGACGTCGGAGTCAGTACAAACTGCTCCATTCAGTGAGAGCGCAGGGACGCTGGCAGGGGTCCGATAGCCGAAGACCCGTCGAATCTTGGCCCAGACCTGCGATGGAGTGACATGGAGTCCAATGGTGGACACATACCGCTCCCAGCACTCCTTCTTGCCTTGGCGGATAAGGAGGCGGGCCCGCGCACGCAGCCGTTTGAAGGCGATAAGGTGGTCCATGGAGGGATGTCGCTTGTGACGCTGGAGCGCCCGCCGGCGATCTTTAATCGCTTCAGCGATCTCAGGCGACCACCAAGGCACAGCCCTCCGCCGAGGGGACCCAGAAGAACGGGGAATGGCAGACTCGGCAGCAGTGACGATGCCGGCGGTGACCGATGTAACCACCGCATCAATGGCATCAGTTGAGAGAGACTCAATAGCGGCAGTGGAGGAGAACAAGTCCCAGTCAGCCTCATTCATAGCCCATCGGCTAGGGCGCCCAGAAGAGTGACGCTGTGGTAGTGACAGAAAAATCGGAAAGTGGTCACTACCACACAGGTCGTCATGCACACTCCAGTGGACAGATGGTAAGAGGCTAGGGCTACAGATTGAAAGGTCAATGGCGGAGTAGGTGCCATGCGCCACACTGAAGTGTGTGGAGGCACCATCATTCAAAATCGAGAGATCGAGCTGCGACAATAAATGCTCAACGGTGGCGCCTCGACCTGTTGCCACTGACCCACCCCACAGAGGGTTATGGGCGTTAAAGTCGCCCAGTAATAAGAAAGGTGGCGGCAATTGGGCTAGCAGCGCAGCCAGGACATGCTGCGCGACATCACCCTCTGGTGGAAGGTAAAGACTGCAGACGGTGAGAGCCTGCGGCGTCCACACTCTAACAGCGACAGCCTCTAAAGCTGTTTGTAGAGGGACAGACTCGCTGTGAAGAGAGTTAAGGACATAGATGCAGACGCCACCAGACACCCTTTCATAAGCTGCTCGGTTCTTATAATAACCCCGATAGCCACGGAGGGCGGGGGTGCGCATTGCTGGAAACCAAGTTTCCTGCAGAGCAATGCAGAGGAAAGGGTGAAGGCTGATAAGTTGGCGGAGCTCAGCTAGATGGTGGAAGAAACCGCTGCAGTTCCACTGGAGGATGGTTTTGTCCATGGCTGAGAAAGGCGTGCCGGGACTGGGACGGCAGATTACGCCGCTGGGTCACCTGCTGCCTCCGATTGAGCACCCGTGCTAGTGCTATTGCTATTCACGGCGTCTGAGGGACCGGCGAGATCGAGGTCCTCAGCGGACGCCAGAATCTCCACCTCGTCCCCAGACGCAGAGCTAGAAGGTTGCGATGGGGTGGCTACCACCGCGCGTTCCTTGGGCTTAGAGCTGCTCTTCTTTGATTTCTCATGCTGCTCCTTGGGTTTAACTGGCTGGGAGAGCTTCACCGATTCAGTCTCCGGGACTGAGGAGGATTGGGAAGCCCTTCGACCTGCAGATTGTGGGCACTTACGCCACTGTCGATCGTCAGCCTTCCCGCCGGTGGAAACCTGGGAAGGGAGGGACCCAAGGGACCCCTTGCGAGCGTGAGAAGCCGAAGAAGTTGGACACTTCTCCGGCTTAGAAGCGGGGACCGACGTCCCCGATGGGGGGGATGGTGTTGCTCCTGAGGTAGGTGGCACAGGAGCAACCCGGTGGGTAGAGCCCCCCACTGGCAAGGGGGCAGGATTAGTTGTACCACTTGTCGATCCGGCCGGAAGGCGCGAAACTGATGGGGCTAGCACAGGTGTTGTAGCAGCGGCATAGGAAGTTGTCATTCGCACTGGATGTAATCGGTCGTATTTCCGTTTGGCCTCAGTATGGGCGTCCGCAATCTCGACATGTGAGGCTGGAAGTGCAGCGGGAAGACATATGGCCGAACTTCCAGCACTTGAAGCACCGCATCGGGGGAGGGATATAGGGCTTGACGTCACATCGGTAGACCATCACCTTGACCTTTTCCGGTAACGTATCACCCTCGAAGGCCAAGATGAAGGCACCGGTAGCAACCTGATTGTCCCTCGGACCCCGATGAACACGCCGGACGAAATGAACACCTCTACGTTCTAAGTTGGCGCGCAGCTCGTCATCAGACTGCAAAAGGAGGTCCCTATGGAAAATAACACCCTGGACCATATTTAAACTCTTATGTGGAGTAATAGTAACGTTAACATCCCCCAACTTGTCACAAGCAAGTAACCTGCGTGACTGGGCGGAGGATGCCGTTTGTATCAGTACTGAGCCAGAGCGCATTTTAGACAAGCCCTCCACCTCCCCAAACTTGTCCTCTAAATGCTCGACGAAGAACTGAGGCTTTGTGGAGAGAAAAGACTTCCCATCAGCTCTCGTGCAAACTAAGAATCGGGGCGAATAACTGTTACCTCCATCCTGGGACTTACGCTCTTCCCACGGCGTGGCCAGGGAGGGGAACGTTTTCGGATCGTACTTCTGAGCATTAAATTGAGCCCGAGAACGCTTAGATACTGCTGGCGGCTGGCCGCCAGCGAGAGATGATGTACCACGCTTCATTGCGGGTCATCCGCCCTGATGCCACCTACTCCGACCAAGGGCCCTCCCCACGGGCGCCACCCAGCCACAGCAAAGGCCACCTGGCAGGACGGCTGTTGCCGGGAGTCCTGATACCCCAGGAGGATAGGCATCTACTCCTTGGCATACGTGGGGAGTTAACGGCGCAGGCATCAGTAGAGCGATCCCTGTGTTGTCAGGGGGCTACAACCAAGAGGGTACATGGCGGCCCCACCACAACGGACTGGCTACCGTGCTGGATCTTAGGTGCAAAACTGTCCAAGGTCGTCGTCGCAGTTAAAAGAAACACTGCAGAGGGCAGCGTGGTAATCGCACCCAGGGACGTATCCCCGCCCTAAAGATCGAAAACGAGCGGGACACCATTGCAACGACGTGAAAGCCAGCTAAAGGTCTAATTGCACGACGGATACAGTGCACCATGTAAGGCGCCCTTCCCCAATTGGCTCGCTCTTCGGAATAATTTAGAAAGATGGAGGTCAAACCCGAGAGGGGACCATCACATAAGGCCAAAACATGTGAGACTCCTTTTAGTCGCCTCTTACGACAGGCAGGAATACCGCGGGCCTATTCTAACCCCCGAACCTGCAGGGGGGGAGGAGGAGGTGCGGGAGTTGCTGGGTTGAGGTAGGCAGTTCGACATAAGGAAGTGGCCTACCTGGAGGGAGGCAGACACTGCAAATGGTGATTGCTGGGGTCATTCGCACTCACACACCACTATTGCTTTCGGGCTGGTACGACGGGAGATCCAGTCGCCACTGATATCAGTGCAAGCCAGATTGCTATCTAGGGGCCACCACGGTTCTGTCAGAACAGATAATCACGAATTGTTGGAGACAGGTCATCACGGAAGTGCATTTCTTAAAGAGCAAGACAGAATAAGAGGATAGAAGTTGCTGTGTTTGCAGTAGGTGACAGTACAGGAGGGAGGTGGGGGAGGGCGGGAATGGTCGGGTAGAGGATGTGGGAACAGTGCGTTAGCAGAGGTTCATTCTGGCAAACAGATGGTTGATGATCCGCAAATAAAATGCTGTGCAGTGATTGCAGAACAGCTGGTATATGACATTGCTGCTTTCACAGATGTGATGAGATAGGATCAGCCTGTAATGGACTGGTGTAGGCACCCACATGGTATTCTTATTCAGCAAGCTTATTGGTTACACATTCAGCAACACTGATATTTTCACGTTGGTGCGTCGTAACCAGAAAGCCTGTTATATTATTCACACTGTTCGAGAGGAAAAGGCAGTTGTAATTTTTCACGGCTCCAATATAGTACGTCAAGTGTAATTGTATACCGATGCGACAGTCGGCGATTATGTGAGCCACGTATATTGCGCAATACAGCAGCAGTGGACGTAATTTAACATAACCCAGACATTATGTAATAACAAAGCCAAATTCTCAACACAATTATTTAATACAAACCTTTGAGAAGTCTGTTGTATAACAAGTAATTGTTCATGGTCTCAGCGACAACCTTGGCTACTTCAGCGTACTGAAATTCGATGAACGCATATCCTCTACTTCTGCCAGTCTGTTAAGACAAATAGAAGAAATTAATATGACAATAGGAAATCACAAATGGAAGATTATGACAAAAATAGGAGACCATCTCTTAACATTATGAGGTAGCCTGGGCTTAAACACAAAACCTAGGATAACTGATGTTTAGTTTTCTAACTTGCATCCTTGAAGTGTGAGCCTGTTTTCATCCAACACTTAATTTGATCTGTCTTCAGCACTATTTTAAAAGCTAAGGGGGAATTTTTGAAAATAGTACAATATTTTTACATCCTCTGAAGCAGGCAGCATATGGATCTACTCTCTCTGCTTGCCTCCCCCATATCTGCCTCTTCTCATCCATGCAACTGGTGGATCTATCTCATTCTGTGGTCTGACTATACTGCCTCTCCTTACTAACATTTCTCAAAATCTCTCCCTCCTCCCTTAAGAAGAAAGTCATAGCTCAGGAAGATAAAGCTTTCTTTCCACTTTAACATGTACACCGACAGCAGTTTTCTTAATTGTAGTTCCTCGACCCATCATTCTGACACAATTTCAGCACACAGGTGGAACTAATCAAATGAATCAAAATGCAAATCAGCATGGGATAAATATCCATAACAGGAAATGGTGCTGGCCTCTTTTCAGTTGGTTATTGGATACAACTGCACAATGCCTGGATACTCTACTACAAAAATTGAAATACAGTGTGTCACATAAATTTTCAAAGAGGAGATGTGCAGGCGTATGTGAAAAGGAAGGACGTGGTGAATACCGCCAGTACTATAGCAAATTAGCTCTACACTGGTGAAATGAACTATCTGATTGTGAAAATACAGCAGCTCGAAAGAAAGTGTGCTGGAGTAATCTGTATGACATTAACATGTACCTGGTGCAAGAAATGGAATGTGGGACAGTTTGTCAAATGATTTGCTGTTTATCACACCAAATAGTTTGTTTCTTATTTGAGCTCACGTTTAATTCATTTCATTTAGTACAAAAACTTAATTTTTTCCATTAGAAATTATATTTTGCTCACGGTAGTACCTAGTGTTACATACATGGTACATTAAGTCACCCAGCGGCATTCATGTAAGTTATTTGAAGAAGTAATAAATGTAAAACAATTAACAAATAACTTATCTGCTGCGTTCAAATCTAGGTATATGCTGCATAATCCTTGCTGTACGTGAACCATTCTTCCATATATGATGGAATGTGCTCAAAATAAGAGCTGCAAGCATAAGCTCACTGATAACGTTGCCATTCAGCACCCAGAAAGTCAAACAGCATACAATGAAACAATGAGACAAATATCATGTGATCTATCCTAGAATATGGCTCAAGTGTGTGGGACCCATACCAAACAAGACTAACAGGGGATATACAATGTATACAAAGGGCTGCATGAATGGTCACAGGTTTGTTTGATCTGTAGGAGAGTGCCACAGAGATACTGAAGTAACTGAACTGGAAGACTCTTTAAGAGAGATGTAAACCATCCCAAGAAAGCCTACAAACAAAGGTTCAAGAACTGGCTTAAAATGATGACTCTAGGAATATACTACAATCCCCTAATTATCATTCACATAGGGATCATTAGAATAATTACGGCATGCACAGAGGCATTCAAACACTCATTCTTCCACACTCCATACATGAATGCAACAAGAAGAAACCCTAACTTGTAAAATGGGATGTGTCCTCTGCCGAGTATAGTTGTAGAGGATTTGTTTTCGGTTTTCTAGAAGAGCTGATTTCATTTTGAACTAAATATTTCGACAACTGACAGTCGTCTTCATGTGCTCCTAAGATATGAACACACAGACAAGAAGTACTTGGAAGACCTGTATAAGAATAGATCAGTTACACTGAAAGGCACACCACATAAAAAATAAAACATATCTCCCTCATGTCTTATAGCAAATAGCTCTCTGTGCATGTTGTATGTAAGCACATACTTATTGAGAAAACACAAAAAAAACTGTTTACTTACAGATTAACACCTGTGTTTTCTCTATGGGCGTACTTGGAACCACAAAAGACAGTATCTTTTCCATTTGCCCTCTAGCAATGACATCGTGGAAATAATAACCACTTCACAAAGAAGAAATATTAATTTTTGTTGCACGTCATGCCCAGAAGATATCTGCATCAAGGAAAGAAAAAAGATCCTCCTATATAAACTTACCTTTCTACTACGTGCTAACTTTACTCTGGTAACACGTCCAAACTGACTAAAATATTGGCGCATTTCATCTTCATAAAAGCCATCTGGTATGTGGCTGAGGTACACAACACCCCTCCCAGAGCTTGCATTTCCAGATTCTTTCTGTGTGTTTGTTTTGTCGGTCTGTGATGTAGTCGGCTAAAACATCAATATAAAAGTGAACTAGGGGTTAACAGTTAAGACTAAAAAAATTGTTGCACAAACAGTATTCACGCTTACCTGCAGTCGTATAAAAGCCCCGGCATTTTTCTTCTTTATATTCCTCACAGCTTTCACAACTGGTGACTGTGATTCGGCTTCGGGCAAAACTGCAATGGAGGTGCCAACGTCTACTAACTTAATAGTATTTCCAGGGACAATCATATTGCTACTAACTAACGTTTCTCTCAGGAAACAAAAGCACAAAACTCGCTATACGTTTACCTACGCGACGCTACCAAAGATACGAATACTTAGATTTCAAATTACGGCCAAAGATTTTTATTAATTGGGGGTCAAATTGAAAGCAAGGACATCAGTACTATGATGACAAGATATCAAAATTATATTGTAGTTGGGTTTGTATATTGCTGTATTTAATTTAAAATCTGTGAAATAAGAATCAAAAGAACATTAAAAACGCGTGGGGACATTTGCAGATTCAGATATTTTTAAATAATCTTGATATCCTGTTTCCTATAAAAGGGGAAGTATGACAAAGCTAATATTCTGTCTAAGTAGATAAGTAATTTTTGTAAGAATAAAGGTAGGGTCTAAAGGCCCGTCCACACGCAACGATCTGTCTGCGCACATCACATTTGCGCAGACAGATCGTTGCGTGTGGACAGATTTGCACCAACCTGAGGTGTGTGCAAACCTGGAAGTTGGAGTTGGAGGTTTGAGCGAAACCTCTCAAATCTGTGGGTTCAAACCACATCTGCGCAGACAAGCTGGAGCGTGTGGACAGGAGATCGCGCAAATCTGGCGCGAAACAGCTGTTTGCACAGTCTAGTCTTTGTATTTGTGCGAACAGGGCATTAAAATGGCTGATACTCATCAGTGTTCTCGAGAGTTTGTAATTGAATTCATTGAAATATGTAGAAACCACCCATGTTTGTGGAAGATTAAAAGTAAAGAATATAGTGACCAGCGACCGAGACAAGAAGACAGCAGCACACAATGCTCTAATTGAAAAAATTGCGTGCAGTTGACTCCTCGGCAAACAGAGAAGCAGTAATAAAAAAAAAAAAATCCTTGCGAACTGTTTACCGAAAACAGTTATCCAAAGTTCAGAAATCTAGAAGATCTGGTGTAGGAGTAGATCAAGTATACCAGCCAATGTTATGGTATTTTGATCTGCTTGGCTTTCTTAGTGATCAAGAAACGCCAAGACCAAGCAGGAGTACAACTGAAGATGAAACAAGCCGTTCATGAGGGGAAATTGCCCTTCTCATACAAGTATTTTTTCTCATAATATGAAGAGTTACAGGCATTAAGAGATAATTATAAGTTTCGACATCCATCCGCAAATAATTTCGCCAGTCGTTAGGTTCGCCCTGCAACTCTCGCAGTAAATTTACGTGAGAAAACTGCTTTCGCTTTAGCAGCCACTGTCTACACCATTTTGACCGCTTTCTCTGTTTCCTGCGGTTGGTCTGAATGTTTTTTGCAACACAAGTTGCGAACACAGACCACAACAGAACTCCCTCCATTTATATATTTCAAAATAACTGGATTAAATTTTTGACGTTTACGGGGAGCGTAGTCGCTTGCCACTGATATTTCTTTTCTACACCGGCAGATGGCGGGCGAGTAGTAGATTGGGGTTTGTGTCGTGTGAACACACCACATTTGCAGCCATCTTTTGCATGTACAGACATCTGCGCCGATGTCTGCGCAGACAGATCGTTACGTGTGGACCGGGCTTAAGACTGAGAAGCGTCTCGCGGGCCCCGAGGAATCATGACGTCACATCATGACATGACGTCGTCTCTCACGCTAGCCAATATCGCTGGTAGTTTTCGAAACGCGGATATTCTTTGAACATGACATGCTAATGCCTTGTGGGTGTGTGTGTAAAATGGCGGGTTTTGTGATTTGTGTGCGTTAAAGCTTTTCAATCACGGAAAAAAATTGACAATACTTGCTGCAAAAGCAGAGGAGAAAGGATAATTTATATTCCAGATAATGGACGGTAAGTAACTTCCGTTAGTAATCTTATAATGCTCAAGAAAAGTGAAGTGTATGGCAAATGTACAGAAATTTCATTCTTTGTGCCTATAGTATTCAGATGCATTATGTTACCCAGTAAAGTTTCTTTCAATGCATCTATGTGGATTATTTGTGGTAACGGCGTATTCTTATAGCAAATGGCTTCGGTATTTATGTTGCAATCATCTTAACTTTTTCGTGATCAAAAATTGTGTAGTAACTATTCTAACGTCAGTAACCTGCACATTTGAAAACTTTTGAATGTTCAAAATTACATCATTCGTCATAGTCGGTATTTTTTATGGTAAAATAGGTATGAATTGCAGTGACTGAATCCAGATTTGTGAGTGATGTAATCTGTTTTTGTAATGGATGTTTCAGTTTCTGAAGTGAAAATCCAAAGAAGAGAAGACAGCGAGAAGTAGCTTTTTGTCTGTTTCATGGTTTATAGGCCTACTGGGGAAACTCGCCATGTAAAAAAAACGAGTAACGCATCAAGCTTGGTACCTCTATGGTGATGTGGAAATCCGAGCGTTGTTAATAAAGAAATTAATTCAGTGTGTGTGTGTTTCTTTTGATTCCTTTATCATGTTGCTTATAGTAGACCAAATTTAATTAAAATACCCAGGTGATAATTTCAACATAAATTGGACTAAGGGCATAGCTGTTTCTAACGGCTTTGCTGCTTCTCAGAGGCAAAGTATGAACATTTACCTTCCTCAGGCATGTGCGTTCACTAGTCATTTATGGCAAAAGAAATCACTGACTGAAAGCATAATTTGCTTGGTAGACATAATTGGAAATGGCCTTTTTAGTTATAATTTTAAATTTTTGGATTACAGTACTCCCTGAGAGATTAACTTCTGCATTTCTTGACCCTGACATGATTAGTAATGGATGTTTCACCACCAGGTCAGGCATACAGCATTAAGTGTCCTGCTCTGCTGTGAGCAGCATGGTAGTCAATGTGTTAAGCAGTGTGAAGTATATGCATCTGTACAGTCGTGGCTAAAAAGAACAGCTAGAATGCTAATTACTGTTTCAGGAATTATCCTTTACACAGTTAAATATGTATCTAAAAATGAATTCATGAATAACTTTGTAGTCATTTACTCGTTTGGTTTTGTAAGACATTTAAATAAAAATACTGCAGACCCAAAAATAGTCTGGAAATGGCAAGGAATATCAGATATAAGTAAATATTTTTCCTCAGTAAGATTAAAGAGATAAATTGCAGATACCTGGCCCCAGCTGAGCAGTCTGCTGTGACCACCAGCACCTTCATGCCAGCCAATGGGTTAATACACAAAATAGGGCAGTGCAAGCCTTGTCCGTAATTCTCATTGGTTGAAGCAACTAAAATCAAGTTTCTGAGGTGTGCTGGAACTGTGTTGTTGGTATATTCCCCAGCATGATTTAAAATTTTTGCATTGAAATGGCACTGACAGTGTGTAATATATTTTGCAATTGAGAATAGATACTAAAAAATTTATGTGGGAATATATTTCAAGAAACCCTTTCATACCGAACCTGACAATTATATTGACACACAAGTAAACCCACCTGAATGGCACACTGGGTTACACAAGCATTAGCTGTAGGTGTAGAATAGGTAATTTACACGGAAAACTTTTCATACAAATTTTATTGTAAAGCACACTAAAGTTAAGGGAAAGGTGCAATGTCTAGATGAGATAAATTTGGACACACAAGAACTGGTTTTGCTCAGATATATGGAAAATTAACTGTAGTATTATATGACATACAACACATCTGAGGTGCAAATTTGTGGAGAGGAGAGATTGCATTGAACCTGCTGTGTATTTATGGTGCACATTTTGTTGCAGTGCTGGGATGATGTCATCCAGATTTCAAAATTAGTGGTCTAGTAATGAAACTCTCATCAGTTTTAATATTTAAAAATAAACATGCCTGAAAAAGGAAGCTGAATTAGGACTTTCAATTAAATTTCAAAAATGTTCTTGTTTTGCACATTCACTGTGGATGACACTTAAAAGCACAGTGTTAGTAGCTCTTATTGACCTTTGTGTCAGCCACAGTGAACATGTTGAAGGTTTTAAAGTAACAAAGTAGTTGTTGACATTCAGGTATTAATGGATGACAGCAGCAAACAGCAATGAAATAATGTGAATTACTTAAACCAGGAATTAAACAAGTCTACATAGCTTTGAACACAGTCAAAAAATGGTTGGTTCAAATGGCTCTGAGCACTATGGGATTTAACTTCTGAGGTCATCAGTTCCCTAGAACTTAGAACTACGTAAACCTAACTAACCTAAGAACATCACACACATCCATGCCCAAGGCGGGATTCGAACCTGCGACAGTAGTGGTCGCGTGGTTCCAGACTGTAGCACCTAGAACCGCTCGGCCACCCCGGCCTGCGAACACAGTCATTTCAAACTTGTTATTCACTGCATATTTGTATGCTATAACTAATACAGCAACCTTTTATTTTCTCATCTTCGATCTGGGACACGTGTCACATCTTTGTTTTCCTAGAGCAACTCTAGGTTTACAAGATCCACATTTCAGAATTCTGGTAATTGCTAGTCCTACCTCATGCTGAAAGTGTGGGTTGATAGCTGTCTCTTCAGATATGATCTCATCAACTGCCATTTCAGAAACTTGAAGCAAAAATGTGATTATTCAATTTTCTGTCAGTGGTTAATATATCACTAATGTATAGCTATATTCATGATGGTATAGAACAGTGCAGGGCCATCTTCTGGAACACCTGCTGGGTAGACTAAACTGTGCATTTCACATCCAGTGCATCAATTTCTTCATAGGTAGTATCACAGTACACTACTATCTCAGACTTGATTGTTGCGATGCTCAACAGCTTTATGCCTTGAAGACACTAAACTAACAGCCTTCTTAAGTTTTACATTTTGCTGTCAGGAACTCTTTTGGAATCTTTCCTTTTATTATTATTTTGTACATGTGTGGCCTTTTTGTTTCCTCTTCCCAGCTTGACAAGCTCATCTGATTTGCTTAATGGGGATATTTATGGTAACAAAAAAAAAAAAAAAAAAATGTGGATACAATGAAACCTGCAAACCAAGATCATCCTCCAAAACTTTACGAGCTTAGGAAATAAGCACAATGATTTGGACATAATAGCATGTTTTAATAAACCAGATAATTCAGTTATTACTGAGCACTGGTATACCAAAAAAGAATCTTATTATGCACCCATTAACAAAGAATTTCTGCTCATCTTTCAGTAGGGATATCAAACCTTATGGTGATGTTGCAAAAAGTGGCAATAATTGGTGCTCAAAGATGTAATTCCTTACGTGTTGAAGGTGTTACTCAACTTTCTGCGATAAGCTATAGATGGGAAAAGAAACACAATTTTTGATATAGAAAGACCTCCATCTGAAAGTACAGATATTTTTTTAGCTAATCTCTATCAATTGCTTGTAGAGAGAGATAGTAAATACTCTGGGAAAACAGCTGGGTAATTATGCTGATAATTGTTCACAGTTTAATAAAACCTTATCTAACACAAATCAGTTTTCAGTCTTAAGGCTGGTGAGTGACACACACAGATCTAACATTGCTGATATGTAATACAGGGTACCCAGGACTTTGTACTGGGATACTTTCTTTTGTTGATTTATGTAAATGACAAAATACTGCTCCCCAAATTCAAGGATAGTTCTGTAGGCCGATGCTACATCCATTGCACGCAAGTGTAAATATCACAAGCAACTACAAAAACTATGAAACTGTATTACAAATGAAATAATTTGGTATTTCTATGAAAATCATCTCATTGTCAGCACAAGATACCAGCAGTAATGGATTTTCACCCCACAAGACAGATTTTGAAATTCAGTTGTGCACTGGAACTGATATTGTCATCAAAGAAAACTACTGCTTGGTTACAGTTAAACTTTCTATATTTAACATGTTATAACGTGAAAACTAATTACCGTGCAAGAACATAACTTGGTAGCATTAATGTCAAGGACATGGGGTAGAGAAATAATGCAGAATCAATTCAATTGAAACACTTAATGTGCTGCTACAGTACACCATACCACTACATACCAGTACCATTACTGGTGATGGTGGCTGTTATGAAAAGCTTGCAATTTCATTCAAATCTGATGTGGCAAGTCAATAGAACTTTTTATCCATGTGAGTAAAATTATTGTGTAAAATCGATAGCGCAGCTTCTTACAGAAGTCTCTTCAGGGCCCTTCGGAGTCTTTCACTTACATGTCAACATAGTTACTCCCTAGTAGTATTTGTTGTTCATAATAGGGGTAATTTTACTCAGTTCAGTTAAATTAACTTGCAAAATACTGGAAGTAAAAACAATGTCCATGTAGACTATACATCCATGCCTACAATTCAGAATGGAATTTCACATTCGGATCGAAAGTCTTCAATAGGTTGCTGCTAACCATCAGGCAGAAAACTGAAAATCCTAAGATATTAAAAAAATACAAAATAAAAAAATTATTTTACTAGCCTCTCCTTGTATAATTATAATTAAACGTAATGTTTCGACTCAAGGATGCATATGCTAGTTAACACTATGGTTCAAATTAACAGGAATTTAATTTTATCATTTTATGCACGGCTGACAGTACTCATTGCTTTGTACGAAGTATGAGAGAAAAACAGAACTTGAATTAAAAAAAAAAAAAAAAAACTTTTCTAGCTGTCACGGTCATTACTTCCTTCCTTTGTGAAGATGAATATCTTTTGTGACTGGAAATGAGGGGAAGATCACTTACACCACCCGTATAGAACACTTGTGTGACACATTCATGAGGATTGCTCCAATGTTTAAGATCCAGGTCAGATTTAAGCAACACACTGAAGCAACTCACAGGTTGGACACTAGATAGGTTACCAGTAGTTTCAAACTATGTGCGAGTATTATGAAGATGCTTGGCAAACTCACGTGAGAATCCCTGGTGGGGAAACAATTTTATTTTTGTGTAACACTATTGAGAAAATTTAGAGGGCATGAGAAAACAGGGCTCGGATAGTAGATAGCCTATCTTCCCTCTCTCTATTTGCGAGTGGAACAGGAAAGGGTATGATTTGTAGTGGTACAAGGTACCCACCACCAGGTACCATTTGGTTGCTTGTGTAGTATGTATACACATCAAAATACGAAAGAAAATTGTGACTGCTTACTACATTAAGAATAATTGTTGAACTTGCATCTATAGCAGTCTTACAATTTGGAGATGTCAGTATTGCTTAGATCTATTAATATTCCCTCAGTGAGCTCTTTTTATCTTAAGATCACATAAACTGGATTTTTGAGAAACTACACACAGGAAGATGGGCTATAGCTGTTTACAGTAAAACAACGATCAAAATTTAAGCATATCGGTAACACACACTGGGCAAGAGCACATATCTGGGCTAGAGCACTATACTGGATTTCGCCCCCATCCCCCTCCCCCCCATTTTCCCTAGAAACCTTGGCTGGAGTTATAAATTTATTTATAGCATAGTCTGAGGTATAGATTAGGGTGAGAAGCGATAATTTCGTTGACAGTTGTGGAAAACAGCGAATGAGAAATAAAGGTTGTGGTAACAGACAGACGTGTGGCTTTGCCTAATATTTGTTTGCGGCATATTTAAATGTATTTTCCCACATTTAACCGCATTTCTCCTAATTAAAAAAAAATAATAAAACTACTAGGTCATCCACAAATACATATATTAGAAAATGAACAAGCATCTGACGTGTTCTGATGCATATTACGTACAGATATCGTACACAAACTGGAAAAATACAATGGGCATTCCACTACGTATCCTTTACCATATTTGATTCGTTTTTTCGCATTTGCTACTGCTGGTATGGGTTCAAAGACAAATTCGTGCTGCAAACGTCTCAGACGGTAGTTAGCCTACATTAGTAAGCTGCAGTTAATGCGTTAAAAACATTTAGACACATTGTCCTCCATGCGTAATATGTGTTATGTTATAAATCACTCTGCCTTTCGACCAATAATTTGTAATCAGTTGGCTTCAATCAATCACGTAAGACTCTAATATGTAACTTTGACTACGCTGCGGATTATGTCACCACAATCCAGATTATTCGCATTCAAACCTTCTTTCTACATTTAATTCTGTTAACGGAAGATTCATTCAAACAATCTGGATTGATTTGACTTTCCCAGCGAGTTGAAATTTTAACTCGTTGGACTTTCCAAAACAACAGCTGAAGGCAGGTCTGTATAACCGCTGTTATGACGTCACTTACGTCAACTTGTTTACAGGTCTAGTCACCAGGCAGCGCTGTCACGCTTTCAGCCTTTCTGATGACGTCATGAAGCGATTCCCCGGGGCCCGCGAGACGCACGTCTTAAGACTGGGTATTGAGATGCAAGGTCTTTGGGAGATACTGACATGGACGTATACCTCTATGGATACTGACGATGCTCAACTTTCATGTCCTTTCAGCTCTATTGAATTCAGCTACAAAGATACAGCACAGTGCAGCATTGGGGGAAATCTATAATCTTTGGAGTGTTTATAATCAGTGCTGGGAAGCGGAAAGTATTGTTTACTTTAATGTTTTGAAGTCGCAAGAAGAAGACAGTAGTACAGAATTACATTATAATATGAAATTGGTTAGAGCAATTGGGGATAGGGCCTTATGAAACCATACATGTGTATAATTTGAGCAAAATGGCAGATCAACCTTTAGATATCGACCAGGACCTAGCAAAACGGCTGTTAGTGGAAGGAGCAATTATTATAATTCGTGATCTTCCTCCAGGGACCGAATTCGGTATCGATTTAAAATCATGGAATACTGGAAACAAATTTTTGGGTGTGAAGATGATTCCTCCTGGAGTACATTACGTTCATTACAGGTAAGTGTAGATGAAATTCACGTTGGAACCAGTTCCCGAAGATTAGTCGCATATTTCCAATAATGCATCATATTGTGTGGAATTAAGAATTGTTACAAATATTAGCTAATTTACACAGTCAAGATATCTTATAACAAATTAGCATTAATGTAAGTCACGTACTGCTTTCAGTTTCTGCCCACGTAACTTGAGTAACTACCGTTTGATGATGGAGGGGATGTATGCAAACACTTGAATGAAGATTACTTTCTTTAACTCATATTAAAGAAAAAAGTAACTTATCCTACATATTACCGTCTCTAGTTTCACCATAATAATGCAAAGAAATAAGTACCATGCAGTGGCAGTCACTATTACTCTACGATTAATGTGCGATAGTGGACGCACCCCCCCCCCCCCCCCACCTGCCGCCTCTGCTCTCGAGATCATTGCTGCCGAAACAGACTGATCTTAGACACCTTATGATTTTTGTGAAATACACACTTCCATCATTGTCACGTCCTCCCCCTTTATTCCTATTTGATACAAGAATGACAAGTGGGAAAAATTACTGTTGGTAAGCATTTGCATAAAATCGAATTCCTGCGGCTCACAGAGATGCCTCTCGCACAGAGCATCACGCAGTGCATGAAGATCAATATTTTTTGTTTTTCTTTTTATTAAAAAAAAAATCTCAGGAGATAGATAAGGAAAGGGTATAATTTATTTAATGATGATAATACAAAAAACATCACTCTGAACATTAAACTTCTCCTCAAATGGGCCACTGACCTTGAACCATACATGTACTCCTTCATCTGCTGTAACACGACATCTACTCCTTGTCCTCAAACACAGACGCTTATCAGTAGTAAACCATGAAGTACTGTATGACTTATTAGGTACTTCACAAATATTCCACGTACGAAATGCAGTAATGTCCCTCTCAACAAATGACTCAAGGCCAGGCTTTTTAGCATCACCGGTACGAACAAGCGCAGCAGTAAGCCAGCCTGCACCACCAAATACTTCTGTACTTTTAATATTGAAGTCAAAACGGGCCCCAACAAATGTTATAGGGCCGTGCAGTAACTCTTCTTGAGCAGTGCTACCAACACCAGAATCACCAGCATTAAAGTCAGTTGTATTCACACTCTTGTACACTGTCAAACTAGAATGTCGAAACCTCCTCCTGTAGCGGGGCATCTCTGGAGCCGTTCAATGCTGTTGCTCACGCGGCTGCCTCATACAGTCAGACATGTTCCAGCTGCACGAGCAACAGCATTGAACGGCTCCAGAGATGCCCCGCTACAGGAGGTGGTTTCGATGTTCTAGTTTGCCAGTGTACAAGAGTGTGAATACAATTGACTTTAATGCTGGTGATTCTGGTGTTTAGTAGCACTGCTCAAGAAGAGTTACTGCGCGGCCCTATAACATTTGTTGGGCCCGTTTTGACTTCAGTATTAAAAGTACAGAAGTATTTGGTGGTGCAGGCTGGCTTACTTTTTGTTTTCCCAAATGATGAAATTTCCTTGGGCTGGTGGTGCTGCAGATTTTTCAACCACACTACCACCCCCAAGGAAATTTCATTATTCAGAAAACAAAAAAGTGAAAGCTAATGTAAAATGTATCTTAAAATGAACTAGCCACTTGAAGATGAACCTATAATGTTCCAAAACGGTGATGGCGCTATTTAATTAAATAATTAGCATTGTAAAAAGTGGCTGGTCGCTGTTATCTTCTATGTAAGATTCAGTCTATATTTTGTACACAGCCAGAGGCTTGGAATGTCAGACAAAATAACATAGGTCTAGACGAATTTATGATGAAATGTGTATAATTTTGTTTAGCTCCTCCATTAATCCTACCTTCATAACTAATATTCCCAAATATAAATAATAATAAACTGCACCAGTTACATTTGTCAAGGATAGCACACTGTGTTTCAGAAATCTGTTTCCTTTACCAAATACAATTATTTGCCAAAAAGTTTACCTAATGAAACTTAATGGCAGTTTAAAATTGTGTGACAGTCTGAGACTCGAACTTGAAAACTTTGCCTTTACTGGGAAAACTGCTCTACCAAAGTGTGGAAGCCAGGAGATGTGGTTCCGGCATAAGTAAAGCTACGAGGATGGGTTGCCAGTCATATTTGCATAGCTCTGTCGGCAGAGCACTTGCCCACAAAAGGCAAAGATCCATTGTTTGAAGCTCAGTCAGGTACAAAGTTTTAATCTGTGAGGGAATTTCATATCGGCACACAGTCTGCTGCAGAGTGAAAGATTCACTCTGGAAACATCCCCCTGGCCACGGCTAAGCGATATCTCCACAGTATCCTTTCGTCCAGTAGTGCTGCTCCTGCGTGTTTTTCCAGGAGAACTTCTGTGAAGTTCTTAAGATACAGCAAGAGGTGCTGGTGAAAGTAAAGCTGTGAGGAGGGATCAAGAACTGTGTCTGGGTAGCTCTGTCAACAGAGCGCTTGCCTGCAAAAGACAAAGGTCCCGAGTTCGAGTCTTGTTCCAGGACACAGCTTTAATCTGTCAGTAAGTTTCATGTGGTAAACTATTTGGCAAATAATTGTACTTTGGTAAAGGGAATAGATTTCTGAAATGCATTGCACTATGCATGAAAAATGTAACTGGTATACAGTTTTATGATTTAAATTATTAAAGACAGCGTTGCAGGGTGTTTAAAAACATCAGTTACAATAAGTGACATTAAAATATTCAAGAAACAGTTGAATAATTTTTTTTTGTACGCTCGTACCAAACTGACAAGTGTTTGCTTTGTTAATTCTATAATCGGCGGTTGTTTGTGTATTTCATCTTGTAATATGTTTATCTTCTAAATATATTATTTTGTTACTATCATGATACGAACCATTTTAGTGGGCATAGTGAAGACTATTCAGGATTTTCTTCTTCCAACTTTAATTTTCCAGTACGGTAGGCCAGAGCTAGTGTATAATGGACCAAGATGGCATACTGAAGTCGAGTTCAGAATCCTTGAATCTTTTTTGGAGTTCTCAGCTGGTTGGATATGAGCTGGAGAGAGAAAAATAAGGCAAAGTTTCTCTGCTGGTGTCTGGGAAGGGTGAACCGACACAAACCCCAAAATAGTGTCAGTCTCCTGCACTGTGCCTTCTGGTACTTTCCAGTCCCTAGTGGTATTCAGTGTCTTTATCTCATTGTGGACAGTCCTCAGTCCCATCGCTTTTGACTACCTAGCTCGGTTTGTCGGTCCCCTGTGTGCATTTTTGGTATTCCATTTTAGGCACTAGGGCAGAAACGATATCCGGGCTCGCCAGATTTGGGACTCTTCCTGGCTGCCGAGACAATACCTCGATATCGTGCAGACATTTCATAGGGACGAATGCCCTGTGTGGACAAACATTGTCCTGTTTAAAAAAGGCCCCACAATACTGCTTCACGAGAGGTAACACCTCAGTTCACAGGACGTTCGTGACGTACCGTTTGTGCCGTCGGCACTCCCTCGGTCACAAATAGAAGTCGAATCCCAGTGACCCCCGTCAGCATTGTGGCAGGAGTAACACTGTTGTGGCTCTCTGAAACACAGGAAGACTGAGACCTCTCCCCAGGTCACTGCCATACTCACTGGCAGCAGCCCTCTGGGGTAATGCAGAATCCCGGCTGGTCGGTGCACCCAGTGTGACGCCACCGACTAGCAGCAATCTGTGGTTCCCGGTCACGAAGCCCCTCCAAATGCAGTCATTTGTGTTGTGGGGTTAAGAGCAGCCTACACGTGAAATAATAATTCCGTAGTCCGGCTGCATGGGATGACAAAGAATTTTGCAGGGAATCCATTACTCATTCTCGGGTGGCAAGTGTGAAGGGTTTTTGGTGCGGCAGGTGGACGACGTGGTGATCCTCTGTTGTCGCCATCGGACCATTTTCAAATCCCTATGCGACACAAATCTGTATACTAAACTATTCGACCAGCCAGCCAGATGGAGACGTACGGTGAGCACCTTTCAAAATCTGTCAGGTGGTGATAATGCTGTCTCACTAGAGTATGTGGCTTTGCCCTCGACAGTGAGCACTCGACATCTGACACTGTTCACGTCCGTTGCGTAAGCCTACTGGGCGTGGAAACAGCACTAAATGCAAACGATGTTAATGCACTCTAATGGCCATTCTACCTGTTACCTGTTACAGGGAATTGCACGTGTACTCATTTACATGCCCACCGATAATGCATATGTGTATGAAGTTGACAACTGACCTATACCTTCTTTGTGTGTAATACCCCACCCCAACTCTCTCTCTCTCTCTCTCTCTCTCTCTCTCTCTCTCTCTCTCTCTCTCTCTCTCTCTCTCTCTGTGTGTGTGTGTGTGTGTGTGTGTGTGTGTGTGTGTGTGTGTGTGTGTGAGAGAGAGAGAGAGAGAGAGAGAGAGAGAGAGATATCTGTAGGAGTAATAGAGATCACCTGCTGAAAAGCAGAAGTATTGAGTTATTCTGTTAGTGACCAGTCTCTAGCAAATAAGATGGGAACTGAAATTGAGGGCACAAAGAAAAAGCTGAAATCCTTAACTCTGGTTTCAAATGTTCCTTTCCAAAGGAAAACCCAGGAGAATTGCCTCAATTTAATCCTTGTACCGCTGAAAAGAAAGGTGGAATCAGTATTAGTGTCAGTGGCGTTGAGAAACAGCTGAAACTGTTGAACATCAACAAAGCTCCAGCACCCGATGGAGTCTCTATCGGCTTCTACCCTGAATTCCCTACTAAGTTAGCTCCTCTTCTAACTATAATCCATCACAGATCCCTCGAACAGAAAAACGTGCCCAGTTCTTGGAAAAAGCACAGGTCACACCCGTCTGCAGGAAGGGTGGTAGAAGTGATCGACAAAACTACCATCCAGTGTCTTTGACATATATTTGTTGTAGAATCTTATGACACATTCTGAGCTCTAACATAATAACGTCTTTCATGACAACTGGCACAGATTACAAAGGCAACGATCATGTGAAACCCAATTCACACTTTTCTCACACAACATATGGAAAGTTTTGAATTGTGGCAATCATGTGTGTCCAGTATTTCTCGATTTCTGAAAAGTGGTTGATTCGGTACCACACCTATGCTTCTAGTCGAAAGTACAATAATATGGGATATGAAGGAAAATTTGTAACTGGACTTGGGAGTTTTTGGTAGGGAGGACACAGGATGTTATATTGGATGGAGAGTCATTGTCAGTTATAGAAGTAACTCCAGGTGTTCCCCAGGGAATTATGTTGGCATCCCTGCTATTCATGTTGTGTATTAATGGCCTTGTACACAATATTAATAGCAACCTCAGACTGTTTGCAGTTGTCTATAATGAAGTACCGTCTGAAACAGGCTGTATAAATATTCAGTCAGATCTTGATAGGATTTCAAAGTTGTGCAAAGATTGGCAGCTTGCTTTAAATGTTCAGAAACGTACAACTGTGCACTTCATAATATGAAAAATTGTAGTATCCGATGACTACAGTATCAGTGAGTCAGTGTTGGAATTGGCCAACTCGTACAAATGTCTGGGTGTAAAACTTTGCGGGTCTATCAAATGGAATAATTACATAGGCACAATTGGATGTAAAGAAACGCAGCAGGAGTAATCCACTAAATTACAGGCCCATATATTTAATGCCGATATGCAGCAGGATTTTGTAGTATATAGTGTGTTCAAACATTATGAATTGCCTTGAAGAGAACAGTGTATTGACACACAGTCAACACAGATTTAGGAAACATCATTATTGTGAAACACAACTAGTTCTATACACACATGAAGAGTTGAGTGATATTGCCATGGGTTTTCAAATACACACATGAAGAGTTGAGTGCTATTGCCAAGGGTTTTCAAATTGATTCTGTATTTTTAGATTTCCATAAGGCTTTTTACACTGCACTAGCCAAGCGGCTTGTAGTGAAAACGCATACTTACGGAATATCGTTTCAGTTATGTGACTGGATTCGTGATTTCCTGTCAGAGAGGTCACAGAGTGTAGTAATTGATGGAAAGCCGTAGAGTAAAACAGAAGTGATTTCTGGTGTTCCCCAAGGTAGTGTTATAAGCCCTCTGCTGTTCCTTATCTATAAAAATGATTTAGGAGACAATCTGAGCAGACATCATAGGTTTTTATTTTGCAGGTGATGCTGTAATTTATCATCTAGTAAAGTCATCAGAAAAGAAAAACAAATTGTAAAATGATTTAGAAAAGATATCCGAATTGTGCGAAAATTGGCAATTGCCCCTAAGTAACAAAGAATGTGAGGTCATCCATGTGAGAGCTAAAAGGAATCCGTCAAACTTCAGTTACACAATAAAGCTGTCAAATCTGAAGGCTGCGAATTCAGCCAAATGTCTAGGAATTAAAATTACGAACAATTTAAATTGGAAAGAACGTACAGAAAATGTTGTGGGGAAGGCAAACCGAAGACTGTGTTTCATTGGCAGAACATTTGGAATATGTAACAAATCTACTAGAGAGACTGCCTACTCTATGCTCACTCGTACTGCTCTGCTGTGTGGGATCCTTACCTTATAGGATTAACAGAGTACATCAAGAAAGTTCAAAGAAGAGCAGCACATCTTATATTATCGTGAAATAGGGGAGAGAGTGTCACTGACACGATACAGGATTTGGGATAAATGTGATTAAAACAAAGCTGTTTTACATTGCGGAACAATCTTCTCACAAAATTTCAATCGCCAACTTTCTCCTCCAAATGCAAAAATATTTTGTTGACGTTGACCGGCATAGGGAGAAACAATCGTCATAATAAAATAAGAGAAATCGGAGCTGGCATAGGTGTTCATTTTCTCTGTGCGATGTTCGAGATTGGAATAATAGAGAAGTATTGTGAAGGTGGTTCGATGAACCCTCTGCCAGGCACTCGAGTGTGATTTGCGAAGTACCGCTGTAGATATAGCAGTTGGTAGGCTTCGGTTAATTAGTAGAATACTGGGGAAGTGCAGTTGGTCTACAAAGGAGATTGCTTACAAATCACTTGTGGAATCCATACCAAACAGGACTAGCAGGGGATATTGAATGAATGTATACGGAGAAGGATGGCATGAATGGTCACAAGTTTGTTTGACCTGTGGGAAAGTGTCACACAGATGCTGAAGAAACTGAACTGGCAGATAACAAAATTGTAAGAACTGTTTTAATATGATGGCTGGAGGAATATACTATATCCCCCGAGGTATAGCTCACATAGGCATCATGAGAACACGATTAGAATAATTACATCATGCACGGAGGCATTCAATCAGTCATTCTTTCCGTGCTCCATACGTGAGTGGCTTAGGAAGGAATCCTGATAACTGGCAAGTGGGATGTACCCTCTGCCGTGCTCTTCATAGTGGTTTGCAGAGTGTGGATGTAGATGTCTGTGCCCCCATATACAATAGTGCTAGCTGGATACGCTATGTCAGAATTACAGTCTGGCAGGTGGACTGCGGTGAGTGGAAGGGGGGGGGGGGGGAGGGGGGCAAGACAAGGGGTTGGCATGTTTCCTTTCTGTTGCAACACTAACGCCGCCTGGAGTGTTAACGTAAATAATTTCTGGCTTTAGTATTATATTTATGAATGTTACTGTTGTTTCCAAAGTCTACATCTATATCTGTACTCTGCAAACGACCGTGAGGTGCATGGCAGTGTGTGCATCCCATTGTACCAGTTATTACTGTTTCTTCCCATTCCATTCGAACTTGGAGCACAAGAAGAATGATTGTTTGATTGCCTCTGTGCAGGCAATAATTATTCTAATCTTATACTCACGATCTCTGTGGAGCGGTATGCGAGGAGTTGTAGTGTATCCCTAGAGTAATCATTTAAAGCCTGTTCTTGAAACTTTGTTAACAGACTTTCTCAGGATAGTTTATGTCTGTCTTCAAGAGCCGTCCAGTTCAGTTCCTTCAGCATCTCTGTGCCACTCTCCCATGGATTAAACCAACCTGTGACCATTCGTGCTGCCCTTCTCTGTATACTTTCAATATCCCCTGGTGGGCCTGTTTGGTATGGGTCCCACACACTTGAGCAATAATCTAGAACCGATTACACAAGTGATTTGTAAGCAATCTCCTTTGTAGATTGATTGCAGCTCTCCAGTGTTCTACCAATAAACTGAAGTCTACCACCTGCTTTACCCATGACTGAATCTATGTGATCATTCCATTTCATATCCCTACAGAGTGCTACATCCAGATATTTGTATGAGTTGGCTAATACCAACAGTGATTAGTTGATATTATAGTCTTAGGATACTATATTTGGAAGCGTGTATTCGTCATTGCCATACTGGCGTATCACCCGTCGTGATGGTATGGGGTGCCATTGGTTACACGTTTCGGTCACCTCTTGTTCGCATTGACGGCACTTTGAACAGTGGACATTACGGATGTGTTACGGCCCGTGTTTCTACTCTTCATTCGATACCTGCAAAACCCTACATTTCAGCAGGATAATGCACGACCGCATGTTGCAGGTCCTGTACAAGCTTTTCTGGATACAGAAAATGTTCGACTGCTGCCCTGGCCAGCACATTCTCCAGATCTCTCACCGATTGAAAACGTCTTGTCAATGGTGGGCGAGCAACTGGCTCGTCACAATAGGCCAGTCATTACTCTTGATGAACTGTGGTATTGTGTTAAAGCTGCAAGGGCAGCTGTACCTCTATACGCCATCCAAGCTCTGTTGGACGCAATGCCCAGGCGTATCAAGGCTGTTATTACGACCAGAGGTGGTTGTTCTGGGTACTGATTTCTCAGGATCTATGCACCCAAATTGCGTGAAAATGTAATCACATGTCAGTTCTAGTATAATATATTTGTCCAATGAATACTCGTTTATCACCTGCATTTCTTCTTGGTGCAGCAGTTTTAATGGCCAGTAGTGAATGTAAATAACTAGACCGTATCTTTTTGTGCAAATAGCCTCTGGACCTGTGAATCCTCTGTACCACGTACAGACAGTGAAGGGTAAACAGTGCCGACACAACGATTGTGCCAAACTGGAGAGAGTTGTACCAACCTAAGATGACACACAGCAGTCACATGTTGCAGCGTGGAGGACCGAGCAAAGCAAAGCCGAGCCTCGGCCCGCACGCCAGGCACGCAGTGGCCGCCCCGCTGTACACGTGATTCAAAAATATTGCAATTAAGTAAAGAACATAAAACTAGGCAAAAACTACTCTTCGGTTATGAGGTGTTATAAGAAAAATGGAAAAACTGGTAGAAACCAACCTCTCACAAGCTAGGTCACAACACTGTTTGCACATCGACGAGCAGTTCAGTCTGAGCCTCAAAGTTGTTCTTCCAGCTCCACTGACACGGATCAGTTTTCTTCTGCAGCGGAGAGTCCATTCGACAGTAGGGTCACGACGAGCGAGTGTGACCGTGCCGTGTCCGTGAAGGTTTGAAAGATTTCCTCGGAGCACATTTTACGAAAAGCTCGTACCTGGTACCTGAGCTCGTTCGTACTCGCACAGCTGGAATTCCCGAACACTGCTTACATCTGCTGTTCTCCTGCCTCTGCTGTTACTTCTTGGGAGACTGAGGGCTTAGCAAATTCGAGAACTTGCACTTTGAGGTGTGGCCGTTGCTCTGTAAGATGTAGTAATTTCCCTTTTCTTTGGCCAAAAAAATAGAATGTCGAGACAGTTAAAAAGGGCAATTGCAGGATCGAAATTGATAGAATTACTGGTGTACCACACTCCGCTCGGTTTGTGGACGTGCAAGTTGTTGTACAGGATGCAACTGTTACAACCTTGAGGTCGCATTGAACTGGGACGTTCTTAAAGTTCTCTCTTTTAAGTGTGGTGGTCCCCTTAATTCCTTCTACTGATGCCTCATGACAGTTTACCGATTCATCACCAATTACTCCACTGCTTATTGACATAAGCGCATTACATTTTGGAAAAGGTGGACGTTTTAACAGCCAATTATTCAGTTTGCCACTGTCTGCTGCATTTCTATCTCTGTGCGAAGTTTTTAAATCCACATGCTGCTCACTCGTTCCTGATGGTGTATCACAGAATTCTTCAGTTTTTTGATCAAACACCCCGTAGGATGCCATCCGTGATGTCCACTGAGTGAGCACAGAATCTGAAAACCAAAGTCTGTAAGTCACCCGTTTTTCATTGTCTTCATTAAAGTTTGTTCTGTTGTCATATCAGACCGTACACCATGCCAAAAATAATCACTTTGTCTGATGGTGAAGTAGCCTTCAGTTGTAAATTTGTCGAATTCAGCGGCATCCATTCGGTCTTCCATTGTGAGCGTCTCTTGTAAGTAAAGGTGAGTACTTTTAGTGTACAGGAAATGACTGGCAGCGTGGAAAGTATGGTAGCATTTTCTTAATGGTGTTTAAATGCAGATTCCAGTTCTTAGTACGTTATGCCTCAATGAACTGTTTTGTGTAACCGTGTGATAATATTTAACCTGTAAAGTAGCTGTTTTTCCTTTGCCGCAATGCTGTAAATCACATTTTCGAACTCGGTTATCGTATTTATGTAATCTTCGTTTTAATGACATTTGAATGCTGATGGTCTATAATGGGGAAGCAACAGTTTCTAAGTTATTTTCATTTCATCTCCTTTGAACTCAGTCTTCTGAGATATTTAACGTGACAATACCGTATGAAACAGTGCATGCGTTGTTACTGCTCAAGTGTACGCATGCCGACTCCAAACTTTATCCAAACTGTTTTCAGCAAATGTTGTGGACAGTAAGTCTCCGATGCCACTTCCTGCCATTATTAAATCGATGCACTTTAAGGAGGACATTACAAGGTGTAACTCACTCAATTGTACAATGTCATGTTCTAAATCAGTGCCTTCACTTCTTACAATATCCATCAAAAGTGATGAAACGCCAGCATGTTTTATGCTTTTTTCAATGCTGTTAGAAGAGATTTATGTGTTGTGTCATACAAAGATGGAGCATAATTTGAGAACGAGAGGCACGTTGTTCTTGAATGATCCGACTGTTGGTGATTTGTGGCTTTTTCCACGAATCTATTCCATTCTGGCACGTTAGTGAATTTTTTCCACTCATACCTTCAAGCCCTCACGGTCGTCGAAATTGAGATCCCTTATGATAATACTGTGTAAGCCGACATCATTTGCTTTTTGATAGGTGATCAGCCTAGGTACACCAACCGTAGACAAAAATTCAGAAGTTGAACGTCGTCTTTCCCAATCAGTGTACTTGTCAGATTCCAGGGAGTGTGTAGCGTTACATGAGTATGTCCAATGTAGTCGGATCCACTTTGCGTCACGTGAGTGTAGGGGTCCGCCGCTCGTGGTCTCGCGGTAGCGTTCTCGCTTCCCGAGCACGGGGTCCCGGGTTCGATTCCCGGCGGGGTCAGGGATTTTCACCTGCCTCGAGATGACTGGGTGTTTGTGTTGTCCTCATCATTTCATCATCATCCAGGAAAGTGGCACAATTGGACTGAGCAAAGATTGGGTAATTGTACGGGCGCTGATAACCACGCTGTTGAGCGCCCCACAAACCAAACATCATCATCATCATCGTGAGTGTAGGGGAGTGGAAACAAGTAGTGACCCACGACGTCATATCAACTTGAGATTTTTTATACATGTAATTCATTTCCAAATTTTATTGATTATTTGCAGAGTGAAAAATTTAATTATGTACAACATTTAATAGGTAATGAATTTTAATGAGATATAAATATGTTTAGATATTATTGCATTATGCACGATATGTTTTCTCTTTGTAAGAACAAAAACTTCCGAGTTGCTCGAGTGCGCGATCGAGTAGTCGTCGAGTGCGGACCTTCTGAAACTTTCACGAATGGTCATAGAATTGTTAATTTATAACCCGGAGTAGATTTAAAAAATATTCTAGGGAACCACGGCCCGACTTTGGTGCAAACAAATCGGGCGCGAATTCTCGAAATATCAGCGCGGAGTTTAAGATAAGCGGCTGGATATCGGGCGTTATCGTCGTGTGTATAATTCGGTAACATTAACTGCAGTTTACGGACATTAGCTCGATAATAACTATCAGAGACTTGTACGAGTGGCATAGTAACCGTCTCGAAGCTTACAGCAGGCGAGAAGCGATTTACTGTCGGGATACGACAAATATTAATCATTGTGTAGGTCAGCTTGTAAATATGTTGCTTAGCTACTCATAAACGGACAGTGATAGAATTACTGAAATGATCTTTTAAGTATCAATGACCACTACACACACATTAAAAACTAACTACTCTAACTGTGAGTGACTTCTGGATTGGATGAGTTTTTTTTTTTTTTTTTTTAATTTCAGCTAATTGGTATTAATAAACTTCTTTCGAGGTTGAAACTTCATCAATGGCGTTGCACTTATTCGGTTTAGTAGAACCATAGATAGTACTAGGTACGCTACTATTTATAGGTTTAAAAGAAAAGAGAGCACATACCTGTTTTTCTTTTGAGAAATGTTCGTACTTCAGTCGTCACTCTTCTCAAACCAGAGGCACGACTGATGCTCCCTCAACGCACTAAGATATCGTGAACCACCACACACGTGTCCCCTTTCTCACTACATTTCTGCATTGAAAACCCAGAGATATAGCCGTGGTACGAAGAAGGAAGAAAGGAGAGGAAAGATCAGTGAAAGAAACGGAGCAAAGAGAGAAGGGGAGACCACAAGTGACTGGCACAATTTCTCTTGTGGAATGGAAAATATTCGACCCATCAGTTGTGCAGATATTAAAATGGTGTTATTGAAGATGAATTGGATGAATTCTTCACTTGTAACGTTAGGATGCTCAGATCGTACAGTTGAGGACATCTCAAATAGGAAAGCTTCCGTATGGAGAGCTGTGAATTCAGTTGCACAAAGGGTGTAGAATATAAGTCTCGATCCAAATCTTTTGTACACAAATGTGCTGAGCCCAATCAATAGTAAGTATAGAAATGAGCGTGGCATTACTGCAAAAAATCACTGCATGTGACAAAGCAACACCCTTTTTCCCCTTTGTCTAGAGTTCCTCCTTTTGTTTTTCAAAACTGACAATTAAAAGTAATGGAGCAATGATTCAGTGATTGGACAGCTAACAATAAATCATCAGGCGGGGAGCACTGCGATGTACGAATATCGTAGACAAGTGTAAGGATATCCTCGTGGTGTTCACCTGCAACAGCACGTATAATTCTGAGATGCTCTTCTCGTGAATCTGATAGCTTGCTGTAATAGAAACTATAAGACAGTATCTCGTAGCCTGTACTTTTGAAACACGTTACCGTACTGCTCTTATGTCTGCCAAGTCATTATTTCTTTCCCATACATCCAGAAGAGTTGGTTTTTTATGGTCTCTACATCTCCCTCCCAGCCATTTTGTTTGGTCCTTCAACTCCTGCAAACTAAACTGCCACTCTTCTGATTGTTTGAGGTAGGAAGAAATAATTTCCATTGCTTCATCTGTCTGTGTGGATCCAGGACCACCTAGTTTTTCTCCACTTCTGACTGGTCATTAAAAATCTCTCTTACAAAACCTACGATATTGAGCATCTTTGGCACAAAGGTCATCACCACGTACATGTTCCAGTACTGCGAGCCCAGTCATCACCTCACCTTTCAACTACCCCAGTAACATTATTTCTTAATTCAAGTTTTATCACTTTATGAACAATATTTCGTTTTGCATTGGTAAGTCTGCTAAGTTTCTCCCAATTAGCGTCAATTTCCTCGACCCAAAAAAGGCAGTGTTTATTAAAATAAAATACTTTCTCGTACGATCGGAGATCTGACACTGACGCTGCAGGGCCGTTCGGCAGAGACGATCTAATAAGTTTTGGGTTATTGTACTTCTTCTGACAAGCACAGTATACTTCAGCTTCAGCCAGACCAGTTAATAACTTACGATGTGCTGCGATTTTCCTGTCCTTACCGGACTGTAGTAGCATTTCCAGTCCTTTCTGTTTCAATTTAACCGCATTACGATCTACGAAATTGTCGTTGCACATAAAACACACCTCCACACAATCTGGAGCACTCATTTTAAATGCACTGACCTCACAACGTAATTAAACTCAAACGAAGAAATGAGAATTTTGCTCTGTACAAATAATTTTGTACGCATCCCTCACACAACGCAGGAAAGCTGCTAGGCACGGCTAACACGGAAACAATAACAAAGGAACAGAAGGGATGCCAGCCTCGGGTGTTTACGACACGCCAGTCGAGAGAGATCTACAGATACCTCTACACTCGAAGGTGGATTTATATCTTCCTGTTGGAAATTCAGTTCACTACATAACTATGATTTACAAAAAACAACAAAATGGAATTACTTTGGTTTTCAAGTGTGTAAATGCTTAATAGTGCCTAAAACTGGTAAAACTAGATGCTTTAGTAACACAAAATTTCAAGCTCTACAGCTTTGATACCTGGATATTTTGCATTTGGAGTATCCATTTTTGAGTTACAGGCATTGGAGCCAACTTTTTAGCTTGGTTGGCAAAAATAACTGAACTTCAACAACTGATTGCAGCCGAATGGCTGCACCGATTTTGACATTTAAGTAGGTTTGCAAAAACAGACATAATGTCTGATTGGGGTAAGAGCAATCAGTGATTTTATAATGTTACTTATAATCAGTCTTGATTGGAAAATCTTTTATTCATATGACCGGTTTCGGTTCATTCAGAATCATCTTCAGACCTGATATTTCAGTTACAAGAGTAACCCGTCCAAATCCAGAAAATTTCACACGCAGCATGTGAAATTTGCTGGATTTGGACGGGTTACTCCTGTAACTGAAATATCAGATCTGAAGATGGTTCTGAATGAACCGAAACCGGTCATATGAAAAAAAAAAAAAAAAAAATTGCAATCAAGACTGATTATAAGTAACATTTAAGTAGGTTACCATTGGTAATGGTAACATTTCCAGTAGAATGGATAGTTTACGAGTAATAGACAAAAATATGAAAAAAATGCCAAAATTCCCCACACCCCTCCCGGATCCCCACCACCACCACCATAACCACCACAAAAAGTTGTTTTGAAGGTTGAAAACTTTGATTCTACATACTCTCAAGATAATCCGTACATACTACACAAGAAAAAAATAAAACCTTTACCTCATTTTTTAAAGCAAAGGGCCTTCTTTGTGACATCATTACTGGGCTGTAGAGAAAGCTTCTTACAGTGGTGACTGGAATAATCTTTTCAAATTCTGAAGGTAGCAATGGTAAAATACAGGGAGAAAAAGGCTATTTACAATTCGTACACAAACCAGATGGTCTGTTGCAAGAGTCGAGAGGTGTGAAATGGAAGCAGTGACTGAGAAGGGACTGAGGGGAGGAGTAAAACTCCACAAAATCAGTACATATTACTGTCACGGCACGAGGAAAGTGGAGTCGTGTCACCCGTGCCACTGCGGCATATGTGACGACTGTTAATGGCACCAAAATTAGTGTCCAGTCCCTAGGAAAGAGACACGAACTAAAATTGACTGTAGCAAAGCAATAGCTGAAATGGTCAACTCCGTTTTCTAATGTTCCTGTACGAAAGAAAACCCGGGAGACTTGCCCAATTTAATCCTCATACTACTGAAAAGATGAAGTGTTAGTGTCAGTGGTGTTGAAATTGAACAAATCTCCTGGCCCTGATGGAATCCCTGTCAGATTCTGTACTGAATTTGCAGCTGAGTTAGCGTGTGTTCTAATTATAATCTGTTGAATAATATGTCACGCCTTCAATGACTACTGTAGGGGAATATTTGTCAAATGACATTTCACAAAATCCAAGGAAATTCTGATTGTATGTAAAGGCTGTTAATGGCACAAAAGTTAGTGTCCAGCCTGTAGCAAATAAGACAGGAACTGAAATTGAGGGTAGCAAAGCACAATCTGAAATGCTTAACTCCGTTTACAAACGTACCTTTACAAAGGACGATCTGGGAGAATTGCCTCAATTTAATCCTCGTGCCACTGAAAAGATAAGTGTAATAAGTAATATTGATTCAGGCAGGCTAGGAAAAAATCTCACCTTCATACTCTTGGATATTGTTGAACTTAGGATATGTTAAAATGATGGACTAAGTAAGGAACACATTTTTTCATATTTTTTTGTATTCCCCAAAAAAATTTCTGCTCTAAGATACAGCCCTCCAAAGATGACACTGCACATACCATTTTGAAGATGCGAATTTTGGAAAGAGTTTAAAGTGCTGTCTTTGGAACAGTTCTAGACATTTTGTTGGGATTTTTTTTTTTTTTTTTTTTTTGTTTGAAAGATAATTGCTTTATGATTACAAAGAAGTCCTCCGTTTGGACTTATCTGTCAAAGTTATTTTACTATAGTGTTATGAACTTTTTTATAATTTATGGAATTTATTTATTTATTTTTTTTTTTCAAAAATGCAAATCCATTAAATTTTAATTTTTTTCTGTTGATTACTGCCATATAGTTCTACATTCCCTGAAAAGGAGAGCTTCTGCTTTTAGGTTTAACAGGTTTTATACACAGCTAAAATTTTTGCCATGAATAAAACTTGTTGTATTACCACATTATCACATAACAGGCTCATAAAAATTAAAACCTAGCCTTATTTAACATAATTTCAGTTTTGAAATATGTGTAAGAGACTCATTTTTTAAGCATTTTAAATGGTTCCAAAATGTATGTGGAAGGTCCTAAGACTTAGAGGTTTCAATTTATACAACTTCTGTACATTCTGTTTTGTACTGAAATTAGCCATTCAATGAACTAAAAATATGTTCCGCTGCTTCATTATCTTCCTTTGATATAGAGTGATGACTTCCTGTTGCACCAGTAAGAACTGGAGCACTTACAATCTGAAAAACATTGTGAACAGGACGTGAGCACTTGTGGTGTTGTTGCTGTCCTTCAGCTGGAAACCTATGTTCAGCAGCTGGTCCATGTGATACCATAAAGTTCACTATAATTAGTTCAACTCATAACTGGTGTCTATAATCTCTGCGATCCACCAGTCACAGTCATACACATACACACCACAGACATCCTCGTTCTCAGGTTGTGAAAGTGAATATAGTCATGCTGTTTCTGGAGTGTTGGCCAAACGAATGAAATTTCTTCTTTCTTGCTCTTTTAAGTGTGTGTGCAATATGAGTTCGCCCATTACTTTGAGTCCAAAAATGTGTCTTCTGAATTCCTTTCGCAGGAGTAGTTTGTTTGGACCATTCTGTTTTTTGCTCACGGAATTCTTCAATTTCCTCTTTGGACAAAAGTATGAGGGCTGTGGATGTGTAATATTTCACGACTCTCGTAAAATCCTCAACATTCTGAATCGCAGTTCTATTTGGTCTGGAAAGGTTATGTTTTGTAGCATGGTGCTTCAGCAGGCCTCCTACACCATCACAAGACCCTTTCCCCTGACCAGTAGCACTGTGTACCCAGTCAGCTTGCACAAGCGACTTACTCAATTCCAACAGCTGGTAATGATTTTTAAAATCACTACGAGTACCATCAGAAGTAATAATGATCTTCTCCGCCCCTATTGGTAATTGAAGTATTTTTGTGCATTGCTACCAAAGCATGTGCTGAGTCATATCCTGTGTCATCACTTATAACTGCAACACTTGTGGTCTTGTTTTGAAAATATGTCATTCCTGTAAAAATTGAAACTGTTGTTACTCCAATGACACCCTCGTACTTCTTGCAGCAGAATTACAGACCGATCTGGTCTGAGAACTTCAGCAAAATCACAATGTGGTGTTGTTGCAATTCCTTCGGCTGCTGGTATGTTACTGCTTTCACTGACCATTTACCAAGTTCATCAATGAATCTGTCAAAGACAACAGTTTTCTTAATTAGTTTATTTTCCTCCCATGTCGCATATGTAATTTCTGCAGGTCGCATATGTAATTCCTGCAGAGTTATCTGCTACGTCTTCTGGACCAAGTGTCTGTAAAGACAGTCCTCCCTTTCTTCTACATCTATATCTACATATATATACTCCGCTAGCCACCAAGCGGTGTGTGGCGGAGGGCACAATTCGCGCCAAAGTAATATTTCCCACCCTCTGTTCCACTCGCTGATCGCGCGAGGGAAAAACGACTGTCTGAACACCTCAGTACGAGCTCTTATTTCCCTTATATTTGAATGATGAGCATTATGCGATTTTAAAGTTGGTGGTAATCATATATGGTCTACATCCTCGGTGAAGATTGAATATCGGAATTTAGTGAGCAGCTCCTTCTGTTTAGTGCGTCACCTATCTGCAAGTATGTCCCACTTCAAACTTTCTATGAGATTTGTAACGCTATCACGATGGTTAAATGTACCACTCACGAATCTTGCCGCTCTTCTTTGGACCTTCTCAATCTCTTGAATAAGACCCAACTGGTAAGGGTCCCATACAGACGAACAATACTCAAAGACCGGACGAACTAAAATATTGTAAGCTATTTCCTTTGTTGAAGGACTGCATCGCTTCAGGGTTCTACCAATAAACCGCAATCTAGAGTTCGCCTTACCCGTTACTTGTGTAATCTAATTGTTCCATTTGAGATCATTTCGAATAGTCACACCGAGATACTTGACTGATGTTACCGCTTCCAAAGACTGATCATTTATTTTGTACTCATACATTAATGGGGATTTTCGCCTTGTTATACGCAGTGGGTTACACTTACTAATATTGAGAGATAACTGCCAGCCATTACACCACTCATTTATTTTCTGCAAATCCTCATTGATTTGTTCACAACTTTCGTGGGACACTTTCCTGTAGACTACAGCATCATCGGCAAACAGTCTAAGGCCGCTGTCAATACCATCAACCAAATCGTTTATGTAAATCCTAAAAAGCAGAGGACCTATTGCGCTGCCCTGGGGCGCACGTGAAGTTACTCTTGTTTCTGTTGAAGTTACCCCATTCAGGACGACATACTGCTCCCTGTCTGTTAGAAAACTTTCTATCCAACCGTATATGTCATTGGATAGACCGTAAGCACGCACTTTTTGTAGCAAGTGACAGTGCGAAACTGAGTCGAACGCGTTTCAAAAGTCGAGAAATATGGCATCATCCTGGGAGCTGGTATCTAGAGCCTGTTGTATATCATGCACAAAGAGGGCCAGCTGTGTCTTGCATGACCGCTGTTTCCTAAAACCGTGCTGGTTTCTGCAGATGAGCTTCTCAGAGTCTAGAAAGGTCATTATGTCTGAACACAAAATATGTTCCATGATTGTACGACAAATCGACGTCAGTGAAATTGGCCGGTAAGTATGTGCATCCGATTTTCTACCCTTTTTATAGATTGCTATGACCTGGGCCTTCTTCCAGTCCCGTGGAACTTTCCGCCATTCCGATGATCTCTGATGGATGACGGATAAGAATGGTGCTATATTTGTAGCATAGTCAACATATAATCTAAAAGGGATACCTTCTGGGTCAGATGCCTTCCTGGCGTCTAAGGATCATAACTGTTTTACAATCCCAGATACATTAAACACTATGTCGGCCATCCTTACGTTTGTTCAGTTATTGAAAGGGGGAATGGTGCTGCAGTCCTGTATCATAAACGAGTTTTTGAAAGCTAGGTTTAAAATTTCTCCCTTCTGTTTATCATCATCAGTTACATTATCCATACTGTCAGCAAGAGACGGTATTGAATTATTTGTAGCGTTCATAGATTTTACATACGACCAAAATTTTTTGGGTTATTTTTAGAATCTGCAGATAAAATATTGCTTTCAAATTCATTAAAAGAGTCTATCATTGTCCTTCTGACAGCTGCTTTCATTTCACGTAATTTCTGTTTGTCAGCAGGGCAGTGACTACGTTTAAAACGACTGTGCAAAATTCTCTGCTTTTTCAGCAACTTCCTAATATTTTTGTTGTACCAAGGTGGATCCTTTCCCTCCCCTATACTTTTGCTAGGCACATATTTCTCTAGCACGTGGTGGACAATACCTTTAAATTCCAACCAAAGATGCTCAATATCTTTTGTGTCCCGCAGTGAATGCTTGGAGCTGACTATGAAGATATTCATTAATGACACTTTTATTTGCTTTCCCAAACAAGAAAACTCTTTCTTGAAACAAACAAGTCTCTCACTTTATGTCACAGACTACTAATGACTTCACACTCCAACCGAGGTGTCATATGTCGTGCTCCAGTAAGTTCTTCAAAGTTACCGTCCAAAGTTCAAGGTTTTCGCAGTACACACATAAACAGACATCTCTAGGTGGGTGTAAAACTTCCCATTTAAGTCATAGTACATAAAATTTTGATCTTCCAATATGTGAAGTTGTACAGTTGCTCTTATAAATTGCAAAGGTTTCTTTAATAATGCAAGTCGTGTAACTCCTCACTTTCACAACTTTTTGACCTTCAACTGTTAAAGTTATACTGACTTTTTTGTTGGCACTCTGGCGAGAACAGTCTCATTTATCTTCCAGATAGAAAGACTGCACTATTTGAACTTGAGCTGCCTCTACAGAATGACCGTAATAGGGATCTGGTCTTCCCAAGACTGCTTTTACAGACCTCACATTTCTTGATTTTTGTACCATATACTTTGATACTGATGGAACGTGGTTCAAAATTGTTTTCTTTGAAAATGTATCCGGAATGATAGTTAAAACTTGCACCTTTGCACTGTAGGATGCACTATATTCAATAGCTGAATTGATATTTGTGAAAAATTCCTGGCAAGAGTACTTTGGTTCTTTCTTCTGAAGATGGAATTTCTACTTTGAAGAGTGTGGTCAGTTTTCCTGTAGTGTATTCATCAGTAGCTTTAGTAATTTCTCTGCACTTTCTTGATGCATAGAGCTTATGACTCGACTTTACTGACCACGGTTCCTTAACAGGAATAACACCTACCTCTGTAGTTGACTGATTCTTGGTATTTAATTCTTCCTCTATTGATGCAAAATCTGTATCATCTGCACCATGGGAGGCTTCACCTTGTTCAGATACTATTATTGTTGTTCTGTCAAAACATTTAGAACACAAAAAGTCGTCACTGGGAAACATCTTCACTTTCAAACAGAGTCTTCAAACGAGAACACTGATTCCCATCGTGAACAAAGTCTGTTTTTTGTGTGTCTTACATATCACTCTTTTATGGATATGCAAATAGTCAGCACATTTCACTCTCCTGTGACCCCAGCCAGAAGACGTTTCAAACAGTCCTTTTCACCAAACACACCGCTTCTGTATCAACTGGCAAATTCTTCACGAAAACACACAACTCACTGGATGGTCTCAGATTTCGTAGAAGCCCGTCCAGAAAACAAATTACCACTGAACAACTACAATACAGAAACCTGCGATGGACAACCACGACAAAGAAACTGACGAGAAACTACAACAAAGTGTAAGAAATATCTACAATAATGAAAGTGCAAAGAAATAACTGCAACAAAGAAAGTACTTAGAAATAACTACTACAAAGACAATAGAAATAAACATTGTAACAAAGAAATTAGTAAAAAACATCTTCAGTGAACCCTTGAAAGTTAAAAAAAAGATTTCTTAAAATACAACGTGTCCAACTTAAAAGTGGAAGCTGTTCTTTACAGAGAAAATAGTACTACGTGGTACTAATCAACAGAAGAAATGTAACTTTTCTGGACTGGCATTAAATGAAACACCAAGTTTACTGTTCCCAGAATGAAATTTTCACTCTGCAGCAGAGTGTGTGCTGGTTTGAAACTTCCTGGCAGATTAAAACTGTGTGTCCGATCGATACTCGAACTCGAGACTTTTGCCTTTCGTGGGCAAGTGCTCTACCGACTGAGCTACCCGAGCAGGACTAACGACCCGTCCTCAAAATTTTACTTCTGCCAGTACCTCGTCTCCTACCTTCCAAACTTCACAGAAGTTCTGCAGAACTTGCAGGACTAGCACTACGGGAAGAAAGGATATGTGGAGACATGGTTTCCAGAATGAAATTTTCACTCTGCAGTGGAGTGTGCGTCGATTTGAAACTTCGGTCCAGCACACAGTGTTAATCTGCCAACATCAACTTCCCAGAAGCAAGAAACATAACAATGAGCCCAGAAGCACCTTGCCGTGCATCACAAGCAAAGATAAACAAAAATGGGACCCCCCATAAGGCCTGTAGTGAACTGTAGGAACAACCCAACATTCAAACTCAATAAAATGCTCTTCAAAATTCTCAAAGAAGCATACACATTCAGTACTGAGAGAACACTTAAAAACACAGCAGAATTTACACAACATGTCAGAAACGTAGAAGATCCTGCTGGAGCCACACTTGCCTCATTTGACATACAAAATCTTTATTCCTCTGTGCCAGTAGATCACACACTACAACAAAAGCACAAAAAAATCCCATCAACCCACATCACTGAACTAATGGACCTGTTCGAATTCACACTTTCACACAACTGCTTTAAATTTAACAATAAAATCTACAAGCAAACATGTGGCCTGGCAATGGGCTCAAACCTTTATGGATTGTTAGCTGAAATTTTTATAAGTAATTTAGAAGACAAAATCCTAAATTCCAATCACCACCTGCTCAAAAATGTCATCTTCTACTACAGATATGTAGATGATACCATCATTTTAATCAATGGCACAAAAGATGACATCAGTGAGTTGAAACAGTTATTCAATAATTAGTATGAAAGTATAAAATTCACAGTTGAACATCAAACAGATGACAGTAATAAATTTTTTAGACCTTTCTGTTAGAATAAAGAACAACATACATCAGTTTGAAATCTATCAGAAGTGTACGACGACACCTAGTACAATCCACAGCCCCCCATTTCACTCCCCCTGTGGGCCCAGGGGTTAGAATAGGCTCGAGGTATTCCTGAATGTCGTAAGAGGCGACTAAAAGGAGACACTGTTTGACCTTTACGTGATGGTCCCTGTAGGGTTTGACCTCCATTTTTCAAAATTTTCCCGAAGAGAGAGCCGATCGGGGAAGAGCGCCTTACACGGTGCATTCTATCTTTTGTCCATTGAAATCTTTAGCCCACTATCTCGTCGTGGCATTGCAGTCCCACTCACCCTTTATCTCTCGAGTGAGGACACCTTCCCGGGTGTGTATTCGTCCACCCACTGTGCAGTGTCATTTTCAGCGTCGACGATGACCGTGGAATTCTTTGCACCTCGTATCCGGCACAGTAGCCAGTTCGTCGTGGTTGGGCCGCCACGTACCCTGTCGGTTGTAGTCCCCTGACTGCACGGGGATCGTTCTACTGTTTCCTGTGATGTTAACTCCTCACACGTGCTGAGGAGTAGATGGCCGTCACCCTTGGGCATCGGGACTCCCGGCAATGGCCGTCCTGCCGGGTGGCCTTTGCTGCGGCTGGGTGGCGCCCGTGGGATTGGCCCCTCATCGGAGGGGGTAGCGTCAGGGCGGATGAAGCGTACCGAGTCGTCACTAGCTGGTGATCAGACTCCGGCAATCTCTAAGCGTTCCAAGTCTCAGTACAACGCGAGGAAGTATGATACTAAATTGTCCCCCCCCCCTCTCCCCCCCGGCCACACCGTGGGAGGAATGCCAGGCTAAGGATGGCTGTGAACCTTATTTGCCCCAGCACCTCGTATGTACGAGAGCTGATGCGGACTCCTTTGTCTCGATGAAGCAAGCCTCATTTAGAGGACAAGTTTGGGGAGGTGGAGGGCTTGTCTAAAATGCGGTCATTGTCAGTCTCCATAAAAACGGCATCCTGTGCCCAGTCGTGGGCATTACTCATTTGTGACGTGCTGGGGGATATTTCCATTACCATCACGCCTCGTAAGAGCCTAAATACGGTCTAGGGTATTATATTCCACAGGGGCCTCCTTTTGCAGTCTGACGACGAGCTGCGCACCGACTCAGAGCGACGAGGAGGTCATTTTGGCGTGTCCGTCGGGGTCCGAGGGATAATCGGGTCGCCACCGGTGCCTCCGTCTCGGCCTTCGAGGGTGACGCGTTACCCGAGAAGGTGAAGGTGACAGTCTATTGCCGTGATGTAAAGCCGTGTATCCCTCCCCCTGTGTGGTGCGTTAAGTGCCGGACGTTCGGCCGTGTCTTCCCACTGTGCTTCCGGCATAACGAGGAGAGATTGTGGACGACCACCCCGTCCCGATACTCCACGTGCCCTGCCTCCCGTCGGTGTCATCTGCGGAGAGTGTCATTCCCCCTCGCTCGCCCAACTGCGGGACTTTATGGCGAGAAACAAAAATCGTGGAAAACGAGACCCCGGACCGACTGATCTACACTGGGGCTGAGAGGAAATACGAGCACCTACATCCTGTGGCTATTACCTCCACTTACGCTGCCACTCTGAGAACAGTTGTAGCCACACCAGTTCCGCGAGTTCCGGTCGGCTCTCAGAGTGACGGAAGGCTACACCTGCCACCTCGACGGTGAGGCGCACCTCCCTCCCTGTCGCTCCCACACCACCTTCCTCGGGGGGGGCTGTCACTGCGACCGTCGCGGTCACGAGTCCCCACTTCTCAGCCGCAGAAGTGTGAGCCTTCTTCGGCTCCTCTCACTAGTGAGGGGCCCTCGGGTCACTCCCTTCACAGGTTTCTGCTGGTGTGGAAGGTGACACCTGCAGTGGCTGAAGTGTCCGAAAGCAGCCGGTCGTAGGACTTCACGGTCGTCCTCGGTCCCGTAGACTGAATCGGTGAAGCCGTCCCCGCCAGACGGACCTAACGATCGGCGAGAGAAATCCGGAAAGAAGACCCCCCCGAGACCGAGTGAATTGCGGTGGCACCCGCACTGCCACTGCCTACGAGCTCTGCGTCTGAGGGTGAGGTGAAGATTCCGGTGTCTGCCGAGGACCTAGATCTCGCCAGACCCTCGGACGCGGTGGGTATAGCCTGTCCGGGAAATAAGTGGGTGGCGTAGACTGCCTCGTCGAGTGTTTCCTGTCTTCCCAGTCCCACGATCGTGTCGTCCTCCGGTGGAATTGCGGCAGTTTTTTGCACCACCTGGCTGAGCTGTGGTAACTGTTAAGCTTTACACCTGCTTTCTGCATTGCCCTTCGGCAAGCCTGGTTCCCGGCAATGCGGACCCTTGCCCTTTGCGGCTGCAGGGGATATTTCGAGAACTGTAGTGAATACAGTAGAGTGTCAGGTGGAGTTTCAGTTTATGTCCTGAACACGGTATGTAATGTACCTGTGCCCTTCAAACTCCTCTCGAACCTGTGGCTGTCAGGATACCGACAACGCAGGAGATAACTGCACTGTATATCTCCCTCCAGAAGGTTCGGTACCCCTGAACGTATTGGCTGCACCGATTGATTGACTCCCTAAACCTTTCCAATTTTGGGGAGATTTTAACGCCCGTAACACCTTGTGGGGTAGCACCGTGCTTACTGGCCGTGGCAGAGATGTTGAAAATTTGCTGTAGTAACCCGACCTCTTAAGTACTGGAGTCGCCACATTTTTCAGTGTGGCTCGTGGTAGTTACTCGGCCATTGATTTATCAATTTGCAGCTCAGGACTTCTCCCATCTATCCACTGTACGGTAGTGACCACTTCCCCATTTTTCTGTCACTTCCCCGGCATCGTGCCCACAGACGCCTACCCGTATAGGCTTTAAACGAGGCAGAATGGGTGGCCTTCACCTCTGCTGTCACCATCGAATCTCCCCCACACGGTGCCACCAATGTTGTGATTGAGCAGGTCACTACAATGGAAAACTCAATCCCTCGCTCTCTAGAGTGCCCCCAGCAAAAGACGGTCCCTCGGCTGTCACTGGAAGTCGCCGAGGCAATTAAAGAGCGTCGGGGAGCTCTACAGTGACATAAGTGACACCCTTTGCTAGAGCACCCGATAGCCTTCGAGCAGGTCCGTGTCCGCATTCGCCTGCTTGTAAAACGACAGAAGCGGGAGTGTCGAGAGAGGTACATTTGAACCGTTGGGTGCCGTGTGTCACCTTCCCGAGTCTGGACGAAGATCAGATGTCTTTTTGGGTGCCGGAATGCAACAGGTGTCGCTGACGCTAACATCGACGGCGTGCTCTCTACCGACACAAAAACGATTGCCGAGCACTGTGCTGAAGGCTCTGCATCGGAGAACTACCCCCTAGTCTTTCGCACTCTGAAACGGCAGATCGGAGGGAAAGTGATTTTGTTCACTATGTGCCCCGGTGAATCGTATAATGCCCCGTTTACAGAGTGGGAGCTCCTCAGTGCCCTTGCACATTGCCCCCTCACAACACCTGGTCCAGATCCGATACACAGTCAGATGATTGAACATCTCTCATCTGACGACAAGCGACTTCGTGATCTTCAACCGGATCTGGTGGGAAGGCATCTTTCTGTTGCACTAGTGGGAGAGCACCATCGTACCAGTGCTCAAACCCGGCAAAAACGAGCTCGATGTGGATAGCTATTGGCCCATCGACCTCACCGAGGTTTTCTGTAAGCAGCAGGAACGTATGGTGTGTTGACGATTGGGTTGGGTCCTGGAGTCACGTGGCCTCCTGGCTCCGTGCTAGGGCAGTTTCCGCCATTCGCTCCACCGCTAACAGTCTTGTGTCCCTCGAACAGCGTTTTCTAGATGCTGACACATTGTTGCCATCTTTTCTGATTTACGAAATGTGTATGATACCATCTTGTGACATGATCTCCTTGCCACATTATACGAGTGGGGTCTCAGAGGCCTACTCCCACTTTTTATCCAGAATTTCCCGTCACTTCGTACTTTCCATATCCAAGTTGGTGCCTCCCATAGTCCCCCCCCCCACCCCCCCGGTCGGCCCCCCCTGTCCCCCCCCCCCCCCCCTTATCCAGGAGAATGGGGTCCTGCAGGGCTCTGTATTGAGTGTATCTCTGTTTTTAGTGGCCATTAATGGTCTAGTTGCAGCTGTAGGGCTGTCCGTCTCACCCTCTCTGTGTGCATTTCGTACTGCAGCACCAGTACTGGTGTTGCTGAGTGACGCCTACAGGGAGCCATCCACAAGATGCAGTCACGGGCTCTAGCCCACAGCTTCCAGTTTTCGGCTGCAAAGTCCTGTGTTACGCACTTGTGTCGGCGTCGTACCGTTCGTCTGGAACCAGAACTTTACATTACTTACGTTCCCTTCACTGTAATGGAGACGTGGATTTTTTAGGAATGGTTTATGATGCCCGATTGACTTGCTTCCTCACCTTAGTCAGCTTAAGCAGATGTGCTGGCAGCACCTCAATGCCCTCCGCTGCCTGAGTAACACCGACTGGGGTGCAATCGTTCTACACTGCTGCAGCTCTACAGAGCACTTTTTCAGTGCCACCTCGACTGTGGGAGTCCGGTTTATGGTTCGGTGGCACCTTCTGTTGCGTTTCCTCGACCCAGTACGCGACTGTGGCTTTGGACTAGGGACGGTAGCTTTTAGGACGAGTCCGGTGACTGGCATCCTGTTGTAGGCTGGAGTCCCTCCACTGCAGCTCAGGTGTGCACAACTGCTCCCCAGTTAAGTCGCATATTTTCGTAGTTGTCCTGCGCATCCGAATTACCGTCTCCTTTTCCCACCCACGGTGGTTCATCTCCCGCAACGGCGCCCCAGGTCGAGACTCACGAATGCGGTTCGCGTCCGGTCCCTGCTGTCTGAACTGGAGTCCTCGCCTTTACCACCTGTACTCGAGGTCCGTTTGTGTCCACCTCCGTAGTGCGCACCTAGGCCGCGGCTTCGCCCGGACCTTTAACTCGACCCCAAAGGACTCGGTCGACCCTGCGGCTCTCCGCCGTCACTTCCTCTCGATTCTCGATACGTACGGAGGCCGTGAACGGTTTACACTGACTGCTCGACGGGTGACGGTCACGTCGGCTTCACGTATGTCCGTGGAGGACATTTTGAACAGTATTCCTTGCCTGCTGGCTGCAGTATTTTCACTGCAGAGCTGGTGGCTATATCTCCTGCTCTCGAGTACATCTGTTCGTGCACAGGGGAGTCGTTTCTTCTGTCCCCTGACTCCTCGAGCAGCCTACAAGCTATCTACCAGTGCTACCTTCACCGTCGTCTGATAGTGTCCGTTCAGGAGTCCGTATATACCCCGGACCGTTCCCGTCGTTCAGTGGCGTTCGCGTGGACCCCAGCCACGTTACGTCGGCATCCCAGGCGACGAACTTTCTGACAGTCTATCCGAACGGGCGATGCGGAAACAGCTTCCGGAGATGGGCACCTCTGAACCTGACGTGTGTTCTGGCTTATGCCGTAGGGTTTTTCGGCTTCGGGAGACGGAACGGCATAACAGTACGCACAACAAACTGCGTGTCATTGAGGAGACTCCGAATGTGTGGAAGTCTTCCGTGCGGGCCTCTCGCAGGGAATCAGTTGTCCTCTTCTGGCTCCGTATTGCCCACGCTTGAACGACCCACTGTTACTTCCTGTGCCGTGGAGACTCGCCTCAGTGTCGGTACGGTGCCCGGTTGGCAGTGGCCCGTATTCTGGTGCACTGTCCCACTTTGACTGCCCTACAACGAAATCTTCGGTTACCGGACTCGTTGCCGCAAATTTTATATGACAACGCCTCATCGGCTTATTTAGTTTTACGTTTTATTCGTGCGGGTGGGTTTTATCGTTTGATCTAAGTTTTAGCACGTGTCCTTTGTCCCTCTGTGCCCTCCACTCTAGTGCTTTTAGGGTGGAGGTTTTAATGTGTTGCAGAGTGGCTGGCTTCTCCTTTTTTATTCTCACGGTCAGCCAGCCATGGTAATCTGCTTTCTTGTTTTTAATCTCTTTTTCCCTGTTTCTTGCATCTCTCTGTGGTTATCTTGTCTGATTTTGTCCATTTTAGTGTTTGTTGGCCTTCTGTCATTCTTCCAACTGTGTTTTGTATGCCTCGATTATTTTAACCCCCCCACACACACCTACCTTAATATTTACCATAAACATTTAGTTATGTTATCATGACATCCACCAAATGTACAAGGGATTAACCTCATTTACAAAAATATCATCACACCAACAGCTTGTACCCACTGTCAGCTTGAAACTATAAGTACATCAACTACTGGCATCTGTATATTTGAAGCATTAATGAATGTATTACCTCAGCCTTTAGGCAGTTATTACATGTAACAGATATACTCCTAAGAACCCCTGCTTTGAAAGTTTGTTCTCATCCAATCGCTCCTCTCACCCCCTCTCTCCCTCTCACTTTCTTGTTCTCTTCCTCTCGCTCTGCATCCAGCCTTTCATTTCTGTCTGTGCATCCCAACCAAAATTGTTATTTGCGTATAATTTTACCACTGTAGCCAACATAATTATCGCACTTAAAAGTAGCAACATGTTACCTTATTGTGTAAACGAGTATAAAGTTTAAGCTATATTAACTGGACAAAATCGAATTTATATACCACCTGAAATATTTATTACAGTACATGTATTCAACATCTCAAAACAAAGATCTCCAAAACTCCCAAAACTCTTTAAATTTATTCTGTAAAATTCTTTAGAATTTATCCTGTAATAATGTTGTTATAATGTACATTCTTTGTACTTTGTGGAAATGTTTCTCTTCTGCTATATCAGCCTTGCACCTAATAGTTTCCCGACACCGTATTTATTTACAAAATACGACAGTATACGTGTGACGTGTTACGACAGTGAAAGGAACCTGTGACCATTGGAGGTACTCTATTTCTCTGTTTTAATTATTTTATTTCTACCGTTAGATATATGTTCTGGTTTTTGTCAAAACCATGTTCTAAAATAGTGTTTTGTTTCTCCCACTAGACAGTGCCACATGTTCCTCCAAAAAATCATAACACAACACACAGATATATGTCGTACTAATAAATGTAAATCCACCTGATGATGGAGCTTTAAACCTTCGAAACGCATTGTGGAGATAAATAAACAGGTTTCATTTAATGTCAATAACAGTCGTGGTAAAGCCTAACCAAAATTGTTTTCATTTAAAGTGGACTGGCATATTTGGGGGAAAAAAAAAATCTGTAAATTATGAAAAAAATTCAAAAGGTGACAGTAAAAGAACTTTGACAGATATGTCCAAAAAGAGGATACCATTGTAATCATAAAGCAATTATCTTTAAAATAAAACAAACTCTAACAAAATATCTAGAACTGTTATAGAGATACAGCACTTTAAAAAAAATTTCTGATATTCGCATCTTCAAAATGGTGTTCGCAGTGGTATCTTCGGAGGCCTGTATCTCGGAGCAGGAATTTTTTTGGAGAAAACAAAAAAAATGTATGTTTCTTACTTACTCCTGAATTTTAATATATGCTAAATTCAATAACATTCGAGACTACGAAGGTAGCCCCCCTGCCAGAAGTGATACGGATTGTGCCTATTACTGTCAGCAATGTTGGTAAACAGCTGAAAGTGTTAAAACTGAACAAAGTTCCAGGGTCCAGTGGAATTCATATCAGATTCTATACTGAGTTTCCTGCTGAGTTAGCCCATCTTCTGACTATAATCTATCATAAATCCCTCGAACAAAAAACTGCTCAGTAGTTCGAAGAAAGCATAGGTCACACCCGTGTGCAAGAAAGGTAGTAGAAGTGATCCAGAAAACTACTGTCCAGTATCCTTGACACAGATTTGTTGTAGAATCTTAGAACGTACTCTGTTCAAACACGATGAGGTATCTCGAATAGAATGACCACCTTCGTGCCGACCCACATCGTTTCTGAAAACATCAAACATATTATGTGAAACCCAATTTGCACTTCTCTCACATGACATACTGAAAGCGTCAGATGAAGACAGTTAGTTAGATCCAGTATTTCTTAATTTCCAAAAAGCATTTGAGTCAGTGCCACACCTACACTTATTATCAGGAGTTCGATCATATAGGTATAAAGTGGCATTTGTGGCCGGATCGGTGACTTTCGGATAGGGAGGATACAGTGTGTTGTTTCAGATGGAAAGTCATCGTCAGATGTAGAAGTAACTTCGGGTGTGCCTCAGGAAAGTGTGTCAGGATTCTTGCTGTACGTGTTGTATAATAACAACCTCGCAGACAATATTAATAGTAACCTCAGACTGTTTGCAGATGACGCGATTATATGTAGTGAAGTACTGTATGAAAGAAGCTGCACGAATATTCAGTCAGATCCTACTAAGATTTTAAAGTGGTGCAAAGACTGGCATCGTGCTTTATACATTCAGAAATCTAAAATTGTGCCCTTCACAAAACGTAAAAACCTAGTATGCTGTGACTATAATACCGATAGGTCACAGTTGGAATCGACTGACTCCTACAAATAGCTGGGTGTAGCACTTTGTAGGGATAGTAAATGGAGCAGGCTCAGTTGTGGGTAACGCAGGTAGTAGACTTTGTGGGTAGAATACTGGGGAGTGCAGTCAGTCTACAAAGGAGATTGCTTACATATCGCTCGTGTGACCCGTTCTAGAAAATTGGTCGAGTGTGTGGGCCCCGTAACAAATAGGGCTTGTGAGGAATATTGCTCGTATACAGAGAAGTGCAGCATCAGTTGTCACAGGTTTCTTTGATGTGTGGGAGAGTGTAACAGGAACTAAACAGGAAGACTCTTGAAGATAGATGTAAACTATCCCGAGAAAGTCTGTTAACAAAGTTTCGAGAATTGGATTTAAATAATGACTCTCAGAATATACTGAAACCTCCACGTATTGCTCACAAAAGGATCACGAGAACAAGATTAGAATTATTACGGCAGATGTACAGACATTCAAATATTCATTCTTTGCACAGTCAGTATGTGGACGGAACGGGAAGAAACCCTAAATGGTACAGTGGGACATACCCTCTGCCGTGCACTTCACAGTGGTTTGCAGAGTATAGATGTAGATGTGTATGTTCCTACTTTTGAGTACATTTTCATTGGTATGTGGTCAGTTGTAATAAACTTTATGTCTTGCTAGAGTGTATTACAGTATTAGTAACTTACTGAAACAAACGGAAAAGTAGGATTAACTGTTTATCTACATTGGATTTTACTTGATTTTGCACAAGTCATTCCAAATATAAACTTGAGTGGTTATTTACCAACAAACTTTCCTCAATGATTTCCCATCTCCTTGACCTTCAGAATGTAGAAAATTTTGATATCGTGTTTGTTTATTATTCTTTTGTACTTGATTTAGGTCTCTTAAGGGTCACATAAATAACTATTTCTAATATAAGTTTCAGTTTACCAGTAATTTTTCAATCATTCAGGGTGGTAGTGTTCCAGAACTTGTGACCACCTTCCTCCAGTTTTCTTTTTTTGCTTTTTGTGGGGATGGAAATCCAAAAACTTCTTTCGAAGTTTATTGCTGTTCAGTACAGCCACTTGCACTATCAAGATTTTTTTTGGTTGTCATGTTCAAATATTCTGTTGCATATTCTATTTATTATTATTATTATTTTGTAATTTAATTGTTCAACATTTATTGTTTTACGTTTTTTCCCGTTGAGTTATTTCTGTGTATGTCATTACATGTTCTGTTACCTTATTTCATTGGCACAAGGATCCAACTGATAAAATATATCATTAAAAAATATTTTATGGAATTTTGTTTTCTTACGTCACTGTCGAAATGGCTTACTGACAGTCATATATTAGATTGGAGCATAAGATTGTAGTGTTTTTGTTTTGCATGTCTGTATTTAATGCGCCAGAAAGTAGAGTGCCGAGCAGAGAAATTGGATCATTTCCGACATATTCTTCTGTGCGAGTTCAGTAGAGGGGTGACAGCAACGGATGCAGCCAGAAACATTTGCACCGTATATGGGGATAATGTCATTGGGAGAGAACACCGAGAAAATAGTTCTGTTCCCTTTGAGGAGGATCGTTCTGACACTAGTGGCTCTCCACATTCGAGAAGACTTTCGAGGTTTGACGGAGATCGTTCGGACGCATTAATCCACGACGATTCACATCAGTGTACTCTAGAACTGTCACGTGTGGTGACCTGTGAGCGTTCCACCGTCGTGTGACATTTGCATCCACTGGGGAAGATTCAAAATTCAGGTGTACGGGTAGGACACGTACTGAGCCAAAATCACAAAAATCAGCGGCTGGCTATATGTGCAGCTCATCAGTTGGCTCGTGAACAACACCGACCGTTCCTATTCGGTATAGTCCCCAGTAACAAGAAACGGTGTTTTTATGCTGACGTAAGGAAAAGAAAGGAATGGTCGAGGTCAAACGAAGTGACAACTCTCCTCACAAAGACTTGGGTGCACGTTACGTATCTCGTGGAACAGTGACGGTTTGGTGTACTACGAATTGCTTCCCCGAGATGTTACCGTCACAACTGACATTTATTGTCGAGAACTGAGAGGTCTTGCAGACACAATCCACGAAGAGTGACCGGGAAGACTATTCCGCGTTAATGCCTGCTTGCATTCTGCTACATTGACAAAGCACACTTTCCATTCGTTCGGCTGGGAAGTCATTCCACATCCACCTTATTCACCTGACCTCGTGCCTTCAGATTTTCGCCTTTTCCCTTCTCTGTCGAAAAATGTTCCAGGAATTTCTTTTTCGGGTGAAAATCGGCTCCGGACGTAGATTGGCGAGTTCTTCGCCTCGAAATCGTTCGATTTCTAGTCGCGGAATTGAAAAGTCCCACCGTGACTGACTGTCGTAAATAGTGAAGGAGACACTATTATTGATGACTAAAAGTCTCTGTTATGTCTGTCTGTTGCATTTATTAAATTTATGGGAAACTGCTACAAAATTATGCTCCGACCCAGTATTTTCTGCTTGCAGTGCAACTGACCAGCTGGGTGACACGGCACCGCGGTCTGGCTTTATGTACGACTTCAAGACGTCTGAAGTTGTTGTCAGGAGGTGGGACAAGGATGCAGAGGACCTGGACATTAAAGGTCAGCCCCCACGTGATATCTTCTCTCGGTGCTGTAACACCTAAATATTCCATTTCTAAAATAAAATGGAGACGAATCCCAGACAGGCACAAAATAAGACTGATAAACGAGTAAGCTTTCGACTGAAAGACCTTCTCCTGAATGATCTCTCTCTCTCTCTCTCTCTCTCTCTCTCTCTCTCTCTCTCTCTCTCTCTCACACACACACACACACACACACACACACACACACACACACACATTCGTGCAAACACAACTCACACACATGTGACCACTGTCTCTGATTTGTGTTTGTGTGAATGTCTGCACATGTGATGTCTAGTTCACAGGAAGGCTGTTGGGCAGAAAGCTTACTTCTTTAGCATTCTTTTTGTTGTGCATGTCTGCGATTAGACATCTCCATTACATGGTGAGTAGCAATGTGTCCTTTTCATAATATTGTCATTATTCCATCGTGGATTTTCCGTAGTTTGATTACTAAAATAAAATTAGTATTACTGTGATTTGTTTGCTTACAGTTTATGTGATTTTTCTCTTTGTTCTAGTAGGTGTAAAAAGAAACTTCTTTTGCTTTTTCTCGTGTAATGAACAGGTCTTTCAGCTCTGTGTGAAATTGGCACTTGTCATCTTCCTCTCTGCTTGGTGTTCCCTCACGTACAACTTGTGGGCGTGTATCTGTTGCTCCATCTGTGCCATCTGTGTCATTTGGTCCTTTTCTCCACTTCCTCAAAACTGTGTTTGTGTGAATTTCCCGATTGCATCTTGATCCTGTAAATTTGATGATTATAATTACTCAAGATCTTTGTTCTGTTTGTTGGTGCCAGTTGGGTCTAGTAATATTATATTCAGAGAATATGTGAATCTGGTGGGTTGACCCATTCCTTATGCACGGCCTATGAGTTGGAATCTTCACATGCGCAGTGTAAGTTTGATTTTAGGAATTTGCCTTTAAATTTCTGCATAGAGTTTTGGGTGATGCATTCCATCTCATACGTTTTTTCTCGTAATGTCATGTTCTTTTATGTCTCATTGTTTTTATAATTTTAGTGTTGGAGAGTAAGAGTCCCTGATGCGCTAAGTGCTTGTGGCTCAGTCTCTTTCCAGGAAAACACTATTTGTTAATTGGAATGTTCTTTTTATTTTCTGAATTTTTGTGATTCCGTGGCCTCTATTTAATTACAATTTTCAGTGATCCAGTCACCTAAGTATCTAAATTACTTAACACGGAAATCTTTCTCGTTGCCAATTTTGAGCTCGTTATTTTCGTATCGGTCACAAAATTAGTATTACCATTTTCCCTGCTTTTTCCAGCAATATTTAAAGTTGCTTTCATGTGTCAGTGATACCTTTTCCAAGTAGTGCTAAGTCATCTGCAAAGAGTAGACATTCTAATTGTAGCTGAGGCTTTACTATATACAGTGGGAAATGTTCGAACACATCGAGTGTACACTGTGGAGCGGAGGCAGCACATTACCAACTGACGTAACCATTTGCAAAATGTGAGACAGTGAAATGGCAATCCCTAGCTTTTACCTCAAGGAAAAAAAAAAAAAGGGAAACAGAACAGTATTTGTTCTAGAGAATAATGGGACCGTATGCACATCTGTCATGTGGAAGCTCACATATTTTAGTTAGTAAAACTTCTATCCATTATGGATGAGGATCACTGAGACTGTGATGAATAAAGGTTTCTTTAAATTACTGCAACTAGTCACATTTTGTTTAGCTCTTTAGTTTTTATTATTCCATTACTGGTTTTGAACTGACTAGTAGTTCATCATCTGATGGTACATACTTATTGCTTGTGTGGTAGATATTACATCTACAGTTTTAGCACTGAAATTTTATCTGACCTTTTATTTATCTTTTGTTTAACTGACATCAATCAATACTTATGTACAGTCATACTCAACAGTATATGAACGACCTGAATTGCATTTCGCCTTATTCGCATGCAACCCACATAATGCAGCTGTCTAACAGGTCCTCTAATCGCTCCTCGGTACAGTCGTTTGACTATTGAAAATGGTTCCAACAAGTCACTACTAGAAAACACTTCTCTGTATCGCAATAACTCAAGGTGTAAAGTAATACCACGATACTACAAATATCAGAGAACATCTTATCACAGATAAGATTGTCCTTAAGGCCTGTAAGCTCACATTTATTACAATAAATGACATACGTGAAATGTTACCACTCTCATTATTACGTCAGATAGGTAGTGCACATAGTAAGTTCGTCGTATTCATGATTTCCTCTTCAAAGTAACATACTGCACATATTATTTAACACAAAATGACTTTAAAAAGTTCAGTTATTCATGAGCAGCTAGTTGAGACTATGTATGAACTTCAAATGACACGACGAACCGTCTCGATCTGCATATGGATTCAAACCCAGATCATGCAGACTAAGCAAAGATTTCGTGACTGACGGAAGCTAACAGTCATTCCTGACTAGGCATACAGTGAGTGCTATACCTCAATTTTAGACAGTATCAGTTAGCAAATATCAAGTTCAAATTACATAACGTAAACATGTTTAACGGACGCGAATTCCTACCCAGCAACTATTGCCCCTGTTAACGAACTACGAGAGATGTTAAATATTGCTTCTTCACAAGAAACTTACTTGAAATGCTGTGAGGTAAAGCTGTGTGTTGGGCAGGGATTCGAACTCACAACCTAATCGGATTGTTATCGAAGCACAGTCAACTGTGACAATATCGGATTTTCTCGGCAGTAGCTAGATGTTTTAACTGAAATGACGAGACGAAACATTTTTTCCTTTCCAGGACTCCAACCCGGCACCTATCACTGTTATATTCTAGAGAAAATGAACATTAAATATGGGTTTGCTACACCAGCAGCAACATGTGAGCATGTTTGAACTAGAAATAATATGACGATGAGTTCAGTGCTGACTGGGAATCGAACCCCATACATACCGTTGTTGACTACACACAAAGAGACGTCAGCTGCCGAATTTCTGAATTTTTCTCCACCAGCAGCTCGGACTAACATCGTTGAACTTACAGTGATCTCGCAAACAGTTCTGTATCTCACTGGGAGTCAAAAACGTCAGATATCGTTAGTGTTGACGAATGAAAATACACTAAAAATCAAAATTATTATTATCCACCAGCAGATAAGTGTTCTCATGCTAGAGCTTGATAATACATAATGAAAACTTTAGTGCTGGGCCAGGATTCAAACCCATTCACGCGCAATATGTGGAGATGTTGAGGAATCTGCAGTTTTCAACAAACAACAAATTGTAGTCGAGCTGTACTGTCATGAAAGGTTCAAATTCCACGTTAAGGGCGGTCTGAGTTGCATTCCCAGTTCAGAACCAATTTTATCGACATGCAGAAGCTCAAATAAAAGATGGAATAAGTGTCCTGTGACCCTACATAGCGTTTGTTTCGTCACTAGAAATAAATAACTAATACAAGATACTGGCGATAGTTTCTACATGTCACCACTCCTGACTTTATTGTGGTTCAACCTAATGTCTAGGTAGAGAAGGAATATCATGTTTAATGTGAATTTCAGACCACAACGCCATTATATCTTCTTCACTTCGCGTAGCCAGAAGGCAACAGAATTTCTCTCTCCCTATCAAAAACCATCGGCAGAAGTTGGAATCGAACCCAGACCATAAGTATATTAGCCTATCATCAGTCCAACAGACCACCAAACCCTCCACTCCGTGACACATTTTCCTATCATAACGCCGTTGCACCACACTGGATGAGAATTCTGACACACAGGCTCCCTGTAGTGGTTTGCAGCATGTTCAGTACATTCATTTACTTGGTTGATCGTATCGCCATGAACTAGCTGCTTCGGCTACCCAGTCTTTACATTCGACTCTGTTTTGTAATTGCCGAAATAAAATCACGTAGCTGCCACATACACAGAACTGCCAACAGTGTAGGATGCAGAAATTTAAATAGGAAGTGTTCCTTTCCACTTGAGCTACTGTATTGCGCTCTCTGTTTGTTGAGAATGTCGTACAGTGCAAAAGAAACGCTGCAACTGTCTCTCACAAGTCTTGACTCGGCCGCATGCGGTATCTCACAGCACTGTGGAATGCGGAAGAATTTCTGGAGGAATTGTTGGTGACTTCTGGAGCTTCTGTAGCTACATGTCAGCCAGTAGCGTAGCGATAAGTGTCGCGCACTGTAGATAAGACGTCGCGAGTTCGAGTACATTCACTGCTACAATTTTAAAACGCAATTCTGCTGTCTGCTGAAGCTATCAATCTAATGGAACTTTGGACATAATTCCCTTCACTTCTCAACCCAAAATAGTCGCATGTGGAAAAAGGGCTAACTTCTGCGACATTTTGTTCTTTTCAGGTTTAATAGGCGACCAGGCAGCACATGCATCTCGAAACTTTTGTGTTATGTATAGGGAGACCGCACCAGACCAAAATACCTCAGAAAAGTATTTTCTACATTAGCTGTCGTATGGTAGAGGCATTATATTCTTCTTCAAACCTTGTTTGACAGAGAACAAGGTTTCTACATGCATGTAATCAATAAACTGCATGTGTATTGTCAGACTGTTATAGATAACATCAGAGAATTCGCATATATCGTTGATGATTAACTTCTCTCTCATGTTTACTGTTGTTTTAACAACACTAAATGAAATCTAAGAAATGAAATTAAACTACCCACGATAAGCTTATGACGAAAGTCTGTTTTAATAAAACTGAGTATCTGTATACATGCATGCCTTTATCGGCACGAATGAGTAAAATACTACTCGCTTAGCTTTTGATTGGGTCTGTGTTTAATTGGTATGCTGTGTCGTACTCAATAGGTATGCAAATGTGGCATTTCATAAATAAAGTTATGTATTCCTAGAAACCCAAAATTTGCTTGTCAGCAGTGGAAAGAGGCATTACCTGTTGTGCGACATTGTAAGTTTTTCACCATTGCACTGTGAGCCGAAAGTATTTTCTTGCGATTTCGTTATTGATGTTTGATCCTGACTCCTTGTAGCTCTTTCACAGAAGGGATGAAAACATTACAATCAGCGAGACTGGAACAGCAAACCAAAACAGACGGTTTTTCACAGGTCAGCAGGTTACCACGTAGCTAGCGAAGAGGTATGTGTCTTGGCTTGGCATGAAGGGCAATAGTGGCTATTGGCTATTTAAAGGACGAGAAAGGTTGCGATTTCCATGTGCAACGACTTTACTGGGCTCAAAACCGTAAATTTATAATCTTTTGTTACACCTCAAGTGATAACAACTCAGATTATTCAGTGGAAATGACTGGAAAAATCAAGTGAACTTTGAGGCTTAATTTCGTGCACACCAGGAAGTAACTCATCGATGGTAGAGTTGCCAAACATGCCTTGTTGCCAAATCTCAGTTACAGTACCAGCAGGAAGAAGACAAACCGATGTCTTCCTACAGCAGGCTGGGAAGTGACCATAGCTGGTGTCTCAAAGACGCGACTGCCATGGCCGGGAATACGTAAAGCGTCTGATTTGCATTTCTGTAACTATGTTTAGGGGGTGGAGCGTAGTTGCTAATAATACTCAGAACTCACTGCAAACTACGAATCATAAATCAGTAACTCTCATAGTTATTTTTTATATTTCTTTCGTAAGTGTACTCAAAATTAAGAAACTCATTCACGGACATTTTCATGCCTGGACAATAGTCGAGCAAAAAAAAAAAAAAAAAAAAAAAAAAAAAAAAAAAAAAAAAAAAAAAAAAAAAAAAAAAGAGTGTGTGTGTGTGTGTGTGTGTGTGTGTGTGTGTGTGAGAGAGAGAGAGAGAGAGAGAGAGAGAGAGGAAGGAGGGGGCGAGGGGGGAAGAGGGAGAGAGAGAGAAATATAAAAAAGAATGAGATGTTGAGAGCAAAAAATTGATGTCAAGAAATTGAATTATGGTATGTAAAGAAATCTTTCATTCGAACCGCACACCTACCATCCTTTGTCATCCATGAATATAGCTTAAGCATCAATTGCTTACTCGCCAACAGTAAGACATGTGCGTGTTTGACCAGAAATAACGACACCTATTGTGATTGTTGGCAACACATGAACAGACATTAAAAGTTCACGTTAATTTTCACTAGCAGGCCAGTGTGCACGTGATAGGGCTTGAAATGAAATTATGAATATTTTTGTACTGGATCAGGATTTGGACCCACATACTTACCTTTGGAGGAGACCTAGAGAAGAATGCAGTCTTGGGAAAAGGAACGAAATGATTGAACTATACTGTTCCGAGAGATTCAGATTCTCTAAAGAGGAGGTACAAATTTGAATCAGTCCAGCACCAAATTTTTCAACGTCTCTAGTTCAATCAAGTACAAGTAAAATAAGAGCCCTGTTCCTTTAAATGGCTATTGGTTCATCAAATAAAATAAAACTTTCTAATGTAAGTAAGTTTACTGGCGATTGTATTTCTGTTTACCCTGACTTCCACCTATGTCATTTCCCAATATAAACCGGCTCTGCCCAGTTCGTAATGAAGGAACATGATGTTTAATGCGGATTCTGGATTATAATGTCTTTCTCTTGAGATTACCAGAGGTAAATTAAATCTGTTTGTGCCTCTTAAAAGTAAATGTTTCAACCCAATCATTGCACCTGTGATAGTTTGTTCCACCAGACCATTGTGGCCACATTTCCCAGTCCCAGGAGCATGATGATGTGCTGAGCTTACAAAATTAGTCACGGTGGAGAAAATGCGAGTCTATTTAAGGGTTAAGTAGAAGCAAGCTACTGACATGGAGATTATGCAATTCTCATGCCAGCAGGGTGTAAATACTCTTCTAGGCGTCATAACCTTGATGTGAAGCCATTCTGAAATTTTCACTAATTCGATTATCACCATAATTGTTATATCATTTTATTCATACCGTTGCTGGAACGCACGTGCTTCAAGATCATTTAATGCCTTTTGGTCATTATAGAAATAGTTGCCCAAGAACAGGTTCTTTCCCTGTCTACGGAATCCTTTTCATGTTAATATCATACATCAACAATTACTCATACATTACACTAAAACTAAAGTAATTGATGAAGACGTTACGTGATAACAAAAATGCGCTGCCTTTCTTCATTTTTTGCGCCTAGAAAAACTTCTATCGAATACTGCCAAACCAAAAGCCAAGGGATCTTACTGCCTTCCGATATACGTCGCTCTCAGCTCTTCCATATGATTTGGTCGACGTGACCTGTTTCAAGTTGTGTATAACAGAGAATGTTTTAGAAACTCAATTGTTTTCCTTTGCAATAAACAGAAAGATTTTCATTCTAAGCTATCCAAGTTCAAAATTTTTGCAATATTAGTTCAAATTTAAAATTTGCTTCTATAATGTAGGAAAGTATTTCACAGTTTTACTCTTAGTCGCTGCCACAAATTCTAGCTCCCAGTGACACCAGTTTAAGTAACCTAATGTAGCGAAGACTGTTTGCCAGTGCTCTTTCTCACCAGAAAATACGCAATTCACTCATTGGACTCCCTAAGTACACTGCAACAGTAATTTCTGTGTGTATGCAACGCATAGGGATTGTAGAATTTAGTGGTGCTCTCTCTTCCAGTTCTGTATACAATATGCTTGGCCCAAACGGGGGCCGAGCGGCTCTAAGCGCTTCAGTCTGGTACCGCGCGACCGTTATGTTCGCAGGTTAGAATCCTGCCTTGGGCATGGATGTGTGTGATGTCCTTAGGTTAGTTAGGTTTAAGTAGTTGTAAGTTCTAGGAGACTGATGACCTCAGATGTTAAGTCCCATAGTGATCTGGGCCATTTGAACCATTTTGAACCTAAACGGGCCCTTTATCATTACAGGCCCTGGGCAGTGCAACATCATACTGACAACAGTAATGTGCTTATACTGACAACCTCTCTGTTTGTTTTACCTGATTTTGTAATCATTTAAATAAAACAACATGACCTTCCAGTGGGAGACATTTCATCCCCCTTTTCCTTCTGTGAAATTTGCCAGTAAGCTTTTTGCCTTCCAACCAGCGAAATGCGGCAGCGTACGGCCGGTAAACGCTTCACAAACCACGATTTAGTGCCATTGAGATGATTTCTTGAAACATCGTCGTAGCTGAAGAAATTTAGTTTCTTCTTAAATCGTCTTACGCAGCAACGTTCACAGATATCTCAAATAGGAAAAGCTCTTTATCCAGGTACGAAGGTTGTAAAACAAACTTCCCACAGCTTGTGTCAGGTTGATCTTTTCATCTGATAGCAATGCGTAAGTATTTTGTCTAAGAGGTATCACAAGTAGTGTTCCTGTAGCTGTGGGAATCACTGGTTGAAAACGAGTTTAACACCAGTGGGTACAGTACAGCTAAATATTTAAAATGATTATTAACTTAAGACTGAGGCATATTAATAATGTTGAAGCGAGACTGTGTATGCTAGTCTTCCTCGAGTGGGCATTGGAAGGCGTTTACGCACACGTATACAATACTATGAATACTCCGAAAGCTGTAGTTAATATTGCCCTCATAAACTAATTTTGTTTTTTAATTCTTCTGGGTCTTCAGTGTGCAATATGTGTTGTAGATACGGTCTTAGACAAAAAAATTGACCGCCGAGTCGTTCACATAAGGTGGACAATACAGTCGTGCTCCCCTCGGAATCCTATGTCCGGCAATATGCTCGATCTGGCAACATTTTAGACTGCGGCACTTCCCGGGGGAAGTCTCGACTGCAGTCTGAGTAGATCACTCTCGACTACGACCGTAGTCTCGAGGTAAAATGTGAGACTAGCCAATACGACATCTGGCCACCGAAATCACACGTCGACAAAACTTTCATCGCTCCTTTCTTCTCGGTGCTGTAGCTATGAGTGTAATTCGAGCAAATCTACAATATATTTCACTTTCTGTCACATTGGTAATAACAGTTGGGTTCAAGAGATTTCTTGGCCGACCACCTGCCTCTGAACACTGCATGCGTCTGAGTTCTCTGGGACCCGTTTGCTGCCTACCGGCAGAGGCTGAGGCTCTGCACTGCCTCGCCTTCTTCCGACAATGTCTGCTCCACTCCTCACTCTCGACGGTGTAAAATGCTTTAATGTTGTCGAGTGGTAACCCATAAAATCTGTTTACGATTTGTGTTTCACATTCGATAGGAATGGAGGCACAAAACCATTTTTATTTGATGAGTATTTTATTACACTAATATGCAATACATCAATATGGCACAGAATTAATTTCATTGTTTCTGATCCAGTGCGCTATAATTAAAGCGTCACATCCTGTTCTTTATGCTTTCACAGGAGATTCTTCAATAGGCATATAATCTATTTACAGCTATTTTCATCGGGATACATAATGCAAAAATACACCTTTTAAGTGTGTAAAATCTCGCTGCTCTGACGTGTTGTCCAATATATTGCTCGGAAAGTGTATCTGATTCATGTTGCTAAATACAGCTCTATCAGATATCGATTTGGATGCGTACCAAGTGTATAAAAGTATATCTTGAAATACAGAGAGAGCACATAGAGGTATTCGACTGAAACACAGCCATGACCAATATTGTAACTGGGGACGACAGCATCGTTGTCTACCACCTTAACAACTCCCACTGTGACAGTGCTCGGCCGATTACTTACGTTTACTGGAATCAGAGCTACAGTATGAAAACACAAAAATGTTAATAACCCGAAGATCATTAACTTTGGAACCCATAGTAAAGTAAAACAGTCATTAGTTGGAAGATTGGTTTGAACACAACAGCGCTTTAATAGGCACGGTCCTGTCGGAGGTGGTATGCCGTTGCTTTCCTCCGACCTTTGAGTTGACTTACCTAGCCAGTTAATAGGGAAACCTATAGTTTAACGTTGCTTTTGGACCACAGTGCAATTGGCCATTTTTCACATCAACGAACACAACCCGAGGGGAAAAGAATGTAAAATGGCAGATAAAAATCGTGGGACTGACCAGGGATCGAACCCCAGACCTTTGTATTCGTAGTCTTGCTCTTTACCAGTTTGCCACCACGTAATGGCTGAACCCGTAATGACGCAGTAAAAAGCGTTTTATTTGTAGACGCTGTTTCGGTGTATAGCTTTGAAAATATAATTGTCCGTCCTCAACTTTGGCCTCGATTTTTTAGCTAGGGAGTGTCTTGCAGAAAGCTAGAATGTCCGTGAAATATTCGATCAAAATTGGTCGCACACATGTCAGACCCTCTCCTTGAGAGACTTATTTACAAACTGGAAGTTTGTGGAGACTGTTTCCCCCAGCTCTCCACAACGAGCGTTCCAAGTGACATACAGCAATGTATGCAATACCTCGTATACACTGAACGCCACAGTTTACTTTAGTCTTCCGTACATGTTCACTCGTTCGAAGTAATAGTTATGACTAAAACATATTACTGTTTAACTGAATTTTGTTAAACAGATATAAATTGTCATCTAACACAGCTCCTTAAAGATAGTTCTATCACGGTTCGAGCTCTTGTTTTTTAAGACATATGTGGTAAAATCAACAGCTGCGTATTTCAGACTAGTGATTTTGGCAGATATACCCATAAACTGAACCTACCTATCTGTTATAACTGGATCGTCTGCAACAGCATTGATTTAATGATATTGCTCTAAATGTTCCAGTGAAATCGTGAATATAATCTGTGTGTCACAGTATTGAAAGCTTGAAATCGGGAATGAATTTGACTTCGGTGCTCATGCGAGTGCTCTGCGTCCTGCGTTTCACTTCGTTTCCTGTTGCCTCGTGAGTCGGTTCTTACTTTTATCAAGGCCGACACGTCACAGCTCAGCGAGTTTGATGAAGGTGGTATCCGTGCGCTTTATGAATACAGGTACTGTATCAGTGCCATTTCCTGTGTTCTGGGATACAGCAAATCCACTATTCATCTCTGGGTGAAGAGGATGGAAGACGAAAGCCACGTAAACCGTCGTCATCGCTCTGGCCGCCCACAGAGGATGAAGACAAGAGTATACTCTACTGCAGTGTTGAGGACCCTTTCAGGAGCAGCTGAGAAAATAAAAACATCCTGCAGCTAACAGTTAGCAGGTCGACCATACATCATCAGCTCAACGAGGAACGAGGTACGGACGGAAATCGGCTGTTAAGAAAATGCCGAAAGAGTAACATAGGGCTGCCAGGTTAAAGTTCGCATTGGCCTACAGAAGGAAGCCGCTTTTGTACTGGAACCGAGTTATATTTACCGATGAGATGGTATTTTCAACTACTCCAAATAGGTCTGTTCACGTGCATCGACCACGTGGAACTAGATACGACTGTAAATATGTCCAGTAGAGGCAAAGGTGTGGCCGGGCGTCTGTCACAGTTTGGGGCTGGATATCAGCAAATGGCTGCAGCGTGTTGTGGGAACTTGAGCGTCTGCTTTGTAGTGCTTATTACCTCAAAATACTGGAAGAAATCGTGCTTCCTTCTGTTCGTCAGTGATTTACTGCAGGTAGAATCATCTTCCAACACGACTGTTCCCCAATCCAAACAGCCAATCGTGTAAGACACTGGTTTCAGATGGAAGGAGATATTGAGCTGTCGGACTGGTGTCCAAAAGCTGCTGACCTCAATCCCATAGAGCACGTATGGGCAGAGATGGGAAAAATTATTGGGAGCAAAAGACCCGCACCGACATCCAAGGCAGTGTTGTCGTAAGCAGTTCACGCTGCGTGGGAAGAGATGTCACAGAGATGAAGATTCATCTGAAAGCTCGTTGCCTCTGTTGCCCGGCAATTAAATGCAGTTGTAGAAGAGGACGGGAACTGGACGTGGTACTGAGTCTACTGTGTTAATAGGAAGAAGACTTTGTTTAAAGCACATATTGTTTAATTTCAGATTAACTTCTCTTCAGCGATTAATATGCTGTGAACAAAAGGAAAACTTCTCCTATTTTAATTTTGTCAGTAAAATTTTAATGTAAAATACATCGCAAATATTTGCATAACAAGATGAAGATGTTTATTTTAATGAAGAGTACGTTTTTTCTCGTAAGACGCATAATGACAATGAAGATTGAGACATCAAAGAGAGACCATTTATGTTGTTTAATTTTTCTCCTTTTCTGTTTATGCCAACTTGAAGGCACTACATTCAATTCAGTTCTCTTTACTTCGGTGCAGGGACACGCAAGTGCCAACGCAGGCACAAACAAGAGATCCTTAATTTTCAGGCCGAGCAGAAACCACAGTGGTGGCTACATCGTGGAAAAGTGGTAAAGAGCGAGACTACGAATACAAAGGTCTCAGGTTCGTCCCCTCGTCAGTCCCACGATTTTTATCTGCCATTTTACACTCTTTTCCCCTCGGGTAGTGTTTGTCGATGTGAAAAATGCCGAGTCGCACTGTGGTCCGAAAGCGACAACCGAGGAAAATAGAAGAAAAGAAACTTCGTGCACAGCAAATAGGGATAAAGCTAAGGGTGGTATCAACTTACTTCACCAAAATATCTGGGGAATAAAAAATAAAGTAGATGAGCTGATAGTGTGTTTGGACGATCTCAAAAATAAGAATGAGATTGATATACTTTGTCTGTCTGAGCACCACGTAACTGTGGGGATGGAAAATGTCAGTATAAATGGGTATAATTCAGCATCCTACCCTTGTAGATCTAGTATGGATAAAGGAGGAGTTGCCATTTTCATAAAACAAGGGTATAAAAACAGAACTGTTGAAGTAAGCAAATTTTGTGTTTATCAGCACTTTTGAGGTTTGTGCATGTGAACTTCAGCTAGATAATGTTGTGTCTGTATTAACAACAGTGTACAGGTCTCCACTAGGAGATTGGGAGCTATTCATAAAAAAGTTTGACTCCCTATTATGCTGTCTGTCAGACAAAAAGAAGAAGTTATTAATCTGTGGTGATTTCAGTGTTAACTTTCTAAGGAATTCCGATACGAAAAGTGAACTAGAAGTGTTGTTAACAACATATAACTTTGAATCAGTGATCAGTTTCCCTACACGTATAGCTCAGCACAGTAGTACTCTAATAGAGTACAGCAAGAGGATGTAGAGCAAACACATGCTTTCCCTGTGGGAAATGGATTAGCTGACCACGATGCACAACTGATTAACTTAACAAAACCTAACAGGGTGTACACTTCAGAAACCATTAAGAAAAAGTATGAGGGTGCTCAACCCGGTACCTATAGATCACTTCCGAGAAAGTTTAGGAAATGTTAACTGGGAAGATGTATATAATGAGCCAAATGCCAATGATAAATGCGGCATATTTCTTGATAAATTTATATCCCTTTTTGAACATTGTTTCCCAAAGAAAATTACTAAATGTAACACCACAAACTTTTCAAAGAAACCTTGGATTACTACAGGTATTAAAGTGTCTTCAGAAAGACAAAGAAAACTGTATGAGACAGCAAGAACTAGTAAAGATCCAGAAGTAGTTTTGCACTATAAAAATTATTGTAACATATTGAGAAAAGTTGTAAGGAAATCAAGAAATATGTATGCTAGAGAAGAAATTAACAACTCTAGCAATAAAATCAAATCAATATGGAATGTTGTTAGAAAGGAGACAGGAAAAGTAACTGGAAGAGTCAGTTTTGAAAAATTTTAGTCAGATTAAGTTTCATCTAACAACCTCTTGTGAAATAAGGAAAATTATTAAATATTAGAAAAATAAATGTTCTGTTGGAGTAGATGACATCTCTAACAAGTTATTAAAACAATGTGGAGCAGTTACAGCTGATGTTTTGAGTAACATTTGTAATGCATCACTGACTCAGGGTATTTTTCCAGACAGGTTTAAATATACCATTGTCAGGCCTCTCAGAGGAAACCACAGATGTCAATCATTACCGGCCAGTATCCTCGCTTACAGCATTTTCAAAAATCTTTGAGAAAGTAATGTACTCGAGAGTGGTTAGCCATCTCAACAGGAATGGGATACTTAGTAAATCACAGTTCAGATTTCAGAAATGCTGTTCCACTGAGACAGCAATATACAATTTCACTGTCCACATAATAGAGTCTTTAAATAGTAAAATGTCACCAGTAGGAATATTCTGTGACTTATCCAAAGCATTTTATTGTGTGAACCATGACATTATGTTAGAGAAATTACATTTCTATGGTATAAATGGAACAGCATATGAGTGGTTTAAGTCATATCTGCAGAACAGGAAGCAAAAAGTCTCTTTATATGCTTCAAGTGAATCAAAGGAGTTTGCCACTTCATCTAACTGGGGTGAAATTACATTAGGTGTTCCACAAGGTTCGATCACGAGTCCCCTCCTGTTCTTGATATATGTGAATGACCTCGCTTCTTATTTGAAAAAAGATGCTGAACTGACACTGTTTGCTGATGATACAAGCATAATTATTAATCCAGTAAAAGAAAGTCCGATAGAAAAATGATACAAATAGGGTCTTTCAAAAAGTTATTAATTGGCTTTCTGTGAATGGGCTTGCTCTTAATTTTGAAAAAACACAGTACATCCAATTTTCTGCTGCAAAAAGTATAATTCCTTCAATAAACATAACACATCAAGAGAAGTCAGTAGCCACAGTAGAGCATACTAAGTTCTTGGGTGTACATATAGATGAGAAGCTTAATTGGAAAATTCATACTTTAGATCACCTAAAGCAACTAGGTTCAGCAACTTTTGCAATCAGAATAATTGACAATTTTGAGGATGTAGAAATTAGTAAGCTAACATACTTTGCATACTTCCACACTCTGATGTCATAAGGGATATTATTCTGGGGTAACTCAACACTTAGGCAAAAGGTATTCACTGCTCAAAAGAAAGTAGTTAGAACAATGTGTGGTGCTCATAGCCGCACATCTTGTAGGCATCTGTTTAACAGGTTAGGAATTCTTACAACTGCTTGACAGTTTATTTACTCAGTAATGAAATTTTTTCTCAACAACATGTACCAGTTTAAAATCAACAGCGGCATTCACGATTACAATACCAGAAAAAAGAAAGACCTACACTATCATTTACTTAACCTATCTTTGGATGCTGCTATAAAACTTTTTGATAAATTACCAGATGAAATAAAATGTCTGACAGCCAGCAGTAATAGTTTCAAAAACAAATTGAAATCATACTTCCATGACAACTCGTTCTATACCACAGATGAATTCTTGAATATGAGTAAATAAATCTGGAGATCTAATATATGCATTTTGTGCCATTTAAGGAAATGGGATAGATAATAGAAATATTTAGGTAGAACACTATAATGTATATATATATAAAAAAAAAGAAAAACTTGTTTCCTATGCGCATTTCTTGTGCATTTGACATGTTCCACATCATTACAGTTTTCCGTGCTATTGATCAATGGAACACCTGACTAACTAAACTGCAGGTTCCCCTATTAACTGGCTAGGTAAGTCAACTCAAAGGTTGGAGGAAAGCAATGGCATACCACCTCCAACAGGACCGTGCCTATTAAAACACTGTTGTGTTCAAACCAATCTGCCAACTAATGACTGTTTTACTTTACTATGGGTTTCAAAGTTAATGATCTTCGGGTTATTAACATTATTGTGTTTTCATGCTGTAGCTCTGATACCAGTAAACGTAAGTAACGGGCCGAGCACTGTCACCGTTCCAGTCGTCAAGTTGGTAGACGACAATGCTGTCGACCACAGTTACAATCTTGGTCATCGCTATGGTTCAGTCGAATACTTCTATGTGCCTTTCTGTGTATTTCAAGATACACTTTTATACACTTGGTACGCATCCAAATCGATATCTGATAGAGCTGTATTTAGCAACATGAATCAGATACGTTTTCCGAGCAATATATTGGACAACACGTCAGAGCAGCGAGATTTTGTTTGTGTGTTGCGCGTGGTGCAAGAAATATTTGTGTTTTGCTTGCTTCTGTGATAGATTTCACCCCACTGAAAGCGAGCAAGCTCACGAATAGACTATCAATAATTACACACTTAAAAGGTGTATTTTTGCATTATGTATCCCGATGAAAATAGCTGTAAATAGATTATATGCCTATTGAAGAATCTCCTGTGAAAGCATAAAGAACAGGATGTGACGCTTTAATTATAGCGCACTGGATCAGAAACAATGAAATTAATTCTGTGCCATATTGATGTATTGCATATTAGTGTAATAAAATACTCATCAAATAAAAATGGTTTTGTGCCTCCATTCCTATCGAATGTGAAACACAAATCGTAAACAGATTTTATGGGTTACCACTCGACAACATTAAAGCATTTTACACCGTCGAGAGTGAGGAGTGGAGCAGACATTGTCGGAAGAAGGCGAGGCAGTGCAGAGCCTCAGCCTCTGCCGGTAGGCAGCAAACGGGTCCCAGAGAACTCAGACGCATGCAGTGTTCAGAGGCAGGTGGTCGGCCAAGAAATCTCTTGAACCCAACTGTTATTACCAATGTGACAGAAAGTGAAATATATTGTAGATTTGCTCGAATTACACTCATAGCTACAGCACCGAGAAGAAAGGAGCGATGAAAGTTTTGTCGACGTGTGATTTCGGTGGCCAGATGTCGTATTGGCTAGTCTCACATTTTACCTCGAGACTACGGTCGTAGTCGAGAGTGATCTACTCAGACTGCAGTCGAGACTTCCCCCGGGAAGTGCCGCAGTCTAAAATGTTGCCAGATCGAGCATATTGCCGGACATAGGATTCCGAGGGGAGCACGACTGTATTGTCCACCTTATGTGAACGACTCGGCGGTCAATTTTTTTGTCTAAGACCGTATCTACAACACATATTGCACACTGAAGACCCAGAAGAATTAAAAAACAAAATTAGTTTATGAGGGCAATATTAACTACAGCTTTCGGAGTATTCATAGTATTGTATACGTGTGCGTAAACGCCTTCCAATGCCCACTCGAGGAAGACTAGGATACACAGTCTCGCTTCTACATTATTAATATGCCTCAGTCTTAAGTTAATAATCATTTTGAATATTTAGCTGTACCGTACCCATTGGTGTTAAACTCGTTTTCAACCAGTGATTACCACAGCTTGTAGCGGGACTTTGAATTTCGCCATGCTACACTCGTTCCCTCAGATATAAATTATACCGTCGCAGCGGTATGAGCGTTCAACCGCAGAGAAAATACTAAAATTGTAACCTTTTTTTGTTTTCTATCCGTTTATTGTCTCTCGAGAGTGGAAGCTTAATGCAGATGTAAAAAACTTATTAGCTAGTCTTAATCTGATTTTAATGTGTAGACATATTGTGGAAGTTGTTATTAAATTCGGAGGATGGAAGTAGCAAAGTAAATTAAATTGCTTTCAGTATCAAGATGATTTTAATTTGTATAAATTAGTGATTCCTGGACGATTGCAAGATTTCGGAGCAGACTTTTCACGCAGAAATGAAGTAGGAGATTTTGAAGACCTGGACGCCGCCCGAAAGAAGACATGTTAACCTGGTAAAGGATGAACTCGTTATCTACACCATTTTCCCCTGTTAGTTACATTTGTTATTCTCTGTCTTTTTTCAAATAATTTTTGTAGTGGAAATTGGTTTGACTTTTGCTCAGAAACGCCACAAGGACCACCCCAGCCTTTCCAAATCACGAAGTCCGATAAGTTTTCTGTAATACGAAGTCCGATATTTGCATTTCATTCTTTCCCTTCTTCACGGTCATTAACGATTTTAAAAACCCCTTTTTTATTCACCATTTCTTCCCACATTTTCAACCATTTCTTTTCTTTTCTTTTTCTTTTTTATTAACCACTACAAGCTACAGGAACACTACTTGTGATAACTCTTAGACAAAATACTTACGCAGTGCTATCAGATGAAAAGATCAACCTGACACAAGCTGTGGGAAGTTTGTTTTACAACCTTTGTACATGGATAAAGAGCTTTTCCTGTTTGAGATATCTGTGAACGTTGCTGCATAAGACGATTTAAGAAGAAACTAAATTCCTTCAGCTACGACGATGCTTCAATAAATCATCTTAATGGCACTAATTCATGGTTTGTGAATCGTTTACCGGCCGTACGTTCCGCATTTCGCTGGTTGGAAGGCAAAAAGCTTACTGGCAAATTTCACAGAAGGAAAAGGGGGACGAAATGTCTCCCACTGGAAGGTCATGTTGTTTTATTTAAATGATTACAAAATCAGGTAAAACGAACAGTGAGGTTGTCAGTATAAGCACATTACTGTTGTCAGTATGATGTTGCACTGCCCAGGGCCTGTAATGATAAAGGGCCCGTTTAGGTTCAAAGTGGTTCAAATGGCCCAGATCACTATGGGACTTAACATCTAAGGTCATCAGTCCCTTAGAACTTACAACTACTTAAACCTAACTAACCTAAGGACATCACACACATCCATGTCCAAGGCAGGATTCTAACCTGCGACCATAGCGGTCGCGCGGTACTAGACTGAAGCGCTTAGAGCCGCTCGGCCCCCGTTGGGGTCAAGCATATTGTATACAGAAGTGGAAGAGAGAGCACCACTAAATTCTACAATCCCTATGCGTTGCATACACACAGAAATTACTGTTACAGTATTTAGGGAGTCCAATGAGTGAATTGCGTATTTTCTGGTGAGAAAGAGCACTGGCAAACAGGTCTTTGCTACATTAGGTTACTTAAACTGGTGTCACTGTGAGCTAGAATTTGTGGTCAGCGAGTAAGTGTAAAACTGTGAAATACTTTCCTACATTATTGAAGCGAATATTAAATTGGAACTAATATAGCGAAAATTTTGAACTTGGATAGCTTAGAATGAAAATCTTTCTGTTTATTGCAAAGGAAAACAATTGATTTTCTAAAACATTCTCTGTCATACACAACTTGAAACAGGTCACGTCGACCAAATCATATGGAAGAACCGACAGCGACGTATATCGGAAGGCAGTAAGATCCCTTGGCCTTTGGTTTGGCAGTATTCGATAGAAGTTTCTAGGCGCAAGGAAATGAAGAAAGGCAGCACGTTTTTGTTATCAAGTAACGTCTTCATCAATTACTTTAGTTTTAATGTAATGTACGAGTAATTGTTGATGTTTGATATTAACAAGAAAAGGATTCCGTAGACAGGGAAGGAACCTGTTCTTGGGCAACTATTTCTATAATGACCAAAAGGCATTAAATGATCTTCAAGCACATACGTTCCAGCAGCGGTATGAAGAAAATGATAGTAACAATTACGGTGATAGTGATTTGTAAGCTAAGCACATCATCTGTTACAGCATGCTCCTGGGACTGGGAAATGTGGCCACAATGGTCTGGTGGAACAAACTACCACAGGTACAATGCGTGGGTTCAGACAATTACTTTTAAGAGGCACAAACAGATTTGCTTTACCTCTGGTAACCTCAAGAGAAAGACGTTATAATTCATAATCCGCATTAAACATCACGTTCCTTCATTACCTACTGGGCAGAGCCGGTTTATATTGGGAAATGACATAGGCGGAAGTCATAGTAAACAGAAATACTGTTGCCAGTAAAATTTTATTTTATTTGATGAACCGATAGCCATTTAAAGGAACAGGGCTCTTATTTTACTTGTATTGATTGAACTAGAGCATTGCAAAATTTGGTGCTGGACTGATTCGAATTCGTATCTCCTCTTTAGAGGATCTGAATCTCTCGGAACAGTATAGTTCAATCATTTCGTTCCTTTGCCCAAGACTGCAGTCTTGTCTAGGTCTCCTCCAAATGTAAGTATGTGGGTCCAAATCCTGATCCAGTACAAAAATATTCATAATTTCAGTTCAAGTCCTATCACATGCACACCGGCCTGCTAGTGAAAATTAACGTGAATTTTTAATGTCTGTTCATGTGTTGCCAACAATCGCAATAGGTGTCGTTATTTCTGGTCAAACACGCACACATCTTACCATTGGCGAGTAAGCAATCGATACTTAAGGCATATTCGTGGATGATAAAGGACGGTAGGTGTGCCATTCGAACGAAAGATTTCTTTACATACCATAATTCAATCTCTTTACAACAATTTTTTGCTCTCAACATCTCATTCTTTTTTATATTTTTCTCTCTCTCCCTCCCCCCCCCCCCCTCTCTCTCTGTCTTTCGGCCAGGCACGAAAACATCCGTGAATGAGTTTCTTAGTCGATAAAATTGATTCTGAACTGGGAATGCAACTCAGACCGCCCTTAACGCGGAATTTGATCCCATAATAACAGTGCAGCTCGACTACAATTTGTTGTTTGTTCAAAACTGCAGATTCCTCAACATCTCCACATATTGCGCGTGAGTGGGTTCGAATCCTGGCCCGGCACTAAAGTTCATTATGTATTATCGAGCTCTAGTATGAGAACACGTATCTGCTTGTGGATAATAATTTTGATTTTTGATGTATTTTCATTCGTTGTCAACACTAACGATATCTGACGTTTTTGACTCCCAGTATGACGCAGAACTATTTGAGAAATCACTGTATAAGTTCAAGGATATTAATCTGAACTGCTGGTGGAGAAAAATTCGGTATCTGACGTCTATTTGTGTGTAGTCAACAAAGATTTGTGTGGGGTTCGATTTCCAGCCAGTACTGAACTCTTCGTCATATTATTTCTACTTCAAACATGCTCACATGTCGCTGCTGGTGTAACAAACCCATATTTGACGTTCGTTTGGTCTAGAATATAACAGCGATAGGTGCCGTGTTGGAGTCCTGGGAAGGAAAAAATTGTTTCGTCTCGTCATTTCAGTTAAAACATCTAGCTACTGCCGAGAAAACACAAAACGAACAGTTTTGAAGACACGGACAAGCATACATTATCATTATCACTTTATGCGTTTGGCCGTTTACTAGTCGATAGTTATGAATATTACATTATTTGTGATAATAAAAATTAGTAGACTGCCAAATAACATTTTAAATTTAATAAAAGTTCATCCGATTGCACGTATTTTCCCCATCATATCAATTGTAATATAAATAACAAAGCAAATGACTGTGATGGAAAAAAAAACGACGAACGGAACTCGATACAGCGATCCAGCGGCTTAAACGCCAACCACTTAAAAAAAAATTTGTTCTATATTATTCGTTGAATTTATTAAGCGCGGACATACGATGATACCCGTTCAGTTCGTTCGATGGTCCGTTCGCTCAGTTGTTTTATTAGAAAGGGAAGCTAACGCTCTGACCGAACACCCTGAGCTACCGTGCTGCCACCACTCGGCTGCACCCGCTTCACGGTTAAAATGGCCACGCACACATATATATTTGACGACCGAAATTATCTTGCGATTTTCTCAGTAACGCTCGAGAGGTACGGGTTACTGCTTACACATTTTGTTGTCCTCATGGAGTACTAAGAGTGTACGAAGTTTGCAGTAAATCCACGTTCCAGTCGTCGTGGTCTCCCCTTGTGAGATGAAGACAAGCTATGAAGTCAACTCTGTGCGCCCTTACATTCCCAATCCCTTGCGGTGTTATAAATGCCACCAGTTCAATCATACCAGTACGTCATGTAAAAACGCAGCCAAGTGTGTCTCTCGGAGCAGGGGTGCACAAGAGGGCGCCTGTCCACCTTCTTCCTCCCGCTGCTTTAATTGTCGTGGAGAACATGCTGCTGCTTCTCGTTCTTGTCGCGTCTATCGAGACGAGCGGGCTATTCAGGAGATAAGGGTGAGGGAGAAGGTACCTTTTCCTGTAGCCCGGAAACTGCTGGCGAGCCGCACACCGAGTGACCCTTCGTCTGGAAGCTACACCACCGTGTTAGCCTCTCCCCGTCCCACGAAAAACATGGCTACGCAAACTTGTGACTTGACGCTCCGTCTCCCACTTCCCGGGCTGTAGATTCTGCTGCCCGTTCTTCGTCCTCACCGGCGAAGACGGTTGCGACGCAGCCAGCGACCCGTCAATTCAAAAAGGATTATTCCCTGGAAGATTTCTTGCGTACCTCGAGTTTGCAGCCGTCTGTCTCGTGTGCCAATCGCCAAAAGCCAGAACAGTCGTCAAAAGGCAAACAGTCTTACCCTTCTTCGACTCGTCGGGCCTTTCCGACTGGCCGACACCGGGGAAGCTCCGTCGATGGACGAAGATCCTCCACCTGTGTACTACAGTGGCCGTCCTCCCTCAGGGCGGGCCGTCGAGGTGCTTCTTCATTCTACGGCGTCCTAAATTTGATGGCCCTTTAACAACGGAATATCCGTGGCCTTCGGTCTAACAGGGCGGACCTCCAGCTACTGCTGCGATCGCAATGTCCGCTTGTAGTCTGTCTCCGAGAAACCGATCTAAGCCCTCGAGACCATTTTGCTCTTTCCCATTTTACTTCGCTACGGATGGACCTTCCCCTTACAGTGGGGATTCCTGCTCACGGTGGGGTCCCCTTGCACACCCACCTGCAAGCAGTTGCTGCCCAAGTTTTCCTTCCCGAATTTACCTTTTCCCTCTGCACCATTTATATCCCTTCGTCTTCTGCTGTCACTAGGGCGGACCTGATGCAGTTCGTTGTTCAGCTTCCTCCAACCTGTCTGCTCCTCGGTGACACCAATGCCCAGGCCTGTCGCCTGCCCGAGAGGTTCTCTTTTGGCGGATCTTCTTAATCATCTTGTGTGCCTTTAACACCCGCGAAGCCACGTTTCCCTCTGATTCCGTGCATCTTTATTCCCACTTAGACCTCTCGATCTGCTCTGCCCAGCTCGCTCGACGTCTCGAGTGGTGTGCTCTTTCCGATACTTACTCGAATGACCACCTCTCTTGTGTAACTCGCTGTACAATCGTACCCCGCCACAGCAGCCCACTCATTGGAAATTCTCTCTTGCTGACTGGAGGCTATATTCCTCCTTGGCTGTCTTTGACGAACGGCAGTTTCCCGGCTGTGATGATCAGGTCGAGCACCTCGTGGACGTTATTCTCTCGGCTGCCGAATCCTCTACCCCTCGTACTACTGCTTCTCCCCGTCGGGCCCCGGTCCCTCGGTGGACTGTGAAGTGTGGCAGATTTCAGGCTACCTAACAGATCAAAACGAAAATTTCTGTTCCGACACTGACAATGTTGAGTGTTTATGGAAAAAGTTCAAGGCAATCGTAAAATGCGTTTTAGACAGGTACGTGCCGAGTAAAACTGTGAGGGACGGGAAAAACCCACCGTGGTACAACAACAAAGTTAGGAACTTACTGCGAAAGCAAAGAGAGCTTCACTCCAAATTTAAACGCAGCCAAAACCTCTCAGACAAACAGAAGCTAAACGATGTCAAAGTTAGCGTAAGGAGGGCTATGCGTGAAGCGTTTAGTGAATTCGAAAGTAAAATACTAGGTACCGACTTGACAGAAAATCCTAGGAAGTTCTGGTCTTACGTTAAATCAGTAAGTGGCTCGAAACAGCATGTCCAGACACTCCGGGATGATGATGGCATTGAAACAGAGGATGACAAGCGTAAAGCTGAAATACTAAACACCTTTTTCCAAAGCTGTTTCACAGAGGAAGACCGCACTGCAGTTCCTTCTCTAAATCCTCGCACAAACGAAAAAATGGCTGACATCGAAATAAGTGTCCAAGGAAAAGAAAAGCAACTGGAATCACTCAACAGAGGATACGCAACTGGAACAGGAAAGGGAGGTAATGACAGTGGCACGCAAAGTGCCCTCCGCCACACACCGTTGGGTGGCTTGCGGAGTATAAATGTAGATGTAGATGTAGATCCGTGCCTGACGACTTGCGCTTCGTGACTTTCACCGTCATCCTACGTTAACGAATTGCGTCCGCTACGAGCAGCTACGTGCGCAGTGCCGCCGCACTATTAAGGAAAGCGGGGAAGCGTGTTGGGTTTCCTTCACCAGCTCGTTCAACAGATTTACTGCGTCCTCTCTGGTTTGGGGTGGCCTGCGCCGGCTTTCCGGATCTACCGCCCACTCCCCGATCCCCGGTCTGACTGGGGCGGCAAACGTCATAGTCGACCCTGTCGATGTTTCCAACGCTCTGGGCCGGTACGTTGCGGAGGTTTCGTGCTCCACCCACTACCATCCTGCCTTCCTTCCTCGGAAACAGGCGGAGGAGGCTCGTCCGGTCTCTTTTTCTCTCTTTGAATCGAGAATGCTACAATACTCCTTTTGCTATGAGGGAGCTTGAGTGTGCTCTCTCCTCATCCAGGTCTTCTGCTCCTGGGCCCGATACAATCCACGTCCTCGTGCTGCAGAATCTTCCTCCTGCGGGAAAACGCTTTCTCCTCGATACCTACAACCGTATTTGGACTGACGGTGTATTTCCCACGCTTTGGTACGAAGCTACTATTGTTCCCCTACCTGAGCCTGGTCAAGATAAATCTCTTCTTTCCAGCTATCGTCCAATTTGCCTTATCAGCAGTGTTTGTAAGGTGATGGAACGCATGATCAATGGTCGATTAATGTGGCGGCTGGAGTCACACCGTCTCACTATTGTTCAGCGTGGGTTCCGAAAGTACGCTCCGCGGTTGATCATCTCGTCACCCTGTCGACGTAAATCACGAATAATTTTGTGCAGAAGCGACAAACAGTGGCCGTTTTCTTTGATTTGGAGAAAGCCTATGGTACCTGTTGGTGGATAGGCATTCTACGTACTATGCACACACGGGGCCTTCGCGGTCGTCTTCCCACTTTCATCTGGGAATTTGTGACGACCGAGTTTCCCGGGTACGTGGGGGTTCCTCCTTATCCCACACCTTCTCACAGGAGAACGGGGTGCCTCAGGGCTCTGTACTGAGTGTCGTCCTCTTCGCCATAGCCATCGACCCAATTATGGACTGCCTTCCAGCTGGCATTGCCAGCTCTCTTTTTGTTGACGACTTTGCTATTTGTTGCAGCTCCCAGCGGACGTGTCTCCTGCAACGTTGTCTTCGGCGTTGTTTGGACCGACTATATTCGTGGAGTGTCACAAATGGTTTGCATAAACTTCTGGCGGTACGAGGCGCTTCTTCCACCGTCCTTACGACTGGGCCAAAATGCTCTCCCATTCGTGGATGCAACGAAGTTCTTAGGGCTTACGCTCGATGGGAAACTCAGTTGGTCCCCCTACGTGTCCTACCTGGCTGCACGCTGCACCCGGTCCCTCCTCTGCCCTCTGCCCTCCTCTGCCGCTGTCGATCTCTTGCCCGCTCCGAGTTGGACTATGAATGCGTTGTCTACTCCTCAGCACGGCCGCCTATCTTACGCCGTCTAAATACAATCCGCCCTTTGGGGACCCGTCTCGCCACTGGTGCCTTCCGTACTAGCCCAGTTGAGAGTCTCTACGCAGAAGACGGTGAACTACCACTGTCATACCGGCGCGACATACTACTCAGTAGGTACGCGTTTCGGCTTTCTTCTATGCCAGGCCATCCAACCTTTGACCCTTTTTATTTGATGACATTCTTGACTGCCAATGCGAGATGTACGTTTCTTCTCTGCGGCCTCCCGGCGTCTGCTTTCGTCACCTGCTTCAGCAGCTGCAGTTCACGCTTCCTGCCACTTTCCGAATGAGGGAGAGCCCTTCACCACCTTGGCTTCAGACACAGGTTTGTGTTCGTTTTGACCTCTATCGGCGTATCACGTCACTTTGGCATGACCATTGGTGCTCCCTTCATGGGAACAAACTCGGAGAAGTCCAACCTCTCCCAACAGCCTGGTCGACTTCCTCCCGGCCGCCCGCCGTGAGGAAGTAATGTTAGCTCGGTCGCGAATGGGGCACTGCCGCTTTAGTCACCGCCACTTCTTGAGTGGCGACCGTTCACCCAGCTTACCTTTCTGTAGCCAGCCAGCCATTAACAGTCAGACATTTCCTGATCCTCTGCCCCTATTTTAGCCACTTTCGTCTAAGGGTCGGGCTGCCGCCCGCTTTGTCGGACATTTTAGCGGATGACGTGCTAGCTGTGGCTCGCATTTTAAGTTCTTTAAAAAGCAGTAATATGACAAAAGAGATTTGATTTCTACCCGGTGACCCCGGTGCCTTGTCGACGTCTTTTAGATACTGTTCCGTAACGTTTTGACGTTTTCGTTTTTTTTTATCCTTCCTTTCCGTGTTGGACCTCGCAACGGTTTTCTACCCTCGCAGTCCCAGCATTCTATGGTTCTATACAGGGCGCTTATGATATTAGATGCTTTGCGCCCTAAAACCTCCAAAAAAAAAAAAAAAGCTTTTGAATTTTGAATTGTGGTGCTACAGAAGATTTAATTGGTAGATCACGTAACTAATGAGGAGGTAATGAATAGGATTGGGGAGAAGAGGAGTTTGTGGCACAACTTGACTAGAAGAAGGGATCGGTTGGTAGGGCATGTTCTGAGGCATTGAGGGATCACCAATTTAGTATTGGAGGGTAGCGTGGAGGGTAAAAATCGTAGAGGGAGACAAATACACTATGCAGATTCACAAGGATGTAGGTTGCAGTAGTTATTCAGAGATAAAGAGGCTTGCACTGGATAGAGTAGCACGGAGAGCTGCATCAAACCAGTCTCTGGACTGAAGACCATAACAGCAAGAACAATAAATCACCCCACATCATCTTAAACGAGCAGACTAACAAATAAACCCCCCCCCCCCCCCCCACACACACACACACACATTGGCACACCTACTCAACACTCTCTCTTCCCACCCCCCTTTCTACTGGGCACACACACCACCTTCCTTAACATTTCATTATTTAAAAAGTAATGCTATGATGTCTATTCTTTATTTCGTAAGTATTGATCAATGTTGGTTAAACAAAAGAAAAGTGAAAGGCCAAACAAAATTTCAGTGCTCAGGCTGTAGATGTAATATCTTCCAACCTCATTGTGTAACAAGTTTTTGTAAACAGCATGTCAGTTTTGCCGTTTAATCACATGTTATTTTTGCGACAGAACAATTTATATATACATACTTATAGTCGCCAGTGTGTGTTAGAGAGCCTTCCTGCACATGTTCAATATTTACTGACAATTCTAGCTTGTCAACCCTTCATTATATTGAAGCTACCTCACGCCGTCAATAACATTAACAAACATTTGTCAGTTGACAGCGCGATTTTACAAGGTTAACCTTTTTGCGGTCCGTGGGGGTTATACTTCCCACTAAACGTATTTCTTTACAGCTTTAAAGAAATGTTATGTTAACACTTCTGTACGCTCCCGGCATCTACTGGGAGTCCTCCGATCCAGCTGTAGTTTCTGTTTGTTCTAAAATTTAGCCTTCAGGACTGTGGGAAATATATATCCCACCCAACACAGGTGTTTTAATGGTTATTGGAAAGGATCGTTATTACCATTGTTGTTTCTGGAAGGGGCTTGGGGAAGTATACGTACCACAAAATGAATCTGCCATTTGTGGACCTTGGGAAGCATACTTACCACCAACGTAAGGGTATACGAAGCTTTTGGAAATACGTTTTACCATCTGTGTGTGTGCCTGAAATCATTTAGTAATACGCTCCATCAGGTATATGAAAACTGTTACAGCAAACAGTTTCTTCATGTCGAGGGATCACTGTTGTTGTCGGAACACATTGCTTTGCAATATACACTTTGTGATATGTATCAGCTCACACCTTTCTTACGTGATCTTGGATTGTTTTCACAATATGATTGGCAACTTTAATATCGGTAACAAATATTTTTTAAGTAAAGTAAAAGAAAACATAAAAAATAAAAACAGAAAACATTGATCATTATTTTTTTTGCGTGTAGTGGCAAAACACACAAAAAACCACCAGTTTTAATATCTCACAAAGCTGCCATGGCGATACATGTACCACCATAGTTTTTGGCCCTAAATCACAAAAACAAAATTATAAAAGAATGAGTATAGTCAGCCGATCATGTTTGTGATGGGGTAGCAAAAAAATTATCTGCGCTGAGTTACTAAAAAAAAAAAATATGCGCCCGCGAGAGGGTTATGATGTCGGAACACCCAAAAGAAAGCGTGTGCTGCATTTATATTAGCTAGACCTTGCAAGCAACAGAAAACAACGAGAAAGACAAAATGGGTCCGAGAATGGTTAAAAGAAAAGGAGAGGCTGGTCACGGACCCGAAAGATTTCATAAATTATTTTCCGAAGAGCCATGCATGTGCGTCAAATTATTAGCATTGATAAGATATAAAACAGAATCAAAATACGTTAGAGAGGCAGTCGCAGTCAACAATAAATTAGGAATAACTTCCGGCGACAGGCTCGGAAGTTTAGTTCCCTGATTTTGGCCAGCACGATTAGTAAAATTCAGTGAAACTTGTGAAGCAATTATTTATCTGGCAAGGACATATTCAGACAATTAACGTAAAACAAGTCTTTTTATGTTTTGTGATAATTTGATGGCATTGCGAGTATTTCGCAGATCTCGTACAAGTTATTGCAGATATATGACGAATTTTTGGAAATGGGAGCGTTTTTCCAAACTGCTATGTAATACTCCAGTCTACACTATATTTTCAAATTCATGAAGTAAGCAGTGCATAGGGAATCCTCCATTAATCATAAAGCCGTATATAATATGTTCATCTGTGCGCAGGCCTATTAACCCATAACTCAACGAGGTATGGTCTCTCAGACCGCGCGAAAATTTTCGAACTCGCTCTCCAAGGCTAGTTGTGGGGGAATGCTTCTATACAGGAAAGTCACCTCACGAGTTAAGGGTTAAAATTATTTAAGTGAAAAGGCTCCTTAAAAATTGAATCTGAGGTATAATATACATGACAGCGTATTGCAGTGCACATTAACGCTGCGTGGCTGGTTCCAGAATCTCTGTCAACATATGAATGGAGAATATTGCCAAACCTTCGACACGTTCATTATATATTGACAATACTGAGAATATTTTGAGGTCCATCAATACTGCTAGTCAATATTTCTAATATTGACAATACGTGAATACGCGCCCTTAGACAGTCAATATATTGATAGTTTGATAATATTATTGAACAAGTGAGGGCCCGTTTTTTACAATATCTGAGCATTGAGTGTCTCTGCCCTAACGCACACCCTTTGACATAACTATGGCTACATTCCTTGGTTTGTTTACGTTGTGTGAAGCATGTTGCTCGTGTTACCTGTGGCGATGTGTGTGTGAAGTGCAGTTAAATTAACATCACTGGAAAACATTCATTATGTTTTCTAGAAGACCAATAACTAACCAACGGATACTGATAGCCGTAAGTAATGCAACAAAGTCGATCTCAAATTAACATCACTGGAAAACGTTCATTATGTATTCTAGAACAACAATAACCAACCAACGGATAAAAATAACCATAGGTAATGGCGAAAAAGTCGATCTCATAATGTGAATAATTCTCTCTACACTCAGTGCTGACATTTCGTTTATACAACTTCCAATTTTTGTAGTTTTATGTGTAGGTATTGGTGTTTTGGCATCGTCAGCAGTGCTCAAGGGAAATGTCTGATTACAATTTCCGTAGTTTTTGCTGTAGGCGTTGGTGTTTGGTATCGTCAGCAGCGTTTGACCTATATAGTTCAAGGGAAGTGTCCGATTCCTATAGATTTTGTAATTATTATTTTTTCGTCCCTTTGTGTGTTTTGGGATAGTGGTGTGTTTTTCTTCTACTGTTATATGTAGCTTGTCCCCTTCCAAAAAACCTCAATTTCCCGCGGTTGACTCGTTAGTTTGATTGTATTTTAGGAGGAAGATGTTATTGTCTTATTTATATGTATTTTCGTATTTGTTGCCGTTTGTATGTAGTGACATCATAGGCGCCATATTGTAGACGCATGGAATAGCCATTTCCGCCATACTGATGACGTCCTGCGTCAAAGCAGGCGGGTGGAATCGGACGCTTCCGTAATCCCGGAAAGGGAAATGTGTTTGCTGCATGTCAGCTGTAAACGTTTGTCCATAAGAGCTGCATATTGTGCAAGATCCCTAGGAGAATAATCATCCTTTGTTATTTGAATTCTGCCGACTGTCAAGGACAGACGTAAGTGAAGGCACTGCACCTTTGGACAACATGTGGACTCCCGGTGACGTCAGATTCCTCTCGGAAGTTGTACGAGTGAGCAGGACTGACGTTGGGCAGTAGTACTCTGTAATGAAACTCGTTTAAACTCTTTACGCAGCTGCAGGTGATTATAAGGTGTATACTTTTGTGGAGCTGGGTGAGTGGGCCGTAAGTTTCCAAAAGTAACTTACGTGCCTTCACGATAGTCACCTCGAATCAGTTTGTTGCAGTCTCACGGCAATGCACAACATTTTCTCCGTGCCCGAGAGGCAGTCGCAGGTGGTCGCTCAATAAACGCACCACTTCATTGTAAGGCCCAGTACACACAGAACTGGCATCGTTGGGCGGGGACGTGCCGTGTTAACAAATGAAGCAATTCACACAGAGATTAAGTAGTGGGGATACATTGTTAAGTGGTCTGTGCCGTGTCCGTTTGTTGCCACGAGTTGTGCACTGAAGAGATGCGTGGGGGAAACATCCCGGTGGCGTGCTGCTGTTTTCATAAATTTGGAGTCATCAGATGTGCTTAAAAAAATTGCTTTTTGTACATGAAGCAAAGCTGAATCCTGGTCTGTAGATAGTTTGTTTGTAAATGTCAATTCCTTGTGTAAAAAACTGAAAACGACTGTTTCAGGATTCATGCATGTTCTTCACTGTGCAAACTTCCTCGTTTGATTTTGGGACAATATTCAGCAAAAAGTGCAGCACTCGAAATTGTGGCCGTGTGCTATATGTGTTTGTGGATTGTGTTTCTCTTTTGTATGCAGTTTATGAAGTCAGTGACTATCATATTTTAAATTAATATTGCATTCAGAGTTATTTTAATTTTAAAGCTAGAAGTAGATAATAACCAGTGGCAGAGTGAGCTATGTACTTTATATGTAAGTTTTTCTTATCCACACCAACACTTTCATTTATGAAACATTCAGTAACTATTTTCGTTCACTTAGTACTGAAAATCTGGCGTGCACTCGAGCGAGAGATGAATGAGATATGGGATTTTGATATTAATGCAACTACAGTATTCTGTGTTCTCGATGTCTTGTGTTTACCTATTTTATGCATACATACTTTGACTTTCTTGATGCAGACAGTGTATACGAGGTAAAATGCTATTTTTCACAATTTTGTACCAGTTATTGCACAGTGTCATCTTTGAAGAATAGTGCTATCTTTTTTATGTCCCTGGATGAATAATGTTGTGCTCCTGGAACACACTGATTTTTCTGTGTTACGTATTGCAGAAATAAAAATCTTATTGTGAGAAAATACATCATCACAGGTCAAAGCACATGAAGTTTGCTGCAATACAAATATGCACAAGCAGTAACAGAATGTACTGAAAATTTTAACATTATTGCTGTTGGAACTACACTGAACGTGTACATTCAACATTACATTTTCTGACCTCATTCAAGGAGTTTTGCTAGATAGACCAGACGTACAAATTCACTATTCACTTCGGCCTTGCCCATAGAAATTGTGTTTTTCAGCTGAGATATACTGTCTCGTGTCAAGTAAGGCTTTCTTCTTGGTCTTTTCAACTGACATACTTTTCTCACACAAGATGTGGAAAACTACAATGTCATCTAGCTGCAGACCTTATTTATATATTTAATTTTTCCAGTAACTCTTGGCTTCTTTGCAGTGCTTTGACAAATCCACAGTTGCTGGATGTTATGACTTTTTCTTCCCCTTAGTATAGGTACAGTTGTCAGATGAAATGTGTAGCCAGACATACTCGGTCATTTTGAATGTGCCTTTGTGTACCCGATGGCCCAGTGCACTAAGACCCCTAAAAACCTCTGGTTCCCATCTAACATAGAAGGTATTTTTTGTTCTTTGCATTGGCAGTGACTGGAATCTAGCTTTCCACGTGAAAGGATATTTTGTTCCTCTGTGTAAGAGCAAACTTTCGATCACATGATAGGAAACTATGCCCTGTAATGAGGAATTTCCACTCCCCCTTTTTCAACAGTAATGAATGTAGCTAGTATCTTTATACTGCCCTGCATATACAAGTTACAAATATTGACTGGTCAGTATCTTTGTGTAATGTAGACGACATATTCTGATCCACTTGTAGTGCGACTGGATTGTAAATTGCTCATGTCCCGTCCACACCGTGATGCTGACTCGCCACTGCCATGTGTCCGCACCGTGCCATTTCTGTGTCGATTGGGCCAGAGGAGAGTTGTCAGTTTTGCATAGTGGCAGTGAGTGGTATGGTCTCTACCGAGCAATGCAGGCAGCGGAATAAAGGGTGTTGTGATAGGTGGACGTATAATGTAGATCGATGTCTAGATTACATCAATTTGGTTACATTTTGAGGGTTTGACTAATGTGATGTCATGAGAATGAATGTAGTCCTGCCTATGCTGCTTATTTTACAAACTTTGTGAATTAAACTCTGAAGCAGTTTTGTGTAACTGTGCCAGTAACATTATGACCAGATAAATGCGATATAAATCTGTCATCGATTCCATGATTTTACATATTTTGGAGGCTTTACTTGTTGCCAAATTCTGTTTCTTATATTTCCGTAATTTTCTTAAATATCATTTCTAGTGTATTTGTAATATGATTCCAAGTTATATGTACACATTTTGTATTTAGCTTAACATCATATGTATCTCTACCTATATTTCTGTCATTTGTAATTAAATTTGGACCTCGGCTTAAGCTTTATGCAAATTAATTGGAATTATTATATTCTTCTTGAAGTCTGAGGGTATTTCGCCTGTCTCATACATCTTACTCACCAGATGGTAGAGTTTTGTCAGGACTGGCTCTCCCAGGGCCGTCAGTAGCTCTAATGGAAGGTTGTCTACTCCCGGGGCCTTGTTTCGACTCAGGTCTTTTGGTGCTCTGTCAAACCCTTCACACAGTATCGTATCTCCCATTTCATCTACATCCTCTTCCATTTCTATAATATTGTCCTCAAGGATGTCGCCCTTGTATAGACCCTCTATATACTCCTTCCACCTTTCTGCTCCCCTTCTTTGCTTAGAACTGGGTTTCCATCTGAGCTCTTGATATTCATACAAGTGGTTCTCTTTTCTCCAAAGGTCTCTTTAATTTTCCTGTAGGCAGTATCTATCTTACCCCTAGTGAGATACGCCTCTACATCTTTACATTTGTCTTCTAGCCATCCCTGCTTAGCCATTTTATACTTCCTGTCGATCTCATTTTTGAGACGTTTGTAGTCCTTTTTGCCTGCTTCATTTACTGCATTTTTATATTTTCTCCTTTCATCAATTAAATTCAATATTTCTTCTGTTACCCAAGGATTTCTACTAGCCCTCATCTTTTTACCTACTTGATCCTCTGCTGCCTTCACTACTTCATCCCTCAGAGCTACCCATTCTTCTTCTACTGTATTTCTTTCCCCCATTCCTGTCAATTGTTCCCTTAACTCTCTCTGAAACTCTGTACAACCTCTGGTTCTTTCAGTTTATCCAGGTCCCATCTCCTTAAATTCCCACCTTTCTGCAGTTTCTTCAGTTTTAATCTACAGTTCATAACCAATAGATTGTGGTCAGAGTCCACATCTGCCCCAGGAAATGTCTTACAATTTAAAACCTGGTTCCTAAATCTCTGTCTTACCATTATATAATTTATCTGAAACCTGTCAGTATCTCCAGGCTTCTTCCATGTATACAACCTTCTTTTATGATTCTTGAACTAAGTGTTAGCTATGATTAAGTTGTGCTCTGTGCAAAATTCTACCAGGCGGCTTCCTCTTTCATTTCTTAGCCCCAATCCATATTCACCTACTATGTTTCCTTCTCTTCCTTTTCCTACTACCGAATTCCAGTCACCCATGACTATTAAATTTTCGTCTCCCTTCACTATCTGAATAATTTCTTTTATTTCATCATACATTTCTTCAATTTCTTCTTCATCTGCAGAGCTAGTTGGCATATAAACTTGTACTACTGTAGTAGGTGTGGGCTTCGTATCTATCTTGGCCACAATAATGCGTTCACTATGCTGTTTGTAGTAGCTTACCCGCATTCCTATTTTCCTACTCATTATTAAAGCTACTCCTGCATTACCCCTATTTGATTTTGTATTTATAACCCTGTATTCGCCTGACCAAAAGTCTTGTTCCTCCTGCCAGTGAACTTCACTAATTCCTACTATATCTAACTTTAACCTATCCATTTCCCTTTTTTTAAATTTTCTAACCTACCGGCTCGATTAAGGGATCTGACATTCCATCCTCCGATCTGTAGAACGCCAGTTTTCTTACTCCTGATAACGATGTCCTCCTGAGTAGTCCTCGCCCGAAGATCCGAATGGGGGACTATTTTACCTCCGGAATATTTTTCCTAAGAGGATGCCATCATCATTTAACCATACAGTAAAGCTGCATGCCGTTGGGAAAAATTACGGCTGTAGCTTCCCCTCGCTTTCAGCCGTTTGCAGTACCAGCACAGCAAGGCCGTTTTGGTTAGTGTTAAAAGGCCAGATCAGTCAATCATCCAGACTGTTGCCCCTGCAACTACTGAAAAAGCTGCTGCCCCTCTTTTACATGTATTGTGCAGTAATCTATGTTTGTGTAGACGTTTCTTTACAGTGACTGTATAGCATGGAGGTTCCCTCCCATCATGAACTGTTCTACTGGGTAGATATCTATCCAGTGCCTGGTCAACTATTCTTCTAAGCTTCAACCAGAGTTCCTGTGCTTGCTCCTGACCTGTACTGGAAGTTTCAGGTTCCGCACTGAGATATGATAATTGTGGTTTTCTCACCCAGTTTACTGAACTTATATATCTTTCTGCTTGTTTTAGTTTCCCTCGTATTTTGGTATTGTCGTTGCCACAACCGCGTCACGATCACAGGTACCAATGTTGGTGTGGACATTCTCAATGAGGTCAGGTCTGTTTGTTGCTGTTACAGCCAAGATATTTCCATCTCGAGTGGAGTTCCCGACTAGGCCTACGTATTATTGGTAGTTTTCAGAGAAGGCGTTTAGTACTGTTTTGCAGAACGTGTTATCGTGACATCTCAGCTTATCAGCGTCGTACTTGCACGATATTTTGGTAATGTAGCTCGTAATGTTCATCAGGTGCGTCCTGAGTCTGCTCCTCGAATGGCTCCGGTTCAGTATTTACGTATGTGGCCTTTCCCGTCCACCGACAGTTGCAGGCGTTCCCTCTGCGGTCTGTGCCTGCTTGCTGCAATCTTACGGAACAGTGTCGTTCCGTTTTCCGTCCGCTGCAGTTCTGTGTGTTTTCTTTGTGGTGCTCACTCACCAGACCTGCTCCCGGATGTTCCATCTTCGGTATGACGCGTTTGGAATTCTGTCTGAGGTACCGGGCATCCTCCCTGCAGTCCGCTCCTGCGGTTCTGGATGTACGGTGCCGATATCCGGCAGAACACCTGACGACCCGAGATGTCATTATATCGCCGGGAAAGCGTGAAGAGTTGCATCGAAAGACCCTGCAAGGAGGAAACGTACGAGAATACCGAGAAGCCGGGCGAGAAGCTTCGACAGAGGAAAGGGAGGATGCTGAGATCTCTTCAGTGTTTTGCTGATATGTCGAGATGGAGAAGTGGTACCAGTATTTGCCAGAATTAAACATCACATCAACTTCAGAGCAGCGTACGAGATAAAATGTAGAGCAAGCTCAGAACTGGTGACAGAGAGGATTCGAGATATGCGCCACAGGTTATGCGAGATATGTGCCACAGGTTAGATGTAGCTAGATAGCTGTTACACCTTCATCTGTATATGGCATCCTCCTTAACAGGGGAAGATTGTGACTGGGTAGAACATGCCTCCTGGTCTTTAGCGGAGTGTGCCAGAAGCACTGCCTGATCTTGCCAATCTGCAGAGTCTGGCCGCACGAGTAAGAAAGCACGGCAGACGGAGGAGACTCGCACTGTGGCGAATCTGTGTGGCACACGGTTTGACGATACGACCGTAAGAGCACTCGACGAGTGTCTCGACTTCGCGACGACCCCTAGAAATGTGGCCGTTTCGTGTTTTATCAGTGCAGTGGAGCAAGTTGCAGCCATCCTTCTACCTGATGTAGCAGAGGAAATCTGCCAGATACTTGCAGGGCTGTCACGAACACCAGGCTTCCAAAATCGAACGTCACAACTGAGGAGAGGCTTGCACTCGAGGACAAGCTCCGGGAAGACGACAGTATTGTAGTGCTGCCAGCAGACAGAGGGAACTCTGTAGCCATTTTGCAATGGGTGGGCAACTTCTGGGGGCTCCGAATACAGAACTTTGAGTCTGAGCTCGCTGACTTTGTGGAGATGACGACGAAGGTTTTCCTGAAGGAAACAGGGAGGCCTGATAAGCACCATTGTCATGTAGACCATTTGGCCTGCCTAAAATACATAAGGAGGGCATGCCCGTATGCCCAATTGTCAGTAGTATTGGGGCACCTACGTGTGCAACAGCCGAGTACTTAAAAAATATGCTGTCTCTGTATGTGGGGAAATGGGTTCACGACATTCAAATCTCAGACTTCCTACAACACCTCGAGCAACTACACGTCGCAGATGCAGGTATCGCGGTTAGTTTTGACGTGTTATCGCTGTTCGCTAGTGTCCCGTTGAAAGTCACACTAGTACTGATTACAGAGAAATTTGATGGCGCTCTGTCGGACCTGATCGGGCACACACTGCCATCCACGTATTTCCTGTACGGGAACCGATATTACGAGCAAACTGAAGGTATAGCTGTAGGCAGCCCACTGTCTCCTGTGGTTGCCAAAATGTGTGTGCAGAAAGTTGAGGAGAGGGCACTAGAGACAGCCACATACATACCCACGTGCTGCTTCAGGTATGTGGGTGACACGTTCGTGACCTGGCCTCGTGGGAAAGGCGGGCTCAGTGAGTTGCTCGAACAACTTAACTCGTGCCGCCCAAATATTTAAGTTCACCGTAGAACTGCAGAAGAATGGTCAGCTGCCATTTCTGGATAAACTAGTCAAAAGGAAAGCAGACAGATCATTTGGCCACAGTGTGTATCGAAAGCCCACACAAACTGATTTATATCTGCAGGCCAGCAGCGGTCACCACCCTGCACAGAACAACGAGAGTACTTGCGGCATTCGTCCACAGAGCGTGTACCCTGTCGGACTCGTAGAGTCTACCGACAGAAATAGAGCATCTTAAAACTTTCTGCAAAAATGGATACACGACCAAATAAATTGAGAGCGACTCCGACCAGCCGCTACATCACAGGTTCCAGAAGCGGGGCGAGATGAAGCAGAGAAAGTGGTGTATCGGCCCTATGCCTGTTCTATTTCTTCCAGTATCAGTACGATTTTCCATAAACACAATGTCAGGTATGTTTTCTGTCCGTCCGGCAAGATCGGGGGGACTCGTGGGGAGTGTTAATGTCGACCCGGGATTTATAATATACCCGAACCTCGACAAACCGAAAAAGGAACGGCAACGCTCCGACAGATCGCAGTGAGTGGGAGCGGACCGCAGGGGGCGACGCCCGGTACCTCGGGCAGAATTCCAAACACACCAGACCTAAAATGGAACACTCGGGAGCGGGTCTGGTGGGCGCGGACCTCAGAGGGAACACCCAGAACCGCAGTGGACGGAAAACGGAACGGCATAATTCCAGAAGATGGCAGTGAGCGGCCGTGGCTGCAGGGGGAAGGCCCACTCGAACAGTCTCGGGTAGCACCTGACGGAGGTTACGAGCTACATTACTGAAATATTGTGCAAGTACAACGCCGATATTTGGCAGAACACCCGACAACCCGAGACGTCATTCGATCGCCGGGAGAGCCGAAGAGTTACGTCTTATCGTGCCTACCACTAACAAAACTGTAATTTTTCCAGTTAATTTTTGGACGATTAGAGTCTCCGACGATATTAAGCACGATTGGGGAACTCGAGTACTAAGTGAACTGAGGTTTTCTCTGAAGTTTTCGGTTACATCAGGAGATGACTGGTGGGTGATAGAAGGATCCGATTATTGTTTTTTGCCCACCCCTAGTACTGAGTCTTGCCCAAACAATCTCACATGCATCTTTAATTTCTGTCTTGGTGGATTTGAATTTCTTGTCTACTGTGACAAATACACCACCACCATTGCCCATTTGCCTTTCCTTTTGCTATACACTTAAATTTTCCCCAAAAATCTCACTGCAGTCTGTTTGAGCAAACTCTGCAGAGCTAGTTGGCATACAAACTTGTACTACTGTGTTGGATGTGGGCTGCATGTCAGATGCATATGCTGTTTATAGTAACTTATCCGCGTTACGAATAAAACTACTCTTGCATTACCCCTATTTGATTTTGTATTGATAACCCTGTATTCACCTGACCAGAAATCCTGTTCCTCGTGCCACTGAACTTCACTAATTCTCACTATATCTAACTTCAGCTGATCCATTTCCCTTTTTAAATTTCCTAACTGATGTGCCTGATTAAGGGATCTAACTATCCGCACTCCAATCCACAGGACACCAGTTTCGTTTGTTCCGATGACGACATCCTCCCGAGTAGTCCCCGCATGGAGATCCAAATAGGGAACTATTTTATCTCTGGAATATTTTACCCGAGAGGAAGCGAGGTCATCATTTAACCGTACAGTAGAGCTGCATGCCCTCGGGAAAAATTATGGCTGGTGTTTCCCCTCACTTCGATCTGTTCGCTGTACGTACAGAGTGAGGCCGTTTTTATTGGTGTTGCGAGGCCAGATCAGTCAGTCGTCCAGACTGTTGCCACTGCAACTACTGAAATGCCTGCTGCCACTCTTCAGCAATTGCATTTGTTTCGCCCTTCAACAGATAACCCTCTGTTGTTGTCGCACCTACGGTTTTTTGATCGATTTTAGGTTTTTCCTGTCTCTGCGTGACTGTTTTGTGTATTGTGCTTTATTCACAAGGAAAAAAATTTAAGTCGTGCCACAGTTAGAATTCCAGTTAGGTTGCTGCTGCTGCTTTTGTTGTTTTAATATCAATTGTCAGTGCTAGAGTTGTGGCTACGAAGTACAGAGTCGAATTCCTCGGATAAAAAGTTCGCAGTTAACCTACGGTGTCAAATTTCAGTGAAGGCCACAGTGATCATTGTCGGGGCCAAAAGTGTCACCGTCGTGAAACCGGTGAGGCCCCTACTTCGACAACACAGTGCCACACCTGATCAATTAGAATACGTCACAGACTGGACGCATGCCGAGGTGGTGCCCCCGTCAACTGCAGATAAAGTTTGATGGCATCGCTTGCAGTACAACCGTCCTGTTGCCGGTAAACGGTGTGAAGTCTTCATCTGTGCTTTTTGTTTGTCGACCACATACTTCCGAGCTGTACCGAGTGTATTGCCAGTGTGTCTGCAGCAGTTGCTACCACAGAGTTTAATTTCCACCGCTTCGGTAATCACAGAGTCCCACAGTTCGAAGCTCGAGCCCAAATTCTCGTATGTTTGGACCTGATTTAGCATTTATTTAGTAGCCTGTACTCGGCTGCTGCCGGTTTTTCTTATTTTCTATACTCGAGTTGGCAATGTTCGACACAGTGATCGGTGTTAATCCCTGTAGACTGCCCCGTGTAACAGCTACCGCACACCGTGGGACTGGAAGGCCGAGCTGGAACTGTCGGGTGAGACGATTGCCCGCTTACCGTAATCGTGATACGGTTACCGTCCAGCATAGGGGGTAGTTGCGTGTGAAGTGTGGGGTAATTCATTTTCTTAATTGGGACGAGCGTGTGGCAGAGGGTGTGCAGCGCGACGACAGCTGTGCCGGAAACTCCCAGTTGGGAAAGTGACAGTGAATGCTACAGTAGCACATATAATTTTAAGCCCGGTGTGACACGAACGGATCTAACAGAGAACAGTATTTTGCTACAGAGGCAGCACATCTCGGTATTTATCAAGGCTAACAATGTAAGAACTTGATTATGGCTGTAGCACATGATGTGTAGTTATTGTCACACGTATATGTATGGGTGTAGCAGTGAAAGGGTTAAAAACCATCACAGTGTAGCAGTTGGCTGATAACATAACGCAACATAATTCAGTGCTCCGTGCGACCAGTTGTGAGAATGGTGAAATTGGCAGAATCCCCCTCCATCACTTTGTGTCCGTACCCAGAATGTTGTCTTTGTTGTAGCATATTAATCGTGTTCACTACTTCGTAGGACACTGGAGGACAAGTTTATAGAAATAAATTTGGCAGTGTTCAGGAGCATTTGACTCTAATAAAAAAGAATCCCTTTGGGAGTGGACATTGCGACCCGTCGTCACAGAGACGGCCCGACGACATGCCGCATTTGCACCCTCGCAGTCCTAGGCGATGTTATCGCCTTTCTTCTCCGATCTGAGCCTACCTCTCGAGTATTAATGATCTGGATTTTTATTGGGTGCCTCGAGGACGCTCACCTACAAAGTACTAACCGAAATTTGTTTTGCACTAATTCCCTGCTGTCGTTGCTTTTGTAAAATCCTGCCTGTGCATTTAATCCGTCGTTACTTTCCATAAAACATTGTATTGTTTTTAATTTTTTTTTCCATCACAACAGAGTAACGGGAGTAGCTGAACGGTGTCTCATCTTGCGTCCTGCTACCCTAATTACATTGCAGCTCTTGTAACTTTTCCTTTACTTTTTCTCCCTTTTTCAGATGTCGGAGATGAAGAAAAAGCGAGAGTGAGATCAAATCTATTGAACCTGGACAGGTTTCTGGGGCCGTACCCTTTTGATATATGGAAGAAGTGGCAGTCAATGACGAATAAAATATCTGGTTAGTTATTTTATTTTTATGCTTTGTGATACTCTAACTTGTCTTAATATTCGTACACGTGTCCACACTCACATTGTCATTACCTACATAAAGACCTGTGTAACGATCAAAAGCATTGAGAATTATGTTCTCGAGAACTTTAATTTGAACAGCATGTCTGTTAAGGAGTCCTGTACTCTCCAGCCATGCAGCTGGTTGTATTGTACTCACAATAAAGTTCTCATTTTTCGCGCGTGCGTGTGTGTGTGTGTGTGTGTGTGTGTGTGTGTGTGTGTGTGTGTGTGTGTGTGTTTTCTGCAAGACTTGATGTCATCTGCCGTGAGTCTGTAGAAAATAATTTAATCCAAATGAAACAAAATACCTTCCTTTTCTCAAGTTAGCTTTTTGGATGATTTTTATCTTTCGGCATAAAATTTTGAAAAGGAGTTTTGTAAATTTATTTGTGCGACTATTACCTACAGCAAGTACATTAAAATTGATTTCATAAATTGAAACAACTTTTTCTTGCAGTAATCTATATTCATTTGTGCTCCTTGCACACTTTGCCTTTTATGTTGAAGTACGGTTGGAAAATTTAATGTGAAATAATACAGTTTTGTTTTTATAAGGGGTGATCATCAGTATGCCAACTGTCCCATTGTCGCACTAGGTTGGAGGTGCCCGTTTGGTAAAACAGCCTGTCCTGCAGTGCGAAGAAGTCCGTAAGTGCCTGCTGCACATCCTCCTCGACAGGAGTCTTTGACCCTTCACGGTGTGATAATTGCACGGTAAGAGATTGGGACTGTAGGATGTGTGCCCGAGTGTAGCCCACTTCTCTGTAATGGATGGGGCCAGCCTCCCAGATCGATCAGCTTCTCGTGTCAGTTCACAACTGGCACAGAACCTTGCACACCATTCCACAACACTGGATTTTGACAGTCGTGCTGCCCCAGACACATTCTTCGTAGTCCAGCGGATTTCTACCAGTGTCTGTCCTCCGGTAAATGAAGAAAAAGTAACGGCAAATTTTTTTCTGGTAAGACACGTCTGGTAATAGTGACACCGTAATTCACGTTTCCCCATTTACCGGAAGACACGAATGCTACACTAATCCCTCGCTTATACGTTGTTGCCGGTGTACTCGCATCGGAGTCGTGCTTCGTCACACGTACGCTGCACCGGTGTCCTCAGACGGACACTTTTTGATTGCCCCTTACACTAAATGACAATCCCAGAATCCAGTACCAGTTGGAGTTCGCATATGTAACGGCTTACGGGGGCAACAAAAATTTAATTTTCAATATTTTGCATAATTATTCACCAAATTTAAAAATTTGAAATGCTGTCATAATATTCCCATTAAGGGCTGTATAGTCTTTATGTTAAAGGCTTAAGACAGTAATACAAGTATTACGGTTAGAAACAGTGCGTTTTTCTCGAGACAGTACAAGTGGTGTTGGGTAAATACCCAGATGTTATTCATCCGACATCCAAACTTTTTCTTCCGATGCCCCGCCCGACCTCACTCCACCGAAATTATGAGAGAAAGAAAGTTCGTCACTTCTTCCATTTTCAGTGTTCACCCAGTAAAACTTCAGGATCAGAGACGACTTTTTATCTATTACTTCATTACTATTGACTAACAGTAATGACACAAATTGAGAAAAGGAGAAATACCGAAAATTGTGAAGAGTGTATGATATCAGCCTAATTACTTGTGCAGCACAAGTATTGCTGAGAGTGCTGAATAAAAGCCTACATGGCAAGTTGTATATCTGGATCAGGGAGGGACAGTTCGAATTTAGAAGTTTTTATTGATTTGGAAAAAGTGTTCCACAGAGTTTAATGGAACAACCTGATGGATACATTGAAGTAGGAAGAGTAAGCACTGGAAAAGAAATGTCAGAATGAAGAATCGTCGGAAGGGGTGTCGAGACGAAGTCGTCGCCTCTCCCCTCTGTTGTTAGACTTATACCTGCAAGAGATAATTGCAAAAGGCTGTGATGGAAATAGAGGACTACTTATTGATGGAAAGAGAATAGAATGTATACGATTTGCCGATGACACGGTATTAATGGCAGAAAGAGAACGAACTGCAAATGAAATGCTAAAAGATCTGAATGACAGTCGTGTGGGATACGGGATGTGAATTGATATAGCAAAAACAGAATGTACGGTGATCGACAAAGAAAGAAGACTGGCAAATAGTAAGGTAGCCCGAGTTGTTACTAACCAAGTAAGAATATTTAAATATCTCGCTAGTACGACCGGCGAAGACACGATGTCTTCGAGAGGTGATAATACGCATTGCTTAGTGAAGGAGGCATTCGATAGAAAGACTAACTTATTGTGTGGCACATTAGGTAAAGGCCTTAGAAAAACACTCAGCAAGTGTTCTGTGTGGAGTATGGGACTTTATGTGGAGTATGGGACTTTACGCAACAGACATGGAAACTCAGCTGAGAGGATGAGAAAAGGCTAGAAGCATTTGAGATGTGGATGTGGAGAACGGAGAGGATAAGCTCGATGGAAAGAATGAGTAATGAAAGAGTGTCAGTCACAGGAGAACACTGTTGCAGGTTATAAGAAGAATGGCGTGGAACATCTGTTTGGACAGAAATGCTTACTAACGGATCTTTTGGAAGGTCTGATTTGAGGAAGGGAAATGAGAGGAATGAGGGGATACGAGATAACAGACAACATAAAGGGAAGCTGATACTATGCAGACCTGAAGCAGATGGCAGAAGACAGGAGAACATGAAAACCTGCTTGAGGCCAGAACACTAATGATGAATGACTACTGCCTCTTATTTGAACACATTTTGCAGACCATTTATATCTCTAGATTTACCAATAGAGTGCAAGTTACCCACACTGTATCCAAAACGAGCACGAAGTGACTTCCACTGAGCTTCAAATATAATTTCAAATCTGTTCTAAACTTACTTTCACTCACATAATTAATGTCAAATATTCAATCCATTAATTCATTTGTAAAGTAATCAGATGTTCGAAGCAGTTTCATATGAGGCGGTTACATTCTTTATAGACTTCGAGGTTTGTATCCTGCGAACTACGAACGAAGGGCAACAGGCAGCTTCCATATTCCTACATTTCTGAAAAGCATTTGACACGGTATCCACTGTAGACTGTTAACAAAGGTACGAGTGTACGGAATACAGATGTTTAGGACGGGTGGTAGGGACAGAGCATCGAGTGACATTATACTGAGTGCACTATCCGAAAATTACCTCGAGCAATTAAACAGAGAACCGACTCGTGGAGATAACATCTTGGACCTACTGATAACAAACAGACCCGAACTTTTCGACTCTGTAAGTGCAGAACAGGGAATCAGTGATCATAAGGCCGTTGCAGCATCCCTGAATATGGAAGTTAATAGGAATATAAAAAAAGGGAGGAAGGTTTATCTGTTTAGCAAGAGTAATAGAAGGCAGATTTCAGACTACCTAACAGATCAAAACGAAAATTTCTGTTCCGACACTGACAATGTTGAGTGTTTATGGAAAAAGTTCAAGGCAATCGTTAAATGCGTTTTAGACAGGTACGTGCCGAGCAAAACTGTGAGGGACGGGAAAAACCCACCGTGGTACAACAACAAAGTTAGGAAACTACTGCGAAAGCAAAGAGAGCTTCACTCCAAGTTTAAACGCAGCCAAAACCTCTCAGACAAACAGAAGCTAAACGATGTCAAAGTTAGCGTAAGGAGGGCTATGCGTGAAGCGTTCAGTGAATTCGAAAGTAAAATACTAGGTACCGACTTGACAGAAAATCCTAGGAAGTTCTGGTCTTACGTTAAATCAGTAAGTGGCTCGAAACATCATGTCCAGACACTCTGGGATGATGATGGCATTGAAACAGAGGATGACAAGCGTAAAGCTGAAATACTAAACACCTTTTTCCAAAGCTGTTTCACAGAGGAAGACCGCACTGCAGTTCCTTCTCTAAATCCTCGCACCAACGAAAAAATGGCTGACATTGAAATAAGTGTCCAAGGAATAGAAAAGCAACTGGAATCACTCAACAGAGGAAAGTCCACTGGACCTGACGGGATACCAATTCGATTCTACACAGAGTACGCGAAAGAACTTGCCCCCCTTCTAACAGCCGTGTACCGCAAGTCTCTAGAGGAACAGAAGGTTCCAAATGATTGGAAAAGAGCACAGGTAGTCCCAGTCTTCAAGAAGGGTCGTCGAGCAGATGCGCAAAACTATAGACCTATCTCTCTGACGTCGATCTGTTGTAGAATTTTAGAACATGTCTTTTGCTCGAGTATCATGTCGTTTTTGGAAACTCAGAATCTACTATATAGGAATCAACATGGATTCCGGAAACAGCGATCGTGTGAAACCCAACTCGCATTATTTGTTCATGAAACCCAGAAAATATTAGATACAGGCTCCCAGGTAGATGCCATTTTCCTTGACTTCCGGAAGGCGTTCGATACAGTTCCGCACTGTCGTCTGATAAACAAAGTAAGAGCCTACGGAATATCAGACCAGCTGTGTGGCTGGATTGAAGAGTTTTTAGCAAACAGAACACAGCATGTTGTTCTCAATGGAGAGACATCTACAGACGTTAAAGTAACCTCTGGCGTGCCACAGGGGAGTGTTATGGGACCATTGCTTTTCACAATATATATAAATGACCTAGTAGATAGTGTCGGAAGTTCCATGCGGCTTTTCGCGGATGATGCTGTAGTATACAGAGAAGTTGCAGCATTAGAAAATTGTAGCGAAATGCAGGAAGATCTGCAGCGGATAGGCACTTGGTGCAGGGAGTGGCAACTGACCCTTAACATAGACAAATGTAATGTATTGCGAATACATAGAAAGAAGGATCCTTTATTGTATGATTATATGATAGTGGAACAAACACTGGTAGCAGTTACTTCTGTAAAATATCTGGGAGTATGCGTGCGGAACGATTTGAAGTGGAATGATCATATAAAATTAATTGTTGGTAAGGCGGGTACCAGGTTGAGATTCATTGGGAGAGTCCTTAGAAAATGTAGTCCATCAACAAAGGAGGTGGCTTACAAAACACTCGTTCGACCTATACTTGAGTATTGCTCATCAGTGTGGGATCCGTACCAGATCGGGTTGACGGAGGAGATAGAGAAGATCCAAAGAAGAGCGGCGCGTTTCGTCACAGGGTTATTTGGTAACCGTGATAGCGTTACGGAGATGTTTAGCAAACTCAAGTGGCAGACTCTGCAAGAGAGGCGCTCTGCATCGCGGTGTAGCTTGCTCGCCAGGTTTCGAGAGGGTGCGTTTCTGGATGAGGTATCGAATATATTGCTTCCCCCTACTTATACCTCCCGAGGAGATCACGAATGTAAAATTAGAGAGATTAGAGCGCGCACAGAGGCTTTCAGACAGTCGTTCTTCCCGCGAACCATACGCGACTGGAACAGGAAAGGGAGATAATGACAGTGGCACGTAAAGTGCCCTCCGCCACACACCGTTGGGTGGCTTGCGGAGTATAAATGTAGATGAAATAGTGTCCCAGATATGACTGTGGCTCAAAAACATCGTAAGTAACATAACCAATACGTTGTCGTCGACGGCGAGTCTTTGTCTCGTGAGGGTATCGTTAAGAGTGCCCCAGGGAAGTGTGATATTTTGTATATACATAAATTTTGTATTTGTAGGGATCCACAGCCTCCAGATGTTTAATAAAATTAAACATAATGCATAGTAGGCTGTAATGCAATTTTTATTTAATTGAGCGATTAGCTAATTTCGAACACTTGTCTTTGTGAGGCAACTGTAAAACCGACATAGAAAAGCACAACATCGTCTGCATACAATGCCATGTATAAATAACACTTTAAACATCTCACATTAAGATAAAATATTACTGCACAAATTTCTTACAAGCATGTAGTAACTGACAGCAGCTGGTAATATGTTGTCACAGATTCATATTCATCCAAAACTTTAAGACACCCCATAGCACACACCGTAGGCACGTCATATATATTGTCGGAGTGTCAGACTTAGTTGGTGTCACGTATAAAAACAATCGGTAACCACAGGATACATTATGGACATAAAATACTATATACAGTGCATGGCATATCCCTGGGCAAATTGCATTGTATTAAATGTCATATTAACAAAAATATATACGAGGTAGGTACAAAATTCCACAAGTAATAGAAATACAATACTCCACGAACTGCTGGCATACCAGGTATAACAACTGCCTTATATCGTAAGTCGTCAGTGTCTGAAAGCTATGTCTGGACACACAGAAGCCAGACCGGGTTATTTGTACGGAAAGAGAACCCACAGAATTTTTTAAAGTAACAACCAATATGCAGTGCGTGAACGGGTATTAACCAAATGTCACCCGTATTATAAAATGTTTCGCCCCAGAATGGGAACGTCGAGTACTTTGTGACTTACAGTGCGTGATATCATCATAATACAAAATACATTAAAAACCGTGTGATTGGTTCAATATAAAAAAAAATATTGTGGGGAAAAACTCAAAACAGGAAGGAATATGTGGCCACTTACAGTAACCATAACACCAAAATATAAAATGTGTAAAAATCAATATCATGCTCCTAAAGGAGGAGCAGTTCGTTACTCAACATTCACTTACATCAAACATTATTGGATATGTAGGGTTTCCAAAATGATGTTTTCACAATAATATCCATACCTCTAGTATTGAGCAAATACACGGTAACACATCACATTCTTTGAGGAAAGATATACAGTAACCGATAGCAGAATTAAGACAGGAACAGGTATACATTAGTGAATGAATGACGCGTGTGGAGTAAACAGCTGAGCTAATACACACTACTTATTCAGAATAAGAAAAGTGTCAAGAATTGTAAAATGTAGGGATGGGCAGCAAACACCTAATACGTGCAACAATAAGTGTGGAAGCCACCACTGGGCACACAATATAAGGTATTCTGTTGTCATTATATACATTCCATTATAAAATTGTAAAACACGTGCAAAAACATTTTATATTGTGTACCCAGAAGTGGCTCCCACACTTATTGTTCACTGATGTGTAGGAGATGACTTACACAAAATTTCTGGTTGGTGTGATCAGTGGCAGCTATTGCTAAACATTGAAAACTGTAATTTAATGCAGTTCAGTAGGAAAAACAGACCTGTATTGTTTGAATACAGCATTATTAGTGTGGTGTTAGACAGTCAGGTACACTAAATATTCTTGTAGAAATTAAAAACAGCCCATCAGTTGAAAATTGGGAGGTTTATTAAAATCCCTTTACCACGGTTTCAATGTTTATAAAAACATCATCTTCAGGAGGAAAATACGGACAACCTGTGAGAGTTAATATGCTTAGTGTGTCCATATTTTCCTGCTGAAGAGGATGTTTTTGAAACAGTGGTAAAGTTTGCAATTGATTAGCTGTTTATTATTTGTACAAGATGATTTCTTGCTACAGGTGCTGCTTCAGCCACTACAAAACTTTAAAATTTATTAAATATCTAGGTGCTACACAGTAAAGTGATACGAAAGTGAATGAGCACATAAGGATTGTGGTAGGGAATAAAAATGCACAAATTCATATTACTAGGAGGATTTTAGGAAAATGTGGCTCAGCGGTATACGAGACTGCTCGTAGGACACTAGTACAACCCATTCTCGAGTAGGCCGACTGATCGAGTGTACGGGATCTGCGGCAGGTCGGATTAAACGGAGACATTGACACTGTTCGGAGCTGGGCTGCTAGATTTGTTACCGGTAGGTTTGAACAGCACACGAGTATTACGGAGATGCTTTGGGAACGTAAATGGGAATCCCTGAGGAGAAGACAGTGTTGTTTTCGACTGACACTACTGAGAAAATGAAGAGAACTATTGTTTGAAGCTGACTGGAGAACAATTCTACTGCCTCTGACATTCATTTTGTGTAACGACTGTGAAGATAAGTTTGAGAAATTGGGCTCATCCGCAGGCGTATGGAGTGTCATTTTTCCACAGGTCTGTTTGCGAGTGGAAGAGAAAAGGAAGTGAAGAGTGGTGGTAGGGGGTACCCTTCGCCGTGCACTGTACGGTGGCCTGCAGAGTATATATGTAGTTGTAGATGTATGTATAGGTTCTGTCGACCCCTTAAAATTACACCCGTCCGAATCGAAAGCATGCGCCTTGTAATGTTACCTCTTTCGTCCGGGGAACAAGTATTAAATATCGTCAATTATTTTATATCAAATTATGGCACGTGTTTAAAAACCTGTGTGATCTTGCTGGTTTCAATAGTGGACCACAAGTCCCCGTCAATCTGTTCACTCTATTAACAAAGCAGAAGAGACTTAAATATTTCACGAGAGAAGGTAACTCCACAGTACAAATACGAAATAATTTAATTACCTTACCTCGAATACTCGTCGTTGCTTGCTCGTTGTCTAGGGGTAACTTCTGGATTTGCTGTAATTGTTACTACAATGGGTCCTCGGGTTTTTAATATGCTACGCAAGAACTGATACTGTTTAAAGCTTTCCGTATTATATATTTTCATAATATCACCTTCATAACTATCAGTAGGTCACTAATATAAGCATTTCCAACATCGCCCGTTTCTCACAACTTCTAGAGACTCACTGTCTCTCACTCACCAAAACGCGACTGTCTCTTAGCCTCACTTGGCAGAAACTGTTTCTGCATTAACAATCGAAGACCCTACAAAGTACACAGGTTTGCTGACATGAATTGAGCATAGATATTTTACACATCACACGTAGGCACTTACGAAAACAGTACAAAAATTGAATAGAGTTCTCAAATAGTTCTGCAGCAATACATAATACAATTGTCCTGCAAATTATTAGTTTTTATAATAAAATGATAATATTTCAGTTTAAGTTCACTATAATTATATATTAATATAACTGTTCTTTCACGTCGATTCACGGCACCGCATAGCTCGCCGGCCGACGGCATCGATAGTTTCGGTAGTCCGTTACATTACGGCGTGCTGACAGCTTTCTCTCCCCCGACAGCACGGCTGGCAGAGAGGCTGATGCCCGAGTGCGGGCAAGTGCGGTCCGCCCCGGAGATGGCACCCACGCCGTCCGACGGAGACGGAGCGGAGGAGGGTCGGCGGGGAAGGCGGAGCGGCGCGACGGCAGAGGAGCGGGAGGAGCGGCTGCTGCCCGCGCTGTGCCCGTTGCCCGGCACCGCGCCACGCCTCACCCCGCTCCCGCTGCAGGGCTGGCCACGGGGTGCCACGCCCGCCGAGGTGACTCCGCCATTGTTTTGTCTGTTGCTTAGCTGTATTCTGTATGACCCTCGTCCGACTTCTGTATCGATTTCATTTTCTAGAAAGTGATACAGTCGGTTGTATCTCTGTAGGGCATCACATTTTCGGTTCCCCAAGCTTTCCCGTACTCGGAATGCGATTTGTGCATTTATTTGCCAGCTAATATAAATCTGTGTTCCGTACTGTCACAAACTGCTATTATCGTGGACTGACGAGACGTGTACTGGTAATATGTTACTGCCAGGAGTGCACTGGGGAAGCGTAATAGGACCACTCTTGTTCCCTATATACGTAAATACTCTGACAGAACCAGTGTGCGACTGTTGCTTACGGTGTCGGAGTGTGCAGAAAAATTTTCTCTCTGAATAGCTGTAGGACCATAAAAGACGACTCGGACAGAATTTCTATTTCGAGTGACGAATAGCAGTTTATTCTAAATGTACAATCGTCTAACCCAATGCGGACGAGTAAGAGAAACAGTCGTGTAATATTTGATTAAAGTATTATCTGTGTGCTGCCGGACACAGTCGAGTCGATTAAATGTGTAGGTATAATGTAGCAGAATGACACAAAATGGAACGAGCGGGAAAGGTCAGTAGCGGTGAATGTGAAAGGTCCGTTAAGATTTATTTGTGGAATTCTAGGTACGTGTAGTTCACCTATAAAGGAGAACACTTACAGAACAGTTTTGTGACCCATTCTCGGGTATCGGTGACGTGCTCTGAATCGTCACGAGGTCGTATTGAAAGAAGTAGTTGCGAGGCAGCCGCTAGATTTTTAACTCGTAGGTTCTGTCGACACGTGAGTATTATCGAAATGCCCCGTGGACTCGAATGGGCATTCCTCGAGGGAACACGATGTTCTTTTCACGAAACACTATTGTGGAAGGCTGCAGTGTGATTCTGCTGCTGCCGCTGACGTACATCTCCCGTAAGGACAGCAGTGACGAAATAAGAGAAATTAGGGTTCGCACTGATGCTTAAAGACCGTCATTTTTCCCTCGTTCTGTTTGTAGGTGGAACAGGAAATGGAATATCTAGTAGTGGTACAAAGTATCCTTCACCGCACACCCTTTGGGGGATTTCAGAGGACGTACCGACAGTAGAAAGTTTTTTTGTTACCAGCCATTCTCACTAAATGCAAATATTGGCCTAGCATCTTGGAGACCATACGTATGTCTAACCCTCACCCTCTTTATTTCAATCTAAGCACTGCTCCCTGCCTCCATTCCCTCCCTTTCTGTCATCCGCACCCTCTAGAACTGGATTTTATTCTCCTATGTCTTTCAGATTGATTTATCATTCTGTTCCTTCTCTTTGTTAGTGTTGTCTACACATTTATTTCCTCGGTGATTCTGTGGAGAACCGTGTCATTTCTTATTTGATCTACTTTGTGTTCAAACTCCTTTTATTGCACCACACCTCAGACAGCTCGATTCTGTTCTCTTCCTGTTTCTGCCTCGCCCACGATTCACTTCTGTAACATCTAAATTTTATTATTGAAAAATTCTGATATTTCAATAGTGTTTTCAAAGTGTCGGCCTTTTTACTAATTTGCTCCGTTAAATTTCAGTGGAATAAGAGTGAGTACATTAAGCGGTATTGTGTCACTTTGCTGTTAACACAGCGTAAGATTAATTTTCTGCAGTTCCCGGTCCGTCGGTGTTCCTTATCCTGTCGGGACGTGTGCGACACGACAAATAAATGGAGAGTGTTCTGCTCCCGTTTAGTAGCAGTAGACTTCTTTAAGTGAGGAATACCTTCGTTGCCTGTGCTAGTCTGCTTCTTCGTCCCTCGTGCATTTTTTGCTTCCAGCATAAAGCAGCTACATCTCTTCATTTGCTCATCTGCTACGCAGTCCCTAATTTTGATGTACACTTCACCATTGATCTTATTTTTGCAACAGCAAATACTTTTGTCCAGCTGTGCGAGGTGGCTGAGGCACTGGACTCATGTTTGGGGAGAATCCCTGTCATTTCGTCTGTATTTAGGTTTTCTGTCATTTTCCTAAAGCACTGAAGACATTTGCCGACAGGATGTCGAATGCTGATCTTCCTTCCTCGTGTTTCAGTGGTTTCATCCTCCACTCTCAGTGGATATTCTTTTACTTTGTTGACTATTCATCCTGTTCTTCAGGTTTTGTAATTCTTGCTCACTTTAAAAATGGATAACGATATTAACAGCGGATCTTTATTGTCAATATTTTTCCCCTTGAATTTTAATCTCACTCGTTCCTTCTTTGGTATACTGGTTGAGCAGGAGAGGAAAAGATTGCATCCCTGCTCATGCCCTTTGTAATTGGAGTGCTTTTGTGTTTGTCTTCCATTCTTATATTGCCTCCATGTTCTTGTAAATATTACCCCTATTTTCCGAGACCGGTGGGGGTGGGGGGGTGGGGGGAGAGAGAGACAGAGAGAGAGAGAGAGAGAGAGAGAGAGAGAGAGAGAGAGAGGATTGATCCTGTATCACTTTAAATTGTCAAATACTTTTTGTAGCCAGACTGGTCCTATGGAAGTTTCTTCATTTTCTTTGCATTTATTATCAAGTGCAGTGTCAGGAGTGCCTCTGTGGTGCCTTTGCTTTTCTTATCCAACAGACCCCCAGTTTTCTCTTCCATTGTTGTGTTTATTGTTTTCTTTTCCCAGCAACTTGGATGCACGATTTGTTAAGCTGATTGTGCGGTAGGTCTCGCATATATCCACATTTACTGTCTTGGAGTCGTGCGGGTGAATACTATACTGTACATCCAGTGGTACGTCTCCATTCTCATGGATTCTATAACGTGAACTGAATAATTCACTCAGCAATTTGAGAAACTCTGAAGGAATGTTATCTATCCCTTCTCCACATTTGATTACACGTCTTCCAAAGCTCTGTTAAACTTTGACTCTAATACTGGATCCCGCGTGTTCTCCAAGTCACACACACGTCCACAGACGATCCCTTCCCCTCGTACAGGTGTTCGCTGCTCTCTTTCTACCCATCTGCTCACTCGTCTACATTTAAAAGTGAAATTCCTTTTACACTTTTTATGTGAGTGCCCCGGTTACCTCCGAGGAATTCCTCGACTCCGTTTCCTCACCTCCCTTTTGTAGGTCTCTTCCCAATACCACAAACTTCTTGGAACAAGCAGCCATTTATAGTCTTAGAATAGGCCCTGACTTTCTCGTCCTCCAGGTCGATACAGGCTCCACCCTTTATGACGGTGAGTTGAGGTGGTCATGTGACAGGAGGTGTGTGGTCCTTCCACTACTAGCCCTCCCATCCCACATGGCCAGCCCAGCCTGCAAACCCGGTGAAAATTACTGAGCCTGCACCAACAGCTCCCCATCAAATACCCTTTTTCCTCGTCCCAACTATCCCTGCATATGCACTGTCTATCCCCCTCCTAAAATCTACAGCCCCCCCTTCCACACTGCCCACCCCCCCCTCCTCCCTTGCCTCCTGACACCCCATTATAGGACGGTTATTGTGCTCTCACAGAACAATCTCGGCCTTACTCGACAGACACTTCCGATCTGTTGCCGGTGTCCCAGCTCGCTGCTCGGAGGACGCCGAATGTCGGCTCGGGTTGCCCCGCCTCCTGAATCGCAGACGGCTTCACCTCCCCTTATACTGATATTCCCCGCACCCGCAGCCTTTCTACTGTCGAGCACTGCCTGTCTGAATGTCTGGCCGAGCTAGTACGCCTCACGTAGAAAAAAACGTACAAAAAAATCTTTAGCACAGCAGTGGCACCCGTGGCACACCTCCGTTTGCCGACCTATTTTGGGGCTGCCCAGACCGGACCTTCCCAGCCGTCACAGACCCCGGGCCCCTCGTCCGGCTCGGATTTGTCGACGGTGCGTTTCCGGGCCGAACCGTGGGCCGGGGTATTCTATCTTTCAAAATGAGTTTTCACTTTGCAGTGGATTGTGCTCCAATTTGAAACTACCAGGCAGATTAAAGCCGTGTGCTAAATCCGGGTCGGAGTTGCGGCACGGCACACAGTTGTAATCTGCCTGGTAGTACGACTCCGTATCCGTTCCTCTCGGCCTTTACACCTCCTTTCTCCCCTTTCGACTGCCGGGCCACCTGTCCGGGCGTCACGCCCCACTTGGCCGACAGTTCTGTGAAAACCTGACTTCAGCATTTTTATCTTTGTATCGTCTTTAATGTAAATACTATTTACCAGCTCTGACACTATGTCTGGATCTCTGAAGTTTTTATTCCTTCCCCATCTCCCCTCGTTTTGCTGCTTGAAAAAAGCAGTAGATTAAGTATTCTTGCAGTTACATTGAATAAAAAAAGATTCATTTATCTGTTGTATATGTAGAACTAATGATTCCATTTGACAAGGCCTTTTTTGTAATTTTGCAAGGATTTTCTTTGAGCTTTTATATTAGGTTGGTGCACAAGACCGTAGCAGTTTTGTTTTTGTTCCGGTTGCTATGGATTTGTTTATCAATTGTGATTTTTTTTTTTTATTTGTATTTTCATTGTTTCTGTTTGAGTTCATATTGTCATTTTGTCATTTGAGTGAGTGGAGCTGGGAATGTTAGAAAATGGAGTGCCAAGTGGAGAAATTGGAACATTTCTGTCATACTGTTCTGTTCGAGTTCGGTAGAGGGGTGACGGCAGCAGAGGCGGATAGAAATACAGAAATGTTTGTACTGTGCAGGGGGATAAAACCGTTGGACAGAAAATGGCAAGAAAATGGTTTTCTCTTTCTGAGGAGGATCGTTTCGATGTTAGTGACGCTCCACATTCACGTAGACCTTTCGGGGCTCGACGGAGAAGGATTAAATGCATTGGATGTACGAATACTGCTTGCTCTAAAAAAATCAGTGAGAGACCCTATGTGCGTCTCTGCTTGCTCGTCATCAGTTGGCTCGTGAACGACCCCGGCCGTTCCTTTCCCGTGTCATTACTGGTGACGAGAATTGGTGTCTTTACGCTAACACGAAAAGAAAGAAATGGTCGAGACAAAGCAAAGTGGCAACTCCCTGAACAAATACCTGTCTGCATTCACAAAAAATAATGTTGAGCATCTGGTAGAACGGCAGCAGTACAGTGTACTAAGAATCGCTTCGCTAAGGTGTAACAGTCACTGCTGACGTTTATTGTCGACAAGTGAGATCTGTTGCAGATGCGGTCTAAGAACAGAGACCGAGAAGAGTGTGTGTGAAGTGATGCTACTCCGCATTAACGCCTGCCCGCATTCTCTGTAGGCCGACAAAAAATGCTGTACGGGAGTCGGGTCGGGAAGTCACTCGAGACCCGCTCGGTTTGTCTGATCTTGTGCCCTAGCATTTTCAGCTTTACTGCTCTCTATTGCACAACCTTCAGGGAACTTCCTTTCCGGACGAAAATGTGTTCCAAACGTGGCCGGGCGAATTCTTTGCCTCAAAACGATGTGATTCCTACAGTTGCAGAATCAAAAAGTTATCCCAGTGTTGGCAAACTGTCGTAAATCTTGAAGCAGAATACGTCGATGACTGAGGTCTATATTATGTGCATCTGTTGTGTTTATTAACCTTGTAGAAAAAGCCAATACTTCTATTCTAATGTGTTTCCCTTGTAATGTAACTTATCATCATCCTTTTGCCTCTCAGGCTTGGGAGGCCTCAATATGACTTTCATCTCTCAATAAATTCATTTTCATTTCTCAATAAATTCATTAAATTTCTTCAGTGATGTAAAATCCTTTGCAAGTAAATATTCTCAGTACATCATCATTTATTAACTTCAATTGTGTGGAAACACATTTTGTGTGTAACAGATCAGTGTGTCTGTTCTTGACTAAGTCTGACAAGGAAGTAACTAACTTCAACATGACATATTACACAATAAATTATTTTATTTTCTTACAGTCAAATTTGAGTTAAAATAATTAAGTTAGAGCAGCGTATCACCGAGCGGCCGGATCCTCTCGCGATCGCCGTTTGTCACGTATGCCGTGGCAGTGGCCCGTTCGGAGTAAATGGCCGCTGCAGTGGAGGTACTGCCATCAAAATGTTGTCGGTCGTGCACTTGGCGTGAAAAAAAAAGTTATTTATTAATGATATCTTCAATACACTGTTTTGACACACAAATAAAAGTATCAAGACACCCATTAAAACGTTTTAGCATCTACACGGCATTTCGGAAGGAATAGTGAATATTTTAGGAAGTGGTGGTATAGACTAAATTGAATAAAACATTCCGTATGACAAATCTCCAGTTTTATTGGCTTCAGAGATTGGGCTGGTTAAAGACAGATGTCTCTGTTTTGCTTGTCGGTTCTCCTGTTGATAATGGGTTTGTGTATTAGTTCCAATTTTAGTTTTAAAGTTCAAGTTGTGAAGTTGTGCTCGAGTTTAAGTAAATTAATTTCTCGACTGTGGTTGTGGCTGCGAGTTGTCGGCAATTTCTTCTGTTCGAGTACACTGCACGTATTTCCAAATTGTGAGCCCTGGTATTTGTGTATTTATAGTGGTATTTGCGTACAGGCTTTTTAATGGAAGCACTGCCACTGCTCACAGAGAATGCGAAAGACGATTTTGTAACCGCAGACTACCAGATTCTAGAGTGTTTATTCGTGTTTTTACTAAACTACGTGAGTCTGGTGCGATGCCCAGCAGATGTAACTCGTCTGAACGTGGAAATGAACAGAGAGCGGATAAAGTAAAAGACAGTATTCATTTGGTAGGTTGTACGGTTTCAACGAACGCACACAAAATTTCGACAGGTACCGGTGTTCCGCATAAAAGAATATGGCAGGCACTGTGTATGCACAGCCCGTGATTTTATCGTACGAGCAGATTCGACATCTTCGAGAACAGAGGGGAGGTAGGCAATCGGAATTTTGCTGTCGGCTGTTTTCGTAGTGCCAAGTAATCCAATTAATACTGTTTACTGACTGAGTCACCTTCACTCGATACGGTACGAATAACACTCGTAACTCGCGTCAGTTGTCCGACGAAAAGCCACATTCCTTTCACGGGTGCTCCTCGGCGGGTGTCGTCTACTGTGACGGACAGACTGCTGATCGAGTTTGTCGTATTGTCGTATCGCCCTACTGGGTCCCTGTATCTACACTTCTGTGAGAATGAGCTTCCAGTATTACTAGAAGTCGTTCCTCTGACTACAACAGTGGGTATGTTCTCCCAGTACAATGCAACTGGTGCACATTAGAGGTATCGGGTGACGTATCATCTAAGCCTAACATTTCACAGAAGACGGATTGACAGAAATGTTTACAGTTAACGGCTGTCGAGGCCCCTGAACTAGGGGAAGCTCGAAAGGTAAAGTCTACAGAGAAAATGGAAACACGGGAGACAAATTGATCATTTGGGCAATAAGTAGTGCTGCCCTCGTAACAAATGCCGAGACTACCACAGGAAGACAACGTGTGATGATGTCGAGAGAATCAGAAAGTGAATTGCAGTTGGAGGTCTATTTTATGAAAATCAGCTTTGAATTTAATCATTTGCTTTTGCTTAACACATTTTGAGGTGTAAAAATATTTGCTGCTCCTCCTGAAATGTCCAGTATCATATTATTACAACTACTAAGTCATCTATCTTCTAATCGTATAGAGGAGATACCGAGTCGCGGACAGGCACAACAAAAAGATTTTCACAATTAAAGCTATCGGTCGTTAAGGCCTTCGTCGACAATAGATGACGCTCTCACACTCGCAGTCTCACTCGCACAACCGCAACTCGCACACGCAGATGGAGTCTCGGGCAACTGAAACCAGTGAAACTGAGTGGGGTTTCAGTTGCCTGAGACTGCACTTGTGTGTTATTTATTTTATTTTATTTACACGTCGAGTTCCGTAGGACTAAATTGAGGAGCAAATCTCGAAGGTCATCGAACTGGTCAGTACGTCAAACTACAACATAAAAGTAATAACAGATAAAAATAAGATGTTTATGAACCTAAAAAATTCAAGCCGTAAGTTTTAGTAAAGGCAGTCAACAATACAAGAATCAGCTTAATTTTTCAAGGAACTCTTCAACAGAATAGAATGGGTGACCCGTGAGGAAAAGCTTCAGTTTCGATTTGAAAGTGCGTGGGTTACTGGTAAGATTTTTGAATTCAAGTGGTAGCTATTTGAAAATGGATGCAGCAGTATACTGCACACCTTTCTGCACGAGAGTTACGGAAGTCCGATCCAAATGCAGGTTTGATTTCTGCCAAGTATTAAATGAGTGAATGCTGCTTATTCTTTGGAATAAGCTGATATTGTTAACAAGAAATGACAGTAAGGAATATATGTATTGAGAGGTGAATGTCAAAATATTCAGACTCGTGAACAGAGGTCGACAAGAGGTTCGTGAACTTACATCACTTATTGTCCGAAATGCCCGTTTCAGAGCCAAAACTATCCTTTTGGAATGGGAAGAGTTACCCCAAAATATAACACCATATAACATAAGCGAATGAAAATAAGCAGACTAATTTTCGTGTCGAATGATCACTCACTTCAGATACCTTTCGAATAGTAAAAATGGCAGCATTAAGTCTTTGAACAAGATCCTAAACATGGGCTTTCCATGACAGTTTACTATCTATATGAACACCAAGAAATGTGAACTGTTCAGTTTCACTAATCAAATGACTTTCTTCTAATCATATAGCAGAGAGGCTGAGTCACAGATAGGCACAACAAAAAGACTATCGCAGTTAAAGCTTTTGGTGGTTACGCATGCGCAAGTCGCATTTTTGTGTGTGTGTGTGTGGGGGGGGGGGGGGGGTTCCATCAAAGGCCTTGTTGGCCAAAAGCTTGTATTGTGCCTACCTGCGACTCAGCATCTCCGCTATAAGGTGAGTAGCAACTTTCCTTTTCATAATATTGTATACCTATTTTAAGTATATTCAAAGAACATCTATAAATGTGTGTGTGTGTGTGTGTGTGTGTGTGTGTGTGTGTGTGTGTGTGTGTTTTGTAGTGTTGTTGCGTTACTAGCTGGTGTGCATAAAACTCTTATTTGATGCAAATTGCAAAAGCCACACTTCAATACAATTGTTTTATTTATCAATTGTAATTAATATAAATTATCGTTTTGAGAAGTGTATAGTATTTACTCCCATTTTTCCTGTATCTAAACAGCTATTTTATTCTTTTCCACTTTAATAACCATCAATTTGAAACCATATGCATATATAATGTGGGACTCTATTCACTTCTGAAACATACTGTATATCATTTGAACATGAGGAAGCAGCTCAGGCCGTTCACCAGTAGATTGCAGTTGAGTATATTGATATTAAAATCCATTTACCAATTAAAGCTGAAAGAAAAAGACTCTGTGATAACTCTGCTTCCACCATTATATGTCTCACACAGGCATTATGAGAATAGGATAAGAGAAATTAGTGTACAGAGGCATGCAGTGGTAATTTTTCTTTGCTCACTGCACAAACGGAACAGGACAAACAGTTAATAATACTGGTACAAAATCTTCATCTGTACACTTCGCACTTTTGGAGCACGTATATAGATGAAGATGCTGTTTCTTTGGGATCAGAGCCACGTGTGTATAATTGTAATGTTGAGCTGTATCATTTTCATTTGGATATTTTAGGTGCTCGGATGGTGTAAAACTGTGGACTACTAGAACTGCTAGTACAGGAACACAAAAAGTGTCCTAACTATTGTTCCGTAACACATCGGTATACCTGTGACGTTGTATTATGTTTACTTCTTGCACTGTATTACCAGAGTAGTCGTTACTTTCAGTTTTATCCGTAAATAATGATTCCTCTCCATCTCCTTCAGGTGACGAGACACTCTCTAGACTCGAGCTTCAAATTGGATACATTACTACAGCAGATGGACAGGTGCGTACATCAATATACAATTGTAGCTGTACTCACTGTTGCAGTCTGTCTGGTTTATTTTCTGTAAAAAGTAGATTATCTAGGCACATCATAGAGGAAAAAACTGAGGTATGTAATGAAACTCTTTTTTCGTTTGATTGCAGGAACGTGTCCATAATCTTGCAACACCCAGAAAGCACTGTGTCACAGTACCGCAGTGTGCACTTCATTAGTGGACCGGTTGCTCTGACAGCACGCTACAGTTCTGTGGCACGGGGCGTTTGGGTGTCGCAAGATCACAGACGGGTACAAAAAAAAAAGAAAAAAAAAAAATTGATTACGCAACTTTACTTTTTAAAGGTATTTATTAAAACTTAATGACTGCCCTCTATAATTCCACTATGCAGTAAAAAATCTCGTGCATAAATGTGTCAGACTGCTCGAGGTGGAACGAGCAAATATTTTTGTAGTTTAATGATGACGATAGTGTCATCTTGTGCAAAATATATTTGAATCTTCAGGTGAGAACTACTCGGGAGTATTTCATCGTCAGGAAAAACAGACCTGGCATTCTGTGGATTGAAGTGTGAAATGTTAGAGCTCTTAATTAGGAAAAGATAGATTGTTACTCACTGTAAAGGTGACACCTCGAGTTGCAGACGGGCTCGGTGAAAACGCACTCGACACGTAGCTTTCGGCCGAAGCCTTCGGTAAAGGAAATACACGCGCATTCGTTCAAACGAGCGAGGACACCTCGCACACGTGTGACCGCCATATCTGGCAGCTCGGACCGGAATGCGGCAGTCCGGAGGGGAAGGGGTAGCAGGGTACAGGTGGGAGGAGAGAAGAGCACTGTCCGGCGGATCGTGCAGGAACTAGACTGCCGACAGGTGCGGCGTCGGGAGGTTGTGGGGCACGGAGCTGGGGAAAAGAGGAGAGGAATGGGGAAGGATGCGTTGACAGAGGCTGAGAGATTATAGGTCAGAGGGGTCGGAAACTGTTGGATGGAGGGCGTGGGGACAGGAGGTTGCTGTAGGTTAAGTCCAGGATACATTTGGGAGCAGAGAATGTGTCTTAAGAATAACTCCCGTCTGCGCAGTTCGGAAAAGCGGGTGACGGAGAGGAGGTCCCAGGTGGCTCGGGTGGTGAAGCGGCCATCGAAACCGAGCACATTACGTTCGCAGCAAGTCGTGCCACGGGGTGGTCTAGATTGCTCTCTGCCACAGTTAGGCCTTTCGTCCCGGTGGGCGCCCGGTTGCTGCTCGTACCGATATAAAAAGCTGTGCAGTGATTGCAACAGTGTTAGTATATGACGCGGCTGCTCTCACAGGTGGCCCACCTTCTGATAGGATAGGCCTGTCACAGGGCAGGAATAGGTAGTGCTGAGAGGGTGGTCTGGGCTTGTCTCGCACCAGGGTCTTCCACAGGGGTTCGTATTGAGAGTGGCCCAGGGGTGGACTAGGATGTTGTGGAGGCTGTGTGAGTAACGGAACACCACTTTAGTAGGAGGGGCGGGACGGATCTCGAGTAGGATGTACCTAATTTCAGGGCACGATGATAGGTAATCGGAGCCCTGATGGTGGATGCAGTTCAGTTTTTCCAGTCTGGGGTGATATTGGGTGACGGGGGCACTCTTTTGTGCAGCTGGTTCTGGGGAATGGTGGAGGATTGGTGACGTGAGAGGAAATGGCACGGAAATCTGTTTGTGGCCTGTGTCTGGGAGTTAGTGCCTGTGAAGGTCTCAGTGAGATCCTTAGCGTACCGAGTGAGGGAGTTCTGTCCACTCGAGATATGCTGTCCCCGAGTGGCCGGGCTGTACGGGAGGGATTTTTATTGTGTGGAGGGGTTGACAGTTGTCAAAATGCGAGTAGTGTCGGTGCTTGGTGGGTTTAACGTGGACAGAGGTACGGACGGAGTCATCGGAGAGGAGGTGGTCGATGTCCGGGCAGGTGGCACGCTGGGTCGAGGAGGACCGGGTGAAGAAGTTGGGAGATAAGGTCTCGGGTTTTGAAGGAATGAGGACAGGGTGTCTTACCCCTGAATCCAGATTGTGAAGATATCGTTAATGAACCTGAACTGGGCAAGGGTATGGCATTTTGAGTGATGCGATTTAATCTACAGTACCTGTTACACATATATGTAGGATGGTCAAATGTGTAAATAACTTGAGCATGTGAAGCAAAGTTCCTCAACAAAAGTGCCTTCTCACATTTGTGTAGCAGTTCTTACCAGATAATGTTCCAGTATACTCTATGTGGTGTACAGTTAAGCCTTACTTTCCAGTTGTCAAAGAGTGCTTCTGTTGTCTACGATTTTGTCATCTAAGCCTTCAGTGCCGATTAGAAGTTCATCGTAATACGTGTGGAAGTGACCACGAAGCAACTCTGTATGTGAGCCAAAATACTTGGTTTGTGCAATGCGAAGATCACACGTTGAGAGAGACGTGTAGTCCATTGTATCTGAAACAGCAGGAGGTTAAACAGACTAAAGCTGTCCTCGACGTTTCATTCGTGGAAACTGAGGAATATGTAAATCACAGATCGTACACTACAGTGGCAGGAAATTTCAGCAGCACAGATTTGTGATAATTATTCATCCTAATACACTCCTGGAAATTGAAATAAGAACACCGTGAATTCATTGTCCCAGGAAGGGGAAACTTTATTGACACATTCCTGGGGTCAGATACATCACATGATCACACTGACAGAACCACAGGCAACAGAGCATGCACAATGTCGGCACTAGTACAGTGTATATTCACCTTTCGCAGCAATGCAGGCTGCTATTCTCCCATGGAGACGATCGTAGAGATGCTGGATGTAGTCCTGTGGAACGGCTTGCCATGCCATTTCCACCTGGCGCCTCAGTTGGACCAGCGTTCGTGCTGGACGTGCAGACCGCGTGAGACGACGCTTCATCCAGTCCCAAACATGCTCAATGGGGGACAGATCCGGAGATCTTGCTGGCCAGGGTAGTTGACTTACACCTTCTAGAGCACGTTGGGTGGCACGGGATACATGCGGACGTGCATTGTCCTGTTGGAACAGCAAGTTCCCTTGCCGGTCTAGGAATGGTAGAACGATGGGTTCGATGACGGTTTGGATGTACCGTGCACTATTCAGTGTCCCCTCGACGATCACCAGTGGTGTACGGCCAGTGTAGGAGATCGCTCCCCACACCATGATGCCGGGTGTTGGCCCTGTGTGCCTCGGTCGTATGCAGTCCTGATTGTGGCGCTCACCTGCACGGCGCCAAACACGCATACGACCATCATTGGCACCGAGGCAGAAGTGACTCTCATCGCTGAAGACGACACGTCTCCATTCGTCCCTCCATTCACGCCTGTCGCGACACCACTGGCGGCGGGCTGCACGATGTTGGGGCGTGAGCGGAAGACGGCCTAACGGTGTGCGGGACCGTAGCCCAGCTTCATGGAGACGGTTGCGAATGGTCCTCGCCGATACCCCAGGAGCAACAGTGTCCCTAATTTGCTGGGAAGTGGCGGTGCGGTCCCCTACGGCACTGCGTAGGATCCTACGGTCTTGGCGTGCATCCGTGCGTCGCTGCGGTCCGGTTCCAGGTCAACGGGCACGTGCACCTTCCGCCGACCACTGGTGACAACATCGATGTACTGTGGAGACCTCATGCCCCACGTGTTGAGCAATTCGGCGGTACGTCCACCCGGCCTCCCGCATGCCCACTATGCGCCCTCTCTCAAAGTCTGTCAACTGCACATACGGTTCACGTCCACGCTGTCGCGGCATGCTACCAGTGTTAAAGACTGCGATGGAGCTCCGTATGCCACGGCAAACTGGCTGACACTGACGGCGGCGGTGCACAAATGCTGCGCAGCTAGCGCCATTCGACGGCCAACACCGCGGTGCCTGTTGTGTCCGCTGTGCCGTGCGTGTGATCATTGCTTGTACAGCCCTCTCGCAGTGTCCGGAGCAAGTATGGTGGGTCTGACACTCCGGTGTCAATGTGATCTTTTTTCCATTTCCAGGAGTGTAGTATAAAACCTTCAAAACCTGTGCTGATTCCTAACCCATCACTGTTTCCGAGCTGCTATTTCCTAGTAATCAGACATGTGTGTTCAACTTCCTGAAAAAGGTGGGAGGGGGCAAGAACACAGCACTGATTGAAAGGCTATGTCTGGAACATAAAATTTGATAACACAGTTGACCTCTTCTAATAACAATAATATAGAGCATGCAGGCATCTAAAATATGGTTTCCTCAATTTTATACAGGATGTAAAATATGGACCAGAAACAGACAGAAGCATCTTTCCATTTCAAGATGGCCCTTAATATACTACGATGGAATGCGGGGTCAGCTATCTCGAACAAGGAAACTCTGGAAAAGGAAATGAATAACAATGTAGCCATTAAGCTCTGTGAAATATGGTTTAAGGGGGAACAACAGGATGACGGACAAAAATATCACTCAAATTCATTATTGTTTTTCTCTGTACTGGAATGTAGTAGACAAATGAGGGTCACTGCAATGAATAAAGCATACATTCAAGTTTTATTGATATTTTTATTGAAAAATATTAATATCTTCACTGTCTGATTGGGATTTTCCCGAGGCAGCTCTGAAAGGAGATAGATCGATGTTTGTTGCTGTAACTCAGGTTGTGGTTATCTGAAACATGAAATTAACATATCACCCGGATCCTTACAGATGTAATTTTAGTTCATCATAGGGATTTTAAAAAATATAAAAAACTGCAAAATTATAGATATTTGAAAAAAATGGCCATTTTTGGACCCCTCTGTTTGGCTGACAAAAATACTAAACATCGACATAAAAAAAATCGAATACGATGAACTGAAGAGAATTCAATTTTCTTCAAGGAAGAACAAAAATCACTAAAATCAAATGAATATTGTAGTGTGGGTGACAACCACCATGCTGAAAAACATGGTTTTGAGAAAACACGTTTAAAGTTTGACAAGTGTTTATTTGAGGGACATAGCTTGAAACCATCGATGCCAAGTCCATAATAACTATCGCCCCAGCTAGTGGATGGCCGCTTTCTGCTACTTTGACCTGATAAGTGCTCATTTTCTACCTCAAAGTGCTTATCATTGCTGAGCACATTGCTAGTGGCATCTCTGTGTTTACAGAAACAATGCATTTCATTGCCAATATTGATTTGAAGGGCATTTGGCACGTGCATTAATGCAGTGTGGCCTACACTGAATAGACGTATGGCCAAATTTGAAGCAGTGTTCACCATTTCCTTCATCTGAATGTTATTTTAGGAGCATATCTCCAGGTGATGCTATTGAAACTCGCATTCACATTTTGAGTAAAACCGCCTGAACAACACCCATGTAAATAAGGTTTACTCAAATCTGTATAAATAGGGGTGATGACATCGATAACAACTTGTTGCAATAGTGTTTCATATTGTGTATGCTTGGCTTCAAATACTCACAAAATCATTACTTTTTGGAGTTTCCGATAATATTTTAGGGAATAATTCTTCAGTGTATGTCACACTGTCATTCCCCCATAAGCCACAAATGCCAGTTCGTTTCAAAGGATTCAGTTTAGTATAGTCAGATAGACCAAATACTAAAGCAGAAGCAGGACTGTTAATTAAGGACACCATCATATGCAATGAAACTCATGTAAACTTCAGTGACTTGGCTTTTCAAGTGGCAGCTGCAGAAATAGAAGCAAGTAGCACTTCTCTATTATGTCCATATTTATAAATCACCATAGACTACAACCAGTAACGATTCCCGGCATCAGCTGTTTACAGAACTCCATCCCCCCTTTCTTATCTGTGGGGATTTCAACTGTCATCACAGTTCTTGGCACCAAGTCAGTGACCCACACTGTTGTCGTCTCATTAGTGGAATCATTGTGAGTGATGGCTCTCCGACACTGCTACTTTCCTCTTATAAATGATCATCTGCAATGGACTTTTCCCCATTAAAATAGTATTGGACCTAGAGATAAGTATGAGAAGGATGTATTATTCTAGGTTGTATACAACCCGGGACAACTGAGAGATCCTGGGATTTTTTTTCATCCTGCAGAAAACTCGGGAATTTTTTAGAATTTCTGCTATGGTTGCAGGTTTGAATCCTGCCTTGGGCGTGGATGTGTGTGATGTCCTTAGGTTAGTTAGGTTTAAGTAGTTCTAAGTTCTAGGGTACTGATGAACTCAGATGTTAAGTTCCATAGTGCTCAGAGCCTTTTTAGAATTCCTGGAATTTTTTTGTTTTAGTTTTCAGTTAAATTTTTGTAATTTTGACTAGTAAGAATCAATACTCTAACTCACTACTGCAGAATAATACTGGAGCAATAAAACATGAACAAGAGGAAACAAAATAAAACTTAAGTTGGAAAGGAAATGCGCCATATGCAACAACAAAAAACAGTGCTCATACAAGCGTCTGCCGACAGCAAAATGTGCCAAAGGCTTTAGGAAGACTACGCAATGCTTCATAACAACAAATTGCCTCCGATGAGTGTGACTTCACAGCTATTTACATAAGATTCGTTTGAGCAGTTGTGAGCGGGCTTATGTGTACGCGCAGTTGAGTTGCGCATGTGTAGTACTTTCTCCTGCTTATGGCTACAGAACTGTGGCTGTTAGCAGCAAGATGCTACCCGGAAAAATTTTACTGGTGTGCGCAAGCTACCAGATTCACTAGGGACAAACTGGGGTATCTGCCACGGGCAGCAATTTCAGGTGGGGAGGCGGGGAGTGCCAAATTCATATTCTTGAGGAAAAAAACCTTGTCTCAGAAAACACCTAGTATCCAGCACATGTTGGTCTATCAATTATTCATACTCTTTTGAAACACATCCCTGCTGGTTTTTGAACTAATTCCAAGTTTATATCTGGATGAATCATAAGTTGATTTTTGGATGCGTGCATTGTGTATGTCATGTGTCTGCCAGACGAATCCCCGTCGCATCCAGAAATAAACTTTCCTGCAGACAGAAACGGACGGGGCTATACAAACTGAGCAGAATAAAGCCAAACGGTTGAATGCCAATCGCTGTTTGTTTATGTGGTTGACTGGGTTTGCGAATGATCAGTGTTGTTATGAAACTTCCTGGCAGATTAAAACTGTGTGCCGGACCGAGACTCGAACTCGGGACCTTTGCCTTTCGCGGGCAAGTGCTCTACCAACTGAGCTACCCGAGCACGACTCACGCCCCGTCCTCACAGCTTTACTTCTGCCAGTACCTCGCCTCCTACCTTCCAAACTCTACAGAAGCTCTCCTACATCTACATCTACATTTATACTCCGCAAGCCACCCAACGGTGTGTGGCGGAGGGCTCTTTACGTGCCACTGTCATTATCTCCCTTTCCTGTTCCAGTCGCGTATGGTTCGCGGGAAGAACGACTGTCTGAAAGCCTCTGTGCGCGCTCTAATCTCTCTAATTTTACATTCGTGATCTCCTTGGGAGGTATAAGTAGGGGGAAGCAATATATTCGATACCTCATCCAGAAACGCACCCTCTCGAAACCTGGCGAGCAAGCTACACCGCGATGCAGAGCGCCTCTCTTGCAGAGTCTGCCACTTGAGTTTGTTAAACATCTCCGTAACGCTATCACGGTTACCAAATAACCCTGTGACGAAACGCGCCGCTCTTCTTTGGATCTTCTCTATCTCCTCCGTCAACCCGATCTGGTACGGATCCCACACTGATGAGCAATACTCAAGTATAGGTCGAACGAGTGTTTTGTAAGCCACCTCCTTTGTTGATGGACTACATTTTCTAAGGACTCTCCCAATGAATCTCAACCTGGTACCCGCCTTACCAACAATTAATTTTATATGATCATTCCACTTCAAATCGTTCCGCACGCATACTCCCAGATATTTTACAGAAGTAACTGCTACCAGTGTTTGTTCCGCTATCATATAATCATACAATAAAGGATCCTTCTTTCTATGTATTCGCAATACATTACATTTGTCTATGTTAAGGGTCAGTTGCCACTCCCTGCACCAAGTGCCTATCCGCTGCAGATCTTCCTGCATTTCGCTACAATTTTCTAATGCTGCAACTTCTCTGTATACTACAGCATCATCCGCGAAAAGCCGCATGGAACTTCCGACACTATCTACTAGGTCATTTATATATATTGTGAAAAGCAATGGTCCCATAACACTCCCACTCTCCTGCGAAAGGAGACGAGGTCCTGGCAGAAGTAAAGCTGTGAGGACGGGGCGTGAGTCGTGCTTGAGTAGCACAGATGGTAGAGCACTTGCCCGCAAAAGGCAAAGGTCCCAAGTTCGAGTCTCGGTCCGGCACACAGTTTTAATCTGCCAGGAAGTTTCATATCAGCGCACATTCCGCTGCAGAGTGAAAATCTCATTCTGTAAGCGTTGTTATAATTACCAGCAAAATCCTTAGATTCAGACTACCAGATTGGAAATAAATAAATAACAGGTAAGAAAGATTATGTATTATCTTCTCGGTGAGAGAATTTTTGGCCAGACAGTTACACTAGTAACACTGTACACTAGTTAGTTGTACAGTCCCTGGTAGCAGCCACCTAAGTTCTATTCTGGGTGAAGCACGGAAAACGCGTTGTACGAGCAGGTAATAATGCCTAACTGCAGAACAAACACGGGATAACTAAACGGTTGACTGTGGCAGGGTTAGTGAAATTAACCAGAGGATAAGTTTTGACACAGAGATCACATAAATGAGCTATGACTGGCTTACAAAAGCGCATCGCAATCTCTATTTCAATGCTAAGGAAAGTAATTTATACTTTTCGTAATACAAAAATATGCAGCGTTCATGTTGCAGCACATCAAAGATCTTTCTAAAACATTTCTTTTTTATATTATTTTTATTTCGTATTTTTAGTTTCATTTTCTAAAGGGCCGGGGAATTCTGCGCTGTTGTATAAAACCGTAACCGTTCAAAGGATTGATAAGTTTTACAGTTCCAAGGAAATGTATACTGTCAGTTAACGTGGAAAAATGTATTTTCACCCGGAAGAATGTGTATTTTTAACTGGGAAAAATTTAGGATTTTTTCTCCTTGTCTGTGTATACAACCTGTATTCAAACAGCCCATGGAAAATAAAGGATACCTACTGAAAGAGAGATCTCTCTCCGAAAACAGAATGTGGCGTGAATGACAAGGGAAGCTTACTCTGCGCTTATGTCACTCGTAGATATATCAGGCCACATCTCTAACCTTTATAGTGGAACTGTGAACGTTCCAGAGTTGTAGCTAAATAAAGGTTAGCACTATCTACGAGGCTTGGTTTTTTAAGTAAGTACTGTTTTGCCACACCGTGGCCGCAGCACTGCAATCGGTATTTTGCGCATGCGCACAGGGTATCTACATCTGTTGTCTAGATGCCATTACAGTTCGCTTCTTCTTTATTTACTTTGTGTACTTACTGTTTAAGATGCCTCCGATAATCGTGAGTCCCACCGAATGTGAAGTACGGGCTGTTATAAGATTGCTTGGTGCTAAAGGCCTAAAAGCGGTCGATATTCATCGTGAGATCGCACGGTTTACAGAGAAAACATTATGAGTGATGGAATGGTAAGAAAGTGGGTGAGAGCATTTAAAGATGGCCGCACAGATGTGCACGATGAACAACGGAGTGGGTGTCGTTTGGTCGTTAATGAAAGTTTGGTGCATGAAGTGGACAATAAGGTGGGAGAAAACAGACACTTTACGATTTCCTCCTTGCAGGATAACTTTCCTAATGTTTCTCGTAGTGTTTTGTATGGCATTGTGACCGAGCATTTGAAGTACAGAAAATTGTGCGCGCGTTGGGTACTGAAAATGTTGACGGATGTGCACAAAACCAAACGTTTAGACTGTGCATTGACTTTCCTCGAGCAGTACCACGACAACGGTGATGATTTCTTAAGCCATATTGTTACGGGCGATGAAACACGGGTGGCCTACGTCACACCAGAATCAAAGCAACAGTCCGTGGAATGGCGGCATTCAGATTCACCCAGAAAAGTGAAGTTTAAGCAAACAATTTCTGCCGGTAAAATCGTGTGCACAGTTTTTTGGGACACAAAAGGAGCATTGCTTGTGGAATTTCTGCCTCGTAATGAGACAATCAATGCAGCAGCTTACTGTAAGACATTGCACAATCTGTGCCATTCAGTTCAGAGCAAAAGACGTGGCAAGTTGAGCGAGGGCATCGTTTTGCTGCAAGACAATGCCCGTCCGCATGTGGCGAATCAGATCAAAGATCTCATCACATCTTTCCGGTGGGAAACTCTAGATCATCTTCCGTACAGCCCCGATCTTGCGGCCAGTGACTACCATCTGTTCCTGCACTCAAAGAAACACCTGGGCGGTCGGCATCTTGAAGACGGTGACGAAGTCAAAACAGTGGTGATGCAGTGGTTAATAACTCAGGCGGCACACTTCTATGAGGAGGGTATTCAAAAACTGGTACAACGTTGCTACAAGTGCCTCAGTATTGACGGAAATTATGTAGAAAAGTAGATTAAGGTACAGGCTTTTATGTAAAAATAAAATTATTGAGATATCTTAGCACGTCTTTAATTTCAAAATGGTACTTACTTAAAAAACATGCCTCGTAAATAATGTAGGCTTACCCCAAGAAGCCATCCTAACTCCCTGGTTATACATAATTTATTCTAGTGATTTCAAAGAAATTATTCTTCCAAATGTTCACAAGATGACATGTGTCTGGGAATGTAGTTCAATTCCAGACTCAGTTGGATTCCTCACATTAATTCCATTATAAATACTTGTCTCCCATTCATGAACATCAGCAGATTTTTAACCAGAGTTTGGTGGGATGTGAACACTAATGTTCTGTTGACCATATATAGTACATTAATTAGGAGCAGTTGCACTGTGTATGGGAATGCCAGCATCAAACATACCTGTAAATTGTATCATATGGCGGTCTCGTGTGAAATTTGTGACTGGACCGAGGACTTTTTGGTAGGGAGGGTGCGCCACGTTATCTCGGATGCAGAGTCATCGTCAGATGTAGAAGTAACTGCCTGTGTGCCTCAGGGAAGTGTGTTGGGACCAATTCTGTTCATATTGTATAATAATGACCTTGCATACAATATTAATAATACCCTCAGACTTTCTGCAGACGATGCAGTCATCTATAATGAATTACTGTCTGAAAGAAGGTACATAAATATTCAATCATATCCTGACAAGATTTCAAAGTGTTGCAAAGATTGGAAACGTGCTTCAAATATTCAGAAATGTAAAAGTGTGCACTTTGCAAAACAAAAAACCGTAGGATCCTATGACTATAATATCAACAGGTCACAGTTGGAATTGGCCAACTCGTAGAAATACCTGGGTGCAGCACTTTGTAGGGATGTGAAGTGGAATGACCACGTAGGCTCAGGTGTGGGTAAAGCAGGTGGTAGACTTTGGTTTATTGGTAGAATACTGGGGACGCGCAATCAGTCTACAAAGAATAGTGCTTACAAATCACTTGTGTGACTGTTTCTAGAATATTGCTCAAGTGTGTGGGACCCGTACCAAATAGGACCAACAGAGGATATTGAACGTATACGGAGAAGGCAACGAAATGGTCACAGGTGTGTTTGATCTGTGGGAGATTGTAACAGTGATGCCGAAGAAACTGCACTGGCAGACTCTCGAAGATAGATGTAAACTGTCCCGAGAAAGTCTACTGACAATGTTTAGAGAGCCAGCTTTAAATGATGACTCGAGGGATGTGATACGACCACCTACGTCCACTCGCATGGGGATTGTGAGGTTAAGTTTAGAGTAATTACAGCATGCGCAGAGGCAGTCAGTCAGTCATTCTTCTTCTGCTCCGTGCATGAATGGAACGAGAAGAAACCTTAATAACTGGTAGAATGGGACATACCCTCTGCTGTGCAGTTCACAGTGGTTTGCAGAGTATAGATGTAAGTGTAGGCATTGAAGCCACCAGAGGTACTGCGAATGATGCACAAAGCTCTCACACACCTGGACACTGACCAGATGCAGAGCAGCACATCATAGAAGAAGAAGAAAAGATGTGGTGCTTGGGTGGCTTTGTGGATTATTTTGCTGTTTGCCCCATAGCTGATGGCATATCCAGTAGTGAAATGTATTCATTGGATTCAAATGGAAGGACTTCAGAGAGTATTAGACAACCGACTGTAAGTAATATTCTCTGTGGCTTCACTGTTTTACTATATAATCAAATCCCTGCATAACGCATTTACGTCAGATGTAGCTTATTCAGAAAAACTACCCTGTGTTTAAGTTAGGATGTATCATCACTCTTGTTTTCAATTACTGTGTTAACTAAGTAGAAGAGCACGTTATGTTTTCTGTCTGCTCCTCTAAGAAGCGTATTGCTGGAGTTTTTCCGTATATTATTTGTCTGTTTAAAAATTAAAATACGTCTGAAGTTAAATAGTATCTGTACTCAACTGTTTTTACATCTTAACTGCAACTGCTCACATCACTGCAGGTCGGTGGTGTCCACGTCAAATGTGGCAGTAAAGCTGTCGTTGCCCTGTACTGTCACCAGGTCGATCGTGTGAAATTTATCTTCATTATTGTCCCTAATTATACTCTAGACAGCTTGGCTTCTGCTCCGTGTGAAAAGATGTTGAACGAGATGCCGGCAGAAACTGAAGAATATGTAGTGTAATGTTTACATCACGTTTATTTGTACGATGTATGCAGTACGGTACACTATTCTTTCTAGGTACTTCGTGCAGTTTGCGTCGACAGGCGGAGAAATTTACAAACTTCGTTCACGTCGTGGTCACGGACACGTTTAAACACGGTAGCTCCTTTTTGCCATTCAGTCTCGTATCCACTTCGACCCGTCTCACTGTGCACTTCCGTACGCCCGACTGGTACGTAGGCACCGTTTCACTGCCACGACTCAGTTAGTGGTGGAGATCGAGCTGGTCGTTTGATAGTCTGTCCCGAACGGTCAGATAACAGCTGCCATTGTGACGGCGCGTGCCTCACACCTGTCTGGTGTTGCAGCCCGGACGAGCTGCTGGGCGAGCTACAATTCTGCTTCGTGCTCTTCCTCGTCGGGCACTCGCTGGACGCCTTCGAGCACTGGAAGCGGCTGGTTCGGCTGCTGTGCAGCTGTGTGGACGCGCTCGGCTCGAAGCCGCAGTTCTTCGTCGATTTCATATCTGTCCTGGAAACGCAGGTCAGTGATCTCGAATAACTTGTACTGTACTTTTGTGTCTTCAGGTCCGTTGCACCACTTCGTACAATTCCAGTCAATTTTGTAATTGTAAATGACAGTCACTTACAATCCAGAGATTGAGGCTGTACCGACTTGTCATTAATATGTGTATTACTGTGTACTATAGTAATTTATATAATACACAGTAGAAAATTTATGTTGCTGATACAGTAGTGTCAAAATCAGCTTATACCCTTTGACTTGTATTGATACATACAGGGTGTGATAAGTGTGTCTGAGGACGATGTACTGAACAATATTACATCAGTATTTGCTAATAACTACAGCAAGTAGGTATAGTATGTTTTTAGGTTGGTTTGAACATCCAAGTACATATGGCAAGAGTAAGTCATTTATGGTTATTTCCCCTGTGCAGCAAGTCAGATGTTGAAGTGTAGGCACGTGGACAAAAAATGGTAGTCTATACTGACAGGTGTGGTCAGCGTAGTTGTGCAGAAAACATCAAGTCGTAAAGTTTTGGACGTATTTGTGGGAAGACTGTTCAACAGAAAGAATAAACAGCCATCACACTGATATGTGTACATATTGAGATGCTACGTATAAAAATATCTGCACATACCTATTACAGTATGTATATTTGCATTTTTTATTACATATGCTTGTCAGTGATAAATTCCTCCGAACAATAACAACGTTTAGCTGTTGAATAGTTTTTATTCTTTATTCAGTTTATCCCTTTCCAGTTTTATTGTAAACTTTCATAGCCATATAATAAGGAGTACACTCAAACAACTTGAGCCTATGGTATAATGATCAGTTCATTATTACCTTGCTGTCTCAGTAAAGCTTCTCTTCTGGAACTCAAACTGAAGCACCTGGATAGCTTACAATTCTGACAGTAACAACTGTGGTTTCATTTAGACAGATCAGCATATGACATGGCATCAATGTCCTCTTCTCATGTGGTTTCCTCTAACTTTGTCTTCAAATCTTGCTCGGTGCTATTTATATTACGAGAAACAGGGCTTCGGCTGCCTTGTGGGCTTCGGAATAAAGCAGTGGTAAAGGTGGAAAACTTGTTCCGGACTGGGACTCGAACCCGGATGCTCTGCTCTTCGCTAAGTCCCGCAGTGGTTCAGAAGATGTGGTGCTATTTTCTTGGAGGTCTGCAAATTTGTGGACATTGAAACAAATTGTTCAACATCTTCCTGTTCCAGTGATTGTTTACTAATCAAATCAGTATGGTGCCTTACTATTACTGTAGATAAATGCTTTAGGATTTTGTGACAGTATCTGACCTTTCTTGCATTATTTTGCGTGTCTCGATAATGTTGAATAACTTACTGTCGATCTACAGGAGACCATAAAAATTGTAACTTGGTGCAGATAGAACTACCTGAACGTGCAGGTGAACACTGAACACTGTTCAGTACGTATGTTACTGATGTATACAAACATACACAGAGCACCAAAACACCACCACCTAATTAAAATGTTCGTATGAAAAACGTGTTCACAGGGTTTGCCAGAGGCTGCAGATGGTTGCTGTGTTGTGCCACTTCTGCAAAGATAAATTTACCCTATATTTTACTTTCATAATTTTTGCATTATAGTAAAAATATTCTTCAGTGGAAAGACCCTTTCAAATGAGTAGAAAATTTTGTAAAACTTTATAGTCAGTCACATCATTTTCGTTTAACACAGCACTGTAGTTCTAAACAGTATTATGAATATTTAGATATCTTCAGCTGCAGTTACGTAGTGTGTCTTTACATCATTTTCTATATTGCTGGATGGGTAGTCTATTTCATATATACCGTACGTATGTGGCAGTGGCTGACAACAGTTCCAAACCGTCTGGTCCTGTGGAAGTTCACACGAGAGAAGTTTGACCTTATTGTAAAATTGTGTTCAATGGTGTGAGCCAAGAACAAAGGACATAAATTTTTATCTGTGGGACATCCACAACTGTTCTGGACCGTCTTCATGATAAACAAATTTGTCATAGTTGTAAAAAGCTTTTTATTGACTGAAGTCTTAAAAGTTGCTGTCATGTAAGACTCACGTTAATAAAAGCATTTTAAAACTTGTGACATACCTAGTCGTATTTCAGCTTGTAGTTCCTCAGTAGCATTGATCACAGTGAAAAATTGGTTGTAAATATGGGTGGGTACAGCACTATCTACATCCAATAACGTGGTCAACACCCACACATTTGGTTTCACAGGTTTTACTTCCATAAATTCCAGACCTCCCTCACTGGAGGAAGAAGGTTTAAGTTTACTCCCATAAATATGATTGCAAATTGAATTTTTAATCATATATTGTTTATAGTTATGGCAAGTCTGTGTCTTAATTATGTAATTAAGTCCCGTTTACCAGGTATGCACATACTAACAATTGTACAACAGTCTCACACTGATGAACTATACACGAGTCACATTTATATCGTAATTGGCAGGCAGTCATAGTCCTACTTCACTGTCTGTATTCTTATTCATCACAACACATCATTGCACTGTTACATTATTATTATTATTATTATTAGGATTATTATTTTGATTGACACAGGTTCCACACTTCAAATCTTGGAACGGGTTGGCTTCAAAAATGACGTCAGGCCCATTGTTTACATTTGCAGAAATGGCTGCTAAAATTCCACGTTGTTAAGAGCATAATTTTGATAATTTACAATAAGAATTTTACACCTCAAATTAATTGAATAGTGTAGGAAAATTGGTTTTAGTCTGGACCTTATGTTACAATAAGAGTTTCGACTGAAATAAATCTTCTTGATGATGAAAAATGCAAAAATAGCTGTATAAACTATACCGTACATAAAAGTGTTAATTACCTGCAAACTAATTAAGTGTTGATGTTCCTACCATGTTTTGAAAATCAGCTAGATGGATAGTTTAAGGATTTATGCAGGTTATAACTGTTCAAATTAATTAGGAAATTATTCAGACTTACGTAATTTAGCAAAGTTGGTCCTGGTCTTATACTCAGAATTACGGAATGACAGCTTTATCTTAATGCACATATCTCATAACACTAATGATAAAGAAACATTTAAGGAGGCAAACACAAAACAAAATGAGGGAAATGAGTCCCAGCTTGCTTTGCTACAAACTGTACAGATATTTTTTACCATTAGAAATAAAGGACCTGAGGATGATAGCCAGTTTAATTAGTAGACTGTATTTTAAATAGAAAAGTGGTTTTAATTCATTATAAGACACAGAAATCTCATTTATAATGCAGGTAGTAAATAGAGGTATTGGACCTCATATACATTCACACTAGTCATTTATGAAGTCAGTAATATTTCCACCCTCTTTCTCAAACATTGTGCCCTTAAGCTTGCTCACTGGTTTGGCAGTAGTATCTCTTACTGCCATCCAAAAGTCCTATGTTCTTGGTTTGATCCCTACCTCTGCTTAAATTTTGAATTTAAAAAAAATCATCAGTTATGGTGGACAAACTTTTGGTATAAGGAGTCAATCTCATTCTGCCAACAATTTTGCCACTCCATTTTGGATACCTGAGAAGGGTTTCTGCCTGACCTGTGGAAACACACTGTGTCTCTTTAACGCAGTATTTTACATTGCCTCCTGCAAGACAGCAATCCGTGCCAATTGTTTCGAACGGTATAGCATAGTTGACGAAAGTTCTGAAAGTAGCACCCACCCCTCTAAGTCGCCAGTATGCGTGGGGGGGCTGTTACGTACCCATCTGGGTAAGCCTACTAGCAACACAGGAATCACACTCCTGGTACGTGAGCTGTCACTGCCTCACATATGCCTCTGCTGCTACTTCCACTTTCTCGGTATTCCCCACCTTGGCCATCCCCTAGCAGGTAGGCTTTCGCTGAATACTGCGCTGTATACCACAAATGGGAAGCGACCAGCGTAGCCAACCTATGCAGTAGGATGTGTACTATAAATCAACATAAACCACCACCTTCCAGAGCCTACAGTTCCCAAGATATATTTTTGTAACCGAACAATTGACCTGCAGAAATTATTTGTGCAGTAAATAAAAATTAACATTTTTACCCACGCACCTTTTGTATTTGTCTTAAATAAAACCTGTGACTGAAAGCTGACATTCTTCACTTAGTATTGCACGGATAAAATTAGATAAATATTGTGGCTTCCGATCGGATTCAGGTGACGGAGATCCCCGAGGAGTTCCTGGCAGACATCGTAGCCAACAAGAACTTCGTGTACGTGTCACTACGAGAGCTCTTCCGCAATCTGCAGGACACCTGCTGCGAGGCGGACTCGCGGCTCAAGGCGCGTGGCGAGCGCTTGGCGCGTGCTCTCACCGGCCGCCTCGGCTGGGACTTCTCGGAGCTCGAGTTGGAGGAGGATGACGAGGCGCCGGTGGTGGTGGAGCTGTGAGCAGTGAACTGCGACAGATGCTCTGGTGGCGAGAGCCCTCTGCTAGCTCGGCAGTGGCAGCTGACTTTTCCATTCTACATTAGCACATTAGCTGCCACCATTGAATCACTTCATTTCTCGTGTGTAAGATGATAAGTATCACTTGTAAAAAAAAAAAAAAAAAAAAACCACTTGTATAAACCTTTCTCTAATCAAATAAGCAGTTTCTCTTTTATTCTCAAGCATCTGCACGCTTAGTTATGGAGGTTCTTCTGAAAGTAACATCTGTGTTTTCATCTACTTGTACACTGTTAAACACCGTGAAGTGCATGGCAGAGGGTACATCCCACAGTTCCAGTTATCAGGGCATCTTCTCGTCCTTTAACACGCGAAGTGCAGTTAAAATGTTATTCTCAGCTGCACGGTGTCACACGAGGTGGTCTACTTTGCTCTCGGCCACAGTTTGGCGGTGGCCGTTCGCCCTGGTGGAGAGCTAGTTGGTAGTTATACCCCTATAAAAGGTTGTGCAGTGGTTGCACCAGAGCTGGTTAATGACATGCCTGCTTTCACAGGTGCTCAGCCCCTGATGGGAGCAGGATAGTCCTGCAATAGGACTGGAATAGGTAGTGCTGGGTGTGTGGGTTGGAGAGGTCCTGCACCTGGGTCTTCCCGTGGGACATGATGCTTGAGTTATGGGGTTGGGCTTGGGAGAGCCATAGGGATGGACTAGGATGTTGTGAAGGTTGCGTGGGCAAAGGAACACCACTGTAGGAGGGTGGGAAGGATCTGGGATAGGATGTCCTTCACTTCAGGGCACGATGGTAGGTAATCGAAGCCCTGACAAAAGACTTGGTTCAGTTGTTCCATTCCAGGGTGGTACTGGGTGATGAAAGGAGCACTCCTTTGTGGCTGGTTCTTGGGGATGGGGGTTAATGCCTGCAAATAAACTGTCTCCAGGTGGCCAGGCTATATGGAATGGACTTTTTGGTGTAAAAGGGATACAGATGTGGATAGAGGTGCGGATGTAGCCATCATAGAGATGGAGGAGGTCAATGTTTAGAAGGGTAGCACGCTGGGTTGAGGAGGAACAGGTTAAGTGGATGGGAAGGAAAGTGTTGAAGTTGTGAAGGAATGAAGGTAGGGTGTCTTGGCCCTGAGTCCAGATCACAAAGATTCCATCAGTAAACCAGATTTGGCGTTCTGGGAGGCTATGAAGGTCATGTCTAGATGGCCCGTAAACAGGTTGTCATACGAGGGTGCCGTGCAGGGCCTGTGGCTGTGTCACGGATTTGTTTGTATACCTCCCCTTCAAAGGAGAAGTAATTGTGGGTTAGGAAAAAGTTAGTAAGGTGTTTGAAGAATGAGGTAGTGTGTTTGGTGTTAGAAATACATTGGGGAAGGTAGTGTTCAACAGTGGTAGGACTATAGGCATGAGGGATGTTGGTGTATAGGGAGATGGTGTCAACAGTGACGAGTAGGGATCCAGGAGGTAAAGGGGTGGTGGGGATTGGTGGAGAGTCGGTGAAGGAAGTGATTCGTATCATTGATGTGGAATGCTGGCAGTTGGTTGAAGGTGTTGGTCAGTGAGGACTGAAATTCTTTCAATTGGGACAAGATTACCAGCCACTGTGGGATGTCCAATATGGCTGGGTTTGTGGATTTTGGGGAGCATGTAGAAGTATGTGTGTGTGGTGTGCCATGGGGGTGAGGAGGGAAATGGATTCGGGAGAGAGGTTGTGTGGGAAGGGCCTAAGGCTTTTAGCACGGATTGGAGTTTGTGTTGGACTTCTGGGACGGGATCATTCTGACAGAGTTTACAGGTGGAAGACTCAGATAATTGGACTTCTGCTAGGTAGTCACTGCAGTTCACAACAGTGGTGGAACCTATGTCTCCAGGTAGGACCATTAAGTCGGTATTTGTTTTTATGTTATGTGTGGCTATTCTTTCTTCCACTGAAAGGCTAGTATTCTGAGGAATTGGACTGGGGGAGGATGGTGAAGGTAAGTTGAAGGTAAGGAATTCCTGGAAGGTGGCCAACAATGAGTGGTTATGTGCGGGGGTGGATCTTGGTTGGATGGTGGTATGAACTGGGGGGGGGTGTTCAGTGTTAGAATTAGGTTGGAGGGATTGACAGCAAAGAAGTGCTTCCATTGCGGGGATTAGGAGAAAGAGAGTAGGTCTTTGACAACTCCAGCACGGTTAAATTTGTTTGTAGGGCTAAAGGTGAGAAAGTTGGATGGGGCTGAAACTTCTGGGGAGCTGAGGATTTTGGTGGAAAGGTGAACAACAGTGTTATGGGAATGTTTTCATCTCTGGATTTGGGGGAGTGTTGGAAGGGGTTTTGGGGGATGAGGCTGGTTGAAAAGCTCAGCTAGACAGGGGTGGAGGAGGAGGAACACTGCAGGTAGGGTAGGGGTGCCCTGAGGCGGCAGTAGGATGTTAGCAGGTTGGATAACTTAAAGAAGTGGTCTGGAATGGTCCTCCAGATTGTGGAGAGCAAAGGACTCAATTTCAAGGATTGCACAATAGTAATATCTTGTGGGAGGTGGTTCTGAGGTGTCTGTGCATTGGAGATTTGTTTTTGCAGTACTGGGCTTGTGAGGTCCAGGGACTGGCGGAAGCTGAAACGGTGAAGGTCATTGTGAACGAAGTGGTGGAACCCATGGAAAGGAATTTTTATGGTTAGGCTGTTTGGGGTAGATTTCATGGTTTAGGCAAGTTTTAGCCAGGAAATGGGATACTTTTCTGAATTGGTGCAGAAAGATGGAGCAACAGGAATGGTGTAAAGGAAATAGAAATGATACAGAAATGGGCAAAATAGATGTCGACGGTTGTGAGAGGAGCTGGATAAGAGAAAAGATGCATAAAACGTGTTGTGATAAGGGAAGGCGGGGGACCGGGGGGGGGGGGGGGGGGGGGGTTGTTAGGTCGAGAATCACAAGTTCGTGTGGCCTGGGAAGGTGTGGAAAAATAAGATGCTGAAGTATGTCAATATGAGGGATGGATTGGGATCAATAGGAATAAATATAACTTTTGGAGGAAAGAATCTCAGGCATTAGATGCTGCATCCACAATATGCACAGTCACGCAGGCTGTGGTTACGCCCAGACGATCGTCGATGCAGTGTGGCTCAGAAGTAGGTGTGTTTGGAAGGCGTGAGTGAGTGTGTTTTTCTCTGTTTCTATTTTGCTGATGAAGGTTGTGGCCTAAAGTGTCTTTTAATTGTGCCTTTGTGCAGCTTAATGTGTCTTCTTTACGGTAAGTTGCACTTGTCCCTCCCTACATTGTCGGTATTGCTACACGGATTTTCCATTGTTCAGTACTCGTGCTCAGGTATACGAGTGAAGGAGGTGCATTCAAGTTATTAGAACTGCTGGGAAATAAAATAATAAAAATTACTATTATTTGCCTGACTGACCAAATAACACTGGAATACTGCTTAATCACTTTGTGTGTGTGACGGGCCGATTGTCGGCTGTCACTGTCGGTAACTGACACTCCGCACTGGCTACTGTTTTGCCAAATCCTTTCTTCTATTCAGGTAGTGCGATAAAACTTCGTTTCTCCTCAGTTCCATTCAGTACCTCCTCATTAGGTTTGTGATCTACCCATATAATATTCAGCATTCTTCTGTAGAACCACATTCTATTTTTCTTCATGTTCCACTTCCGTGCATGACTGCACCCCATACAAATACTTTCAGACACACAAATCTGTACTGTACTTGATGTTAACAAATTTCTCTTCTTCAGAATAATTTTTTGAATCTATTGAACAAAACGTACGTAAATAGTAATAACTGAATTGAAACTATAATGTGAGATATTTGTTGCAAAGTTACTACTATTGTGTATGTAGTCATATATATTCAGTGAAGTCTGCATCTACATCTACACGGATACTATGCAAATCACAGTTAAGTGCCTGGCAGGGGGTTCATCGATTCACCTTCACAATAATTCTCTGTTATTCCAATCTTATACAGCGTTCAGAAAAATGAACACCTATATCTTTCCAAGCAAGCTCTTACTTCCCTTATTTTTTTGTGATGTTTATTTCTCCATATGTAAGTTGGTGTCAGCAAAATATTTTCGCAATCGGAGGAGAAAATTGGTGATAGATATTTTGTGAGAAGATTCTGCCAGAGCGAAAAACGCCTGTTTTAACGATGTTCGTCCCAAATCCTGTATAATTTCAGCGACACTCTCTCTTCCCTATTTCACAATAATACAAAACGTGCTGCCCTTCTTTGAACTTTCTGGATGTACTCCATCAATCCTCTCTGGTAAGGATCCCACACTGCGCAGCAGATTGCAAAAGAGGATGGACAAGCATAATGTAAACTTTCTCTTTGGTAAATAGGTTACCTTTTCTAAGCGTCCTGTCAATAAAACGCAGTCTATGGTTAGCCTTCCCCTCAACATTTCCTGTGTGTCCTTCCAATTTAATTTGTTCATAATTGTAATTCGTAGGTGTTTAGTTGAATTTATGGCCTTCGAATTTGACTGATTTATCGTGTAACCGAAGATTAACAGAGTCCTTTTACACTTGTGTGGGTGACCACACACTTTTCATTATTCAGGTTCAATTGCTAATTTTTGCACCATGCAGATATCTTTTCATAATTGTTTTGCAATTTTTTTGTATTTTCTGCTGACTTTACTAGTTGATAAATGGCGATATCATCTGCGTACAACCTAAGACAGCTGCTTAGATTGTCTCCCAAATCGTTTATGTAAATAAGGAACAGCAGAGGGCCTATAATACTGCCTTGGGGAACACCAGAAATCACTTCTGTTTTACTCAATGACTTTCGTCAGTTACTTCGAACTGTGACCCCTCTGATAGGAAATTGTGAATCCACTCACATAATAGAGATGGTGTTCCATAAGCACACAATTGCACTACAGGCCGATTGTGTGGTACAGTGTCAAACGTTTTTGAAAATCTAGAAATGGAATCAATTTGAAATCCCTTGTCTTCAAGAGAGTAAAGAGCTAGTTGTGTTTTACAAGAACAATGTATTGTAAATCTGTGTTGGCTGTGTTCAATAGACCGTTCTCTTCAAGGAGGGCCTGTAATTTAGTGGATTACTTCAACTGCCTTTCTTGAATATTGGTGTGACCTTTGGAGCTTTCTAGTCTTTGGGTATGGATCTTTCATTGAGTGAACAGTTTTATATTATTGTTAAGTATGGAGCTAATCCATCAGCATAATCTGAAAGGGACTTAATTGGTATACAGTTTGGACCAGAAGACTTACTTTTGTTGTGATTTAATTTGCTTCACTAGTCCAAGGATATCTACTTCTACATTACCATGTAGGCAGCTGTTCTTTATTCAAATTTTGGAATATTTACTTTGTCTTTGGAGGAGGAATTTTGGAAGGCTGTGTTTAATAACTCTGCTTTGACAGCACTGTCGTTGATAGTATCTCCATTGCTATCATGCAGAGAAGGCATTGATTGTATCTTGCTGCTAGCATACTTCACATACGACCAGAATCTCTCTGGATTTACTGCCAGGTTCATTTTGGAAACTATTATAAGTGTCTCGCATTGAAGTCTGCATTAAATTTTGAGCTTCTGTAAAAGATCACCAATCTTGGAGATTTTGTGTCAGTCCAAATTTGGCACCTCTTCTGTTGTTGTTTCTGCAACATTGTTCAGACTCATTATGTGTACCACGAAGGACAAGCTCCATCGTTTTTTGATTTATTTGGTATCAATCTCTCAATTGCTGCTGATACTGTTATTTTTAATTCGAGCTACATTTGGCCTACACATACATAGTTAATTTGCAAGGAGTGGAGGTTGTATCTCAGGAAGGCTTCAAGTGAATTTTTATCTGCTTTTTTTTAACATGATTATTTCTCATTTATTTTTGGAAGATTGGGGGGGGGGGGGGGGGGGTTACCCTATTCTATCTCGCAATGACAGCCCTTTCTTCACTAATCCCCGTATCTGTTTTTATACTCATTATTAACTCAGGATTATTTGTTGTTAAGAGTTCAAGTGTGTTTTCACAACCGTTTACTGTTCGCGTGGGCTCATGAACTAACTGCTCGAAATAATTTTCACAGAATGCATTTAGGACAATTTCGGATGATTTATGCGTGTCTCTGGAATTAAACATGTATTTTGCCAACGTATCCAGGGTACATTAAAGTCACCACCAACTATTATCGTATGATTCGGGTATGTGTTTGAAGTTAAACTCAAGTATTCTTTGAACCTTTCAGCAATTATATAATCTGTATAGGGAGGGCAGTAAAAGAATCCAATTATTATTGTATTCCAGTTGCCAAGAATGAGCCCTGGCCATTCTAAATCACAGGAATTATCTACTTCAATTTTACGACAATATAAACTACATCTGACAGGAACAAACATGCCAGGGTGGGAAGGGGGTGGAAGGGAGGGGAGGGAATGGGGGTGAGTGGGGTGAGTGGGGTGGAAGGGAAGGGAGGGAAGGGGAAGGAAGGGAAGGGAAGGGGGGAGGGAAGGGAAGGGGGTTGGGGAGGGAAGGGAAGGGGGTTGGGGAGGGAAGGGAAGGGGGTTGGGGAGGGGAGGGGAGGGAAGGGAAGGGAAGGGAAGGGAAGGGAAGGGTAGGGGGTGGGGTGGGGAGGGAAGGGTAGGGGGTGGGGTGGGGAGGGAAGGGTAGGGGGTGGGGTGGGGAGGGGGGGAAAGGGGATGTAAAGGAAAAGGTTTAATCCATGAATCATAATTAGGCCTATTACGTACTCCTGTTGCACAAGAAGGATAATTGTTATATCCATTCCCTCCCCCCCCCCCCACACACACACATATAATTTTTTGATACCACTAATTAACATTGGATTAGTAGATCTGCTCCTTATTTCACCTATTTCATGAGCAACAGCTAGTAATAAGTGGTACATGTGTTATAGATCCTGATGCACTTAATGTACTACTTGTTGAAAATAAAGCTTCTAATCCAACAGGAATTAAATCAATAGATATAGATTTAACATAACAATAATCAGGTAAACTATGAAATTGAGCTTTAGATAAAAATTGACTTAATTGATTAGAGCTGCAGACATTACATAATGTTTACCATAAATATTACCTTGAGCATCTTTAATATCTTGCCAGCTGTGTCCATAGCCCCATACTTGGAACAAATGAGTATTAATAAAATGTATATCACCATTTTTAATAGCATCTACACTTTTCCACATAAAAAACTTTGATGACTGATCCACACTATCAGTATCACTGTCACTATTTACAGAACGAATTTGTGCAGAATATTCTTCAGCCATTTCTATTTAGTTACCTGAAGTTTCCTCACGTGGTTGCTTATGTTCTGCTGAATCAGGCCAAAGATCTTCAGCTTTCAGTTTTATTCTAAAATGTTTATCTGTTTCCTCAATAGGTGGAGTGTTTAATTCGCTGCTATCAGACGCTTCTTGAATAACGTCTCATGGCTCGTCATCTAAATTAGAAAACAAGTCAACAATGGTGCCAAGCACCTCATCTGTATCAGTAGCAGCACGTGTTGCAGATGTAGCTGCTCTTGAAGCATTAATTCTTCTTATTGCAGCCCACGGTAAAGAAAGAGTTGCACCTGTCTTTTTGTCCTTCCATGTTTTCGACTTAGGCATTGTTTCCATTGTCACTGCAATACAACTGAACATCTGCCGTCTACTGCAGTCCTTTTATACCTATATCTGTTTGGATAGCCTTGACTGATCACTTGCCAACAGGAACCCCCCCCCCCCCCCCCCCCCCCATGCGGTTTCCGACATCAGAAAGTGCGCTTTGCGTGTTCCTCGAACACTTGCTGAGGGGTGGGATGGAGGGAGGGGATGTAAAGAAAGAGAGAAAAAAAAAAAAAAAAAAAAAAAACTGCTCACCAAGAGGAAGCAGGGACCCAAAAAAAAAACACATACGCCAAACCTAATGTGGTTTGTGCCTTGAATCCAGGGGGAAGCAGTGTGTAACCAATGTAAAGTCACAGAGGATTCTGTGTATATCCTTGATTAGTGGTGCAGTCATGTACACAAGGAACTTATACAAGACAAATTCTGGTTTTTTGTAGTGAAAAATTTAGGTTGGGTTTCTTTAATCAAAACATGTGAATTTATGGATATGAAAAAAATTGAATTTTATTTGTAATGACATGTCTTATACTGTATTTATATATACAACTATTTCTTTTCTCTTCTATCTCTACCATGGGTAATAATGACAGTGAGATTCATACAATCTCATACATTTAGCCACTCTGACTAGACACCACTTGCAACTAGAAACTGTGTAACCAAGAGAGGGATGAGCATCACAGCTACAGTAGGGCTGCAAACCATTGCTGCATTGTAGTAGCCACCGGAGACCTGCAAGTTGGCTGTCTCGATACTCTGCTTGCAGTAATCACCATCTGGAAGAAGAAAGAAAAAAGAAAAATTGATATATCAAAACTGGAGTCTAGGAACTGTCAATCCTAAAGGCAATAAATGCACCTGTTGCCCTCTCCCCCTTTAATGTAATCCTTTCATGACAGCAGGGGTAAAATTATTTTGTTTAAGCAGGTGTAACTTCATATATCAATACACTGTTCCCAGAGAAATATGTGATGAAAAAGTATTTGTTTGATGCACAGCAAATTAAATATGAAACAAGGGAAAATATTAGAACAACCAAGGGACAGAGCACAATACTCTGAAAATGACAGCTTAGGATTCAGTCAATTTCTTACTCACCACAAAACAATTAAGCCTCCCTCAGAAACCATAATACTAAACCTTATCCACCAAACATCAAGAATGACACTGCACTTCATACTGACAAAACTATGTGGCAGCTTAATCAGTAACCTACTGCACTGTTTATGTAGCCAGTATACACAAACAGGTACTTAAGATCAAAACATGCTGTACTGCATACACATACATAAATATGATACAAGACAAATTTTACATTACACCCTCTCTCTGTGCTGCTAGCGTTTTTTTCAAAATGGCTCACATACTCTCCCAGCGATCTCGCGATACACACAAACTGATTGTTGTAGCAGTTTTCATACATCAGGTACAGTTACTACCACAAGACGTCAGGCAAATACAGCGGTGGTAAGACGTATTCCCAGAAGCATTGTGGTACCTCGACGTTTGTGGTAAGTATGCTTTCCAAGGACCACAAAAGACATTGTGGTATATATATATTTCCCGAGCCCCTTTCAGAAACTACTTTTGGTGGTAAGCTTACTTCCCAAGAAACCTGGGAACACCATTACTTGGTGGGATATATACTTCCCACAGCCATAAAAGCTATGTTTAGCAACAAACACAAACCAGAGCTAGTGCAGCGGACTACCACTAGGGGCCAGGAGCGTATGGAAGTGGGAACATGTATTTCCATGAATGCAGTAAAGGAATACCATTAGCGGGAAGTATATCTCCCACAGCACGCGAAAGGGTTAATGTTGAAAACAGCTTACCAAGATGGCGTGATGGGAAAAAACTCAAGTGCACCACCAGTTTACTCGATTTAAAAATGGTGACACGTCGAGGTGATGAAAACCGGAATCACATCCAAGGAATGTAATAACTCCTATCATTTTCGATGTGCAAAAGTGGACTCATCCGTGAGAGAAAATAATGAAGTTATAACATGCTGGAACTGTAGTCAGTGCTGCGTTAAGAACTTAGGTAACTGTCATAAAGCAAAAAAATTGTGACTAGGTGTGAATTACCTGTACTAGTCGGCGATATGGTAAGTGAAATCCAGAGCCTAAAGGCTGAAGTTACTCTCTTAAATGAGGTATGTGTGAATTTGAACAACAGCGCCTGATGAACGACTGTAGGCCTAAACTAAAAACCAAGGAATGCTTTCGTGCCGTCATTACTCAATACAGGTTTCAAATTCTCGACGAAATAGTGGAACAAGTTCAGTCCGTGCAAACTAGAAGTAATCTTTCAGAAAACACCAAGTCCCAAACTCGTGTACAAAACGTGAAACTGAACGTAAACAAACCATCCAAGGAAATGGAATCTGTGAAAGTACATGCAAGAAATCGTCCCTAGAGAAAAACAGAAGAAACGACGACAATCAGAAACACAAGCAGGGCCGGATTCTATTATATGGAGACAGCCATGGATGTGAAATATCACAAATATGCAAGACAACTTTGCAGCTGATAGCCACATCCAGCCCAGAGCCCCTCTTTCTGCTGTGGTAAAGCCGTGCATGCAGGATTGTGACTCCTCCTCATCCAATGACTGTGTCGTTATTATGGGAGGTTCATATGATGTAGCAAGAAATCAAGCAAATGATGCAATTAGACATATGAAAATGGTACTGCGTAAGTTAATTGACACCAAAACAATTGTTGTCAACAGTCCACAGAGGCATGATCTTATGAAACAGTCTATTGTGAACCGGGAAGTTCATAAAACAAATGATAGGATTAAAGCTCTATGTAGTATATTTCAGAATGTGTCTCTAGTAGATGTCGGCTATCTAGAAAGGGAGCTGCACATGAACAAAAGAGGCAGAATTGTAGCAAAATTATTGAGGAAGTCAGGCGACATTGTTCACAAAGTGATGGAAAGAAGTCCATTGCCATAGGGAGGTGGGTTGTACCACAACAAAAATCTGCCACAACACCAGCCACTGCTGGCAAGCCAGGGAAACTTGTAAAGCCTACTGGCCTCACTGCTAGTCCAAAATTATCCTCTACGATCCAGCAGGTAAGATGCAGCCTTAAAATCATACACCAGGATCTTGGTAGTCTTAGAAATAAGCATAATGATCTAAATGTAATTTCACAGATTGACAAACCCGATATATTAGTTGTGACTAAACATTCGTACAATGAAGCTCTGATTAGCATTAGTCAAACAACTGTATATGAAATTCTGCACAGCCTTCAGTAGAAAAGACAAGACTGGGGGAGGTGTAGCAATTTTTCACTGTCAATAAAAGTAATTTTAATGTTATTGATATCAGTGCCTTCTGCTTGGAAGAAGTCTCAGAATTTGCTGCAATAAATCCAAAATGGGGTAGAGATAACAACAGTTATCGGTGGTTACAGGCCACCTGCAGCTAATACAGATACCTTTATTGCAAATCTTTCTGACTTGCTTGTATACAAGGTGTTACAAAAAGGTACGGCCAAACTTTCAGGAAACTTTCCTCACACACAAAGTAAGAAAATATGTTATGTGGACATGTGTCCGGAAATGCTTACTTTCCATGTTAGAGCTCATTTTATTACTTCTCTTCAAATCACATTAATCATGGAATGGAAACACAGAGCAACAGAGCGTACCAGCGTGACTTCAAACACTTTGTTACAGGAAATGTTCAAAATGTCCTCCGTTAGCGAGGATACATGCATCCACCCTCCGTCGCATGGAATCCCTGATGCGCTGATGCAGCCCTGGAGAATGGCGTATCGTATCACAGCCGTCCACAAAACGAGCACGAAGAGTCTCTACATTTGGTACCGGGGTTGCTTAGACAAGAGCTTTCAAATGCTCCCATAAATGAAAGTCAAGAGGGTTGAGGTCAGGAGAGCGTGGAGGCCACAGAATTTGTCCGCCTCTACCAATCCATCCGTCACCGAATCTCTTGTTGAGAAGCGTACGAACACTTCGACTGAAATGTGCAGGAGCTCCATCGTGCATGAACCACATGTTGTGTCGTACTTGTAAAGGCACATGTTCTAGCAGCACAGGTAGAGTATCCCGTATGAAATCATCATAACGTGCTCCATTGAGCGAAGGTGGAAGAACATGGGGCCCAATCGAGACATCACCAACAATGCCTGCCCAAACATTCACAGAAAATCTGTGCTGATGACGTGATTGCACAATTGCATGCGGTTTCTCGTCAGCCCACACATGTTGATTGTGAAAATTTACAATTTGATTGCGTTGAAATGAAGCCTCATCCGTAAAGACAATATTTGAATTGAAATGAGGATTGACACATTGTTGGATGAACCATTCGCAGAAGTGTACCCGTGGAGGCCAATCAGCTGCTGACAGTGCCTGCACACGCTGTACATGGTACGGAAACAACTGGTTCTCCCGTAGCACTCTCCATCCAGTGACGTGGTCAACGTTACCTTGTACAGCAGCAACTTCTCTGACGCTGACATTAGGGTTATCGTCAACTGCATGAAGAATTCCCTCGTCCATTGCAGGTGTCCTCGTCGTTCTAGGTCTTCCCCAGTCGTGAGTCATAGGCTGGAATGTTCCGTGCTCCCTAAGACGCCGATCAATTGCTTCGAACGTCTTCCTGTTGGGACACCTTCGCCCTGGAAATCTGTCTCGATACAAATGTACCGCGCCACGGCTATTGCCCCGTACTAATCCATACATCAAATGGGCGTCTGCCAACTCCACATTTGTAAACATTGCACTGACTGCAAAACCAGGGTCGTGATGAACACTAACCTGTTGATGCTACGTACTGATGTGCTTGATGCTAGTACCGTAGAGCAATGAGTCGCATGTCAACACAAGCACCGAAGTCAACATTACCTTCGTTCAATTGGGCCAACTGGCAGTGAATCGAGGAAGTACAGTACATACTGACGAAACTAAAATGAGCTCAAACATGGAAAGTAAGCGTTTCTGGACACATGTCCACATAACATCTTTTCTTTATTTGTGTGTGAGGAATGTTTCCTGAAAGTTTGGCCACACCTTTTTGTAACACCCTGTATATAGACACAACATTTTCTGGGTCAAATGGTCTCATAAATATTATAGTTACAGGGAATATAAATATAGATGTATTAACAAATGATGTCAATGCAAAAAATTTACATCACCTATGTTCTTGATTTAACCTGACCCCACTCATTCGGGAATGCATTAGAGAAATTGGCAATAGTAAAACATGTCTTAACATAATAACAAACATGACCCACCTATCCCACAGTGCATCAGTTTTAAAACTAGCCATCTCAGATCACCATGCAGTACAGCTTAAACTGGAGCTCCATGAGGCCCCCCACTGTCACCACAAAGCAACAGTTTGTAACTAAAAGAATAATGTATAGTGACAACATAAATAGACTAAACTGCATGATAGCACAAATAAAATGGTTTGAAAATAACAGCTTTGCTGCTGACTTCTATGATACCACAAAAATATTTGGGTAAATAGTAATGTCAATGAAGTGAGAGAAAAATTAAAACTACTCCACAGTGCAATGCTGAATAATAGAGAGATTCCTCAGCTAAAGGAAGCCTTCAAAATATATCAAGCACACTGTAAGGACTTACTCACACAACATAACTGCTGGCATCTGGGCAGTCAAACAGTTTTAGTAACTGCAATGACAAATCCTGTATGGACTTTACTACTAACCACAAACATAAATACATGCACTACAATTTTAAAGGTAATACATGTGACCATAGTATATATTTGGCCCCCCACAAACTGTGCAGAAATAATGGGCATCATTAGCTCTCTAAAACCCTCAACTTCAGCTGGGCATGATGGCCTAAATATTAATGTTTTAAAAGCCTGTAGCCAAAATGTCTCTGTACCTCTGTCTGTAGCAGTCAACAATATAATAAAATCAGGCACCTTTCCAGACAGACTGAAAATAGCACAGGTAACATCCATTTTTAAGAAAGGCGACAACAACAAAATAGGGAACTACAGACCAGTCTCAATCGTTCCTGTCTTTTCCAAAATAGTTCAGAAAGTTATATACAACAGGATTATAAACTTTCTTAACAAACAGAACCTGATGTTCGAAAATCAAAATGGATTCCTAAAAGGTAAATCGGCTAGCACTGCAGCTGCTCAACTAATTGAAGAGGTGTTAGGGGGTATCGAAGGCAAGGAACATGTGGCAGGTGTATACCTAGACCTGGAAAAAGCCTTTCATTGTGTGAATGTTGACAAGCTATGGAACATGGGCATTCGAGGCGCTGCTTATGTCCTAATAAAGTGTTATATGAGCAATAGAAAACAGTTCGTTCTACTTAAAACAGAAAGTGGTGTCTACAAATCAGAGATCACTTGCATAAAATATGGTGTGTCCCTGGGCTCGGTATTGGGCCCCCTTCTGTTCTTGATCTATGTAAATGATATTAAATACTGTACTATAAATTCCAAAATTGTTCTGTATGCCGATGACACGTCCATTGTGTGTAAAAAGGAATCATGTAATGAACTAGAGGCCGAGAGTAATAATGTAAACACCAGTAAAACATGTTTGATGGGGTTTAACAAAATAAGTTTGGGTATTTTAAACATAGCTGCACAACAGCAACGGTTCCACGTAATAAAATTATAAACAGCCGACCAGTTGCAATGGATAAAGAAATCTTTACCTAGGTTTAAACAAATTTAAATTTGTCTTCTTCAGAAGGTGGCAATTTTACATTAGTATGGACTGATGTATCATCGTCATTTTTACAAATATCTGCATAGATCCATTTGTCCAAATTAAAATATAGCCCTGAAAATAGGGTTTGTCATGTAAATGTAAATTAGTACATGGATGTTGCAGAGCTCACAAGTTTGAATAATGAAATTAAATTATACTTGGCAACGAACTGGTAAAGAAAGAATCTAGTGTAAAATTCCTTGGCATAACAATCCAAAGCAACCTGAAATGGGACACACATTGACTCCCTACTAACTAAGTTGTCAAAAAATATATTTGCAATCAGTACTATTAGCAAGTTCTGTAGAGACACTGTAGTCCTAAAGACTGCATACCATGCTCTTTTCTCCTCTCACTTGAACTACGGTATTGCAATTTGGGGGGGCAACAACCAAAGCTAATCTAGATAAGCTACTCATTCTTCAAAAAAGGGGTCTGAGAATATGCTGTGGAGCAAAATATAAGGAATCTTGCCGCAACTTGTTTCCAAAAACAGAGGTGTTAACTGTTATAAACACATACATTCTAAAAACCATATTGCTTGTGAAAAGACTGCACCCAAACACTTATTCAGATTTCCACCAGTACAATACTAGAAATAAAGAAAGATTTTACATTGGCATCCACAGAACAGGACTTTACGAAAAGGGGCCTCACTATGCAGGTATAAAATTAGCTAATGCACTGCCTAGTGCAGTCATGGCTCTTCCTACAATTAAACTGAAACATCAGCTTAAGAAATTTTTAGTAAAACACCCTTTCTACACTTTAGAAGAGTACCATACTTATATGAACAACAACAAATGCTTTGTGAAATTATGTAAATAGAAATCAGTAAACATCTTATTGTAATTTTGTTGTAAATTAATGACATATTCAGAAGCATGTGTCTTGTGTATTGTACAAATAACTGTAATCATTATGTTTTCTTTGTACATGTGCAGTGTACCATTTGATGTTGAATAAAGCTATTATTATTATTAAACCTCAAGTCATTGTGGACGTCCATCAACGGAAATACCGAAAAAAATTCGAGAGCTTCTGCTTACAGATCATTTTAAGAAGGTTGCACAATAGTGTTCGTCAATATAGACTCGATTTGTGGCAGACAGGGGATGGGGATCTTCCAGCATGACAACGCATAGCCATTCCTGTTACACACATTTTGGCTAAAAATGGCATGGAACTGCTATCCCAAGCACATACTCGCCTGACTTGGCTCCATGCGACTTTTTCTTATTTCCACATATGAAAATGGGCAGGAAAGGACAACACTGAAGAAGCCCAAAAAAAAAAAAGTGGGAGGAGATGTCACTCATTTCCAAAGATGAATACAAAAAAAAAATATATATATATATATATATATATATATATATACTTTCCGGGACTGGATCAGATTCTGAATGTGGCTCTCCAGCAGGGATACAACTTCCTCAAATCCTGCCCTGAAATGAGATCCATCCTTCATGAAATCCTCCCCACTCCACCAAGAGTGTCTTTCCGCCGTCCACCCAACCTTCGTAACCTCTTAGTTCATCCCTATGAAATCCCCAAACCACCTTCCCTACCCTCTGGCTCCTACCCCTGTAACCGTCCCCGGTGTAAAACCTGTCCCATGCACCCTCCCACCACCACCTATTCCAGTCCTGTAACCCGGAAGGTGTACATGATCAAAGGCAGAGCCACGTGATTTACCAACTGACCTGCCTACACTGTGAAGCGTTCTATGTGGGAATGACCAGCAACAAACTGTCCATTCGCATGAATGGACACAGGCAGACAGTGTTTGTTGGTAATGAGGATCACCCTGTGGCTAAACATGCCTTGGTGCACGGCCAGGACATCTTGGCACAGTGTTACACCGTCCGGGTTATCTGGATACTTCCCACTAACACCAACCTGTCACAACTCCGGAGATGGGAACTTGCCCTTCAGCATATCCTCTCTTCTCGCTATCCGCCAGGCCTCAATCTCCGCTAATTTCAATCTGCCGCCGCTCATACCTCACCTGTCTTTCAACATCATCTTTGCCTCTGTACTTCCGTCCCGACTGACATCTCTGCTCAAACTCTTTGCCTTTACAAATGTCTGCTTGTGTCTTGTATGTATGGATGGATATGTGTGTGTGTGCACGAGTGTATACCTGTCCTTTTTTCCCCCTAAGGTAAGTCTTTCCGCTCCCGGGATTGGAATGACTCCTTACCCTCTCCCTTAAAACCCATATCCTTTTGTCTTTCCTTCTCCTTCCCTCTTTCCTGACGAGGCAACCGTTGGTTGCGAAAGCTAGATTTTGTGTGTATGTTTGTGTTCGTTTGTGTGTCTATCGACCTGCCAGCGCTTTTGTTTGGTAAGTCTCATAATCTTTCTTTTTAAATATATTTTTCCCACGTGGAATGTTTCCCTCTATTATATATATATATATATATATATATTGTACAGTGGAAGCACCAATTGGTTGAAGTATTAGTTGTAATGGAGAGTATTTTGAAGGGAATAAGGGTTTATTCTAAACCATTTGAAAACGTTTTTAAAAGATATAATTCCGTTTTTTTTGGTACCCCTCATATTATGCAGTAATCTCTATTTCTTTAGGGTTTTTTTTTTCAGTGACTGTGTACCATGTAGGTTCCCTCCCATTATGAACCTTTCTACTGGGTACATGTCTATCTAGTATGTGGTTAAGTATTTTTTTTAAAACTTGAGGCACAGTTTGTTTACATGCGTGACTCGAGCATGAATCATACGTTCCATCACCTTGCAAATGCAGCTGGTAAGAGAGGTGGGGCAGTAGCTAGAAGCAAGGTTTTTGTCCTTACCAGGCTTAGGTACGGGTATGTCGGTGGCTTCATGCCAGCGTCCAGGAAATGTGCTCTCAGCGCAGATGCGATTGTACGTGTTGAGTAGAAAGTGCTTGCCTGCAAGAGAGAGGTGCTGCAACATCTGGATGTGGATGGCATCTGGCCCTGGGGCGGAGGATGGGAATGAACTGAGAGCATGGATCTAGCTCCCTCATAATAAAGGTGTCATTGTAGCATACAATTCTGAGAAGAGAAGGGTATCGCTCAAGCCTCCTCCACTCGTTTCTGATGGATGAAGGCAGGGTGATAGTAGGAAGAGATCGAAACTTCCGCAAAATACTGGCCCAAGATGTTGGAGATAGCAATAGGGTCCACGACGAAATCGTCAGCTACTGTCAGGCTGGAAATTGGATCCTGGTTCTAGAGAGCCATCAGAGGTTGGCCCACATGACACAGGAAGGTGTGCAACTGTTAAAAGAACTAATGAATGAAATCCAACTAGCTCTTTCGGTATCCCGAAGAACTCGACGACACTTTGCACTCATCTGTTTATAATGAATACAGTTTTCCAGTGTAGGGTGGCGCTTAAAAACGCGGAGAGCACGTCTCTGTGCGCGAATTGCGTCACGGCATGCCTCAGTCCACCAAGGGACCGGGACACGACACGTTCTGCAGCAGTAAGGATAATGTTGGTGAGATAGTCCACCTGGTCATCACAACTGGGGAAATCTCGTTCTTCAAAGGTCGCCAGGGATCAGTATAGTTGCCATTTGGGCATGCATGCACATGGGGTAGGAGTCAGCAGACGGAGAGCACGTAGGAAATGGTCGCACGAGTAGGCATCAGAAAGAACGGACCACTCACAACGATGTGCAAGCTGGACACTGCAAAAGGATAGGTCCAAATGGGACTAGGTGCGCGAGGAGTCTGAAAGGAAAGTGGGTACTCCAGTATTAAGGCAGAGGAGGTTTAAGTTGGTTAAGGTCAGCCAAGAGGGCACCTCTCTGACAGGTCCTGGCAGAACCCCAAAGGGGATGATGCACATTAAAGTCAAGGAGTAGCAAAAATGGGAGATGGAGGGGGGACGGGGCGGGGGGGGGGGGGGGGGTAGCTGCACAATAAGCTAAAGGAAGTCTGCCCTAGTGACAGCAAATAACGGAGGGATGTAAATGGTACAGAGGGAAAAAGTCAGGCAGGGAAGGAAAAGGCGGTTTCACAACCTCAGAGCCGAATTTGAGGTTGCATAACCATGTCCTTCATGGAGCAACGGGTAAGAAGAACAGGACTATAGGTGCCAGACGGGAGAACACAGGGTTTCTGACTAGCCAGCAACTTGCGAGCTACTGGGTAAGGCACTTTTTCCTTTACCCTAATCTCTTAAACAGCCTGCTCATCTAGATACACGAGACAATCCCAAGAGGAGGCGGCGTGGCCGCCATTGCAGTTGACACAGTGGGAAGGAGGAGGTAGAAATTCGTCCTCGTGTGCATTCCTGCCACAGGTTACGCATTTGGCTCGGTGCCGACAAGGTGTTCGTGTGGTTGAAACGATATCACTGGTTGCAGCACATCGGATTCGGAATATATGGCCCGACTGTGATAATTTCATAGACTGCTTTGATCTTGGACAGCAGCACCACCCTATCAAAGGTGAGTAAAAGAGTGCAGGTGGGCACCAAGGAGGAATCGACCTTTTTCATTACGGATGGCAATGACAGCCTGATCAGAGAGGTGTATTTCAGCCTTGGTGAGACCGTCAAGCAGGCTGGTGTCCATTACACCTTGAGAAGAATTCAAAATTCTATGTGCCTCAACATGAACAAGGTAGCCGTGGAGACGCGAGGCAGCAAGCAGTTGTGTTTGAGAATCAGAAGCCGCCTCCAAAAGCAAAGTCCCATTCAGTAAATGAGAGGATTTCACAGGGCCAGCAATAGCATCAACATCTTTCTGGATAATAAACGGACTGACCATGGCAAAGGATTGACTGTCTTCAGTATGTGAGATCACAAGGAACCGCAGTGCAGTGGGAAGCGTCTTCGAATCAGTAGCCTCATTACGTTTACATTTCATAGACTTTGATGGGCAGGATGATTGACTCATCGCGAGGAAATCCCCCACAATTAGCACGCTCCTTCCGACTGGGGGGGGGGGGGGGTGCACCTGCCTTAGGTGATTGTTCATACCTCTAGAACATCAGACAGAGGGACCAATCGGAAATCTGGGAAGTTTACAGCTCAACCAATCTTCCCTCCCTGGGCCTGGCCTGTACCACGGGGTATGTGCCAACCCTACCTGTCGACCCTGGGCTGGGAATTACGTGCTATCCAGTCACGTGTTACATGTCATATGCATGGGTTGGCCTTCAGGGGCGCACAGGGAAGAAGAAGAAAGGAAAAGAGAGCCAAAAACAAAGTTGAGACTGTTCGTACGTCAGCAGAACATTCCCAATAATACCCTAGACATGTTCCCCAAGTGTGGGGAAAAGAATAGCAAGAGAATAGACATGCAGCACAGAAAGGAGAAAGTGCTGTAACGTCTGTGGCCCTGGTAGCCAAGCACGAACCTGCCAAAGAGTGGCGAGCCCCTTGGGGGGGGGGGGGGGGGTACAAACTGCTGTGAGCTCCATTGAAAGTCCATGTGCAAGATTAGTCTTTTCAAGGAATGATCCACGAATGAATTCGGAGCCCAGACGACAGGCATCATTTGTTGCAACATCCATCTCAATCTGCAGTTGGTTGCACCTTGTTCCCACAATGGCTGCTGGAATGGCCTCTTCAACATGTTGAATGAGGCCCCCAGGCATACGCACCTGGTGTCCTATCCTGGACCTTGCTGCCATTTCCCTACGGAATTTTATCATTCGCCATACGTTTGCACTGCCGATGATTAACATAGACTGTTACCCTTTTGTGTTGCTCCTCCTGACATCGGACAAAACACAGTGCCCCGAAACCGGTGAGAGTGTGTCACCAACCCAGTTTGTTTCAGTGGAAGACAGCACCTCACTCTTGTTGGTTAGGAGCTCAGTACAATACCCTGGTCCCCATCCATCCTGTACAGGGTGCCTAGATCTGCCACGGACACCCCACTCGCATAGACAAGAGATGACAGATGGTTCAAATGGCTCTGAGCACTATGGGACTTAACATCTATGGTCATCAGTCCCCTAGAACTTAGAACTACTTAAACCTAACTAACCTCAGGACAGCACACAACACCCAGCCATCACGAGGCAGAGAAAATCCCTGACCCCGCCGGGAATCGAACCCGGGCGTGGGAAGCGAGAACGCTACCGCATGACCACGAGATGCGGGCAGAGATGACAGATCCTGTACTTTCTACAGAGGATCAGAATCTAAAGGGGAGGTACCGCAGGTAACCGAGTCTGGGATCTGAGCAACAGTGTTTTCCATAACTTTGATAAAGTAGTCATTGAAGTCATCAAGACTGCAGGCATTAGAAGAGGAAGTAGGCTTCTTCCTATGTTCATTTGTTAGAGTCCAAGTTATAGGCTTCTCTCATGAATCTATCATTCCCCCTCCTTTTAGCTTCTTCTACTTTTTTTTCTGTAGTCTCTTGGCCCCTTAAGTAACTGCTGTGTAACTATTGTTTACTATTTGGGTGTGTGACTGCTTTGGCACAGTCATTCCCATTAGGACAATGTTTTTTAGATTGGCTAGCCCAGGTGTGTACCATGTTTTTTCATTTACTACTTTCTGTTTTCCTTGTGCTTTACCTGTGTGGCTTTTCTTTGGTATCAGTGGGAACATTTCATCAAATTTCGTTTTTAGTGTGTGGAAAAGAACATTTAAGGAATCACTGGGTTTTGCTGCCGGTTTACACTGGACAGTGAGGCACCGCTCTTCCGTGAAACACTCGATTTGATTGCCATGCATTTGTCTGTTGGTTACCCAGAGCCTTCGTTTGTAGTTTGATGAGTAATGCACTGTGGTGTGCTATCATTGCATCAACTAAATTTATTTTGTTACTCCAGGCATCTAAATTTGTAATAATGGTGTCGAGGCAGGCATCACCTCTAGTTGGAAGTCTGTTTGCTATAAGGAAACCATAACTATTTACTAAATTCAAGAATGCTTTCTCTTTTGTACTATTTTCATCTGTGTGTACATGAAGATCGCCACACAGTGCAATTTTTGGTTTAATGTGTGTTATGTGACGTAAACAACTTTCCAAATTAATGATAAAGTTTTCGATATTTCCATTTGGTGAACGGTACACTGAAACAATGAACATATTCATATCTACTAGTTCTAAGCCAACCAGTTGTAAACACATATCTGAGCAGTAATTTCTCAGGTGCTAATGTTGAGGTTTTTGTTTGCAGCTTTTGTTTGTTGTGTATTTTTCCTCTGTGTACCGCAGTAGAGGCTAATTGCGATTTGCTCTTTTCTAAACTACAAATTACGTCATTTGCCACGGGTTCACCGAGTGTCTCTGCAGTTTGTTCATTTTTTGAAGACATTAACTTCTCGTTTTGTTTATTTTCGCTCGATATTCCTGCGTTATAAGCAGAGTTTGATTGTTCTTTTCTCAACCTAGAATTTTTAGCATATTGTATTTGATCGAGTTTTCCTTTTATTTCAGCATAGTCTTTTGTGAGTTGGTTCACAAGTTTTAATTTTGTTCCCACTGATTCACTTAAATTTACACACTGTTCCGTATTTTTTGCCTCAAGAATAGGACTTAATATTTGTGTTTGTTTGGCTGGATTGCAGGATAGCTCTGTGAAACGATCGATTTATCTCTATTTGCATATTTATAATGTGGTTTGAAATCTACACTTACCTCTGCAATTTTGGTTTCATCATCACTGTTGTCAGAGAGTTTGGCAGAAGACGTTTTTTCCGTTATATTTCGGTAAATACCTTTCTGCTTTCAGTCGTCTGATATAAGGTATGTCACTTCTAAACAGACTGACAATTTTGCACCATATCAGTTTTCAAACACTGTCTTTTGTCGTACAGATATGTTGCTCGTTGTTTCATGTGTGAACCAGTAATGCTGACACGGAGACCAAGATGCTTACCCGCACGGAAGTCCGTTACGTGCATGAATCTCACTGAATCACCTCTGGACCCTTTGTGACGATTTCGAATTAATTAATTCATATTATTTGAAACGGTCTCTGTTCTGTTATTTTTTGTCGTATTATTAAAACGGCACTGTTTCAAATACTAGCGCATGGAGATGTCAGGAAATCAGAGCAAAAACCCATTGGAACGTGTAGCGATTGAGGTTACAAAGATAAATGCCGTTTTCTATAGCAGCGAAGCCGTTCCATGTAACACGATCAAAACAGTTCTTTGAAAAACTAGAGATGGAGTAGGAGACAAAAATGTATGAGAAGTTTATGGAGTGGATTCAGTGAAGAATTAATGGATTATATTATTGAAATGTAAAAGCGATTTTATGGGCTTACAACGGTTGTATGGAGATTAGCATTCCAGTTGACAGAACAAAATACCGCTCCATTTTAACAAACTGTCAGGGAAAGGAAGCACCCCGACTCCAGTCTAGAAGCCGACCTCAATGGGCAGACGACAAACATTCAGCAAGATGAACGCTGGCACGTTTAAAACAATACAAGAATAACAGTTTGCTCCAACTCGTTACATTTATAGAATGAATGGAACCGTCGATAGTTTAATTCGAGAACAGCAAAGTGCTTGAATTGGAGGGTAGGCCCCGAGCCAGGGTTTCTCTCGACTTTCGGAGTATAATACATATGTCCAAACTGGCTGCGTTACATTGGGAAAAGTGGTCACCACATAAGGTTTCAGAAAAATGCATACAGATTCTATGAATTATACAGCATATGCTGATTCAGCTGCCCCTACCACCGTCGTTTTAGACAACCCGCAGTGTCGGCGTTCGTAAACCACACGCCAGTTTCGTGTCCTCTCATTCGCTGCGTCCAAACTGTTAGTCTTTCAGTAAAAATTAAGAGGATATTTTGTACTGGGATTCCTTTTCGCTAGACGCCGTAATTTTGGAGCCATTCAAGAAAAACGTACAACAATGACCTTAAAATGCATCCCTACTTCCACACTCAGCCCCATTTGTCAGGGTTTCTAGTTCATTGTCTACCTATTTTTTTTTTTTTTTTTTTTTTTTTTTTTTGGTTCTTCATTCACTCGTCTTATTACGCCACAAACTTAGCCGAGCACTTACGAATAGTGAAACTGACGCTTACGTAAATTTTACCTAACAATTTTCTGAATTTTAACAGCACAAAATAAGTAATTACATCGCTGTATTCGTGAGGCCTTCTGACGACAATCTTGCGGTAGCGTTCTCGCTTCCCGTGCACGGGGTCCCGGGTTCGTTTCCGGCGGGTTCAGGGATTTTTCCTGCCTCGAGATGACTGGGTGTTGTTGTGTCGTCATCCGCATTGCGGTCGGAGGAAGGCAATGGCAAACCACCTCCACTACGACCTCGCCTAGTACAGCGGCGCGGGTCTTTCGCATCGTCCCCTCCTCGGAGTATGGGACCTGATGACGAAACTACTGTTCTTTTAAGGGTTAAGTCTGGATCGATTTGTCAGAGTAATCAGTTTTAGCGTAACGTTTACAAAAGTCGTTTTTCTTTCATTACTCTCACGGACACGTTTAATCTGATAATGTTAACAAGATAGCCGACTACGGTGGTAGACACACAACCCGATCAATGGAGACCAAAAACCGTCGTGTACTGTGAAGTTTTTGTGCAGCGGTAGGAGTGACTGCCATGGACAACAACATATTACAAATCCCGACTGGTGAGGGACGAGCGTGGGAGTGGAGATGCGTTTTAAGGTCACTTATGTAAGACGTTGTGGTCTCCTGACCTTCATTGCTTACATATTCCGCCCTCACAATTATATTCCGCACGTCAAGACGCTTCATTCGAAACCGAACTCGATAAAGTCAATGTTGTATGAATTCATGTAAATGATACGCAAAAACAAGTGCGCACCTGGGTTGAAGTACTCGAGGCTGGCGTACACACACACATTCCAGACACGACGGTCACAGGAGGTTTTAGCTCGAGAGAGGCAACCGCACGCCAGGAGGCCGGTCCCTTCAGAGGACGAGTCAACCTCGGACGCCCGTGGAGCAGACAGCGTGTGCCCGAGTGAAAGAGGGAACGATCCCGTGTCGAGCTTAAAAGCAAATTCCGCTACATTGTGTGTGAGCGGCCAGCCTACGCATTCTTTACAAATAGCACGTAGTTTCAGAGATTTTCAGGAGGAGACAGCAAACGTCGATACTACAGATTTCCGGATTGGTCGCCTTGAACGAAACGTCATTCTCCCGTTTTAGAAGAGCAATGCTGATTGGCAGACGATATTCCTGACGCCTTGAGCTGAAGGAGTAATGGAACAGACCGAAAGATATACCCTTTCACGTCTGGCGTGGAGAGGCGCCATTCCGTTGTCGCTCTTCGAGCGAGGAACAAGTGTCTCCCCTGTACTTCACTGGGAGAGCACCTCTGTCGAGAGCGAATCCAATTGCGACTCTATATTGAGTCCTTGCGATTAAGCTTTGTTCACTGTGTTGGCTGACACACTTATTGTGCGGTGTGAACAGACAGAGTTATAATTAAACGCCTGGGAGTGAATTTTTGAGTGGCATCGCGGTGGACTGGTTATCTGACCGGTGTACTACGCCAATAGTTAGACTAGGGGCGAATAGGAATCCTTGACTTCATTAAGGCGTAGGGAGAGTTTGATTGGCGAAGGTCAATCCAGATAGAACGAGAGTTATCTTATTTGTCAGCAGCGAGCGACGCAGACAGCAGTCATCGCAGCTTAGTGTATTGTGCGCTACAGCTCTTGCGAGCCCCATATTTCCTCCACAACAGTACACTTCACTGCATTTCACACGCGACAGCCTCGATTGTACCTAGCAACATTCTAAAGGATAATTATTCAAGTTGAGTAGGCGCGCCTCTCAGCCATTCTGCCAAGTCAATAACAATCTTAAACTCTGTATAGAAATTTCAATCGCGAATCCTATCCTTAAGAGGTAACTTCACATTCCAAAAAGAACCAGGACGTAACTTGTTCAATTCAAACTAAAAGTGCGATTGTGATTTCTCAGAATTTTTGCAAAATAAATAATAATTTTCGTTAATTTCATGTTATTCTTACACTAACTAGCACTACTTCAGTAACCAAGTATCCCACTAGTTACGTAAGAAATTTTGTGAATTTTTATGTCATTTCCTTACAGTGGACGACTCCAGAAGATATTTATTGCTGAAAGTTTTTCAGGCATTTCTCTTTAGAAAGTTAGGAGTGTGTGTCTGACTTCTGTAGTAGTGTGGAGTTGGAAATTGCATCTTGCAGGAGCCACAGGGTAAAGGGTACATCTCAGATTAATCCGTTGCACAGAAGAACAGAATAGCAGATCAACGCCACGCTCACACTTTCGTAAGTGTTTCCTTCAATAACTGGAAATCTGTGGCCTCACACGAAAACGTATGCATGTTTAGAATGTAACTACGGAAAGGTTCTGTTCATTATTTGTGTAGGATTAATAGTTTGCGCGTAGCGAGCGAGAGCGACAAGAAGATAGAAGAAGTGGACAGTGTTAAATTCTTGGGATTACAGCTTGATAATAAATTCAACTGGGAGGAGCACACCACGGAACTGCTGAAGCGTCTTAACAAATCTCTATTTGCAATGCGAATTGTGTCAGACATAGGGGATATAAAAACGAAAAAGCTGGCATACTATGCTTACTTTCATTCCATAATGTCATATGGGTTTATTTTTTGGGGTAATTCATCACGCCAAGTTTTCCGGGCACAAAAACGTGCAGTAAGAGTTATATGTGGTGTGAACTCAAGAACATCCAGCAGAAGCCTGTTTAGGGAACTAGGGATACTAACTACTGCTTCCCAATATATTGATTCCTTAATGAAATTTGTCATTAAAAATATATCACTTTTTCAAACCAACAGCTCAATTCATGGAATCAATACTAGAAATAAGAATAATCTTCACAAGGATTTAAAGTCACTTAGTCTTGTGCATTATTCAGGAACACACATTGTCAATAACTTGCCAGCAGCCATAAAAAGCTTAACAACCAATGAAATTCGATTTAAGAGAAGCCTAAAGGATTTATTGGTGTCCAACTCCTTCTACTCCATTGATGAATTTCTTAGTAAAACCAACTGATTTGTATATAAGTACAACATAACTTCTGCACAATTTCAGTGCAGTAATGTGTTCACTGAAAATTTGTGTGTCTGTGTGTGTGTGTGTGTGTGTGTGTGTGTGTGTGTGTGTGTGTAAGTATAATCTAACTTCTGCACCATTTCAGTGCAGTAATGTGTTCATTGTAAATAAGTATTTCAGTAGTTGTATTACATGTTTATTACCTTATAAATAAATAAAAAACTTTTTTATTTTAAATTCAGTGCATTAGTATTTGTAAAATGACTCTTAGTGTTCATTAAAAAATGACGATCATTCCACTTGGGACCTGTGGAATGGTACATTAGCTTATTTGTTTTAGTTGTAAATATTTGTCATGTATTGTTGTTTTTCTGACATGTTCCACATCCTGGAGGACCTCCTCACTACGGATCAATTGGAATGAAAGTAAATCTAATCTAAAGAGAATCTAAACATTCGCGCGTGGTTTATGGATGTCAACATTGCGGGTTGCATAAAACGAAAGCGGTAGGGGCAGCTGAATCACCCCGTGTGTGTGTTTTTCCTTGTAATATGCCTTCTGTTTGAGGCGTCCCCGGAAGCGCGCGGTACCCACCGTAGAGCCAGCCGACGTACTCGCCGGTGCGCTGGTTCTCCTGGGCGAGCCAGTCCTCGAGCGGCCGGAAGTAGTCCCTGACGGCCGAGCCGTCCAGCTGCGACTCGTTGGCGGCCAGCCGCAGCGCCTCCTGCCACGGCGCCGACGAGCCCGGCCGCATCAGTCGCCTGCACCGCACACCAAGACTTAACTTCTGAGGTCATCAGTCCCCTAGAACCTAGAACTACTTAAACCTAAGGACATCACACACATCCGTGCCCGAGGCAGGATTCGAACCTGCGACCGCAGCGGTCGCGCGGTTCCAGACTGTAGAACCGCTCGGCCAAGCAAACAGCAGCACTGACAAGGGAAATCCGTGACGTTTGAAACGCGGATTTGCTGCAAACTTCGTACACTCGTAGTTCTCCACGAGGACAACAAAATGTGTAAGCAGTAGCGCTCACTTCTCAAGCGTTATTGAGAAAAATCGCAAGATAATTTCGGCCGTCAGATATATACCTGCGCGTGGCCATTTTTACCATGAAGCGGCGGCAGCCGAGTGGTTAGCGTTCGAGCCCCGTAACCACTGGTTCGAGTCCCGTTCGTCAGTTTTTTCTTTTATTTTCAACACAGTCGTTTTCTTCACTATTTATATTACAATTGATATAATGGGGAAAATACGTGTAATCGGATGAACTTTTATTAAATTTACAATCTTATTTGGCAGTCTACTACTTTTTATTATCACAAATAATGTAATATTCATAACTGTCGACTAGTAAACGACCAAACGCATAAAGTGATACTGAAAATGTACGCTTGGTCGTGATTTGAGAAATGCCTTATACCTGGAAGGACCCCGAAACGACTTGTTACCTCCAAGTTTTGACCGGCACAGACGGCTTTCGAAAGATGTACAATTAATCGTCGCTTTCGACATTCCGAGTACAAGTTGCAGGATAGTATATTTCGTAAAAACATGGAAAACGTAGTTACACGGCACCAGTTGCATTGAATAAATGCTGTGTTTCCGCATACGCAATGTCTTTAACAAACCTCGTTAACATTTTCAAAAATCTGTCTTGCAGACGATAATTTGTAAGCAAACCATGCATAACACACTATTTCCTTAAAAATCGGCGCTGATAATTGGTTATGCAGTATCGAGTGTTATTAATAGCGTCTTCAGAGAAGCAATTTCTCGTTCTCTTTCGATGAAATACAAACCGTTTTGAAGACACGGGCAAGCATACATTATCAATATGCGTTTGGTCGTTTACTAGTCGATAGTTATCAATATTGTATTATTTGTTAATAAAAATTATTGGACTCCAAATAACGTCGTAAATTTAATAAAAGTTCATCCGATTGCACGTATTTTTTCCCATTATATCAATTGTAATATAAATAGTAAAGAAAACGACTGTGTTGAAAATTAAAAAAAACTGACGAACGGAACTAGATCCAGCGATCCAGCGGCTTGAACTGCAACCACTTTTTTTTAAAATCATTTTGTTCTGTAATGTTCGTTGAATTTGTTCAGGGCGGACGTCCGATGACACCCGTTCAGTTTGTTCGTTCATCCATTCTCCGAGTTTTTTTAGGAAGGGCACCTAACGCTCTGACCGAACACGCTGAGCTACCGCGCCGGCATCAATTGACTGCAGCCGCTTCATGGTGAAAAATGGCCACGGACAGAAATATATATATATGACGACGGAAATTATCTTGCGATTTTCACCGTAACGCTTGAGAAGTACGCGCTACAGCTTACACATTTTGTTATCCTCGTGGAGTACTACGAGTGTACGAAGTTTGCAGTAGATCCGCGCTCCAAACGTCGCGGCCCCCCCTTGTGAGTCTCGTAGCCCAACAGCTTGCTCTCCTTCTGGCGGCAGCGCGCCGTACCCTACACTCATTTGCGTCATTACAGTACCACGAAAAATGACATTCGTTACTCCACATTAAGGATGTCTTTACAACACAATTCGGACATTTTTATGTGCCTAGAGATACGGGTGAAATGTGTGTGTGCGCGCAAGTGCCAAAGAAACTGGTGCAGGCATGCGAAATCCTATACAGAGATACAAAGACAGGCAGCATACGGCTCTGCTGTCGGCAACGGCTATATAAGACGACAAGTGTCTGGCGCAGTTGTTAGATCTGTTACTGCTGCTACAGTGGCAGGTTATCAAGATGTAACTGAGTTTGAATGTGGTGTTCTAGTCGGCGCACGAGCGATGGGACACAGCATCTCCGGGGTAGCACGAAGTGGACGACCATTTGACGAGCGTACCGTGAATACGAGGAATCCGGTAAAACATACAATCTCCGACATAGCTGCGGCCGGAAGAAGATGCTGCGAGAACGGGACCGACGACGACTGAAGAGAATCGTTCAACGTGTCGTAAGTGCAACCCTTCCCCGTGTTGCTGCAGATTACAATGGTAGGACATCAACAAGTGTCAGCTTGTGAACCATTCAACGGAACATCATCGATACGGGCTTTCGGAGCCGAAAGCCCACTCGTGTATCGTCGATGACTGCGCAACACAGCGCTTTACGCCTCATCTGGGCCCGTCAACACCGACATCGGACTGTTGATCACTGGAAACATATTGCCTCCTTGGATGAGTCTCATTTCAAATTGTATCGAGCGTGTATGGATACGGAGACAACCTCACGATTCCATGGAACCTGCATATCAGCAGGGAACGGTTCAAGCTGGTGCATGCTCTCTAATGGTGTGGAGCGTGTGCAGTTGCAATGAAACGTGTCTGATCACCTGCATCCGTTCTTGTCCATTCCGACGGATTACGGCAACTCCAGCAGGACAATGCGACATCCCACACGTCCAGAACTGCTCCACAGTGGCTCCAGGAACATTGTTGTGTGTATAATTCGGCTAGCCACGAAACTCCCCAAATATGAACATTATTGAGCATATCTGGGATGCTTCAGACAATAATGGAGTCGATGGCACCTGTGGGTGTTCGCGGGAGCCCTACACGGCATTAGGCAGGTGTACCAGTTTCTTTGGCTCTTCTGTGTGTGTGCCACGCGCATATGTGGGCAAAGCCGGAGCTGAAGAACTCATGAGCCCCTGGATAGATTTCCACCAAACTTGGTACACGTACCATTTACCTACCTGGAAAGAAATACTGTAGGGGCCAGGGGTAAGAAACCGCAGCCTCCTACTGGGGTGGGGTTGTAACGTGAAGAGAGGAAGACGAAGGGACAAATCTAATTCGAGTTTTCTTGATTCCTCCTTCAGCCGCCAAACTTTCGTTAAATCGCTCTATCAATTATTCAAACTTCCTCTGCCCTCACGTCAATTGCCAACTATCGAGAGTGAAATTTAGTCTGACATTTATTTACTAATCTTTTTAAATATTTATATGACATTTTTCTGTTTTTTCTTTCGCTGCTCTGGAGTTCACGGTACGACATTTGTGTTGAAAAGCCGCCATGAGCCTTGTCCAGGCCACTGACCGACTGCCATGAATTTGCAGGTTCCTTAGTTCCGATAATATACTCTGACTCTTTGTGTCACGGGCGGTGTCTCATAAGCTTCTCTCTGACCCTTCGGCACCGGGCTAAGTGACGTTCCGACTAGTGTCGTATATCTGGTTGCGATACCATCTACCACTCCGTGTGAACAGACATTAACACGGAAAGTGAAGGAGGAGAAAAACAGCAACGTTATCCGAAAAAACAAACTGTACAACCACATGTACCTTTGCTTCATTTAGATGAGACTATTTCAATATCAGATCACATATTATCGTGAGAGTTGCCACAACCGCGTATGGTTTTTAAAATATTTACTGTAACAGTCTCACTTATTGGCCGTCTTCAGCAATAAAAAAGAAAACATAAATACATACTTATCAAAGTAGATGAGACTACTTAAAACTGTACGTGATTAACCACAAGTTGTGAAAATTCGTAATTTTTACCGCACGAACCCAAGTCAGTAGCTGTAAAATAAGAGGAACAACACAGTAGCAGACTTGTAACAACATTATGCGGTGTTTAGCGTCTCCCTGTACGTCATATAATCCACGTGTCACATATTTGGCGCAGGGAAGGAAAAAAAGTAAATAGCCGTTCTCAAGCAAGTCACTGTAAATAAAGGTGACGTTGCTGAAGTAGTCGGTAAGATGTTTACAGAAACTAAAGCACAGCACAAGCAGAAAACTTAGCGTTCCGTTAAAAAATGGACAACAAATGAAAAAAGAGAATTATATGGCTGTAAAATACAGAGGAAAGGGGTCAGATGCAACACTTTCGAAAAAAGAAACTGTTAAAAACAAGCTTTCGCACAAGCGAAATACGGTCCTTAAAGAATGTTTTTGAACAGTGTTTAACTATTAAAGTGAATTTTAACAAGACGCCTCACGTCTGAATATTAGATTCATTTATGCAAGGTGCTGCTGCTTGTTCTTCTGTGTATCTGTCTGATGACAGGTTTCAACTTTGGACTCTGCATCGTGTGCTGTTTCGGGCATCATCTGTCATCTGGATGTTCGTACTCTTCTAACGTCGTCCTTCCTATCTCTTCCACTCTTGCCTATACAATTCTTCGCTGTATATGTCGCAGTCAAGATTTTTTTTCTCGTTCTAATTACAGTACTTCCAATAATCTTAGTTCTTAAGTCTGTCACTCCACTTCAGCTTAATCATTCTTTTTTCCATATCCATGTAACAAACGTTTCTAAGTATCTCTCTGATTTCTGTTGAACTGTCCATAATTAACTACTGTATAACACTACACCCCAGACGTAACATTTAGCTAATCTTTTACTCACCTGTATTCGAATTCTTCTAGATGTTAGTAACTGCTTCTTCACCTTTTTTAAACGTTCTCTTTCCGATAGATATCCTCTCATTTCTTCTGTATATCTTCTGAGCCAATGTGGATAAAATTTCCAGCTAAGAAAAAGATTTTAACTGATCTATCTTTTTTCTGTCTCAGAATATGTTTAATGGAACTTCGTTCTTGCTTATTCTCAGGTCATTAGTTTTAAATTATTGTTTAGAAATGCATTATACAATACACAGCTGTATCAGTATATTTTATTAGGGACGATCGATTTTGGTCTAGGATCAAACCGTCTCAGCTATGCGTTTGCGTAACTGAAATAACACTTAGCAGATGTAGATTGTTTCGTCACTAACAGTAGCTGTACACACGTGACATTCGACTGTTATTCCAGTTGCACAAATGCATAGCTGTGACTGTTTTTGGAACTGACAGTGGTCTGATCCTGGACGGAGATCGATCGTCTCTAACGAGATATACTGATACAGCTTTGGATTGCATAATAGAGTTCTGAACATTCAAAACATGTTCAAATGTGTGTGAAATCTTATGGGACTTAACTGCTAAGGTCATCAGTCCCTAAGCTTACACATTACTTAACATAAATTATCCTAAGGACAAACACACACACCCATGCCCGAGGGAGGACCAGCCGAACAGGCCACGATTGCAGCGCCTTAGACCGCTTTTTTTTTTTTTTTTTAATCTCATTTTGTTCGCTTTGGTTCGTTGTATCTGGTCGGGGCGGACGTCGCAAGACACCCGTTTCAGTTCGTCGTTGATCCATTCACTCAGTTTTTTTATTGCAGAGGGCAGCTAACCCTCTGACCGAACACGCTGAGTTACCGTGCCGGCGACCGCTCAGCTAATCCAGCGCGGCTCTGAACATTCATTTAAGTTGTACAATTCCACCTCCATAAAATAGTTTTAGATTAACCTTAGTACATGTTATCTAGAATATGCTTGTTACATTTTAACGCCACACAATATTAGTTGCCTGTCAATGACCGCACGCGACGTCTACATTGAGAGCGACTTAGCGATTAACTGACTGGTGGCTTCATCCATCTGCAGGCAACTTTTGGAGAAGTGTTCATCTTACTTTGACTGTAGCATTTTCAGTAATGTTTTCTTTATTACAGTGGTGGAATTGTGAACAGCGCTCGGTTGCATTGACAGACATGTTAAAGCAAGACCAGACAGTGCGTGCCCAACTTCACGCGTACTGCGTGGGCGGACCATGGAGGGGTAGGGGGACGAAACGGGGCGCACGACACCGTCGGCGTACCGTGGATGGCAACCAGAGGGGGTCCCGCTGTCAAAACAAACGGCGCGGGCTGTACGGCAGGGTCACTCAGGTGTCCCACCGCTGTCTGGGGCGACTCCGGACGCGTCTTTGGTGGTCATCGGGACTGACTTTGAAGCAAACAAGACAGTTCTACTACAGACAGTTTCCACTGCTTGTCTTTGCGCTTGTCAGACCGTACCTTCGCCAGCAAGGTCTCCAGATCTCTCCCCAATTGAAAAGTTTTGGAAAATTGCGGGCAGGACCCCCCAACCAACCAACCAACCAACGTGAGATTTTTTTGACGATTTAACGCGCCAGTTGCACAGAATTTGGCACGATATTCTGGAGAACATACAACAGTTCTGTCTACATCTACATGATTACTCTGCAATTCACATTTAAGTGCTTGGCAGAGGGTTCATCGAACCACAATCATACTATCTCTCTACCATTACACTCCCGAACAGCACGCGGGAAAAACGAACACCTAAACCTTTGTGCTCGAGCTCTGATTTATTTTATTTTGATGATCATTCCTACCTATGTAGGTTGGGCTCAACAAAATATTTTCGCATTCGGAAGAGAAAGTTGGTGGCTGAAATTTCGTAAATAGATCACGCCACGACGAAAAACGTCTTTGCTTTAATGACTTCCATCCCAACTCGCGTATCATATCAGCCTCAGTCTCTCCCCTATTACGTGATAACACGAAACGAGCTCCCCTTTTTTACACGCTTTCGATGTCCTCCGTCAATCCCACCTGGTAAGGATCCCACACCGCGCAGCAATATTCTAACAGAGGACGAACGAGTGTAGTGTAAGCTGTCTCTTTAGTGGACTTGTTGCGTCTTCTAAGTGTCCTGCCAATGAAACGCAACCTTTGGCTCGCCTTCCCCACAATATTATCTATGTGGTCTTTCCAACTGAAGTTGTTCGTAATTTTAACACCCAGGTACTTAGTTGAATTCATCTACATCTACATCCATACTCCGCAAACCACCTGACGGTGTGTGGCGGAGGGTACCTTCAGTACCTCTATCGGTTCTCACTTCTATTCCAGTCTCGTATTGGTCGTGGAAAGAAGGATTGTCGGTATGCCTCTGTGTGGGCTCTAATCTCTCTGATTTTATCCTCATGGTCTCTTCGCGAGATATACGTAGGAGGGAGCAATATACTCCTTGACTCTTCGGTGAAGGTATGTTCTCGAAACTTTGACAAAAGCCCGTACCGAGCTACTGAGCGTCTCTCCTGCAGAGTCTTCCACTTGAGTTTATCTATCATCTCCGTAACGCTTTCGCGATTACTAAATGATCCTGTAACGAAGGGCGCTGCTCTCCGTTGGATCTTCTCTATGTCTTGTATCAACTCTATCTGGTACGGATCCCACACTGCTGAGCAGTATTCAAGCAGTGGGCGAACAAGCGTACTGTAACCTACTTCCTTTGTTTTCGGATTGCATTTCCTTATGATTCTTCCAATGAATCTCAGTCTGGCATCTGCTTTACCGACGATCAACATTATATAATCACTCCTAATGCGTACTCCCAGATAATTTATGGTATTAACTGCTTCCAGTTGCTGACCTGCTATTTTGTAGCTAAATGATAAAGGATCTATCTTTCTGTGTATTCGCAGCACATTACACTTGTCTACTTGACGGCCTCGAGAATTGTACTATTTATCGAGTAATCGAATTCCAATGGATTTCTTTTGTAACTCGTGTGAACCACCTCACACTTTTCGTTATTTAGCGTCAACTGCCACCTGCCACACCATACAGCAATCTTTTCTAAATCGCTTTGCAACTGATACTGATCTTCGGATGACCTTACTAAACGGTAAATTACAGCATCATCTGCGAACAACCTAAGAGAACTGCTCTGCACTGTCAGTCAGTGCAGAGCCAAATAACTGCTCGCAAGAGAGCCAGAGGCTGGCCGACCCGCTCAATTTGTGAAGCTGTACCTCTCGCATAAATGACCCAATTATTGTGATATCGCACTCATTTGCTCGTCTGAACACGTACGTCGCGTCCCACCGATTTCCGTCGCAGTCGGATAATTCGTTCGTGTCGGAGTGTGACTGGTGCAGTGCAGTGTGGAGAGCCCACTACCCACCTGAGCACTTCCCCGGCCTCCGGGCTGCGGTAGACGTCGCACTTGTGCAGCGGCATCCTGGCCGGGTTGCCCGGGTCGAACTTGCCGGCCGCGCGGCACGCCGCCCTGTGCAGCTGGTACTGCAGCACCGTGCCCGCGAAGAACCTGCAACAGGGGGGGCCATCACACAAGTGCTGTTAGTGGTCGTGGTAGTGCTGGCAGCAGCAGTGTGGGTGGTGGTGGTGGTGGTGGTGGTGGTGGTGGTGGGGGTGGTGGTGAGGGTGGTGGTGGTGGTGGGGGTGGTAGTAGCAGGAGCAGCAGCAGCAGCGAAATGGGTGGTGGTGGGGGTGGTGGTGGTGGTGGTGGTGGTGGTGGCGGCGGCGGCGGCGGCGATAGTCACAGAACAGGTGGTACTGTGGACTGCAAGCAGCCAACCACTACGTCACTCAACATCACACAATCCGAAAGTCTATAAATAGTAAAGGCTAATGTTTTGACACACAATAAACTGATTCACAGTGGAAAACGTTTTCCTTCGTATTTATCGTAAAATTTTAAAATTATACGAGAGTGTCAGTACATACATGGGCTAAACAAAAATATGAAAACACCACGAGATATGCGTGTTGGAACGCAAACGCAGATACTGTCAAGCATTATATGACCAATTGGGATGATGGGGTCCATGTTTGTGTCCCAGTGGCGATGCAGTGTTCCCAAGAGGACAGTGCCCTGTTCACACAGCTCGCCTTGTCCAGGACTGGTTTTGTGTAGAGATGGGGGATCCGCTCTTGAACTAATTCATAGAGTTCAATCTTTCAAAGGAGTGAACAATCAGTGATTCAGAAAAAAAGAACGGTAGCTCCAAACGTTTCCCACGGCAGAGAGAGAGAGAGAGAGAGAGAGAGAGAGAGAGAGAGAGAGAGAGAGAGACGGAGCATATCAGCAGCGCCTCTGCTGGTCAGAGCACAGTGCACGCCACACAACACAGCCAGCGCTGGCCTCTGCCCTGCTTCTACCTTGGCTGCCTGCATTGTGCAGTGCCCCACTGGATTTTGTGTTTCACATATTCCGTGCCGTCTCTGTGCGTCGTCTGCCGCGTGCAGTGTCTGCTGCAGCTTAACTTCGCATCGCACTCTGTCGGCGATCGTTTCAGTCGCACGTCCTGCCCTCTGGGCAGTTGATGCGAGCAACAGGACAGAGAGCCACCTAGCGGATAACATAGGAACTACTTGCAACAACCTGCTCGCAAGGGAACGGACGATTTGTCTCGGAGCGGGTGAGTTCACCGCTCCCCCCACCCTCGGAACTCGCCCGCTCAACGCTCACCCCACCGTTCTAGCCAGAGCGTTGAGCAAAGCGACTCAGGTGTCACTCTGGTCTCTGCAGTCTTAGCTCACGCAGGAATACAGCTCGCGGCTCGACCTGCTCGACTCAGTGCTTCTGCATCGGAGTTCGTCTCTACTGGATATTGTTCTTCGTAGTAATACCGCTATGTATATTACATTATTATGTTATGTATACATCATTTGTTTTTATTTTATTTTTATTTGTTTAAACTGATCAGATTAGGTTCCTGACGACTCCTCTTACTATAGGATTTTTATTATGGACACTCGAATTTACGCTTTAATTACAAGCGAACCGATAAAAGTATCGCAAAATGTGATACACCAATACTTTCCTTGTTTTATTCTGCGTAAGGCTATATGCAGCACCTTCGTTTTACAGTCAAATTTATATTTTTTTTTCTTATTCTGGTACGGATTTTGCGATTTTAGGCGTCTTCGAAAGGAAACGTTCACTTTAAAAATATATGGCTTGCGATGTATTTGTATGAGGTTAATGAAATTTTAATACATTATAGCCAAATATATTGTTAATGTAAATCTCAAGTTACAACATTTTCCGATCACCCAAAAAACCACGATAGTGCAAAATAAATCAATAATCAAAAACTTTGTCATATCGTGGAAATTTCAATAAACAATACAAAATGCTTACTCATTATCTGTGTTACTTCAAAATAGGATCAAATAAGATCAAAATACAGGTATAGTACTGGAATAAACCAAGTTTAAAGGGCAATGTGCCTGCCATTTATTTTCTATTGTAAATGAGTGGTGAGTCATGAAAAAGAGCTAATTCATTTCAGGGAGTGAACAGTTCTGATCCAATCTCTGAAAAGAACAGTTTTGCCCATCTCTAGTTTTGTGAGGGCCGACACGAGTTGTCCCACTTCACCTGGCCACACCACTGTCACCACGACTCAATATTGTTCACCCTTTGGAGTCTAATTTGGACAGAAGGGTGTGTGAGATTGCTATCCACTTTCATTGGCGTTACCCGAACACCTCACTATTTTGCAGTAAGAACGATTGGCGGTGAGGTGACAGAAGGTCACGGGATGCCTCCTTCTTTCCTGTGTAGCGCAGCAACTCGAAGTGGCATCGACTCGACAAGTCGTCGGAAGTCCCCTGCAAAAATACCGAGTCATGTCATCCCTGACTGCGAAAGTGTTGGCGGTGCAGTATTTTGTGCACGAACTCATCTCTAGATTATGTCCCATAAATGTTTGACAGAGTTAATGTCACGTGATGCGAACGGTCAAATCCTTCATTTGAATCGTCCAAAGGTCCTGGAAACAAATTGCGAACAACTGTGGGCCAGTGATATGTTTGGGAACGTAAAACCCACGAACGGCCCATGGCTTGGTGGGATCTGCGCCGTACTCGAACCCCGCCATCAGCTCTCACCGACTGAAATCGGCGCCACGGGTTTCCGGTCGCCCAGGGTCCAACCGCTACGGTCACGACTCCAGGAGAGGCGCTGCAGGCGACGTCTGTGCTGTGAGCAGAGGCACTCGCGTCGGACGTCTGCTGCCACAGCCCGTGCCAGATTCGGCCGCACTGTCCTGACGGATACGTTCGTCGAGCGTACCACATTGATTCCCGTAGGTACTTCACGCGGCGTTGCTCGTCTCTCAGCACTGGGAACTCTACGGAAACGCCGCTGCTGTCGGTCGTTAAATGAAGGCCGTCGGCCACTGCGTTGTCGGTCGTGAGAGGTAATGCCTGAGGTTTGGTGCTCTCGGCACATCCTGACAGTGTGGATCTCGGAATATTGAAATTTCCCGACGAGTTTTATAATGGAATGTTCCGTGTGTTTAGATCCAACTACCATTCCGCGTACAAAAGTCTTAATTCCCGTCGTGCTGCCATAATCGTGTCGGAAAACGTTTTACGTGAATCACCCGAGTACAAAATGACAGCCCCGCCAATTCACTGTCTTTTTATGCCTCGTGTACGCAATGCTCCCTCCATCTGTATATGTGCATCTCACTCCTCAGTGCGATATTTCCACGAAGTCCACACAGGACCTGTATTTATCCATTCCGCGACGACTGGAACGTGTTTTGAGTGCCGACGGTTTTCCCACACCGCATTACGCATATTAATTGTTGTAACGGCGACCGTAACAGTCGCGGGGATGAAGTGACGGGAAGGCGACGGGACCCGCGGAGCGGCCCGCGAACAGCAACACAACGGGAACGGGAGAGGACGGACACCACCAACATGGACCTTACGACGACGACAACAACAAGAACGGAACAACAGAGCGAAGAAAACCAAACAACACAACCACGCCCACTCGTAAAGAAAACATCGAAAGTAAATACGCTGTCTAATGCGAGGCGATGTGTCCCGAGACGTACGCAAGGCTAGACTGGCAGGCTGAGCTTTTTTTTTTTTCCTTCTTTACTGGTTTTCAATTCCCCCCCGAAGGGGGCGGGCTGGCAGAATCTTAGTACGCTGCTCTACAGCCTACAGACTTTTTTTTAAAAAGGAAGAAGAAAGAAACAAGGAAAAACAGGCGATAAAATGCTGACTTAAACTGTAAAATGGCGTAAAAATGCGGAAACTTAAAACAGAAAGCAAAAGGGGGTTGGCAATGGTGATAAAATACACAGGAATCAGACAAGTAACATAGTAGACACACAATTAAAAAACAGGGCGACAGTCTGGTTTCTGTTCGCAAGACATAAAAAATCACACCCAGCGACAGTATGATGGCTGTTCGCTACACTTCCCAAAAGACACAACACGGAACACTCAGTGGAAAAGCACACACTGTAAAACACTGCACGAAAATGGCGGCACAAATATGGCACTCCCGAGCCAAGGGCAGATGGGGGGGGGGGAAGGACCTGGAGGAGGGGGAAAGACAAGGAGGGAGGAGAGGAAAAAACGAAAAGGGGGGGGGAACCAAGCAGGGAGAGGACTAATAGGGGAGGGCAGACGCGAGAGGGAATGAGACGAGGCAGAGGAGGGAAATGTAAAAGGACTCGGGGGAGACAAGGGGGCAAAGAGAGGGGAGGTGGGAAAGAAAGAGGATGCAAGGGGGGGAGAGGGAGCCCGGGAAAAGGACAGAGGAAAGGAGGGGGAGTGAGGATCAGAGTTGATAGGAGGGATAAATGCAGGGAGAGAGGGCATCATCCGGAAGGGGGAGTTGATGGAAGCCACCTTGGGAAAGGAGATGTAGGGTGTAGAGATGGAGGGTAGGGGGGACACAACGGTGAAGACGTGGCAGGGGGCGGGGATGGGAGAGGAGAGGAGCAACCAGGGGGTGGGGGTTCAAGACGGCGGGAGGTGTAGAGGATGCGGATATGTTCGAGGAATAGGAGCAGATGGGGGAAAGGAATGAGATCATAGAGGATCCGCGTGGGGGACGGGAGGCGGATACGGAAGGCGAGGCGGAGTGCACGACGCTCGAGGATCTGGAGGGACTTATAGAATTTGGGGGGGGGGGGGCAGATATCCAGGCAGGACTGGCATAACAGAGGATGGGACGGATTAAGGATTTGTAGGTGTGGAGGATGGTAGAGGGGTGAAACCTCCATGTCCGGCCAGAGAGGAGTTTGAGGAGGCGGAGGCGGTTGTGGGCTTTGGATTGGATGGAGCGGGCAGGCTGAGCAACAGGCAGGCGCTTAAGTACTCTATCGGGGACGCCGCTATTGGCCGCTGCAGCCACGTGCTCCACTGTGGCGCCCTCACACTAAAAGCGGGCCAGGAGACGCGCGCCGCCACAGCTTACGGCGCGATGGTGCAGAGACCTCTAGGGGTCTTTGACGTCCATGACGTCTGGCGGGGATTCAAATTCCGCGGCCCGCGGTATCAGATTAATGACCTGCATTTGCGGTGCTCCCGTACTCCTACGCATCCCCTGTACACGGCGAGGGCACGTCACGAGGCTGGACTGGCTTCCCTGCAGCACACGTTTGTCTGGCCTCTGCCTCCGCCTCGGCCTCTGCACCTACGGTGCGGCTATCTGTGTCGTCGGGGCAGGGAAGCCACGTCACTTCGGCGAGGTCAACGGTTCGCGATATTTTTGTGTCATCCAAACATCGTAACATTTTGTAATATTTCTGACTTTGGATCCGTCATATTCGAGTACAAGAAGCTCTTCTTAGAGCAGTTGAGAAGGCAGCAGTGGCAAGATGACGTTCCGATGACAGATGGTTTGTTCGGTACGGGTATCGTCAGAAAGACCGCCTACATTGTGGTCCTTCTCCGCGATTGGCTGCTGTGTTCGGAAGTTGCGCGCCAAAATGACGATGTTCTATTATTATTACTAGACAAACTAAACAGCGTACTTACTTACATTAGAAATTAAAGCATCTCTCAATAGCGTCCGATCATTCCATTATTTCGCAAGTGTTAATAACCGATATACAACTGCCAAACGGAAAGGCAGACGATGCACTTCGGATCGCGCCAGCTCGGATGGTTCGACTGTAAGATCGGAGCTAGTTTTGGCAGTGTCGCGGGACAGACGTGTTGTCTGCCGCGGTCGGTGTCAGGTTAAGACTTTATTAGCGATGTATGGTTATATGGACGTGTAGCTGAGGACAGTGTGCTCGTAATTGCAGGAATAGGCAGTCCATTAATCTGTTGAAGAACATGAACAATTTGTTACTCTAAAGTGCAATGTAATTGTGCAGCTTCTCGTGTTCTGCCAATAAAATGCGAGAGCCATCCAGTATAAACTAAAAAATTGAAAATTTCATTATTCACATAGTATCAGATGCTCGCTAAGATTTTATTACAGCCTCAACATAACGGATTCACGACCTACGTGCTGTTTTCTGCGCAGGGGACAACAAGTATGGACTACAGGTTGGTGAACATTCATTAGAACTTAAGCATTACACTCAGGGCTGTGGAAGCAAACAGGCACCTCGCGCGTACTGCAGCCTCAGTGACACGTCACCTGTGCTAACACACAGGAGGTACGACGGGGAGAAAGGGTTTATAACACGCACGTATACCAGTACATCACCCTACCACCCTATTTCAGTCTCTCTTTCAACATGCCGTAATTTGACTGAAAATTAAAATTAAACTGGTATGTGTACGTCATTACATTTAGCAATAAATGAAAAAGTAGAGTTTACAATTGTAATTAATATTTGGACAACAAATGTAAATTGAACTTTTTATCTGTTGTTACATGTAACCACCAAACTTTTTTACTGGTCTTAATTAAACGCAGAGGTTTCTGTGCAACATACGAAGACTTTCTCCAGATGCCATCAGTTCACGTATATTTTCCCTGGCGGCACGTCATACACCCCGCATGTTGTTTCATAATTTGGCTGCGATATGTAGAACGTGTTTTTCTGCGAGTATTTCTGATTTTTATCGACCCAGAGAGGAAGACGACGTCGCGCAACGACCTGACTGACATCATACAGATTAAGTTCGATGTCAGCATCCTCTCTGCCACATTACTAATACGCCTGCACACGGATGAGAGAACGACGGGAAACGCGCGTGCACTGGCAGAGTGAGGCTGGCTTCCCCGGGTTTACTCCGTACCGAGGCCTGGGAAGATTCTGAAGCTGGCTCGTGGCGTGGTCTCTGTCTGCCCCGTGATTCCTCTGGCTGCCCACTCACATTCTACACGTTGCTTAGCGGAAATTTTTTCAGTAGCGGCTACCGAAGCGCAGTGCCAGCTTCCTTTTGATTGGAGAAACCGCCTGGCACTGCAGAACTTCTTTTTCCTTAATTTGAAGCCAGTCTCCCATTAATCGACCGTGACTGTCTCAAAATATGAAAAGGTTTTCAGATAACGCTACAAATCACAAAACTTGCTGACTACTAAATTATATACTTAGCGATTCTTCATCATCAGGCTACACGTAAGTGTATGCAGCTATCAAAGTTTTGTGATCAACCTGTGCGGAGAGGGACAAGGAGGGGGGAGGAGAGAGGGGAAGAATAACCTAATTTGAGTAATTTTAAAGCAGTTACTAACATTATGGCCACACAGATGAAGTATTCCTTAAAATGAAACTCGGTCGCACAGGAGAGGCGTAGGCTGAAGACACAGAGGCGAGCACAACACCCCGCTGCCCGACGTAAACAGCGGGAGGCGCCACGACCCCAGGCTCCACAGCCACACACGGCCGGGGTCCTCGGTGGTCTAGTGGTCAGAGGGTCTGAACGTTCCGGCGCCTCGGCTGGGGCTATTCGCCCCAGCCGGGCCGGGGTTCAATCCCCGGCCGGCGCTGGAATTTTCAGATTTCTCTACCCTGGCCTCCACCTCCGCCCGGGCATGTGGAGCATGCCGGGAACCCCCGTGGGGTCCGTGCTTCGGATCCCACGTGGCGTTCACACTCCAGCTGCAAACCACAGCCTGATTATGCCGTTGCTAACACTGATTTTTTAATTTTAGGTGGTTTTCCTCAAGTATCTCACTTTATGTGATGTGTTGCAAATGTAAAAAGACATTTCTAGGGAAGAAATAGCATATATTATTAAAAAATCTCACTGTAAAAACGAAATGAACGCTACAGGATTACAACAATGAAAAACAAATTAAGCATGTTAGTCTTGAGGATGACAACATATCACACATTTTTACAGTTAATACTTTACATTTTTTGACGACGGTATTAACACTCATTTTAGATACCGCTCTTTCTACATTTTTTAATATCGAACATAGGACATTATTTTTCTTAAATTACCTCAGTGTCAAAATGAAACCCAACTCATTACAAAAACGAAAAATTCTTGATACGTAAGTCGCTTATTTCTGTGATTCTTAATGTGCGGAATACTAATACGATGAAAAATATCGTTTCAAACATCATTTGTTGTCCAGTTAATACTACTTGTGAAAAAGAATTTGTCAGGGATTTTACCAACAGGCCAATATATTTCATATGGCAGTGGTTGCTCTGGTTAATATATGTCGTAAGTACTATGACAAGATATCAGGCTCTTCTCTCTACAAAACAATCACGTAGATCCAAAAAATATTTGCAGTACCACCTACACGCATTATTTAAGCTGAGCTTAATGAAACAGTCTGTGAAAGCCTTACTCAAAGATGGGGGACGTTTGATGCATTTTTGCAAGACGTTTGCAAACCTGTCAAACGTGAAACAGAACAATATGCAACAGGTATGATGTATGTCTTGTTATACTACTGGAGTTAAAAAGAGAGAGATTGTCTTTCTCTTTGCTGTTTGAAATCCTAGACGCTACGATACATTTCGTATCCTCGTAATGTGAAAAAAAGTGGAAACTGCTACTATTAAATTCAATGACACACGCCCATTGTAAACGCTTGGAAGTGTAGATAAAACTTTTTTTACTAATATTAATTTACTTGTAAGGAATGTTGAATATGACATTCCGTGTACATTGTAATATGGAAAGTACACAAAACTATGGTAATTGACACACAAAGCAGTGGTAAGACAATCTGTTTTTTATAGTCCTATAAATTAAATCGCTCAATTTCGGCAGCCACCTTGCCATTCGCCACTCCGCTAGTAGATGTCTCTACCAGTCAGCCGCCCGTAGTGCAGGCCTTCGCTGCCAGAGGGCTCTGGCGAGGACTGCCCCCTAGTAGAGTCTGCTGCTTCACTCCTCAACGTCTGAGCCAATCAACGTGACCGAAAAACATCAGACTGCACGAAAAGCGTAATAGCGATACCGAAGAAAGCGGCTGTCGACTGGTGCGAATATTATCGAATCATCAGTTAAACGAGTCCGCGGTCGTATAACAGCGACGCGAATTGTCTACAGGGTTTCCATCTCCAGTTTCAAAATATTGTACAAAAGAGAACCACTGATCAGAGTGACGTCAAATTTGAACAGTACATTATTGACCCAAAAAATGGTTCAAATGGCTCTGAGCACTATGCGACTTAACTTCTGAGGTCATCAGTCGCCTAGAACTTAGAACTAATTAAACCTAACTAACCTAAGGACATCACAGACATCCATGCCCGAGGCAGGATTCGAACCTGCGACCGTAGCGGTCGCTCGGCTCCAGACTGTAGCGCCTAGAACCGCACGGCCTCTCCGGCCGGCTATTGACCCAGGGAGAAACGTAATGGAAGAAAAAAAAATTAACCAAAATTTTACCGATTGATGGGGGTGGGTTGCAGATGAATAGCAATACGATGGCTATGGTGTCTGTTACACATCACACCATCTGTACTGTTGACTGTGCATGACTGGTGACGTTTATAAATTTTGTGGACACTATTTCCGCTTTAAGGAGACGTAATGTTAAGACATTATTCGTGTAGGAAGTTTGACGACGAGAAAGCTCCCCCTCCCCCTCTTTTAGTAAAATGTCGACCTTCATTCATTTAAGATTTGTTAGATTGCCACCCTCTGCCCGACCCATTGTTCGCACAGGCATTTCAGCTCCCGTGTTCATGAAACACAGTTACCTTGTAAGAGGAATGAACTTGAAAGCACTAAGTTAATTTCATTCCCTGATCGGCAGATCCCAAGCCTAGCTAGTCAGTTACCCGTTGTATATTTCTGTAATGGGGCACAAAGAGCCAATTTGAATTAATGTTTTGTTTGGCTTCAAACGGCTTGGCATTCAGTGGGAAACAGAAAATACGAGGGGCTGCCTGCTCACACTCCCAGAGAGCTGCGATAGTCTGTAAATTGTCCCAGTTCTGAATATGTACTGTTTGGCCCGACCATCAGCATATAAAAACCCACAGGTACAGGTACACGCACAGCACAGCAAGCTCCTGGAACTGCCTATCCCAATTTCAATATCTCTTATTTGCAAAACACTTTTGGAACAAGGAGATCACGGATACTGTTTTACGCTTTGAGTGGGAACGGTGGGAAAGCAGAAACGTCAGGGGGTGCAAATTTCGCCATGATCAGACACCCTCTGCTGTGGGCCGCAATTTTCATGGCAGGATTGATTTGCTATGCCGCCAAAGGCACCTCCATAACCTGAGTTCCGATAGAGTAAAGGAAATACAGCAGAAAAAAAAACTCGTATACGATTATAAGTCGACGACGAAGCATTTGCTTGTCTCAATAGGTTAGTTCGTTTTGCTAGCGTGTTCCGCCCACAGCGCCTGTAAGCCGTGTACCCGCCGAGCCCTGCAGGCTAACACGGCTGCCTAAGCGCCCCTACCCCGTGCAGGTCGAACGCCTGACGCGCCATTGGACTTTCAGCGTGTGCTTCGAGTCTGGCGTAGTAGTAGCAGCAGCTTCATTCATCCGTGTATCTCTTTTTACAAGGATATAGGACATGTCAAAGTATTTACAAATTTAGGTCAAATTAAAATAAGCTATTTCGTATACACATATATTTACAGACTTCTAGTTATAGACAATCATTAGATTTACTCCTGGTATGCAATACTTTTTTTCTTCTTACAAATAACTCATTAAAGAATGTAATGCCACACTGTTCACTCATATCTCACTGTGCACATCTGGGGGGTAAGAATTTCTAGAAAGGAAAAAAAACAATGTGAAGGTGTTATGTGGAATGTTGAATATTTTATAATCATTATTATTATTTATTTGCATAACATTTTTATCAAACCTGGAAATATTGAATGCGACATTGAATGGGGAAAGTAACATGTGATACTCAGATTTGAATCTTTGGGTTAAGTTTAAGGGAAAAATTTAAAACATAAATGGGATGAGAATTCATTAAAAGCAATAAATATTTATTTCGGAGTCTTAAAATATAACCTCCTCCTACCCCTTGGTATTGCGAGAATTAAAATAGGGGTAAAGGCGGATACTCGAATTAAATCAAGTGTTTCTGAGGAAATGAAATTAGAGAATAAGGAAGTAGGAGTAGAGCTCTGGTATTTGAGCAGTAAAGTAACAGACGGTGGCCGAAGTAGAAAGGATACGAAGAAATAACTGGCAGTAACAAGCAGAACTTTTTTTAAAAACAAAAAAAAGATTGTTGGAATCACATCAATTTAAGTGTTAGGAAGGCTTTCCGAAAATATTTTTCTTGAAGGCAGCTTTTTAGACACGAGTCACCTATGAACAATAGACAGTAGCCTGTGGTTTATCTCACCTACAGTTTCTACGTGACTGATAAACTCTTCTCCATTCTTTACAAAATGCCTCAAATGTGGTTTCGACACCTCCAAACAGAGCCATGGCAAATAAATGCACAGACAGGCTCCCATCTAGGGTGCAGAGACAACACTCTCAATGTTCATCCTTTATACTGTCTATTCGTAATGCCTTAATTACAAGAGGATTTTTGAAAAAATTACAATCAGTTGGCGAACACTGATAATTTATGTAGTATTCAACTCTTCATTACTTTTCCCGAAAAGTAATGAACAATACATTTCCATTTATTTGCCTGTCTCGTCTGATATTTTTGTTTTAGGTATCTTGAAATGTATATTGCAAACTTCAGAGACAAAACCTTTCAATCTTTGTTCTGTCTATTAATAGCAACAAAAAGCACACTTATTTCAGAAACCGGTTATTTTGAGCGTTTTCACAGTGATATACCCGCAAAATGGTTGTTTTAGCGATAAACGCTATAAACGAGGAGTCCACTAAAACAAAACTTAATAGCGTACATGTGGACTCTGCCGCTGTCCGACGTAAACGCAGAGAGACGGAGGTGTACACAACACAACATTTCCCCCCAGACTCTGCCGCTGTAAACAGAGAGAGAGACACACATACACAGCGGGAAGCGCCACGACCACCGGCTCCAAGCCACACACGGCCGGGGTCCTCGGTGGTCTAGTGGTCGGAGGGTCTGAACGTTCCGGCGCCTCGGCTGGGGTTCTATCCCCGGCCGGCGCTGGAATTTTCAGATTTCTCTACCCTGGCCTCCACCTCCGCCCGGGCATGTGGAGCATGCCGGGAACCCCCGTGGGGTCCGTGCTTCGGATCCCTCGTGGAGCCCACTCACAGACTACGGACAACACCCGATTATGCTGTCGCTGACACTAATCATTATTATTAGATTTTTCTTATTCCTTTCTGTGTAGGCATATATATTTCAGTGTTGCACTCCTGCATTTATAATATAGTGCAGCGAGATATTTTACAGAAAAAAAGATTCTATTCAATTCTCTTTTCTCAAACACTTCGTATATTTTCACGATATTTTTCCCCAAAAGTAACTCACTGTTAAAACGAAATGCACGATATTACAACAATCGAAAGAACTATTAGAAAACGAAACCAGGTTTTCTTGTTGTTTTTAGGGTGCTAAATGGCATTACCATAAAAAAACCATGTAACATTTTTTCTAACAGTTCATTCTCAATATTTTAACAAATTGTACTTTTTCATCGATATGACTAATGCAACTTTCGTATGCTATTCCACGAATACTTTCACAACAAACACAGAATTTTTTCTTAAATTATCTCATTATCAAAAGAAACGTACGATATCGACAAAGACAGTGTAAAATGCTTTCTTTGGTACCTAATTTGCATTCTTCAACTTTTTAGTATTTTGAATGCTAATATTATAAAAATATTGCTTTATCCATCTCTATTTACAGTTATACTGCACAATAAAAATGATTTTATCGCCGATGTTACTAACACGCCTATACATTTGATACAATACTTGTTCTTACAGATATATGCTCGGAGGAAACAATCCCTATTGAGTGGTGGTCTGCCATAATCCACCAAAGGGGACGAAACTGTAACTTTAGAGGGATTTCAGTGCTGCCAGTTATTTATAAAATTCTGTCAAAAATCATACTTAAAAAACGCAAAGTACAAATGGACGATTTAATTGATGAATATCAAGAGGGCTACTAGGACAAGCTCTCGGCCCCTTCTTTGTACCAGGGAATCTTGTGGATCCGACGAAATTATATTACCACCTCTACACATTACGTACGTTGGGCTGAATCTAACAATACAAGAAACAGGTATGATGGAAGTCTATTATTGTTATACAACTGAAGTTACATTGCAAATATATATAGTTGTCTTTGCTGTTTAAAGTTCTACAACCCACAATACAGTGCGACAGTTTTGATACTGTACAATGTAAAAATAGCAGAAACGAAAATGAATAATCGCTTCCTACCCTCGGTATGAAAACATAAATAACTGCTACTACTAAATTAAGTGCCACAAGTCCGTCTCAGATGCGTGGAAGCGTGGATAGAACTGGTTTATTAATATTAATTTACAAGTAAGGCAAGTTATGCAACACACTGTGTACGCTGTAGCATGTAAAGTACGCAAACATATGGTAATTGACACACGAAGCAGTGTCGACACAGTGTGTTTTGTTACAGTCGTATAAATTAAATCACTCCGCTAGTAGATGTCTCTACCAGTCAGCCGCCCGCAGTGCAGGGCTTCGCTGCCAGAGGGCTCTGTCTCTGCTGGCGAGGACTGCCCCCTGGTAGAGTCTGCTGCTTCAGTCCTCAACGTCTGATATTGAGCCAGTCAGCGTGACCGGAAAGCACCAGACTACGCAAAAAGCGTAATAATCGCGATACAGAGGGCAACTGCCGCCGACTGGTGTGAATGTTATCAGTTTAACTTGTCACGGTTCCAAAATACGACGCGCCGTATCATCTACAGGAGCATGAAACGACTACCAGAAGGCGATCTGAAGGAAGTTTAATTTGGAACGGACACGCAAGACCGTACGAATAACAAGTGAAATTGAAAAAAAAAGACAAACTCACATTAATGTACGAAGAAAACACCTTTGACAAATGTGATCAGGATAGACAGTTTGATTTTAATATGTTATCACAGATGAAATAGATGACAAAGGTAATCTAGAACTTGAAGGGAAAGGAGACAGCAATTGCGTAGCCTATCCGCCATGCTGCTCGCTGTGTATATAAACAAGCAATCTATGAAATCTAAGAGAACTTCGGAAGATGAAATAAAAATTAGAGAGTAGGAATAAAAACTGTTTCCGAAGTGAGTTTTCACTGAGCAGCAGAGTGATCTTGACAGATTAAAACTGTGTAAATTGTATGCAAGTGGTAGAGTGTTTGCCACCGAAATACGTAAGTTTGTGCACATAGTTTTAATCTGCCAGGATGTATCAAAAGCTTTGTTGGCCGGTGGCACTGAATGCCGGCAGAGATAGCAACGGCCATGGAAGATTAGCTGATGGGACTCGATTATCTCGAAACAAGGTAGTAAAGGTTATGTTAGATGCACATGGACTAACTCTACCAATACCAACGCATTCTCCATAACGCCCATTACCAACGGCGTGGGGGGTCTTTTTTTTGCCACATAAAACCGCAATTCATTAACTGGTGCTGAATTATATTAACAGAATAATTTCTGAACAGGCACTGACGTGTAAGCAGCGTCCAGAACATGAAAACACATTTTAGCACACTTTTAGCAGTATCAAAGCACTTTCAATTACGTGCACTACCGACTTTATAACCACCACAAAAAAATTAAAAATGCGTGTTTCATTCACTAATGTTGACTTTTACTCTTAACGTACTGTTTACAGAAATACTGTAAGCCCTGGGGCCCAGACTGTGGTACGACTTTCACTGGGGCAACCGACGGCTGCTACGAAGACAAATATTTGGGTTAAGTTTAACTGAAAAATTTAAAACGTGCATGTAATCTGGGAGGAGAATCATTAAAAGCAATAAATTTTTCTTTCAAAATTTTGAAATATGAAGTAACTGAGTGGATTACAATATTTTCAAGAAGTGCACATAGAGTAACCCCCTCGCCCCCTTTTGATATTGGGAGGGTTACACTAAAACGGGGGTAATGGAGTATAGTCAAATTAAGTTAAGCGTTTCGGAGGGGATTAAATTAGGAAATAAGAAGCTAAGAGTGAAATTTTGGCATTTGAACAGCAAAGTACGGTAGCTGATTGTAGGTGAAGTAGAAAGCAAGAAAAACTTAGAAAAAGGAAGACAAAATGCTGACATTGGACTTGAGTTTAGGTGTTAGGAAGTTTTAACTGAGAATGTTTGTCTGGAAGGAAGTTTTGTGGATGGGAGTGACGTGGGGACGACAGAAAGCAGTCTGTGCTGCGTCTCAGCCACAGTTTCTGGGCGACTGAAAGAACTCTCCTTCGTTCTCCACAGAGTACGCGAAGGAACTTGCCCCCCTTCTTGCAGCGGTGTACCGTAGGTCTCTAGAAGAGCGTAGCGTTCCAAAAGATTGGAAAAGGGCACAGGTCATCCCCGTTTTCAAGAAGGGACGTCGAACAGATGTGCAGAACTATAGACCTATATCTCTAACGTCGATCAGTTGTAGAATTTTGGAACACGTATTGTGTTCGAGTATAATGACTTTTCTGGAGACGAGAAATCTACTCTGTAGGAATCAGCACGGGTTTCGAAAAAGACGGTCATGTGAAACCCAGCTCGCGCTATTCGTCCACGAGACTCAGAGGGCAATAGACACGGGTTCACAGGTAGATGCCGTGTTTCTTGACTTCCGCAAGGCGTTCGATGCAGTTCCCCACAGTCGTGTAATGAACAAAGTAAGAGCATATGGACTATCAGACCAATTGTGTGATTGGATTGAGGAGTTCCTAGATAACAGGACGCAGCATGTTATTCTCAATGGAGAGAAGTCTTCCGAAGTAAGAGTGATTTCAGGTGTGCCGCAGGGGAGTGTCATAGGACCGTTGCTATTCACAATATACATAAATGACCTGGTGGATGACATCGGAAGTTCACTGAGGCTTTTTGCAGATGATGCTGTGGTGTATCGAGAGGTTGTAACAATGGAAAATTGTACTGAAATGCAGGAGAATCTGCAGAGAATTGACGCATGGTGCAGGGAATGGCAACTGAATCTCAATGTAGACAAGTGTAATGCGCTGCGAATACACAGAAAGATAGATCCTTTATCATTTAGCTACAAAATAGCAGGTCAGCAACTGGAAGCAGTTAATACCATAAATTATCTGGGAGTACGCATTAGGAGTGATTTAAAATGGAATGATCATATAATGTTGATCGTCGGTAAAGCAGATGCCAGACTGAGATTCACTGGAAGAATCCTAAGGAAATGCAATTTCGCCGGTTTCTGCCGGCTGAGGACTGGGACGAAGCGTCGGCAGAGGAAGCCGGCGAAAGCGGTCGAGGGGATACGGTACGTAATTTGGTTGTCCTTCCAGCCAGTTCATTTTGCTGCCCCCAAGTTTACGTTGGTACGATGTGTTGTGTAAAGAAAAGACGATCCGAGAATAGAAGAGGAGTTGCCAGTCGCTGCGCCCGCTATTTTCATCTAACAATGCAGAACACGGCCAAACGATTCTGCTCATATTTGGCAGATCGCCTGTGTACAACATAAAACGAAAAGTCTACGTTATTTTGGCTCAACATCTCCCTCGTTTTCGAGAAAACGGCTGTTGAAGTTCGTGACACGCAATGGACTAAAAATTGAGGGGATCGATAGGTAACTGAAAACTGAGCATTTTTCGTCATCACATACGGGGTCTGCATACGCATATTTTCCTAGAAATCGAGAAAAGGGCGACTGTCGCATGTGTACACATGCACTGCTCACTGAAACCACCTCCCTGGCGTAGAGTGTCTGTGTTCGATCCCCCACTGTGTACTACAATTGTCATTTTTATGGTTCCATACATCATCCGGTAAAAAAGATTTCTTACACGATCACTTTCCTGTGTCTCTCTCTTACCGATTGTTAAAATCCCGTCTTTTAGAAACGGGTACACCTGTCAAGTCGAAATTTACGTCACGTACTAAAGTCTGCAGTCGCTTAGGCGTCTACGAAATTTAAACCTCTACAGCAATGCAATCAAAAGATACGGCCATTTACGGCATATAGTATGGTACCTTGACAACAGGCAAAAGTTGTCGACATTCTCCATTCTTGGGATGGATGATCTATATACACATTGAAGAAAAAAAAATCGCAACACGAAAAATTTATTAATACAGAGTAATGAAATTTCGAGAATACATTTGTCAAGGTAACATTTGAAGTTAACACTGCAGGATGACTGGTTAATGTAAGCGCGAAATAAGCCATCGCAAAAGTGAATGCTGGTACATTAATAACTGGTGTAGCGGCCAGACTGTTGAACGCAAGCGTGCAGACGAGCACACATTGTGTTCTAAGGGTGCGAAGTTATTCACATGAGTACTACAAGGAATCCGCTAAATTTCGATTACGCGATAAGTCACACAAATCTGAGGGCTGTGAATTCAACTACATACTTAGCGATTACAATCACGAATCAGCTAAATTGGAACGAACACATAGATAGTATTGTAGGTAGAACAAACCAAAGACTGCGATTCATTGGCAGAACACTCAGAAGGTGCAACAGGTCTACCAAAGAGACTTTTTACACTGCGTTTGTCCGCCCTATTCTGGAGTACTGCTGTGCGGTGTGAGATCTGCATCAGGTGGGACTGACGGATGACATCGAAAACGTACAAAGAAGGGCAGCTCGTTTTGTATTGTCGCGAATTGTGTAACACCTCCGATTTATATTATAGCCGATCTGATCTGATCTGACCGAATAGCAGCCCAATAATTATTAATTAATGTGACCGTGTACCTAATGGGGCTGGCAATCGGAACTGACTGCTACGGAGTTGTTACTTTCCAGTTTGTCCTTCTCAAATGCTGTAATAATGAAATGTCTGGTAACAAGAAGAACACCAACACAGTTTCACTAATCAAGAACATATTCGTCTCAAAAACACAAAAAGGAGGAGAGAGCCACTGCCTTCGTCATACATATTTAATTACGGCTAATCTCGGCACAGGCTTCTTCGTTATTCATTATTGTCACACGCTACTCCAGTCACTGCAATCCAACACTGCAATCCAACACTGCAATCCAACACTGCAATCCAACATTGCAATCCAACATTGCAATCCAACACTGCAATCCAAAATGATGCCGGCGCGGTAGACGCGAAACCAAAATATCGGCACTAGGAATATCACTGATCACTCTCGTAATTAAACTTCTTCACTTTCCCGATATTATTCTAGTACAAAGGGGTTAAACCGCGACGATGGCCACTGCCTTTGTCGGTAAAGCCTTGCATTACAACAACTGGCCTCCACACAGCTCGGCTCGCAACATGGGACTGGCCCAACTCACACTCGCTCTCGCAGCACGACACAATCGATTATTTGCCCTATCGACCTGTGCCGAGTGCAAACTTATAGTAAGGGCCTACGGACCCCTCACAATTGCAGTGGCAATCTGGAAACAAAGGCGTTTTTCGTTGCGACGGGATCTTCTCATGAAATTTCAGTCACCATTTTTCTTCTCCGATTGCGAAAACATTCTGTTGGCACCCACCTACATAGGGAGAAACGATGATCACGATAAAATAAGAGAAATCAGGGCTCGTACGGAAAAATTTAAGTGCTCGCTTTTCCCGCGTGCCGTTCGAGAGTGGAACGGTAGAGAGACTGCACGAAGGTGGTTCATTGAACCCTCTGCCAGGCACTTTATTGTGAATGACAGAGTAATCACGTAGATGCACATGCACCTGACGTCAGTTTGTGGGATGCAATTCCACGCCTGTCGCATTTGGGCGGTCAGCGCAGGGCCGGTTAATGCTGGTTGCGAAAGACGCTCAGACGTGCCCCACTGGAGACGGATCTGGTGATCGAGCAGGCCAAGGCGACATGTCGAGAGCCTGTAGAGCGTGTTGGTTTCCAACAGTGGTGTGTGAGCGAGCATTATCGTGTTGGAGAACACCCCCCTGGAATGCTGGTCACGAGTGCCAGAGAACAGGCCGAATCACCAGATTGACGTAAAGATCTGCAGTCAGGTGGCGTGGGATAACAATCGCATGCCAGACCGCAACTCCAGGTGTAGGTCCAGGGTGTCCAGCACACACACACACAGGTTTCTTGCAGGCCCTCATCTGGCCTCGCCCTAACCAACGCACGACCACCACTGGCACCGAAGCAGAACTAGCGTCGATCAGGAAACACGACAGACCTCCGCTGTCAGCTGCCGCAGGTGCAGAAGACGGTGGTCTTCCCTCTGGGTACTGCCAGCCACGTGCCCGTCCGCAGCCCGGTCTCTTGACCAACGCTGCCACCAGTTACCTACAGTCGCTTCATTCCTGCCAAGTCTTTCTGCAGTATCGCAGAAGGAACATCCAGCTTCTCGTAGCCCTATCACACGACTTAGTTCAAGCTCAGTGAGGTGTTCATAATGGCGTCTTTGTCGCCTTAAAGGCATTCTCGACTAACCTCAACTCGCCACGTCTAATCTCAAAGGTAACTGACGCTAACGACCGTTATACAGTGCATTTATAGCACGCCTCATATGCTTCGTCATAGTGCCGCTACTAACTCCACTCTTATGGGACTTGTACGAAATTTGAATAGACATCTCCCAGATGTACAAACACGACCACCAACTTTCGTTCAATCTTCGTTGATCCATTACGGATCGTGGGACGACGGCTGGCAGGAACTTCTTGATGCAATAATTTACCAACAGCCGTATGTACTGTAGAAATTTATTTTATTTTATGAACTTGTTATGTGCTACCAGTTTCGGCATTACGTCGATGCCATCTTCAGGCCCCGCACGTCATAGTCGTAAAATCGCTATACACGGAAGGAGGCATATAACTGGATCCTGCAGCAGCTCTTGGTGGCCAGGCGACACAGACTGAGCTGTTGCAGGACGATTTGATTCACGGATCCAGTTATATGCCTCCTTCCGTGTATAGCGATTTTACGACTATGACGTGCGGGGCCTGAAGATGGCATCAATGCAATGCCGAAACTGGTAGCACATAAGAAGTTCATAAAATAAAATAAATTTCTACAATAGATACGGCTGTTGGTAAATTATTGCATCAAGAACTTTCGTTTATGTCGCGAAACTAGTCCTTGCCGTTGCGATCCGTCAGCGTACCTAATTATGTTTTCCACGGAATCCTCGGTGCTGAAGTGCCAATCGCACTTTTATTTTAATACCACGGCGGTCCGTTCCGCACGCGGAAGTGGACGCTGAGTGGGCCCACTGCAGTGGGGGGGGGGGGGGAGGAGGGAGGGAGGGAGCAGAGCCGCGGGCAAGGCCGGCTGGAGGTGACGTGGGCCCGCTTTCGCTGCAGCCTCGAGTCGAGTCACTCCGACAGCGGCGGCCATCTGCACGCAGTCTCGCAGACAGTGCGAGCAGGGCGTAGCGGGCCAGTGCAAAGGACGCCAGCACGAACGGCCACAGGCTCGTTTGAGTGACCGCTGAAGAGCGGCACGGTAACAGCGAGTCGTGCGAGAAGACTATCTTCACAGCTTGTGGAATTGTGTGACAAATGGTGGGCTTCAAGTACCTGCTGAACCTTGTTAAAATGTAGTGACAGTGCATCTGCCTTCAACCGACTGTCGATGTTTTCTGTCAGTTGATTAGGTGGCTTTTCAGAAACATCTTTGTGCTGTTTGCTCTTTCTATAACGGTACCTCTCGCAAAAAATGGATAAACTTAGCGTCTTCTCACAATGCAATGTGTGTACATAAGGAACAGCAGAGGACCCAAAACAGAACCCTGAGGTACACTATATGTCACTGCTTTAAGTTCTGAGTGCCTACTGCCATATGATCAACACGGAAATGAAACACACTGTTTTCTGTCATATGTATAACATAAAAACTGTTAGACGGCTGTCTCCACTGTTCCATAACATTCTGTCTTCTCAACTTGACAACTTCTCACCCAAGACTGCATTTGTACAACCTCTGTTTAAGATGACCAGATACAATTGGCGGAGGACATTTGATGCGTGAATACAGTATAATATCAAATTATGAAGCGCGCGGCTGTGTGTGTGTGTGTGTGTGTGTGTGTGTGTGTGTGTGTGTGTGCGTGTGTCATCCTGCACCAGTCTCGTTCTTCCGAATTCTGTACAGTCCTCTACATCAACAATACGCATTTGTCATAACGTTCATAGAACCACTTTCATATTGTTTATCTATCGTTCCATTCTCAAACAGAAACTGAAAAAAAAAAATCATCTCTTAAATGTTACCGTGCGAACTCTGATTTACCTTATTTTATCTCTATGGCCACTTCTCCCTCTCTAGGCGGGAGTCGTCAAACATTTTCTCATTCGGAGGAGAATGTCGGCGATTGACATTTCTTAAAAGGATCTCGCTGCAACGAAAAACGCCTTTGTTTTCGTGGCAGCCTATCCAATTCGGGTAACGTCGTCTGTGAGTGCTGTCTTCCATATTTCGCGATAGTGCAAGACGAGCTGCCATTCTTTCGGCTTATTCGCTGTCCTCCGTCAGCTGTAGCTGGTAAAGATGCCGTAACGCGCAGCAGTACTCGAGAACAAGAAAGACTGTAACACTACCGCCCAGTCGGACGTGCGTTAGCTCAATAAAGCCTGTACTGTAATAAGTTCACGGGCTTCACCTTGTAAACAAGGATTTAGTACATAAGTTGACCGCGTGTACCTAATGGAAGCAATTCGGACTTATTCAGTAAGTAACTACAGTGATGCGTCAAGTAAATGTAAAGTACAATTACGCGTTCTCATGGACAAGAAGTACACACAGTAGATACTACCAATGATTAATAATACGGTCGCCAGCCTAATTAGGCATTGAGTGAGTTTTTCCCTGTACAAGTATGTGCATGTACAAGCATAATGACACGTAGTAATGTTGCGTTTTATAGCAAAATTTAGAACCAGAAAGAATCTACTGAACTAAGGTTTTCTTCTATTGTACTAATTTGGATGAGCTAAACTTACACAACACCACACAGCAATGATTACTACGAGCTGCACGTTGTATATTGATCAGACTGAAATCGGGCATAGATTACCCTAGAATCAGCAATTTTGAAAATACACATACAATGTCACTATTAAAATTGGAAAAAAAAACTAATACACTTAGGTTTAACATAGAAATTAATTTTACTATTCAATTCTGATCAGTACACTTCAAAATGTGCAAGAATAGGCAAGAGGAGGGGGGGGCCCTGAAACTGTTACGGTCGTTATGCTGAAACTAGTAAGTCCTGAAGGTACATTAACACTCAAAATTATCAACCTATGGATTACTATTCTTTTGTCACGCTTCTGGAGTAATTGACTAACATTCTTTCAATCTCAAATGAATTAAATATCATTGCTAGCTCAATTCATAATTTATCTCTCAATTTAATCACACTGTAGTTCTTTACTAACATTTACATTGGCATTCCTAACTCTCAAACTGCTTTATAGCTTAAATTGGTCTGCAGATAATTTAGTACTAACAGTAAACTTTCAATTCAGGATACTCGGGTTGCACAATATGTGGTAAGGACCCTGTCTAGGTCTATGATAAGGATAAATGACGGCTAAGGCAATTCTGGTAAAAGTCACATTATTATTTAACAGTCAGAACAGTTTCAACACTGGTCCACACAGATACACTTCTAAAGAAGAAATAAATGTTTGACCTGTGCACGTCGTTGCGGCGGATGGCGGGCAGCGAGATAGCGGGCAGCACAGCACACATACAAGCACGGCTAAGGCTCTCACAGTATCGGCACTTTCATTCTTCTTGGCGTCGTAATCTTTCCAGTTTTGTGCCTGAGAATATAGCCATGCCAAGTAGTCGTCGGAATCGGCCCATCCGAGGCTCAATGGAATCCACTTTTCCTAGACAGCCTCCTCGGTACAGTACAAGTTCCTCTGACCGATGCTCAACTTCGACTGTGTCACTGAGCCCGTTGTGCCGAACCGCGCCAGTGTGCGTTTTCCCGCGCTCGCCAGCATCCACCTTTTCCCGCGCCCCTACAGGTAGGGTATTCACCACAGGTTTTCTACTACACATATTCTAATGCATTACCTACGTATGGACCAAGTGTTTAAATTACAATTTACACATTTTACAATAGTTTTAACATTAAATACATTTTCCTTTGGTTATCAAATTGCTTAAAATCTAACATAAGTAATGACATTCATTTCAAAAGTTGTGTACAGTTTCTTTAACATGACACGAAAAGAAAAAAATCTAAAATAATATTTACATTATTTCACATAAATTCAGAAAGGAACATTTATCTAAATGCATAAAGAAAAAAATTATTATAGGTACATTATTGTTACAAGACAAGCGTAGTGCAGGCACGTTGCACCTTCTGAGTGTTTTCCCAATAAACTGCACTCGCGGTTCCTCTCCTGCACTAAATTTTCTGTGGGATCCTTCCACTTAAAGTGATTCGTAATTGTAATTATATATATATATATATATATATATATATATATATATATATATATATAAAGGCGTTGTCAACCAAATACCTAGGAATTACAATTACGAATCACTTTAAGTGGAAGGATCCCACAGAAAATTTAGTGCAGGAGAGGAACCGCGAGTGCAGTTTATTGGGAAAACACTCAGAAGGTGCAACGTGCCTGCACTACGCTTGTCTTTCTTGTTCTCGAGTACTGCTGCGCGTTACGGCATCTTTACCAGCTACAGCTGACGGAGGACAGCGAATAAGCCGAAAGAATGGCAGCTCGTCTTGCACTATCGCGAAATATGGAAGACAGCACTCACAGACGACGTTACCCGAATTGGATAGGCTGCCACGAAAACAAAGGCGTTTTTCGCTGCAGCGAGATCCTTTTAAGAAATGTCAATCGCCGACTTTCTCCTCCGAATGAGAAAATGTTTTGACGACTCCCGCCTAGAGAGAGAGAGAAGTGGCCATAGAGATAAAATAAGCTAAATCAGAGTTCGCACGGTAACATTTAAGAGATGATTTTTTTTTTCAGGTTCTGTTTGAGAATGGAACAATAGATAAACAATATGAAAGTGGTTCTATGAACGTTATGACAAATGCGTATTGTTGATGTAGAGGACTGTACAGAATTCGGAAGAATGAGACTGGTGCAGGATGACACACACACACACACACACACACACACACACACACACACACACACACAGCCGCGCGCGCCGACGTAACGCAGAGTTCCGGACTCTGGACTGGAGAACCACAACCAGAACCAGTCCACCGCTGCTCTGCTCTGAGATTATAAATTATGCTGTGGGCGACTTTCTCCCGTGCAGCGAAATGGCCGCGGCCGGGCGGGAAATCGAGACGGTGACGCCCGAGGATGGCGATCAGGCCGAAACGTTCCGCGATGTCTGGCGACCGGGTTGGGAGGGAGGGGTGGAGAGGGAGGGAGAGGGAGGGAGAGGGAGAGGGAGAGAGAGAGAGAGAGAGAGAGAGAGAGAGCGGGGTCCAGTCCGCCACGCCCTCCAGGGACCCGGTCACGGTGAACGCTAGCTGGAGGACACGTGTGTGAGCAAAAGCGATGAGAGGCTCTCAGATTTCCAGAGCGGTGGGCGCTGTTGAGAGATCTACATCTACACTCTGAAAGCCACTATGAGGTACATGGAAGAGGGTACTGACCACTATACCAGTTATTACAGCTTACTCTTGTTCCATTCGCGAATGGAGCGCGGGTTGAGTCGTTGCCGAAACGCGTCTGTGCTCGCTTACCTGGTGTCATCTCGTCCTCACGATGCACCACATTCACTTGAAGGAAGTTCTGGATACTCTCTAGAGGTAGTTTCTGTCTCTATCCATTGTGGAAACACGTTCGTTTGAAGCGGACCTAAATGCAGCACGTCAGGTTCGGTCTTACGTGAACTGAAACATGTTTAACGAGAATCAAATAAATAAAATATGCATTCTTACGATAAAATCGAAAACTCAATTTCAAAAATATAGCTTCATTTGGATTTTAACAGCAAAAAAAATTTTTTTTCTATGAGCGCCACCCCTATGTTTCACATTTGTGCGAATCGGTTCAAATTTGGCAGGAATGTAGAAAATACGTGTAACTAATAGTCGTCCTGTTATTTTGTGAAAGCTTTATCCGTTGCCAAGATACAAGCAACATGGTTCTACAGACATGTCTAATAAAAGGACTGGAAATTATGGTTTACACTGCGGGACAGCGATACGCACCCATAAAAATGGGGGTACTACCGCTTACACAAGGTACAAAAGGGCAGTGTGTTGGCGGAGGTGCCATTTGTACTCAGCTGATTCATGTTAAAAGCTTTCCGACGTCAGTACGGCTGCACGACGGGAACTAACAGACTCTGAACGCGGCATGGTACGTGGAGCTAGAAGCATGGGACATTCCGTTTCGAAAGTCGTTAAGGAATTCAGTGTTCCGAGGTCCGCAGTGTCAAGAGCGAGCCTCTCGCCACCGACGACGCATTGAGAGTTGTCAGTGCTAGCAGACAAGCAACACTGCGTGACGGGATAACAATTCGATTCTACACAGAGTACGCGAAAGAACTTGCCCGTCGTCGAGCAGATGCGCAAAACTATAGACCTATATCTCTGACGTCAATCTGTTGTAGAATTTTAGAACATGTTTTTTGCTCGAGTATCATGTCGTTTTCGGAAACTCAGAATCTACTATGTAGGAATCAACATGGATTCCGGAAACAGCGATCGTGTGAGAACCAACTCGCTTTATTTGTTCATGAGACCCAGAAAATATTAGATACAGGCTACCAGGTAGATGCTATTTTTCTTGACTTCCGGAAGGCGTTCGATACAGTTCCGCACTGTCGCCTGATAAAGTAATAGCCTACGGAATATCAGACCAGCTGTGTGGCTGGATTGAAGAGTTTTTAGCAAACAGAACACAGCATGTTGTTATCAACGGAGAGACGTCTACAGACGTTGAAGTAACCTCTGGCGTGCCACAGGGGAGTGTTATGGGACCATTGCTTTTCACAATATATATAAATGACCTACTAGATAGTGTCGGAAGTTCCATGCGGCTTTTCGCGGATGATGCTGTAATATACAGAGAAGTTGCAGCATTAGAAAATTGTAGCGAAATGCAGCAAGATCTGCAGCGGATAGGCACTTGGTGCAGGGAGTGGCAACTGATCCTTAACATAGACAAATGTAATGTATTGCGAATACATAGAAAGAACGATCCTTTATTGTATGGTTATATGATAGCGGAACAAACACTGGTAGCAGTTACTTCTGTAAAATATCTGGGAGTATGCGTGCGGAACGATTTGAAGTGAAATGATCATATAAAATTAATTGTTGGTAAGGCGAGTACCAGGTTGAGATTCATTGGGAGAGTCCTTAGAAAATGTAGTCCATCAACAAAGGAGGCGGCTTACAAAACACTCGTTCGACCTATACTTGAGTATTGGTCATCAGTGTGGGATCCGTACCAGATCGGGTTGACGGAGGAGATAGAGAAGATCCAAAGAAGAGCGGCGCGTTTCGTCACAGGGTTATTTGGTAACCGTGATACCGTTACGGAGATGTTTAACAAACTCAAGTGGCAGACTCTGCAAGAGAGGCGCTCTGCATCGCTGTGTAGTTTGCTCGCCAGGTTTCGAGAGGGTGCGTTTCTGGATGAGGTATCGAATATATTGCTTCCCCCTACTTATATCTCCCGAGGAGATCACGAATGTAAAATTAGAGAGATTAGAGCGCGCACGGAGGCTTTCAGACAGTCGTTCTTCCCGCGAACCATACGCGACTGGAACAGGAAAGGGAGGTAATGACAGTGGCACGTAAAGTGCCCTCCGCCACACACCGTTGGGTGGCTTGCGGAGTATAAATATAGATGTAGATGCAGAAATAATCGCAGGAATCAGTGTGGGGCCTATGGCGGATGTATCTGTTAGGTTAGCGGGGCAAAATTTGGCGTTAGTGGACTATGGCAGCAGACGACCGCCTCTGCTAACAACACGACACCGCCTGCAGCGCGTCGGCTGCGCTCGTGGACCCTAGACGACTGGAAAAGCGTGGGGGTGGCCTGTTCAGACGATTCCGGATTTCAGTTGGCAGGAGCTAATGGCGGGGTCCGACTGTGATGCGGACTCCACGTAGTTGTCAGCAAGGCACTGTGCAAGCTGGTGGTGAGCGGTGTGTTCACGTGGCCAACTGTAACGGTTAATGAAAAAGAAAAAGAGAAGAAAAGAAAATGTTGAAAATGTGGGAACAAATGGTGAATAAAAAGGGGGTTTTAAAATCGTTAATGACCGTGAAAAAGGGAAAGAATGAAATGCAAATCGGACTTCGAATTACAGAAAAGCTACCGGACTTCGTGATTCGGAAAAGCTATTATTTGGGTGGTCCTTGTGGCGATTCTGAGCAAAAGTCGAACCAATTTCCACTACAAAAAATTATTTGAAAGAGAACAGAGAATAACAAAATGTGATTAACAGGGGGAAATGGCGTAGATAAAGAGTTCATCCTTTACCATGTTAACATGTCTTCTCTTGTGCGGCGTCCAGGTCTTGTTCTCCAAAAATCTCCTACTTCATTTCTGCGTGAAAAGTCTAAACTGCTCAGAAATTTTGCAATGAATGCAATGTATTTTACGTTGCTGCTTCCATCCTCCAAATTTCATACAAACTTCCACAATACGTCTGCACAGCAATAAGTTTTTTTCGTCTTCCTCCGACCAAGACTAGCTAATATGTACGTTAAGCTTCCGCTCTCAAGAGACAAAAGCGGGTAGAAAACAAAAGGAGTTACAATTTTAGTACCTTCATTTTCTTATATACTTTCTCTGCCGTCGACCTCTCATACAGCTGCGACGGTATAAATTATATCTGAGGGAACGAGTGTAGTGCGGTGAAATTCAAAGGCCCGCTACACAACTGAACCGATCATTGACTGAAAATAGTTATCTTGTGCTACTCGGAGACCATCTGGAGGCGTTCGTGGACTTCGTATTTCCAAAGGACGATAGAATTTTTATGGATGACAATGCGCCGTGTCACAAGTAGAGATGGGCAAAACTGTTCTTTTCAGAGATCGGATCAGAACTGTTCACTCCCTGAAATGAATTAGCTCTTTTTCATGACTCACCACTCATTTACAATAGAAAATAAATGGAAGGCACATTGCCCTTTAAACTTGGTTTATTCCAGTACTATACCTGTATTTTGATCTTATTTGATCCTATTTTGAAGTAACACAGATAATGAGTAAGAATTTTGTATTGTTTATTGAAATTTCCACGATATGACAAAGTTTTTGATTATTGATTTATTTTGCACTATCGTGGTTTTTTGGGTGATCGGAAAATGTTGTAACTTGAGACTTACATTAACAATATATTTGGCTATAATGTATTAAAATTTCATTAACCTCATACGAATACATCGCAAGCCATATATTTTTAAAGTGAATGTTTCCTTCCGAAGATGCCTAAAATCGCAAAATCCGTACCAGAATAAGAAAAAAAATATAAATTTGACTGTAAAACGAAAGTGCTGCATATAGCCTTACGCAGAATAAAACGAGGAAAATATTGGTGTATCACATTTTGCGATACGTTTATCGGTTCGCTCGTAATTAAAGCGTAAATTCGAGTGTCCATAATAAAAATCCTATAGTAAGAGGAGGTGTCAGGAACCTAATCTGATGAGTTTAAACAAATAAAAATAAAATAAAAACAAATGATGTATACATAACATAATAATGTAATATACATAGCGGTATTACTACGAAGAACAATATCCAGTAGAGACGAACTCCGATGCAGAAGCACTGAGTCGAGCAGGTCGAGCCGCAAGCTGTATTACTGCGTGAGCTAAGACCGCAGAGACCAGAGTGACACCTGAGTCGCTTTGCTCAACGCTCTGGCTAGAGTCGAGAACGGTGGGGTGAGCGTTGAGCGGGCGAGTTCCGAGGGTGGGGGGAGCGGTGAACTCACTCGCTCCGAGACAAATCGTCCATTCCCTTGCGAGCAGGTTGTTGCAAGTAGTTCCTATGTTATCCGCTAGGTGGCTCTCTGTCCTGTTGCTCGCATCAACTGCCCAGAGGGCAGGACGTGCGACTGAAACGATCGCCGACAGAGTGCGATGCGAAGTTAAGCTGCGCCAGACACTGCACGCGGCAGACGACGCACAGAGACGGCACGGCATATGTGAAACACAAAATCCAATGGGGCACTGCACAATGCAGGCAGCCAAGGTAGAAGCAGGGCAGAGGCCGGCGCTGGCTGTGTTGTGTGGCGTGCACTGTGCTGTGACCAGCAGAGGCCCCGCTCATCTGCTCCGACTCTCTCTCTCTCTCTCTCTCTCTCTCTCTCTCTCTCTCTCTCTCTCTCTGCCGTGGGAAACGTTTGGAGCTACCGTTCTTCTTTTCTGAATGACTGATTGATCATTCCTTTGAAAGATTCAACTCTATGAATCAGTTCAAGAGCGGATCCCCCATCTCTAGTCACAAGGACATAGGTATTCGCGATTATTTTGAAGAAAATTCTGGACAATTCGAGCGTATGATTTGGCCGCACAGATCCCCTGACATGAATCACACCCGACATTTGTGGGCCACAATCGAGAGGTCAGCTCGTGCACAGAATCCTGCACCGGCAACACTTCCGCTATTACGGACGGCCACAGAGGCAGTGTGGCTGAATATTTCTGCTTCCAGGGACTTGTGGAGTCCATGCCACTACGCCGGACAAGAGGAGGTTCGAAGCCGACGTTAGGAAGTATCCGATGACTTCTGTCACATCAGAGTGTGGTTAATTTGGTGCAACTAGATGCACCATAAACGGTAACTTCCACAGACGCCGATGGTTTCTGCCAGTTTTGTGAGGGATACAGTGATTATGGCTGTTGACAGAGTGAAGACTACACTTCGCAGAGCTGCTTGAAGGTGAAGCTGAAGGTGTTACTACTGCTACACATAAACATTTATTTCTCTATTGTCATGTTCTTGCTGTTACACGAGCATTTGGTATCATTTATCGACAGAGTACAACCTTTTACTTATAGAATGACATTTTCACTCTGCAGTGGAGCGAAACTTCCTGGCAGGTTAAAACTATGTGTCGGACCGAGACTCGAACTCGGGACCTTGCCTTTCGCGGGCAAGTGCCCTACCAACTGAGCTACCCGAGCACGACTCACGACCCATCCTCACAGCTTTAAATCCGCCAGTGCCTCGTCTCCTACCTTCCGAGTTCGAATCTCGGTGCGGCACACAGTTTTAATCTGCCAGGAAGTTTCTTTTACTTATACGCAAAGTGAACCAAAACTCCACCGACAAAGTTTCAGGGGCTGTTCAGCGACACGTTCCGAGTATTGCGGTACGAGAGGAACCCACTGTGTCTCCGGCGGCCCTTTACCGAGTTGTCGCATTTAGTCTGGATTGCTTCTCGCACTTAGCTCTGTGTCTGTAGTGCACTGAAAGTCGCGCAGAACGGTGCAAACGTCGGCCGTACGCGCTGTGTGCGTCATTTTCATTCGGTCAACGTCCCCGCTGTTTCGTCTCCGTCCTCAAACCTACATTCAGTTACTGCTCGCTTGTGTGCCGGCAGCCTAGGCTGGACCTTAACAGCTGGACACCGCATTGGGGACAAAATGTTTGAAATGGCTCTGAGCACTACGGGACTTAACATCTGAGGTCATAAGTCCCCTAGAACTTAGAACTACTTAAACCTAACTAACCTAAGGACATCACACACACCCATGCCCGAGGCACGATTCGAACCTGCGACCGTAGCGGTCGCGCGGTTCCAGACTGTAGCGCCTAGAACCGCTCGGGCACTTCGACCGGCCATTGGGGACAGACAGGTTTACTGGCGAGGAGTCGACCGACACGCGTGCGTCCACAGAATGCGGTTGAGGGCCGGCAGAACGAGTCGGTGCTCAGGTTTTCCCGCAGCGACGGGAACGACATCGCAGTACCCTTGAATCTGTCTGCATTGCTCTGTGTTTGCTGTCGAACGTTTTGGTTTTTACACATTAGAGGCTTCTTCACTGTTGTGCACGTATTTTGACAGGGACTGGGATGACTGGACTAACAGCCGGAACCAACGACAGACAAGGTCTGCATCGGTGGTGATGCCGTCTGTGTTTTTCGCTGCATATCTGGATTTTAGGAAACAGCGCAGCTATCATGACTGCGTTGTGGGTAGAGTCAACGTAATTGCAACGACACGTACTCCGACGTAACCGAGGCACGTGCAAACATTAGTCCAGTTCCGCCCAGTCTGAGTAATATCTGCGCATGCCCGAGTTACATCAGAATGTTGTACTTATTGTCTTCAGCCCAGAGACTGGTTTGATGCAGCTCTCCATGCTACTCTATCCTGTGCAAGCCTCTTCATTACAGAGTAACTACTGCACCCTACATCCTTCTGAATCTGTTCACTGCACTGACGTTGTGGTGTCCCTCTACGATTTTTACCCTCCACGCTTCCGTCCAGTATTAAATTGGTGATCCCTTGACGCCTGAGAAGGTGTCTCAACAACCGATCCCTTCTTCTAGTCAAGTTGTGCCACAAATTATTCTTTTCACCAATTCTGTTCAGTACCTCGTCATTAGTTACGTGATCTACTCATCTAATTTTCAGTATTCTTCTGTAGCACTACATTTCAAACGCTGCAATTCTCTTCTTGTCTAAACTGTTTATCGTCCATGTTTCACTTCCATACACGGCTACATACAAATACTTTGAGAAAAGACTTCCTAACACATTTATACTCCATGCTAAGAAATTTGTTTTCTTCAGAAACCGATTTATTGCCATCGCCAGTCTATATTTTATATCCTCTCTACTTCGACCGTCATCAGTTTTTTCCCCCAAATAGCAAAAGTCATCTACTACTTTAAGTGACTATTTTCCTAATCTAATTCCCTCAACATCATCTGATTTAATTCGACTACATTCCACTCTGCTAGTTTCGCTCTTGTTGGTGTTCATCTTATTTCCTCCTTGCAAGATACTCTCCACTCCGTGTAACTGCTCCTGCAAGTCCATCGGAATATGTGTCGTTGTAATTACGTTGACTGAACCTTTAACACGCTCGTGGTAGCTGGACTGTCTCCTGAAATCCAGATGTGCAGTGAGAAACACAGACGGCATCACCAGCGATGTCTGACCTGCTTTCTGTCCCGGAGTACATCGCGATAAGCGAGAGAATCCTTTCCATGGAATGGGACACGATCGCAACTACTTTGCTACTCTGTAACGACACGCCGGAGACCGTGTGGTCCTGAACAAAAATACGAGGGGGAGTTGGAAAATAAGTTTCCCGTGTCGACTGTGGGCAGAGTTGTGTCATATGGGGGAAAGACGACACGGCAGGTGAGCACGCACGTGCTAAGACACCGACACACCACTGGGCAGAGGTCGACCGCGACCAAGCAGGTGGCGCTGTCGCAGTGCCTGCGCAAAGCAGGAGCTGTGGAGAGAAGGTGCATTTTGGAGTCGTGGTCAGAGGCGCAAGTGAGAGCTGTTATCCGCTAAGAATGGGCACGTGGAGTATCGGGCACAGAAATTCATGACCGCCTTGTTGAGGCGTACGGGTCAGGTTTGATGTCGAGGCAAATGGTGCGGAGATGGTGCCAGCAATTCAGTGTTGGACGTCAGCAAGTGATGGAGTGGAAACATCCGTCATCACCTGTCCGAAAGAAGTTCAAAAGCACTCTGTCTGCAGGTAAAGTGCTATTCACCGTCTAACAACCCTACCACATCAAAGGTCATAAATTAATTATGATTGTAGTGTTGCTCACGCTGCTAAATATTGCATTTCCGGGCAACAACACAGTTATATTATGTGGCAGGTGTCATTAGAGCAGAGTTAATAAAGTCATTTCTTGAAATAATGGATAAACTAGGCACTCATCTTTTCGTGTTTCCCACGCTGGTCTCGTTGTGAACTCGTGGCTCAATCGTCGAAAATCTAGGTAGTGATGATTCCAAGCTCGGATGCAAAGAGGCCTAGGTGTTATTCTGCGATATTCAAAAGTTTTATAGATGTGTTTCATAAACCATCCTTGAAGATTAAAATTTTGCAAGTGAGGACAATGGTGATGTGAAAAAGTAATCAGCACTCCGAATTAAGTTACACTTTTTTTTATTACTTTTGTTGCAACATCACGTAACTCGTTCCAAAACATCACTTAACAATATAAAACATACTTCAAAATATCTTCCTCACTGTTAAAGTTCACATTTCATAAACTGACTACAATTTGCGTCTTTTTAACATGACGGCTAAAGCTTGACTCCCCAATAACCGCTTACGCGCCCAAAAATCAGAGTTACAAATACGTGGAAGATCATATTGACAGAAGAAGGAATACGCATTAGAATAATATCATTGCAATATATACATATCGATGTATCGAAGTACCTCTACATTAATGAAATCAAATCTGAATGTTGTCACAGAAATACGTTAACTATTTTACAGAAACACAGTAGAATGTTGTTGGTATCGAGAGATGGAGCTGAGGTGCCGTAATTCAAGTACCATTACAACCGTTTCCTGAGAAGCCAAAGGAGTTTGGCTGCTGGACTTTCTGGAGGATGGAAGCATCAATGCTGCGCGGTACTGTGCCACTCTGTCGAAAGTGAAAGAGGTGATTCGGAAAAAGCGGCCTGGCCTTCTCGGATGTGGCGTTATGCTGTCGGATGACAATGCGAGACCACACACGACGACTTTACCATATTGCAAGTCTCGGCTGGGAGCGCCTACACCACCCGCCTTGCAGTCGGGACCTCGCACCAAGTGACTTCCATCTGTTTCCTGCTTGGAAGAAGACTCCCGGCGGAAGGCGCTTTGCCAGCAGTGCTGACGTCAGACAAGCTGTCCAACGCCCTGATTTTTTCCTGGAACGCTTTTTGAAGCTTATAAAGTGGTATGACAAATGTCTCAATGTACTTGGAAATTACGTAGAAAAATAAAGGTCTGTCTTATCTTTAATGTCTCATTGTCGTCTTTTTTCCTTTCACACACAACTCTGACCACATTTGAGAGCGGAAACTCATTTTCCAATTCCCCACGTAGAAAAATACTCGGAAAGTGTCCGTGAAGAAGCTTCTTTCCATAATTTGTCGCTCAAGTTTTGGTTTACCGTGTGTGTGTGTGTGTGTGGGGGGGGGGGGGGGGGGGGAGAGCAGTGACAAGGAAGCGGACGCTCTGGCCAGTCATCGCAGCACGTAACAAGGGAAAGGAAATGAAGGGAAGGGAAGGGACAGGACAGGGCCACTTGACTCCACTCCACTGCAGCGCAGGTCTGGCCAGAGTGTCGGCTATTATGAAACCAGAGCAGCAGCAGCAGCAGCAGCAGCAGCAGCAGCAAAAAGCGGTGCTGTGGCGTACAGTGAGTGGGCTGCAGTCGGCCGCCTGCCTCTTCCCTTCCGCAGCAGACGCGCGGCCACTGCAGACTCGCGGCGGCCCATCTGGAGTGTCAGCGAGCGGGCGGGCAGAAAAGGTCAAAGAAGACTCGACCGATGCCTGTACCAGAATACTTTCGCAGTTTAGCCACCGCGTAGGAAGACGCGTTCTCCGCCAAGTAGGTGCTTGTGTGTGTGGAGTGTGGCAGGCTATGGGCGTGCAACATGGACTCTCGGGACAGAGGAAGACCAGAAGCTAAATTCTTTTGAAATGTGGTGCTACAGACGCATGTTCAAAATAAAATGTACCGACAAGGTCATAAACGAAGTGGTTCTGGAAAGAGCAGGTGAGAAGAGAAGCTTCTGGAGTTTCATTGTTAAAAGAAGAGTGCAATTTACAGGCCATCTATTAAGACATAAAGGACTCCTGAACACAATCATAGAGGGATATGTCGAGGGAAAAAGACCAAGAGGAAGACCACGGCTGAGGTACATGGATCAAATCGTGAAAGATGTGGGACGTAACACCTGTAAAGAAATGAAGAGAACAGCTGAAAGACGCACAGAATGGAGACAAGCTGCCGTTGTAGGTGTTGCAAACCAATCCTTGGGTTGGCCACTACAGAAGAAGAAGGTCTTGCTCAGGCCACGTGGACTGCAGATGAGCGCAGCAGTACTGTGAGGGCGCTACGTGGAGGTGGAAGCGGTGCTGGTGCAGAGTGGCCAGCCGCGGTCCACGGGCCGTGCCGATGGCGCCTGGAAGCCGCGGCCGTCCGCGCCCCGCTCTGTACCTCAGCTGGCACTGCGTGGCCGCTAGACAGCGCTAGTGCGGAGGAAAGGCGCCAGTAGCGCACTACCTCCGAACAGTTACCCTCGGAGGAAAAAAGTTCTGCGCTGCTGCGGCCCCTGAGGTACGGCTACCTCCGCGGCGGTGGAGTTAAGAGCAGTGGCCTGGGGGCAGGCCTGCAGCTGCTGGCTGGCCCGCAGTGCGCGGGAAACCGGAGGCCGCTGACACCACTGCACACAACTGTGATACACTCACTCAGGCGGTACTTCGACCGAACGGCAGCACACTTGTCGTGCCGTTACACCTCACTGCAGGCCGGTCCGCCGTTGCGAAGCCTTTCCGCGATGCCACCACGGCTGCCGACCCCGTCTGCCGAGTACACGGCTGGCGTTCTGCTCCTTCCGTTTACTAACGCCCAAAATTTAGCGACGGCGCTACGCTAGTGTTCTACATCTACATGGATACTATGCAAATCACATTCAAGTGCCTGGCAGAGGGTTCATCGAACCACCTTCACAATTCTCTATTATTCCAATCTCGTATAGCGCGGGGAAGAATCAACATCTACAGTGGAGATGGGGGATCCGCTCTTGAACTGATTCATAGAGTTGAATCTTTCAAAGGAGTGAACAATCAGTGATTCAGAAAAAAAGAACGGTAGCTCCAAACGTTTCCCACGGCAGAGAGAGAGAGAGAGAGAGAGAGAGAGAGAGAGAGACGGAGCATATCAGCAGCGCCTCTGCTGGTCACAGCACAGTGCACGCCACACAACACAGCCAGCGCCGGCCTCCGCCCTGCTTCTACCTTGGCTGCCTGCATTGTGCAGTGCCCCATTGGATTTTGTGTTTCACATATTCCGTGCCGTCTCTGTGCGTCGTCTGCCGCCTGCAGTGTCTGCCGCAGCTTAACTTCGCATCGCACTCTGTCGGCGATTGTTTCAGTCGCACGTCCTGCCCTCTGGGCAGTTGATGCGAGCAACAGGACAGAGAGCCACCTAGCGGATAACATAGGAACTACTTGCAACAACCTGCTCGCAAGGGAACGGACGATTTGTCTCGGAGCGGGTGAGTTCACCGCTCCCCCCACCCTCGGACCCTCGGAACTCGCCCGCTCAACGCTCACCCCACCGTTCTCGACTCTAGCCAGAGCGTTGAGCAAAGCGACTCAGGTGTCACTCTGGTCTCTGCGGTCTTAGCTCACGCAGTAATACAGCTCGTGGCTCGACCTGCTCGACTCGGTGCTTCTGCATCGGAGTTCGTCTCTACTGGATATTGTTCTTCGTAGTAATACCGCTATGTATATTACATTATTATGTTATGTATACATCATTTGTTTTTATTTTATTTTTATTTGTTTAAACTGATCAGATTAGGTTCCTGACGACTCCTCTTACTATAGGATTTTTATTATGGACACTCGAATTTATGCTTTAATTACGAGCGAACCGATAAACGTATCGCAAAATGTGATACACCAATATTTTCCTCGTTTTATTCTGCGTAAGGCTATATACAGCACCTTCGTTTCACAGTCAAATTTATATTTTTTTTTCTTATTCTGGTACGGATTTTGCGATTTTAGGCGTCTTCGGAAGGAAACGTTCACTTTAAAAATATATGGCTTGCGATGTATTTGTATGAGGTTAATGAAATTTTAATACATTATAGCCAAATATATTGTTAATGTAAATCTCAAGTTACAACATTTTCCGATCACCCAAAAAACCACGATAGTGCAAAATAAATCAATAATCAAAAACTTTGTCATATCGTGGAAATTTCAATAAACAATACAAAATTCTTACTCATTATCTGTGTTACTTCAAAATAGGATCAAATAAGATCAAAATACAGGTATTGTACTGGAATAAACCAAGTTTAAAGGGCAATGTGCCTTCCACTTATTTTCTATTGTAAATGAGTGGTGAGTCATGAAAAAGAGCTAATTCATTTCAGGGAGTGAACAGTTCTGATCTGATTTCTGAAAAGAACAGCTTTGCCCATCTCTAATCTACAGGGTGAAAAATATTTAAACCGACAAACTCTGGGAGGTTGTAGGGGACATCAAAACAAATATTTTTTTCCTAATGTCATTTTTTCCTACGAGGATCATTTCACCGTTGGAGGCCGTATTACGCTCTTCAGTTGATAGAGGCCGTATTACGATCTTCAGTAGTTAGAGGGCGTATTAGGCTCTTCAGTTGTAGCCAACTGCTGTCCACTAGTGTAATAGTGCATTGTCTCTGTTTACTAATGGAATGATACACCTGGAGTGAGTACACTGATATGGGAGGTGCGTGCTACATAGCGCACCACAACGGACGAGCTGCACAGCGGGTTTATCAACAACAATATCCTAATCGCCGTATCCCGCATCATACGACCTTTGATGCTGTGTACCAACGACTGCGTGACACCGGGTCATTTAGGAGATTACCTGGACAGGGATGCCGTAGCACGGGAAGAATGCTGCAATTTGAGGAAGCTGTCTTGCAGCACGTGGAGCGGGATCCTTCAATCAGCACTCGAGCAATTGCACGTCACATGGGGACGAATCAGACGAATGTAAGAACAGTCCTTCGAGAGCAATTGTTACGTCCACAACCTGGAACCAGTTGATTACCCACCCAGAGCACAGTTTTCACAGTGGTACCTGGAACAGTGTGAAATGCATCCTACATTTCCATCCTCTGTGTTGTTTACCGATGAGGTAACGTTCAGGCGTGATGGAGTCTTCAACATGCACAATTCGAATGTTTGGAGTGAGGATAACCCATATGCCACAGTTACTAGCGCTCCTCAAGTGAGGTTCTTCGTTAACGTGTGGGTCGGTGTTGTTTGGGACTGTTTAATTGGGCCGTATCTGCTACCTAGTTGTTGTCTCTTGGTCATAAAAAAATGGAGAAGTGTTTGTTGGTTTAAGTACTTTGCCGCCAGACAAATCTTCCTCTACCGGTTTAAATACTACTCATAGGAAAAAATGACATTTGAGAAAAATATTTGTTTCGATGTCGCCTACAACCCCCCAGAGTTTGTCGGTTTAAATACTTTTCACCCCGTATATCTTTCCGTAAGAGCTCTGATTTCCCTTATTTTAGCTTGGTGTCAACAAAATATTTTCGCATTCCGAGGAGAAAGTTGGTGATGGGAATTTATGAGAAGATTCCGTCGCAACTAAAAACGCCTTTCTTTTAATGCTGTCCATCGCAAATCCTGTATCATTTCTGTGACACACTCTCCCATATTTCGCGCTAATACAAAACGTGCTGCCTTTCTTTGAACTTTTTCGATGTACTCAGTCAGTCCTATCTGGTAAGGATCCCACACCGCGCAGCAGTATTCTAAAAGAGGACGAACAAGCATAGTGTAGGCAGTCTCCTTAGTAGGTCTGTTACATTTTCTAAGTGTCCTGCTAATAAAACTCAGTCTTTGGGTACCCTTCCCCACAATATTTTCTATGTCTTCCTTCCAATTTAAATTGTTCGTAATTGTAATACCTAGGTATTTAGTTGAATTTACGGCTTTTAGATTAGACTGATTTATCGTGTAACACAAGTTCCTTTTAGCATTCATGTGCATGACTTCACACTTTTCGTTATTTAAGGTCAAACTACCAGTTTTCGCACCATTCCAATATTTCCTCTACATCGTTTTGCAGTTTGGTTTGGTCTTCTGGTGACTTTATTAGTTGATAAACGACAGCGTCATCTGCAAACAACCAAAGGGGGCTGCTCAGATTGTCTCGCAAATCGTTTATATAGATAAGGAACAGCAAAGTGCCTATACACTAACTTGGAGAACGCCAGAAATCACTTCAGTTTTACTCGATGACTTTCCCTCAATTACAACGAACTGTGACCTCTGACAGGAAATCACAGATCCCGTCACATTGCTGAAACGATATTCCATAAGCACGCAATTTCACTACGAGCCGCTTGTGTGGCACAGTGTCAAAAGCCTTCAGGAAATCCAGAAACACGGAATCGGTCTGAAATCCCTGGTCAGTAGCACTCAACACATCACGTGAATGAAGAGCTAGTTGTGTTTCACAGGCTCGATGTTTTCTAAACCCATGTTGACTGTATGTCAATAGACCGTTTTCTTCGAGTGAATTCATTATTTTTGAATACAATATATCTTCTAAAATCGTGCTGCGTATCTAATAATATGGCTAGGAAGATGTAAAAAAGAAATCCTGATGAGGCGAAGATTTATTTATAGATACATTGCGTTACTCCGATACGCGCACGAATGTAGCGATGAATAAACGACTGCTCATTACACGTCGTCCCGAACGTACCGATATGTGTATCACTACTATGATGACTGTTTTCCGAAGAAACATGACTGGTTGAAGTCCCCGTAGCCAGTTGACACTGATAGCGCACGTCAACGGACGCCCCTCTCGCGTAGTATTAAAGAGCCTCGTAAAACGCTCAGCCTCTATTTCTCGGAAACGCTTGGGAAGCGCTTCGTATTATGGGAGCAGTTGTTTCACCCAAGTTTTTTCTACAGCCGTGTGGAACATGAACAGACTGGACGAACACACTTGCTTGTGTGCCTTCCACGTCGCGAGTTGAGACATCAGAAGTGAGCTCTCTACACTCTGGACTGTCAAGTTGCGCCCCTGTCCGTTGTTAATAGCGAACTCCAACTGAGTAGAAAGGAAAGCGAGTACACAAGTTAGCTAACTATGACCGAAGCCTCCCCAGCACTGGCACCACACATTCAACTGTTGCGCATGACGATTATTATACGGCAATACGTTGACTGACTCGTCACCAGTGAATATTGTTCTGCTTATACATACACTTATGTGGACGGAGGCAGGGTGTCCCAGAAATGTTGCAACAGACTCCGAGGGATTACACAGGGTATCTTGAGGAACTAATTGAGGGTACAAACCTGTGTCCAAAAACGTCATCCAACGACGTTGCAGAGCGTCGATGTTACGGGCAGCGGCGCCCGCCGCTAGACCACTCCTGCGGCAGCAAACGTGACTTTGTGCGCTGACGACGATAGGCGGAAAGACTAGCAATGTGTCCTTTGTTATTCAATGATCGCGTCTGATTGGCACGATCGCCAGTCGAGAAGATTGGGTTAGCTGCTGTGTACACAGGCCACGTCTCCTATGAATGCGATGCTGTCTTGCCTTGCTCGATAACGGTTTCAGACATAGGTTTCCATCTGCAGATATTTTCTCGTGTATACCGAAAAACATTTGAGATTTTAGAGGGTCCCAGGAGGAAAAAGAAAATGCAGATGGAAAACCGTGTCTGAAAGTATCATTCACCGAGGCAATGGAGCAGCACACTGGTAGGAGGAGGAGGAGGAGGAGGAGATTAGTGTTTAACGTCCCGTCGACAACGAGGTCATTAGAGACGGAGCGCAAGCTCGGGTGAGGGAAGGACGGGGAAGGAAATCGGCCGTGCCCTTTCAAAGGAACCATCCCGGCATTTGCCTGAAGCGATTTAGGGAAATCACGGAAAACCTAAATCAAGATGGCCGGAGACGGGATTGAACCGTCGTCCTCCCGAATGCGAGTCCAGTGTGCTAACCACTGCGCCACCTCGCTCGGTACACACTGACAGAAGACAAGGCCTGTGTACGCAGACTTCTCGACTGGCCATCGTGGCAATCGGACGCGATCACTGGGTAACAAACAACATGGCGAGACGACGTTACGCCTACAGTCCGTCAGCGTACACAGTCACATTTGCTGCCATAGTGGTAGGCGCTGGCACCTGTAAGTTTGACACTCTGTAGCGTCATTGGATGTTGTTGCCAGACACAGGTTCCTGTCCTCGATTTGTTCCTCGAGACACCCTAACACAATCCCTCGAAATTTGCAGCAACATTTCTCGGACCCCCTGCCCCTGTATATCAAAGTATGTACGAGGGCAGTTCAATAAGTAATGCAACACATTTTTTTTCTCGGCCAATTTTGGTTGAAAAAACCGGATATTTCTTGTGGAATATTTTCAAACATTCTCGCTTCGTCTCGTATAGTTTCATTGACTTCCGACAGGTGGCAGCGCTGTACAGAGCTGTTAAAATGGCGTCTGTAACGGATGTGCGTTGCAAACAACGGGCAGTGATCGAGTTTCTTTTGGCGGAAAACCAGGGCATCTCAGATATTCATAGGCGCTTGCAGAATGTCTACGGTGATCTGGCAGTGGACAAAAGCACGGTGAGTCGTTGGACAAAGCGTGTGTCATCATCGCCGCAAGGTCAAGCAAGACTGACTGATCTCCTGCGCGCGGGCTGGCCGTGCACAGCTGTGACTCCTGCAATGGCGGAGCGTGCGAACACACTCGTTCGAGATGATCGATGGATCACCATCAAACAACTCAGTGCTCAACTTGACATCTCTGTTGGTAGTGCTGTCACAATTGTTCACCAGTTATGATATTCAAAGGTTTGTTCCCGCTGGGTCCCTCGTTGTCTAACCGAACACCATAAAGAGCAAAGGAGAACCATCTGTGCGGAATTGCTTGCTCGTCATGTGGCTGAGGGTGACAATTTCTTGTCAAAGATTGTTACAGGCGACAAAACATGGGTTCATCACTTCGAACCTGAAACAAAACGGCAATCAATGGAGTTGGCTCCGACATCGACCAGTGGAATGGTACCGTGCAGGCATACAGGCCCTCATTTCAAGGTGGCGTAAGGCCGTAGCATTGAATGGAGATTACGTTGCAAAATAGTGTTGTGTAGCTAAAAGATTGGGGAATAACCTGGTGTATTTCAATGCTGAATAAAACAACCCCTGTTTCAGAAAAAAATGTGTTGCATTACTTATTGAACTGCCCTCGTATGTACAGTTGCTGTACAAAAGTAAAGAAACGCCAAGCACACAACACATTACCACGCCAGGTATTAGTATGGAGTAGGAAAACTTCGCTTTCAAGACAGCTTCGAAACGTCTCAGGGTGGATAAAACAGAGTACTTTTGTGGTTTCATCTTATAACATTATTGGTACAAAATAGTGGCAATTTCAAGTAACCCGGATGGACGCGGATAACGATCAGGCACATTTCTCTGCAAAGTGGATCAGAGAGGCGCAATAATATTGATGTATGGTTGCTGCGGTGGCCAGGGTAGGCGCAGCAGTTCATCCTCGTGCTCGCCGCACCAGTCAGTCCTGGACGACGGCAGCTGTGTGGACAGAAGCCTCGTCGTCTTACAACACTGCATCGCCATTGGGGAACGAGCGCTGTGCTGCGGGAGAGACCCGATCGGCCGGAACGGTCACACTAACCCCTGGCAGTAATACCACCTCGTAGAGTAAGCACGGGGCCCACGGAATACCACGATGTGGCTACCAAAATCACCACCATGCTCTCGCCATATTTCGTCATTGGGAACAAGTTTCTCTGTTACGAGCGTTTGCATAACTGGCGACTGGTTTCCGGATTCCAGCTCGCCCTGCAGTTCTCTGCTTACGGAGTTCGTGTTGTTTTGGTGCTGAGAGAGTTCGCGAAAGACACATTCAGTTCTGCAGTGATAGTTGAAGATATCGTCACAGTCCTCTTCAATGACATTCCGCCAGGATCACTCAACACGCATTTGATTTAGCAAATGATGTTTTTTTCGCTGCCCTGTATGCGGTATAAATCTTTGACGATACACTGCCTCTCGAAACACCAAACACTTCGGCTACGTTGGTTGCGGAAGCAGCCACAGTACGAGCACTGACAGTTCACTCACTTACAAACTGACTCAGGTCGGACGCGATACACTCGCGACTACACACACCACTGTTCTGACCACGAGTGACCCTCGCAGCGTTCTGAGGACACTGCACGTGGGCCTTTGGTGGCCAAATACGACAGCGCAACCTGCACGATTGGGTAGCATATGCAATTATTATTTCTTTGCGTTGGACGCAGTTTATACGTTTCCCGTCTAAACTGTGGACTACAATGCTGAACAGTTTTAAGACATCCTTCTTCCTCTTATGGAGCATATTTGCAATTGTATACTCGACGTCACTTAATTTTTGTCCCACATCCTCCACGCTCTGAAAAAACACCGTTAGAGGTAATCTGACACACTTATCGCCCTGTCAGTGTTGCACTACAACCAGAATGTCGTACACACAACTTCCGTGCTACGTCGCGACTTTTCAGTCCGGCACGCTTCAGAAAGAGGAAACAAGTCGACGAAAAGCAGACGACCGCAGCGCGAACCACAGCGTAAAGCAAGCAGAACAGTGTAGCGCTGACCTAAAACCGGCGCCTCGGATTCTGACATCTTCCGTATGTGCGCCGTCGCCTGTACTCCACATTGCCACACTGCCAGCCACAGCACGATTCCCCAAGGGACGACCACAACCGAGAAGTGTCCACGCACAGTACGTGATCAAAAGTATCCGGACACCACCAAAAACACACTTTTTAGGTGCACTGCGCTGCCACCTACTGCCAGGTACTCCACATCAGCGACCTCAGTAGTCATCAGACACCGTGAGAGAGCAGAATGGGGCGCTCTGCGGAACTCAGACTTGGAACGTGGTCAGGTGATTGGGTGTCACTTGTGTCATACTTCTGTACCCGAGATTTCCACACTCCTAAACATCCCTAGGTCCACTGTTTCCGATGTGATACTGAAGTGGAAACGTGAAGGGATACGTACAGCACAAAAGCATACGGGCCGACTTCGTCTGTTGATTGGCAGAGACCGCCGGCAGTTGAAGAGGGTCGTAATGTGTAATAGGCAGACTTCTATCCAGACCATCACACAGGAATTCCAAACTGCATCAGGATCCACTGCAAGTACTATGACAGGCGGGAGGTGAGAAAATTTGGATTTCATGGTCGAGCGGCTGCTCATAAGTCATACATCACGCCGGTAAATGCCAAACGGCGCCTCGCTTGGTGTAAGGAGCGTAAACACTGGACGACTGAACAGCGGAAAAACGTTGTGTGGAGTGACGAATCACGGTATACAATGTGCCCATCCGATGGCAGGTTCAAAAAATGGCTCTGAGCACTATGGGACTTAACATCTGAGGTCATCAGTCCCCTAGAACCTAAAGCTACTTAAACCTAACTAAGCTAAGGACATCACACACATCCATGCCCGAGGCAGGATTCGAACCTGCGACCGTAGCGGTCACGCGGTTCCAGACTGGAGCGCCTACAACCGCTCGGCCACACCGGCCGGCCCGATGGCAGGGTGTGGGTATGGCGAATGCCCGGTGAACGTCATCTGCCAGCGTGTATAGTCCCAACAGTAAAATTCGGAGGCGGTGGTGTTACGGTGCGGTCGTGGTTTTTCATGGAGGGGCCTTGCACCGCATGTCGTTTTGCGTGGCACTATCACAGCACAGGCCTACACTGATGTTTTAAGCACCTTCTTGCTTTCCACTGTTGATTCGGGGATGGGGATTGCATGTTTCAACACGATCGATCACATGTTCATAACGCACGGCCTGTAGCGGAGTGGTTACACGACAATGGCATCCCTCTAGTGCAGTGATCTGCACAGAGTCCTGACCTGAATCCTACAGAACACTTTTGCAACGCCGACTTCGTGCCAGGCCTCACCGACCGGCATCGATACCTCTCCTCAGCGCAGCACTCCATGAAGAATGGGCTACCTTTCCCCAAGAATCCTTCCAGCACCTGACTGAAGCTTTCCCTGCGATGGTGGAAGCTGTCGTCGAGGCTGAGGGTGGACCAACACCGTATAGAATTCCAGCATTACCGATGGTGGGTGCCTTGAACTTATAGGTCATTTACAGCCAGGTATCCGTATACTTTTGATCACACAGTGTATGTCCTGGACAGGATGCGCGATGACAACCTAGCCACATGGCCGAGTCAGTGCCCGGCTGACATACAGAGTCATCGTGGTTCAGACCCCGGCGTCCCATGCAGATTTAAATTTCCAGATGCTTCTCTTATTCTAATAAGGCAGAGTCCAGCACTGGTTTGTGGAAGGACACGGCTAAGCTACCTTCGCACCCTTCCTTTGCATCGAGTTCGTCCTCCGTTCGTAACGACCCTGCGGTCGACGGGACGATGCGTGTAGCCTCGCCGCCTTCCGATTGACGCGCGGCAGCCGCGTATACAGCCGTGTCAGGTGGGTTGCCGCCTCGCCAGGCGCTGAAGTCGTCTTTAGGGACAGGACAGAGATTCTACACAGAATAGCTACAAAGTGTCGCATGTCTGGAACTAGTCGTAACCGCATACGGCGAAGGCGACAGCGGTGACGCGTGCTACACGTTCATCCTATCTAGACACATACTGCTTACTACTAGATTTAAAACAATTATCCTTATAGGTCGACATTAAAAATTAATCGTGATGCCAGATAAGAAGGGCGAAGACGTACGGTGCCCCATAGCCGTAAATGACCTCAGAATTTACTAGACAAATGAGACTACGCTGTGTAGGAAACGTTGTTACACGAACGTTAGTAAAAGGAAAAAGAACTGGAACACAGACGAATGGAGTAATACAGTGTAGACGGAATTAGATGACAAAATAAGTAATAGGCGACGTTTGCTATTCGGGCAGCAAATTAAATCACGACGGTAGAAACAGAGGGGACATAAAATGCAGACACACATTAGCAAGAAGAGTATTTCTGAAAAAATGGGTACACTAGTTAATCAGAAGCATCCGAACAGCACTATATAATGCAGTACCGACCACCAGATGTGAAGAGAAGCGGACCCTCCATATAAAAGGGGGGGGGGGGGCGAGTATTGTTGCGGTCAGTAGAGGCTGGAGACGTTGTAACAGCAGAACGGGCGCGCCGCTGGACGCCACCTAAGAAGCGGAGCCATCAACGACATTCCATCCCTTCTAAAGCTGCCCAAGTCGACTCTCGCTGAAGTGACTGAAGAAGAAACGCGAAAGAACAGCCACAGCCACAGCTAAACCTACAGACGAGGCAGACCTTATGTAGTGACGGACACGGACAGTCCAACACTGCGGAGGGGTTGTTAAAGTCGCACGAAATTAGCGGGAGGGAGCATTCGTCAGTTCCGAAGTCCTGCCAGCACAGTGACGTGTGTGTGTGTAGGGAGTTGAAAACAATGTGGCAGAGTGCTGGAACAGCTCCTCACAAGCCACGCATTTCCGCAGTCCGCGCCGAGCGACGCTCGAGGTGTTGCAAAGACTGACGCCAGCTGACGGTGGATGACTGCCGTGAATCACTCTACATTCTGCGGCAATCCCATGGAAGGTTTTGGGTTTGTCCAATGCCTGTAGAAAAGTACCTGCCACCATGTGTATTGCCAACACCGACTTACAGAGCTGGCGGTGGTAAGGTACGGGGGTGTTCTTCGTAGTTGGGCCGTGGTACCCCTATTGTACTCAAGAGAACGCGAAATGCGGAATGATACGAGCACGTCTTACAGGACTGTGTAGTCTGTACAGTAGAGGAACAGTTCTGAGACGGTACTTTTTTTTTACCAGCATGACAATGCACCCTGTCATAGGGTAGCATTAGGCAGTGGTCTGTGGACAACAACATTCCTGAAATAATGGCCTTGCCCTGCCCAGACTTCTGACTTGAACACCTTTGAAATGAATCATAAGTTCGACTCCGCTCCGGACTCCAATGTGCAACATCGCCACGACCTGTGGTTTCGGCTGTTGAGTAAGAACTGCCTCAATTCCTCCAGGGACGTTCTGACACTCAGAGACCTCATTAACAGTTTCCCCAGCACGGTTCCAGTCTTAACGAAGACGAAGGGAGGGCACCATCCCACATGAGTTCCACTAACAGGTGTCTGGATACATCTGATCAGCAATGTATGTTCACACTCGATATAAATTTCACGTTGCGCTATGTGTCTCCCTCATACGGTCGTGAAGTGCGAACGGTTAATGGTTCAAATGGCTCTGAGCACTATGGGACTTAACTGCTGTGGTCATCAGTCCCCTAGAACTTAGAACTACTTAAACCTAACTAACCTAAGGACATCACAAACACCCATGCCCGAGGCAGGATTCGAACCTGCGACTGCAGCGCTCACGCGGTTCCAGACTGTAGCGCCTAGAACCGGTCGGCCACCCAGGCCGGCGCGAACGGTTAATAGAAAAGACATATAGAGCTAGCGCAGCCAGTTTAATTACCTATTATCCAGAATTTTACGTTTCTTAACAAGTAGAATCACTGCCTAAGCAGAGGTTGTTTGTCCCCATGACACTTTCACTGCTGATGACAAGCGAGCTACCGCATACAGGCAGAACGTAACGTGGGGGAGAGCTGTCACGCGTTGCGCCCCCGAAGATCGCCGGCGTAAATCGCGAGTCCTCTCTGGCGTCGACAGTCGTGTAGTGACGACGTATTCCCGTCCTGGTACCTTCGTGGCCCGAAACGAGCGAACTTATATTGCTGAGGTGATCACTTCTCGTCCACATCGTAGGCCGGCTGGCAACCTTAGAAGCCGTCCCACGCGCGCCCTCCTGCGGTCAGTTCGAGGAATAAACTCCATGGTGGACCCTGGAAGACTTCATCTTCTATCTGGACATTACATATAGGTGTCCGCTCCCTGTCTGTACTCACCAGGCGCACTCCACATCACTTACGAGAACAAAAGGGAACTGCTGCAAAGGTGGTGTAGATGAGTGCATTGAGTAACATATGAAGTGACAGTTAATGGATTAGGGAAGAGAAATGGTTGATTTGGTAATTGACGGAACTGTGGTGGGATAAAAATTATAGAGCCAGTATCTTCAAATGGATGTAGGCTGCAGCAGTGTGGAGACTACAGCGGCAGATGCTTCTCTTACACTTTACGGATATAGGCACATAAAGGGGAAAAAGGCAGCCTAATTTGAGAGAGAGAGAGAGAGAGAGAGAGAGAGAGAGAGAGAGAGAGAGAGACAGACAGAGCATAAAAACAGATAAAACTTCTTTCATTCTTGCAGTCTAGCTTCGTAATTTTGTACAATCATAGCCGAAGGCCCACTCGTGTACCCTCGATGACTGTACGACACAAAACTTGACGCTTCGCCTGTGCCCGTCAACATACCGCCGTTTGACTCTCGTACAGATTCCCGTATGGAGGACATAGTGATAGACATTCCTGGGGTTGTGAAGCAGCTGAATGGGTTAAAAATAAATAAATCGCCAGGTCCTGATGCGGTTCCAGTTCGGTTTTACAGAGAGTACTCTACTGCATTGACTCCTTACTTAGCTCGCATTTATCGCGAATGTCTCGCCCAACGTAAAGTCCCGAGCGACTGGAAAAAAGCGCAGGTGACGCCTGTATATAAGAAGGATAGAAGGACGGATACTAAAATTACAGACCAATATCCTTAACATCGGCTTGTTGCAGGATTCTCGAACATATTCTCAATTCGAATATAATGAATTTCCTTGAGACAGAGAAGTTGCTGTCGATGCATCAGCACGGCTTTAGAGGGCATCGCTCCTGCGAAACGCAACTCTCTCTTTTTCACATGATATCTTGCGAACCATGGATGAAGGGTATCAGGCGGATGCCATATTCCTTGACTTCCAGAAAGTGTTTGACTCGGTGCCCCACTGCAGACTCCTAAGGTACGAGCATATGGGACTGGCTTCCCAAGTATGTGAGTGGCTCGAAGACTTCCTAAGTAATAGAACCCAGTACGTTGTCCTCGATGGTGAGTGTTCATCAGAGGTGACGGTATCATCTGGAGTGCCCCAGGGAAGTGTGGTGGTCCGCTGTAGTTTTCTATCTACATAAATGATCTTTTGGATAGGGTGGATAGCAATGTGCGGCTGTTTGCTGATGATGCTGTAGTGTACGGGAAGGTGTCGTCGTTGAGTGACTGTAGGAGGATACAAGATGACTTGGACAGGATTTGTGATTGGTGTAAAGAATGGCAGATGATTCTGAATATAGATAATTGTAAATTAATGCAGATGAATAGGAAAAAGAATTCCGTAATGTTTGAATACCCCATTAGTAGTGTAGCGCTTAACACAGTCACGTCGGTTAAATATTTGGGCGTAACATTGCAGAGCGATATGAAGTGGGACAAGCATGTAATGGCAGTTGTGGGGAAGGCGGATGGTCGTCTTCGGTTCATTGGTAGAATTTTGGGAAGATGTGGCTCATCTGTAAAGGAGGCCGCTTATAAAACACTAATACGACCTATTCTTGAGTACTGCTCGAGAGTTTGGGATCCTCGTCGGTTTGGGGGAGGACATAGAAGCAATTCAGAGGCGGGCTGCTAGATTTGTTACTGGTAGGTCTGATCATCACGCGAGTGTTACGGAAATGCTTCACGAGCTCGTGTGGGAGTATCTAGAGGAAAGGAGGCGTTCTTTTCGTGAATCGCTACTGAGGAAATTTAGAGAACCAGCATTTGAGGCTGACTGCACTACAATTTTACTGCCGCCAACTTACATTTCGCGGAAAGACGACAAAGATAAGATGAGATTAGGGCACGTACAGAGGCATATAGGCAGTCATTTTTCCCTCGTTCTGTTTGGGAATGGAACAGGGAGAGAAGATTCTAGTTGTGGTACGAGGTACCCTCCGCCACGCACCGTATGGTGGATTGCGGAGTATGTATGTAGATGTAGATGTAGTGACACTGGACGGTTGAGGACTGGAAATGTGTTGCCTGGTCGGACGAGTCTCGTTTCAAATTGTATCGAGCAGATGGACGTGTACGGGTGTGAACCCTGAATGTCAGCAGGGGACTGTTCAAGCTGGTGGATTCTCTGGCACGGTGTGGGGCGTGTGCAGTTGTGAATCTGGGACCCCTGATACGTCTAGATACGACTCTGACAGGTGACACGTACGTAAGTATCCTGTCTGATCACCTGCATCCATTCGTGTCCATTGTGCATTCCGACGGACTTGAACAATTCCAGCAGGACAATGCGACACCCCACACGTCCAGAATTGCTACAGAGTGGCTCCAGAACACACTTTTGAATTTCAAAAGTCCCGCTGGCCACCAGACTCCCCAGACGTGAACATTAGTGGTTATATCCGGGATGCCTTGCAACGCTGCTGTTCAGAAGATATCTCCACCCCCTCGTACTCTTACGGATTTACGGACAGCCCTGCAGGATTCATGATGTCAGTTCCCTCCAGCACTGCTTCAGACATTAGTCGAATGCACACCATTGTCGTGTTCCAGTACCTCTGCCCTCCGCTATATTACGCTGGAGTAACAGTCTGCTTGGCTCTTCAGTGTATATTTGCTTGAAAATCGTCGGTGCGCCTCGCTATTTGGACGCCATCGTATCGTTTCTGTGGAGGATATGATTTTGAATTTCCTGCTTCCTTGTGGCCAGAATTCTTATTAAATTCAGCACTTTATGATATTGTTCTTTCTTCGCCCAAAACATCGCCGCTTTGTTCCGTATCTGGAGATCGAGTGGCTATATTCCAAGTAATAGTTGCAACGTCACAACTGATATGATCATAAAAACTCGTGTCAGTGGAAGATGTATTGCACGTTACACCCTATTAATTACCCGTGCTGGTGATACGAGTAGAAGATTCTGGGCCTCAGGCTGTCCCCACAGTATTCCCACGATCGCAGTTAAGACGGGGCTGTGATACGTTCTCATTGTTTGCATGGCAAGTTACGATCGTAATTGGCGAGGCTAAAAATTATGTTCATCGTGTTCCTGGCTGTCCTGCTCTTCAAAATGTGCGCGATAGTTTAAGCGTTCATCCGAGAACACGAGTAAGTGTTTGTTGAAGGACTTTGTGTTTATGGACCTGTCGCTTAATTTCACGATTGGGTCACTTAAATGATTCACTTTCAACAGCACGTGTGTGGTCTTTAGAGGTGCAACAGACAGTTTTACTGCTTTACACCAGTGATGTAGTCGTTGGAGGACTGTGTTCCTTCTGGAGTTTCACTTAACAAGGATCAGCAGGTCGTCGTCTTCATTATCCTGCAGCTTTCCTAATACCGGTCGAGTACCAGATTCAGAAAACTGGGTCCACTTATGGATCCTTGCGGCCACCGTTTTGAAATTTCTTTTCGTAGGGTCTCTCCTGGGCAGTGTTGTTTCTCTGTTTCCATAGCGCTGGTGGGCAGTGCGACTTGATCAGGCGGTCAGAAAGTGCTGCCCACCGTAGGTGATCGAACGCCCCGGCGATGTCCACTACTACAACTACACTACTGGCCATTAAAATTGCTACACCACGAAGATGACGTGCTACAGACGCGAAATTTACCGACAGGAAGAAGACGCTGTGATATGCAAATGATAAGCTTTTCAGAGCATTCACACAAGGTTGGCGTCGGTGGCGACACCTACACCGTGCTGACATGAGGAAAGTTTCCAAGCGATTTCTCATACACAGACAGCAGTTGACCGGCGTTGCCTGGTGAAACGTCGTTGTGATGCCTCATGTAAGGAGGAGAAATGCGTACCATCACGTTTCCGACTTTGATAAAGGTCAGATTGTAGCCTATTGCGGTTTATCGTATCGCGACATTGCTGCTGACAGGCATCTTATCCGCATGGCTGTAAGGGATCGTGCAGCCACGTCTCGTTCTCTGAGTCAACAGATGGGGACGTTTGCAAGACAACAACCATCTGCACGAACAGTTCGACGACGTTTGCAGCTGCGTGGACTATCAAGCTCTGAGACCGTGGCTGCGGTTACCCTTGACGCCGCATCACAGACAGGAGTGCCTGCGATGGTGTACTCAACGACAAACCTGGGTGCACGAATGGCAAAACGTCATTTTTTCGGATGAATCCAGGTTCTGTTAACAGCATCGTGATGGTCGCATCTGTGTTTGGCGACATCGCGGTGAACGCACATTGGAATCGTGTATTCGTCATCGCCATACTGGCGTGGTTCAAATGGCTCTGAGCACTATGGGACTCAACTGCTGAGGTCATTAGTCCCCTAGAACTTAGAACTAGTTAAACCTAACTAACCTAAGGACATCACAAACATCCATGCCCGAGGCAGGATTCGAACCTGCGACCGGAGCGGTCTTGCGGCTCCAGACTGCAGCGCCTTTAACCGCACGGCCACTTCGGCCGGCATACTGGCGTATTACACGGCGTGATGGTATGGGGTGTCATTGATTACACGTCTCTGTGACCTTGTTCGCATTGACGGCATTTTGAACAGTGGACGTTACATTTCAGATGTGTTACGGCCCGTGGCTCTACCCTTCATTCGATCCCCGCGAAACACTACATTTCAGCAGGATAATGCGCGACCGCATGTTGCAGGTCCTGTACGGGCCTTTCTGGATACAGAAAATGTTCGACTGCTGCCCTGGCCAGCGCATTCTCCAGATCTCTCAGCAATTGAAAACGTCTTGTCAATGGTGACCGAGCAACTGGCTCGTCACAATACGGCAGTCACTACTCTTGATGAACTGTGGTATCGTGTTGAAGCTTCATGGGCAGCTGTACCCGTACACGCCATCCAAGCTCTGTTTGACTCAATGCCCAGGAGTATCAAGGCCGTTATTACGGCCAGAGGTGGTTGCTCTGGCTACGGATTTCTCAGGATCTATGGACCCAAATTGCGTGAAAATGTAATCACATGTCAGTTCTAGTATAATGTACTTGTCCAATGAATACCCGTTTATCATCTGCATTTCTTCTTGGTGTAGCAATTTTAATGGCCAGTAGTGTACAACAAATTAGTGCTGATCGTTTTTCACCAGTCTTATCGCGTCATTTACAGCACTTTCTGTCGATTTCCCGCTTCTGAAAGTATAGCTACTGTTGCAAATTCATTTCACGAACGTCTTTCCTCGTGTAGCTTACCGCACAGAAGTTTCTGCAGGAACAGGACACCCTAAGGTGTCGAGGACTTTCGAGGCAGGGAGCTACAGAGAGAGTTTGTGTTCTGATCTGACGGAAAATATCCGGAGCATAGGCTGTCAGCTGAGCGCCGACGTTAAACAAGCTTTTCTAGGGTGCAAAGTGCAGCGGGCGGGGTCGCACGAAATGCAGTGAAACTGATAGTGTTTCCGTCACGACTAGTTGCTCAGTAACCAGAACAACGATGTAAAGATAGGTGACTTTTAGCCCGAAATCGGTAATTCTGAGATAATCAAACAGCGATCGAGAGACTGGAAAGAAGTATGCATTGCAACACGTGCATCAGAACGTGCCACGTCGCACTCACCACAGTGGAGGCCGCGCTGAACAACTTTGTTAACTCGGTCACATACTTTTTTTCCCCGTAAGGTTGCGTGAGGCCTCGCAGCACACGGTCTCACAATATCCTACCTTGTCCTGCCTGACCCGCTACCTTACGGCCCGGGGCGAAGAGGCTTCCTGTAGAAAGCTTGCTGCCGCCGTCGCGTCGGCTCACTGCTGAGCCCGGTATACCGCGGTTACCACCTACCCTGTGTGTGTGTGTGTGTGTGTGTGTGTGTGTGTGTGTGTGTGTGTGTGTGTGTGTGTGTGTGTGTGTGTACACACACCAGGTATCGACCGATAATCTGCCCATTGTAGCAGCAGTAACCGATCTAACGACTGCACCAGACACCTGTTGTCTTATACAGGCGTTGCCAGCCGCAGCGTCGTATGATGCCTCTTTACGTGTCTCCGTATTCGAATATGAGTGCCTAGGAATGGAGCACCTCAGTACCTGGAGAGGCGTGACACACTTCTGGTCGTCGGCCTTAGCGCTGTCTACTGTCAGCGGATTGGAGGAAGACAGACAACTCCGAGTGAACCAGTGACGAAGAAGGGACGGCTGTGTGCCGATGCAGCTGGTACTGAGTCATCGGCAACAAATGAATCGTCAAGGACAACGCGATGCATACTGCGCTGCGAGACAGAATGGCAGACCTTTGACGACTATTGCAGCGCCATCTATCACAAAGAGAAAAAGTGGTCCAAGTAAAACATTCATATTTATTTACGTACTACACGAATGTGTAATAAAAATGGGGTTCCTATTTTTTAAAAATGCAGTTGATATCCCTTTGACCTATGGCAGCGCCATCTAGCGGGCCGACCATAGCGCCATCAGGTTTCCCCCTTCAAGCTAGACAAGTTTCGTTCTTTGTAGTTTTTCGTTTGACGCTTATTTCGTGAGATATTTGGCCCGGTCACAATCAATGGACCACCCTGTATATAAAAGGCAATGTCTGTCTCTCTGTCTGTCTGACTGACTGACTAACTAACTAACTAACTGACTGACTGACTGACTGACCATCGCTCACCCTAAACTTCTAAGGATAGAAACTTGAAATTTGGAGAAAGTGTCAATCTTATGCTGTAGGCATCGTGTAAAAATGAAAACTGCACTCTAAAAGGGGTTAAATAGGGGACGAAAGGCATTTCGAAAGTATGTAGCAATTAAGGGAATTTTGAAGCTAGAACTACGAAAACTGGTATTTGGTTTCTCAGGCAGAAAATAAAAAAATACGTGTTTCAGCATGTTTGGAAATTCAGCCACTAAGGGAATTAAATGACGCGTGAAAGTTTCTTGAAAATAAATAATTACTAAAGAACTACTGAAGAATTTTTAAGGCTACATCTGAGACTTCTCGGTTAAAAATAAAAAAAATCATTTTTCAGTGTTCCTGTAAATTCAACTCCTAAGGAACTGCACGTTTTGTTAACTTTAAAATCTTTTCGTAAATGCTTTGCTACAGATCATAAGAAGCAAATACCATTTGCAGCAGTGGACGAAATGTCGGAGAATTTTACTCGTTGACAATGAAGTCATATACTTCGTGAATGTAGGACTGACAATAACAGTTCAAAATGAACTAAGAATACAAACTGCGGAAAGAGGTTTTTGAGAAGAGCAGCTCGCTGTAGACTACCTTATATGACAGGCAAGTACTAGCACTTAAACGAACATATTAGGGGCTATGGAAATAAACCGAGAGATCATCTCAGAAGAATGAAAGAAAATAGGATACTTAAAATAGTAATGAATAGTCGGTCAACGGAGAAATAATGAATAGGAAGACCGAGAAAGTAGTGGAGAGATCACATCCCATCTAATAACTGATAATGGAGGCATCGAACAACAGGGCGTAACTGGCAAACGCCTATGCTAGAACAAAGAAGAGATGAGGAAGAAGATAATGCCGTTAACTGAGAACGGAAACAGCAACTGACAAATGTATAAGCGCATAAATTAACAAGAAAAACCAGTCTTCGAACCGCGTTTATTTTTAACAAAGCCATTTTATTCGCGGTTTAAGGTTTTGATACCTCTGTGGAGAACTTTTCGTGCCTGGGATTGGAGTGGTAGGGGGAGGGGCTAGCCACAAGAATTCTGCACATAAATGTCGGTCGGTCGGTCTGCCATTCCAGCCGCTAGACCAGCTTAGCGAAACTTTGCAGCAAATGGCGACTGGGGGTATTACAGTACGACGAAAAGTGTGCACAACACGGAATAGCCCAGCACACGCGCCACGTCTCAGCCAAACGGCTGTCCTCTGTCTTTCTGCGTTCTAGTTGATGTTTTAGTTTATAAATCATTTTGCATGCTAGATCGTAATGATGTGGAACGAGTCATTCTACATTCACACCGTACACTAATTTATACATATGGTTACATTACGAATATTTCTAAATTTTTTTCTTTTTTCAAAAACAATGATGATACTGAGATTTTCTGAGTTAGTGAGTCCCACCCACCACCTTTTACGCGTTACAGTAGAAATTCCTCTACGAAATAGGAGAAGTTGTGGGGGAGAAACTTTTTCAGTTTGTTTCCAAATTATCTTTGCTGTCTGTCACACATTTTATATCACTGGGTAATTGATCAGAAGTATTTTTTGCAGCATTCTGCACCTTTTCGTGCGAAAGACAAACTTAATGTGAAGTAATGAACGTCATTTTTCCTTGTCGCACTGTAATTATGTACTGCATTGTTCCTTTTGAACTGCAGTGGATTATTTACTACCGCAGAACATTATTCCATACGATATTATTGAAAGAAACTCTTCCAACTTACTGATTTGTCTCTCGCAAAAATCTCCAATGATTTTCTAAGTTCAAATGTCACTGAACTGCACTATGTGATCAAAAGTATTCGGACACCTGGCTGAAAATGACAGAAGTTCGTGGCGCCCTCCATTGCTAATGCTGGAATTCAGTGTGGTGTTAGGCCACCCTTAGCCACGATGGCAGCTTGCACTTCCGCAGGCAACTTCAATCAGGTGCTAGAAGGTTTCTTGGGGAATGACAGCCCATTCTTCACGGAGTGCTGCACTGAGGAGAGGTATCGATGTCGGTTGGTGAGGCCTGGCACGAAGTCGGCGCTCCAAAACATCCCAAAAGTGTTCTGGAGGCTTCAGGTCAGGACTGTTCAGGGATTTTACTGTCGTGTAAACACTCCGCTACAGGCCGTGTTGAAGGATGTAATCGCCATCCCCGAATCAACAGTGGAAAGCAAGAAGGTGCTTAAAACATCAATGTAGGCCCGTGCAGTGATAATACCAAGCAAAGCAACAAGTGGTGCGAGGTCCTCCATGAAAAACACGACCACACCCTAAAACCGCCGGCTCAGAATTTTGCTGTTGGCACTACACACGCTGGCAGATGACGTTCACCGGGAATTCCCCACACCCACACCCTGCCATCTGATCGCCACATTGTGTACCGTGATTACTCTCTCCACACAACATTTTCCCACTGTTCAGTCGTCCAATGTTTACGCTCCTTACACCAAGCGAGGCTTCGTTTGGCATTTACCGCCGTGATGGGTGGCTTATGAGCAGCCGTTCGACCATGAAATCCAAGTTTTCTCACCTCCCGCCTACTTGTCATAGTACTTGCAGTGGATCCTGATGCAATTTGGAATTCCTGTGTGATGGTCCGGATTACTCATTACGACCTTCTTCAACTGTCGGCGGTCTCTGTCAGTCAACAAACAAAGTCGGCCTGTACGCTTTTGTGCTGTACGTGTCCCTTCACGTTTCCACTTTACTATCACATCGGGAACAGTGGACCTAGGAGTGTATAAATCTCGGGTACAGACGTATGACACAACGTCACGTGCTCCGTATGAGTCTACAGAGTTTCCAGTTCTTCAGTGAGAGCCCAAGACACTTCTAGGAGAATCTGTGATGACCTCCAACCCGTCTGTGAAGCGTGTCCCACACGTACGCGATGGCGTCCAGGTAGGGACTCCCCACCCACATTCCGTCACTTCACAGTCCAGGCCTCGCGAGACATGGTTGGTGACGCCCGCCACGTGGGTCCCGGCGACAGAAGGAGTTGAGGTCCACCAGCACACGCAGCATCCACCGGACGATCCAGCAGCATCTGTTCGATGCACTGCCAGGCGGTAAGGCGACCGCGGACAGCGACGACCGCAGAACCCCGCAAACCTGTCGATTTCGGCAGCCACCGCTCACCACGAGTCTCCCCGCACACGAACACGACCGTCACCCTGCGTCAGAGACTGTCTGGACTCGGCAGTGAATAATCTACCGTATCTTCCTTCGCCGTCGGCGTTGTCGTTGTTACCGTGAGACACCGTTATACCAAGAGGAAAGGCGCGTCGATCTTAGAGCATGAGATATGATGACCTTAAGCCATTGACAACACACAACGGTCACGGTAGCACCTGATTCCAGAATAGCTGCAGTAGCTAAGATCTACGAACTATCCCCTGTTGACCAGGTCCCCAAAACTTAACTCGTAACGAGATCCCTTCAAAGCAAATTGTCATAACGATCGTCTATAAAGGCTTCGTACAACGAGAAGAAATGTTACGGTTGATGGAATGATAACAGATACGACCAAACTGTCTTGTCTCTTCTGCTTTATTTCGCATTCACCACTCATTCACCGAAACCCTTTGATGAACAGTTTTGGTTGCTTAACACCAACAGTCAATGATAATGATACAGCTTTTCTCCTTTTTATAAATTGAAGCCCACTCTCCGTGATATAATAAAAAAAAAAAACGGTCTCAATACCGCGTCCCTCGTGAGATGCGAATAGACTTATCCCGGAATTGACCGCCCTGTAGGTGTACTCAATTTAATGACCACACTTCGCTGTCCGCTATTTCGCGTAACTGAATGTCCATTTGTTAGTCTGATTATACACTGTAGCTATTTAAAATTCGCCCCTATATTTTTCACAACGCACAATTAGCACTTCGTTACTTATTTGTTTTTTTTTCTAAGAGTAAACGGGAAAAAAAGACGCCGTATCATGGGCTTAGTCGACATAAAGCAAAACACCTTAATATGCCCAATTTCACCTCTTCTTATAGGATCGGCTACCTTACTCATTAATTTACAACATATTGTTTCCAATAACACTAAACAGGTATCGCCGTTATATTTTAATTGTATTCAAAAGCATGTTGTTGTTATAACGACCGACCAAATCGTCACAAATCGCGCGGCGTGCGTTTTTAATGATAACTTTACGCTATTCAATTAAATCGCGCGGCGTGCGTTTTTAATCATAACTTTACGCTATTCAATTTTCCGTTACAGCTATCTTGACTCGTAATGTTACAATAACACGTTCCGCTAGTGAAAAAGGAGTTTCCACTTGATGCGGGAACGGCAGAAATGAAGGGGTGCTGCGAGGTAGTGTTCTGTCCAGCGGCGTACTCTAACAGGACGTCCCGTCCCATCTTGTAACTTGGTCGTTACAGGCTGCCGCAGTGCTCTGGCGGGATTCGCACGACGCCGCAGCGCAGAGGTGGCCACCGGGTACCCGGTCTCCACGTGGGACTGTGATGAGCCGGCGACCTCGGCCACCTCGCCTCGCGCACCGACTTGTCTCCCTGTAGCGTCTCCACAACCTGCGGGTGACTCTGGCATTAGCAGCAACGCGACTGGCTGTCCATCCTTTTTGGATCAAACAGACCGCCCTTGAAATCTGCTCTGCATTAATACGCGGCACCGCGTGTCCTCGGTTCGATACAGCGACCACAAATGACCCCTGTGTGCCTCACAGGAGTACACTGGGGCGTCCGTGCCGACTCCCTCCCGAGCGGTCACCTCGCAGCAACATCCACGGAACAGCCAGTAGATGGCGAATGGTCTTAATTGTTACCTACATTGAAAGCGAAGACGTCAGACGATACAGTAAGACCACTGTTTTCGCCCGCATCAAAATGGATTTAACATACCAGACACTGATACACGTGCTCCCCTAACTCTCTTGAACAGAGCTCTTCTCAGCTGTTGCTTTTGTATTCCGTGTTAACAGATCCCTGTTCTTCAGAAACGCTTTTCTCGATACTGCCAGTCTGCTTTTCACCTGCGTTTCACTTCTGCCACAGTCAGTTTTTGAGCGTGTGCATTGTCTACATCTGTTTTCAGCCTCTCCACAGGATGAGCAAAGTGACGCCAACAAGCCAGAGCAGACACTCGACTCTGTCACGAATGCGGATTACTAACTGACTGGCTCCTCATTTATGCACACCCCTGTCAACTGGATGAAGGAAGGAAATCTGTTAACACGGAGTATAAATTTAAGTGTTAGGAATTATTTTCGGAAAGTATCTGTCTAGAGCGTACCATTGTACAGCTGTCAAACATGGACGACAAACAGACTGGTAGGAAAGGGAAGGTTTTGAAAGCAGCATCTGCTGCCCACCGACACACCCCTCCGTACAGCGACTTTCGTAGTAAACTCGCCAGGCAACCGAAAACCGATCGCGGGAAGTTTGTGGTCATCGGTTTCACAACTATGCACTCGTCAGAAAGGAAACTTACAATTAACAGACTAAGAGCAGGTGGACATAACACTAAAGAAACGAGACACTTATTCATACCATCCCACAAACTGTGATTCCCGCCTCACTGAAGTCGACGTACTACTTACAAGTCATAAATAAAAATCAATAACAACTGCAGTCTAGAATATTTTGAAAATTAAGAATTATTTTTCTCTTGCCGTTGTTGTTACAACCACGCTAGGTTCGCTGGCAAATGTATTTGCAATTTTATCAATCTTTATAAAAGGCGACTTCAAAATTTAAGGAGCTTTTCTTTCGCTTAATTATGTGTACCTGTGCGTATATACACACATTTGGAACAATCAGGTTCTGTATTAAAAATCTGTGGCTTTTATTGCAATAATGCAGTCAGATGAATGTATCGTGTAGATTAATTGCTTTGCACAGTTGTTCACTAGTCTTTATACAATTTGGCTACGTAACGCACTGTGTTTCATATTTTGTAATGAAGTTTGACAAATTCACTGTTTCTTACGTGACATAATTATAGCCGGCCGCGGTGGTCTAGCGGTTCTGGCGCTGAAGTCCGGAGCCGCGGGACTGCTACGGTCGCAGGTTCGAATCCTGCCTCGGGCATGGGTGTGTGTGATGTCCTTAGGTTATTTAGGTTTAAGTAGTTCTAAGTTCTAGGGGACTTATGACCTAAGATGTTGAGTCCCATAGTGCTCAGAGCCATTTGAACCATTTTGAACATAATTATATGTCGTGAAATGGGCTTGCCCTGAAACAAATATAAAAAAAAGCTTTCGAGAAATGGTAAAAAAGAAAGCTAGAGATTAGATAGGAAGATGTAGTGGTACTAAATCGCATTGGGGAGACAGCAAATTTCGTCACAACTACAATAAAGGAAGCGATCATTTGTAAAACACAACCTGAGGTTTCGAGCAGTAGTCAGTCTCGTAACGGAGTGAGGTGCGTGAGTTGGGGAGAACAGGCCTAGTTGTTACAATTTTTTTCAATAATTTTTGTACAAAAAGGTTTTAGAATTATTTCAATGCAAAATACCTTACAATGTAAGACCATTACTATACATGCACCGCATATTTTTTCTGTATTCTCAGGTGTGAGGGATATCTCTGACTTGACGTCATTTCCATTCATGCACATCGTAAAAATTTACCCCCCGGCGAACTACGTTGTTTCGGTGGGTGGTGTTAGGTGTTACACACGGTGTAGCCAAATTAAGCATTAATCAAACATACTGTAGTTCTGTGTTACCTGTCGATCTTTCTCCCTCACAAGTAATTTGTAATAAACGTTGTAGAAAGGTCTCTATTGTTTTACTTACGTTCCCAAGTGAAACGTTTAGTGAATACTACACATTTCTTTTGGTGTTAAGCCTCTGTTTGTCTCTTGTAATTCCCCATGTTGCCATTCAGAAGGAAATACACGCGACGTGGGGCAGGTTTGTTACTCTGCAAGAACTAACCCCAACGAATCCGTAACAAATTGCTTCATACGCCTCTGTTTTATATTTGTTTACATATAAGCATAAATTTTCAATCGCAGGCAAATTTTAAATACTTCGTCAGTCACCAGAATTGACGGCTTCAACATGATACAGCACTTGCGCTGATGTTCAGAAAGAATATGTTGCTATTAAAAAAACTACAACACAGACAGACCGAGTCTCTCTACAAGGTTGGTTTGATAAGTCTGGTAAATTTCCATCAAATATTGGAAAATTTTTGTTGGGATTATTCCTAGGGTAGTATAAAGAATTTCAACAATGTACAGGTCATTGTTGTGAGTCATCTGAATTCGTCCAAGTGTGGACTGCAATTGCGAAGCGAGAAAACCGAGATCTGTGCTGTTACTAAACATTTTTGTTTGAAGCGCTGGACTGCCACATACATTGATATAGGATTGGATGAAATTCCCGTGGGCTCACTCGGACAAGCACAGAAGAAAAGCGCGCTCCAGTCGTGCAGCAGAGGTTACCACAAAGGAAACCTTTGCTAAAATCCATGGTACGGTAACGCAAGCCCACCGAATGCAAATTGGTGAGAATGCCGAGACTGTGGACATCTCAAGTGAGCGAGTGCACATTATCCCGGACGGAGAAGCTGTTTGCGAGGGGAGGGAGGGGGGGGGGGCGGGTGGTTGGTGAAGTCGACTAAAAGCGCATCTGCCACAAATTTCAACAACATGTCTGGCGATGTTTAATCGTTATCCGCAAGATTTTTTGGGCCTACTCGTGGCTGTCGATGAAGCCTGGATCCATCATAACACACCAAAGTCGAAACGGAAGTCAAAACAGAGGACAAAGTCTGGTTAAAGTGCACCAAAGAAGGCGGAGGCCATTTTGCCAGCTGGTAAGGTGATGGCCACTGGTTTTTGGGATTCCCAAGGGATAATTATCATAGACTATTCGGAAAAACGCACAGTCATAACTGAACCGTGTTATGCTTCATTTTTGGATCGTTTGAAACTTTGGTTGGCTCAAAAAATACGAAAAGTGTGTCACCAAAAAAATGAGAATGATGCACCATCCCACATATCAGCGATAACAACGACAAAAGTGCATGCACTCGGCTTTAAATTGGTTCCTCATCCACCCTATTCACCAGACTGGGCTCCAAGTGACTTCGTGCAGTTCCCTAACTTGAAACTTTGGTTCGATGCGAAGAAATTTTTGTCAAATGGGGAAGTAATAATTGCGGTCAAGGAGTATTTTGCAGAGTTTGATAGAACCTTCTGTTTCGATGGTATGGAAAGGTTGGAGGATCGCCGGACCAAGTGTATGTCCCTCAAAGGAGTCTGGTCGCGAAGTAAAGCGAGCTGTTTGCCAAACTTTGTTTTAACCACACTTCTCGTATGATCTTCGTATAGTATACTGACAGCCCGTCCTCCAGTGGCGGGAAGGAGATCTGTACTAACAGCGGCTGCAATCTACCGGAAAAAGTGCGATATTACCAGCAGTTATATCGAAATCCGCATGTAGCAAGACGCCGCGTGTAACAAGTAGAGTGACCGTCACGAAGTTAAACACCTGAGTGTCACACCGGCTGCCTGCATTCCGCCCACGTTGGGCGCAGTGATTCGCCCCCCCCCCCCCTCCTCACGGCTGTGTTGCTGCATGTGTGAGTACTGTGCAGTGTTAGCAGCGCAGTGGGTCGGCTCCTGTGTTCTGCCGCGATACCGTGTGTTCACGTGTGGTGTCACACTCCCGTGGAACGGTGCGTGCGCCACCAGCAAGGGCCTACGTGTAGCCGCACTCCGGTCGATGTGCGCAAAGGGCGAAAAGACTTTTGAAGACGACCTAAACTTGTAACATCGAAGTTACTGAAGATTTTTTTTTACTGGGCTGGCCAACAGTGAAGCGGTCAGGAGTAACGTAAATTTTGCACAAGTCCACAAAATGACGACGAAGCCTTGTGGTATTTTGAAATCGACTATATTCCATATTGACTGTGTACTATGCAAGGGGGCTTAATTGAAAAGAAAAGACTAATATTAATGAATAAATGCAAGATTTTTACTAGCTGTGTGACCGGTTACGAAGTCTCGTAACCGGTAAGCCCTGACTATTATTAGCATGCAATCTGACTGCATAAAATTAAAAATAAAGAATGACAAGGAATTTCCATTAACACAATTGATTAATTAAGCCCCTGCAACTATAAAAGCTACGAAACACCAAAGCACAAGTGTAACTGTTCAGTGTGTGGTAGTGTATTTCAACGTACATGTGTCTGGCTCGGTTCTTTCTCAATACGACAAAATCTTTTAAACACCATTTACAATGAACTAATAGAAAAACCAGAAATACTATAATTGCACATAGAAACCAGAATTACAAGTCTAATAAATAAAGACGAGCCAGATGCTTTGTTGACTGTACCTGTGAGCAAGAGGTATTGTTTTTCAAGAAAACTGCAATACTTTTTTACCTCATTATATATTGACGAAAATATTCCATTACACCAGTATCATAAATCAAAAGCCCATCTCCTTTCTGAAATATATTCTGACAATTGCATCTTCTTCCATCTAAACGTTACACCGACCGAACAGTACATTTTAGTCAACACTCAGATCGTCTACTCTCTCGCCCAACAGATCAACGACTTCTCTCGACATCCTCTGAACTACTACTGCACTCAGTGGAAACGGCGGAATAATAATCTTTGGCGCAATCTCTAGCGCTGTGACTCAGTGTAGCCACCTTTCAACTAACATGTGCAGAATCTCTAGATGTGAGCACGTGTTTTGATTCTCCAAGAGAGGAATATAAACGACAACAGAAATTACGAAATTTGACACGAAGTTACTGCACGGAACTGCAGTTCGATACTACGGTATAAGGGAATGGCTGACGGCCGGTTAAACAAAGCGAGATCTCCGGAGAAGAAATAATTATTATGGGTCAGAGACTCTGCTCAATTGATATTCGATTCATAAAGTATAATGATGGATTGTTTTTTTTTTTTTCAAAGAAATGCAGACAAATTACAGCAGCAAGAACGAAGTTTTGTGCACAATGCGTTTGCTGTGTGCTGAGGACTTCGTGTATACTTCGATAAAACTTGGGTTTCTCAGAACCATACCCACAAATATATTTTGTTCGACTTCAAAAGGAATATTTGTTCGAAAGTACGCACAGTTACAAAAAAATGGTTCAAATGGCTCTGAGTACCATGGGACTTAACATCTGAGGTCATCAGTCCCCTAGAACGTAGTACTACTTAAACCTAAGTAACCTACGGACATCACACACATCCATGCCCGAGGCAGGATTCGAACCTGCGACCGTAGCGGTCGGGCGGTTTCAGACTGAAGCGCCTAGAACCGCTCGGCCACAACGACCGGCCGTACAGTTACATTTGTATAGCGTATATCGGCGATTTCGGTTGATGGATGCAGTGACTAAGGGTCAGTAAGAGATGGAAATATAAAAAATTCTGGAGGTACGCAATTCTGTGGGTCCTATTAAGGCGAACCGGCGAAACTAAAAGCCTGGCGGCGGCGTACAAGTACACGCGCACGGAGTCTCTCGTAAATAAAATGCATTCACACGTGCCACGATACGGTAATGATGTCTCAGGTGTTGCCAATACTAATTTCACAGTTTTCTCAACAACTTTCTTGCCGAGCGGTTCTAGGCGCTTCAGTCTGGAACCGCGCGTCCGCTACGGTCGTAGGTTCGAATCCTGCCTCGGGCATAGATGTGTGTGATGTCCTTAGGTTAGTTAGGTTTAAGCAGTACTACGTTGTAAGTGACTGATGACCTCACATGTTAAGTGCCATAGTGCTAAGAGCCATTTGAGCGATTTGAGTTACACAGGCAGAACTGTTTCACAGCTCTTGCGGTATTGTATTTTTTATCCCGGTATACTTTTATGTTTTCAAGATAAAATGTATACCACGAGCACCTACTCACTCAGAGAATGTTGATATATTATTTTCAGCCCCAACATGTCAATGGTTCTTTTTCCCGCAGTTTGAAGTTTTTTTTGTCAAATTTTCTTATAACAGCTTTTATGTTTTTGGTAGCAGCGGACAAGAATTTTCTTTTCGAAAGTATTCCACGGTGTTCTAGACTAAAAACATAGATGTCTCATATTTTTTTCGTAACTGTTACTGACATCCGAACTAATCGCTAAGGGCGGTATTATACTATCAAATTTCTTTGTCAAATACCTTTGTCAAAAATCTTTTGTCAAAGATATTTGATGGTGTCATAGGGAACTTTGTCAAATGCCGTCCACTATTTGATCAAATCGAGGGCTACGCTGTAGATTTGATCAAAGAAGTCGCTTGTCTCCTGTTCACTGCAATGTGAGATGTTACCACATGGAGCGCTAGCATCGCTGCAGAGTTCTGTCGTCTGTAGTGTTTTTATAAACATTGCCGGTAAATACAGTTGGTGTGTGCCAACAACTACAAAATTAATAGAGATGTATGAAGCTGATGCGCTTTACAACGTGAGGCACCCTGAATACAAAAATAGATTAACAAGACAGGAGACCTGACCTGACGTAACCTAACATAACCTAACCCAACCCTCTCCTGTAGCAAGGAATCGGAGTGTTAGAGTGAGCCTGTTTTCTGCAGATGTAGCAGTTCTTAAGTGAATATTGTGCTTTGTGATATGAGGATACACTTCACTCAGCACATACAGAAATGTATGTTCGTCCATTCTTAAGTAACTGATGTACGATTTGACGTCCTCCACTATAAGCACACGTACAAGTTTTGTTGAATGCTGTTATCGTGTCGTCGTAAAACCCACGGCTTCACCCAGGTATGTTTCCTTTATTTTCCCGCTTCTCTTCCGCATGTGCACACAGTGCAATTGTGGTACATGCAACTGCTGCCGTTAATAACAAGTTGTTGATGTTGTCAGACATCTCGAACTTTGAAGAAAATATGACGACAGTGTAATACCCATTCAAGCGCCACGTCAAAGATCTTTGTCAAATATATTTGACGGAATATTTGATTACAATTTTGATCAAATCTTTGACAAAGAAATTTGATAGTGTAATGCGGGCCTAACTGGCAGTGCAGTGGGACAGCGAGACAGACGACCCTGAGGCGGCAGTTTTCGGGACGGCCGCTACGGTGTAGTCCCGGTCTCCCCTACGGCAGCGGTCGCACTATTTGTGCAGAGACGTAGCGAACTTGTCAGGACAAGCGGTGTGTGGGGAGCTGCGCCAGACAGACCGACCGACCGACCGACCGACCGACCGGCCGCCTGCCGCAGCTTTCACCGCGCGCCGCCAGAGGCGCCTCGCGACGCCCTTCCGGCGTCCTTGCGCGCAACACGGCCGGCCGCAGAAACAAGAGGAGCAGCGGCAAAGGCCTTCCATCTCTCTCTCTCTCTCTCTCTCTCTCTCTCTCTCTCTCTCTCTCTCTCACACACACACACACACAACACACACACACACACACACACTCTCTCCAGCGCACGCACACCTGCAGGGGCAACTGCACCATAGTGTGTCCCGAACGCTTTGTTCTTCTTTCTTCGGTCTTGGGTCCTCTGCTGTTCTTAATATACATTAATGACTTGCCATTCTATATTCACGAAGATGCAAAGCTGGTACTTTTTGCCGACGATACAGGTATAGCTATCACACCCGACAGACAAGAATTAACTGGTGAAATTGTAAACGATGTTTTTCAGAAAATCATTAAGTGGTTCTCTGCAAATGGGCTCGCATTAAACTTTGACAAAACACAGTACATACAGTTCCACACAGTAAATGGAATGACACCATTAATAGACTTCGATCAGAAATCTGTAGCTAAGGTAGAATATTTAAAAATTCTAGGTGTATGCATTGATGAGGAGTTGAACTGGAAAAAAAACACACTGAGGATCTGCTGAAACGTTTGAGTTCAGCTACTTATGCTATTTGGGTCATTGCAAATTTTTGGCGATATACATCTGAGGCTTACCACGCCTATTTTCATTCTCTGCTTTCGTATGGCATCATATTCTGGGGTAACTCATCATTGAGTAAAAGAGTGTTCATTGCACAAAAGCGCGCAATCAGAATAATTGCTGGAGCTCATCCAAGATCATCCTTCAGACACTTACTTAAAGAGCTAGAGATCTTCACTGTAGCCTCACTATATATATATATATATATATATATATATATATATATATATATATATATATATATATATATTCACTTATGAAATTTGTTATTAGGAATCCGAACGAATTCAAAAGTAATAGCAGTGTACATGGCTGCAACACTAGGATTAAGGATGATGTTCACTACTCGAGGTTAAATCTAACTTTAGCTCAGAAGGGGGTAAATTATGCTGCCACAAAAGTCTTTGGTCACTTACCTAATAGCATGAAAAGTCTGACATATAGCATTATATCATTTAAAAGGAAATTAAAAGAATTTCTTACTCGCAGCTCCTTCTACTCATTAGATAAATTTCCGGATCTAGTAAGTGGTTAATTTCCTGGAACCCCCCCGCCCCCCCCCCCAAAAAAAATTAAGTGTCATGTAATATTTTGTGTAATGTAATATCTTGTATAGACACCTTTTATTAACCTGACACGTTCCACACCATTACGAAGTGTCGCATTCATGATCTACGGAACAAGTACTAATCTAATCTAATGAAATGCTTCTTGGTCTAAGTCCGCGTCAGCGTGAAACAATATACCAACTATAAAGCCGATTTTTCCGCCGTCTTTGCAGCGCTCCTCTTCAGGAGGTCTCTACTGCTGCGTTCTGAGGACAATCACCCTCGCCTACATGTATAGTTCGTAAACCAAATGTGGTGGTCATTATCCGCTGGCTCTTCCATTGGTAAATGTCGGTAACTTCTGGACGAGCTCAAATTTCTCTGATTTTTCTCGCCGTCATCATTTCGCGAGATATATGTCGGAGGAAGTAACATTGTGGACGGCCTCTCTTCGAACGTACGCTCACCAACAACATCGTCCGTGATGCACGACGCCCCTCTTGTGGCGTCTGCTGCTAGAGTTCGCTTGTTGTTCGACACAGAACAGCAATAGATCACTAAATCCGTCGTTTTGTTACAGCAGATATAGACTTAGACCACGAAACAATCATTTTAAGAGCCAAAAATTACGAAACGGGAGAGTCGGGAACGAGTATAAGATAGTTAACAACGAACCTTAAGTGCAACAACAAGAACCACAGAGAGAGAAACCGTATAACAACAGGTGGCGTTAGTCCCAAGCATCACGTACTAAACGATACTGGTTGATGCAGAACATGCACGAGTCTAACGTTGAAACGTCCCCTTAGAGCAATTTTTACAAGACTATGCTTAAACTGACACACAATTTTTTTTTTTTTTTTTTTTTTTTTTTTTTTTTTTTTTTTTTTTAGCGCAACGCAATCTGACTTTCAGAAATCCCTACGAAGGAATGGCCCTGACTATCATTAACCTGTACCTTTCACAAATCACTTACCTCACCAAAAATCTTCGTTACTCGAACTACTGCAACACAGCGAGCGCCACTACTGCCAGCTAAATAAAAGATTCAAACTACGGAAGGCACTAACTACTAGTAGGCATAGTTAGCAAATGAAAGATTTTAATAGAGAACAAACAATGTATTTACCTTAATATTCATAATTGACATCCAGTCTTACAAATTTCAAAACTCCGCCATCTCTCTCGTCACATCCACCACTGCTGGCGGCTCACCTCTAACTGCGCAACGCTACGCGCTGTTCACATCCAGCTGCCGCTGCCCAACACTACAATGGAAGACAACAATGCAAACTATCCACAGACTGCACACAGCACAGCCAGTGATTTTCATACAGAGCGCTACGTAACGTTGCCAATAAGAAAACATAAACAGCCTACTTACATAGTCTACTTACATAGCCTACTTACAACGTGAACTGAAGCCGTTGCTGACACGATTGAACAGGGACAAAAATGTGGCATCAGAGGTGTCTGGTGTCTTTTTCTCAGGCACCGGTGAATGATTAAGTGATAGAGAAGTTACAAAATAGTTAATTTATCATTAAAAATATGCTGAACAATAAAACCTCAACCGACGTTTAAATCATAGAAAACAAATGACGTCTACACCCATACTCCGCAGGTCGTAATTTGGTGGGTGACGGAGGGTATTCTTCCTACCATTACCTTTTTCCCCCCCTCCCTCCATTCGCAAAGCCGTCCAGGAAAGCGCTCCAGCAGTTTCACCAGCAGGGAAGAGAGAACCCGCGCAGCTGGAGCTGGAAGCAGCGCGGCGTAGCGGGACTCAATTAGGCGGGCGACAGGTGGCGCGGCCGGCCTGCAGACTGGAAGGGGAGGTCCGGTCCAGCCGCTGGAGCTGGAGGAGGAGGAACGCGTCGCGCTTCCTGGAGCTGGAGCGCGCACGCGCCAGGCACAGCGTGGTACGGCAGGTGTGTATGTGTGTGTGTGTGTGTGTGTGTGTGTGAGAGAGAGAGAGAGAGAGAGAGAGAGAGAGAGAACGTTAAGTGGTCCCGCTCTGGTTGTGACTGCCAACAGCGTGCTGTGTAAATAAGGAGAGGTAGCTACTCCATGCGTTATGCGGAGGTAACTGCAAAAACTATTAACTTCTTCAAACATGAAATACAAACGTACAGGGAATTAAGTTTTTAACGGAATTTGTTTTTCATAAAACACTATCCAAGATGGCGAACATGGCCAAAAAAATTCGCAAAGGCGCAAAAAACGGTTTTCCTCAAGTAAGTGTATACCTCCGACCGAAAAATGCGGAAGTCGTAGTGCTTAAGACATCTATCTGTTGCTCTTTTAAAATTTGCGGTTGCTTTGCTACATTCCGAGATTTATCGAAACAACCGTTAATCTTTTTTAAAGACGATTCTCTCTAACTCGTTGACATAAACGTTCCCATACGTGCTGTTTACCGTAAGTACAACCCGCGATAAGTCAAAAAAGTACTTTCTGGAAAAATTATTAATTACTTTTCGAGATATATCGATTTTTTAAAAATGGCGTTCCCGATAACTGGTTTAATCTTCTACAGTAACGCTTAAAGGCTTATTTTCTTCGCAAAACGTTGTGCCGTCGTGCTATTAAATAATTATTACGATTTTATAAATATCGATTTCGAAATACTTGCAGTTTTCTAGAGCTTTTTTTAACTGCAGAATTTTTATATCAATTTGACTAAAAATCAAATTTTATTAAAAATAACTTGCAAAGAAAGTTCTTACTTTTTTCACGAATTTAGAAAGAATTCCTACGGCATTCTGGAGTCGAAATAACTCTTTTGTCTGGTGGACGTAATTAACATTTTACAGCGATGCGCTTGATGAATGTTAATGTTGAATACTTATATTTTCAAAGAAACAATATTGGGCTACGTCTCACTCATTGCTAGTATTACTAACCGAAGTGAGTAATTGAAGTGAAGCGTACAAGCGGAGAGTGCTTACCCTGGGGCTGCCGCCGGAGAGGGGGGTGGGGGGGGGGTGGGAGGGGGAGGTAGACAGGAAGGGGGAGGGGGAGGGAGAGAGGGAGAGAGGGAGAGACAGAGAGACAGAGAGACAGAGAGAGAGTGTGTGTGTAGACCTACAAATCAGGCGAAGTTGCGTTGACAGCTACTTCCACGTGAGATCTTTATATTTAGCAACTTCTTTTTGATAGAGGGCCATAAATTTTTATGATAGTCGGCTTCAAACATATTTGATAAACGCGGCGCCTGAGATGTACTCATGACTCCTCTTGTGCATCACAGTCAAGAATTCTAAGTAAGTTAATTCTTTGTGGACACTACATGAACGACAAAGGTTCTCCTTGATGGGATGCGAAGGAACTAAGGCGATACGTCACACCATCGGTGTGTAATGCCGACCACGCTTTTTCTTAACAGACTGCGCGTACAGTGAATAGCATTATGGGAGCGTGAATGTTAGCGTGTTATAAAGAAGCCGATTTTTTCATTACATCTAGAAACGTAACAAAGCAATCGGTACTTCTAAAACCGCAATTGGTTGATCTTTTTAAGCTCAACTTTTTCATTTAACATTTTCCGGTTGGTGCTACTGTTTGTTTACTTATTAAGGAAAAACCGGTTTTGCAACTTTGCGGGTCTTTTCGTGTATGTTCGCCAATATGGATCGAGTTTCATTAAAAAGAAACTCCATGTCATAATTCTTCATACGCTCATATCAGTTTCGTTTTCAGGTATTAGCTATTGATCGTTTAACATTATGGCGTCACAGAATGCTTTGACTGTGGGGGCGTGGTCTACTAGCGCGTTGCACAACCGACTGCACTACGTAAACAACGTTCCGGCGCATATCTACCGCCAGCAGCTATTAAGAATACGAGCGGCGCGAATGTGGTAAGCGGGCGGGACGACGGGATGTAGACACGACGGCACACACTGTTCTGAAATCGTTTACACGTTTTCAGCTACGTGTAAAATGTAACTGTGTCTCACCTGAGGATTACTTAACTGACATCTTCACAGCGCACCAGTACTTCAGAAATACGAGGTGCATTCAAGTTCTAAGGCCTCCGATTTTTTTTCTAATTAACTACTCACCCGAAATCGATGAAACTGGCGTTACTTCTCGACGTAATCGCCCTGCAGACGTACACATTTTTCACAACGTTGACGCCATGATTCCATGGCAGCGGCGAAGGCTTCTTTAGGTGTCTGTTTTGACCACTGGAAAATCGCTGAGGCAATAGCAGCACGGCTGGTGAATGTGCGGCCACGGAGAGTGTCTTTCATTGTTGGAAAAAGCCAAAAGTCAACAGGAGCCAGGTCAGGTGAGTAGGGAGCATGAGGAATCCCTTCAAAGTTGTTATCACGAAGAAACTGTTGCGTAACGTTAGCTCGATGTGCGGGTGCGTTGTCTCGGTGAAACAGCACACGCGCAGCCCTTCCCGGACGTTTTTGTTGCAGTGCAGGAAGGAATTTGTTCTTCAAAACATTTTCGTAGGATGCACCTGTTACCGTAGTGCCCTTTGGAACGCAGTGGGTAAGGATTACGCCCTCGCTGTCCCAGAACATGGACACCATCATTTTTTCAGCACTGGCGGTCACCCGAAATTTTTGTGGTGGCGGTGAATCTACATCTACATCTACATCTACATTTATACTCCGCAAGCCACCCAACGGTGTGTGGCGGAGGGCACTTTACGTGCCACTGTCATTATCTCCCTTTCCTGTTCCAGTCGCGTATGGTTCGCGGGAAGAACGACTGTCTGAAAGCCTCTGTGCGCGCTCTAATCTCTCTAATTTTACATTCGTGATCTCCTCGGGAGGTATAAGTAGGGGGAAGCAATATATTCGATACCTCATCCAGAAACGCACCCTCTCGAAACCTGGCGAGCAAGCTACACCGCGAAGCAGAGCGCCTCTCTTGCAGAGTCTGCCACTTGAGTTTGTTAAACATCTCCGTAACGCTATCACGGTTACCAAATAACCCTGTGACGAAACGCGCCGCTCTTCTTTGGATCTTCTCTATCTCCTCCGTCAACCCGATCTGGTACGGATCCCACACTGATGAGCAATACTCGAGTATAGGTCGAACGAGTGTTTTGTAAGCCACCTCCTTTGTTGATGGACTACATTTTCTAAGGACTCTCCCAATGAATCTCAACCTGGTACCCGCCTTACCAACAATTAATTTTATATGATCATTCCACTTCAAATCGTTCCGCACGCATACTCCCAGATATTTTACAGAAGTAACTGCTACCAGTGTTTGTTCCGCTATCATATAATCATACAATAAAGGATCCTTCTTTCTATGTATTCGCAATACATTACATTTGTCTATGTTAAGGGTCAGTTGCCACTCCCTGCACCAAGTGCCTATCCGCTGCAGATCTTCCTGCATTTCGCTACAATTTTCTAATGCTGCAACTTCTCTGTATACTACAGCATCATCCGCGAAAAGCCGCATGGAACTTCCGACACTATCTACTAGGTCATTTATATATATTGTGAAAAGCAATGGTCCCATAACACTCCCCTGTGGCACGCCAGAGGTTACTTTAACGTCTGTAGATGTCTCTCCATTGAGAACAACATGCTGTGTTCTGTTTGCTAAAAACTCTTCAATCCAGCCACACAGCTGGTCTGATATTCCGTAGGCTCTTACTTTGTTTATCAGGCGACAGTGCGGAACTGTATCGAACGCCTTCCGGAAGTCAAGGAAAATTGCATCTACCTGGGAGCCTGTATCTAATATTTTCTGGGTCTCATGAACAAATAAAGCGAGTTGGGTTTCACACGATCGCTGTTTCCGGAATCCATGTTGATTCCTACATAGTAGATTCTGAGTTTCCAAAAACGACATGATACTCGAGCAAAAGACATGTTCTAAAATTCTACAACAGATCGACGTCAGAGAGATAGGTCTATAGTTTTGCGCATCTGCTCGACGACCCTTCTTGAAGACTGGGACTACCTGTGCTCTTTTCCAATCATTTGGAACCTTCCGTTCCTCTAGAGACTTGCGGTACACGGCTGTTAGAAGGGGGGCAAGTTCTTTCGCGTACTCTGTGTAGAATCGAATTGGTATCCCGTCAGGTCCAGTGGACTTTCCTCTGTTGAGTGATTCCAGTTGCTTTTCTATTCCTTGGACACTTATTTCAATGTCAGCCATTTTTTCGTTGGTGCGAGGATTTAGAGAAGGAACTGCAGTGCGGTCTTCCTCTGTGAAACAGCTTTGGAAAAAGGTGTTTAGTATTTCAGCTTTACGCTTGTCATCCTCTGTTTCAATGCCATCATCATCCCGGAGTGTCTGGACATGATGTTTCGAGCCACTTACTGATTTAACGTAAGACCAGAACTTCCTAGGATTTTCTGTCAAGTCGGTACCTAGTATTTTACTTTCGAATTCACTGAACGCTTCACGCATAGCCCTCCTTACGCTAACTTTGACATCGTTTAGCTTCTGTTTGTCTGAGAGGTTTTGGCTGCGTTTAAACTTGGAGTGAAGCTCTCTTTGCTTTCGCAGTAGTTTCCTAACTTTGTTGTTGTACCACGGTGGGTTTTTCCCGTCCCTCACAGTTTTGCTCGGCACGTACCTGTCTAAAACGCATTTTACGATTGCCTTGAACTTTTTCCATAAACACTCAACATTGTCAGTGTCTGAACAGAAATTTTCGTTTTGATCTGTTAGGTAGTCTGAAATCTGCCTTCTATTACTCTTGCTAAACAGATAAACCTTCCTCCCTTTTTTTATATTCCTATTAACTTCCATATTCAGGGATGCTGCAACGGCCTTATGATCACTGATTCCCTGTTCTGCTCTTACAGAGTCGAAAAGTTCGGGTCTGTTTGTTATCAGTAGGTCCAAGATGTTATCTCCACGAGTCGGTTCTCTGTTTAATTGCTCGAGGTAATTTTCGGATAGTGCACTCAGTATAATGTCACTCGATGCTCTGTCCCTACCACCCGTCCTAAACATCTGAGTGTCCCAGTCTATATCTGGTAAATTGAAATCTCCACCTAAGACCATAACATGCTGAGAAAATTTATGTGAAATGTATTCCAAATTTTCTCTCAGTTGTTCTGCCACTAATGCTGCTGAGTCGGGGGGTCGGTAAAAGGAGCCAATTATTAACCTAGCTCGGTTGTTGAGTGTAACCTCCACCCATAATAATTCACAGGAACTATCCACTTCTACTTCACTACAGGATAAACTACTACTAACAGCGACGAACACTCCACCACCGGTTGCATGCAATCTATCCTTTCTAAACACCGTCTGTGCCTTTGTAAAAATTTCGGCAGAATTTATCTCTGGCTTCAGCCAGCTTTCTGTACCTATAACGATTTCAGCTTCGGTGCTTTCTATCAGCGCTTGAAGTTCCGGTACTTTACCAACGCAGCTCCGACAGTTTACAATTACAATACCGATTGCTGCTTGGTCCCCGCATGTCCTGACTTTGCCCCGCACCCGTTGAGGCTGTTGCCCTTTCTGCACTTGCCCGAGGCCATCTAACCTAAAAAACCGCCCAGCCCACGCCACACAACCCCTGCTACCCGTGTAGCCGCTTGTTGCGTGTAGTGGACTCCTGACCTATCCAGCGGAACCCGAAACCCCACCACCCTATGGCGCAAGTCGAGGAATCTGCAGCCCACAAGGTCGCAGAACCGTCTCAGCCTCTGATTCAGACCCTCCACTCGGCTCTGTACCAAAGGTCCGCAGTCAGTCCTGTCGACGATGCTGCAGATGGTGAGCTCTGCTTTCATCCCGCTAGCGAGACTGGCAGTCTTCACCAAATCAGATAGCCGCCGGAAGCCAGAGAGGATTTCCTCCGATCCATAGCGACACACATCATTGGTGCCGACATGAGCGACCACCTGCAGATGGGTGCACCCTGTACCCTTCATGGCATCCGGAAGGACCCTTTCCACATCTGGAATGACTCCCCCCGGTATGCACACGGAGTGCACTTTGGTTTTCTTCCCCTCCCTTGCTGCCATATCCCTAAGGGGCCCCATTACGCGCCTCACGTTGGAGCTCCCAACTACCAGTAAGCCCACCCTCTGCGACTGCCCGGATCTTGCAGACTGAGGGGCAACCTCTGGAACAGGACAAGCAGCCATGTCAGGCTGAAGATCAGTATCAGCCTGAGACAGAGCCTGAAACCGGTTCGTCAGACAAACTGGAGAGGCCTTCCGTTCAGCCCTCCGGAATGTCTTTCGCCCCCTGCCACACCTTGAGACGACCTCCCACTCTACCACAGGTGAGGGATCAGCCTCAATGCGGGCAGTATCCCGGGCAACCACAGTCGTAGTCCGATCGGGGGATGCGTGGGACGAGCTGGCCGTCCCCGACAAACCCCCATCCGGATCCCCACAGTGATGCCCATTGGCAACAGCCTCAAGCTGTGTGACCGAAGCCAACACTGCCTGAAGCTGGGAGCGAAGGGATGCCAACTCAGCCTGCATCCGAACACAGCAGTTGCAGTCCCTATCCATGCTAAAAACTTGTGCAAAGAACGTCTGAACTAATCTACAGAGAGCTCAAACAAAACGACAAAATTGAAGCGGTTATTAAAATACAAGATTGCCTAGTAAATGCAGTAATGCTGCCACTTGTGCACTGCTGACACACTGCTCGGCGGCGGAAGGAGACTACGCGATTTAACACTATTCGAGTACTAAAACGTGATGCTACAACTCTCAAATACTATAATACGCCCGAAATTTATGTGGTAGAGCTAGGAGTATACGACTTGCTGCTGCAGCTGCTTATCCAACGGCGGCAGGGAGCACACTGACTGACCAACCGACACTGGCCGTTCAAAACGAAAACAGATGACAGACGACTACGCGAATTTACACTATTCAGGTACTAAAACGCGATGCTACAACTCTCAGATACTATAATACGCCCGAAATTTATGAATTAAACAATGCAAGTACCAAAAACACGCAGAGAAATTAAGAATTAAACTATGTAACAAATGATTGAGCTAGGAGTATACGACTTGCTGCTGCAGCTGCTTATCCAACGGCGGCAGGGAGCACACTGAATCTGTGTGCTTCCATTGAGCTGACTGGCGCTTTGTTTCTGGATTGAAAAATGGCATCCACGTTTCATCCATTGTCACAACCGACGAAAAGAAAGTCCCATTCATGTTGTCGTTGCGCGTCAACATTGCTCGGCAACATGCCACACGGGCAGCCGTGTGGTCGTCCGTCAGCATTCGTGGCACCCACCTGGATGACACTTTTCGCATTTTCAGGTCGTCATGCAGGATTGTGTGCACAGAACCCACAGAAATGCCAACTCTGGAGGCGATCTGTTCAACAGTCATTCGGCGATCCCCCAAAACAATTCTCTCCACTTCCTCGATCGTGTCGTCAGACCGGCTTGTGGGAGCCCGAGGATGTTTCGGTTTGTTGTCACACGATGTGCTGCCTTCATTAAACTGTCGCACCCACGAACGCACTTTCGACACATCCATAACTCCATCACCACATGTCTCCTTCAACTGTCGATGAATTTCAATTGGTTTCACACCACGCAAATTCAGAAAACGAATGATTGCACGCTGTTCAAGTAAGGAAAACGTCGCCATTTTAAGTATTTAAAACAGTTCTCATTCTCGCTGCTGGCGGTAAAATTCCATCTGCCGTACGGTGCTGCCATCTCTGGGACGTATTGACAATGAACGCGGTTTCATTTTAAAACAATGTGTCTACATCTACATTTATACTCCGCAAGCCACCCAACGGTGTGTGGCGGAGGGCACTTTACGTGCCACTGTCATTACCTCCCTTTCCTGTTCCAGTTGCGTATGGTTCGCGGGAAGAATGATTGTCTGAAAGCCTCCGTGCGCGCTCTAATCTCTCTAATTTTACATTCCTGATCTTCTCGGGAGGTATAAGTAGGGGGAAGCAATATATTCGATACCTCATCCAGAAACACACCCTCTCGAAACCTGGCGAGCAAACTACACCGCGATGCAGAGCGCCTCTCCTGCAGAGTCTGCCACTTGAGTTTGCTAAACATCTCCGTAACGCTATCACGGTTACCAAATAACCCTGTGACGAAACGCGCCGCTTTTCTTTGGATCTTCTCTATCTCCTCTGTCAACCCGATCTGGTATGGATCCCACACTGATGCGCAATACTCAAGTATAGGTCGAACGAGTGTTTTGTAAGCCATGTTTCTATCTCTTTCCAGTCCGGAGAAAAAAAATCGTAGGCCTTAGAACTTGAATGCACCTCGTACTTTCTGTCGAATTCGCTATTTATTTTATACACGACGCACCACGAAGGAATTATCCGAATGGGACGTCTACTTGATGATTTCAGAAGAACTGGGCGTTTTATTCAAGATAGAGCTACACACACACACACACACACACACACACACACACACACACACACACACACACACACAAAGTCAACATCGTTGGTCCAACTCTGGCCCTTACGCAAGCAATTGCTCGGCTTAGCATTGACGCAGTTATTGGCTGTCCTGAGTAATATCTGCCGCATTCTGTCCAACTGGCGCGTTCAGATCGTCAGAATCCCGAACACATCCGTCCCGTGTCATCTCCGCGCTCACAAACCAGAGACCCGCAATACTTCATGACATGTGTGTGTACATCTGCTGGCGCGCACACCCCTCTGAAAATCTACCAACGGCTTGTTGAATGCACGCCATGCGGGGTCGCTACTGTATTAGGGTTCAAAGTCGCGCAAGCACACTTAGCACATGGCAGTAATATTCTGGGTCGTTAGTGGATGTTGCTGTGATATTTTTCGTTTCTGTTCCTCTCTGGATTCAGCGCCTAAAGTTTGCCTGTCGCTTGACACAGACGCTGAATATAAAAAACACACGCTCACTCCAACAGAAAAACACACACGCTCACTCCAACAGAAAAACACACACGCTCACTCCAACAGAAAAACACACACGCTCACTCCAACAGAAAAACACACACGCTCACTCCAACAGAAAAACACACGCTGACTCCAACAGAAATACACACGCTCACTCCAACAGAAAAACACCGCATTGTCAAGGCTACAGGAGCTGTCTGCCAGGTTACCGCAGAACTTGTGCCCTGTGTGTAAAGGGCAGTCAGGTGACAACGAGACAGGTGGGGAGAAACTACATGAGCTTTTTATTACTTAACAACTGGTCGATACAACTGTTAATACAATGACCCCACGGTGTGAGACAAGACGGTCAACTTCTTCGTGGAAAAACGTTTGCCGCTGGCTACGGAGCGATCACTGAGCCCACGCGTGCGCCTGTTTGTCCGAAGCAAATTGACGGGAGTGAGCTGCTTTCTCCCAGGGCCGTCCATCGCCTTCGAAGGACTAGATGCACGGCTGGGTGCAGTAATGGCTCTGCAGCCAGCGGCAAACATTTCTCCACGAAGCTGTTGGCCGCCTTGTTTCACAGTCGGATAAGTGTATTAACAGCTGAAATGGTAAACAGTTTACTTACTAGAGTCCGCCCCGATAGCTGAGTGGTCAGCGCGGCGGTCTGTCACGTCAAGTGGCCCGGGTTCGATTCCCGGCTGGGTCGGAGATTTTCTCCTCTCAGGGACTGGGTGTTGTGTTGTCGTCATTGTCATTTCATCATCATCAGTGGAAGGCAAAGGGAAACCACCACTGGAATCACTTCCCTAGAGGCTCATGCGGCGGATCTCTCTGAAGAGGTTTCCCCCATGACAAGAGCTGCCGAAAGGCGGAACACAAAGAGTTTTTTTTTTCCTTAGTAGAATGGAATTACCACTGTGTAACGAAGTGTACACCGATACCAGACTTCCTGGCAGATTAAAACTGTGTGCCGGACCGAGACTCAAACTCAGGACCTCTGCCTCTCGCGGACAAGTGCTCTGCCGACTGAGTAATCGAAGTACGATTCACGACCCGCCCTCCCAGCTTTACGTCCGTCAGTACATCGTCTCCTCCTTTCTGACGTAGGTGGAGCAGTGAGGACTGGGTAGCTCAGTCGGTGGAGCACTTGCCCGCGAAAGGCAGAGGTCCCGAGTTCGAGTCTCGGTCCGGCACACAGTTTTAATCTGCCAGGACGCGTCAGTTTACTTACTTCTTTCCGGCCTGCCTCGTTTTCATTTGGCTGGCCCTTATATACGACACGCTTACAGAGACAGCCGCTTGCTTTTCTCAGCCTGGACTGGACTGCACTGGAGTGGACCGGACTCCAGCGTGTGGTTGGACGTCGGCAGCACCAGCAGCAGATAGCGGAAGCCGAGCAGCTTTCCCCTCCCTGGATGTGGCGGGCCGCGGCGTTTTCTCCGCTGTCGCCGGCTCCAGCCCGCACCCCACGCGCGGTCTGCCCGCGCCATTGTCTCAGCCGGCCGAGGTAACCCGGCGCCACCTCGCGCCTTCCCTTCCTCTCCCCTCCTCACCCTACCCGACCGCCCCCACGTGTAAGGCGGCGACCCAGCGTCGCACGCTCCCGTCTGCTACCGTAACAGTGGCAGCCGTGAAACTGCTCTCATTCAGCCGCCACACGGGAGAAGGCGACGACGTGGCTCTGCTCTGCCACTTGCTTACTCAGTACTCTCTCTCTCTCGTGCCCAAGTTACCAGGTGACGGCGACAGGCGGGACGAGAGACAGGGTAATGCCAGGCCGGGTTTCGGCAATGCGAACAGACTCACTGCGAGCGCCTGGCGCAAGCACACCCAGGCCGCAACTGCGACACGGTCTGTTCTCGTCGTCGCTTAAGGGGCTCCGGAAAGGCTCAAAATCATGAAAAGTGCAATATTTACTTTTTTGCGTTTTCTGAATCTGCAGACAATTACCTTTTAATAGATATATAATTTATTCAATTCCGAAGACTACAACTATTTTTAAATTTTTTTTTTGAAATGTGTTCTACATGGGCGTGACCCACTGTGGCGCTGTTAAACTGCTGTCAAATGTTGTTATTATTAACGTCCGTGTTCATCAGGTACATTTTAGTTATGTGAGATAAAGTACGTGTTGTGGCTAACCTATTTTCAGAGACTTAGCAGCACCTGAACTGTTGAAAAAGTGTATTCACGGAAAAACTCAAAACCCCAATGAAAGTGTAAATAGTGTTATATGGTCGAGTATCCCCAAGACTGTATTTGTTGGAATAGAAACACTTCACTTTGGTGTGTATGATGCTGTTGCGACTTTCAATGATGGCAACATTGTAAGGTGCAAGGTATTTAGAAATATAGGAATGAAGATAGGTTCTAACATGGTACGAGCGATGCTCGCTTTAGACAAGGAACGCCTTCGGGCTGCAGACAGGGCTGTAAAGAGTCTAGAAATACAAGCAAGAGTAAACAGGAGGAGGAACAAGAGGAAGCTGGAGGAGGAGTTTGCAGAGGATGAAGATAATCCATCCTATGGACCTGGAATGCACTAAAAAGTTAATCCAATCTTTGTCGTTCGATTCCCAAAACTTTTATTTTCTCATACTAATTACATGTTTTCTAAGGATCTTCCAAACATATTTGTTTCAAACTTTCAGTAAATGCTACACAGTACCTTCTGCATAATTTAACACAACCTTTTTCCAAAAAACTGTATATTTTTGAATATATAAATAAAAAATTGCAAAAAATGTTGTGAATTTTCATTACAATTGAAAAAAATCATCTTTAATAACTGAACTAAAATTTTGTAAAATCCCTGTGTTAAGTTGTAGCCCATATTCCAATAAATAATCTGTAAAAAGTTCAACTTCCTACCTCAAATACTTTGTGAGGAAAGATGTAATTTATAAGCGTTATTTTAACATTGCAAGTATAGGGCATTCCGGAGCCCCTTAACTTGGAGTTGCCACCGAGCCGTCGCCACTTGTGATATACGACTGGCATTCAACAAGTAATGCAAAATTTCATCAGGTTGGCCTCCACGGGGTGGGTGCACGCAACCACTGTGGTTATATTGGGTCAGATAGAGCAGCAACCAGTCGCGGAGTCAAGTTGCTTTAATATGACATTTATAGTCACAACGCAGATCAGATTTCGACCTGTGTCAGGTCATTATCAACGCTAAAACAAATACAAGAGTATATATTACAATGTGATTTACAAAAGTTATAAGTCCATCTTTACTGTTAACATTACATACCAGTGTGGAACTGTAGCAGTTCATGCTCAAGTGAATGCTTACATAGTTCAACGATTACTGTCGTAAAATTATATCTCGGTTTCACAGTACACATTCGTTTTGCGTGTGGCGCCCTCTATGAGCTGGGCCTGAAGTTACAGTTTCGACGACATATTTGTAATATTTATTTTGTACAGTAACTAAGTAGTAACATAAAATTATTATGAGTAAAACTATGTAAAAATTACAATTTTTACTTTTTCTCGTGTCTGTAATGTGCTAGATGTTTAAAATTACTATAGCACGTAATAGTGACAGTTACGGCTCATGGGTTAAATTAATTGTAAAACTGATATGGCTATGTAAAGTACGTTATAGGAAGTATTGCATATTTTGTCGTGTTGGGACCTGTCTTAACTTAATTAGTTGTTACTTAACAAAAGATATAACGTGAACTTTATTTACAAAATGCACTTTGTTGGCGCTAGTAGCGCTTGTAAGCATCATTTCAATACGTCGCACTTAGTGGCCGAGAAATAAGAACAATATGATAAAGGGTGATCTTTTGAACACTTATTTTGAAAAATGACAGTTTTACGTATTAATTGTTGCTAATAGTTACCCTCATGAGTTCGTGTGTTATTCTAATGCCATAAGTTATGTAAATATAGTGTTATGAAAGTGCTACTCGTTTACATCTTATGCAAGTGGCTGCTACATAATGGAGTGAGGTTGCGACTGATCTTTGAGACCCCCTGGGTCGAATTTTTCACTGCTTTCATTATGACCTGATCATTGATCAGGTTACACTTAGCATTTCTTTGGTGGCAAAAGATCTCCATCTCCTCAAGAAGATCGAGGAGTCCACCCTTCTCGCCTCTATTTAGCAACCTTACACTGGACGTTAACATCGGTAATCTGATCTGCGTTGTGACTATAAATGTCATATTAAAGCAACTTAATTCCACGACTGTGTTTTGCTCCTCTATCTAACCCAATGCAAAATTTGTCGGCCGAGTTCCGTTGAAGAAATGCGGATTTTTTTGAAAGACATCATGGAATTTTGCCCTCTATACTTTCACAAGACGGGTGGCGGCGCAATATGTAGCCTTCAAAATACAGTCTGTAATAAGGGTGCGTACCAAGTGGAGAGCTGTCATTGAATTTCTTTCCGCGGAAAACCAGAGCGCCACAGACATTCATAGACGGTTGCAGAATGCCTGCGGAGATTTGGCAGTGAACAAAAGCACGGTGAGTCGTTGGGCGACGCGTTCATCGCAACAAGGTCGCGCAGACCTGTTGGATTTCCCCCGCGCTGTTCGGCCACGCCAAGCTGTGACTCCCGTAATGTCGAAACTTCCGCACACACTCATTTGATGTGGTCGACTGACCACAGTCAAACACCTCGCTGCTCAACTGGGCGCGTCTGTCGGCAGTGTTCACACGCTCTTCCTCCACTTAGCGTTCTCTGAGATGTCTGCCAGATGGGTTCCTAGTCGCCTAGCAGAAAACCGTAAAAAGGAATGGCGGACCATCCGTGCAAAACTGCTTGCGCTTTACGAGGCCGATCCGATAATTTTTTTGGCGAACATCGTCGCAGGCGATGAAGCATGGGTTCGTCGCTTCGAACCGGAAAGAAAATAGCATCCCATCGAGTGGCGCCCGTCACCCCTCCTCCGAAGGAAGAGTTCTAAGCCGCGCCGTCAGACAGTAACGTCGTAGCGGCGGTGTTGTGGGGTGCTGAAGCGGCTACTCTGCTAGATGTCCTCGCACACGGCGCAACGATCAACTTGGAAGCGTATTGACCCTTAGGAATTTGAACAAACCACTTCACCGGCTTCGTTGCCACAAAAACCCGAACGAACTTCTACTTCTCCATGACAACGGAAGGCCTCACACAAGAATGTGTACACGAGAGTGCCTCACAAAACTTCACTGGACTGTTCTTCCTCATCCACCCTACAGCCCTGATCTCGCACCTTTCCACCTTCCACCTGTTTGTCCCAATAAAGGACGTACTCTGCGGGAACGAGTACATTGATGACGGGGAGGTTACTGATGCAGCAAGACTTTGCCCAGTAGAGTGGTACAGTGCAGGGATACAGGCCCTGCCAGTACGGTGACCTTAGGCACAAGCACTGCACCTATACGTTGTCGAACAGAAAAATATCCTGCATTACTAATTGCACGCTCCTCGTAATTTCGTCATTCATAATCGATGCAAAGTCAGTCGAGACGCCTAATAAGAAACTCTTTTTAAGCTAATCAAAATTTTGTCCAGTTCCATTTTGTTTCTATGTGTAAGACACGAACTGCCTGAAAAAAAAACAAAAAAAAAAACAAAAAAAGCGAAGCAAGGAGAGCCGGCTGCGGTGGCCAAGTGGTTCTAGGTGCTTCAGTCTGGAACTGTACGACCGCTATGGTAGCAGGTTCGAATCCTGCCTCAGGCATGGATGTGTGCGATGTCCTTACGTTAGTTAGGTTTAAGTAGTTCTAACTTCTAGACGACTGACGACCTCAGATGTTAAGTCCCATAGTGCTCAGAGCCATTTGAACCATTTTGAAGCATGGAGAAGACACGGTCAAGTGTCAATGTAACGTGGTACACGCCATCAGTGGGTACGTGAATGATTAGACTTGGAATGCTCTGTGGCAGATAGAATGGTCACCAGAACGCATTACTGTTGTTGGTGTTTAGTGCTGGCACCATGCCTGGCAGGTTATATGAAATGTGAAGTGATCCCTGACAAGGACACAGAGATGCCACGTACTCGTATGAGACGGCGTTATCAGTACCTGACAAAATTTGAGGGGGCTTCTATTAGGGAGACTGGGATGCGGCGGTGGCCCAGTGCTGGTCTGTACAGCAATACGAGGACACGCGTGCTCACTGACGAGGTTCCGTTCGACCGCGTCTGACCGCCACAACGGAGGATTGTCGTTTCCGCAGCCAGCACACCGTAACCGCTTTGCGTCATCACCTGACATTTGGGAACAAGTGATGGGGTCCCTGCGACATTCTGTGCTACCCGGTACAACTTGTCGGGGACTAGGCATTTTTCAGGAGGACAACGCTCGAAACTTCCTGGCAGATTAAAACTGTGTGCCGGACCGACACTCGAACTCGGGACCTTTGCCTTTCTCGGGCAAGTGCTCTACCAACTGAGCTACCCAAGCACGACTCACGCCCCGTCCTCACAGCTTTACTTCTGCCAGTACCTCGTCTCCTACCTTCCAAACTTAACAGAAGCTCTCCTGCGAACCTTGCAGAACTAGCACTCCTCAAAGGAAGGATATTGCGGAGACATGGCTTAGCCACAGCCTCGGGGATGTTTCCAGAATGAGATTTTCACTCTGCAGCGGAGTGTGCGCTGATATGAAACTTCCTGGCAGATTAAAACTGTGTGCCGGACGGAGACTCGAACTCGGGACCTTTGCCTTTCGCGGGCAAGTGCTGGCAGAAGTAAAGCTGTGAGGACGGAGCGTGAGTCGTGCTTGGGTAGCTCAGATGGTAGAGCACTTGCCCGCGAAAGGCAAAGGTCCCGAGTTCGAGTCTCGGTCCGGCACACAGTTTTAATCTGCCAGGAAGTTTCATATCAGCGCACACTCCGCTGCAGAGTGAAAATCTCATTCAGGACAATGCTCGTCTAGCCATGCCGTGTGTGTCTTAGAGATGGGGGATCCGCTCTTGAACTAATTCATAGAGTTGAATCTTTCAAAGGAGTGAACAATCAGTGATTCAGAAAAAAAGAACGGTAGCTCCAAACGTTTCCCACGGCAGAGAGAGAGAGAGAGAGAGAGAGAGAGAGAGAGAGAGAGAGACGGAGCATATCAGCAGCGCCTCTGCTGGTCACAGCACAGTGCACGCCACACAACACAGCCAGCGCCGGCCTCTGCCCTGCTTCTACCTTGGCTGCCTGCATTGTGCAGTGCCCCATTGGATTTTGTGTTTCACTTATGCCGTGCCGTCTCTGTGTGTCGCTGCCGCTTGCAGTGTCTGGCGCAGCTTAACTTCGCATCGCACTCTGTCGGCGATCGTTTCAGTCGCACGTCCTGCCCTCTGGGCAGTTGATGCGAGCAACAGGACAGAGAGCCACCTAGCGGATAACATAGGAACTACTTGCAACAACCTGCTCGCAAGGGAACGGACGATTTGTCTCGGAGCGGGTGAGTTCACCGCTCCCCCCACCCTCGGAACTCGCCCGCTCGACGCTCACCCCACCGTTCTCGACTCTAGCCAGAGCGTTGAGCAAAGCGACTCAGGTGTCACTCTGGTCTCTGCGGTCTCAGCTCACGCAATAATACAGCTCGCGGCTCGACCTGCTCGACTCAGCGCCTCTGCATCGGAGTTCGTCTCTACTGGATATTGTTCTTCGTAGTAATACCGCTATGTATATTACATTATTATGTTATGTATACATCAATTGTTTTTATTTTATTTTTATTTGTTTAAACTGATCAGATTAGGTTCCTGACGACTCCTCTTACTATAGGATTTTTATTATGGACACTCGAATTTACGCTTTAATTACGAGCGAACCGATAAACGTATCGCAAAATGTGATACACCAATATTTTCCTTGTTTTATTCTGCGTAAGGCTATATGCAGCACTTTCGTTTTACAGTCAAATTTATATATTTTTTTCTTATTCTGGTACGGATTTTGCGATTTTAGGCGTCTTCGGAAGGAAACGTTCACTTAAAAATATATGGCTTGCGATGTATTTGTATGAGGTTAATGAAATTTTAATACATTATAGCCAAATATATTGTTAATGTAAATCTCAAGTTACAACATTTTCCGATCACCCAAAAAACCACGATAGTGCAAAATAAATCAATAATCAAAAACTTTGTCATATCATGGAAATTTCAATAAACAATACAAAATTCTTACTCATTATCTGTGTTACTTCAAAATAGGATCAAATAAGATCACAATACAGGTATGGTACTGGAATAAACCAAGTTTAAAGGGCAATGTGCCTTCCATTTATTTTCTATTGTAAATGAGTGGTGAGTCATGAAAAAGAGCTAATTCATTTCAGGGAGTGAACAGTTCTGATCCAATCTCTGAAAAGAACAGTTTTGCCCATCTCTAGTGTGTCTATGAACTGTCAGGTCGATGCTGAGGTGCTCGCGTGGTCAGCGAGACCGCCACATCGCGCCATGACAGAATGCGTGTGCAAGCAGTTTGGACGTCAACTCTGTCCCAGTGCCAGTGTGGCCATTACGAGGGCACGACTGTGCGTCAGTTTCAGAGCTGATCTCCACGTTCGTTCTTCAGTGAATGTAAGGGCGCTTGCGACCTCCGTCGAGCACCCATAACATCCGAACACGAAGACACACACACACACACACACACACACACACACACACACACACACACACACACACACACACACACACACACCAGCGCCAATATCCTGGATATCAGGAAGCAAAGTTTCGGACACGGTCTCCCAGGACAATATACAACAGCTCCGTGGCAGCGTTAGCAACCGTATCAGTGGAGGCATTCTAGGCCAGAGAGGGCAGAAGGTCACACTGCAAAGTTGTTTGTGAAGTTGACTCGACATTCTTATCAACGAAATAACGTCACATACCGTCACAAGCCGCGATGTTTCATTTCCACCCTCCTCCTGACTGTGTGTGGGACTCTCTTGGTACACAGTGTATTTACAACAACAGTAGAACACTGCTGACTACTTGCTAATTTCATTGATACCGTTAAAACCTTCCGAAACTGTGGTTTAGGAATCCCGTAAGAAATTAAAAATTCGTATTTGGAATGCTAGAACCGGTTTAATTCATAGTTTCCTATTTTGCTTCCTCGAACTGAAGATTGATAGGGACTGAAGACATAGTAGCGTAACAGGTTTGATGGTTGGACGAAATTATTTGGCCGACTCCAGATCATTTGGCTAATTCCAAAATTATATGACCTATGAACAAAGGGTGCTGTTGTACAATACTAAAGTTCAATTGAAAGACTGTTTTGGCGAGTAATATTTATTCAGAAGATGCAGGAGGTCCCGAGTTCGAGTCTCGGTCGGGCACACAGTTTTAATCTGCCAGGAAGTTTCATATCAGCGCACACTCCGCTGCAGAGTGAAAATCTCATTCTGTAAACATCCCCCAGTCTGTGGCTAAGCCATGTCTCCGCAATATCCTTCCTTTCAGGAGTGCTAGTTCTGCAAGGTTCGCAGGAGAGCTTCTGTAAAGTTTGGAAGGTAGGAGACGAGGTACTGGCAGAAGTAAAGCTGTGAGTACCGGGCGTGAGTCGTGCATCGGTAGCTCAGTTGGTAGAGCACTTGCCCGCTTAAGGCAAAGGTCCCGAGTTCGAGTCTCGGTCGGGCACACAGTTTTAATCTGCCAGGAAGTTTCAGGTCTAAAGATGTTTATACACACACACACACACACACACACACACACACACACACACACACACAAACTGTAGTCCAAATGCATCATCTGAATTGATAACTTTTTGTTTTCGTCATCAGTCTTCTGACTGGTTTGATGCGGCCCGCCACGAATTCCTGTAATTAGTAATTAGTAATAACATTAATATATAAATTGGGATATTGGGATATTAAATCCTTCATAATATGGAAAATATTACATACTTGAAAAATCTAAGTACATTTTTGCCATCAGCAGAAAATTTCGTTTATGCTGAGAGATTCTATAAATAATTTTTCAGTTTTTTTTAAATTTCGTAAAAATTTCACATATTTTATTTTGCCAAGATGCCATGAAGGTCTGGTGAAATAATAATGGGCTCAAGTATGGTTGCTACCAGACAAATGCGCATACTCAAAAATTCAATATACAACAAAGAAACTCTTGAGTCAATGCCAATATAAATGAAAACGGGCTAGATTCAGCTAGCTCCATTTTATTGTTAAACACATTTTTATACCTCGATTTGTGAAATCACATCGCTTACACTGGTAGGGAGGGGTTGTCTACAAACACATTTTACGAATACGCCAAACGTTACTTGAAAGTCAGCTGATGTAACGGTAGGTCAAACAAATGTTTCGTCGGCAACGTTGCATAACCACATCCTGTCAGTTAGCCACTTCTGACAAGCTGTTTACAATATAAATGGTTACTTACAGAGGCACGTTTCGATCTACGCCAGCGTCTACGCGACTGCTCTGCAATTCATATTTAAGTACCCGGCAACGGACTGATCCAACTACTTTCACTGTGTCCCTCTACGGTTCCACTCTCTAACAGCACGCAGGAAAAACAAGCACTTAGATCTCACCATGCGAGCTCTGATTTCTCTTATTTTATTACAATGTTCATTTCTTCCCCCTATGTAGGTTGGCATCAACAAAGTACACAGTCGGAGGACAACGTCGGAGATTGAGCTTCCGTGACGGGATCTCGCCGCAAAGAAAAACGCCTTTATTCTAATGACTGCCACCGCAATTCGCCTGTCGTATCCGTGGAACTCACTCTCCCCTATTTCGCGATAATACGAAACGAGGCGTCCTCCTCCGAACTTTTTCGATGTTCTCCATCGATCCTATCGGGTAAGGATCTCACAGTGCATAACAGCATTCGAGAACAGGACGAACAAGCGTAGTGTAGGAAGTGTCTTCAGTAGATCTGTTGCATTGTTTAAATGTTCCGCTAAAAAAATCGCAGACTTCTCTTTACTTTCCCCCGTAATATTATCCAGGTGATCGCTCGACTCTAAATTAGTAGCAGTTGTAATCCCTACGTATTTAGTTGCTTTCACAGTCTTTAGATTTATGCGATTTATCGTGTAATTGGCAGCAGATTCCTGTAAGTGCTCATAGAGACGACTTCACATTTTTCATTATTTAGAGTAAGTTGCAACTTTTTACACCGTACGGGTATTGTTGTGGGTTGGCAAGAGAGCCAACACCGTATTATTAGAGGAAGCCGAAAGGCACGCGTTTTAGCTCGCGCAGGCTGGCGTGAGGTCTGGAACAGGACAAGGAAATTAGTCTTTAGAAAAACGTACGTAGCTGGTCGAATACTCAACTTTAATCCATTAATGATGAGCGTCGCTCTTGACTGCACATGATTCAGTATCAATAGTAACTGGTAATGGCGCGTTGCTAGGTCGTAGCAAATGACGTAGCTGAAGGCTATGGTAACTATCGTCTCGGCAAATGAGAGCGTATATTGTTAGTCAACCATCGCTAGCAAAGTCGGTTGTACAACTGGGGCGAGTGCTGGGAAGTCTCTCTAGACCTGCCGTGTGGCGGCGCTCGGTCTGCAATCACTGATAGTGGCGACACGCGGGTCCGACGTATACTAGCGGACCGCGGCCGATTTAAAGGCTACCACCTAGCAAGTGTGGTGTCTGGCGGTGACACCACAGGTATCGTGTCTAACAAGGGAATGGTCAGACTTGTCATGCCGAAACATGTATTGCTTTTTTTAGCACTGTCATTTAACTGTGCAAAAGGTCCGTGTGCAAAATTGTAGCTGCTGACATGATCTGGAAGTCACCTAAAAAAAATCACGAACATGGGTGTGTTTCCTGCTTGGCGCTTGCAGTGACGGCTGGCCACCCCTGGAAATGGCGAGTCGCGAGCGTTGTGCGCATGGTCGGGAAGGGCGGCCGTCTTACCGCGGCGTTCACTAAAGAGGAGTATCGCTGCACGGTTTTGGTGGAAAGGGGGAACGGATATTCGTTTCTGTGGCATGCACGTCCTTTTAATTTCTGGTACGTATTTCTAAACATACCGTCTGGAAACTGGTTAGAGATGTGAAAGATGTCCTGTACATGTTCATCTATACTCCGCAAGCCACTTTACGGTGAACATTCAATCTCTCCTCACAGGTGATGGTGAACCCTGTAAATGTTTTGTTGCTTGCCATGGAGATATACCATAGACACCAAATGAAGCAATCAACAGAAAACACGCGGAAGACTATGTGTTGTGCGACATGGTTGTTAAACTTCTAGACGAGCATGTAAATGGCGCAGACATGTGGATAGAAATAACTGAAACACTCGATATTGCATTCTGTGAATTTACAGAAGGCAAAGACACCGACGAAAGTTGCACTCATGAAGACTCTTCGCGTGATAGTGCCACGTACCATCATCAATTATCTCTGAAAGTAACACCAGCAACTACAATTACCTTATCAGACAAAGGAAAAGCGGAGACGTATTGGTTGAACAAAAGTGGTAAGAAACGCCTACGTGTCAGTACTGTTCGAAATAAGTATCGCTTTGCCCGTTCTGAACGTGAATTGCATAGATGGAAAAAGGAAGTTGCTGGACGGCGTAAGTGTCGACTGGAAATTGCTACGGAGATAAATGCGCGACTTTTTGAGCTATTTACCGATGCCAGACAACAGTCATTTACTGTCAGCGATACAACTTTGCGTGACTGGGCGTTAGAGGTTGCTAACGCGATAGGCGCTAAAGAATTTACAGCTTCTCAAAGTTGGATTAGTCGCTTCAAAAGATCACATAAAATTGTGGCAAGAAAAATAACAAAATTTGTATCGAGAAACAGGTCGGAAAATGAAGTGACACAAATCGAAATGATATAAGCTTTTCTTACGAATGCAAAAAATAAGATCGCTAGTTTTAGTGAATCATACGTGTACAATGCAGATCAGTCAGGTTTTCAAAAAGAAATGCGTGCGAAGAGAACACCGCCATTCAAAGGGGAAAAACATATTGAGGCGATTGCGCCCCTAATTAGTCTGGATGGTTCATTGCTGCCTAAACTATATGTGTGTCTTCAAGAACGAGCTGGATGTTTTGGACCACGTGTCAAAAGAATAATGTCCTACGCAAACAATCTTGAGGTAGACGCATTGAAGTCTTGAAAAATGTGAAATAAAAACGTTACACTTCTCATGCGTCATGCTTTTCTTCCGTTCTACGGGCACAAATCTCTTCGCCTTCTAGATTCGTGGTCAGGTCATAAAAGGTCTGAATCATTAAAAGCTGTATTTCGAGCCGACCCTGACAAAGAAGTAGAGATATTTCAGATTCCACCCGGCACGACGAACGTAATTCAACCTTTAGACAGAGAATTTTTCCGTCAGTGGAAGGCCTTTTACAGAAAACTAACAGAGAAAATTATTGTGTGCAGATCACTGCAATTTCCTATCTATCACCGTAACAATATTCTCAAGCTGCAACCAGTAGTGCATTATCAATTTTCCTCCCCACGGTTTCAGAATTTGATTAAATATGCGTAGCACTCCTCGAAATATACTGATACTAGGCCTGATTCATTCCTAACGCCAGCCCAGTTTTGTCTACGGACATCTAACAACGTCTGTCATTCGCAGGGCTGCCATATGTCGTCTTCGCTGGTATGTTCTTGGTGCACCAAAAATCTATGTTTTGAACATTGTATCCATATTTCGCATTTTTGCGGTGATTACAAGAAATAAAATTTGGACGTGTTCTAAACCGTATATTTATTTGTGTCTATTTCATAGCTATTTGGAAAGAATGTCGTAGATAACATATCAGCCATGTTTGTCAACGAATGTTTAATTATCATACGATAGCTTTCACTGGGGGAATCAGCTCTCTCACTGCTGTGGCAAGAGAGCGGCACGTAGCTAACGCCACCTTGTCCATAGATGGCGCTGGTATAACGTAGCGAGAGGTCAGGGTTGTACAAGAGGCAGTTATAAGCGCGGAAACCATGCGACAATAATGTCTTACTTCATAAAATAGTTTACAGACTTCCAGGTCATGTCAGCAGCTAAAATTCTGCATACAGACTTCTTGCAATGTTAACTCACAGTGGTAAAAAAAGCAACACAGGTTTCGACATGACAAGTCTGACCATTCCCTTGTAAGTAATTTTGCAATTGATTTTGATCTTCTGATAATTTACTACAAACGACAGCACCATTTGCGAACAATGTAAGAGGGATCTTTAGATTGTTTCCAAAATTACTGATGCGATTCTTCAGTTTCTCCCGGCGTATTTGTTGCTCGAACAGTCCACGGGTATACTGGCGGTTCATAGTGTCCAACGGGCACAATATTTCGGCTATCAGACGTGTCGCCATCGTCAGGTGCGCTGACGAACTGAGCCCCTGAGAGCGGCCGGCCGATTTAAATGCCCCCCCCCCTCCCCGCGGGCCGCTCTCTTCGCCGTCCACGCCCCCGCGCCGGCCGTCGCGAAAACGTTAACGGGTGTGGTAATTACTTTTGAATTGAATCACGCCACACTGCAGTTATGGGAGTTTTCATCTGACGGCCCTCACAGACGTAGATGTAGAACTACAGGCGACACTTTGCCACGGTTGGTGAAGCGTCGCAAATGCTTTCGCACGTACGGCGCTCATTCAATTGTTGGTTCTTGCGTGTTCAGTTGTCGAAAGTACTGGAGCTGAGTGACGGACGATTACTGTGACCTCGGACGCGACAGCTGCTGCTGCTGGGAAGTGCTGACAGGAGTGGGAGTTTCGCCCCCCTCGCCGCCAGCTGGCCGTGTGGCGCCAGCGTGTGTCGGGTGTTGGTGTTGGTGTTTGTAAACAGCGCCGGCCGCGGCCGCTCTCCGCCGTGATGGAAAGCTGCCGCTGCCGAGTCCGCCCTGAAGGCCAAGACCGACCAGTTCCAAGTCCACTTCCAGCTCCAGAGCCTCCAGGCTGGGCTCTCGGTTCTGCTTTCCCCGTGCCGGCCGTTCCAGCTGGCTGCCTCGCCGCCGCCGGGCCGTAATTTCCTCCGACTGGTCGGACGGCGGCAGCCTCCGTTCGATGCCGGGTCGATACCCCTGCCGCGTGTGTTTTTCTGCTCCGGCGGCTCGGCGACGATGCCTACGAGGGACGCGTCGTGTCCGCTTACTGTCCTTACACGTGTGTTTTATTTGCAAAGCTCCGTCTCGATCACACAGTTCACTTAACATCTTAATGATGCAGCTGTTCTGCCCGTGTTTGCTTACAGATAGGTTTGTTTTCAAACTGTGAAATAAAGCACCTGCAGTGCATTGCATAAAATCCAGTCAATCAGTAGCATGTGGTAACAAGGTGTCAATACAGAATTTTGTCTTTCTCCAAACAACTAAATACTGTCTTAGAAAAGGAAATTTTTATGTGCAGAAATTGTAAAAAGCATTTTTCATGCATTACAGAAGATAACAAAAACGACATTTGCCTGGGGAAAAAAAAGAAAAAGTTGCGTTTTGCTCAAGGTGGACCTTCTCCAAAAACAAATCTGTTTACAATACACAGTTACCGATTTCCGCTGCTGTCATCTTCAGATCTGTTACAAATAGAGCAACACTGGTGTATCCGAGTTCAATTAGCTGAAGCAAAATCTGTCACGGGCACACACAGCACTGAATTTCCTATCAGGATGTGTCACCGAGGTTTTAATTAATAGTCACTTTTTGGTAATTATCTTGCACTTAGGGCTATGTTTGTTTATTTTGTCATGCTGAAAGGTTTCGATTTAAAGATGCGATGTTGCTCCTAAACTTTTTTATGCTGGCGTCTACACGGTTGTGTGTTATTTGCTTTGCCATGCTAGGGGCTTCCCATTAATTATCCTTTACACGTTTCAGTGGCTTTTAAATATCGATCTAATTTCACATCTGTATCTCACATCATATTTTATCCTCAGTCGCTCATTTTGCCATATGAAGTAATTACAATTAGTGATTACGTATAAGGGATTTTAACTACTAAATTTACGATACTGGTCACTCACGTACCCAAGCTGTAGCGTCCTCCACTGGCCTCAGTTTTTTGTATGAAGACAGGACGCAGCCACGCCATCGCCAGCACTTATAATGTACTTGAATAGATAGATTTTCACCTTGATGCCTACATCAGAATATTTTATGTATGTACGGTTGGTTTGTACGGCTGTTAATATTGTAAATATTTTTTATTTCTGTTATGTAACGCTAGGTCTGTTGTCGATTCTGCTTCAGCTAACTGGACTTACTTGGTTACACCACTGTTTTTCTATCTGCAAGACATCTGAAGATGGTACTATCCGAAAGCGGTAGCTCCTAATTGTAAAATTTGTGTGGTTGAGATGAGTGACATAACATAATCGCGTACGCTTTGACAGCCTTTATATCTTCAACTGATATGCATTTGCTCACTCAGCCCGACTCGATCGTTTTTATTAAAATAAATTTGTCTTCTGCTTCTACTTTCAAATGTTAGGCATTTGTCTGTATGTCGTATTGTTCACGGCGTCTATTGTCGGCAGTTGGTTACTACCAACAAAACGCGCTTCCCAGCTTCTGCGAAGAACCCAACTGCCGTGTACAAAACAGCTTGAAACTATCAATTACATTGCAAGTGAGTTAATATGTTATGTGGGGCGCCCAACTGCGCGATCAGCGCCCGTACAAAGTCCCAATTTTGACACAGTCCAATTTTTACACAAATCCAATCTAGTCACTTTCACGAATGACGATGACACAAACACCCAGTCCCCGAGCAGAGGAAACCCCAAACTCGGCCGGGAAACGATACTATTGTTATAATACACCCCATTAGAGAGACAGCAACAGAAGAGTTAGTAAATGATACTTTCCAGAGAATTATTAAGTAGTTCTCTAAAAATGGATTCTCCCTAAATTTTGAAGAAAACACACCGAATTCAGTTCTGTACAACAAACAGTGTCATATCAACAAGTGAAGTGGCACATGAACAGGAGTCATTAAGTTGTGAAGAATGCTCCAAGTTTTTGGGTGTACGTACTGATGAAAACCTGAACTGGAAGAAGCATATTACTGAGCTTCTGAAACAATTAAGTTCAGCTACTTTTCCTATTCGTATAGCCGGCCGTTGTGGACGAGCGGTTCTAGGCGCTTCAGTCCGGAACCACGCTGCTGCTACGGTCCCAGATTCGAATCCTGCCTCGGGCATGGATATGTGTGACGTCCTTATATTAGTTAGGTTGAAGTAGTTCTAAGTCTGGGGGAATGATAACCTTAGATGTTAAGTCCCGTAGAGCTTAGAGCCATTTGAACAATTAGCTCTTCGTATAATTGCTAATCTCGGTAAGAAACGTATCAACCACTTGACATATTTTGCATATTTCAATTCAGTAATATCGTACAGAATAATTTTCTGGGGTAACTCATCACTTAGCACTGATTGCACAGATGCGAGCCGTAAGAATGGTGTTCAGCCACGGACCTCATGTACGTACAGCCGTGCTCAAAAGTATACGAACGACCTGAATCGCATTTCGCCTGATTCGCATGCAACCCACATAACGCAGCTGTCTAGCAGGTCCTCTAATCGCTCCTCGGTACAGTCGTTTGACTATTGGAAATGGTTCCAACAAGTCACCACTAGAAAACACTGCTCTGTGTCGCAATAACTCAAGATGTAAAGTAATACCAAGGTACTACAAATATCAGGGAACCCTTATCACGGATAAGACCGTCCTTAAGGCTTGTAATCTCACATTTATTGCAATAAATGACATACCTGATATGTTACCACTCTCATTATTACGTCAGATAGGTAATACACGTAGTAAGTTCGTCGTATTTATGATTTCCTCTTCAAAGTAACATATCGTACTTATTATTTAACACAAAATGGCATTAAAAATTTAAGTTATTCACGTGCAGCTAGTTGAGAGTACGTATGAACTTCAAATGACACGACGAACAGTCTCGTTCTGCATATGGATTCAAACCCAGGTAAAGCAGACTAAGCAAAGAAACTATCAGTCATTCCTGACTAGGCATGAAGTGACTCGATTTTAGACAGTATCAGTTAGCAAATATAAATTTTAAATTACATAAAGTAAACATTTTTAACGGACGCTAATTCCTACCCAGCATCTATTGTCCCTGTCAACGAACTACGAGAGATGTTAAATATTGCTTCTTACCAAGTACCTCACTTGAAATGCCGTGAGGTAAAGCTTGAGGAAAGTGATTCATGAAGGGTATAGGTTATTGTTAGTCAGGGCTTTTCTTTTGTTGGGATTATTAAAAGTCAGACTGATTGGCGCTAAAATATTGTGTGTCAGTTTATAAATGATCGGAATAAGTAAAGAGAAAACTGAGTACGTTCAGTTTTACTCAGCTGTTCCCGTATCAAATAACGTAGTTTACCAGCACAGTCATTGTTTACATACAAAGTGGAAGTTTCATATTTCTTTACATTCAAAGGTGAAGTTTCAAACTAAAATAGTAAAAGTGAAGGAGAAGTAAAAAAATGACAATCTATAAATAAACCCTTAGCAACCGGAATAGCAACATGGAAAACAAAAACGTGCGAACTTGTGCATCAACCCAATAATTAAAAATTCAGATACCTAATATATTTTATTTCTAATGGTTGCTTATTACGGAGTGAATTACAAGAATGCTCACGTACACACTCTGGAATATGTTAGTAAACTATATTACGTCGATTAGCTAAGTCTGGCGAGAAAGGAGAATCTCGCTGGACTATAAGTGCTAGTAACGATCGAGTCCGTATAACTCAGTCTTTTTTTCCATTTATCTAACATACAGGCGATTTATTTGGCAGTAAATATATAGCCAGTCACTTTTTCGTATTTCTGATACTCTTTCCATTTCGGGCCGTCATCAGATGGAGGTGTTGCGGAAAGATTTGTGCAGTGGACCAAGTGTAGCTAGAGGCTGTGGTCGTGCTGCTAGCGAACGTGACGGAAATTCAGTTCTCGGTGACGAAACGTTTATCAAACGCAAGGGTTGTTATGTCATAGGTGCTTATAACCTTCCCGATTCATGAACGTTTCGTTGCCGCCATTAATTCTGACCTTTTCTCATTTTAAATCAGAACGTATTTTCAAAATTCGGCAATCATCCATCCGTCCATTATCTGTGGTGACTGGGCAGCCACTGATTGTGCGCGCAGTCATCCGAGTAGTTAACGTCCCCTTGTCAAGGGGTCTCGACATCTCCACGTCAAATGTGTCTGGAAAAGTTCAGTGCGTAACTCTGTAAACAATTAATAATTGACACTAAGGCCTTAAACTGTGGTTTGTGAACATTTAAGACGTGCAGAGACACGAGTGCTAAGTTGGATACTGAAATATGTCAAGAAGTACGTTGCCACTCTTGAAGTTACGTAGGTGTATATACTACACTGTTGTGTGGACTACGCACAAATCCCATAGAAGAAGTTGATCATCGTAATGCATTTTGAGAGTAATAAATGTAAAATAAGTTCTAGCGTATCTCAGCGGTGTTCCGTCAATCATTTAACAGTCACGTCACTAAACCAATCAGTTCCAGGAATGGAGACGTCGAGATCTCAACGTCGCCGAGGGGCTGGTGTTAGTCAGCTTGCAAGACGACCTCACATTATTTTGGTGGTGTAGTATTCATTTGTTTCGTTGCGGGTTTGTAGGCTGGTGCAGTTGCCGTGTGGCGAACGACAGCGCAGGGCAGGGCAGGGTTCTCCCTGACAACGCGAGTAGATATCCCCCGTGTAAGGAAGCAGGTTAAATCCCTCAATGAAGACAAGGCCTCCGGTTCAGACCGGTGAGGTTCCTCTCAGAGTAAGCTCATACAACAGCTCCAAACAAAGCGAGGTGGTATTCGGGAGGACGACGGTTCAAACACGCGTTCGGGCATCCTCATTTAGGTTTTCCGTGATTTCCCTAAATCGCTTCAGGCAAATGTCGGGGTGACTCCTTTGAAAGGGCACGGACGACTTACTTCCCTAATCCGATGAGACCGATGACCTCGCTGTTTCGTCCCCTCCCACAAAATTGACCGACCGACCGACCGACCGACCAACCAACAATACCCCCATACTTAGCAATCATATACAACCCCTCTTTCGTAGGAAAATCCGTAACCAAAGACTGGGAAGTTGCACAAATCGCACCAAACTGAAGAAAGAAAATAGGAGTAATCCACTGGCTTATAGATCCGAATCACCGACTTCGATTTGCAGTAGGATTTTCGAACACATCTCGACGAAAAAGTTTTATTGACAAATAGTCAACAGGAATTCAGAGAAAATCATTTTCGTGACACACAACGATCTCTTAATTTCACGAAGTAATGTGCGCTACCGCCGGGTTATGTCAAATCGATTCCACATTCTTATACTTCGACACTCTTCGTTACCAGCGACTTCTAATCAATTTGCGTGCCTATGGAGTATCGCCTCAGTTGTGAGACTGGATTCTTGATTTCCTGTCAGAAAGGTCGCATTACGTAGTAACTGATGGAAAGTCACGAAGTAAAACACAAATGATACCGAGCCTCCACCAGAAGTGTTACAGGACCCCAGCTGTTTCTGACGTACATAAACGACTTAGGAGACAATCTGAGCAAGAATTTGCGGATCATGCTGTCATTTGCAGTCTTGCAACGTTATCAGATGATAAAAACCAACTGCAAAATTATTTAGACAATATATCTGCGTGGCACGAAGTGACAGTTGGCTGTAAATAATGAAAAGTGTGAATACATTCACATCAGTATTAAAAGAAATCCGCTATACTTCGGTTAAATGATAAATCACACAAATCTAAAGACTGAAAAATTAACTAAATACTTCGTGATCACACACTGCATACCAGTCACACGTTCCTCTCAGATTGAGCTGATATAATGGCTCCATACTTAGCAATCATATATAACCCCTCGCTCGTAGATAGATCCGTAACCTATGACTGAGAAGCTGCACAAATCACAAAAATATTGCAGAAAGGAAATTAATTATAACGATCAGACAGATAATGCTGTGGGGGAAAGCAAACCAAAGACCGTAATTTATTGGCCGAGTACTAAGAAACTACAACAGGTCTAGTAAAGACAGTGCTTGCACTACGCTTGTCTGCCCTCTTCTGCAATCGGTGAGAGATCAAAAAATGGTTCAAATGGCTCTGAGCACTATGGGACTTAACAGCTATGGTCATCAGTCCCCTAGAACTTAGAACTACTTAAACCTAACTAACCTAAGGACATCACGCAACACCCAGTCATCACGAGGCAGAGAAAATCCCTGACCCTGCCGGGAATCTAACCCGGGAATCCGGGCGCGGGAAGCGAGAACGGGTGAGAGATCAGCATCAGGTAAGACTGGCGGAGGACAACTAAAAGGTTGAAAGAAGGGTAGCTCGTTTTGTATTACAGCGAAATGGGGGAAGAGAGTGCCACTAGCACGAACTGGGATGGCAATCATTAAAAGAAAGGCGTTATTCGTTGCGGCGGGATCCTCTCGTGAAATTTCAGTCAACATTTCTGGCGCCACCTGCACAGGTAAAAATGATCATCGTAATAAAATAAGAGGAATCGGAGGTGGCACGGAAAGATTTAAGTACGTGTTTCTGGCGCGTGCTGTTTGAGAGTGGAACACGAGAGTAGCGGCTTGAAAATGGTTCGATGAACCGTCAGCCAGACAACAGTAAATTTCAAAGTAATCGTGTAGGTGTAGATGCAGATAAGTAGACAGAAGATATGCCTGAACGAGTTCGCAAATGTTATCGGCAGAGTTCTGTTTTGTCGTGCATTTAGCGAACACGAACAGCAGCGGCCCCAGCACTGTTCCCCGAGGTAGGCCGGCAGCTCCCCCCCCACCCTGTGATAACCGTAATACGGAGGGCGTGCTTGCGTGTCACACACACTGCTAGCCGAGGCACTCGTGTAACAGACAGCCGGTGCTGGGCTGGGCTGCGTACCGCCAGTTACGGACGGAGGGGCGCCTGTAAGGCTCTTAACGAGCATCGGCCAGCGCGACTTCAGGGCCGGACCTGTAATTTGAAACTGGGGCCGCGGGTAACGAGACAAGACCGGCCGCCGCCGGATTTACGCACTCGGTTGTCGGCTGCGGGTAATTGGCCATTACCCGGGGAGGTTCCCGCCGGGACACGAGCTGCGATGCCGTGGGCCGCGTGCCGGCCGTTCGCTTTGCACCTGACCGATAAAACACACCAGTTAAACGGCAGCGCCGTGGAAACACAGAAACCTGCTGTACACTGGGGCGACAGGAGTAACGGGATAGCAATACGCACATTTACAGACGGCGGTAGCGTCGCGTTCACAAGGCACCAAAGGGCGGAGCTGACATTTGCACTCAGGTGATGCACGTGAAAAGGTGTTCGACGTGATTATGGCCGCACGACGGCAGTTACCAGACTTTGAACGTGGTATGGTAGTTGGAGCTACACGAATGGGACATTCCAGTTCACAAAGTGTTAGGGAATTCGTTATTCCGAGATTCACAGTGTCAAGAGTATGCCGAGCATACCAAATTTCAGGCGTTTCCTCTCACTACAGGCCGACGGCCTCCACATAACGACCGAGAGCAGCGGCGTTAGCGTAGCGTTGTCAGTGCTAAGAGACAAGCAACATTGCGTCGCGTAACTGCTGAAATCAATGTGGGACGTACGACGAACGTTTCTGTCAGGACAATGCTGCGAAATTTCGCGTTAAGGGGCTCCGGAAAGGCTCAAAATCATGAAAAGTTCAATTTTTACTTTTTTGCGTTTTCTGAATCTGCAGACTATTACCTTTTAATAGATATATAATTTATTCAATTCCGAAGACTACAACTATTTTTAAATTTTTTTTGAAATGTGTTCTACATGGGCGTGACCCACTGTGGCGCTGTTAAACTGCTGTCAAATGGTGTTATTATTAACGTCCGTGTTCATCAGGTACATTTTAGTGATGTGAGATAAAGTATGTGTTGTGGCTAACCTATTTTCAGAGACTTAGCAGCACCTGAACTGTTGAAAAAGTGTATTCACGGAAAAACTCAAAACCCCAATGAAAGTGTAAATAGTGTTATATGGTCGAGAATCCCCAAGACTGTATTTGTTGGAATAGAGACACTTCACTTTGGTGTGTATGATGCTGTTGCGACTTTCAATGATGGCAACATTGTAAAGTGCAAAGTATTTAGAAATATGGGAATGAAGATAGGTTCTAACACGGTACGAGCGATGCTGGCTTTAGACAAGGAACGCCTTCGGGCTGCAGACAGGGCTGTAAAGAGTCTAGAAATACAAGCAAGAGTAAACAGGAGGATTAACAAGAGGAAGCTGGAGGAGGAGTTTGCAGAGGATGAAGATAATCCATCCTATGGACCTGGAATGCACTAAAAAGTTATTCCAATCTTTGTCGCTCGATTCCCAAAACTTTTATTTTCTCATACTAATTACATGTTTTCTAAGGATCTTCCAAACATATTTGTTTCAAACTTTCAGTAAATATTACACAGTACCTTCTCCATAATTTAACACAGCCTTTTTCCAAAAAACTGTATATTTTTCAATATATAAATAAAAAATTGCAAAAAAATGTTGTGAATTTTCATTACATATGAAAAAAATCATCTTTAATAACTGAACTAAAATTTTGTAAAATCCCTGTGTTAAGTTGTAGCCCATATTCCAATAAAAAATCTGTAAAAAGTTCAACTTCCTACCTCAAATACTTTGTGAGGAAAGATGTAATTTATAAGCGTTATTCTAACATTGCAAGTATAGGGCGTTCCGGAGCCCCTTAATCGGCTGTGCCAGCAGACGACCGACGCGAGTGCCTTTGCTAGCAGCACGGTGTCGCCCGCAGCGCCTCTCCTAGGTTTGTGACCATTTCGTTTGGGCCATAGACGAATGCAAAACCGTGGCCTGGTCAGATAAGTCCCGATTTCAGTTGGTAAGAGATGATGGTAGTGTTCGAGTGTGACGCAGTCCCCACGGAGACATGGACCTAGGTTGTCGAGAGACACTGTGCAAGTTGTTGCTGGCTCCATGACGGTGTGGGCTGTGTTTGCATGAAATGCACTGGGCCCTCTGAACCACCTGAACCGGTCATTGACTGTAAAAAAGTGTGGCCGGTGCAGGATTTCGTGCACAAATTGACCTCTCGATTACATCCCATGAATGTTAAACGGGATTCGTATCGGGCCACCTGGGTGGCCAAATCATTCTCCAGAATGTTCTTCAAGCCAAATGCAAACTGTTGTGGCCAGGTGACATAGCGCACTGACGTCCATAAGGATTTAATCGTGGAATGGCTGCAAATGGTTTTCAAGTAGGACCTTCGGCAATGTCACCTCTGTATATTCATTCACATAGAACCAGCTTCGGACTAGCCACTGAAAAACGCTATTTCAAGCTAAAGAAAGGTTCCTTGGTGTCAAACACGAAAATTGTTTTTATTTGCAGCGTCTCTCTCTCTCTCTGTCTCTGTCTCTCTCTCTCTCTCTATCTGTCTCACACACACACCTGTCCTCTCACACATTTTTCCGTCAGTTATGCAACATCCGCTGACAGCTGGATAAATTGTTGTTCTATTCATACTCAACCGGTTTCCCGGTCTGAAGTCGCGCCGTCAGGTGTAACCAACACGATTAAGAGTATTAATAAACTTAAACATGGGCCATCGTAGGCTGTAACGTGATTTTTATTTAATCGTGAGATTATCTAATTTCTTGACAATGACAAGTATTCGACATTAGCTAATCGCATGATTGAATATAATCACTTTACAACCTACTACGGACCATGTTTAAAATCCGAAAATTGCTAATTTGTAATGGTATTACATGAAAAAATATTTCTTCTGTCATTTGTTAGCCGACGTGAAGTTTATAACTAAAACATCGTGGAAAATCTTGTAATCCCTTGGACCTATATCCTGGCAGTATCAATGTCGATAATGGACAAAAATCGTCGAAATCCTCAGTCTTCGGAATGGATGAAGTGCCGTATACATATACATAATTAGGTTTATATGGAACCCTCACTATGCGACCCTGCCAGTTTGTTTGGTAGTGTTGATGCTACGGTCATCGGTTAGTCCACCTGACGTGTAGATCGAGGCGTCTCAGTTGTTGGGGAGTTCTGGTGACCGCCGCACGTTACCAGACAACTGTAGCGTGCTGGTTTTCTGTCCGCGACGAACCACTGCCACATCCAGGTGGGTCTCCACTTCCCTCACCGACCTCTGAACATGCGAATTAAACGTCGTTTGTGACAGTGAGAAAACCCTGCGTCACCGCAGCCTCCTTTTCGTGAAGGGTGTGAATTATGCTACTGTATCACTGTAGCTAACAGGACTCTGTCCATGAATTAGAAAAAAAGTCTACATTGTCTAAAGCTATCTTCAAATCTACGAACGTATAATTTGTTTCGTTATTTTTCCTCAATTTGCCCCTAGCTGCTCCTACAGACAAAGTGGTTCCCTCCTATTGCCGGAGCTTCAGTTTTTCCCTTCCATTGTTGGACGGACACAGACACAGCATTGTCGTGGGTGTCTGAGCGAGATGCACGGAGTCGTGAAGCTGATTCGGCCCTCCCCTCCCAGTTGGGCAGCAGCGATTGCGTCACGACGTGTGAGGTAATAAGGGACGGGCGCCCCCCCGGGTTGCGTCACTTCCGTGGCTGGCGGTAACAGGCGCCGGGCGTGCTGTGTGGTGCGGTGCTGTGCGGTGCGGTGTGGTGTGGTATGTGTGTCGCAAACCACGCGTCCAAACAGCGCGACCCACAAAGCTTCCTAAACCTGTATCGCGTGCAGCCTCCACAGCTCCTCCTGAAACATTTCGAGCGCAGAGTGCTGAGGTTAGAGGTCAGCGAGCGTAACAGAAATGCTGCCAGCGCCATCCAAGTCCGCGTTTACGGATATTAAAATATTATAAACCGGTTTAACCATTCGGTATGCACGTGAAGACACTGCTAATTCTAACTGGTAGCATTATTTTTTTCGTTTACCTTTGCGTTTCTAGATCCCTCCAAAACGGGAACATGATATATGGGGGTGTCCATAATTAAAATTCCAGTTTCTAAACGCTGTAGAAAGACAACCACTGATCATAATAACGTCAATTTTGAACAGCATGATGTCATTGACGCAAGGTGAAGCGCCATGGTGAAAAAACCTTGGGAGAAACCACGTATGAGATTACCAATAATTATTGTTCTTCAATATGCACACTATCTTCCGTCTAATACACAAGCGGAATAAGTTCTGTTTTCAGACGCCACTAGTATTGTAATCAATCCTAGCAGACATACAGAAACTGAAGAAATAGTAGACAGTCGCCTTGAAAGTCTGGTCTCTTCTGCGAATGGTCTCACCCTACATTTTAAAAAGACACGGCGTCTTCAGTTCTGCACGTCTAGGGGTACTACACCAATGATGGTGAGAAAATGACAAATATGGAGCAAACTTCAAAATTCTTTCGTGTCGATATTTATGATAATTTAAACTGGAGAATGCAGATTTTTAAACTCCCACAACAGATTAGTTCAGCCACATTTGCGATTAGAATCATTGAAAATCTCCGGGAGAGGCGAGTCAGCAATTTGACATATTTTGCATATTGTCATTCAACAGTGTCCTAAGAAATAAACTGCCGGGGTAACTCACCTTTGAGGGAGGAAGTCTTCACTGCTCAGGAACGTGCTGTAAGAGTAATGTGGGGGGCGCACACCCACGATCACCTTGTAGACGACTGTTTAATGAAGCAAGGTGAAGCGCACGAATCGGGCATTCTGACTACTGCTTCACAGTATATTGATTCCCTCGTGAAGTTTGCTGTAAATGTTCCACTGCAGTTCAAAAGCAACAATTATTAAAAATACCAGAAGGATAAATGACGTTCATTACTCCACATTACTCCACTTCAGCAAAAAAAAAAAAAAAAAAAAATATTTTAACAACAAAATTTTTTGCTAACTTGAACAGGACGTAAAATTTCTGACAAGTAACAAAGTAAAATTTGAAAACAAAATAAAAAGGCTTCTCCTTGGCAACTCCTATTCTACAGAAAAGTTCCTATTACTGTAGTGAGTAAAAGATAGTGGGTAGGAATTACTAACTCTCATTTGTAGATATTTTAAATAAATGTAAAAAAACTTCGTGTTTGTTCAGAAGTAATCATGTTTATACATTAAGCTCTTGTGTGTGAATAAAATGACTCGTTCTACATCATTACTATTCATCGTGCAAATGATGCATTCAGCTACCTACCTACCTTATTAAGCAATTACTCCTACCAGTTTCTATACGGACAAAATACAAAGAAAAAAAAAACAGCATTATGCACTGGGGAACAGCACATACGTTCTCTGTTCCGAAATCAGATGACTTGTTAGCTATAGCAAAGCAGCGGTTTCGTTGCACAGCGTTCACCTAATGAGTATTTAAGCGACCGTCGTGAAAGTTTCTTTTTTCGATATGTAGGAAAATATGCGTCTGCAGCCCCCATATAGGATGACGAGAAAAACGCTGAGTTTTCAATTATCCACCGATCCCGACAATTTTAAGTCAATCACGCGTCATGACTTTTGGGGGTGGTTTTCTAAAAAACGGGGTTGGGGAGGCGGAGGGGAAGAGAGATTGTTGAGTCAAGATATGTTAGTCTTATTTTAGATTGTACAAGAGTAAGAGACATTGTTCACGTAGTTCAAGAGTATAGTGAACTGTGTCTTATGAATATTATTTTAGTGTTGTTTGGTTTCGGTTCATCCACCCTCTGAGTTGCTGGAATGAAGTTTGGCTGACAAGTTATTTAAGTGTTTTGAGTTACTATTACAACAGCCTGCTCAGCTTTCTCAAAGCAACTACTCCGGAGACGAAGTCTCGTGGCGATCCAACAGCGTTCCACGTGTCGATAACACTGGTCTTTCAGATTACTTTTGTGGGGATCGTTGCACAATGTAGATGCAGGAGAATGAATTTACGGGTGGGAAGCGACGAACGAGTAGACGACATGTGATTTCTATCATTCGCATGAGGCTAGGGCACAGGTGTTACTCCGCGCATCTATATCGGTTGAAGATAACAACTTACAGCCACTGCGATTAGTACTCAGCGGCAGTAACGGATCTTCACCGCATCAAACTGGCACGTTCAAGGTTTGCGACTGCACAGTCAGTGTTGTATAAGAAACTGGTGGCGAGATGCTACCCCCTGCCCATCAGTGTCCCAGCTGTACTCCACAGTTCTGATAAATGTCAGTATCGATTGCTCACAGACTATCTGAAAGACACCGCCAGCCAAATTTATGAGTTGCCGAGGTGTTAATTTTCACATGGCATCAGTCCGATTCGTAATCGGGTGCGTAATTCTGTGTTTTAATTTGCGTACAGACCTTACTCCCTAAATTCAATTTTCGTTTTTGCTCTGTTGCGCATTTTATGTCACGTTCTACTGGCAATGTTGGTTGGTTGGTTGGTTTTGAAGAGGGGGAAGCGACCAAACTACGAGGTCATCGGTCCCTTGTTCCTAATAAAACAATACCACAAGCGTGAGAATAAAACAGACGAGACATATAACACAAAACGGAAAGAAATGAAAAACCGCAAGAACGAAGGAAAGGCAAAACACTAAAAGGAACAAAAGAGGACAAGAAAACAACAGAGAGACGCTAGAAACATACGGGAGTAAAACAAGAAAGCAGATTACAGTGGCTGGCCGAGCACGAGAATAAAAAGGGAAAGCCAGCCACTCTGCAACACATTAAAACGTCCACCCTAAAAGCAGTAGGGTGGAGGACACAGACGGACAAAGGACATGCGCTAAAACTGATGAAACCCACCCTCACGAATAAAACTTAGAACTGAATCAGCCGATGAGGCGTTATCAGATAGAATGAGGAGCAACGAGTCCGTCACTGGGCAGTCAAAGAGGGACGGTTCACTAGAATGTGGGCCACTGTCAACAGGGTGAAGCACCGCCAGGAGGCAGCCGTGGGTCGTCCGAGCGTGGCCAATGCGGAGCCGCCAGAGGACAACTGATATCCTGCGAGAGGCCCGCACGGAAGACTTCCACGCATCCTTAATGACACGCAGTTTGTTGTGCGTACTGTTATGCTATTCCGTCTCCCAAAACCGAAAAAACCTACGGCGTAAGTCAGAACGCAGGTCAGGTTCAGCGATGCCTATCTCCAGAAGCGGTTTCTGCGTCGCCTGTTTGGACAGCCTGTCGGCAAGTTCGTTGCCTGGGATATGGACGTGTCCTGGGGTCCTGACAAACACCACTGAACGACGGGACCGTTCCAGGTCATAGATGGACTCTTGGATGGACGCTACCAAAGGATGGCGGAGTTAGCACTGGTCGATAGCTTGCAGGCTGCTCAGGGAGTCAGGAGACAGAAGAAACGATTCCCCAGGGCCTGAACGGATATACTGAAGTACGCGAGATATGGCCACCAGCTCTGCAGTGAATACACTGCACCCATCGGGCAAGGAATGCTGTTCAATATGGCCTCTGTGGATAAAGGCGAAGCCAACATTACCATCAGCCATCGACCCGTCGGTGTGAACCACTTCAGAACCCCGGAACACTTCAAGAATCGAGAGGAAGTGACAGCGGAGAGTCGCAGGGTTAACGGAGTCCTTAGGGCCGCGCGAAAGGTCCAGGCGAAGCTTCGGCCTACAGCTACACCACGGACCTCGAGGAGAGGTCGTCAGGGAAGGACTCCAGACAGAAGCGATCGCACGCGAACCGCAATCCTTATGCCTGACCTGGGCCGCCTATGCGAGAGGTGAACCGCCGTGGTTGGGAAAAGAAGATGGTAATTATGTTCAGAAGAGCTATAAATGTGTGGAACGTAACTGGCGAGCAGTTGTGCACGTCTAATCTTGAATGGAGGGCCTCCAGCCTCCACCAGTACACTTGTCACCAGACTCATGCTAAAAGCTCCTGTCGCTAATCGAACTCCGCAATGGTGCAATGGGTCGAGAAAACGCAATGCTGAGGGCGCCGCCGAACCATAAATCACACTCCCATAGTCAAGGTGGGATTGAACAAGAGCTCTGTAGAGCTGCAGCAGCGTGGAGCGGTCTGCAACCCAGTTGGTGTTGCTCAGGCGGCGGAGGGCATTGAGGTGCTGCCAACACTTCCGTTTAAGCTGACGAAGGTGAGGAAGCCAAGTCAATCGGGCGTCAAAAACCAGACCTAAGAATCGATATGTCTCCACTGCAGTGAGTGCTTCGTCATTAAGGTACTGCTGGTTCCAGATGAACGGTACGACGCCGACAGAAGTGCATGACACACGACTTAGCGGCCGAAAACTGGAAACCGTGGGCTAGAGCCCATGACTGCGCCTTGTGGGTGGCTCCCTGTGACAGACGCTCGGCAACAACAGTACTGGAGCAGCAGTACGGAATGCAGAAGTCGTCTGCATACATAGAAGGTGTGACTGATGGCCCGACAGCTGCTGCTACACCATTAACGACCACTAAAAATAGAGAGACATTCAATACGGAGCCCTGTATGGAACTATGGGAGGCACCAACTTAGACACAGAAAGTACGGAGCGACAAAAGTTTTGGATAAAAATCGGGAGCGGGCCCCGAGACCCCACTCATACAATGCAGCAAGGATATGGTGTCGCCAGGTCGTGTCATATGCTTTACGTAAGTCTAAAAAGACGGCAACAAGGTGTTGGCGTCTGGAAAAGGCTGTTCGGATGGCAGACACAAGGGACACATGATTATCAGTGGTAGAGCGACCCTGGTAGAAGCCGCCCTGACATGGAGCCAGTAGGCCACGTGACTCCAGGACCCCTCCCACCCGCCGACACAACATACGTTCCAGCAGCTTACAGAGAACGTTGGTGAGGCTGATGCCGATAGCTACCCACATGAAGCGGCTTTTTACCGGCTTTGGGCACCGAAATGATGGTGCTCCCCCGCCATTGCGATGGAAAGACGCCATCGCACCAGATCCGGTTGAGGATGACGAGGATATGTCGGTTGCAGTCAGATGAAAGAAGTTTAATCATCTGGCTAATGATCCAATCAGACCCAGAAGCTGTCGGTGGTATGTGCAAAGGTACTGGGGAGTTCCAACTCTGCAAATGGGGCGTTATACGATTCACTGTGGCCTGTAGTGAATGAGAGGACTTTCCCTTTCAGCCGCCATTTTGGAGTGCGAAAGGCTGGGGGGTAATTCGACGCAGAAGCTGGAGCAAAGTCCTCGGCAATCGCGTTTGCGTCGGTAGATAATACGCCATTTATGGAAACACTGGGAACACATGTTGGGGTCTGTTACCCGAAAAGACGTTTGATCTTTGTCCATACTTGGGAAGGTGACGTATGGCACCTAATTGTCGAGATTTCTCTCTCCCAACACTCCTGCTTCCGTCGTTTGATAAGTTGGCGAATGCGGGCACGGAGCCATTTAATGGCCATGAGGTGCTCCAGGGAAGGGTGTCGCTTATGCCGCTGTAGAGCTCGCCGACGCTCCTTAATTGCTTCAGTGACTTCCAGCGACCACCAAGGGACTGCCTGACGCCGGGGGCACCTAAAGAGCGAGGGATCGCGTTTTCTCTCGCTGAAACAATTGTTGTAGTCACCTGCTCAACCGTCACATCGATGTTACCGTGTGGGGAAGTTTCAAAGGTGACAGCAGAGGTGAAAGTTTCCCAGTCCTCCTTGTTTAAAGCCCATCTGGGCAGGCGTCCGTGGGCCTGACGCCAGGGCAGTGACAGGAAGATGGGGAAGTGGTCACCACCACACAGGTCGTCGTGTGCTCTTCAGTGGGTGCATGGGAGAAGTCCTGGGCTGCAAATTGACAAACCAGTGACCGAGTAATTACCATGAGCCACACTGAAACGTGTGGCGGTCCCAGTATTTAAGAGGCAGAGGTCGAACTGAGACTGTAAAATTTAGACATCTCTGCCTTGGCCAGTAAGCACGGTGCCACCCCCTCAAGGGGTTATGGGCGCTAAAATCTCCCACAAGTAGGAAAGGTTTCCAGAGCTGCTCAATCAGTGAAGCTAATACATTCAGGGATACTTCACCATCTGGCGCAAGATATACTTTGCAGACAGTATTTCCTGTGTCGTCCTTGACCTGACAGCCACAGCTTCAAGAGGGGTTCGAAGAGGCACAGGTTCACTACATACTGAGTTCAGGACGTAGACGCAAACTCCACCTGACACTCGATTATAGTCGCTACAATTCCTATAATATCCCTTATAGCCATGGAGGGCAGAGGTCCACATTGCCAAGAACCGTGTATTCTGGAGGGCAATGCAGAAAGCAGGTGCAAAGCTTATCAGTTACCGTATCTCAGCCAGGTGGTGGAAGACACCGCCGCAATTCCACTGGAGGATTATATGATCGTGAGACTGGGAAGGCAGGACAGACTCAATGAGGCAGTCTACGCCTCAGGGTCACCTGCTGCCACCAGTGAGTACCTGTGCGATCAACAGCCACTGTCTGAGGTCCAGTGAGACCTAGGTCCTCAGCAGACGCCAGAATCTCCACCTCATCCTCAGACACAGAGCTGGTAGGTAGTGGTGGTGGTGGTGTGGGTGTCACCGCAGGGCCTTGGTTCTTTCTTTTATTTAGGTTTCTCTCACTGCTCTTTGGGTTTGTCCAGATGGAAGGGCTTCACTGATTCAGTCGCAGGAGAACCGTGAAGCCCTAGGACCAGCTACCTGTGGTTGCTTCAGCTACTGTCAGTGTCAGCTTTGCGACTGGTAGGAACCTGGGAAGGTAGTGATCCAGGGGATCCCTTCCTGGCACGACGAATCGAGCTTCTCTAGCTGAGAAGTGGGAACTGAAGCCCGTGATAGTTGCGGGAGGGGGGGGGGATGTTGCTCCTGAAGTAGGTTGTGCAGGGGCAACAGGGAGGGAAGTGCCCCCCACCATCAAGGGGGCAGGCTGAGTCTGACGGCTCTGAGGGCCAACTGTATGTGGCAGAATGGGAGATGGTAAAACGGTTGTGGTAGCGGCGGCGCAGGTTGTCATCATATGCACAGGATGTAGCCTCTCATATTTTCTCTTAGCCTCAGTGTACGTCAGTCAGTTCAGGGTCTTTTTTTCTTTTGGAGTATCTTGCAGTCTGGTGAGCAAGGCAAATGGTGCTCTCAGCAGTTGTTACAGATGGGAGGCGGGGCGCAGGGAGTATTGGGATGTGAAGGACGTCCACAGGTGACGCTGGGAGTAAAGCTGAACTTCCAGCAGTTAAAGCACTGCATTAGACCATCACCTTGACCTTCTCGGGTAATGTGTCAACCTCGAAGGCCAAAATGAAGACACCGGTGGCCACCTGATTATCCCTCGGACTCTGGTGGACACGCTGGACGAAATAGACACCTCGCCACTCTAAATTGGTGTGCAGCTCATCGTCAGACTGTAAAAATAAATCCCTGAGAAACATGATACCCTGCACCATATTTAAGCTCTTATGGGGCGTGATGGAAACAAACATCTCCGCGCTTGTCATAGGCTAGTAGTGCCTGTGACTGGGCAGAGGATGCTGTTTTGATCAAGACCGACCCTGAACACATTTTGGACAAGCCCTCCACCTCCCCAAACATGTCCTCTAAATGCTCCACAGCTGAGGATTCATTGACAAGAAAGATTCCCCATCAGCTCTCATACATACAAGGTAATGGGGTGAATAAGCCTCATTACCGTCCTTAGCCTGGCGTTCCTCCCATGGTGTGGCCGTGGAGGGGGGGGGGGGGGACCCCTCCCCACAGACGCCACCCAGCCTCAGCAAAGGCCACCTGGCAGGATGGTCATTGCCAGGAGTCCCGATGCCCCAGGGTGACGGGCACCTGCTCCTTGGAATACGTGGGGAGTTAACGGCGCAGGCATCAGCAGAGCAGTCCCTGTGTGGTCAGGGGGCTGCGAACAGATGATGATGATGATGTTTGGTTTGTGGGGCGCTCAACTGCGTGGTTATCAGCGCCAGTACAATTACCCAGTCTTTGCTCAGTCCAATTTCGCCACTGTCCTGGATGATGATGAAATGATGAGGACAACACAAACACCCAGTCATCTCGAGGCAGGTGAAAATCCCTGACCCCGCCGGGAATCGAACCCGGGACCCCGTGCTCGGGAAGCGAGAACGCTACCGCGAGACCACGAGCGGCGGACGGCTGCGAACAACAGGGTACACGGTGGCCCCACCACAATGGACCGGCCGCCGTGCTCGATATAGGCGCAAACGAGCTGAGAAGTCCATTGTCGTCGACATCGCAGAAAGCGATGCTGCACAGAGGATGGAGGAAACCGCACCCAGGAGGGTGGCCTCGCCCAACAGCTGCAGAATGAGCCGAAGTACAGATCCACGTCGACGAAGGATGCGAGGCGTCTCAGCGCATGATGGACACTAGGCACAATGCAAGGCGCCCTTCCCCAATTGGCTCGCTCTTCGGGAAAAGTTTGACAAATGGAGGCCGAACCCTACAGGGGTCCATCGCATAAAGGCCAAAATCTGAGAGACTCCTTTTAGTCGCCTCTTACGGCAGGCAGGGTACCTCGGGCCTATTCTAACCCCTGGACCCGTAGGGGGGGGGGGAGGGGGGGGGATCCAAACTTGTGCTCAGTCTGCAATGACATCCATGTTGACATGAAATTAAATGCTGAACTTCCTTCCTTTTCAACTATGCTGCACACAGCTTATTTTTGTGAAGAGGCGAGAGAAAAGGGGCAACTACTGAGCTTGGTGGTAAGCCTTCAAGTAATTTATCACTGGCGGAAGCACGACCACTACCAGATTCAGCAAACCGACTGTAAACAGTCGCTTCTGAAGCCCATCGATCGCTAAAAGCCGAAAGATGCGATTTGAGACTTTTTTGAGTTAGACTTTTACGCAAATCATAAAAAAAATCATCCAACAAAAAGAGCGACGTTAAAATTCCATTTTTTCTCACCACAATTACGAGGAGGACACTGCGAGTGCCTTAATCCTATTACCCAGAAACTTCGCTCAGTGAAAGAGGAGCGAAAATAAAGCGGGCACCTGTCTCTGCTTGTCCGTACATATTCGACGTAATTTGGATGTCTTGTAGCCCAGCTGCTGGCCCAGTGGCCGACTCGTGGCCTTTTATTTTTTTCGCTCCGTGTTCGAGACCCGATTACTGTTTTTATTTATTTTAAGCTATTTTATTTTCATTTATCTACAATGTTCGTAGAAGGTTGGTACGCGAATGTTTCTTATCAAGTTAGGTGCTACAAGGGCGGTTAACTGTGAAACTACGAATGGGTTGCAGAGTAATTTTAAGTGCCATACATTTAGTATATATGTGCGGATGGTATTTTAAGGGCTTACAACCTTTTTGAATATTCTTGTATGTCGTCGTAGTCGTCATCATCGTCATCTATTATTATTAATTATTAATAGGTTTGTTTTACTATTCGCACGACGCGTTTCGAGAAATAATTCCCATTTTCAAGTGCGTTTTTTATGTGTGTTAAGCCATTTCTTTTGATGTTGTCAGTGTGTGTGAGTCTGCTTCATTTTGTTGACACACAAAAAAACGCACTTGAAAATGGGAATTATTTCTCGAAACGCGTCGTGCGAATAGTAAAATAAAGAAAAATCGTGACTGGTAGCAGAAGATTTATTTATTTATAAACAAACCTATTATATCTACAGTCGCAGGCTTTCAAAAACCATTTATAATGGATCAAATTAGATTATTAATTATTATTATATAATTTTCATATTAATTGTTATATTTCATTCTTATGTATATTCTTCAGGAAGATTTGGTCCATTCCGTTGGATGATACTGATAGTAGAAGCATTCGAAACTTAGAAATTCCGATCATCATGAGTATCGCGGAAACGCAGGTTGCCACAGTGATATTCGTTCGTATGAATCTCACTCGGGAAAGAAACGTCGTTAATATTGCTGAAGATTTCACGCGTTGAAAAAAAAAGAAGGTTCAAATGGCTCTAAGCACTATGGGACTTAACATCTGAGGTCATCAGTCCCCGAGAGCTTAGAACTACTTAAACCTAACTAACCTAAGGACACCACACATATCCATGCCCGAGGCAGGATTCGAACCTGCGACCGTAGCAGCAGCACGGTTCCGGACTGAAGCGCCTAGAACCGCTCGACCACAGCGGCCGGCACGCGTTGACAATTTCGGCGCAAACCACGCATTATGGATCACTTTACCGAAAAGTGGTGCTTGCAGTTGTTATGACTCAAGATAGACTACAGGAATTTCACCAAAAACAGTTTGACATAATTCTCACCGTAAAGACACGACTAGTTGCAGACGGGCACAATTAAAAGATGCATAAATCGTTTGGCCACGGCCTTTATCAGTAATACACACACACACACACACACACACACACACACACACACGGCTTGTGTGTAGCAGACGTTCGGCGGCGCACTGCTCTAGCCGTGCGCTAGCCGCCACGCACGGCCGTGTGGGCAGTTTCTTTGCTGCGCTGCGGCCGGTACGACACGCCGTTTCTCACGCAGCTCTCCGTAAACAGCTGGTCAGCTGCCGGTCCGAGCCGCATCAGGGGATCAGACTGCGGCGGCACGTCCTGGATTACGACTCCGTGGCTGCCCGGCTGCCTTTCTTCCCAGCAGACGCGGCGCCGACTGGCAATACACACGCACGCGCGCGCTAACACACACAAACACGGGTAACAACTTAATTGTAGCCATATATGAAGTGTTGACAGGCATTACGACAATACCAGGGATAGAACACAGGGAGTGAAAAGTTACGGGCAACTTGTACAGAACGCAGTTCCAATTAGCGAAGAACGTGAAAGCGCGGCAGCTATCGAGAAGACTGGTAAGAAAAGTCTGCAGTGCCTCACCCACGTTGTTCGAATCTGTACAGTGAGGAGACCGTAAAGGAGACCAAAGACAAATTTCGAAAGGCAATTAAAGTTCAGAGACATAGGAAAATCGTACGGTAATGTATCCACCAAGAAAGTGTGGGGGAAAGTTGAAAGAAGTGGAGATGAACCAAAGATTGCTGAATGCTGTTACGAAATTGTATCAGAATAACACAGAGAAAGAGATGAAGTCGAACGGGCAATTGAAAAGGTGAAAAATAGGAAGGCAGTTGGCCCAGATCAGATCCCCTTTGAGGTATGGAAGTGTCTCGGTAAAAAGGGAATTGAGCTCCTTTGGGGTTTAATGAAGATGATTTGGCGACAGGAGGAGATGCCAGACGAGTGGAGAACTAGTGTACAACTTAATTGTAGCCATATATGAAGTGTTGACAGGCATTACGACAATACCAGGGATAGAACACAGGGAGTGAAAAGTTACGGACAACTTGTACAGAACGCAGTTCCAATTAGCGAAGAACGTGAAAGCGCGGCAGCTATCGAGAAGACTGGTAAGAAAAGTCTGCAGTGCCTCACCCACGTTGTTCGAATCTGTACAGTGAGGAGACCGTAAAGGAGACCAAAGACAAATTTCGAAAGGCAATTAAAGTTCAGAGACATAGGAAAATCGTACGGTAATGTATCCACCAAGAAAGTGTGGGGGAAAGTTGAAAGAAGTGGAGATGAACCAAAGATTGCTGAATGCTGTTACGAAATTGTATCAGAATAACACAGAGAAAGAGATGAAGTCGAACGGGCAATTGAAAAGGTGAAAAATAGGAAGGCAGTTGGCCCAGATCAGATCCCCTTTGAGGTATGGAAGTGTCTCGGTATAAATGGAATTGAGCTCCTTTGGGGTTTAATGAAGAAGATTTGGCGACAGGAGGACATGCCAGACGAGTGGAGAACTAGTGTACTGAACCCAATATTTAAGGGGAAAGGTGATGTGCAGGACTGCAGTAACTATAGAGGTATTAAACTGATTGCACACACAATGAAAATTTGGGAAAGAGATATAGAAGCAAGATTACGCAAGTAGACTGTGGTGTGTGAAGAACTGATGCAATACATGCTTTAAGGCGGATAGTGGAGAGACACGGGGAGCTACATATGGCTTTAATTGATTTGGAGAAAGCGTATGACAGAGTCCCAAGGGACGAAATATGGAGAAGCATCAGAGAAGTGCGCGGCAGAGAAGTATGTGAGATTAGTGAAGGAAATGCACAGAGGAGCAATGACACAGGTGAGAAGTAGTGTGGGCATGACAAAGGGGTTTCCAGTAAAAGTAGGGTTACATCGAGGGTCTGCGCTTAGTCCATACCTCTTTGACCTGATTATGGATGTGCTGGTGAAAGATGTGAAGAAGGGAGCGCCATGGAATATCATGTTTGCGGATGATGTGGTTCTTTGTGAGCAGAGCATCGACAGACTTGAGGAAAAGCTGGGGGATTGGAGGAAGGCACTAGAAGAAAGAGGGATGAAAATTAGCAGGGCAAAGTCAGAATATTTAGCACTGAATGATGTGCAGATGAGGTATTGCAAGATCCAGGATGATGAGCTGAAATCGGTCTGCAAATTTAAATACCTGGGGTCGTACATACAGGCGGACGGAGGACTGGAAAGCGAGGTACAAGACCGAATAAATTGTGGTTGGAGCAACTGGAGGACAACGAGTGAAGTGTTGTGTGACAAGGTGAGCACTGGGTTGGAAGGGAAAGTGTACAAGTCGGTGGTAACGCCTGCTATGATATACGGGACAGAGACATGGCCGATCACAGTAGCCCGGGAAAGGAAGATGGAAGTGGCGGAAATGAGGATGCTGAGGTGGATGTGTGGGGTAATAAAGAAGGGCAGGATTAGAAATGAATTTGTTAGAGGAGCTGTGAAAGTGGGATCCATGGGGAAAAAGATACAAGAGAGCAGACTAAGGTGGTACGGACACTTACAGAGAAAAGGGGAAGAGTATATCGGAAACAGAGTTGCAAATATAAAGACTGAAGGAGCGAGAAGGAGAGAAAGACCGAAGATGAGGTGGAAGGATAAGATATCCGGGGACCTAAGGGACAAAGGATGGAAGAAGGAAGACGCAATGGATAGAGAACTATGGAGGAGAAGGATCCAGAAGAGCAACGCCGACCCTACGTGACGTGGGACAAGGCGACGATAAAGAAGAAGAAAGAAGAACAGAGAGACAGTGAGGATTGGAAATGATTGGACAGAAGAATTCGGTGTGATGCAGGGATGCAGGCTGTGTAAGCTGTACGTAGGAGCGATCCCGCAGGCTTGGCACAGTTTTTCCCAGGCTAAGAGAGTGACAGTGCAAGACGGCAAGATGTTCACCTGTATTTTGCACGTGACCGTACTGCAGTAGCAGAAGATGAAGATGATTTGAGCTGCTCTGAAATCAACACGAAGTAGTGTGACTAGTCGGCCTCTGGGAAGGAAGAAGAAAATAATTTTGAGGTAGATGGAAAAGTAATTGTAACTGAACTCCGGAAAAGCTCCTAAAAGCCAAGATCGCTAGTAAAGTGTTCATTCAGACGACTGGACCTGCAAGCACAGAACCACATATCACAGGGTAATAACGTTACAAAAGGTGTAACCGAATACATTTGACATGTTACACGCTTTTAACTTTACAATTCATGCAATCTCAGCTTGTATCGTGTAGTACTATAAATGCTTGTGTAAATATTGTGGAACACGCAGGTTGCCGGCGTGTCCTAATTGAAATAGCAGTGTGTACAAAACATAAGATTAATGCGCCGACCGCGTCTTCATCCTCACACCACGGCTGAATACAGACTACGATATCAAGTATACAGGACACTATATCGTAAGCCCACCAGATGGCACTATAGTACTACAAATTGCAATTTGGCTTTAAAGAAGGCAAGGCACAAATGTACAGTACTAAGAATTGTTAACGTATTAATCAAAACAGCTGTGTAATAATAATAATTTGTTAAAGTAATAATTAAAAAAGGCTTTCAACATAGTCGTGACCCTTTACCGACGACCAATCCAGTCAGGGACTTCAGTAGTACTGACCACACAATTTTATAAAAGTAATCTATTAAAGAGTACTCTTCAAACAGCCTTCATACCACAAAACTGGAACATCCAACCATTCTGTGATGCAATACAGTGAGCAGTCGATTATTTTTTTATACTTTCACATCGAGACACACAACCTTATTTGCAAGGTTTTATGTGCAACTCAACATTCAGAGGAAATCACATTAATTGCTCAAAATCCATTCATTGTGGCATTGTATACTTGTGGAGTATTTTGAAACATAATTATAATTTAGGTCACTTTACTGTGTTCTTCGATGTCTAGGTTAATTTTTATCTTTGACTAGACTTTGATAAATACGTTAACTATTTATATTAACATCACGGGTACAGCGGACATTGTTGTTGTTGTTGTGGTCTTCAGTCCTGAGACTGGTTTGATGCAGCTCTCCATGTTACTCTATCCTGTGCAAGCTTCTTCATCTCCCAGTATCTACTGCAACCTACATCCTTCTGAATCTGCTTAGTGTATTCATCTCTTGGTCTCCCTCTACGATTTTTACTCTCCACACTGCCCTCCAATGCCAAATTTGTGATCCCTTGATGCCTCAAAACATGTCCTACCAACCGATCCCTTCTTCTAGTCAAGTTGTGCCACAAACTTCTCTTCTCCCCAATCCTATTCAATACCTCCTCATTAGTTACGTGATCTACCCACCTTATCTTCAGCATTCTTCTGTAGCACCACATTTCGAAAGCTTCTATTCTCTTCTTGTCCAGACTAGTTATCGTCCATGTTTCACTTCCATACATGGCTACACTCCATACAAATACTTTCAGAAACGACTTCCTCACACTTAAATCTATACTCGATGTTAACAAATTCCTCTTCTTGAGAAACGCTTTCCTTGCCATTGCCAGTCTACATTTTATATCCTCTCTACTTGGACCATCATCGGTTATTTTACTCCCTAAATAGCAAAACTCCTTTACTACTTTAAGTGTCTCATTTCCTAATCTAATTCCCTCAGTATCACCCGACTTAATTTGACTACATTCCATTATCCTCGTTTTGCTTTTGTTGATGTTCATCTTATATCCTCCTTTCAAGACACTGTCCATTCCGTTCAACTGCTCTTCCAAGCGGACATTATAGTAAGTTAATAAGATCATTTAAGTAAAATATCCCATGCAATGCACATTAATTCCGCTACATTTAAGATCCGCTACCCACGTCTAGGTAGATCATAATGTGTCGCTCGATGTCTAGGTCACTCATAATTGTTTTTGGATGAACATCGAGTGTTTTTTTTAAAAAAAAAACTATTTTATTACATCATAGTTACGATATCAACATAAATAAAGAAATTGCAGTACACAACTTTTACCTCTATGTCTAGGTATTGCTAACAGTTCATCCCAGTTCTGACCCCATTGTTTCTGGTATTGTAAAGTAATTACATTGTTGTTCCATTGCACGACACGGTCGTATTGCAGGGAGATTATTCTGGGTCTTGTTGTTCTGATGTATTGGACATACTGGAAAGTGAAGATATTGAACAAGTGGAATGAGCTGCATACTCCCTGGACCTTAACCCTATACAGCATGCTTGCGATGCTCTTGGGCAGTTTTCCATGAAGGTCCCCTCCCTGAACTGTGCAAAAACGGCAAACTGCCTTGAGAGAGGAGTGGGACAATATCCCGCAAGGACTTCTCAGCAGTTTGGTGGCCAGCATTAGCAACAGGTGCAAAATATGCGTTAGTGCCTCAGGAGAGCGTATTCCTTACTGGGAGTCTGATGTCGACCTTTGTTTTGATTGACCTGTGTCAAACATGAACGTTATTTATGTTTGTTATCACGCTTTCGGACGTGGTGAAATCTGTACCATTTTTCGTTTTAAGTACACCACTCCATCTCTATTATGTATGTACTGCGTTTCATGTTGTCCGTGCCGGCCGGGGTGGCCAGCGGTTCTAGGCACTTCAGTCTGGAACCAGGCGACTGCTACGGTCGCAGGTTCGAATCTTGCCTCGGGCATGGATGTGAGTGATATCCTTAGGTTAGTTAGGTTTAAGTAGTTCTAAGTTCTAGGGGACCGATGACCTCAGATGTTAAGTCCTATAGTGCTCAGATCCATTTGAACCACGTTGTCTGTTACTGGCTGTTATAATTAATACACAACTATGCCTCTGTTCACTACCAATTGTCTATCAGTGTATTGTCTCATTTGTTAACACAATTCCCGCAGTAGCGCCCGATTTAATTGGACTACATGTCATTCCCTTTGTTTTAATGTTGATCTTCACCTTATTATCTATTTTCAAGACACTGTCCATTCCGTTCAATTGCTGTTCCAAGACCTTGCCGTGCCTGAAAGAATTACAGTCTCATCGACAAACGTCAACGATTTTATTTCTTCTCCTGCAGTATTACTTTCTCCTTTAGATCCTTTACTCCTTGCTCAATTCCTACTATCGGTAAATAAGGTAGCTTTCAAATGACGAACGATGTATCTCGGCTCGACAGCGTCCACCTGCAGTTCACCGTTGGTAGACTGACATCTACATCTATACTCCGCAAGCCACCTGACGGTGTGTGGCGGAGGGTAGCTTGAGTACCTCTACCGGTTCTCCCTTCTATTCCAGTCTCGTATTGTTCGTGGAAAGAAAGATTGTCGGTATGCCTCTGTGTGGGCTCTAATCTCTCTGATTTTATCCTCACGGTCTATTCGCGAGATATACGTAGGAAGGAGCAATATACTGCTTGACTCCTCGGTGAAGGGATGTTCTCGAAACTTCAACAAAAGCCCGTACCGAGCTACTGAGCGTCTCTGTTGCAGAGTCTTTCACTGGAGTCTATCATCACCGTAACACTTTAGCGATTACTAAATGATCCTGTAACGAAGCGCGCCGCTCTCCGATGGATGTTCTCTATCTCTTCTATCAACCCTATCTGGTAAGGACCCCACACCAGTGAGCAGTATTCAAGCAGTGTACTGTAACCTACCTCCTTTGTTTTCGGACTGCATTTCCTCTGTGGACTCTATGGGTCTTAACTGTACAGATGCCCTGGCATACCAGTAAGCCGGAGAAAGTTTCGAGACTGAATTGATAAAAAAATCGAGAAAAGTTGTTTACGGCTTCAGGCGTGCTGCATAGTCTCCAACATCCCCCACCCGAGTACATGGCACAGTACGTTCGTACAACCATGTGAAACAGTCAGAAAATTCTTTAGGATGATGATCAATTCGCGCGTCACACTGGATCGAATGTCGGTTATGACGTCAGAGCGCTAGCAGTTCACTTGAAATTCTACACTTTCTCGCCTACTGGTAGGTTCGCATTGATAACATCAAGTCTCGCCACCCGTGATTATTACTGCTGAGGAAAGAATTGTCCGCGTTTTGCATCTGAACCAAGTAGCGGCAGGCGTGAATAAGCATTTTTTGTCTGGGAGCTAACTTTTCACACACTTCTCTCTTATTCAAAACAACCTGGCGATTGTGTGGAACGCACTATATATAGAGATGTTGCTACACTGCGGTTTGTGACCCACAACGCTGACACGCTATGCCTGCAGGTCACGTACTTAAGACTGCCTGTTCACAACAGATTTTTCGAATGCACAGCTGTGGTTTACAATTACTTGCTCACGCTGCCAGCGGAATTACTGCGCTGACGTCGCTTATAAACCACGAATAGAAGCGGGTCTCTGAGCTACTCGGACGGACGGCGTGTTTCCGGGTAGCGCCCTTCCGCGTGCTCTGTACAGTTGCCTACAAGAGGACAATAGCTCGCTTGCCACATCCCCGCACAGTGTGAGAAGGCGTCCCTTTATAAACGGCAGCCACTCTGTCAGATTTTGATCGCGAGAGCCCGGAACAATTAGCGCAGCTGCCGTGTGGGCCGAAAGGAAGCCGTGGCGCAGAAGTCGGGTGGATGGCCACTGTAGACCCCCTCACCTCGCTCTCACCTCTCTAACAACGCCTGCTGCTGACGGAGGGCTTTCAGCCCGCGTTAAGGCCTCGCCGGCGTCACGGGCTGCACCGCTGCTTCACGGTAGCTTCCGTCTCGACAACTCGCCACTAAACACATAGGTGGAAAGTAAAAGGATATATTTTAAAACGATTCATCGCCACATTTGTTAGGCTGCCGCTTAAGTTCGTAGCGTTTTTCCGTAAGTTTTATAAACAAAACAGATACACGCAACAGAGATTTTAATCATCAGTAGTATAGTTTCCTTCACCATTTCAGCTGTCTGCAACGACTGTAGAAATCACGTAGTTTTGAGGCGAAGAACTCGTCGAGCTATGTTCGGAGTGCATTTTCATCCGGAGAGTAAGTTCTTTAGTGGGTACGCAATGACTTCCAAGCCAACTCCTGCACAGTGTTTTTTGTCAGTGTAGCAGAATGCGGGCAGGCGCCATCGTGGAGTACCGTCACTCGGTGCGGTCTTCCCGGTCGTCGCTCTCGGATTCCGCCTGCAAGACGTCCCAGCAGTGGCGGTTACGCCTGGGCAAAGCAATTCGAAGTAGACCACACCGTGCCCCTTTCCGGGCGGGAAGGAGCGCCTGGTCCCCGGCACGAATCCGCCCGACGGATCTGTGTCGAGGTCCGGTGAGCCGGCCAGTCTGTGAATGGTTTTTAGGCGGTTTTCCATCTGCCTCGGCAAACGTCGGCTGGTTCCCCTTATTCCGCCTCAGTTACGCTATGTCGGCGATTGCTGCGCAAACAAGTTCTCCAGGTACGCGTACAGCACCATTATTCTACCACGCAAACATAGGGGTTACACTTGTCTGGTGTGAGACGTTCCCTGTTGTGGGGTGGGGGGTGGGGGTCCAGCGGCGGCCGAACCGCGCAGTAACCCTGGGTTCGGTGTGGGGCGGCGGTGGGGTGAAGTGGACTGCGGCAGTCGTCGTGGGGTTGCGGACCACTGCGGCTGCGGCGGGGACGGAGCCTTTCCGTCGTTTCTAGGGCCCCGGTTAACATACACTCCTGGAAATTGAAATAAGAACAACGTGAATTCATTGTCCCAGGAAGGGGAAACTTTATTGACACATTCCTGGGGTCAGATACATCACATGATCACACTGACAGAACCACAGGCACATAGACACAGGCAACAGAGCATGCACAATGTCGGCACTAGTACCGTGTATATCCACCTTTCGCAGCAATGCAGGCTGCTATTCTCCCATGGAGACGATCGTAGAGATGCTGGATGTAGTCCTGAGGAACGGCTTGCCATGCCATTTCCACCTGGCGCCTCAGTTGGACCGGCGTTCGTGCTGGACGTGCAGACCGCGTGAGACGACGCTTCATCCAGTCCCAAACATGCTCAATGGGGGACAGATCCGGAGATCTTGCTGGCCAGGGTAGTTGACTTACACCTTCTAGAGCACGTTGGGTGGCACGGGATACATGCGGACGTGCATTGTCCTGTTGGAACAGCAAGTTTCCTTGCCGGTCTAGGAATGGTAGAACGATGGGTTCGATGACGGTTTGGATTTACCGTGCACTATTCAGTGTCCCCTCGACGATCACCAGTGGTGTACGGCCAGTGTAGGAGATCGCTCCCCACACCATGATGCCGGGTGTTGGCCCTGTGTGCCTCGGTCGTATGCAGTCCTGACTGTGGCGCTCACCTGCACGGCGCCAAACACGCATACGACCATCATTGGCACCAAGGCAGAAGCGACTCTCATCGCTGAAGACGACACGTCTCCATTCGTCCCTCCATTCACGCCTGTCGCGATGGAGGCGGGCTGCACGATGTTGGGGCGTGAGCGGAAGACGCCCTAACGGTGTGCGGGTCCGTAGCCCGGCTTCATGGAGACGGTTGCGAATGGTCCTCGCCGATACCCCAGGAGCAACAGTGTCCCTAATTTGCTGGGAAGTGGCGGTGCGGTCCCCTACGGCACTGCGTAGGATCCTACGGTCCTGGCGTGCATCCGTGCGTCGCTGCGGTCCGGTCCCAGGTCGACGGGCACGTGCACCTTCCGCCGACCACTGGCGACAACATCGATGTACTGTGGAGACCTCACGCCCCACGTGTTGAGCAATTCGGCGGTACGTCCACCCGGCGTCCCGCATGCCCACTATACGCCCTCGCTCAAAGTCCGTCAACTGCACATACGGTTCACGTCCACGCTGTCGCGGCATGCTACCAGTGTTAAAGACTGCGATGGAGCTCCGTATGCCACGGCAAACTGGCTGACACTGACGGCGGCGGTGCACAAATGCTGCGCAGCTAGCGCCATTCGACGGCCAACACCGCGGTTCCTGGTGTGTCCGCTGTGCCGTGCGTGTGATCATTGCTTGTACAGCCCTCTCGCAGTGTCCGGAGCAAGTATGGTGGGTCTGACACACCGGTGTCAATGTGTTCTTTTTTCCATTTCCAGGAGTGTACAATACAAACCACACCATCACCATTCCACCAGATGCATATCATCATCTTTTATGGATCCACGCAGTTCTTTATAACGGGGGAGTTACTACTTTTTTTGGACTCAAACATTCCTTTCTTTCTCTTGTGTTGGTATAGAGACACAATTTCTCGTCGCCAGTAACGGCACAGGATAGGAATGGTCGGTGTTGTTCACGAGCCACTTGATGACGGGCAAGCAGAGATGCACATTTGGCCATCTGCTGATTTTTGTGATTTTGTTTTAGAGTATGCAGTACCCATACACCAGAGTTCTGTGCCTTCCTCACTGCGTGCAAATGTCGCACGATGGCGGAAGGATCGCAGTTCATCACATTTGCCAGTTCTCCTGTACAATGACGTGCTCATGACTGATTAATGCGTTTAAACTATCTTCATAAAACCCTCGAGGTCTTCCTGAACGTGGAGAGACACTAATATCAAAACGAGGATGTCTAATTCAATCTTTTGTTACCAAAAGGTCATAAGTTCATGATTTTGAGATATTCAAAGAAAGCTGTTTTATGCCTCAATGGTAGAAGATATCAAGTACTTGGACATTCTCTGCTCTACCTGGAAACCATTAAATCTACATCTACAAATCACCAATTTTTATTTTCAGATTCTTCAAATTAATTTTATCTTGGACTCATGACCTTTTTGAACCAAATTAAAATAGTAGTAAATCTATAGAATTTTTAGAATGTATTAATAAACACCAATTACAAAAAGTATTTTAACATAATCATTACAGATAAGCATTGTTGCAACATTTTCTGTAGGTTTCATACATTTTCATCTTCTTCAGGTGTTGTAGGCAAGTGAATAAAACAATATAAGAGTTTTTGTGCTCCTCTGGGATGTACTGTTCCAGTTTTTCTCATCGTTTATCTTAACTTTCTTTATTGGACATTTGACTCCGTGTGCTAAGGGTTTTGGGAGTCAGATATTTGCTAGGGACTTAAAAAGTCTGAAAGAGTTTTGAGTCAGTCCATCAATGGATGATCGAGCTACTAACACTCCTGGGTTGTGGCTGTCATACTCAAACATACTGTACTGTGGAACACTGACGTTGAATTTCATTGAACTGTCTTTTCCCATTCATTCTAAACTCTGGGAATTGCATTTAAAAAGATCTGGCCACCGGTCCCTATAGTTCTTAACAATGTTGTCATCCTCAAGGTAGTTGACGATGAATGAGTTCTTCCTATTGGCAGAATGAAGAATAAGTTCAATATACTCTCTCACAGTGTAAACTCTATCCGTTTGTCGTAACTTTCTTCTTACACAACCAAACACGCTATCACAAGCTAGGAAAGATTGCCCCCGGATAGGAAAGCATTGAAAACTTTTTTCAAACTTACGAGTTGCAGGAATGTTTTGTCCTTTGTAGGTAATGTACGATTCTCCTCGTAATCTAGACTTCTTTATTATGGTGTGTTTGTATTTATCATAATACCGTACGGCTTTGGTCTTGTTATGGCTGTTACCTCCTTCATTTCAGTCCATCCTCTCTTTTCTGATTAAATTGCCACTACTAATGAAAGATTAGACAACAATCACACAATATTTGTCTTACAATGTGGTGCCAACAACATTGAAATGAAATCGGTACTGGTAAAATTTGATTGTTGTTAATGTATGGCATAAACTGTAGGCTACTTCCGGTGATTTAAAAAAATATTAAATAAAACTAATGAGAAGATGTAGCATAAAAACGTCATAAGTCCTGTCCCCATGACATTTTCATACCGACCAAAAATTTTTGGCAACGATTTTCTTGGCTTGAAAGGCAGAAACTCATAACGTTCTCAACACAGGTACACGAGTCTACAGATGGAGAACGCAAGAGTACTGAAGTCTGAATTTGTGAAAAATTGGACTCGTGACCTTTTCATAGTAACCGATTCAATTAAACGCCCTCCAGCCGTCCGGTTTCCAACCTTATTTTATTTGGCAACCTGTTTCAGCGTTTTACTACGCCGTCTTCAACGCCTGAGCGACGTGTATGAAAATTCTACCTCGGTTATGATCGAAGCAGGGGCCAGCGATACTGCTGTTAGTAGATATTAGCTATAGTCGTGACTTCAACCATCACTGCCGAGTAGGCCAATATGAGAGCAGATAGGGAGCGGTGTTGTCAGTAAACAAGCAACAGCGCAGCAGCAGCAGCAGCAGCAGCAGTGTCAGGACAGCTGAGTGACTTGGAGCGCGACCTAGCCACTGGATGTCGCCCGAGTGAACCCTACTAAAACTGGCCAATTCGACTTTTTAAGTGATGCGACTGTGGAGTCGTGACAAGAAGGAGCAGGCACAGCTGGTCCAAGACAGAGCGACACCTCACGTACTGACGGACAGGGACCGCCGATCACTGCGGAGAGTGACTGTAAGGAAACCAGTGGCAGGAATCAGAAGTGAGCTCCAAAGGGCTGTCAGCAATCCAGCTAATACAGTGACTGTGCGTAGGGAGTTAAAAATAATGGGGGGGCCACGGACGAGCATACCCTCCTAAGCCGCACATTTCTGTAATTAATGAAACACACTAGGTGGTGTAGAGAAAGACGCCACTGGACAGTGGGCGACTTTAAACGAATGATGTGGGGTGATGAACCGCGCTGCACGCTGTGGCAGTCCGCTGGAATGGTTTGCCTGTAGGACGTCACCTGCCATCGTGTGTGATGATGATGATGATGATGATGATGATGATGATGATGATTGGTTTGTGGGGCGTTCAACTGCGTGGTTATCAGCGCCCGTACAATTTCCCAATCTTTGCTCAGTCCAATTTCGCCACTTTCCTGGATGATGATGAAATGATGAGGACAACACAAACACCCAGTCATCTCGAGGCAGGTGAAAATCCCTGACCCCGCCGGGAATCGAACCCGGGACCCCGTCCATCGTGTGTAGGAGGAGTTGGAGTCACAGTGTGGTGGTGGTGGTGGTTGGGGGGGGGGGGGGTTCTTGGGCTGTGGACCCCTAACTGCGCTCCGTGCTGAGGGATGTGAACACGTTCTACAGCGCTGTGTAGACCAACAGTTCGGAAAATATGACTGTTTCGATCGGCATGACAACGCACCCCGCCAAAGCGGCATCCGTGGGGCAATCGTATGTGGACGACAACGTTCCTGAACTGGGCAGAGTCCCAAACTAAACCCAATGGCAAACCTTTGGGGTGAGTTGGAACGTCAACTTGGCTCGGTTCTCGAGTGTGTAGCCCTTCCTCCACATATACCCTGGCACCACATTGGTAGTGTCCCCAGCATAGCTCAGGCCATCAGAGGAGAAGGTTGTACACACCCCATACTAATCTTTACTAATAGGCGAAAAAGGGTAACACCTGTAGAGGAAGACAGAGGCTGGAACACGTCCAGCAAATGTGTGAGGGCGTAGGTTGCAAGTGTTGCTGCGAGATGGAGAGGTTGGGACAGGGGAGGAGCTCGTGGCGGGCACCACCAAATCGGTCACAAACCTGATGACTCAAAAAAAGGTGGCGACGGATTCTTTTGATCAGTAAGCATACAAACTTCAGTCAGATTTTTGCTTACGCATAAAAACTAAAAGTGCACCCTGGTGCCAATGGTAAGTTACCGTTTCATGTGGTTTCATGGAGTGATCTTTACGGTGCACCTGGTTAGCAGGGATGGAGGATGTACAGAGCGTTCCACAATTCCTGTTACAGATTCCTAGAGTTTGTGTGTGAGTGTGTGTGTGTGTGTGGGGGGGGGGGGGGGCACTTTCTACGACGGTTGACCAGAAAGTAATGGACTGTACTTCTTTCTTCAGCTGAAAACAATGGTACGAATGCGAAATGTTACGTATGTATTAATTGAAACCTAAGATGAACATCAACAAAAGCAAAACGAGGTAATGGAATATAGTCGAATTAAGTCGGGTGATGCTGAGGGAATTAGATTAGGAAATGAGACACTTGAAGTAGTAAAGGAGTCTTGCTATCTGGGGAGCAAAATAACTGATGACGGTCGAAGTAGAGGGGATATAAAATGTAGACTGGCAATGGCAAGGAAAGCGTTTCTGAAGAAGAGAAATTTGTTAACATCGAGTATAGATTTAAATGTCAAGAAGTCGTTTCTTAAAGTATTTGTATGGAGAGTAGCCATGTATGGAAGTGAAACATGGACGATAACTAGTGTAGACAAGAAGAGAATAGAAGCTTTCGAAATGTGGTGCTACAGAAAAATGCTGAAGATTAGATGGGTAGATCATATTACTAATGAGGAAATATCGAATAGGATTGGGGAGAAGAGAAGTTTGTGGCACAACTTTACTAGATGAAGGGATCGGTTGGTAGGACATGTTCTGAGGCATCAAGGGATCACCAATTTAGTATTGGAGGGCAGCGTGGAGGGTAAAAATCGTAGAGGGAGACCAAGAGATGAATACACTAAACAGATACAGAAGGATGTAGGTTGCAGTAGGTACTGGGAGATGAAGAAGCTTGCACAGGATAGAGTAGCATGGAGAGGTGCATCAAACCAGTGTCTGGACTGAAGACCACAACAACAACAACAACAACAACAATTGAAAGCTCCTGAGTGAGCGCGCCAAGTTTCCGTCACTTCGCACAGCTGGCGTAGCTGCAGAACAGTTTCAAAATGGCCTCTCTAGGTGATATACGTTACAAGCAACGTCCCGTCATCGAACTGCAGAGAAAGAAACTGCGGGGAACATTCACAAGCGCTTGTAAGAAGACTGTGTAGTATCTGCTGTCGACGGAAGTAGAGTTAGTCGCTGGGCAAGGCGGGTGAGGTCATCAGAATACGTTTCGGCGCAGCTCCCCAATTAGCAGTGGCCGGGGAGACCATCCACGGCTGTCACGCCTGACCCATCCGACCTAGCCTGCTGGGACTTCCACTTGTTTGGGCCATTACTGGATACCATTCGTGGAAGACATTTTGAGGACGATGAGGAGGTGATTCACACAGTGGAGCACTGACTCCACCGCCAGGACAAGAATTGCTACTAACAGGGCATACACACCGTCGTTTCGCGCTGGAGGAAGGCCATAGAATGGGATGCAGAATACGTGGAAAAATAAGGTGTGTAGATAAAACAACATTCTTTCGTGTCTATAATTCTCAAACCGTTCAATAAAGAATTGTTGACGAAAAAAATGCGGTGCATTACTGTCTGGACAATCCGCGAAGATAAATTTTGGACAAGGAATCCTTGTCCGGGAGTGTACCGTTTGAATATAAAATGAATTTGGAGATGGGATCACTTCTAACCTCGCGCATCACGGTACCTTGTGATCTATTAAATGCACTATGTATAATATCGATGCACCGAAATGAACTGATTTATTATTTAAGTTTCGATAACGCTGCTGCTATGATTGTTTTTTATTCGATGAATCGAATGTGTGAACATACGCTCTTATTTATTTCGTTCTCTTAAACCACTGCCATCACCTAAGGAGGAGGCGCCACGCGGGAATGTATGAGAACCGTTTGCTTCCAACGTAATCGCCACTTGAACTGATCAGTGTTTAGACAAAGAGGTGTTTGGTATCATTATTTAGTTGGCCTTTGGTAGCTAACGCCCATTTAGCCATCTAAACGATAAGTGACATACGATACAAAAAACAAGTTGATGACATAACGTGCTTGCACATAGGTAGAAGTCTAGCAAAGGGCTTCAGAAGCCTGCTGCTGATTGAGTATGATATTTTACAGTAGGTTTGACTAATGTAAAAGAAATAGCATGAACGATTAACGATAGTGTTTCGACACAATCCATTCATATTATAAAAATGGATGCATGGATGTACACTCCTGGAAATGGAAAAAAGAACACATTGACACCGGTGTGTCAGACCCACCATACTTGCTCCGGACACTGCGAGAGGGCTGTACAAGCAATGATCACACGCACGGCACGGCGGACACACCAGGAACCGCGGTGTTGGCCGTCGAATGGCGCTAGCTGCGCAGCATTTGTGCACTGCCGCCGTCAGTGTCAGCCAGTTTGCCGTGGCATACGGAGCTCCATCGCAGTCTTTAACACTGGTAGCATGCCGCGACAGCGTGGACGTGAACCGTATGTGCAGTTGACGGACTTTGAGCGAGGGCGTATAGTGGGCATGCGGGAGGCCGGGTGGACGTACCGCCGAATTGCTCAACACGTGGGGCGTGAGGTCTCCACAGTACATCGATGTTGTCGCCAGTGGTCGGCGGAAGGTGCACGTGCCCGTCGACCTGGGACCGGACCGCAGCGACGCACGGATGCACGCCAAGACCGTAGGATCCTACGCAGTGCCGTAGGGGACCGCACCGCCACTTCCCAGCAAATTAGGGACACTGTTGCTCCTGGGGTATCGGCGAGGACTATTCGCAACCGTCTCCATGAAGCTGGGCTACGGTCCCGCACACCGTTAGGCCGTCTTCCGCTCACGCCCCAACATCGTGCAGCCCGCCTCCAGTGGTGTCGCGACAGGCGTGAATGGAGGGACGAATGGAGACGTGTCGTCTTCAGCAATGAGAGTCGCTTCTGCCTCGGTGCCAATGATGGTCGTATGCGTGTTTGGCGCCGTGCAGGTGAGCGCCACAATCAGGACTGCATACGACCGAGGCACACAGGGCCAACACCCGGCATCGTGGTGTGGGGAGCGATCTCCTACACTGGCCGTACACCACTGGTGATCGTCGAGGGGACACTGAATACATCCAAACCGTCATCGAACCCATCGTTCTACCATTCCTAGACCGGCAAGGGAACTTGCTGTTCCAACAGGACAATGCACGTCCGCATGTATCCCGTGCCACCCAACGTGCTCTAGAAGGTGTAAGTCAACTACCCTGGCCAGCAAGATCTCCGGATCTGTCCCCCATTGAGCATGTTTGGGACTGGATGAAGCGTCGTCTCACGCGGTCCGCACGTCCTGCACGAACGCTGGTCCAACTGAGGCGCCAGGTGGAAATGGCATGGCAAGCCGTTCCACAGGACTACATCCAGCATCTCTACGATCGTCTCCATGGGAGAATAGCAGCCTGCATTGCTGCGAAAGGTGGATATACACTGTACTAGTGCCGACATTGTGCATGCTCTGTTGCCTGTGTCTATGTGCCTGTGGTTCTGTCAATGTGATCATGTGATGTATCTGACCCCAGGAATGTGTCAATAAAGTTTCCCCTTCCTGGGACAATGAATTCACGGTGTTCTTATTTCAATTTCCAGGAGTGTATGTTTACATCTGCTCCTACACCAATGGACCAAATTCTATCAAACTTGGTACACGTGTCACTTGCTGTTTGAAAATTATCGCTTTCGGGGTAAGAGCTACCTACCTATCAAAGTAGTTGGGGTGGGGGTGAAAAAAAAACAGTTTGGTACACGATGCGAATAGCCATACTTTAGCCATACAGAATTTGAGAATGACAACACTTACTGACTTGGAACAAACCATACACAATTTCAAACTTTTAAGAACCTTTTCCTCACTGATAACGCCGCAAAAATGATAAAAGGTGTAAAAAATATCGCTTACTACATTGTACTTGTTCATGCAATAATACTTTGCTTTCCCACTTTTTTGATCAGGACTCTATTAGCAACACACTTTGCAGACACTAGCTCTGTCCACATAAACCACGGAATGAACCTGCAAAATTTTGTTACTGACGACTCATCTTACAGGGAGTATGACGTCAAACACAACGAGAAGCGTGAAAAACTGCTGCATCATGCATGACGTTTTAATTTATTACTTCATTACTATTAACTCTATTCAAAACAAATTTCGGAGACAGTAGTAACATACAATACTATTATATTCATTGTACACCACATAGTTCAGGAGATACGTCAGAAGCAATAAGCTGCGTCGAAATGAATCTGCAGGGGGAAATTCACTGGAGATACGGTACAAATGTGTGTACTAGTGTATATGAAACTGTTCAGTATATGTTAAATGTATGGGACATGCGTATTGGGCGGAAGCTCATCATACAACCCACCGAACCAAATTTGGTATACAAATTATTTACTATCTGGAAAGAAGTACATAGAAAAAGTTCAAAGAAAGGCAGCGTGCCTTGTATTATCGCTAAATATGGGAGAGAGTGTCACAGAAATGATACAGGATTTGGGCTGGAAATCATTAGAAGAAAGATGTTTTTCGTTGCGACGGAATATTCTCACGAAATTCCAATCACCAACGTTGTCCTCCGAATGCGAAAATATTTTATTGACGCAGACCTACATAGGGAGGAACGATCACCACGATGAAATAATGGAAATCAGAGCTCGTACAGAAATGTATAGGTGTTCATTCTTTCCACGTGTTGTACGAGATTAGAATAATAGAGAATTGAGAAGGTGGTTCGATGAACCTCGTGCCAGGTACCTGAATGCGATTTGCAGAGTATCCATGCAGATGTAGATGTAGACTGCATGGGCAAGAGCCTCCTATTGGGGCGAGTGAGACAACGTGGAGAGAGAATGGGAGAAGAGGGACAAACAGCGAAGGGAAAAGAGGTGGACGGAGACAGGGGGAGGAAGAAACAGGCAGAGAGATGGGGGAGGAAATATGCAGAAAAAGGAGGAGAAAATGCGCAGAGAAAAGGAAGAGGGTGAGACAGACGGAGAGGTGGCGAAGGGTGAGATGGACAGACAGAGGGGAGGGGGGAGGAGGAGGAGGTGGAATAATAGAAGACTGGAGGACACGCATGCCCGGGTAACGCCACGTAGTCAGGCAGTTATTGATAAAGATGTTGTTGTTGTTGTGATCTTCAGTCCTGAGACTGGTTTGATGCAGCTCTCCATGCTACTCTATCCTGTGCAAGCTTCTTCATCTCCCAGTACCTACTGCAACCTACATCCTTCTGAATCTGCTTAGTGTATTCATCTCTTGGTCTCCCCCTACGACTTTTACCCTCCACGCTGCCCTCCAATACTAAATTGGTGATCCCTTGATGCCTCAGAACATGTCCTACTACCAACCGATCCCTTCTTCTGGTCAAGTTGTGCCACAAACTTCTCTTCTCCCCAATCCTATTCAATACTTCCTCATTAGTTATGTGATCTACTCATCTAATCTTCAGCATTCTTCCGTACCACCACATTTCGAAAGGTTCTATTCTCTTCTTGTCTAAGCTATTTATCGTCCACGTTTCACTTCCATACATGGCTACACTCCATACAAATACTTTCAGAAACGACTTCCTGACATTTAAATCTATACTCGATGTTAAATTTCTCTTCTTCAGAAACGCTTTTCTCGCCACTGCCAGTCTACATTTTATATCCTCTCTACTTCGACCATCACCAGTTTTTTGCTCCCCAAATAGCAAAACTCCTTTACTACTTTAAGTGTCTCATTTCCTATTCTAATTCCCTCAGCATCACCTGACTTAATTCGACTACATTCCATTATCCTCGTTTTGCTTTTGTTGATGTTCATCTTATATCCTCCTTTCAAGACACTGTCAATTCCATTCAACTGCTCTTCCAAGTCCTTTGCTGTCTCTGACAGAATTACAATGTCATCGGCGAACCTCAACATTTTTATTTCTTCTCCATGGATTTTAATACCTACTCCGAATTTTTCTTTTGTTTCCTTTACTGCTTGCTCAATATACAGATTGAATAACATCGGGGATAGACTACAACCCTATCTCACTCCCTTCCCAATCACTACTTCCCATTCATGCCCCTCGACTCTTGTAACTGCCATCTGGTTTCTGTACAAATTGTAAATAGCCTTTCGCCCCCTGTATTTTACCCCTGCCACCTTTAGACTTTGAAAGAGAGTATTCCAGTCAATATTGTCAAAAGCTTTCTTTAAGTCTATAAATGCTATAAACGTAGGTTTGCCTTTCCTTAATCTGTCTTCTAAGATAAGTCGTAAGGTCAGTATTGCCTCACGTGTTCCAGTGTTTCTACGGAATCCAAACTGATCTTCCCCGAGGTCGGCTTCTACTAGTTTTTCCATTCGCATTGATAAAGATACAGAAATACAAATGTTCAGTGCCTAAATTGAAATAGCTATCTGTGCAAAATACATAACATGAAACGATGGTTAACAGAGTTCCTAGAATGTGTTTCTTGTACAAAGATATTTTGGAATCTCGTAAGAACTTCAGAAAGCTCTTTACTATATGCGCGGTTACTCAATACCTCTCCCCATTTTGCACATGCGATGAGAATATGGTTGATGTCAGACGTTCTGTAGTGTTAGTACAGTCAGAGAACGGGGCTGGAGTAGTTCCAGGGTGGTGGCTGAGCACCGGAAAACTTCCGTGGTTGAATCGCACACGGCGGACAGTGGATGTCAGCCATCTGGGTAAGCGAACGTCGCGAGACCATGGTCAGCGTGCGATAACAGAAGGGCAATAATGTTTTCCCTCGAAGAACTGGGACGCGTTCCAGTCCCCTTGCTATCGTTACGAATGATGCTACAGTGATATTTGACTCACAGGAATTTACCATCTGCCTTCGGATTTCACAGTGGCTGCACTGCCAAATGATTGGCGAGATCAGTTTGCTCGTCTTTCAATTCCACTTCTTGTGCCTTAGACACAGTAAAGGCGACATAGAGCTGGATAGAAGCACGGCGTTGGAAAAGCTGAAGGGAGCTGACATTTTGAGGCATCTACCACAGAGACAACTTCCGCAGGAAAAGCCGAAGTTTCCTTCGATAATTGAAACATTTTTGAGATTTCTACTTGCGGACGGAGAAAGGCACATTGGACACGTTCGCCCTCTTTCAATTTGCGGCCATACCTGCAAAGAGGCCGGCCATTTCTGCATTAACATAGCCATACAGCATTTGAGAATGAGAAAACTTACTGACTTGGAACAAACTACACACACTGGTCACACAGAATGCCACCGCCGGTGTTAACGATAGCGCAGTCAACACGGTTAGTCCTTAGCGAGTCCCGGAAAATTCCGTGTGGAGTTATGAGACTCAGCAACCCGTTCCATACAGTCTGTGTGCTTCGGACACTAGATGGTAGTCCAGCCCGAACGCCTTTCGGAAGCCCGCAAGTTAGCCCGGAGTGTGAACAGCTTCACTGCAAGTGGCTGCTTAGCGTGTGAAAGAACGCTGCAAAGTTACGTAAATAAAAACAAGATTTATATATGGATTGAGTGATAATATTTATTTAGTTACCCTTACACATACTATCCTAATTTTGACAAAATATCGATGCAGTGCCCTGTGTAACATTCAATAATGACGTAAAATGTGACTAGAACTCAGCTGTCCAGTCAGGTCTGGGGCAGTGACGTCACAAACGGATGCGACATTGACTTGTGCTTGCTTTGCTTTTATGTTTACAGCTTTCTCTGCTTTCAGGACCTTTTGTAAATAAAAACATGTGCTTGCTGAGGACAATATGTCATTTCGTTTTATAAAAACAATAGAAATAACGCGTGACTTGTAAAACTTTAGTGAATTTGATAAAATTTTCTTTGGTTTCAGACTATGGCTGCCTATTACAGAAGATGTGTTACCGATGAGGAAATTCGTACCCGATTAGAAAATTTTCCACATTATATTGATGAAATATGTGAACGCAACGATTGCAGTGAAGATGAAATGATTCGCAGTACTCTGCGGAGCAATAATGCAGAAACTCTTCAAGCGTGTGCTGGTTGGTACTTCACAGAATATTACACAGCCTGAACCAAGTGCTAACGAGAAGAGGCAGACAATGAAGGAAATGTTCGAACTTCAAGTATGTGCTAGTACTTCACAGAATATGGATAGACATTCGTGCAGTTCACTTTCTTTCAGGTTATCACGGAAATGAAGTATGCAGTGTATCCAGAACCCAGAAAGATGGGACAAAGACTTAAGTGGGGGCACTGACAGTTGTACAAGATTACAATGAACACATCGATGGCGTTGATACAGCTGACGTGGGAAGGCGTCTCTGTGAAATGGACAGAAATTCAAAAGTGTGTTGATACAGACTGTTTTATGCAGTTCTGGAAATGACCCAGGTGAATTCCTATATTTCTTACCACGATGCAAAAGGAACCCTTCGATTGATTGATTTCAAACGTACAACTACCCTTCGCCTATTCACACTTGGAAAGGATATCTTAAAATAGTGGAGAAGGCCCAAAAATTATCAAAATTCGTATGTTTCAAATCCGAGCAGAGGAAAGACAGCATCTTCGGTACCAAACGACGTACGTTTTCATCAGATTATAGGATCTTAATGACCAGGTGAATATGGATTGGGGGGGAAGGAATGAAAGAGGAAGCCGCCTTGTAGAATTTTGCACGGAGCATAACTTAATCATAGCCAACACTTGGTTCAAGAATCATAAAAGAAGGTTGTATACCTGGAAGAATCCTGGAGATACTAAAAGGTATCAGATAGATTATATAATGGTAAGACAGAGATTTAGGAACCAGGTTTTAAATTGTAAGACATTTCCTGGGGCAGATGTGGATTCTGACCACAATCTATTGGTTATGAACTGCAGATTGAAACTGAAGAAACTGCAAAAAGGTGGGAATTTAAGGAGATGGGACCTGGATAAACTGAAAGAACCAGAGGTTGTACAGAGTTTCAGGGAGAGCAAAAGGGAAAGAAATACAGTAGAAGAAGAATGGGTAGCTCTGAGGGATGAAGTAGTGAAGACAGCAGAGGATCAAGTAGGTAAAAAGACGAGGGCTAATAGAAATCCTTGGGTAACAGAAGAAATATTGAATTTAATTGATGAAAGGAGAAAATATAAAAATGCAGTAAATGAAGCAGGCAAAAAGGAATACAAACGTCTCAAAAATGATATCGACAGGAAGTGCAAAATGGCTAAGCAGGGATGGCTAGAGGACAAATGTAAGGATGTAGAGACTTGTCTCACTAGGGGTAAGATAGATACTGCCTACAGGAAAATTAAAGAGACCTTTGGAGAGAAGAGAACCACTTGTATGAATATCAAGAGCTCAGATGGAAACCCAGTTCTAAGCAAAGAAGGGAAGGCAGAAAGGTGGAAGGAGTATATAGAGGGTTTATACAAGGGCGATGTACTTGAGGACAATATTATGGAAATGGAAGAGGATGTAGATGAAGACGAAATGGGAGATAAGATACTGCGTGAAGAGTTTGACAGAGCACTGAAAGACCTGAGTCGAAACAAGGCCCCGGGAGTAGACAACATTCCATTTGAACTACTGATGGCCTCGGGAGAGCCAGTCATGACAAAACTCTACCATCTGGTGAGCACGATGTATGAGACAGGCGAAATACCCTCAGACTTCAAGAAGAATATAATAATTCCAATCCCAAAGAAAGCAGGTGTTGACAGATGTGAAAATTACCGAACTATCAGTTTAATAAGTCACAGCTGCAAAATACTAACGCGAATTCTTTACAGACGAATGGAAAAACTGGTAGAAGCCGACCTCGGGGAAGATCAGTTTGGATTCCGTAGAAATGTTGGAACACGTGAGGCAATACTGACCTTACGACTTATCTTAGAAGAAAGATTAAGGAAAGGCAAACCTACGATTCTAGCATTTGTAGACTTAGAGAAAGCTTTTGACAATGTTAACTGGAATACTCTCTTTCAAATTCTGAAGGTGGCAGGGGTAGAATACAGGGAGCGAAAGGCTATTTACAGTTTGTACAGAAACCAGATGGCAGTTATAAGAGTCGAGGGGCATGAAAGGGAAGCAGTGGTTGGGAAAGGAGTAAGACAGGGTTGTAGCCTCTCCCCGATGTTATTCAATCTGTATATTGAGCAAGCAGTAAAGGAAACAAAAGAAAAATTCGGAGTAGGTATTAAAATTCATGGAGAAGAAGTAAAAACTTTGAGGTTCGCCGATGACATTGTAATTTTGTCAGAGACTGCAAAGGACTTGGAAGAGCAGTTGAACGGAATGGACAGTGTCTTGAAAGGAGGATATAAGATGAACATCAACAAAAGCAAAACGAGGATAATGGAATGTAGTCAAATTAAGTCGGGTGATGCTGAGGGAATTAGATTAGGAAATGAGACACTTAAAGTAGTAAAGGAGTTTTGCTATTTAGGGAGTAAAATAACCGATGATGGTCGAAGTAGAGAGGATATAAAATGTAGACTGGCAATGGAAAGGAAAGCGTTTCTCAAGAAGAGGAATTTGTTAACATCGAGTATAGATTTAAGTGTCAGGAAGTCGTTTCTGAAAGTATTTGTATGGAGTGTAGCCATGTATAGAAGTGAAACATGGACGATAACTAGTTTGGACAAGAAGAGAATAGAAGCTTTCGAAATGTGGTGCTACAGAAGAATGCTGAAGATAAGGTGGGTAGATCACGTAACTAATGAGGAGGTATTGAATAGGATTGGGGAGAAGAGAAGTTTGTGGCACAACTTGACTAGAAGAAGGGATCGGTTGGTAGGACATGTTCTGAGGCATCAAGGGATCACAAATTTAGCATTGGAGGGCAGTGTGGAGGGTAAAAATCGTAGAGGGAGACCAAGAGATGAATACACTAAGCAGACTCAGAAGGATGTAGGTTGCAGTAGATACTGGGAGATGGATAAGCTTGCACAGGATAGAGTAGCATGGAGAGCTGCATCAAACCAGTCTCAGGACTGAAGACCACAACAACAACAATGACCATCATTTGTCACATAAAGACGCAGTTGTGAAGTTTGTTCATTTACAAAGGTGGAATCGAGATCCCAGTCGAAGTCTTCTGAGGGTAATGTTTTTTGTGCGCTAACGAATGAATTGTTTTTAAGTAACTCCAGAAGCAACAATCCTAGCTGTATGATTCTTTGGGGATTCGCCTGTATAATCCCGTCGGAGCTTCAAGTCCTATGAACATTTTAAAATTACTTTGTATCCTGTTTTAATCAAATTATGTGCTATTACTTCAGTAACAGTTCCACAACGATTAAAGTAAAAATTTTGAATACTCATTTTATACTTCTTACAATTACAATAAATGAAGTGTTAAATCAGTAGAATTGGCGTTCAGCCGAAAAAAAAAATACATTCAAAGTTCCGCGCACGAATGAATTTCCCAGCTGATGGCGTACGGCACAACCTGAGTGCTGAAACACTGTTTCTAAAATAAAAGCGACATACAGCAACTTGGATTGAACACAGTTGCACAGTTAGTGACGAAATGCGCGAAGCTTGCACTGCCGAGACAAAAGTAATAAAAAGATTTTCTCAGTAGCTGGACTAGAACAGAGGTTTTTAGAACTGCGGAGTGTTTGCAAATGGTATTCTTTTCTGTTCCACCGAAGCACCTTCGACACACAGTGGATCAGGAGCAGCCGTTGCGTCACCACACCTCCAAGTATTCACGACATGTGGAGGCGCCAACAAACGAATTTCTACGATATTGCAGTGGCTGTGTTGTTAAGAAGTAAGATGAACTGTAGCTTCGGACATGTGCGTATGCGGGTTCGAGTCCCGGTCCGGCACACATTTTCATTGTCGTCGTTCCGTTAGACAGCTGATAATTGTCCTTATTCGCAACAGCGAATACATTTCACATAAAGAAATTTCTGGCGACAAATAATGCACAAGAAACAAAATTACGGCCCCATTCTGCTGTCTGCTTTCTCAAATTCCATAAGAAACTTGCTCTAAATGATATAACCGGACGAACAGAGCTAACTTCTCTTGCCACTGCAAAGGCTTTAGTCCTCCGCTAGAAAAGAAAACGTATTTCAACGATTCAACGTTAGAGTACCCTCTAGTCACCCTTACACATCAGTTATAAGCGAGGCCTTGGCATGTAGGCGTGACAGCGTAGTTGATAGACGCAGGCACCCATCCAGGAACCGGCAGACCGCCGCTGGGACCTGGTCAGAAGGACCTCACAGACGAGATTCCAGCCGGGCTGCCGGGCATCACCGCGGACAGCGGCCTCGCCGCGTCTGATGAGTCCGGCTTCTTGCACGAGGGGAGCCGCTAATTGCACGCACTCCACTCCACTCCACTCCACCGCGCTGCGCCGCGCTAATTAAGCCGCACGTTTTAATGGGCGGCAGTGGGCCAGCAATTAGTAGAAGGATGGCGAGGTAATGAGCGCGCAGGTGGTAGGGACCATCATCACTCCCCTCCCATCCTCCTCTCACTCAAAGTCCTCCCCACCTCTTTTGCGAATTCCCTCCGCCACATTGTTACAGGGAGGAAGACATTCCAGCATTCCATCAGCTCAGATCCGGCGCAATGGTCACACGGTCCTCACTCCAGACTCTTATGTCCCTAACCGAACACTGCCCGCTCAACCAAACACTGCCCGCTCAACCAAACACTGCCCGCTCAACCAAACACTGCCCGCTCAACCAAACACTGCCCGCTCAACCAAACACTGCCCGCTCAACCAAACACTGCCCGCTCAACCAAACACTGCCCGCTCAACCAAACACTGCCCGCTCAACCAAACACTGCCCGCTCAACCAAACACTGCCCGCTCAACCAAACACTGCCCGCTCAACCAAACACTGCCCGCTCAACCAAACACTGCCCGCTCAACCAAACACTGCCCGCTCAACCAAACACTGCCCGCTCAACCAAACACTGCCCGCTCAACCAAACACTGCCCGCTCAACCAAACACTGCCCGCTCAACCAAACACTGCCCGCTCAACCAAACACTGCCCGCTCAACCAAACACTGCCCGCTCAACCAAACACTGCCCGCTCAACCAAACACTGCCCGCTCAACCAAACACTGCCCGCTCAACCAAACACTGCCCGCTCAACCAAACACTGCCCGCTCAACCAAACACTGCCCGCTCAACCAAACACTGCCCGCTCAACCAAACACTGCCCGCTCAACCAAACACTGCCCGCTCAACCAAACACTGCCCGCTCAACCAAACACTGCCCGCTCAACCAAACACTGCCCGCTCAACCAAACACTGCCCGCTCAACCAAACACTGCCCGCTCAACCAAACACTGCCCGCTCAACCAAACACTGCCCGCTCAACCAAACACTGCCCGCTCAACCAAACACTGCCCGCTCAACCAAACACTGCCCGCTCAACCAAACACTGCCCGCTCAACCAAACACTGCCCGCTCAACCAAACACTGCCCGCTCAACCAAACACTGCCCGCTCAACCAAACACTGCCCGCTCAACCAAACACTGCCCGCTCAACCAAACACTGCCCGCTCAACCAAACACTGCCCGCTCAACCAAACACTGCCCGCTCAACCAAACACTGCCCGCTCAACCAAACACTGCCCGCTCAACCAAACACTGCCCGCTCAACCAAACACTGCCCGCTCAACCAAACACTGCCCGCTCAACCAAACACTGCCCGCTCAACCAAACACTGCCCGCTCAACCAAACACTGCCCGCTCAACCAAACACTGCCCGCTCAACCAAACACTGCCCGCTCAACCAAACACTGCCCGCTCAACCAAACACTGCCCGCTCAACCAAACACTGCCCGCTCAACCAAACACTGCCCGCTCAACCAAACACTGCCCGCTCAACCAAACACTGCCCGCTCAACCAAACACTGCCCGCTCAACCAAACACTGCCCGCTCAACCAAACACTGCCCGCTCAACCAAACACTGCCCGCTCAACCAAACACTGCCCGCTCAACCAAACACTGCCCGCTCAACCAAACACTGCCCGCTCAACCAAACACTGCCCGCTCAACCAAACACTGCCCGCTCAACCAAACACTGCCCGCTCAACCAAACACTGCCCGCTCAACCAAACACTGTCCGCTCAACCAAACACTGTCCGCTCAACCAAACACTGTCCGCTCAACCAAACACTGCCCGCTCAACCAAACACTGCCCGCTCAACCAAACACTGCCCGCTCAACCAAACACTGCCCGCTCAACCAAACACTGCCCGCTCAACCAAACACTGCCCGCTCAACCAAACACTGCCCGCTCAACCAAACACTGCCCGCTCAACCAAACACTGCCCGCTCAACCAAACACTGCCCGCTCAACCAAACACTGCCCGCTCAACCAAACACTGCCCGCTCAACCAAACACTGCCCGCTCAACCAAACACTGCCCGCTCAACCAAACACTGCCCGCTCAACCAAACACTGCCCGCTCAACCAAACACTGTCCGCTCAACCAAACACTGTCCGCTCAACCAAACACTGTCCGCTCAACCAAACACTGCCCGCTCAACCAAACACTGCCCGCTCAACCAAACACTGCCCGCTCAACCAAACACTGCCCGCTCAACCAAACACTGCCCGCTCAACCAAACACTGCCCGCTCAACCAAACACTGCCCGCTCAACCAAACACTGCCCGCTCAACCAAACACTGCCCGCTCAACCAAACACTGCCCGCTCAACCAAACACTGCCCGCTCAACCAAACACTGCCCGCTCAACCAAACACTGCCCGCTCAACCAAACACTGTCCGCTCAACCAAACACTGTCCGCTCAACCAAACACTGTCCGCTCAACCAAACACTGTCCGCTCAACCAAACACTGTCCGCTTAACCAAACACTGTCCGCTTAACCAAACACTGTCCGCTTAACCAAACACTGTCCGCTTAACCAAACACTGTCCACTTAACCAAACACTGTCCACTTAACCAAACACTGTCCACTTAACCAAACACTGTCCGCTTAACCAAACACTGCCTGTTTAACCAATCCCTACCCGCTTAACCAATCCCTACCTGCTTAACCAATCCCTACCTGCTTAATCAATCCCTGCCTGCTTAACCAAACACTGCCTGCTTAACCAAACACTACCTGCTTAACCAAACACTACCTGCTTAACCAAACCCTATGACTGCAGCGAGCAAAACTCTGCGGCCGACCGTCTGCTCCTCAATACCTGCAAGTGCCGGAGAGCCAAAAATCTCCACCCATATACACTGAGATCACAAAAGCTATGCGATACTTCCTAATATCGTGTTGGACCGGACCACCACCTGCCCGGCTTAGTGCAGCAAATCAATGTGGCATGGACTCAACAAATGTTTGGAAGTCCCCTGCAGAAATACAGCCGTCCATAATTCATAAGGTGTTGACAGTGCAGGACTTTGTGCACGAACTGAACTCTCGATTATCTTTCATAAATGCTCGATGGGATGCATGTCGGGCGTTCTGGATGGCAAATTCATTCGATGGAATTGTCCAAAATGTTTTTCAAACCAAGTCTGGCCGGTTCACATGGCGTATTGTCCTCCATAAAAATTCCATCGTTGTTTGGGTGTATGAAGTCCATGAATGGCTGAAATGGTCTCCAAGAAGGCAAAGGTAACTATTCCAGTCAACGAGCTATTCAGCTGGACTAAAGGTCTGGGTCTGTTCCGTGTAAACACGGCGCACACCATTATGAAGCCACCACGAGCTTGCACAGTGCTTTGTTGACAACTTGGGTCGATGGCTTCGTGGGATCTGCACTGTACTCGAACCCTACCATCAACTCTTACCAACTGAAATCGAGACTCGTCTGACCAGGCCACGGTTGTCCAGCCATATACGGTCCAACAGGTATTGTCATGAGCCTAGGAGAGGCGCTGCATGCGATGTCGTGTTAGCAAAGGCACTCGCGTCGGTCGTCTGCTGCCATAGCTCGTTAACGCCACATTTCGGAGCACTGTCGTAATGGATATGATCGTCGTACCTCACATATTCATTTTTGCGGTTATTTTGCGCAGTGTTTCTTCTCTGCTAGTACTGACAAATCTATACAAACGCCGCTGCTCTGGGTCATTAAGTAAAGGCCTTCAGCGACTGCATTGTCTGTGGTGAGATGTAATGTCTGAAATTTGGTATTATTGGCACACGCTTGACGCTGTGCATCTCGGAATATTGAATTTTCTAACGATTTCAGAAACGCATTTTCTACATCTACATCCATACTCCGCAAGCCACCTGACGGTGTGTGGCGGAGGGTACCTTCAGTACCTCTATCGGTTCTCCCTTCTATTCCAGTCTCGTATTGTTCGTGGAAAGAAGGATTGTCGGTATGCCTCTGTGTGGGCTCTAATCTCTCTGATTTTATCCTCATGGTCTCTTCGCGAGATATACGTAGGAGGGAGCAATATACTGCTTGACTCTTCGGTGAAGGTATGTTCTCGAAACTTTGACAAAAGCCCGTACCGAGCTACTGAGCGTCTCTCCTGCAGAGTCTTCCAATGCAGTTTATCTACCATCTCCGTAACGCTTTCGCGATTACTAAATGATCCTGTAACGAAGCGCGCTGCTCTCCGTTGGATCTTCTCTATCTCTTCTATCAACCCTATCTGGTGCGGATCCCACACTGCTGAGCAGTATTCAAGCAGTGGGTGAACTGTTTTCCTTGAGTCTAGGTCCATCTACCATTCCGTTGGAAACCTTTTCACATGAATGACCTGTCTAGAAATGACGGCTCCGCTACTGCACTGCCCTTGTGTACCTTTTGTACGCGATACTACCCTGTCACTTCAGTGTAGAGTGGTATTAGCAAGAGATGGTCATTCATCCTTAAACTCGAAGACCTGAAGCCGCCGAGCCACAGCAACGGCAATACGTGACTCAGTCCACAGGTGCTCACCAGACCAATGACGCCAAAAACTGTTTTGCAGTAGATGGCAGTAACGGCAAGTAGTGGTGGTGGTAAGAGTCATTTGTGAACAGAACACCATCAAAATACTAGTCGTTTTGTGATTGCATCCAAGTTTTTCTCCAATGAATACATCAACTTACGAGCCCAATTCTCGTAATTCGCAGAAAGTGTCAGGTTTATGTTTTACACGAAAAAATCTGTGGTTGAGACTCATAAAATGTAGGGCAAGACCTAAGGAGACACACCTATTAGTGAAGGAACGTGCAAAGAACGGTTTCACCTCTCCAGGAACGCTGATTTTGACGCCGAAGTCCGGCACGGTGGTGAAAGAGAGAAGATCTTCGAAGCTACTGAAACCGAAGCGAACAATGACAGGAGATAGTTATTCAGAAGCAGTTGATGCGTCTCGGCAAACTGCACAAGATTGGTCAAGAAGGACATTTGCAACACAGCTTCATAGCTGTGAGATAGTCAACCGGTTCAGTTGTAAACAGTTTTATTGGTTCAATAACATGACCGGTTTGGGGCAATCATAAGCCAAACCTGTGGTGTACAAGACTGAATAATGTAAAATGAAGAAGCTATAATAAGAGACTGGGTAACACTTGTGATGAGAGTAGAGGGGATTCAGTGTCCAACTATAGACATGACGTTGTACTGGCGGGTTAGTCAAAACGAAAACATGAGTGTCACAACACATGGCCACAAAATAACCCAAAGAAATCAGAGGCGAGAGGATTACTAAGAGAACACCACCGGACATCGTAAAATAACTTGCGCTGTGAACAACAGGCTGCGGACAAGGGATAGCCGCACGTGAAGCCGAGACACGGAATTATGCGGTGGCGGAAGGCGGCCGTCGGCCGTCACCACAGGCTAAAGTGAAGGAAGCCATCTCTAGTGGCGAGTAGAGTAACAGCTGACTGACTAGCCCGAACGGTAACAAATGATGCATACGTAAAGACTGAACAGAATATGGTTAAGTGTACATCGCCACAAAGCAGATAAAGTGCAGGGACAGATCCCTGACTGCAAATGGAGGAAGAAAGGTTGGTTGGTTGGTTCAAAGGCGGGAGAGGGGAACAAACTACGTGGTCATCGGTCCCTTGTTCCTAACAAAACAATGCCCCAAATGTGAGAATAAAACGGACGAAACATATAACACAAAACGGAAAGAAAGGAAAAACGACAAGAACGAAGGGAAGGCAACGAACACTAAAATAAACAAAAGAGGACAAGAAAACAACAGAGAGACGCTAGAAACAGAAGAGAGTAAAACAAGAAAGCAGATTACAGTGGCTGGCCGACCTCGAGAATAAAAAGGGGAATCCAGCCACTCTGCGACACATTAAAACCTCCACCCTAAAAGCAGTAGGGTGGAGCACACAGAGCGACAAAGGAATGCGCTAAAACCTACATCGAAGTATAAAACCCACTCTCACGGAGGAAGAAGGGTGGTATGAACGTGTGTCCGCAAACGCATAGGTGCCGCGGTAGATGGAGATGACTAATGAAAGTTCTTGTGACCACGTGTCGTGTGTTCTTTGTCTGTTGCAAGCTGTGTGACGGACAAAGTACAAAGCGTGCTGTAAGCAGCAGAATGGTCCGGTATTCATGTCTGGAACAAGCCGAGATATTGTGTGTGTGTGTGTGTGTGTGTGTGTGTGGCCAGGTAGGTGGAAACGGTCGAGAGGCAGTACGGCTGTACCAGAACAAGTACCCTCACAGACATCAGCCACACCACACATCATCTCAAGCTCTTTTTGGGCGTTTGGGTGAGTGCGTTCTTTCAGACAGACGAACGTGCAGGGAGGCGGTAGATTGTGTGTACTGCAGATTTGCAGCACCGTGTTCGACAGGACATGTGGTTCGCCAACATGGTGCAAATCAAAGAACGATTGTGTGTATCCTGCATGATAACCCATACTCTCCCTGTTACCTGGAACGAATGCAAGGATTATCAGCAACAGATTTCCCTCTATGGGAAGGGTTTTGTAAATGGTTTTTGCAGCAGACTACCGCAATTATGGGATTTACGTCATCATTCCTGTGACAGGACGTGAGACCCCGTGCATTGTATCAGAGAGGGCAGTTTGAACATCTGTTGTGACGTGGACACGTTGCAGCTCTGTACTGTATACCGGGACGACTTGTTCCACGCACACCGTCCATTTCCGGACACATGTTCACTGGACGTTTCTCCCTCCTTTTCCACTTAGGATTCCGTCCCTGCACTTTGGCGGTTCTGTTAATGTTCACCCTGTATAAGGTGACAATTATGTATTCGAGCGTAAATAGTCAGTGTCCAACCATCTGTCCAAAATGATGTAAAGGACAAATTTTAAAAAATCAAATGCCATAAACGAGTCATCACTGGCAAGTTGGATAAAAATAAGATAAACACAACGACAGTACCTATACACGAGGAAAAACACAGTCATTCAGACGGCAAAGGGATAAAAAGAAAAATACAGTTCCTTTTAGAGGAGAATATTTGTGGGCTGTTTCAAAAAGGAATAATTACTTAGAAGATACATACGACGCTTCAGTGTGGTTTGTTGGAGGTCCTCCACAGACGCACCGACCGACCGACCGACCGACGAACTTTGCTTATCGCGATGTCAGTTGGGTAGGACCACCCGAAAGCCTACGTCCCCACACCCCCCCTCCCCCCTCCCAACAAAATGTATCGTAGGTAGCGCTGTCGTGACAACTTCCCGACAAAAGTTCGTCTTTAGTCACTGCGCGCGGGATTATATGCTGTTCTAGTATATACGACAGGGTGCGAGGCTGACGAAATCTTAAGGACAGAGTTTCTGGAGTAATTTAAAAATGTGAGATACGTCTTGCGAGGAGTATTGCAACATAGACAAGAAGCACTTTCTTCATTTTTTAAGTTAATCAATAATGGGTTCGTGTGGCATTTGAAGAGAATAAAAGTCTGTCGACCTTTTGTATTTCTGTTTTTAGGTTCCATTTTCGATACTTACAAGAAACGAAGTATAAAAACCGAAATATCGACATTCAATGGACGTTAATCCATAAACCATACTGGTTTCCTCGTTGTGTTAAACAAGTTAACAAAGTTAAACATCGAGACCCTCTGCTATGAAAAGTTGGGATTTTTTTTTTACAGGTGTTAACAGTTGCTAAGTCCTTCATTTCTTATGTATCTGTCGGTATTTATTAGATGACGTACGCCACCGCCATGTGTAGTCTTTTTCGTTCGAATTTGAAATGAGATTCTGAAACTTACAGGTCATCTTTTATGCTACATAACAAATAAATTAATAACTTTCACATGAACATCTTTTATTTATTTTACTTTAGCGTGATGTATTTCGTCAATCAATTATAAATGACGTTGTAGGTTACGGGAATCATTTTAGTTAATAACTGTGAGGATACAACAGCACTGAATATGAGGTCCTCCTATCTTCTGCCAGTCGCTAGTAATCTTGCTCTTTTTCGTTAAGAATGGTTTGATGACGTTCAGCGGAGGCAACCCAGGTCCAGCTGGATGTACTTAGATGAAGAGACCTGTACCATCAAACCAGTCCTCGGCCTGAAGACCACAACATCAGCAGAGTCTTGCGCGCGATTTCTTTCACAGATGCATTCCACTTTCCCAAAACTCTTCCAAGAAGTCAAGTCCCCCAATCATTGAGAACGGTACGTTAAACACGGAACTCTGTCTTTTTTGCCCTGTAGCAATAAACACAGACTCTACAAGTAGTGATCCAGCTTTCCCCGCCTCTTCAGCATTCTAGAACTGCCCCGGACAGCGGACCTGAAGTTAATGCTGTGCCGCCATAAATAGGATAGGCTCTGAAAAGGCCGCGTGGGGAACAAATCTGCAGCTTATGGTATATGGGAACCGTTAAGCGCTTCTCCTGGAGACTTTCTCCGTCTCTCTTACACGGAGGACGCCGTCAGAAGTGAATGCAGAGTTCTGTATACCACGAGGTGTACAGGTGGATCGAGGAAGTGGTGCATAAACCTGTACACTTACGATTCCACCCCGCCCACTTCTGTGTGACACCGGCGACTGCGCAAAACATTTACAGCAACATCGTCTTTACAAGTCCGGCGCTGCCTAAATTGACACTATGATCGTACACTGTCAATCACGTGAAAAACCGGAGAGCCGCCAGCACCAGCCATAAGGGGCCTAAAAGAATCTTAAGATGGTTTTAATGTAAGCCGAAACCGGTGATAATAAACAAATATTATGTAAATATCGACTGTTGCCTCAACCAAGTTACCACTAGATCGCTGCACTCCGTATAAAATGTTGTTTAAATTTGTGAATGTGTCCACTGGCGAATCTGTCTACGAAGAGGAGACACAAAAGCTGCTTTCCCGCTATCACAAATATCTGAACAACGGTGCCAACCTTGAAGAAAAATAGCTTAAGCGATGATCTTCCTTGCAAAAAATAATTTTTCATTTGAAGAGAAAGTAATTGTTATGAGTTTATTTGTAGAGATGCGTCTTTTTTTTTTTTTTTTTTTGGACTAACAGATTGCATGTAGTGAGCAAGAGAATATGAAAATACCGTGCGTGGATTTTGAAGATGTTGTGGATTGCATAAAACCGATAGGTAGGAGCAGCTGAATCACCGACCATCCAGTGAGACACTACTATTAGCTCGCCGTAATTACGAAAGCTATTACTACATTTGTATACAACAGCCGCGCGGGATTAGCCGAGCGGTCTCGGGCGCTGCAGTCATAGCCTGTGCGGCTGGTCCCGCCGGAGGTTAGAGTCCTCCCTCGGGCATGGGTGTGTGTGTTTGTCCTGAGGATAGTTTCGGTTAAGTATTGTGTAACCGTAGGACTGATGACCTTAGCAGTTTACTCCCATAAGATTTCACACACATTTGAGCATTTTTTGTATACAACATGGAAAAATATTTACAAGTAATATGTATGAAGTGAATCATTAAGCTAAGAGGGAATTGGACAATTTAACCACTTCTGTGAAGTTTGGAAGGTAGGAGACGAGGTAACGGCGGAAATGAAGCTGTGAGGAGGGGTCGTGAGTCGTGCTTGGGTAGCTCAGTTGATAGAGCACTTGCCTGGAAAAGGCAGAGGTCCCGAGTTGGAGTCTCGGTCCGGCACACAGTTTTAATCTGTCAGGTTCAAAAGATTCAAATGGCTCTGAGCACTATCCGACTTAACTTCTGAGGTCATCAGTCGCCTAGAACTTAGAACTAATTAAAGCTAACTAACCTAAAGACATCACACACATCCATGCCCAAGTCAGGATTCGAACCTGCGACCGTAGCGGTCGCTCTGTTCCAGACTGTAGCGCCTAGAACCGCACGGCCACTCCGGCCGGCAATCTGTCAGGAAGTTTCAATTTAACCACTAGCTGTATCGTCATTTGTAAGGAAGGGATACGGAATAGTCAAAGGTTGTGAGTTAACCAATATTACGTAAAGACAGCTCACACAGCAGGAGTAAGGGGCGTTCAATAAGTAATGCAAAACAGGTTTTACCTCGGCCAGTTCCGGTTAAAAATATGCGCAGTTTGTCGTGGGACAATGTGGAATGTTCCTGCTTCAGCCCCTACAGTTACATCAAGTCACGATAGGTTGCAGCGCTATACGTAGGTTTGAGAGTGGTGTCCGTAAAGGAGGTGCGTTCCAAGCAGAGAGCTGACATTGAGTTTCTTTAGGCGGAACTACCGAAGCATTGCAGATATTCATAGGCGCTTGCAGAATGTCTACGGAGATCTGGTGGCGAACAAAAGCACGGTGAGTCGGTCGGCGATACGTCTTATCGCAACAGGGTCGCGCAAACGTGTCCGGCTTCGTGCGCGCCGGCCGACCGCACGCAGCTCTGTCTGACTCCCGCAATGTCGGAACGTGCGGACACTCTCATCCGAGGTGACTGACGGATGACCATCGCCTCGCTGCTCAACTGGACGCCTCTGTTGGTAGTGCTGGGACACTTGTCCAGCAGTTGGGACACTCAAAGGTGTGTGGCCGCTGGATTCCTTGCCACCTAACAGAAGCAGAGATGGGGGATCCGCTCTTGAACTGATTCATAGAGTTGAATCTTTCAAAGGAGTGAACAATCAGTGATTCAGAAAAAAAGAACGGTAGCTCCAAACGTTTCCCACGGCAGAGAGAGAGACGGAGCATATCACCAGCGCCTCTGCTGGTCACAGCACAGTGCACGCCACACAACACAGCCAGCGCCGGCCTCTGCCCTGCTTCTACCTTGGCTGCCTGCATTGTGCAGTGCCCCATTGGATTTTGTGTTTCACATATGCCGTGCGGTCTCTGTGCGTCGTCTGCCGCATGCAGTGTCCGGCGCAGCTTAACTTCGCATCGCACTCTGTCGGCGATCGTTTCAGTCGCACGTCCTGCCCTCTGGGCAGTTGATGTGAGCAACAGGACAGAGAGCCACCTAGCGGATAACATAGGAACTACTTGCAACAACCTGCTCGCAAGGGAACAGACGATTTGTCTCGGAGCGGGTGAGTTCACCGCTCCCCCCCACCCTCGGAACTCGCCCGCTCAACGCTAACCCCACCGTCTCGACTCTAGCCAGAGCGTTGAGCAAAGCGACTCAGGTGTCACTCTGGTCTCTGCGGTCTCAGCTCACGCAGTAATACAGCTCGCGGCTCGACTCAGTGCTTCTGCATCGGAGTTCGTCTCTACTGGATATTGTTCTTCGTAGTAATACCGCTATGTATATTACATTATTATGTTATGTATACGTCATTTGCTTTTATTTTATTTTTATTTGTTTAAACTGATTAGATTAGGTTCCTGACGACTTCTCTTACTATAGGATTTTTATTATGGACACTCAAATTTACGCTTTAATTATGAGCGAATCAATATACGTATTGCAAAATGTGATACACCAATATTTTCCTTGTTTTATTCTGCGTAAGGCTATATGCAGCACTTTCGTTTTCCAGTCAAATTTATATATTTTTTTTTCTTATTCTGGTACGGATTTTGCGATTTTAGGCGTCTTCAGAAGGAAACGTTCACTTTAAAAATATATGGCTTGCAATGTATTTGTATGAGGTTATTGAAATTTTAATACCTTATAGCCAAATATATTGTTAATGTAAATCTCAAGTTCAACATTTTCCGATCACCCAAAAAACCACGATAGTGCAAAATAAATCAATAATCAAAAACTTTGTCATATCGTGGAAACTTCAATAAACAATACAAAATTCATACTCATTATCTGTGTTACTTCAAAATAGGATCAAAGAAGATCAAAATACAGGTATAGTACTGGAATAAACCAAGTTTAAAGGGCAATGTGCCTTCCATTTATTTTCTATTGTAAATGAGTGGTGAGTCATGAAAAAGAGCTAATTCATTTCAGGGAGTGAACAGTTCTGATCCGATCTCTGAAAAGAACAGTTTTGCCCATCTCTAAACAGAAGACCGTAAAGGGGAATGAAGGGCCATCTGCGCGGAACTGCGGTACTTACTGAACGCCCCTCGCATATCAACGGTAGAATTGCAATAGGAGAGCGACACGGAATACATTGGGAGAGTACAAATTCCCGGTCGGACGATCGCCTTGCAGAGCTCGTCCTGCTTACTGTCGTAGTGGAGACAGTCGAGCAGTAGACGGTTTAGATCTGCCAGTCCCCTCATTCTTGTTGTTGTTGTTGTTGTTGTCGGTGCTGGGAAGGCAGAGCGCACGACTGTACCGCTGCTTCCCCACTGATCGACTGACCCCGCCCCCTCGCAAGGTGAGCGCGCGTTACGTCACACGCCAAGGCCGCCCAGGCCTTTCTCCGCGATGCGAGGTTACACACGTACACACGTGTCCCAGCCCAGGAGCATGAATGGCGTCCGTAACGCAACACAACACACGGTACTCCAGTCACCCAACACGTGGAGTACTCATTAGCTTCTGCAGTGAATGTACTGTGCGCCTGTGGAGTGCACTCGACCTCGCTGTGGAAAGGATAAAACTTCAAACGAGCGCCTCTGCTTTCTATGCGTATGACGGGACCAGTGCAAGTGGACGGGGAAGGCGTCCGATACTAGAGAGCCACAGGCCTTGGAAGGTGTACGCAGAGGGTAAATTAATTCGAGTTCTATATAATAAAATGTTATATTGAACCAGAGATGGTGAAGTGCAGTGAATTCGATAGTATTTTGGTTCTCCCAGCTGACAAAAGAAGCGCAACGGTGGTTATGGATGTGGCCGACTATCAGAGAAAAATTACTGATCTACTGGATCCGCAAGCATATAGGAAGCTGAATAAGGACCCCACTAACAACGTTCACAGAACTGTGTCGCAGTTTATAAAAAAGTCCTCCATCGAAGATAGTGTACAGAAAGGTCTCTGCAATTCGGTTGCGCTACCACCGAGGCTTTATGGATTGACCAAAATTCATAAAGAAAATGTGCCGTTAAGACCGATACTAAGTGCCATTGGTTCGCCCACCTACTCGTTGGCCAAGTTTTTGACTACGCTGTTAAAACCACATGTGGGCCGTTCGGACTCATATATAAAGAATTCGACACGTTTCATCAGCAGACTGAATGGCATAGTGGTCCAGCCGGAGGACATATTGGTCAGCTTCGATGTGGTATCGCTGTTTACCATGGTTCCACTTAATGATGTATTGGAACAGCTGGATCGAATTTTTCCTGCCGATATTTTAGAACTGTTTAAGTGTTGTTTGACCACATACTTCAAGTGGAATGAACAGTTTTATGAGCAAACGGATGGCGTGGCTATGGGAAGCCCCCTAAGTCCCGTAATTGCAAACTTCTTTATGGAGAAATTCGAAGAACAGGCCTTAGGTACTGCCAGCAAGAAAGCAAATGTATGGTTCCGATACGTGGATGACACGTTTGTGCTGTGGAGACATGGTAGGGAGGAACTAAGCCGGTTCCACGAACATCTGAACAGTATAAACTCGAGAATTCAGTTTACAATCGAGGAGGAGGTAGACGGCAAATTACATTTCCTCGATGTGCTTATTTTTAGAAACGAAAATGGTAGTTTGGGCCACTCAGTGTACCGCAAACCCACGCACACGGACCGTTATTTGCACCGGGATTCGAACCACCACCCACAACAGAAGCGGGGTATTATCAAGACGTTAGCGGACAGAGCTAGAAATATTTGTGAACCTGAGTTGCTGGACACTGAGATGGAACATCTCCACAATGCACTAATGAAGAACGGATGTTCGTCCGCCGAAATAAAACGTGCGTTGAGGCAGCCACGCAGAAATCATACTGACGTACAGGCTACTGCAAAATCTAAGGTTTTCCTGCCGTTTGTTAAAAATGTAACGGAAAGAATAGGGAGGATCTTGACGAAGCGGAATATTACCGTAATTTACAAGCCCACCAGGAAGATACAGGAATGCCTTAAGCCTGCCAAGGACGCTCGTAAACCATTGGAAAAATCTGGAGTGTATAGGATCCCATGCAGCTGTGGTGATGTTTATGTGGGTACCACTAAAAGAACTGTTTCTAAACGTTTGGAAGAGCACAACGGAAATTGTAGAAGAGGAGAAACGGAACGATCAGCTGTTGCGGAGCATGCTTTCCAGCCAGGGAACCACAATATTCGTTTCGAGGAGACGCAAGTACTAGCGGCCACGAGCGGATATTACGAAAGGCTCTACAGCGAGGCAATCGAAATCGCTAAACACCCAAATAATTTCAACCGAAAGGAGGAGGGCGTCAAATTAAACGGTACATGGATGCCGGTGTTAAAGAAGATGTGTACCACCCGCCCACTACTGGGTGACGGCAACGGCGATCGACGGCGACGGACAGCGGCCAATTGCACTGACGTTTTCAAAACACGTGACGTCACGCCGCGGCGCGGGGGCGCGCGGACACGGAATTTAGCGGCAGTCAGTAGCGAGCCAGTGGGTGTGTTGGACCTTCCATCGAGCTACGGACTCCCTTGAAGATGTCTCCCGCAGTCGGAGACGAAACGTTGGGAATCACCACAGAATTCATCAACCGACCACGGCATTACAGCCCGGATAATTATAATGGAGATGATATTTCCGGCCGTGAAAGTCTACATTTTAGTATCAGTATCGATTGTGCAGTACCGTGCTGCTCAACAGCGGTCGCTAATTCAAGATGTTATGGGTACAGTGTTAGAGTAACATTAGAGCAGGAGACGTATGCACGACTCTCAAGTGTAAGTACGTGTTGTATCTGACGTGTGCTCCATATCTACTTACTCGCTACGGACAGTAATGATTTTTATTTTTCAAGATACTATAAAAGGAATCTCAACAGAAGACCTACGGCATAAGAAGCGACCCTCGTCCTGCCACCTGCCTTGTCAGAGGAGAGGACAGAGGGTCAGCGCACACTCTTGCCCTTCGGGTGAGAAACTGGTGGAAGAATCACCAATGATCAACGGCATGAGGATGCAGAACGCAAAGGAAACCACTGCATTAAAGACATACAATGTGCAGCCACAGGACATGTGGCCCGTAATTGCAGAAAGTGTCAGTGTGATCTCTCCTCTGGCAAAAAGTTTCCGGAACAGTCCCCCATTCGTATCTCTCGGAGTGGATTGCCAAGGGGGAGGTGACGTGGGAAAAAGATTGAATAACCAACGAAAGGATAACGTTCTACGAGTCGGGGCGTGGAAGTCAGAAGCTTGAACGTGTTAAGAAAGCTAGAAAATCTGAATAGCGAAATGCAAAGGGTCGATCTAGATACAGTAGCAGTCAATGAAGTGGGATGGATGAAAAGACAACGAATTATAGTCAGGTAAGTGTAGGGTAATAACAACAGTGGAAACCGGTATACAGGGAGTAGCATCCGTCATAAACAGGGAAGTGGGTCAGAGAGAGTGTTACTGCGAACAGTTCAGTAATAGGGTTCTTTTCCTCAGAATCGACACCAAACCAACGCCGACAATGATAGTTCAGCTATACATACCGATGACGCAAGCTGAAGATGAAGAGATAGAGAAAGTGTATGAGGATATTTAAAGGGTAATGCAGTACGTAAAGGGAGATAATGTAATAGTCATGCAGACTGGAATGCAGATGTAGGGGAAGGAGTAGAAGAAAATGTTGCAGGAGAATGTGGACTTGGGATAAGGAATGAGACAGGAGAAAGAATAATTGAGTTCTATACTGAATTTCAGCAAGTAATAGCGAATATTCTGTCGAGAATAAGAAAAGGAGTAGATATTCTTGGAAAAGGTCGGGTGCTGAGGGAATATTTCAGTTAGATTACATCATGGTCGAACAGATTCCGAAATCAGATACTGGATTGTAAGGCGTGCTCGGGAGCAGATATACACACAGATCATAATACACTATGTGGTCAAAAGTATTCGGACACTCCCAAAGACATACGTTTTTCATATCAGCTGCATTGCACTGCAACCTACTGCCAAGTGCTCCATATTAGTGACCTCAGTAGTCATTGCACTTCGTGAGAGAGCAGAATGGGGCGTTCCGAGGAACTCACGGACCTCGAACGTGGTCAGGTGATTGGGTGTCACTTGTGTGCTAAGTCTCTACGCGAGATTTATACACTACACTGTTCCCCATGCGATAGTGAAGTGGAAACGTGAAGAGACACGTACAGCACAAAAGCGGACAGGCCGACCTCGTCTGTTGACTGACGGACATCGCCGACAGTTGAAGAGGGTCGTAATGTGTAATAGGCAGACATCTATCCAGACCATCACACAGGAATTCCAGACTGCATCAGGATCCACTGCAAGTGCCGTGACAGTTAGGCGGGAGGTGAGAAAACTTGGATTTCATGGTCGAGCGGCTGATCGTAAGCCACACATCACGGCGGTAAATGCCAAACGACGTCTCGCTTGGTGTAAGGAGCGTAAACACTGGGCGACTGAACAGTGGAAAAAACGTTGTGTGGAGTGACGAATCAGGGTACACAATGTGGCGATCCGATGGCAGGGTGTGTGTATGGCGAATACCCGGTGTACGTCACCTGCCAGCGTGTCTAGTGCCAACAGTAAAATTCGGAAGCGGTGGTGTTATAGTCCGTTCGTATTTTTAATGGAGGGGGCTTGCAACCCTTGTTGTTTTGCGTGGCACTATCACAGCACAGGCCTACAGCACCTTCTTGCTTCCCACTGTTGAAGAGCAATTCGGCGATGGCGAATGCATCTTTCAACACGATCGAGCACCTGTTCATAGTGCACGGCCTTTGTCTGAGTGGTTACACGACAATAACATCCCTGTAATGGACTGCCCTCCGCAGAGTCCTGACCTGAATCCTATAGAACACCTTTGGGATGTTTTGGAACGCCGACTTCGTGGCAGGCCTCAACGACCGACATCGATACCTGTGTTCAGTGCAGCACTCCGAGAAGAATGGGCTGCGATTCCCCAAGAAACCTTCCAGCACCTGACTGAAATTGACTGACAGTGGAAGCTGTCATCAAGACTAAGGATGGGGCAACACCATATTGAACCCAGCATTACCAGTGGAGGGCGTCAGGAACTTGTCATTTTCAGCCAGGTGTCCGGATACTTTTGATCACATAGTGTATAATACTGATGAAAAGTAGGCTGAAGTTTAAGAGACTAGTCAGGTAGAATCAACACTCAAAGACGTGGAATACCGAAGCACTAAGGAATGAAGAGATACGCTTGAGGCTCTCTAACAGTGTAGATGTCGTGAATCACAATAGAGCAGCGATTAGCAGTCCAACAACACTTTATTCCATAGTCACAGAACATACAATACAACAAGTCAAAGATACATTGTCCAAAGAGTAAACAAACAGTCTCTCACTTGCGAGAAGTACATCACTCTGTGACATCCTCCCCACCCTGGTCGACCTCCAAAGGTACGGCCAGCTGCACAGGACGACTAATGATGTGACCTTCTGGTGTCCGGAGTATTATCGTCCTTACCCTGCCGTCTCTTCCTGGTAGTACCTTTTCTATCCTGGCCTTCTTCCACATATGTCGCGGACGAAGGTCCTCTTGGATCAGCACGATGTCGCCAGGGCGAAAGGGGATGACTCGTATCCTTGTTGTTCACATGTAGATCCTGATCGGCAGTAATCCCTATAGTTTCCAAGTCCCAAAAGCGTCTGAAATCATTGTCAGAGTGCAGAGGAGATCGGTCAGTCTGAGCAAAATTTACCACGGTTGCATGCACACAGGCTTGTGACTTGTTACCACTAAGTATCCAGCCAAACAGAGAAGGAACTAACACTAAGGTTTCAGAGATGCGTATGGGCGAATTGTGCTTCACTATCTTCCAATAAAAATCGCCTCCTACAAGAATCTCCACGGGAAGATCTTCTGTTGAATCGGTTTTCGGATCTGCTAGCGTAATCTTACGGGCATCTGGTAAACTCTTTATATGTCGTGGAACTGAAGGCTGGTGAGAAATAACGTGAGTACTTTCGAAGGCAGTAAGTGGCACTGAAGAATTCTGCCAAAGCCCCTTCATATTAAACCGAACAAGCCTGCGGTGGCGTGGGCGTGTAGGGTTTGATTCAAAGGAACAAACAGTTAGTTCTTGTCGGTCTACCGTTTGCAGTTTCAGATCATCAATCAGCGATTTTGCTATGAAGCTGGACTGACTACCTGCGTCCAGTAGACATCGCGTTGTCCTGCTCAATCCTGTAGGTCCTGAGACGCATACTTGAGCTGTCTGAAGGTACGTATATCCGTGAGGAGCGACAGATACCTTTCCCACGGAAGTAACGTTTGTCTGACCCGCAGGACCCCTAATATCCTTTCGTTCCTCACAAATGGACTTATGATGCAGTCTTTTACAGTTAACACACCGAGCCTTTTCCTTCTTTTTGCAATTTGACACCTTGTGCCCACGTTGAAGACAAAGAAAGCATCTGTTTGCTAGTTTCAATTTATCTATTCGATCATTAACGCGTACGATCTTCTTACAGTCTTGCGCCCAATGACCGTCAGATTCACAAAAGACGCAGAATGGTTCCTTTACGCTGGTATCCTTCGGAGTCGATCTTTTAGATTTCGCGTGTACATGAAGTGTGGACGCTGTGGGAAGGTTACTAGAAGTGCTTGAAAATTCACCGCGTATCTTCTGCGTGGTAAGCGCCCCGTCGACTTCCTCGTTCAGAAACTCCATCAGTTGCAAAATGTCCCCTTCGGATATTCCTGTACGCTTGGCGTGAATTATCCAGCGGCGGCATATGTCATCCGGAAAGGCGCGTAAAATTTTCGGCGCGAGGACTCGGCCGTATCCGTTCACGTCTTCTCCAAGTGCCCGGAGAGCTTGAATACGTCGCTGGCATTCAATGAATGTTGAATTAAGTTCCTCTGGGGTGGACAGCTTAATTGGTTTTATGGCTTCGAGATAATCTAAGTGGGCTTGAATTATTCGATCCTTGTTGCCATAACGCGCTCGGAGAATCCTCTTCGTTTCTGCGTACGTCTCGGCCGTCACCGCAATACCGTCCACTAAATGCTTTGGTTCTCCGGAGAGATAGCCGCGAAGAAAAATGTGTTTATTGATTGTAGTTACCGTCGGATCTTTGTCAACCGACTGCTCAAACTGCTCCCAGAATCGCGCCCATGTTGCAATATCGCCTGAAAAAGGCTCAAGTTTGATCGGCGGAAGTTTTACTGAAGCTGTGGGAACACTCATTGTTACAGATTGTGCCGGCGGATTGTCGGGAATCTTTATGTCTGCTACCGATTTCGCAAGCTGTTTCTCTATTTCGTGAGACAATCGGGAAATTGTGAGTTTCGCGGTGTCTATATAATCTTCGCATTTAGGAACATCTTCTTCGTATTCGCCATCGTCTAACAACTCGTGAATATCCTCATCTAATTTAACGAGGCGGTCCAGAACGCTTCCCAATCTGTCATTGTAATATTTATAATCCGCGATTTCTGATGTGTCGGGCAACCTTGCAACTTCCGCCACGAGTCGCGTAATGTTTGCTCTTTCTCTCGTACGTTTTCTCTTTAGAGAGTGTAATTGCGCTTCTGGTTTATGGTCTGGCACGTCCATTCCGTCCGATTACTCGAAAGTTTAAAGCAGTGTCGGCTAGCGATCAGCTGGTCCTAGTAAGGCGTTATCTTTGGATCGCTAGTCGAAGTAGTTCAACTGATGGTCGCTAGATGGCAGCACTAGTCATAAACAATATGTAGGCGTAGCGTAGGATCTGATAATTCGTTAAAGCGCTAATCGAACAGCTACAATAGCAGTACACAGCGGCAATAATGTAATCAGTTCCTTTTGCAAATGGCACTACAAAACATGTTGCGTGATAATTCAGTTGAACTTAGCTGTATATGATGGCGGTTGTCGTCGAAGAGCTTGTTGCGTGGTGTAACAAATCGCTGCAGTAAACCCCGTCGTAGTATTGCCGCGTGACGTGCGTCCAGAATTCGTGTTTCACAACGGCAATCGTGGAAATTGTCTCCGGCAAAGTCTGTCCCGGGTTTCGGCACCAAAATATGTCGTGAATCACAATAGAGCAGCGATTAGCAGTCCAACAACACTTTATTCCATAGTCACAGAACATACAATACAACAAGTCAAAGATACATTGTCCAAAGAGTAAACAAACAGTCTCTCACTTGCGAGAAGTACATCACTCTGTGACAGTAGATACTGCAGTAATGAATAATACAGTAGGCAGTTGAGTTCAAGATCAATGGACTTCTATGAAAAATTCAAGGTGAAGAGATATCATTGATAAGATTCGATGATGACATTCCTATCCTCAGTGAAAGTGAAGAACAATTACCGGATGTGTTGAATGACATGAACAGTCTTCCGAGTACAGGATATAGATTGAGGGCAAATAGGAGAAAGTCAAAAGTAATGAAAGCATAAGAAATGAGAATAACAAGAAAATTAACGTCAGAATTGATGGCCATGATAGAGACGAAGTTACGGAATTCTGCTAGCGGCCGTGCGGTGTGGCAGCGTGGTTTGAGGCGCCATGTGACGGATTGCGCGGCCCCTCCCGCCGGAGGACAGAGTGTGTGTGTGTGTGTGTGTGTGTGTGTGTTGTTGTTGTTAGCATAAGTTAGTTTAAATAGTGTGTAAGTCTAGGGGACTGATGACCTCAGACGTTAAGCCCCGTAGTGCTCAGAGGCATTTGAACCAGTTGGTATCTCAGTCGGCAGCCGGCACGGTAGCTCAGCGTGTTCGCTCAGAGGGCCGATTGTCCTCTGCAACAAAAAAAGTGAGTGAAAGAATCAACGATCAACTTGAACAGATGTCATGTGACGTCCGCCTAGACCAAACGAAACGAACAATGCCGAACAAAATTATAAATAAAAAGCGTGTTCGGTCAGAGGGTTCGCTGCCCTCTGTAATACGAGTAGAAAAACTGAGTGAATGGATCGACGATGTACTTGTATGGGTGTCATGGGAAGACTAAAGAACAAAATGAGTTAAAAAAAGGTCGGTAGAGAACTTGTCCGCAAAGGCAAAGGCACCGAGTTCGAATCTCGGTGCAGCACACAGTTTCAATTTGCCGGCAAGTTTCGTATTAGTGGACACTCCGCTACAGAGTGAAAATTTTAGTCTTGCCAATACAAGGTAACTTAATTATTAAATTTTTTAGCTGTTCAAAACTTGTGGTTTCCAATAAAGTAGCAACCTGAGAGTATACATTCTCTGTTATGTTTTTCATCTTCAGCATACCACAAAATACTTTGATTTACTAAGCTTGGAAATTTTTCACACTCCATCTTGTGCGTGCGGGAACGTTGCCCGATTCGACGGAAGAAAACAAACTGACTTGAATTCGACCGACCGCCTTCCGAGATACGCACGTCCTTACGCTGTGAGAGAGCGCACGTACTAATTTGACACGGTCGGCCGTCGGCGAAACGCCCCGACGTCGTTGTCGGTGTGACCGCAGCCCGAAGCGAAGCTGTGTCGCGGCTATGAGGGACGAGCTGTCGCCGGTGCACACTTCCGAGGAAGAAAGCCCCACACGGGCCGGAGACATTCTTCCTCGAGTCGGCGAAACCGCAGGGGCCAGCCGGAGAAACGCGGAGAAATGCGCCACGCGCGCTGTACTCGCTCGCCAGGCCGGTCCGGTCCGGTGGCAGGTAGTCTTGTCTAGCTGGCGCCGCGGTGGGACCGCATCAGCGCGCGCCGTGAGGAATGGGCGCCGGAGAAATCGCTTACGTAAGCGTCACGCGCCACGCTTTTAATCACCGCGGCGCCACTCCGGATGTTACTGAGTTTAACGAAGGCGATGTTGGCCTGATACGTTTGACGACGCCCTGTGGCTACACTGATTAAAGGATTCTTCCAAGAAATACCAAATTAAGGTATTTGCTCTTCCAATAGGTAATCTGTTTACACTAAAATGTAGACTTTCACGGCCGGAAATATCATGTCCATTATAATTACCCGGGCTGTTATGCCGTGGTCGGTTGATGAATTCTGTGTCAATTCCCAACGTTTCGTCTCCGACTGCGGGAGGCATCTTCAAGGGGGTCCGTAGCTCGATGGAACGTCCAACACTGAGTCAGTAGCGAGCCAGGGGGTGTGTTGGACATTCCATCGATCTACGGACCCCCTTGAAGATGTCTCCCCCAGTCGGACACGAAACGTTGGGAATTGACACAGAATTCATCAACCGACCACGGCATAACAGCCAGGATAATTATAATGGACATGATCTGTTTATGCATGCTTATAGGTTATCCAAGTCTGCAAAACGCGATCGCGATTCCTAAAATAGATGTATTTGTTCTCTGTTCTCTGTGTAGATAACCTGAAGATGCCTAAATAAGGCGAAACGCGTCATTGAAAAATAAAAACAAAAATAAAATAAAACTGCAACCAATACTGTTTTTAACCAATACTATTTAACAGAGGGATGACCGAATCTCAGCAGGGGTGACGGCTGAGGAAATAGAAACTTAGGCCGTAGACCAGAATGATCTTATTGTTTTGAGTCCACACACCGGTTCCATTCAGCTCTCCACCCTACTCTCTCCCGTGCGAGCCTCATCGTCTCCGATTACGTACTGCAACCCACATCCTTCTGAATCTACTTACTGTATTCATTTCTTGGTCTCCCTCTACTATTCTTACCCTACACACTTACCTCCAGTACTAAACTGGTGATCCCTTGATGTACCAGTATGTGTCCTACCAAACCATCCCTTCTTGCAATCAGTTTGTGACACAAATTCCTGTTCTTTCCAATTTCACTTTCCTCATTAGTTGCGTAATGAATACAATCTTCAACATTCTTCTGTAGCACCACATTTCAAAAGCTTCTATTTTCTTCTTGTCTGAACTGTTTATCGTCCACTTTTCAATTCCATACACTCCAGACAAATACTTTTAGAAAGGACTTCCTAACAAATCTGCATTCTATGTTACCCAATTTCTCTTCTTCAGAAACGCATTCCTTGCCTGCGCCAGTCTACATTTTATATCCTCTCTACGCCGGCCATCATCAATTATTTCGCTGCCAAAATAGCCAAACTCATCTAATACTGTAAGTCTCTCGTTTGCTAACCTAATTCCCTCACTATCACCTGATTTATTTCGACTACATTCCACTATCCAAGTTTTCCTTTTGTAGATATTTATCTCATATCTTACTTTCAAGACACTGTCCGTTCCGTTCAGCTGCTCTTCCTGGTACTTTACTGTATCTAACAGAATTCCAATGTCATCGGCAAACCACAAAGTTTTTATTTATTTTCCCTGAACTTGAATTCCTGCTCCAAATTTTTCTTTGGTTCCCTGCACTACCTCCTCAGTGTACAGATTGAATAACATCGCGAATAGGCGACAACTCTGTCTCACTCCCCTCTCAACCACTGCTTCCCTTTCATTGCCAGCGACTCTTATGACTGCCGTCTGGTTTCTGTACAAGTTGTAAGCAGCCTTTCGCTCGGCGTGTTTTACCACAGTGAAGAAGAATGGAAAAGTAGAAGATCAGGTTGGATTCCACAGAGAAGTAGGAACACGTGAGGCAGTACTAACCCTACGGCTTGCCTTAGAACATAGGTGAAGGAAAGGCAAACCTACGGTTACACCATCTGTAGACTCGGGGAAAGCCTTTGACAATATACCCCAAACAAGTGAGAAATCTGCTGCTGTTGCTCTGGGCGCCAGCCACCGACGCTGGGATTACGCGAGAAGTAGGAAGGCTGCCACTTAGCTTCTTTCCCAACGTGAAGTGAACGCTCGGACTAAGACACCTCTACCGCTCAACAAGACTGACGCATTTTCTGATGGGCCAAGATCAATAAATGCTACGTAATTGTGTCGAAGAAAAAATACCAGTGAGGCTTTGGAGGAAAAGACCCTCCAGAACACATCTGTCTCTACATCTATATTCCACAAGCTCTTACGGCTTGTGCAGCAGGGTCTTTACGTCATTTCCCCTTCTCCTGTTCCAATTGCGACTGCTTTTCGGATTGAACGATTGCCGGTAAGCATCGGCGTACGCTCTAATTATTCTGATCTTGTCTTGATGTCTTTTCGCCACACCATCCTAAAACTCTCCCAATGAACTGAAGTCTACCATTAGCCTTAACTTCCACAGTTCTCACGTGCTCGTTCCATTTCATATCGCTTTCTTGTGTGTATTAATGACCTGTCCTCTGTTACATTACCAGATGCCAAGTTTGTCTTATTTGCAGATGATACAAACACTGCAATAAATAGTAAATCAAATATAAATTTAGAAAGGGCAGCTAATTAAATTTTTACTGAAACTAATAAGTGGTTCATAGACAATTCACTGTCATTAAACTTTGAAAAGACCCACTATATGCAGTTCAGACCTTCCAAGAGATTTCCTTCTGGTGTGTGTATAAAATATGACGACATGGAAATAGGAGAAGTTGAGAGTGTAAAATTCTTGGGATTACAACTTGATAATAAATTCATTTGGGAGCAACATACTAACGAACTGCTAAAGCGCCTAAGCAAGTCTGTGTTTGCAATGCGAATGATGTCAGAAATAGGAGATATAAAAAAACTGGCATATTTTGCTTATTTTCATTCCATTATGTCATACGGTGTCATATTTTGGGGTAACTCCACTAAGAGAGAAAAAAATTTTTAGAGTACAGTAGCGTATAATAAGAGTAATGAGTAGCGTAAATCCAAGAACATCACGTCGAAACCTATTCAAAGAATTGGGCATATTAACAACAGCTTCTCAGTATATTTATTCCTTAATGAAGTTTGTTGTAAACAATACATATCTTTTTCCAACTAAATGCTTAGTACACAGTATCAATACTAGGAAATGAACAATATACATAAAGATTTAAATTCACTTACTCTTGCCCAGAAAGGAGTCCAGTATTCATCAACGCATATTTTCAATAAGTTACCAGCAACCATTAAGAGTTTATTTTCAGACAAGGCACAATTTAAACATAATTTAAAAGAATTTTTGGTGGCGAACTCCTTCCATTCCATCTATGAGTTTCTCAACAAGTGCAGTAGACCATTTTAATGAAAATTTATTATACTTAAATTTTTGATAATACTTGGTTGTAACAGCCAAGCAACTAACTACTATGTGAATGATGGATGTATGGAAAGCAAATGTAAGTCTTAAGTCTGTAAATAGTGGAATGAAATGAATAATTTACTTTAATTTTTGACAATACTTGGTTGTAATAGCCAAGAAAGTAGCAAATGTCTGAACGATGGATTTAATGAAAGCAGATGTAAGTATTAAACCTGTAAATATTAGAAGTTTAAATGTAATTCGTGTACATAATTTTACTGTTTATTGACTGAGGACCATTAAAATGAATGAAACTCAAAATTTTCTAATTACATTTTTGTAATGTGTTTATCTGACATGTTCCACACCCAGGCTGGTTCAAATGGTTCAAATGGCTCTGAGCACTATGGGACTCAACATCTTAGGTCATAAGTCCCCTAGAACTTAGAACTACTTAAACCAAACTAACCTAAGGACATCACACACACCCATGCCCGAGACAGGATTCGAACCTGCGACCGTAGCAGTCCCGCGGTTCCGGACTGCAGCGCCAGAACCGCTAGACCACCGCGGCCGGCACACCCAAGCTGATTCCCTCTTTTATGGGTCTATGGAATGAATAATTAATCTAATCTAATCTAATCGTTACGTCCAGATATGTAAACGACGTGACTGTCAGACAGGACACTAAATGTTGTATCCTAACATTACGGGTTTGTTTTTCCTGCTCATCCGTGTCAACTTACATTTTCCTACATTCAGTGTCCGCTACCGTTCATCATATCATCTAGAAATTTTCTCTGATTCATCTTGCATCACCCCACACTCACTCGTCTTCGGGGATAAAGTGCATAAAGCCAAGCGTCTATGCTCTGCAGGTCTTCCTGCACTTCGCTACAATTTTCCAGCGTTGCGATTTATCTGCCAAAACCGTGAGGGGAGTTCCGATGTCATCCATTCCCTCATTTCTATGTATTGCGCAAAGTAATGCTCCTGTAATATCTTTTAGCGTGCATCCGCAGTTTCTTTTACGCCTGAGACTGACACGCTGCGTTCTGTTTGCCAGTAACTCTCCAGTGCAGTCAGACAGCTGGTCCGGTGTTCCGCACAGCCGTGTCTCGTTCGTTAGGCCGCAGTGCGCAGCCGTGTGGAACGGGGGTCAAGGAACGCGGCGTCCACCTGCTGCTTTCCGGGTCTCGTAGACGAATAGAGTGAACAGGGTTTCAGACGATCGCTGGTTTCGCAACCCATCTTAGTTCCTACACAGGAGATTTTCGGTCTTCAGAAATTTAATTCGTAAGAATTAAACATGTTCCAAACTCCTACACCATAGCAGCGTCCGGACTGTGGGCCTGCATTATTTACGTTTTTTTTACACGCGACACTTCGTAAGAATGTGGATGCGCTGAGCTTTGCGTCCTATCAGCAGGAACGACGCTTCGCTCCTTCAGCGAACAACGGCGGGCTGCCCCAGCACACCACCTCAGTACGGGCTTGCACTGATACATGATGTTAGCACCCGGATACGACATTTATCCGAAGATACTGAAGACTAGCTGCAGTGACCGGCGTTGCCCGGAATGTCTAATATCTGCCTCATAAGGTGACTGGCCCTGTGCCTCGTTCATATTCATGGCGAATGCAAGTCGCATGGGAAACGGCACTCGCTTTAAATCTAAGGGCATATTTGAATCACTCGGTGACAACGGAATGCGATGAATGAATACGTCTTCACACACACATATATATATAAAGAGATGATTAGTTGCAACATCTGTTGTTACATTTTATGATAACGATCCTGTTGTGTTTTTCGAGACTTCGCCTTCTTTTGTTCCAGATCAGTTATCACTGTATGTAACTAGCGCTGCGTTCGAACACAATTCGAACTTTCGAATAGCGTGCGTTACAGTTCAGGAAATCCCGGGTTCCGCCGATCTTTTGATCGGTCCGTGATATAGTGACTTTTATACGTAATGTATCTACGACATGCCCTGGAGTTTCTTCGGCAATGTGGATTTTAATAATAAAGATAACTGTAAAACGTGGACGAAAATATCTAGTAGGAGGGGAATTTTTGTCACATTTAACAAGGGCAATTAATCAGTAAGTAAGAGTTTGTACTTTAGTAAGCCACGGTTGCAAAATACTGACACGAATTCTTTACAGACGAATGGAAAAACTCATAGTAACCGATCTTGGCTCAGATTAGTTTGGATTCCACACACACGTGGAAACACGCGAGGCAATACTGACCCTACGGCTTATCTTACAAGATAGGTTAAGGAAAGGCAAACCTACGTTTATAGAATTTGCAGACATAGAGAAAGCTTTTCGAAATGTTGACTGGAATGCTCTCTTTGAAATTCTGAAGCTGGTGGGGGTAAAATACAGGGAGCGAAAGGCTATTTACAATTTGTACAGAAACCATACGGCAGTAATAAAGAGTCAAGGGCCATGAAAGGGAAGCAGTGGTTGGGAATTGTATATTGAGCAAGCAGTAAAGGAAAGAGAAGAAAAATTTGGAGTAGGAATTAAAGTCCATGGAGAAGAAACAAAAACTTTGGGGTTTGCCGATGAGATTGTAATTCTGTCAGAGACAGAAAAGGACCTGAAAGAGCAGTTAAACGGAATGGACAGTGTCTTGAAAGGAGGATATAAGATGAACATCAACAAAAGGAAAACAAGGATAATGGAATGTAGTCGAATTAAGTCGGGTGATGCCGAGGGAATTAGATTAGGAAACGAGACACTTAAAGTAGTAAAGGAGTTTTGCTATTTGGGGACCAAAATAACTGATGATGGTCGAAGTAGAGAGGATATAAAATGTAGACTGGCAATGCCAAGGAAATCGTTTTTGAAGAAGAGAAATTTGTTAACATCGAGCATAGATTTGTGTGTGAGGAAGCATCTTCTGAAAGTTTCTGTATGAAGTGTAGCCATGTATGGAAGTGAAACATGGACGATAACTACTTTGGACAAGAAGAGAATAGAAGCTTTCGAAATGTGGTGCTACAGAAGAATGCTGAAGATTAGATGGGTAGATCACATAACTAATGAGGAGGTATTGAATAGGATTGGGGAGAAGAGAGTTTGTGGCGCAACTTTACTAGAAGAAGCTATTGGTAGGATACGTCCTGAGACATCAAGGGATCACCAATTTAGTTTTGGAGGTAAGCGTGGAGGGCAAAAATCGTAGGGGGAGACCAAGAAATGAATACAGTAAGCAGGTTCAGAAGGATGTAGGTTGCAGTAGTTACGCGGAGATGACGAGGCTTACACAGGATAGAGTAGCATGGCGGGCTGCATGAAAACAGTCTCTGGACTGAAGACCACAACAACAACAACAACAACAACGAGTGTTTGCAGTCACCGTGTAGAAATGTGAAGTACATCGGCTAAGAACTTCTACAGATTTTTGATAACAACCTTTCATTTTTAATTTATTACAGTCATACATGTTTCAAGTTAGATTACAAAATCCTATGTAGTCAGTGATCTTCCCCTCCTCCTGAAGCTAAAGTATACAAAGTTTCAGCAAGATCGGAATAAAACAGTAAATTTGTATGAATTACAAACAAAGGGACGCTCTCCTTTACAGATATAGAGAGAAGATACTGCAGACCGCTTTAATCGCTTCGGTACGCCGGATCTCTGGCGGTAGGCTTGCGCCAGACCAGAGTTTTCATCTGCTGGAATGTGACCTCGTAGTTTACGTTCCACAGACAAGGACTGTGAGGGCCGATCGTGGCCCCATTTTAAAGCAATATAGGCTATCATATTCCCCACGTTCCGCAAGTTCCAACTGTGTGTCGTACGTACTGATATTGGTTTTCTGAAATTTGCTTCGAACAGTTTTGCGCCACTAGGTTGGTTAACGAAGTGCAGTTGTGTCATCTCAGATACTGTTCAATACTCGTCATAAAGTACGTTTAGAAATTGAGTGTTAATTCTTGATGTAAATCATTTTTAAGTGCTAAAATTCCTCATGTATGTACTAATACGTTGTACTGTGTACTTTCAAAAGCTCACCGGACACAAATTAGTCACCGCTTTAATAGACAACAGTGATCGCTTTGGAGCTCTGTAGGTAATGCAGAGTGGTGACACGAAACGTTGCTGCAAGGGCTGTGAAGAGCTTCTGGATCGTGTCTTCAGTGATGAATCGACATTTCTTCCACGTGGAAATATGAACGAACGAACGAACACACACACACACACACACACACACACACACACACACACACACACACACACACACACACGCTTAACAGCGGTCAGCGAAATCCCACGAGAGGGTACAACTGCAGCGAGACTCCCTTAAACGGTATGTTTTTTGAGACATTACAGAGTTACGGACCTTTCCTGTTCGGTAAAGAAGCTGTAACTTGTGTTTATTATCTTGATGCCCTTGGACTATGGCTCTACCCTCGGGAGCAAAAATCTGAATCGTAGAACTTTGTTTTGCAACAAGGTGGTGCGCCAGTTCAGCGGCGTAACTCAGTGGGCGACTGATTATACGACGACGTACTCGACCACTCATGAACATGTGCCACCGCTGCCAGCTGATCTACCTGAGTTTAGAAACAGCACTGTTGCAACACTGATCGACGTGCAACGAATGGCGCTCACACTGAACACTTGTGAGGAAAACTGTTTGACTTCCTTTTTATTTGATGTACAATACACAACTGTAAGTTGAATGTAATACACAGCCTCACAATCCCGGCATTTGCTGTACCTCCTGAAGCATCCTGTGTCGGTGCTGGTAGACACATGTATGCTGTTTAACCAAAGTGCGATCACACTGGGTGGCTAAAGAAATTTTCGACTGGGTGGAGAATTCGTGATAGGCAGAGCAGGATGTGTCTCGGTTGGACAGTTGTACGGGGGGAGTATACCTCGGGAACCACTCAGAATAGATCGTGTGCCTATGAGCACCGTTCTCTCTGGAGTTCCCGATTTCCATCGCGTGACCTCTATCATCCTTTCGCTCCAGACTTCTGCAAAAGCTTCTGGGAATGAAATTTTCTACCACTACTTTGGATTCGAGGCTGTTACCTCTGGCTGGATCGCCGAGGTGGTGTTGGTGCACAGTAACGACCCCCATCGGGCAGTCTACATGCATAGTATGGGTGTGGCGGAGGGAACCCTGTACCACTACCAGTTACTCCCTTTTCTGCTACATTAGCAAACAGCGCGAGGGGGAAAAAGATTTTCTATATGTATCTGTTCGAGCCCTAATTACTTTTCTCTTTGTGGTCCTTACGCGAATCTTAGGTTGGTGGCAGTAGAGTCGTTTGGCAGTAAGCTTTAAATGCTGCTTCTCTACATTTTCTGAACAATTCCTCGAAAATAACGTCTCCTTTCATCAAGGGATTCCTATTTGAGTTCAAAGCGCCTCCGTCATACTCGACTGTTCATCGAACATTCCGATAAGAAATGTAGCAGAGCGCCTCTGAATTGCTTCAATGTCTGCCTTGACCCTACCTAATGGGGATCCGAGACACCCGAGCAGTACAAAAGAATGGGCCATCCACTAGTGTTCTATATGGGGCCTCCTACAGAAATGGGCCATCCTTTACCGTCATTAGAAACACACACACACACACACACACACACACACACACACACACACAGGTGCAAAGTACTCAACATGAAAGTGCGGCAGTCTTCAAAATCATCAGACTGCATTACATATTCCTTCGTACGAAATTTCACCCTGGTTCCGTAAAAGAGTGCCACGACCAGAAGCAGGATGCAGACTTGCAACAGGTGAGTTACTTACTGTCTGCTGTGCTACGATCTCCCGGCGGTACTTACCTGAAAACAAAACGGCGTAGATTAGAAAGAGCGACATTATTCAGTAGCATAGAAAAATAAAAGTTCCAAAGGACATTGGCAACACAGATTAAAATTGACACATCATCCCAGAGTTTCGAAAATAATGATAAAAGAAAAGGATACGTCGCGAATAACGTAAAATGTAGCAGAGATTTAGAACATATAGGTGATAGATGAGAAGACAGGCCCAGACAGTGGTGTTGTGTAGAGACTACCTAAGTGTGAGGTGTGACCGAAGAGATGCCTGTTCGTGTTCATAACAGCGTCTCGTGGCAAGACGGCGGCTAAACCAATTGATATTACTTAATTTAGTTTTAGAATGTCAAACACAAATGATGGAAAATTATATGAGAAAAGTCCGCAGCTCGTGGTCGTGCGGTAGCGTTCTCGCTTCCCACGCCCGGGTTCCCGGGTTCGATTCCCGGCGGGGTCAGGGATTTTCTCTGCCTCGTGATGACTGGGTGTTGTGTGACGTCCTTAGGTTAGTTAGGTTTAAGTAGTTCTAAGTTCTAGGGGACTGATGACCATAGATGTTAAGTCCCATAGTGCTCAGAGCCATTTGAACCATTTTTATACGAGAAAAGTAACCTATATTGGTTCTGCGCAGATTCTGAGTCGCTAAGAACAAAGAAAAACCTCAGAATAGTGAATAATCGCAGACTGATTTCAATTTAATTACAAATGAAGGAAAATAATTCTGATTTCTTTTGAATGTGGCTTCCATGTTAGACTATGCTCGGAATTATTTGCTCCGTTCAGGTGGAGAGAAAAAAAAGAATAAGATAAAAAACGACGTTTTGAGACACGCGAAGCCCCGTTCCGAGTGGGTTGTTTTCTTTGAGCGATGCCAGAGCGCCGTATTCTGCGCTCCTCGGTCGGTTTGTAACGGCCGTTACGTCAGCTGGCTACTAACGGCAAACGCTTGACAGCTCTCGTAACTTCTCAGGCAAATACCTGCGTCCTGTGTGGTAACACAATGTGCACAAACCTGCTGGTAGGGTTCTCATACGAGAACTATTCTGGGTAGCGTCCATAGCTATTATGTTGGTGCACAACTTGGTACCGTTTTCCCACTATTTAAATAAGCACGACACACACACATCAGTAACATATTATTCTTCACTGTTAACAACATTCTGCCACAGCTGGGGCAACTTTTCGATTGCGCGACTGTAGGAATCGTGTGGGTTTGAGGCGAGGAACTCGTCGAGCGATGTTCGCAGCGCATTTTCATCTGGAAATCAAGTTCCTTGAATGTTGTTCGATAGAGAGCGGAAAAAGGGGAAAATCTGAGGACGCAAGGTCGGGTGAATAAGGCGGGTACGGAATGATTTCCCAATCCAACCCCTGCACAGTGTATTTTGTCAGCGTAGCAGAAATGCGGGCGAGCGTTATCGTGGAATAGCGTCACTTCACGCAGTCTTCCTGGTAGTTGTTTCCGGATAGCGTCTGCAAGACGCCTCAGTTGTTGACAAATGTCAGCAGCCATTGTTGTACCTCGGGGAAGCAATTTGCAGTACACCAGTGAGTCTGTTTCTCCGGATTATTTTCTGTGGATGTGCGCATGTGTTTGTACGGGGGCTCGGTGCTTTGTTTGGGCTCAGCCATTCCTCTCTTTCCCGTACGTTAGCATGACGACACCGTTTCTCGCCACCAGTAACGATGCAGCATAGCAATGGTCCGGGCCGCTCACGAGTTAATTGATGACGAGCAAACAGAAATGTTCGTATGGCTGATTTTGGCTTACAGCTTACGGTACCCGTGCACCCAATTTTTGAACCTTCCCCATTGCATGCAAATATCGCACGATGGCGGAATGGTCACAGTTGATCACATTTGCCAGTTTTCGAGTACGTGGACCTTCACGAATGTCAGAACGAGCCTCAAATAAACCCATTTTCTCGCCGTGCTGTGTCCAGTGGCATAATCCCCATACACGGCGCAAATTTTTCTTGCTGCCTCCGCTGCTGTTACTCTTCTACTGATGTGAAACAGAAGGTGTCAACGTCTTATGGGACCTAACTGCTGAGGTCATCGGTCCGAAGTGAAACAGAAGAATACGTCGAAAAAGTTCCGATTTCTCCACTCGGCACTCCATTGTCTAGAATTCACAGCTCCACTCACTTGCTCAAAATGACAATATGTAATGTCAGATAACAACAGTGAACTACAAATAAGAAATTACCCATAGCAACGAGAGTAGCAGCAGGCAAAACAAGAACGCTAACTCGCGCGCCAACCCAATATTTTAGGGGTGAAGCGGCTTATTTTCATTATGACTGTACACTCAAAGAACATTCCATCGACAGAAGAGCTACGTGATCGATCAATAATCGACAGAATGTATCCATTCGAATACGCACGAGTCGCTTTGGAACTATAAATTATGTTACAGAGTGTCAGAAGCACTTAACCTCGCTCGTTATGTTTCAGTAGGGGTCTAAGCAATAAAAGAACTACCTACAAATCGAAAGAATAAAATCGAAAGAAAATGATTTTAAAATACAGCTCTTTTTATTGTATTATCCATCAAGGCGATTTAACAAAAAATGGTTCAAATGGCTCTGAGCACTATGGAACTTCTGAGGTCATCAGTCCCCTAGAACTTAGAACTACTTAAACCTAACCAACCTAAGTACATCACACACATCCATGCCCGAGGCAGGATTCGAATCTGCGACCGTAGCGGTCGCGGGGATCCAGACAGTAGCGCCTAGAACCGCTCGGCCACACTGGCCGGCGGTGATTTAACAGAAAAATTTTGCATTTCTTTACAGTCGAAAGTCGGAGGTAAACCACAGCCAGAAATGAGTTGACATTATTTGCCGAAAAGCTAGAAAAATGCTCGAAACAATACACATGAACACATTTAATACGCAATTATTATTTCCCAAAAGAGAAACTGCTGTGTTGTGGTAAGCTGTGTGTGTGTGTGTGTGTGTGTGTGTGTGTGTGTGTGTGTGTGTGTGTGTGTGTGTGTGTGTGTGTAAGAATCCTGCGTCCTCCGTGTATGAAAACCGGTCTCTTTCATAAGCAAATAAATAAGTAAACTAATAATTTCTCGCTCAGTAGTCTTGGTCAGTGCGAACTACTTGAAAAAAAAAAACGTTACTATATAAAAAAAAACTGTAATGTTGCCGTGTATAAGAATGTAACCTGAAACACGAAAATTTCTGAACTGACATATGGACCTGGTAAAATAAAGAAACTGGGAGAACCAATATTGCGTAAAGGAAACGAAACAATCGTGTGTTATGAATCCCCCTGCAAAATGAACAACTGGCAGAAACACGTAGATTCCGCATCAGCTAAAAAAATACTGGTAAAAGCTAACTACAGTTGGTCCAAGGAAACTGGGTTCATAGCCTTGACACAAAATGCCAATGAAACAGATGACTCAACTTTTTAAGTTCTGAAATCTCGGTTAAGAAGGAAGTTACAAAAAATTATTATTATATAGTTTAATATGAAAATTCATTTAATCTAATAACTTGCATGATACAGTAAATTAATAATTATCAAAAACTAGACTATGATAAGGGTGATGTGGAAAAACAATACAAATCTACAAAAATGGCTCTGAGCACTATGGGACTTAACATCTATGGTCATCAGTCCCCTAGAACTTAGAACTACTTCAGCCTAACTAACCTAAGGACATCACACAACACCCAGCCATCACGAGGCAGAGAAAATCCCTGACCCCGCCGGGAATCGAACCCGGGAACCCGGGCGTGGGAAGCGAGAACGCTACCGCACGACCACGAGATGCGGGCTACACAAAAATAATAATAAAGTTTTTACCGCATCAAATAATACCCTGTTCTTTATTTCAAAAGGTTTTTTTTATGTCCGTATGCTATCCAACCATTGTTCTGAGTCATCGTTCGTCCTCGTAATAAATCTGCGACCCACATAGTTCCAAAAGGGCGTCCATGCATTACACTGGTCACCCAACGAACCCCGCCTGCTGCACACGGCAGCTATCCAGTACTGACTGTCAAAGATTCTATGACTCCACAGTGAGACCATCGCAGACACAGATACTGTTGCCTAAGAATTGTTTCTCTGACCACAGTTCTTCAAATATACCATTTTCCTTTACAAATAATAGCACATCCAATAACATCATTAAAAAATAGCCATCGTACAGTTCTCTCTTTATTTATCATCGAGGTGCAAACGCGGGGTTTCAATTGAGTCATTACAACAAATTGCACTGGCTGTGAACGCTTGGCAAGCGAAACGTGTGCACACGTTGCGCCGTTTTCGAAGTATCCTCACTGCAGTAGCCTACAAACAAAAGCCCCAGCTATCACACTGTACATATCTTGGCTCAGTCAGTTCCGTTGCGCTGTCTTTCAGTTCACTGAAACTCCACAGTTGCACTTCGAAAAGGAATGAAGAATTAGCACGGTTTCAGGTGAAGCACTAGTGTGAAACACAGCTTACAGTGTTTCACACACGACGCCTTCGCTCGTTCTATACTAAAACCTCTTCTTTATCTTCAAATATTTATTATTTTTCTCTCTCTTTCCCACTGCCGCTCTTTGCTCCTCTCTCAGCATAAAAAAGTGCGAGTATGCTCGCATGCCAAAAAGTTTAGGAAAATTTTTAAAGCTGAGGCAGGAAGAATGAAGCAGCTGGTGTCCCACTTTTCAGTCAGAGTCTTTTAAATTAAATAAACAGCAACATGTTGGCATTTCTTGCGCTCCTATATAATCATTTTCCTCCTCTGGTTTCCTTCTTTTCCCTGCTGCATCAGTGCACGTAACTCATATGAAAAGAAATGTACTGGTCAGTATAATATAATTAGTTTACTTATGTGAAACTGAAATATCGGAGATCTTTTTCCCCACATCAGACCGGATTTTATGTGCCAAAAAAACTGTGCATGATGCTTCAGTATTGTAACATGGGGTTCTCAGATGATATTTCTCCGTGCTACGTCACTCTATTAACTACGTTTCCGCCTCACACCGGATTCCACGATTACAAGTGGGGTAACTTTGAATCTCTATATCGCGAAAACGGATAAAGATATGAAGAAAATTTTCAAGTCTGTTCGAGATTCGGATCTTAATATCGTAAAAAGTTCCGTCATTTGCGGTGCACAGCCGTCTCGGAATTCTCGGCTGGGTTTTGGTCCACTCGAGACGGTAAAAATATGGCAAAAAAGCGTTTAATTTTAGTTTTTTGGAGGAGCCGCACTTGAACTAATGGTGGCTCCTTAAGTCCCTTCAAGACCCATCGTAGAATACACCAAATGCAAAAATAACCAATCGATTTGCTAAATTTGCCTAAGCAGGACGAAGTGTGTAACATTCATACTTTGATTGTGTACTATGGGATGGTGACAATAGGACGATTTTCTGCTGGGTGTAGAAATGGTGCGTAGCAGAATCGCTATCCAAAACACACAGAACATATCATTATAACTTTTTATCACCAATAAAATTCAACATATGGGCTCCGGAAAATACTTTTTGTGCACAGCGTCTTGAACCATAATAGGTAAGCCTGCTGTCGCATCAATATCGATTGACAAGATTTTCTCAGTTGCAACGCTTTTCAAATTTGAATATTTGTTCCTAGGTACATTCCCATTCTCTACCTTGTAAGAGTTTTTTCGCATTTGGAAAATCCTTAGTTTTCTGGAGAAATTTTTGCAATTTCGGTAAGAGACTGCAGCACACACAAAATGAATGCTATAACTTCAAAATCGTATACAAAATGCTTTAAACTTTCATTAAGTGGCCGGCTAGCGGCTTAGCTCTGAGAGGTGTTGCAAGGTACAGCAGTCTCGCCTACACGAAGATATGCAAGTGCGAGCGAGAGGAGTGGACGCGGGACGGACCCCTGTGGGACGCACGGAGAAAGCGGCCGGCCCTATCAGGCGGACCCAGAAAAAAAAGTCCGCGTGAACGGCTGCGGGTCTGCGAGCGCGAAGCGAGGCGACTTGAGTCGCTTTCACGCTGGCCGACAATAACTTAAATTGAGACAGTCCGCTAATTGGAGGACTGGCCGCCATTAGCACGGTGGCTCCGGCAGGACAGACGCCTCTCAGGTATAAACGGGCGGCATTCAGTAAGTAATAAGACACATTTTCTTCCTGAAAGCAAGTTGGTTTCATTCAGGATTGCAACACACCATGTCATTCCCCACACTTTAGTGCTACAAAACCCTGTTTTTTAACATAATCTCCGTTCAATGCGAGACCTCACGTCCTCACGTCACCTTAATGGGAGGATCTGTATTCCCGCGTGGTACCACCACTCTACTGTTGCTGCATCAACAACCTCCCCACCGCCCACTTGCTGATCCCCGCACAGCGCATCTTTCATTGGGCCAAACAGATGAACGTCGGAAGCAGCGAGAGCCGGGCTGTAGAGTGGATGAGGAAGAGCAGTCCAGTGAAATTTCGTGAGCTGCTACGGGGTGCGCAGACGTGCGCGAGGCCTTGCGTTGTCACGGAGAAGTAGTTCGTTTGCATTTTTGTGCTGACAAACACGCTGATGTACTTTCTTCACTTCGCTGAGAATAGCGCAATACAGTTCGGAGGTGATCGTTGCAACATGAGGGGGGCACATCGAACACAGCAACCCCTTGAGGGTTCCACAGGACTGTCGCCATGCCTTTACCGGCTGAGTGCGCGGCTTTGAACGTTCCAACGCTGCAGGCCGGCCGCCACGCGGGAGATGCGACAGGCTTGCGCGACCCCTTTGCGATGATGACAGGCACCTCGCCCAACGACTCACCCTGCTTTTGTTCATTGCCAGATCTCCGTAGACATTCTGCAAGCGCCAACAACTATCTGCGACGCTCCGGTATTCCACCAAAAGGAACTCGATGAGAGCTCTCTGCTTGGGACGGGTCTCCGTTACAGGCGCCATTTAAAGACTACCAATGGCACCGCCCCCTACCGGAACTGTACGAGCTGGATCTGCAATATTCCACGACGTCCCACAACAAATTTTGCACTTTTTCAATGGAAACTGGCCGGAAAAATTGTGTTGTATTACCTTATGAACGATCCCCCGTACATTTCTGTAAGAGCACGAAGGGTCCTTGACGTCTTTTTCAGTGTGGATGCACTAATATCGTCGGAACCCCTAATGGAATCAATAATTTGCGAGTAGGGGGTTAATGGACGAGAGACGCTGCATTACAGCTTGCGGTAAGTTGGAAATTTCAGGCTGTCAGTGTCCGTGTCCGGTTGGCAAAAACGGTTGAAGCAACCGCTCACGACAAGCGGTAAGTCTGGGTTCGAGTGCAGGTCCGGCAAAATATTCGAGTTGCGCCATTGCATTGGCACAGTACCCCGTGCGGATGGAAGTCACGAATTCCCACCCATCCCGTCCCTTTCTTTCTCCATTCTCTATTTCATATAAATAGTCGATTACTGCTTCGAATGTTAACTCCATCGTCAGGAATAAGCTATGTCTCAATACAGCGGTGGTCTTTCACGTTTTAGTAACTACTTACTAGATGTCACAGTTGAGATGTGACGTCGCTACTTTTTAAAATTCGTCATTCGTTATTGCTAAAACAATTGAGGTAGAAAATGGCAGAAGGGACAGAATGAGGTGGGCGTTTAAAGAGACAAGTGTTGTGAAGAAATGGTTCAGCCGGCGCCCTCCGCAGGCTGCATGCTTTTGACCCCTAAAAAATGCAAGTAGTTTTCTTCGCGTCCAGATGAAATTATAATACAAACAGAAACGTTTTTTTAAACTGTCTGAAGAAAGAGGAAATGGAAGTAATTTTTTTGTTCACGCTGCACAAAATGTTTGTTGTACGTTTTGGGGAAAGACGATTCGTGACGAACGAGGCTACTGCCACCTGTTGCGAGTGATGCGGTGATACTGCGTACGTAAACGAATTAGAAGACTGAGCTTGTTTGCAGATGATGCTGTCATTTCCCGTCCTGTAAAGACGATCAAAACGAATTGCAGAATGATTTACACACGGTATCTCTATGGTGCGGAAAGTGGCAACTAACTCTAAATAATGAAAAGTGTAAAGTCATCGGCATCAGTACCAAAAGGATTCCCCTAAATTTCGGTTACACGATAAATCTCTGAAATCTAAAGGCAGTAACCTCGACTACATACTTACCTATTATTACAATTATGAATCACATAGATAATATCAAGAGCCCAGATGGAAACCCAGTTCTAAGCAAAGAAGGGAAAGCAGAAAGGAGTATATAGAGGGTCTATACAAGGGCGAGGCACTTGAGGGCAATATTATGGAAATGGAAGAGAATGTAGATGACGATGAAACAGGAGATGATATACTGCGTGAAGAGTTTGACAGAGCACTGAAAGACCTGAGTCGAAACAAGGCCACGGGAATAGACAACATTCCATTAGAACTACTGACAGCCTTGGGAGAGCCAGTCCTGACAAAACTCTACCATCTGGTGAGCAAGATGTATGAGACTCGCGAAGTACCCTCAGATTTCAAGAAGAATGTAATAATTCCAATCCCAAAGAAAACAGGTGTTGAAAGGTGTGAAAATTACCGAACTATCAGTTTAATAAGTCACGGCTGCAAAAACCTAACGCGAATTCTTTACAGACGAATGGAAAAACTGGTAGAAGCCGACCTCGGGAAAGATCAGTTTGGATTCCGTAGAAATGTTGGAACACGTGAAGTAATACTGACCCTACGACTTAGCTTAAAAGATAGAGTAACGAAAGGCAAACCTACGTTTCTAGCATTTGTAGACTTACAGAAACCTTTTGACAATGTTAATTGGAATATTCTCTTTCAAATTCTAAAGGTGGCAGGGGTAAGATACAGGGAGCGAAAGGGTATTCACAGTTTGTACATAAGAGTTAAGGGGCATGAAAGGAAAGCAGTGGTTGGGAAGGGAGTGAGACAGGGTTGTAGTCTCTCCCCGATGTCATTCAATCTCCAATTGAGCAAGCAGTAAAGGAAACAAAAGAAAAATTCGGAGTAGGTATTAAAATCCATGTAGAAGAAATAAAAACTTTGAGGTTCGCCGATGACATTGTAATTCTGTCAGAGACAGCAAAGGACCTGGAAGAGCCGCTGAACCGAATGGACAGTCTCTTGAAATAAGGATATAAGATGACCAACAACAAAAGCAAAACGAGGATAATGGAATGTTGTCGAATTAAATCGGGTGATGCTGAGGGAATTATATTAGGAAATGAGACACTAAAAGTAGTAAAGGAGTTTTGCTATTTGGGGAGCAAAATAACTGATGATTGTCGAAGTAGAGAGGATATAAAATGTAGACTGGCAATGGCAAGGAAAGCGTTTCTGAAGAAGAGAAATTTGTTAACATCGAATATAGATTTAAGTGTCAGGAAGTCATTTCTGAAAGTATTTGTATGGAGTGTAGCCATGTATGGAAGTGAAACATGGACGGTAAATAGTTTGGACAAGACGAGAATAGAAGCTTTCGAAATGTGGTGCTACAGAAGAATGCCGAGGATTAGATGGGTAGATCACATAACTAATGAGGAGGTATTGAATAGAATTGGGGAGAAGAGGAGTTTCTGACACAACTTGACAAGAAGAAGGGACCGGTTGGTAGGACATGTTGTGAGGCATTTAGTATTGGAGGGCAGCGTGGAGGATAAAAATCGTAGAGGGATGTCAAGAGATGAATACACTACGCAGATTCAAAAGGATATAGGCTGCAGTAGGTACTGGTGGATGAAGCTTGCACAGAATAGAGTAGCATGGAGAGCTGCATCAAACGAGTCTCAGGACTGAAGACAACAACAACATAGATAATGTTGTGGGGAAAGGAAAAGAAACACTGCAGTTTATTGGCAGAACACTTACGTAACAGGTTTTCTGAAGAAACTGCTTACACTACGCCTGTCCGGCCTCCTCTGGAGTATTGCTGTGCGGTATGGAATCATAATAGGATTGATGGAGGAGATGTAGAAAGTCCAGCAAAGAAGGGCAGCTCGTTTCGTATTATCGCGAAATAAGGGAGAGAATGCAACAGATGTGATAAGTGAATTGGGTGGCAGCCATCAAAACAAAGGCGTTTTTCGTTGTGGCAGGATCTTCTCCAGAAACGACAATCGCCACCTTTCCCCTCAAAGTTTGAAAATATTTTGTTGGCGCCAACGTAAATAGTGAGAGATGATCGTCGTAATAAAACAGTAAAAACGAGACGTCGCACGGAAGTCTTCGTTTTTCGCTCGCGCTGTTCGAAAGTGGAACGGTAGAGACATTGTTTGAAGACCAGCAAACATGGACTCTAAAATCCATACCTTAAGAGATGTGTTTCAAAGCATCAAATATGAAGCAGTGCTGAAGAGCTCTGAGGGTATGTATTTGTCTTACGTATCCCTGAATACTGACCATTCGTCCTGGGACATGCACTAGAGTCAAACGTAATCAGTGTATCAGTGGCAAGTGGCAAGAAATGATGTCCTGTGGGAGGCCTCTGATAGCAGCGACGATTTGCGTCCCAGTCGTATCTGGGGAGGCTGAGTGTGACGAGGAAGTAACTGTGCCACAGGGAGTTGCGCAACGCGCTGTTATTTCCTTTCTCTCCAATCGAGGTGTGAAACCGAGTGGCTTTTTGAGGAGACTCCGAGCACAGTCCGGTGATGAAACTCTGCGAAATACCCAAGTGTTCAGTTGGGGGCAGAGGTTTTTAAACAATCGTGGCGAACTGGAAAATCGGAGCCGTAAACGACATCGAGCGACCGGCGTCATTGGGGGACACTTGTCCGAGGCGTGCCTGAGCCAATGGGATGCTACCACCGCATTACGTCACAGCTGAGGGTCAACGTCCGCACGATTGTCTTGGGCACACTCGGATACGGAAAAATATCGGCACGGCGAGATCCAGGTATTCTCAACGATGCACGAAAGAATGTACGGGAAGACATCAGCTACTTCTAAATCGCTCTGAAGAGGCAAAGTTTTTTGTGGACCTACCTGGCGACGAGAGGTGGGCTCATAGAATGGGAGAACGGGTACGGAACGGAGGACAGATGGACAGGATCAAGACTCGCTTGCGAGCCGGGGCAGTTTGTGCAACTGTGAGCTTACTGCCGACTGACTGGCTGCAAGGGCCGAGAACGGTCAGGTCTAGTTACTACTGCGAGACAGCTTATCGTCAGCAAACGACGCCGGCAACCGATTGGCGATCACCTCTTTCTGCACGAAACGGCACGGCTACGTACGGCAGATGTGACTCGTGAAAAATCTCACCGAGCTACACCGGTGCCCTCTGTTATAGTACAGATTGCCCCAAGTGACCAGGACGTGTTTGTTCCGCTCAAGAAGACATTAAGAAAGGAACGTTTCGAAGACAAAAATATACATGTACGGTTGGCTACTGGGGCGGCTAAGCCATTAGGAAAACAAGAAAGGGGTGGATAACTAAAGGGACTAAAGGTCCATGTAAGAAAAAGGGGGCACCCTATACAGCTCGTAACGGCAGATATTTTTATCTGTGGTACCTTAATATGGGCACATATCAGCGTGCTGGTTGTTTTTTCCTCTGTATCGAACACACTTCCCGAAAACACGTCACAAACTTTACGACCTGATGTTTTCCACACGGTCGTAACTGCAGCAGTAAGTGGACTGCGCCTGTCACTCTAGACTAACTGTTTTGCATCCATGTGTCCACACTTCAACATCTGATCTGCTGCCCAGGGGAAAATTAGCTCTTGCCGCATGTACTTGGAGGTACTAACCAACCGAAAAACATGCGACCTGTAATAACTATTATTATTATTAGTCTGCAAATCACGTAAATACTGAAGCAATGTTGTTCAATGCACTGTCTTGAGTCACCAATAGAAATCTCTGCACTTATACCCGTTACCCAGTGTGTAGAGGCTAGGGTAAGCCAAACTCCAATGCAACAAGCATTCTACAAAAATACTGTAACATTTTATGGAAGGTCATTAAAATGCCCTGATATATGCGAATCCTGACAGAGATTAGTAATGCAGATAGTAAGATTGAAACTATATGGGATATTATGGAATAGGAGACAGGACAACAAGTCAGCGTTCAACATACCGCAAAAGTTAAATTAAATGACAATGTCGTGACACTGATAATTCAAAAGTTGCAGGTATTTTTTGGAGTCTGTCTACAAATAACAGTAAAAATAGGATTAAACGGTTCAGCTGAAGAAGCTAGAAGATTATATTGAAAATGCCATTCTAGAAAACTTGAGCGATCTGAAGTAGCACCAACACCCTTAACTCAAATTAAAGCAATCATAACAAATCTAAAAAAAATAAAAGCTTATATGATGTATTTCGAAGACAATTCCAAAAAGTTGTTCTAGCTCAATAAGCAACATCGTTAGTAATACAGGGTGTTACAAAATGGTACGGCCAAATTTTCAGGAAACATTCCTCACACACAAATAAAGAAAAGATGTTATGTGGACATGTGTCCGGAAACGCTTAATTGCCATGTTAGAGCTCATTTTAGTTTCGTCATTATGTACTGTACTTCCTCGATTCACCGCCATGATTTCATACGGGATACTCTACCTGTGCTGCTAGAACATGTGCCTTTACAAGTACGACACAACATGTGGTTCATGCACGATGGAGCTCCTCTACATTTCAGTCCAAGTGTTCGTACGCTTCTCAACAACAGATTCGGTGACCGATGGATTGGTAGAGGCGGACCAATTCCGTGGCCTCCACGCTCTCCTGACCTCAACCCTCCTGACTTTCATTTAGGGGGGGCATTTGAAAGCTCTTGTCTACGCAACCCCGGTACCAAATGTAGAGACTCTTCGTGCTCGTATTGTGGACGGCTGTGATACAATACGCCATTCTCCAGGGCTGCATCAGCGCATCAGGGATTCCATGCGACGGATGGTGGATGCATGTATCCTCGCTAACGGAGGAAATTTTGAACATTTCCTGTAACAAAGTGTTTGAAGTCACGCTGGTACGTTCTGTTTGTGTGTGTTTTCATTCCATGATTAATGTGATATGAAGAGAAGTAATAAAATGAGCTCTAACATGGAAAGTAAGCGTTTCCGGACACATGTCCACATAACATATTTTATTTCTTTGTGTATGAGGAATGTTTCCTGAAAGTTTGGCCGTACCTTTTTGTAACACCCTGTATATCCAATGCATCACTGGCACAGGGAATTTTTGCAGACAGGTTAAAATGTGAATATTTTTTTACTGCATTAATAATTATGCTTGTATCATCAGCACACAGTCGGAAGCTTTCACTGACAGGATTACTTCCAACACCACCAAGCTCCTCAAATGCTCTTATTTCCACTCTTCTAACAGGTCCTCCTGTTTGTTGCGAATCTTTTGACTCACTCAGTACACAAACCAGCACTGTCCACTTACTTACATTACCGTAAACGTGTTTAGCCTGTATCGTCATTCTGCCTCAGTTTTCTGTATCGCTAATCGACTAAAGCGGATCGTAATTCACGCTGCACTGTCCCACCTGCAGCCATGCCTTATCTGACGACATGCAGGCCAATAAGAATATGATCTTAAATATCACATGTACTATTGACCAAACTTAAAATAATGTGAAATGATAATTAAATCTAAACTCTTACCTGCCGGCATATATCAATAGGGACAGCTGAAAATGTGTGCTCCGGCTGGGACTCGAATCCGGGATCTCCTGCTTACATGGCAGACGCTCTATCCATCTGAGCCTCCGAGGACACAGAGGATAGCGCGACTGCAGGGACTTATGCCTTACACGCTTCCCGTGAGACCCACATTCCAAACTGTCCACAACCTACATTCGTAATGTTCCTAATAGATATTTGACCATTTGGCACACATTTTCAGCTGTCTGCATTGATGTATATCAACAACACCTGTCGGCAGCTTAGGGTTTCGATTTAATTATCATTTCATTCTAGAGAAGCTGCTCGGCCATCAATGGTATCTGTTCTTTCGGGAACGGATATCATCTTCATGTAGTTAAAATACTGTAATATCGAGATCTTAAGACGTACAATATTAGGTTAATGGTTTCCCACAGCAAGACAACTGCTACAGAAAGGAACCATGTATACGTCTGTTGCAGTGTAACTCCCAATGTGCAAATGACCACACTTTATTCACCCAGTATTTGAGAACAAGAACACTTAGCTACTTCCAACAAACTTTACACATAACTTCAAAGATCTGCCACCCTTTATTGAGCTGACAACTCCCCAGAAGGATGAATGGTAAAACGTTTATCGCTTACTACAGTTTCCGGCAGAACATCATCGGGCTTAGCATAAAATGTATTTGTTGTTTACTACTACCTCTATTCGTTACACACTCTGCCGACAGTTCCACATATAGCAGTGAATATACGTGGACAATTATGCCAGTATAAGAAACAAGCTCAGCAGATGTGACGTCATAAACACAGAGACGTGAAAAACAGGCTTTTGCTTAGCACGGAGCGGAAATCAGAATATATGCATCCATAGTTTGATATTTAGAACACTTAGCGACTTCCATCAAAGTTTAAGTTTAATTTTAAACGTTTTCTAAAGTTTTTGTATCTTGCGTGCTTAACGTCAAATACCGGGAGGTTATAATTGAAATGTAACTACTAAAAAAGGAGCAATGTGGGCAGCGAAATTGGTACGTATCCTGACGTTTACGCCGTACCGATTTACGCTTAAAAATAGTTTCAATATTGGCCAGCAGGTGCAAATCTGGCGTTGTGTATGAAAGAAAGATGTAAATAATGTTTCCATATATAATGAACTAGCTGACCCGGCGAACTCTGTTCCGCCTTAAAGCCAATAAATAATCAGATTTTGGAAGTTAAGTTCAATTTTTTATTAGGGAATACAAATAAAAATATTAAGTATTTTAATGATTCTTTATTCTGTATTCTTTATGTTTTCTGGTGCATAACTTCCACTCTTCAATTAAGTACCTCGTTATACACGACATTTTTTGTTTTATTATCAGTTCCAAGAACAAACAACGCAGATGGTCTTCCGACCCGTGAACATGCCACATATAATTGACCATGTGAAAAACATGGATATTCCAGATTTAAACCACAAACTTTCAAGCATTGGCCTTATGATTTGTTAATGGTCATGGCGAATGAAAGATGGATAGGAAACTGGAGTCTTTTAAACTCAAACGGCATATCGATTGGGATCATCGGAATCCTCGGAATGAGAACTTCCTCACCTTCGAATTTTCCTTTTAGTATCGTCGCGTAAATAACATTGTTCATCAATTTACTTACCACCAAACGCGTACCGTTGCACGGTTTTGGTTGGTTTACGTTTCTAAGCACGATTACTACAGAGCCAACTTTTAGGCGTAAATTGTGCGGTGGTAAGGCAGGCACATCCAAGGAGTTTAAAAATTCAGTTGGATAGTTGGTGGCTTCATCTTCATTTGTTACACAGTCAATAGATTTGAATGAATGCATTTTCCCAATGATATCGTTCTGAATTATGTAGTTTAGGTCATCTACATCTTTATTCTTAGCCGCTAAAATTGCTCGCTCGCTCAATCATTCATTACTTTTGTAGCTAACCATAGACATTTAGCTGATATTTGCGTTTTGTTATTCCATGCCAGATGCGTTTTTGTTATACCACGTTTTATAGCGGTCGAACGGGATGAAAACTATCTTACGTCCGTCTCCCGGTTCTAAGCTACCACTTCACAAATTTTCAGCCAAATCGGTGCAGCCGTTCTTGAGTTATAAATAGTGTAACTAACGCGATTTTCTTTAAATATATATATCTCCTGGGGGAGTTGCTAGTCTCCTACCAGGCGCCTCCCCAGGTGGCGGATAGGGGAATGCTCACCAGATATGGTGGGTACCGGGGAAATAAAATACCCGGGGTGGACCAAAACTAGCAAACTAGGGCACGACGGTTCCACATGTCAGTGGCGGTTTCCCGACAGCGTCTGTTCCACATGTTAGTGGCGGCTGATTTGTGTTTCAAGGCTCCACAACCTTGATCCTACCAACTGGCACATGTCAGACCAAAATACAATTACAAGTAAAATCATGGTTCGTGTATGTAATAACAAAAGTACCCCAGGTGGTGAAATCCACCCACCTAGCAGAAAGGTGGCAACCGGTCTATCGGATTCTGGGGAGACCGGACCTACACGACTTGTGAGAGGATCGGAGCACTCTGGAAAACTTCCCAAAAATGAAGATTACATTGGAACAGTAAACATACGGACACTAATACAAACGGGAAAATTATACACATTAACAGAAGAATTAAAGAAGCTGAAAATGCAAATCCTAGCAGTACAAGAGACCAGATTTCCTGATAATCAAATCACTGACTACAATGGCTTCAGAATTTTCAAAAGTGGAACGGACAGAAAAATTGGTAAAGGGGCAAACATGCTTGGTATGGCCTTTATGGTCGAAAAATCCTGTTAAATTTGTAAAATCTGTAAAAACTATTAGCAATAGACTAATGTTTCTTAGGTTGAAACACAAGAATAAATATTACACCCTAATTAATGTTCACGCACCCTGCAACGTTGACAATAGAAAGGACCTAGACAATGTGGATAAATTTTGGGAACGATTAGAACTTGAAATGTCAAAGATACCGAGGAATGATGTCAAAATACTTCTTGGAGATTTCAATGCACAGATTGGCAGAGAAAAGAAATACAGGAAGACCGTTGGGCTATACCCAGCACACAAATTGACCAACAAAAATGGCATGCGACTAATCCAACTTTGTCAACAATTCAACATGGAAATCAGCTCAACGTCGTTCAATAAGAAACCAAGAAAACAGAAGACCTGGAGATCCCCTATAAGCCAATTGGGAGAATTTCAAATTGACCATGTGGCCATCTCATATAACTTCCAAAAAGAGATCAGAGATATCCAGGTTAGGAGAGGTGCAAATATTGACTCAGATCATTATCTCACAAGAGTTCGGGTCCAATTCACCCCAAGAAGGAAAACACCAAGAATTCCACCAGCAATCCCAAAATTTGACCTACAAAAACTAACAGAATCAGAAACAATTAAAAAATGGGAAAATTCTCCCGCAAACAACTGGGAAACATTCAAGGAAAAAATCACAAAAATAGCGAAGGAGCAAATACCATTGAAGAAGAAGCACAAACATCCATGGTGGAATATGGAATGCGAAAAGGCAATTCAAGTTCGTACAGAAGCCTTTGCGAAGTATAGTTCAAATAAAAATGAGAAAACTCTTCAAAACTTTTTAGAAACACGGAAACTTTCAAATAAACTTATTAGACAAGAGAAGAGAAAGTATGTAACTCAGCAACTGGAATCAATAGAAGCAGATTTTAAAAATTATAATACGCATGGATTCTGCAAAACTTTTGCAAACCAAATTAAAGGGTATATCCCTCAAAATGTCTGTTTTCGGAAATCAGATGGGAATCTGGCACTAAGCGACGAAGAAAACTGTGAAGAATTAGCCAAATATTTTGAAACGCTACTAAACTGTCCAGAACCAACAGAAGCTCTTCCAATATCCAGCACTAAAGCCCCGCAACAGCAAGACTCTGTACCGCCAACTGAAGAAGAAATTATCAAACACATAAACAAACTCAAAAATAACACAGCATCAGGAGAAGATGGAATTGTAGCCGAATTTCTCAAAAGTCTAGGGTCTAACTCAAGAAATGAGCTAGTTAAAATTATTCAAAACATATGGGTTACTGAAGAAATACCAGAAGATTGGAAATGTGCCCTAATACATCCGTTACATAAAAAAGGGAATAAATCGGATGTGAACAACTATAGAGGAATCTCCTTACTTGCCGTCACATACAAGATATTATCAGCTTGTCTTCTTGAAAGAACACAAAAACTGCTAGAACCCAAAATCTCAGATTTCCGAGCTGCTTTCAGACCAAACAGATCATGTCCAGAACAAATTTTAAACTTGAAATTGATTACAAGGATGAGACAAATGCGAAGGAAGCCTACAGTATATGTCTTTGTCGACTTTAAAAAGGCATATGATTCAATTCACAGACCCACACTATTTAAAATTCTTGAAGAACAAGGACTGGATAAGAAGACACGGAACATCATAGAGCAGACATTAACAAATACAAAATGCAAAGTGAAATTCATGGGAAAACTTTCAAAATCATTTGAGATAAAAACTGGGGTTAGACAAGGTGATGGATTATCACCTCTGTTATTTAACTTAGTTCTGGATAGAGTCATGGCAGAATGGGAAAAAGAACTATATATATATATATATATATATATATATATATATAGATTAGGACCGTGACTTGGGCAGAAAATATCAAACAAGTGAGAAACACGTAATGTCGACTTTATTATTAATCGTCGCTTACAGAATTTGTTTAGTATGATTACCGGAGACGTTGGACCAGTAGAACGACATGATCAACAGTTGCCTGCAGCAGTTACGATGGAATCTGAGCAAAGTGGTTCTGGTAAACACGTTCGCTTAGGCATCCCCAGACTCAAAGGTCACACGAATTCAGATCACGTGATTTTGCAGTCCGTGCATCTGGAAAACCTCTGGAAATAACTCGTTCGTGGAAGGCTGCATTAAGCAGATCTTTCACTGGGCCAACAACATGAGACGTTGCTCCATCTTGCACGAAAACAGCGGTTTGCACACCGTAGCGGTCTTCCAAAGCCGGCCGGTGAGGCCGAGCGGTTCTAGGCGCTTCAGTGTGGAACCGCGGGACCGCTACTGTCGCAGGTTCGAATCCTGCATCGGGCATGGATGTGTGTGGTGTCCTTAGGTTAGTTAGGTTTAAGTAGTTCTAAGTTCTAGGGGACTGACGTCCTCAGATGTTAAGTCTCATAGTGCTCAGAGCCATTTGAAATTTTTTTTGGTCTTCCAAAGCAGGAGTTACACAGAAGGTCTCGATAACAGGCAGACGTCACGGTGCACGTGACAGAGCCGCTGGGTGAATTCTCTTCAAAGAACAGACTAAACAAAGGTGGCTGTGAATCCGCACCATACAGTCGCCTACTGCGAGTGCAGTGGCTCTTCGTGCGCAACACGCGGTTTAACAGTAGCCTCAGATTCGGCAGTTGTGTATGTTCATTGGACCCTGCAGCGTAAAATGTGCCTCTTCACTCCGCAGGACATTGCTCGGCCACGTGTCAGCAACTTCGATCCGTGCCAGAAACCGAAGAGCAAACTGAGAACGTTGCTGCGCATCGTGAGGTTTCGGCTGTCGCGCTGTCTGCATTTTGCACGGATAGTAGTGTAACAGAGAGCGCAAAAGTTTCCGTACTGCTGACCACGGGCTGGACAATCCTGGCGAGGCTGCAGGAGCGCCGGCAGTACCCGGGGTGGCTGCTGCGTGGTCAGCTGGAGCAACAGCAACCTGGCCAGCAACTGCGGCAGCACGCCTTCCTCGTCCTGCCGAGACATCGAGCTCGCCTGTCTTTTCGAATTTCTTTATCACCATCTCCAAATCATTTAACGACAACGGGCCCCTCTTCAGACTTTCCAGTCGGCGATACTCTCTCAGATAGGCACTGCCGTTCACATGAAAGTTTCTTTCACGGTCTCTCTTCTCAGAAGCCATACTGTTCACTCCCCTTATACTTCGTCGCATGACAGCGTGGTTGCCATACCGTCGTATAGAGAGCCTGTATACAGAGAGAGTGGACATAGGTGAAGTTGCCCGTGATTGGTTGATCAGCTTTAGCGCCATTTTTCTGACAAACGTCCTATGTTCGCCGTGCTTTTGAGCTGAAGTTCAAAGGACTTTTGGAAACGATTAAAAGGTATTTGAATTATAGAGACTTGATATGCATTGTGCATTCATGTTCGATTTAGTTGTATATCGTTTTTAGTACGTAATTAGCGTTTGCGTGCATACTGGTAGCATCACAAGCTTTTCCGAAGCCAATATCTGACAGTCCTTGCAGGAAACGGAAAGTTCCTGTAATTGTTGTGCCATGCTCATTCGACTTTATAGCGTCAAACTTTGTTTCGTTCCGAATCAGAACACTAGACATTATTTTGGTTTCAGTATTATTGACTGACTGTTGACGCAGGCAAGTTGTAAGCACGTTTTCCGCGGTTGTCGTGGTTGCTGGAACATTATTCGTAGTAAATAATCGTAGGTACTCTTGAAGGCAGTTTTTAATAGGCCTACTTACTGTGGGGTAGAAGGGATACGGTAGTTTTCTTGTTATATTCGGTCGTTATTACAGTAGCCTACATTTAACATTACCTGATTTTTGTAACCTTTTTCGTTTGTTATCGACGAGAGGTATTTAAATCTTTAGCGTTATGCACTTGCGATACAAAAGAAATGCTATACACTATATTTTTTTTATTTACGTTACTTTCATTGCTATATGTCTAGTAAACGAACTTTAAAGGAGATAAATGCAAGTAACGAATAATTTTTATAGCGACTGTATCAAATTTTCCTGTGATGTACGTAGTAGGCTACTATGAGTATATTAGAGCTGTAAAGAAAGACATTTAAAAAATGATTTAGCCATATTGTCTTGTGCTTTTGATTCGGCGAGTGTGTACTCCACTACTGGCCATTCAAAAGTCCCGCCCGCAGTTTGGCAGAAAGATGGCCGCCGTATCGTCCGGTTGGCCACTCTCTCCCTATACAGGCTCTCTTCCGTCGTACTGTGTGCAGCGCCAGACTTGCACCTGGTGGCCACAAATGGGACTAGCGTTTCTTCCAGTGTAAATCGCTTCCGGATTAGAGCATTAGCATATCTATCACGTTTCGCCGCCATACGATAAACACAACCCTTACTGGACCTCTGTGGTAGCTGCATTTTAATCATACTCATGGGGTACTTAACACAGTAACACATTTGTAGTGAGAAGTGCCAAGCTGTTTCGTACAAGGAAGTTATTTCAAGTATCGAGTCTTCACTGGTAGTTGCATCTTAGTGGCACTTCTACATCTACATGGATACTCTGCAAATCACATTCAAGTGCGTCGCACAGGGTTCATCGAACCACCTTCACAATTCCCTATTAGTCCAATCTCGTATAGCGCACACAAAGAATGAACACCTATATCTTTCCCTACGAGCTCTGATTTCCCTTATTTTGTCGTGGTGATCGTTCCTCCCTATGTAGGTCGGTGCCAAAAAAAATATCTTCGCATTCGGAGGAGAAAATTGGTGATTTGAATTTCGTGAGAAGATTCCGTCGCAACGAAAAACGCCTTTCTTTTAATAATTTCCAGCCCAAATCCTGTATGCTTTCTGTGACACTGTCTCCCATATTTGGCGATAATACAAAACGTGCTGCCTTTCTTTGAACTTTTTCGATGTACTACGTCAGTCCTATCTGGTAAGGATCCCACACCGCGCAGCAGTATTCTTAAAGAGGACGGACAAGCGTAGTGTAGGCAGTAGGTCTGTTACATTTTCTAAGTGTCCTGCCAATAAAACGCAGTCTTTGGTTAACCCTCCCCACAACATTTCCTGTGTGTTCTTTCCAATTTAAGTTATCGTAATTGTAATACCTAGGTATTTAGTTGAATTTGCGGCTTTTAGATTAGACTGATTTGTCGTGTAACCGAAGTTTAAAGAGTTCCTTTTAGCACTCACATGAATTACGTCAGACTTTTCGTTATCTAGGGTCACGCTTAGTGACACTTTCACGTAACAGAGCTGGAGTGCATCTACACACTGTTGAACGGAATATATTACTACAATCAGAAGTTGATGGAAGTGACATGACCTGCTGCACCACCTAAGGAACGGGTGAAAAGTCAGTGCCAGCAAATGCATAAATAAAATGTGTGCAGACGTGCAGAAGGCAACAAAAATAGTACAGATGTTAAAATGTGTGTGGAATCTTATCGGACTTAACTGCTAAGGTCATCAGTCCCTAAGCTTACACATTACTTAACCTAAATCATCCTAAGGACAAACACACACATCCATGCCCGAGGGAGGACTCGGAACCTCCGCCGGGGCCAGCCGCACCAAAAATAGTAACGGTCGGCTGTTCTCGTGGTTACGCTGCCGTTACGGTAGTGAAGTGAAAGCGCGCCATCGCAGGGTACTCGGCCACCAAAAGAAACTTCGGGAAGCGAGCGACCTTGAGGCGGCGTTCAAGCAGAAAGAAGGGAATGGAGGGAGGGAGGGCTCGCCCTTGAGGGCCGCAGCTCCACGGAAGGCCCGCCGAAACTGTGGCACCGGCAGCTGTGACGTAACGGCGACAGGAGACCAGCGGAGAAAGTGACCATGCGGCTAGCTGGGGCACGCTCCCTGCCTCTGGTGGACAAGCTGGTCTCTGGAGTACCCCAGAGCAGAGGCGTGCCAGCAGCCGTCACTGTTTGCTAGTGTTGCGCCCGAGCGCGACTATTCGAGCAGCTGACGTCACAGCCCGAGAGGCGAGGTGCTTTCCTGGGGCTCTGCAGGATCTAGCGACTTTTGTTCGTACTGTGTCAACGACGCGTCACAGCGTTATTAATATATACTCTAAGACGAAAAGCGAATACCACGAAGGAATTATCCGAATATGTGACGTACTTGTACACACAAGTGACTACCGCTTCAAACAAACAGACTGGATGATTCATTCGAGACAAAGAGCTTCTAATGATTCTTTATTTACGTGACCATTACGGCACTCCAACCCCAGTTCTCGATACCAATAATATCGAACTACTTTTCTGCGAAGTAACAGACATTTTTGTGACGAATATTCACATTTGGTTTTATTAATGTATAGCTACTCCGATGTATCGATATATTACAGTGATATGGTTCTTGTGTGTATTCATTTCTGTAAGACTGTCATAATCTTTGACTTACTTGTAACCGTTTTGGCGCGAATTCGCACAGAGCAGTCTTTTTCTTTCACTTTGCAGAAGTTGTTATTTCGCTTTGTAAAAGAACAGTCAAGTCTTGTGTTTGGTTAAAGTGGAAATTAAATATATGAAGATTGATACAAAACTGTTTTCTTGATGATGTGACAATTAAGAAGAAGTATACGTGAATTTACAAGAAGTTTAATAAAAATGTGGATCGTGAACACCAAGTCAAAAATTATTTCCAGCATACCATTTTTCTGATCTGGGATTGTCTGATCATTAAAAACTTCCTGAAAAACCGCATTTGTTTGGTCTTCAAATATTGCTAAAATACAGACCTGGACTTTCTAGCAGTCAAAGTGGGATCACCCTAGAATCAACAAGATGAGCCATAACAACTTCGACGAAATCTACGTGGGAATCCATTCAAGGTAAGTGCCAAAATTAATGACTTTTTTACAGTGACTTCATTATTTCCATTCTGACGATACCATCCACAGTCAATAACTTTGTTGTTGCCCGATAAAGCGAACATATGCTGCGCGGGCAACATTATTAATCTGATTTCTAACCTACTTTACAAGTGGCGGTATTGTTAGAAGCTTCACAAACTGAACAAGTCAGTGAAGCGTTGGTCCACGTCTGGTCCTTATGCAAGCCGTTATTCAGTTTAGCATTGATTGAAAGAGCTGTCGGATGTCATCCTCAGAGATCGCGTGCCAAATTCTGTCCAACTGGTGCGTTAGACGGTCAAAATCCTGAGCTGGTTGGAGGCTCCTGGCCGTAACGCTCCAGATCTTCTCAACTGGGGAGAGATCCCGGCGACCGCAACGTAGGATTTGGCAAACACGAAGATAAGCAGTAGAAACCGACTCCGTGCACTACCGTGCTGAAATGTAGGCCGAGGATGAGCTGCCATAAGGAGCAACGAAACGGATACCGTCGACGTACCGCCCTGCTGTAAGGGTACCTCAGATGACAACCAAAGGGGTCCTGCTGTGAACAGTAGTGGAGCATCACTCCCGGTCGTATGGCGGGCGACACTCAGGCTGGAGTCCCACCGCTGTCCAGGACGCCTCCAGAGACGTCGTCGCTGATCATCGGGGCTCATTTCGGAGGAGGAATTCACCTTCGCTCACACGCCCAGAAGTTTCACCACATGGAAGTACGTACACAGAGCTGCCGGTATCGCAACCGTGGCGATATCGGCATCTTTGTGCGCGTACTTCCATGTGGTGAAACTTCTGGGCGTGTGAGTGGTGCTTCAGGTTGTGTGTACAAATATACTTCAAGTGCTTCATACAGTCTTCGCCGCTGCACGATCACAGGCAGTTAGCACTTTAATGTTGTAACGTATTACTATGTTTACGACGTTGCTCATCGAGCCATATACGTTATCTCGCATTTCTCGCTGCTTCTCTCACACAAATAATGATAAAAATTCGGAAATTCAGGGTCGCCACCAGCCCAAGTCCCTCCTAACCATTTAGAAAAAAACGGAGCTGCAAAATTATAAGTTTAATTACTTTAATAATTTAATTACAAGTAGGCAAATTTCTTTAAGCAGCCAGATAAATAGCACACCATGTCGTGCATGAAGCAACTTGATTAATTCAGGAATGGAAATCAGAATAAGGTGGTAAGATCGACACCAAAGATTTTATCTTTAACGTAAATTATTTATTGTAACTAAATATTTGGTTGCACATACTAACTACACATAACTGGTGCCTGACTCGAAATATTTAAGTAAGAATTACGTGAGAATCAAACAGAGCACAATTTAACTACAGCACGAAAAAACACCGAAGACGGGGGTGGGAGACAATTATACTATCATCTCCTTTGCATTAATACCATAAAAATATCTCGGTGAGATTTGCTTTACGATTCTACGCATGCACTATTCTGAACAGAGGTAACCAATACACAAGGCTGTGCGATAATTATTTACCATACTAACTGCGTCTGCTGCTTGCAGACGGCCGAACTAGAGCACGTGGTGCATTCTGACTCAAACTGTTGTGCTGCTTTGTAGAAAGTGCACGAAAGAAGAGATATTCTTGCAAACTGTTAAAATAAAGCCTATTGCGGTGCCGTGGTGAACCAGAAGGGTCATTGATTACCAAGCACGTGGGACAAAATCGACACACAAAGACAAAAGCAATTTCCACAAAATATAAGATTAAAAATCACTACAAAAAAAATTAATTCGCTTCACACGCTTCAGATAAGCTAAAGTTCTTAAGTATTTCACCAGTTAAACACAACGAAGTCCTAACTCAACCTGATGCCTATCACCTGAAACCCCCATTAAAAGCTACGATCCGTACTCATCGGTGAACGCTTGGTGTAATGGCGCGGTTTTTTCAACGACACCATCACCACCGCAAGGCAATACAATCATTTGCGAAAACAAAAAGTGAAAGCTAATGTAAAATGTATCGTAACGTGAACTAGCCGTCTGATAATGAACCTTTCCATTCGAAGCCAGTAACGGCGCTACTTCAATAAATAAACAGCACATTAAAAAGTGGCTGGTCGCTTTCGTCTTCTCTGTAACAGTCAACCTGTATCAAGATGGGAATGTTTCGAGGGTGGGGAAGGAAATCGACAGTGCCTTTTCAAAGCAACCATCCCGGCATTTGCCTGGTGCTATTTAGGGAAATCTCGGAAACGGAAATCTGGATGACCGGACGAGGATTTGTACCGTCGCCCTCCCGAATGCGAGCCCAGTGTGCGGACCACATTAAATGAAGTACTGCGTGCTACCGCCAGGGGATGAGAAGTTGATTCCGTATTTTTAGATTTACAGAGGGCTTGTGACGCCGTTCCTCACAAGCGACGTCTAACAACAATGCGTGCCTGTGGTGTATCGTCTCAGCTGTACGACTGGATTCGTCATCTTCTGTCAGTTCGTAGTAAGTGACGAAACGTCATCGAATAAAGCAGGAGTGACATCGAACGTTCCCCAATGAAGTGTTGTGTCCCCCCTGCTGTTCCTTATCTACCTAAACGATTAGGAGACAGTCTAAGCAGCTGTCTAACGTTGTTTGTGGATGATGCTGTCTTTTTCCGTCTCGTAAAGTCATCAGAGTATATAAACGAATTGTAAAATGATTTACACACGATGTCTGTCTGAAGGGAAAAGTGATAATGGACTATTCAAATGAAAAATGTTAAGTTATCAAAAAATTGCTCTGAGCACTATGGGACTTAACATCTGAGGTCATCAGTCCTCTAGAACTTAGAACTACTTAAACCTAACTAACTTCAGGACATCACACACATCCATGCCCGAGGCAGGATTCGAACCTGCGACCGTAGCGGTCGCGCGGTTCCGGACTGTAGCGCCTAGAACCCCTCGGCCGTTAAGTGATCCACGTAAGTACTAAAACGAATTCTATAAATTTCAGATACACAGTAAATCACACAAATGTAAACGCTGTAAACTCAACTAAATACTTCAGGATTACATTTACGAGTAACTTTAATTGCAACGATGACTTAGTTAATGTTGTGGGGAAGGTAAATCAAAGACTCCGATTTATTGGTATAAGAATGATTGATTGATTGATTGAGAGAGTATGGGACCAAACGGCGAGGTCATCAGTCTGAAATGTCTCTATCAACAAAACTTTCAAGTCCAGGTACGTTAGGAACTCCCGAACCTCCACGTACAATGGCTACAGTAAGCCATCCATTCCCATGATCAAACGTATCATTAATGTCAGTACTGAAATTAAGTCTGCAACCACAGAAAACACAAGGTCCGTCGACAAGTGCAGTAGCAGCAACACTCTTAGCTGGTATGCGGTTCTTCTTGTCTCCAGCTGTTGTGGCGAACTCTATGTTCTCGATGGTTTTATAAACTGTCTGTTCAGAACGACGACGAATTCTCCTGTAAAGGCATCGTGGCGGCGTTCAATGCAGTTGCCTGTGCAGCAGCGGCAGCAGCAGCGCGAATGAGCCTCTGCGCGGCTCTCGCTCGCTTATATAGTATATGCAGTAGCTTGGACTTAGAATATTTATTCTAGAATATATTAGTATCGCCTATCGTACCTACCGCGATTGCAAAGAGGGTTATAAAAGAACGAGAGTCTGGTAAAAGTGAACGGATTCAGTCAGAGGAGTCAAATCATAAAAGAATGAACGTTAAACAAACATAGGATAAGCATAAAAGGTGAGAACAAATCGAAAAACTGGAAAAGGGGAGGGGTGTCATGGGGTCACAGACCGGGAAGACTGCAAAAGGAGTCCCAATCACAACCAATCCGCCCCTGCTCCAAGACGAAACGAGAACCTTATATCTGGAAATAAAAACCACTTTCACGGAGGAAACCGAGGAGAGGTCTACCATCCATGGATCGTCCGCTAATATTAAATCTAAGGAAGGGTCGAAAGAAGGGGACATGCCACCAACGTGTGAGACATTGTCAGTGTGGCGCCACGACCACATTGTGGGGGTGGGTCGTTACGTAGGAGGAAACAATGAGCGAGCCGGGTATGGCCGATGCGTAAACGGCATAAAACAGCGGACTCCTTCCGACAGGGGCGGCAGAACAGTGAGAACACAACAGGTCTACCAAATAGACTGCTTAAACTATGCTTGTCCGCCCTATTCTGCAGTATTGCTGTGCGGTGTGGGAGCCACATGTGGTAAGATTCAAGGAGGACATCGAAAAAATTCAAAGAAGGGCAGTTCGTTTTTAATTACCGCGAAATAGGGTACAGAGTGTCATTCATACGATACACGAACTGGAGTGGCAGCCATTAAAACAAAAGCGTTTTTCGCTGTGGCAGGATATCCTCAAGAAACTTCAACCACCAACTTTCCCTTCAGTGAGTAAAAATATTATGCTGGCGCCGACGTACATAGGGAGAAATGATCATCAGGATAAAATAAGAGAAATTAGAGCTTGCACAGAAGGGCAACTCGTTCTGCATTTTCCCGAAGTAAGGGAGAGTGTGTCACGAATACAATAAGCAAGTTGGGGTGACTATAATTAAAACAAAGGTGTTTTCCTTTGCGGAAGGATGATCTCATGAAATTTTGACCGCCAGCTTTTTCCTGGGAAAGAGAAGGTATTTTCTTAGCAACCATAATAGGGAGAAACGATCATCGTAATAAAATAAACCAGAGCTCGCACGGAAAGATTTAGGTGCGCGATGCACCCGCAACCTCCCCCCCCCCCCCCTGCCACACACACACACACACACACACACACACACACACACGCACACACACACACACACACACAAGCAGATTTGTAACCGGTGCAGAACTTACATTCTGTAGAAAAACATTATGAGAAACAGGACTTCAGCCGCCTTCAGGCAGTGAAATAAATCAGTGGTGAAGGTTGAAAGGCCGGACCGGGACTCGAACCCGGATGCTGCGCTTCCTCAGAACGGTTGCCTCAACCGACTCATGCATTCGGACACGCTTCACGGCCGGCCCGGATTATCAACCTGTCACGCTCAAGTGGCGCCCGCACCCATTACAGTCACTGCTCGTACCATTCACTAACTCCCGTCGGGTGTCGGGAGAAATTGTGCAACCTGACTGAAAGTACTTAGAACCGTCCTCTCTTCGCATTCGGGAGGACGACGGTTCAATCCCGCGTCCGCCCATCCTGATTTAGGTTTTCCGTGATTTCCCTAAATCGCTCCAGGCAAATGCCGGGATGGTTCCTTTGAAAGGGCACGGCCGACTTCCTTCCCTAATCCGATGAGACCGATGACCTCGCTGTTTGGTCTCCTCCCCCACACAACCCAATCCGTCCTCTCTCGCATATATAGGATGTTACCTAAAACATGCACACCGCTAATACTGTGGACATGGAAAGTGCTGTTGATGTGCGGTTTTCACAGATTGTATACTAACAAGGGAACCTCCCCATGCCACCCCCTCGGATTTAGTTATAAGCTGGCACAGTGGACAGGCCTTGAATAACTGAACACAGATCAATCGAGAAAACAGGAAGAAGTTGTGTGGAACTATGAAAATATAAGCAAAATATACAAACTGAGTAATTCATGCGCAAGATAGGCAACAACAAGGAAAGAGCAAGCTCAGGAGTGCCGTGGTCCTGTGGTTAGCGTGAGCAGCTGCAGATCGAGAGGTCCTTGGTTCAAGCCTTCCCTCGGGTGAAAAGTTTAACTTTTTATTTTCAGTTTATGTGACAAACGCTTATATTTTCATCACTTTTTTGGGAGTGATTATCACATCCACAAGAAAACCTAAATCGGGCAAGGTAGAAAAATCTTTTTACTCATTCGCCAAGTGTACAAGTTAGGTGGGTCGACAACATATTCCTTTCATGTGACCCACATGCCGTCACCAGTGTCGTATAGAATATATCAGACGTGTTTTCCTGATGAGGAGTCGGTTGACCTATGACCTTGCGATCAAATGTTTTCGGTTCCCATTGGAGAGGTACATCCTTTAGTCTACTAATCGCACGGTTTTGCGGTGCGGTCGCAAAAAACAGACACTATTCTTATTACAGTGAACAGTGATGTCAATGAACGAACGGACAGATCATAACTGCGAAAATAAAGAAAGTATAATTTTCACCCGAGGGAAGACTTGAACCGAGGTCCTCTTGTTCTGCAGTTGCTCACGCTAACCACGGGACCACGGCGGTCCTAAGCTCACACTCTCCTTGATGTTGCCTATCTTGTGCATGGACTACTCAGTTTGTGTATTTTGCTTATTTTTTCAAATGTTCCACACAACTTCTTCCTGTTTTCTCGATTGATCTATGTTTAGTTTTTCAAGGCCTATCCACTGTGCCAACTTATAAGTTATGAGAAGGGTGCGATGGGGAGGTTCCCTTGTAAGATGGTATCTGTCCTTTCGGACATGTCCGAAAGAACAGATACCATCGGTGACCATGCACCCCGTTAGAATGAAATTACTATGAAACGAAAACCATTAGTTGCTGACAGGCGTAGACATACGTCAACGGGGACAGATGAAAATGTGTGCCCCGACCAGGACTCGAACTCGGGATCTCCTGCTTACCTGGCAGACGCTCTATCCTTCCGAGCCACCGAGGACACGGAGGATAGCGCGACTGCAGGGATTTATCTCTGGCACGCCTCCCCTGTAAGCAGCTAACAGAGTTCGTTTCATTGTAATTTCATTCTAACGGGCTGCGTGGTCACCGATGGTATTTGTTCTTTCGGACATGTCCGAAAGGACAGATACCATCTTAGTATATATGTAGTTAAGGCTCACCGGCCACTGGACCATCTTCTTCTTCTGTGCGAATGCACAAACAGTGCCCGAACTCTTACGGGTATCGGCAACGCGCCGCGAGTAATGAGTATAATGGGCGGGGGCATTACGAATGTAAGTTGTGGACAGTTTGGAATGTGGGTCACACGGGAAGCGTGCCAGAGATAAATCCCTGCAGTCGCGCCATCCTCTGTGTCCTCGGTGGTTCAGATGGATAGAGCGTCTACCACGTAAGCAGGAGATCCCGGGTTCGAGTCCTGGTCGGGGCACACATTTTCATCTGTCCCCGGTGACGTGTGTCAACGCCTGTAAGCAGCTAAGGGTGTTCGTTTCATTGTAATTTCACAGATTGGATTGGTAGTCGGGGGCTCGTACTGTTACCAATAGAGACATTTTAATAATACGTAATGTATTCTTACGCAAACACACACTTCTTGAATTGGAACAAGGCCTACTGACATTAAAAAACTGAAAGTAGGGTAAATTAGAATGTTAGTGTTGTTTGTTGGAGGTGTCTAGTGCGAGTCGTTTCCGAGATATCGTATTTTGAAAAAATTTCCACACCGACGCTTCTCCGTGCCATTCAACCTGCGTAGCTGCTCGGTACGACGATGTTACGTTTGTTTACAGTGTTCTTGGGGGTTCGCGTGCACTGCGACTTGCAGGCAGTATCAGACGTGCCAACTCTCCCATTTTAAGCGGGAGACTCCAGATTTTTCCTCCTACCTCCCGATCTCCTGACAGTGAAGACCGATCTCCCGATTTTCAGAGCAGTTTCAATACTTTCCTTACTATTTGAAAATCCTGCGATATATTGGTGGATGACAAGGTATGGTTGCTACTTGTCTATGTTAACTTGGAATATTCGTGCGGTGGCTGTCGGGAGCGCTTCTTATCTACAAAGAAGTAAGGAACTTATCGTTGGCAGCGTTCGGAGACAAATGAATATCTTTCATCTAGTGCCAATTTCCTCCGCTTCTGGTAGCACCAGCGCAATCGTAAAGTTATCGTGGGCAAGGTGTAGTCGATAGCTGTTCCAAACCAAGTGATTAGCATTGTTGTGTCTAAAAGGCAATGGCCAAGTTAGCGCATTTCCCCCTAAATTTAGGGGGAATTAAGCTGCCTAGGGGGAAGTTAGAGAGATAAATGTTTCAGGGGGAAAAATATTTAGGGTTACTACCCTCCCCTCCCCTCCCTGCCCCTCCCCTCCCCTCCCGCGCATCATTTTCCAGCCTTAGATTTTTCATAAACAGTTTTCCTAATTTTCTGACTAGCGAAAGTGAAGACTTAGATACAGATGTTGATATTTTTCACTCTCAGTTCTACCTGGAAGAAACCAACTTGGCAGCAGAGAGAATTGATGTTCAGTGGGCGTTGGTACATCAGAAGAAATCGGCTGATGGGGTTCTTCAATATGATAAACTTGCAAAGGTGATGCTGGGTATTTTGTCAATTCCACATAGTAATGCGGAATATGAGAGAATTTTTAGCACAGTTACAAAGACCAAAACCCAGTTCAGGTCCATGCTTTCAGAAACGTCTTTGGAAAAAATTTTCGATTTTAAAATCAGTTCAAAAAGGCAAGTGCTTTGAGCAGAAAGTTAGTTCAGAGTTTTTGAAGAAGGCTAAGTCAGCTACGGGTGTACTGAATAAGTAACTACCGTAATCAGACAGATTCAGACTGATAAACTATTCAGATTATTTGCTAAGCCTAACATGTACATCCTGTATAAAATTGATTTAAATTTGGGAAAGATGTCTTACGGATATAAGATGCCATGCAAATAAGGGTTGCATTATGAAATGAAAACGTGTGATGATTTAACAGTGATTTATTCAAGCAAAAACTATGCTAATGTCAAAACAGAAATCTAATATACGTTAATTTGTTTCCTCGGATCGTAATTTCGAACTGTTGTTCTCTCTAGAGTGCTTCATTTGAATGTGTGTGAATCGAAAGAAACCTGCAGAGCTCATCATTCATATTGTTCGGCATGTTGAATGATAAATCATACAGTCCGAAGGCTCAGGTATGTCCATTATTTAGTATTTACATGTAAATAATAAAGCAAATGTAATTGAATTGTTACAGTTATTGAATTATTGCAACTTTAATCGTCTGGGATGTGTTGTAATTCACAATAGTACACCGCTAAAATTCTCCTGATTTTTCACTTTTGAAAGTTGGCATGTCTGCAGTATGTCGTGAGTGGACGATGGGATAAAGCCGACACGCTCATAGTGTATGGAGAGTGCAGGAAGAATGGAGTTCTTGCTTCTGCAGTGTGTGGGACAAGATATCCCAATAGACGTCAACACTCTCGACAGTCATTTGTCAACCTCTTCAACCAGTTACGTGAAAGTTGTAGTGTAACACCTAGAAAATGTAAGAGAAAGAAACAAGTGACGGCTGAAGGGGGGAAGACTAATGTTCTTGTTGCTGTTGCAGCTGTTGCAGTTGATCCGCACGTTAGAGATTCCGCGTAATCTCACGAGAAAGTGGCACGAGTCAGGCAAGTTCTATGCATTCTCCATCGACATAGCCTCCATCCCTGCCTCATTTCTCCCAGCAAGAGCTACATGGAAGCTATTACGGTAATCGTGTTAACTTCTGTACATGGGCATCAACAGAGGATACTCCAGATGTATCATGTGTCTTGCTTAGTGATGAAGCAACATTTACCGATGATGGATCGGTAAACCGCCAGTGCACACGTTTGGCGTGGGATAGTGAACAGTCAGCTCGTAAGCCCGTTTTTTATAGACGGAGCACTGAACGCGTACAAGCATCAAAACGAACTAACAGACCATCTTTCACGGATGCTAGATGATGTTCCCCTGGAGACTAGGAGGAACTTGTTGGTGCAACATCATGGTTGTCCACCGCATAGTGCACGAAGCGCACAGCACGTCTTCACGAATTGTTTCCAAATCGATGGAACGGACGCTGTGGACCTGTACCATGGCCAGCCCGTTCCCTGGATTTGACGCCTGTGGACCTTCTCTCCGGGGGGAAAGCTGAGAGAGGCTGTCTACAAGGACATACCAAGTACGCCCGATAATATGGATGTATTACTGTAGCCTGCTCGGACATCTCCGCTGAAATGTTAGCACGTGAGGAGACGTCATTCTATACCAGACTGGAAGTGTGTTCTGCCCCTGTCACTGGTCATTCTGAACACAACCTGTGATGACAAACTGTCTCGTTACTGGTCAGAATGCGTATGACCAGTGTATGCACCTGTGCTGGTGTTTAGTGTGTGCTACTACAGGTAATGTACGAGTGTCGTCCTGGAACTCTTCAAAATACGACATCTCGTGAAGGAAACACACTAGGACCCGCAACGAACACCACAGACATTCTGACTTACCCTACTTTTAGTTTTTTAGTATCAGTAAGCATTGTTCCATTTAAAAAGTGTATGTCTGCGCAAAATATACACTTTCTAAATACACTACTGGCCATTAAAATTGCTACACCACGAAGATGACGTGCTACAGACGCGAAATTTAACAGACAGAAAGAAGATGCTGTGATATGCAAACGATTAGCTTTTCAGAGCATTCACACAAGGCTGGTGCCAGTGGCGACACCTACAACATGCTGACATGAGGAAAGTTACCAACCGATTTCTCATGCACAAAATAGCAGTTGACCGGCGTTGCCTGGTGAAACGTTGTTGCGATGCCTCGTGTAAGACGGAGAAATGCGTACCATCACGTTTCCGACTTTGATAAAGGTCGGATTGTAGCCTATCGCGATTGCGGTTTATCGTATCGCGACACTGCTGTTCGCGTTGGTCGAGATCCAATGACTGCTAGCAGAATATGGAATCGGTGGGTTCAGGAGGGTAATACGAAACGCCGTGCTGGATCCCAACGGCACGTATCACTAGCAGTCGAGATGTCAGGCATCTTATCCGCATGGCTGTAACGGATCGTGCAGCCACATCTCGATCCCTGAGTCGACAGATGGGAACGTTTGCAAGACAACAACCATCTGCACGAACAGTTCGACGACGTTTGCAGCAGCATGGACTATCAGCTCGGAGACCATGGTTGCGGTTACCGTTGACGCTGCATGACAGACAGGAGCGCCTGCGATGGTGTACTCAACGACGAACCTGGGTGCACGAATGGCAAAACGTCATTTTTTCGGATGAATCTAGGTTCTGCTTACAGCATCATGATGGTCGCTTCCGTGTTTGGCGACATCGCGGTGAACGCACATTGGAAGCGTGTATTCGTCATCGCCATACTGGCGTATCACCCGGAGTGATGGTATGGGGTGCCAGTGGATACACGTCTCTGTCACCTCTTGTTCGCATTGACGGCACTTTGAACAGTGGACGTTACATTTTAGATGTGTTACGACCCGTGGCTCTACCCTTCATTCGATCCCTGCGAAACCGTACATTTCAGCAGGATAATGCACGACCGCATGTTGCAGGTCCTGTACGGGCGTTTCTGGATACAGAAAATGTTCGACTGCTGCCTCGGCCAGCACATTCTCCAGATCTCTCACCAATTGGAAACGTCTGGTCATTGGTGGCCGAGCAAGCGGCTCGTCACAATACGCTAGTCACTACTCCTGATGAACTGTGGTATCGTGTTGAAGCTGCACGGGCAGTCGTTCCTGTACATGCCATCCAAGCTCTGTTTGACTCAATGCCCAGGCGTATCGAGGCCGTTATTGCGGCCAGAGCTGGTTGTTCTGGGTACTGATTTCTCAGGATCTATGCACCCAAATTGCGTGAAAATGCAATTACATGTCAGTTCTAGCGTAATGTATTTGTCCAATGAATACCCGTTTATGATCTGCATTTCTTCTTGGTGTAGCAATTTTAATGGCCAGTAGTGTATCTTTACAACCTGTTGGTTGCTAACAGCATGAGTCCTTGAGTACCAATCCACTCTGTCAAAAGCGTACATCAATAGCACTTTCCATTCCGCAGCTGGACTTGTCCGACACAACACATCAATTCCGTTGAAAATTATTCGTTTCGGGGAAGAGAGTTCTCTATTTCGTACCCGTTGTTTTCACGTTACGTAATTATTGGTAACTCTTCTGATTGCTTGTTCTGGATATCATGCATAGTGGCTGCTGTTGAACTGCGTGACTGTTACTTTATAGAGTGTAGGAAAAATTGCCGCTACCAGTCACAATTGTGGACAGCGCTGGCTGCCTAACTTCTCGCAGACTTCCGACTCGACTGGCCGCTCTCATTTGCGACGCAGCCACAGCCGCCGTACGCCTTAGTGTCGGCATTCTAAGTGGTGGCGGCCACGGCGAGTTTCGGACACCGGAAGCGCCGCCGTCGTCAGGTTAGCGAAGTGAGGCACGCGCCGCCACCGGGGAAGGGAAGGGAAGGGAAGGGAAGGCAGGCGAAAGGAGTGGAGAGGAGTGGACAGTGGCCGGTGACAAGCAGGCAGGGGGGAGAAAGAGACTAGTGCAGCGGCCCGCTCGGCTATTACGTGAGTCAGCCGGAGAAAGCCGTCCGACCAGGGCAAGGCAAGGCAGGGACGCCAACACACCCACGGGCTCAACCACGCACATTCCGTACCGCGGCGTGCCGTGCGGCTGGTTTTGCATATCGTACGCATTCGTCACTCACTAACGAGTATTCCGTGGGACTATGTAACGTTCCATTACTGTCAAAGGTTTCCTTACTACCTCAACAACTTTTTGCTGCCCTAAATGATTCGTTACTGTTTCTTTCCTTGACTGCAAACACTTTTTTTTTTTGAAAAAAATTACCGCTTTCGGCTAACCTACAGGCATCTACAGAACCTACAAAAAGGTCGAATAATGTACATCACTAGCTACTATATAAGAGATTGAAAACAAATGATAGAAACAAAAAGACAATATAACTCTCCTTTTGATGCGCTGCAACAATTCATGACATGTAAAAACAATAGGAGTTAAAACTCCCATGCAAGCTTCAACCACTCATATTCCAAGATACTACTCCTGGTGGGTGTAAAATGAATGTGCGCAACGGAAAATACTGACCGCGAAAACGAAGATTTGGCCCTGTCTGACTACCCGCTGACGCAGATCTTCGGATCTCTTAATGGTGAGCCGGCAGTGGTGGCCGTGCGGGTTCTGGCGCTGCAGTCCGGAACCGCGGGACTGCAACGGTCGCAGGTTCGAATCCTGCCTCGGGCATGGGTGTGTGTGATGTCCTTAGGTTAGTTAGGTTTAAGTAGTTCTAAGTTCTAGGGGACTGATGACCTAAGATGTTGAGTCCCATAGTGCTCAGAGTCATTTGAACCATTTTTTCTTAATGGTGATATTATCAGCTCCTTTCTCTTTAACATATAAATTACATCATCAACATAAATTAATAATTAACGGAACTAGTAACTACAAAATGATAAATGCTGTTTCCGCTTATACTTCTATTGTACGTTAAAACCCCGTTATATATTACAAATGTTTATGTATCAATGTCCAATGGACATAAATAGATACAAATGAATTTCCTAACTAATATGACTGATCAATTGCCCAAATCTGCCACTTTTTATAGCTACGCGATCTAATATAAATAACGCGAGATGACTGACATTTACGTACGAAACACTAGAAGACAGTACTTTCAAAGATGATATACAGAGGTGTGCAACCTCAGTGGTAATAAAATTTACCTTATCACAGCTGTTTAGCTTTATAGCCCTAATAAGCCGAAGCAGTTAGCAATATCGCTGTATGTACTACGTCCGGTGCGCCGGAGTGATGGTTCTCGAACACGTCTGCGACGACGGAAGAATATAAAAAAAAATCTCATTCAGACACTAGTACGGCAGAAGACGGTCCTTTGACTAGTAATCTAATGCTGTCTTCTCCTGTCTGTGTTCTACAGACGAGAAACGGGAACTCCCAGCCACAAGGACTAAGTTCAGATAAAGTCTCAATGTGACGATAGGCGGAAGAAATGCCCTCAATCACTGAACGCACCTCCCTACCAGGAGGCGAAGTCCAGAATCCTGTAAGGTCGCAACAGTTCCGTGCCTAGCCGTTCTAACTATAAAATCTCCTGAGAGCGAAGACAGCAAGTCCGTCTGTACCAACTAGAGCTGACACTGAGCGACCTTCAGAGGCGCATAAAATGGAAGACCTGAACCTCTCCACCGCTGCCTTCCAGCAAAAGCTCGGCTCGCCTCCCTCGTAACTGCGGAGGGCGAATCACATTCTCGAAACCACGGAAAATTCTCCCTGTCTACACATTCTTCTGAACGCCGACGAACCATATTTTAGTCTTTTGTAGTCCAGTGCGGAACGTCTGTGAGGAAATACCTATCTCCGTAAATTAGGACTTCATACAATGGTACGCTTCTCAGAGTAAAAATCCTCGGAAATAACCCAGCCTGCGTGATTTCCTTGTTCCTCTCTGCTGCGTCCAAGGTTTTCAGAGTTTCCGGTTATCCTTCCGGGCTAGCTACAGCACCGGCCAGCCGCCACTGTGTTGTGCTTCAGCGCTCAGGTGCCCCGACCGTCCATCTTGGGTTACTTCCTGTGTTCAGCAGGATCAACATACCTGTGCGGGTTTTTCCACCCAGGGCCTGAGTTACGCCTAACGTTCCATTTCCACTGGCCTTCCAATCTCTACTAGTATAGGCAATCATTCATTACGCCATTTTGATAATAAGGACACTCCATCACCTTTCATGCAATAAGCATTAACAGCTATTTACAAGGTGTACGTGACAATGTCTGTCTTCAGAATGAGATTTTCACTCTGCAGCGGAGTGTGCGCTGATATGAAACTTCCTGCCAGATTAAAACTATGTGCCCGACCGAGACTCGAACTCGGGACCTTTGCCTTTCGCGGGCAAGCGCTCTACCACCTGAGCTACCGAAGCACGACTCACGCCCGGTACTTACAGCTTTACTTCTGCCAGTATCTTGTCTCCTACCTTCCAAACTTTACAGAAGCTCTTCTGCGAACCTTGCAGTTTGGAAGGTAGGAGACAAGATACTGGCAGAAGTAAAGCTGTAAATACCGGGCGTGAGTCGTGCTTCGGTAGCTCAGGTGGTAGAGCACTTGCCCGCGAAAGGCAAAGGTCCCGAGTTCGAGTCTCGGTCGGGCACACAGTTTTAATCTGGCAGGAAGTTTCATATCAGCGCACACTCCGCTGCAGAGTGAAAATCTCATTCTGGAAACATCCCCCAGGGTGTGGCTAAGCCATGTCTCCGCTATATCCTTTCTTTCAGGAGTGCTAGTTCTGCAAGGTTCGCAGAAGAGCTTCTGTAAAGTTTGGAAGGTAGGAGACGAGATACTGGCAGAAGTAAAGCTGTGAGTACCGGGCGTGAGTCGTGCTTGGGTAGCTCAGGTGGTACAGCACTTGCCCGCGAAAGGCAAAGGTTCCGAGTTCGAGTCTCGGTCGGGCACACAGTTTTAATCTGCCAGGAAGTTTCAGTGTCTGTCTTCTTTAAATATTCATACATCCGATGTACAACTTATCAAAGGATACCTAATTCCAGCTGTAAATCACGGCAAAGTATGTAAATGAGTGCTTGTAAGGTGCGAAATTATAGCCACCTTATAATATGTATATAAGATGCACGGCGATCCTAGAGGTCGTTGAAGCATACATAACGTACACACAATTGCACAAAGTAATTAAAAGTACAAATCTTTAAAATATTTTCAGTTCTATATAACAAAGCAAGATATTACATTTAACCATACGAAAAATATATTCGGTTTCTGGCAGCTTAAACCTGATCAGAATTTCACAAAATGTTCACAACAAAAACTGCATGGACACACACACACACACACACACACACACACACACACACACACAGAGAGAGAGAGAGAGAGAGAGAGAGAGAGAGAGAGAGAGAGAGAGAGAGAATGGGCGCAATCAAGTTTCGGTTTGCCTCCGCAATTTTCATTGGGCAGCTCTGCCTGAACATATTTGGCGCGCAATAACTCTAAATTCCACTCGGAGGTTTTGCAACTTTACTCGTGACTATGGCTTGGATTGAACTAACTGTTTCAACCACAGTGGTAGTGTTTAAAGACTAGAAAACAAAAGTTCGAAAGAAGAGACGAGAATAAAATAGTGTTCTCAATGTCTTCTGTAAAGGAAGTGAAACTACGCACGTACCATCGACCTGCTAAATAAGATCAGCATTGAACGAAAAAATTACAAGGAGCTGTAATTTGGTAGGTAGTTCATTTTCCTGGCGCTCCGAAAATATTATATGAGCAATAAAGCCCCTACCCCCGATGGTTTAAAGAATGTAACTCCCATCTATAACGAGCTTTTAAATTTAAGATTACTTCAGAAATGAATTAGCGTGTTAAATATTTATCCGTTAAGGATGTAAGCGAGAAAGAGCTTGGAACGGTTTGGAATTATGCTTGAAGATCGTTCGAAGGCGGTAAATGCTTCCATTATCAGACACTGCATGGATCTACTTTGAGTAAACCGCGTTCCCTTTTAAATAAAAATTAGTTGTCACGCATCTCAATGTTTATAAGGTCGTATCTTGTGATCTGTATGTCGTCCAATGATATGAATTTGCACGTACATTCACATGTGGAAAATGTCTTGCGAATGCAATTAATAGTAAAGCAGCAATAAATTAAAACAACTTGCCTGACACTGTTGTTTTACTAAGAGAACAGTCAAAATGTTGTATGCGATAACCTTTTTTCCTTTCCCCATTTTGTGGGGGTGCGTAAGCGAGATAGAGTTCCCTAAAGGTTTGGAACTGTGTTTGTTTATCGGATATTACTAAGTGTTCTGATTCTCACATACTGGATGCATATAGTCTGCTATCTGCGTGTGGTTAGCTAACTGTCTCGAGACATGAACATACTCTGTAACTAGTATTTGGGTGTTTGTTAAACCTTTAACGTAAGATTAGAGCTGTTAATGAGTGGACTATGACAGCATTTCCCGCATGAATCACGGACATCGTCGTAGGTAGTGTGGCTTGCGTGTCTCAGCGACACAGATAGCCGTACCGTAGGTGCAACCACAACGGAGGGTATCTGTTGAGAGGCCAGACAAACGTGTGGTTCCTGAAGAGGGGCAGCAGCCTTTTCAGTAGTTGCAGGGGCAACAGTCTGGATGACTGACTGATCTGGCCTTGTAACACCGACCATAGCGGCCTTGCTGTGCTGGTACTGCGAACGACTGAAAGCAAGGGGAAACTACAGCCCGTAATTCTTCCAGAGGGGATGCAGCTCTACTGTACACTTAAATGATGACGGATTGCTACTGGGTAAAATATTCCAGAGGTAAAACGTTCCAAAAGTGAAATAGTCCCCCATTCGGATCTCCGTGCAACACTACTCAGGAGGGGGGGAAAAAAAAGTCGATCTATGGGTCGGGGCGTGGAATGTAAGATCCCTTAATCGGGCAGGTACGTTACAAAATTTAGAAAGGGAAATGGATAGATTGAAGTTAGATAAAGTGTGAATTATTGAGGTTCGGTGGCACAGGACTTCTGGCCATGTGAGTACAGGGTTATAGATACAAAGTCAAATAGGGGTAATGCAGGAGAAGGGTTTGATTATAAGAAAATAGGAATGCGAAGAAGCTACGACTAACAGCGTAGTGAACGCATCATCGTAGGCAAGATAGATACTAAGCCATTAACCCAAGTCAGTAGTACAAGCTCATACGCCAACTAGCGCCGCAGATGATGAAAAGGTTCAAGAAATGTATTATGAGATTTTTAAAAAAATTATTGAGATAGTTAATCGAGAAAACATTGTAAATGTGGCGAGGAACTGAAATTCGAGAGTAGGAAAATGAAGAGAAGGAAAAATAGATTGGGGGAAAGGAATGAAAGACGAAGCTGCTTGGTAGAATTTTGATCAGAGTATCATTTAGTCATCGGTGACACTTGGTTTAAGAGAGTCGTGAAGGAAGGTTGCATACGTGGGAGAGAGACGGAGACAGTGGAAGGTTTCAGATTTGTCATATAACGGGAAGTCGGATTTTGCAACCAGGTTTTAAACTGTAAGGCACTTCCAAGGGCAGTTGTAGATTCTGACCACAATTTATTGGTTATGGACTGCAGGTAAAACTGAACAAACTAAGCAGACTGAGAAGTATGAGCGTTGCAGTAGTTATTCGGAGATGAAGAGACTTGCATAGAATGGAGTACCACGGAGAGGTGCATCAAATCGTCTTCGGACAGAAGACGACATCAAGAACGACCATAGCAGCAGCAACATGACAGCACTTTGAATTGTTAACTTCGGTGAATGATTACGCGAAAAATCAAATTTATGTTGCTCCTAGGAGTCGTTAGATGAGCGACCTGTGACTGGGGCCTGAGACCGTGAACCAGATTAGGCATTTACTGGTGCAGATGGCTGAAGTCAGGGCAATGATGTGACGTGTAGCTAGCAGCGAGTCGCAGCCGCCACATACCCCTGTGTACGGCGCTTAAGGGATCCACGTCAACAGTGTGTGAAAGTACCCTCTACGTCTACAGTCTCCATCAGTACTTCGACAGCCACCTAAAGGTGTGTGGTGGAGGGTACTTCTGGTACAAACTCATCCCCCTCCCCTCTTCCCTATTCCACTCCAGAATGATAATCGGCAAGCCTCTGCACCAGTTCTAATTCCTCGAACTTCCTCTCCGTGGTCATTTCGCAAGACGTACATATATCGGAGGAAGTGATATATTGTCCGATTCTTCCCGAAAGTGCTGTCTCGGAGTTTCACTGGTAAATCTCTCCGTAATGCACAATGCCCCTTTTATAACGTTCGCCACTACAGTTTGTTGATCATTTCTGTGACGCTTTCGAGCCGTTCAAACGATCTCGTGACCAAACGTGACCCTCTTCGTTGGATCTTCTCTGTGTGTATCAGTCCCACCTGGTGAAGCTCCCACATCGGTAAACAATACTAATGAATCGGTTGAACAAGCGTCTTATAAGCCATTTCCTTAAGGTTCTTCTTACGAATCTGAGTCTGGCATCTGCTTTTCCTACTATCTGCTTTACGTGGACGTTTCACTTAAGGTGGCTGTGGATAGTGACGCCCAGTTATTTTATGGTGGCTGCTACTTCCGGCAATTTGACATTAATAGCACAGTTGTGCAGTCGACTTCTTTTCCTATGTATGTGCCATATGTTATATCATTCATCAGTGCTCTGCAGGTCATTCTGCAAATGGCTACTTTGTCCTGGCGTTGCTATTTTATTACAGACACAGGCATCATCTGCGAACAGCTTTGAAGAGCATTCGACGCTGTCTATTAGATCATTTATTATATACTGTGAACAGTAACGGTCCTATCGCACTTCCTTGCGGTACTCCGGAAATGACTTCTGTCGATTTTGTTCAGTTTGGATCGACATGTTGTGTTTTGTCTGCAAGGAAGTCTTGAATCCAGTAGCAAATATTGTCCGATACTCGATACGCTCCTACTTTTTTCACTGAACCGCAATGCGGGAGGGTGTGAAATGTCTTCCTGAAGTGAAGGAACATGGCATCCACCCAAGCGACGATGTCTAGAGCGCTATGGATGTCACTGAGGAATGCAGCGAGCTGAGTTCTCCAAGATCTCCCTTTGCGAAACCCATGTTGATTTTTATAGGGGAGATTTTGTGTTCTCCAAAAACGTCATAGCAACGGGAGGTAAGGTAAGAAATGAAAGGGTAAAGCAAATACACTACTGGCCATTAAAATTGCTACCCCACGAAGATGACGTGCTACAGACGCGAAATTTAACCGACAGGAAGAAGATGCTGTGATATGCAAATGATTAGCTTTTCAGAGCATTCACACAAGGTTGGCGCCGGTGGCGACACCTACAACGTGTTGACATGAAGAAAGTTTCCAACGGATTTCTCATACACAAACAGCAGTTGACCGGCGTTGCCTAGTGAAACGTTGTTGTGATGCCTCGTGTAAGGAGGAAAAATGCGTACCATCACGTTTCCGACTTTGATAAAGGTCGAATTGTAGCCTATCGTGGTTGCGGTTTATCGTATCGCGACATTGTTGCTCGCGTTGGTCGAATATAGAATCGATGGGTTCATGAGGGTAAAACGGAACGCCGTGCTGGATCTCAACGGCCTCGTATCACTAGCAGTCGAGATGGCAGGCATCTTATCCGCATAGTTGTAACGGATCGTGCAGCTACGTCTCGATCCCTGAGTCAACAGATGGGGACGTTTGGAAGACAACATCAATCTGCACGAACAGTTCGAGGTTTGCAGCAACATGGACTATCGGCTCGGAGACCATGGCTGCGGTTATCCTTGACGCTGCATCACAGGCAGGAGTGCCTGCGATGGTGTACTCGACGACGAAACTGGGTGCACGAATGGCAAAACGTCATTTTTTGGATGAATCCAGCATCATGATGGTCGCATCCGTGTTTGACGACATCGCGGTGAACGCACATGGGAACCGTGTATTCGTCATCGCCATATTGGCGTGTCACCCGGCGTGATGGTATGGGGTGCCACTGGTTACACGTCTCGGTCACCTCTTGTTCGCAGTGGACGTAACATTTCGGATGCGTTACGACCCGTGGCTCTACCCTTCATTCGATCCCTGCGAAACCCTACATTTCAGCAGGATAATGCACGAGCGCATGTTGCAGGTCCTGTACGGGCCTTTCTGGATACAGAAAATGTTCGACTGCTGCCCTGGCCAGCACATTATCCAGATCTCTCACCAATTGGAAACGTCTGGTCAATGGTGGCCGAGCAACTGGCTCGTCACAATACGCCAGTCAGTACCTGATGAACTGTGGCATCGTGTTGAAGCTGCACGGGCAGCTGTAACTGTACACGCCATCCAAGCTCTGTTTGGCTCAATGCCCATGCGTATCGAGGCCGTTATTACGGCCAGAGGTGGTTGCTCTGGGTACTTATTTCTCCGGATCTACGCACGCAAACTGCATGAAAATGAAATCACATGTCAGTTCTAGTATAATATATTTGTCCAATGAATACCTGTTTATCATCTGCATTTCTTCTTGGTGTAGGAATTTTAATGGCCAGTAGTGTAGTTTAAGAGAAATCCTTGCAGAGCAGGATAGGAACATCGAAGCTATAGTGGTACGGGGGCTTAAAGAGAAAGGAAAACAAGAGGTTACCCAAGAAGATACACAAAGAGCAAATGCGAACGAAACAAGCAAGAGGAATACCGAAGAGTAGATACCTGATAGGTGTGGAGGAAGATGTTGGAAAAACAGTCGGGGAGTGGATCAACGTGAACACAGAAAGTTGGTGGGGAAACAGCAGTAGATGGCTAGGGTTATGTTCCAGCCTGGGGCTGGAAACTTCGTGATGATGATAATGATGATACATTCCATAACTCTTCAAGAGCTTTACGTGGACGATGTAAACTGTGGCCTCTGCCACGCACGGTACGCACGCTCGCAGAGCGCAGATTGAGAGACACGAAGACGCAGCCGCCCGCCGCCGCGCTATGGCCGGTCCCAGCGTTGTCGTGAGTGAGCCGTCCGGCAGCGGGATTAGGCATTTAAACAGCCGTGGCGGGCAGGGCGCCTGCTTAATGGGCCGGCGGGTCTTAAGGCGATTCCGCGACCTGATCCGGCCTGTGTGTGCGCGTGCGCAGTCCGGTCCCATCTGGTCCGCTCCGCTGCGCCCGCAGCCGCCTGACGCAACCACAGCTCCGCCACACACCGCGTCGTGCGCGGAAAGCCAGCCGTACCACTGGCCGACGTCTCCGTCTGTGTCTCACACACACACCTGTTACCGCCAGCTAACCACACCATCAGTCCTTACGCTCTCTAGGTGAAAGCAGACTGAGATAAAAAGATGTACACAGTGTGACGTGTGGAAGTTTGGGTCCATTCGGGGAGCTTGCACAAACAGCCCAAGTTCCTAAGGCGACCGCTCGCTACAAGCGGGAAGCCTGAGTTCGAGTCCCGATCTGGCACAAATTTTCACATATAGTAGAGCTACCAGCAGATTCCAATGCTTTTACCGGAGCACAACAAAATGCGAATATGCTCCTGTTTATTAAAAAGAGACTGACTGAAAAGTGGGGTACATGCTGCCTCTTTCCACCTTCACTGTACTTTCAAAAATTTTGGCATGGGAACACATTCGTGCTGTTTTCAACATGCAACTTACCTTTCACTCCCACTAGCTACCCTCACTGTAAATCGGTTACACCCACTAGTCCATCCCTTTAAGCTGCTCATTTCCAGTTGCCTTTACTCACTCCTTCCGCCCAACTCTTAGTCATTATCTATTTCTGTCTCTCTGTGACTGTTTCCTGCGTCAGAGCCACATTGCCCTTCGTTCTGTCCTGCTACTAATCTCTCTTCTCACTCTCACTGCCTCCCTCTTACTCTCTCCCTCCTACTGCTACTATCTCATTCCTTCCTCCCTACGGCTGCTGTCTCTTCTCACTTTCATCATCAGCGGCTCTCACCCACTTCCACTTTGACTTCGTTCCTCTCCCACTGGAACAATGTCCTTCACTTTTTTCTACCACTGCTCTATCACTATGTTCCACTGCCACTGCCGGCAGCTGTGGCCGAGAGGTTCTAGGCTGCTTCAGTCTGGCACCGCGCTGCTGCTATGGTCAGAGGTTCGAATCCTGCCTCGGGCATCGATGTGTGTGACGTCCTTAGGTTAGTTAGGTTTAAGTAGTTGTAAGTTCTAGGGGAGTGATCACCTCAGATGTTAAGCCCCATAGGGCTTAGAGCCATTTCAATTTGAACCACTGCCACTGTTTCCGTCTCTTTCTCACACTCCCATTGTCTCCTCCACTCTTTCTTTGACACAACCACTTTCTACTACCTTCCAGTAGTCATTACATTCCTGTCTCTTTGCCACTGCTACAACCTTCTCCTCTCACAGAATAAAAAGGCGCCAGTACGTTCGCCTGCCAAAATTTCTGGCAACATTTTTGAAGGAGCTGAGAAAGGTAGAATGAGGCAGCTCATACCCCAGTTTTCAGCTACAGTTTTTAAAGTAGGAGCACATTCGCGTTTTCTGTGCTACGATCTACATCTGTATAAGTGCCTGGCAGAGGATTCATCGAACCACCTTCACGCTATTTCTCTACCGTTCCACTTTCGAACAGTGCGCACGAAAAACTGAAATACTTTCTTGCAAGCTCTGTTTTATTTTATTATGATACTCATTCCAGCCTATGCGCGTCGGTGCCAACAAAATATTTTGAAACTCTAAGAAGAAAGTTGGTGATTGACATTCCATGAGAAGATCCCGCCGCAACGAAAAACGCCTTTGTTTTTAGGATTGCCACCTCATGTCATGCTGTAACGTCCCCTTAGAAAAATTATGAATGACTGTGCTAGTAAACTACGTTACTTGATACAAAGACAGCTGAGTAAAACTGTACTCAGATAGTTCTCTCTTTTCTTATTCTCATCATCACTAAACTGACATTTTTTTAGCGCACCGCAATCTGATTTTCAATAATCCCCACAAAAGAATGGCCCTGACTAACCTATACCTTTCATGAATCACTTACCTCACAAAAATCTTCGTTACTCGAACTACTGCAATACAGCGAGCGTCAATACTGCTAGCTAATTAAAAGATTCTAACTACTGAAGGCACTAACTACTGATAGGCATAGTTAGCAAATGAAAGATTCTGATATATATATATATATATATATATATATATATATATATATATATATATATATATGAATTTCCCTTTTCTGGCGGACACACGTCCAGATCGTCCGCTTATAGTGACATCTCAAAACTCTGGCATCTCTCTCTCTCGACATCCACCACTGCTGGCGGCTCACCTCCAACTGCGCAACGCTACGCGCTGTTGACATCCAACTGCCCAACACCACAATGGCGAATAATCCAACAATGCCAACCAGCCACAGACTGCATACAGCACAGCCAGTGATTTTCATACAGAGCGCTACGTGGTGTTACCAACATAAAAACCTAAACAGCCCACTTACAATGTATCATATCGGTAGCGCAATATTAGCCTTTTTCCACTGGTTCCCTTCTTTTCCATGCCAAAGCAGGAATTGTCAGTCATTTGGAAAGAAACCTATTGGTCAGCACAATATGGACAGTTAAGTAATTTTACACCCCAGACTAGATTTTACTCGCACAGCAATTTTTCATATGCTTCAGTTTTTCCAGAAACCATTGTGATGATAACGGAGACAGTTTACAGCACATTTCTTCGTGCCACTTCACGCGTATTTACGTGTACAAGAAGGGCAACTTTGAACGTCTGTATCTCTGAAGCGGATTAACATACCGCAAAAATTTTCACGGTTGTTCGAGATCGCTACAAATTTATCGTAAAGATTTGAACCAGTTTCTGTGCGTATGATTCTTGTAATTCGTGGCTCGGTTTCGGTACCCGAAAACCATGTTTTTTCGGATTTTCTCAGGTTCGCTCATGAACTAAATAACGCCTCCATAAACCCGTTAAGGCGCACCGTAGCAACACCGACTCAAAGGAAGGCCTCGGCGCTTGTTGGTGACGTCACGTCAGCTAGGCACGGCGAACGCCAGGTCTGTCGCAGGCAGAAACGCCTGGGCGTGCTTATCACTATAAATCTCTTACTTTTGGACAAAATGTTTGGTATTGTTTTGGATTCTGCAGTTTTATTTAGATGAAAGGTTTTCTTACTATCGTAAAGCTACAAATGAAGATCATAGTTCCGTATTACTGAATCCTGTCGAAACAAACGTAGATCAATATGAGAAGACGGTTTGCCCCATTGCAAGCTTCGGAAATTTTACATTCAAGTAACTATATTTACTTGATCCATTTTGTTATCAAAACTTACCCCAACCCCCTTACAATGAACTCGTTTCTTTTATTTATTTATTTATTTTCGTTTGACATTCTCACTGGAAATGTGAACTAATTTACATGTGTAAACGTCCAACTGTTGCCAGTCTTTAGATTACAGTCGTTTTCAACGAAAGGAATTCTAAACAGGAAAAAAATAGCTTCATAAATCGAAAACACTGCTGAGCTTAAACTTTTTTAAACATGCACATTAGAAATGATAAATATTCCTATTAACAGAATCTTCCGTCGGTTCTTGGTAGAACAACATTATAATAATAAATGAAAGCACCAGTTTGCTTTTGTTCTACAGAAGCAAACTGGTGCTTTTCATTTACTATGATAAATATTCCCCTCTTGCAACTGAAAGGAGAAACTTTATAAGATAAAAAAAATTTATTTGATAAAACAAGTATCTCTCTTTTGCTTCTTCTTCTGTCCCCCACGCCCTCCCCCAACGTGTACAATCGCAAGATATTTCATTAACATTCAGTGCTCCTGACTCCACAGTCAACCAAAATACCTAAAGAAGAGCACCAATATGTTCACAGTTTCTTGTAAAAGCAACCCAGTACAAACGTAACTTCCTCAGATTTACAAATAAGGTAAAGAAGCACGAATTCCGTTGCTGCTGGACCATGAAGTTGTTTTTGTATGTCAATCCTTAAATCAGGTGGAAATTTAAGTTCAGGAGTACACTATTTTTTCAGAAGTGTAACGAACTGCACAATTAATTGATTGCATAAATCTCTCTGAACAATGTGTGTTGGTCAACTACCGCCAATAGTTTCACGTTTTCCTGAGTCAGGGAGGGAGACACCACCATTATGAGTACGCCTGCAACAGACGTGGCGTTCGCCGTGCCTAGCTGACTTGACGTCACGAACAAGCGCCGCGGCCTTCCTTTGAGTCGGTGTTGACCGAAATAGGCTAATGCAAAAAAGAATCAAATGATTTGCTCCATTTTCTTGAGCTGAAAACAGTATGGAATATCCATATTTTGACCCTGTAATGAACAATAGTTACAGTAAGACTATCTTTCTGTTGGGCATAGAAGTGGTCCCTAGGCCTATACGAAACACTTGACACCACCTTTATATTACCAACAGATACCGAGGTTCGAGCCGCGGAAAAATTCCGTTTTCATGTGCGACGTTTTGGAACATATTGCACAGCGCATGCTCTCGCAGAGGTACCTATACCTAATGCACCTGATGTCAAATAAATTCGGAGTCAGTGAGTTGATTTCGATGTATTTCGTACAGCTGTGTATCGTGAACAGTGTCTTTCAGACATGCATCTACGTGCAAAACGTATGTTTTGCTGTCAGTGGTGTGGGCACATCGGCCACTACCACGGCGGTAAGCCGCGGACACAGCAGACTCCTAGCTGCGGCTGCCGGGGTCTCCAGGCAGCAGTTCAGTGGAGGCACTGTGCATCCCGCTAGGGATTCACCCGGTAGGCGTAACTGTGGAATATGGGGCGGAGACAAACTGGCCGACAACGGGCAGACGACACGCATTCAGGGGAGGAACCAGTAGACCTTTACACAGCTCAAACCCTCTTCAGTATTCATGGCAAAGGGAAAGGGACAGCTGTGAAAAGACCTGCACTCTTCCCCCACATCAGGGAACGATTGACAATGAAACGTGTCAGTCCCGGCCAGAGCACGGTTTGTCTCTTAACCGGCGTAGGCTACTCCCCTCGCATTTGTTTCTCATGAACCTCGCTCAGGAGTCTGATTGTGGACGAAATATCTAGGGCGAACAGACCAGACAACAGTACCACAGGCGAAGATACATAAGTACACAATAAGGACTAAATGCGTAGTCAACAGAGAGCTACGAAAGCAAGCTTCAAAATAGCTTCATACATCGAGAATACTACTCAGCTTAAACTTTTTTAAACATGCACATTAGAAAAGATAAATATTCCCCTCTTGCAACTGAAAGGAGAAATTGTATAAGGTAAAAAAAATTTATTTGATAAAACTAGTATCTCTCTTTTGCCTCTTCTGTCCCCCACCCCCTCCCCCAACGTGTACAATCGTAAGATGTTTCATTAACATTCAGTGCTCCTTACCCCATAGTCAACCAAGATACCTAAAGAAGAGCACCAATATGTTCACAGTTTCTTGTAAAAGCAACCCAGTACAAATGTAACTTCCTCAGATTTACAAATAGTAAAAGAAATCTGGAAACAGCGGACAGTAGGCGCAGTAGTGTGGAGAAACCTTACCGCGATTTAAGACCGTGCCGACCGAGGGCTAGAGGCTCGAAGTACTGCTGTGGTCCTCTCCTCGGATGGTGAGTGGGAAGCGTGTGGACAACCCTGCTGGACAGCACCAGTGCTGGCAGTCTGTAAATCTGAATCTGCCTGTTTCCCTGCCCTCTTACCGCATGAATTGTTAGTTTTAAGGATTTCCGTTTCCTATTTAATTTCAACTTTACAAGTATTCAAAGCTTCTGCAAGGTGACTCAGGATTAAATGAATTGTAAATCGGGGAGGTATCACAAGAATTATGGTTGCTCTCAAAATTAATGAATGAGGAAACTTAAGGCTACTAAATGAGACAAAAATCACACTTTGTCCAACTGCGACATAGTCGCATATTTATACCTAACCTTACTTGATGATTTATGTCGAGAACAGTAGGCATTTCCCTTACGTCCATACGTTAGTCGCTCTAAGCCTGTAATTGATTATGTCATACCTATTCATGGAATGTATAGCCAGCCAGACTATATAATTTTATTTATTGACAATATGTTGCTTAAGCGTTTTCTGTGGGAAGCGTATCACGATGTATGTAAAACCGTCTAGTGATTAAGTTCTTACGATCGTTGCGCGCCTACATAAAATCCTGGCGGCCGATCCAACAGAGGGCGCTGATCATTGATCTGTCCTTTTTTCAGCTGACATATAGACATTTCATCTTTCATACGCAATTCATAGGTTCCTATGGGCAATGTATTACCTATATTAATTGCTGACCATAAATTCACCATAAAAAGGGTCGAACCCATTCTCTTCATTATTTCCTTTTAATAATTCTATATGGGTAACTACATTCGTCATTTAATATATCACAATTGGTTTCTATGATAGTTATCAATTTTAAAGGTCTGCTACATGTATTTTACGTAATGTGTTTTTATCAGACTGTGTTTTTTGCGTAAATTATGGCTTCGGCTAAGCCCGCAGTAGCGACATCTACGGAGGATGTAGGCAAGCAGATCTGTGGTAGCTACCGTCACTTCAGCAGCCAGTTGCAATAATCACTGAGTGGACGATGTGGCCTATTCTACACCTTATTTTAGATCTTTGTGACGATGCTGTGCTGATTATATTTAAATGTTTTGACGATGCCATTATGGCTTTATCGCTTTAGGACATGGTGTAAGAAAAGGTGCGTTTTACTGTATTTTATCTCTGCATTTCCCTGGTTGTATGATAGTATATTGAGATAAGTATTCCTATAGTATGTTGAACGAAACACTGCTCACTAGGTGTATATATTTGTATACTGTAGATCTGAGGATGGTCATTAGGGACGGAAACAGGTCATAGTGTTAAGAATTGATATTGTGATCAAAGACTGGAATAAAAAACATTTGACACTTACTTTGCTTTATTCCGATAAAGTTATAGACAAAACAAATGACAAACAGTGAGAATAAAGCCTTGGCATATCAAACAGGGGCCAGGGGGAAAGGTGCTGATAATTGTGCAAGTAAATTGACTGTATCTATGAAGCGCACTGTGATTCCCGCGATGTTACTTAAAATGAGGTAGCAGTACTGCAGAAGGGAACACGTCCCACCTGCGGTAGGAGTTGAAAAACGACTGTTCATCGATTCGAAATGCAAGTCTTCAAAATGAAGCTTGAAGTGATGGAAATGTTATAAAATGACTTCAGTTTCGCTGCACATCGTCTCGCGGTTGCATCTGGGTCTCTCAGTAGTTTTATGGAGGGAGGCCGAAGCGGCTGCAAAATCAGTCAGTGGTGAAATGCAAGTCACTCCGAAATTCTTTATGCCCCACGATACATCAGTTTTGACGGCGGCACTCGGCAGCAACCAAGTCGAATACGGAGGCTCAGATGAAGCTGTTGGTGAAGGAGAAAATGAAGCAGCCCAAGATGAAGTGCTTTCTGCTCGAATGTTTGCTACAGTGTATTGCCGCACTGCCGCGTTTTGCGTCTTTCATTCAATTCACATTAAATGGGCTCCAGATCTTTGAGTGCCATCTGAATGCTCCTTAGAATACCCTAGTCCCCCTCCATGGGCTCTACTCTGTTTGGTTAACCTATAATTTCGTCCTATCACCTTGCACAGAAGTCCCCCCCCCTCCCTCCCTCCCTCTCTCTCTCTCTCTCTCTCTCTCTCTCTCTCTCTCTCTGTCTCTACCCCCCCCCCCCCAATTTTGGAGATACTTTGGCATCTTGTGCCGTCTGGGGAAAGACTCCACAATTTCTGCTTTTGTGCACAACAGTGCTTTCTGTTAGAACGTTTTTTTTTCTTTCCAGGTGGTAAAATGTTGGCACTGGGAGCTTGCACCATAGTAGGTCGTATCTGTGTATCCACGAAGCATTGTGTGCCCCCAGGGCGACGTCAGGAAAAACTGCCTGGCTGTAGGATACTGACCCACACCTCTGCCTAGGGAGACGACCTGCAAAACAGCTTTACGGTTGGCAGCCTACTCTTACTGTGCGTGCAGCGTCCAGAATGCTTTCAATATTCTCTCCCTTCCGAGAGCCAATCAAATGTGACTCAAGAATAAACGGAGTAAAGTTACATTACAATTACCAGTACTTGTGCCTACCATACTCCCTCCGCCATCCGAACAAGCCTCAGGAGACGCAACGGTACCGACCGACCGCCGTGTCATCCTCAGGTGATAAGCATCACCCGATCCGAATACGGAGGGGCATGTGGTCAACACATCACATCACTCTCCCGGCCGTTGTCAGTTTTCGTGACGGCGGCCGTTATTTCTCAATCAAGTATCTTCTCAACTGGGCTCACAAGGACTGAGGTCCCATCCCGGTGATGACCAAGCCTGACGGTGCTTAACTACGGAGATTTGACGGGGACTGGTCTTACCAATGTGGCAAGGGCGTTGGCATTATATTCACTGGCGTTAACTACATATTCTGCTCAAATGTGTCTTTCATTATGAACCTGCATACAGTACGTGATTGTGGAAAAAATGACTGCACAACCATCAATATGGTTCTATTAAAATGATAGCTCAAATGAGCTGCTTATGGGCGTGTTTTTGAAGAAAGAGGATACCATACAGGCATTGAGTTTCAGAAGGTTTACACTACCAGAGTTCCCAAAAATCCTTTCCACTGTTAACTTAAAAGTCGTAAATGTATTTTTCATCACTAAATAAGTAAGCTGTTTGCAGATATAGTGCAGAAAAACATTAGTATCTTTGCAAACACGCCCATAACACACGTACAGCTTCGTCTTACTCCTTGCCTGTGACGGCACCAGAACCCTCAGTCAGTAACGGAGCGTTTTCGATCACGTGACCAAATCCGGAAATTTAATGATTTTTCCATAAAAGTAAGATATTTTGTGGGAATGTTGTCCGAAAATGCTATTCAAATGTTATAATCATTCAGAATAACAACAATCTATATTTAAGCAGATACTCAGGAAGCAACCTCACGGTGTGTGGCGGAGGGTACTAGTGATCATTTCCTTTCCTGAATGAGATTTTCATCTGAGCTACCGAAGCACGACTCACGCCCGGTCTCACAGCTTTATTTCTGCCAGTATCTCGTATCCTACCTTCCAAACTTTACAGAAGCTCTCCTGCGAATCTTGCAGAACTAGTACTCCTGAAAGAAAGGGTATTGCGGAGACATGGCTTAGCCACAGCCTGGGGGCTCGGTCGGGCACACAGTTTTAATCTGCCAGGAAGTTTCATATCAGCGCACACTCCGCTGCAGAGTGAAAATCTCATTCTGGAAACATGCCCCAGGCTGTGGCTAAGCCATGTCTCCGCAATATCCTTTCTTTCAGGAGTGCTACTTCTGCAAGATTCGCAGGAGAGCTTCTGTAAAGTTTGGAAGGTAGGAGACGAGGTACTGGCAGAAGTAAAGCTGTGAGACCGGGCGTGAGTCGTGCTTCGGTAGGTCAGATGGTAGAGCACTTGCCCGCGAAAGGCAAAGGTCCCGAGTTCGAGTCTCGGTCGGGCACACAGTTTTAATCTGCCGGGAAGTTTCATTTCCTTTCCTGTTCCACTCGCAAATGGAGCGAGGGAAAAATGACAGTCTATATGCCTCCGTACGACTCCTAACTTCTCGTATCTTATCTTCGTGGTCGTTCCGCGCGATGTATGTTGGCAGAAGAATCGTTCAGCAATCAGCTTCGAAACCTCAAAATTTTCTCAATGCTTTTTTCTAGAAAAGTACGTTGCCTTCCCTCCAGGGATTCCCAATTTGAGTTCCCGAAGCATCTCCATAACACTTACTTCCTGTACGAACCTATCGGTAACAAAAGTAGCAGCCCACCTCTGAACTGCTTCTATGTCCTCCGTCAATCCGACCTGATACGGATCCCAAACACTCGAGCAGTACTCAAGAATGTGTCGCACAAGCGTCCTATATGCGGTCTCATTTACAGGTGAACCACTCTTTCCTAAATCTCCTCCAATAAAGCGAAGTCGACCACTCTGCTTCCCCACTACAGTCCTCACACCCTCGTTCCATCTCGTATCGCTTTGCAGCGTGACGCTTAGATACTTAAATGACGTGACTGTCTAAATCAGGACACTAGTAGTACTGTATCCAAACAGTACAGGTTTGATCTTCCTACTCATACGCATCAACTTACAATTATCCATGTTTAGGGCTTGTGCCGTTCGTCACACCAAGTGGAAATTTTGTCTAAGCCGTCTTTTACCTTCCTACAGTCACACAACTTCGACACCTTACCGTACACCACAGCATCATCAGCAAACAACCGCAGGCTGCTACCCACGATGTTCCCCAAATCATTTACTCGCGTATATAAGAAACTATCAGCCTCGTTTGCGGTAATGAAACCAACCTTTATCTAGGTTTCAGCCCAAATAATTGAGCCTTCTTCAGAAGATATACTTGAATCTATGATTTGTCTAAGAGAGCATGGTCTAGAAATAAAACTAAAATAGCCTGAATAGGCGTAGTCACATTTTAAAAATGCGGTAGATAAGTACTTAAGTCAACACCAAGACTTAAGGGGAGGTTTACTATCTTTTGGTTCAAAAAATCGATTTTCTAAAAATTGCATTTTTTGATCCATAAAAGTGTTTAGAATCCACTCTTGAAACAGTTTTTCCGAATACGGAACAGAAAACACACAAAATTCAAAGGAAGTTAGCCCCCAAGCATATGCATTCTGGTGCGAAGAACGTGGAGATTGCGACTTTCCTGGCAGTGAGCTGCTTCAACGAAGGGTATTCAGCAATTCTAAAGACCGTGACAACGATGGACGTCACCCTGGGACTCTATTCGACGCAGTTCGCCAAGCATTCGGACGACCACCGGATTCGAGCGGCCGAAAACCGCTTGTCACCGGCTGTACGAGCGGCTCTGGAGCAGCGCAGGATGGCCCAGATCGAACAGAACGCCCTCTATTAGGAAGAGGAAGGACTAGTTTATGGACCCGGAATAGCAGATTGAACGTAAGTTGCATAATATTGCATTTATATGTAGTCAAAATTCAAACGCGTTTTTCTCTAAATGACTTTTTTTTTTTATCGCGCGGTATGGTAACTTCAAATCTACTGAACCGATTGGCATGATTCAAGTTTCCGACGAAGCTAACTAAATTGTCTAGGGATTGTACCACTTTTATTCCGACCCATCAACTACAAATATTTTTACTTGGCCGACGAAAAATCGACGAAAAAACCCTATCCTTTCAGATGGCCGCCATTTTGTTTCCTATCGTCCAAATAACTTAAGCGTGGTACTACTCCTAAAGAATCTTATATACTTCGCTAACGTCGACTCAATTTTGATTTCAGACGAGCCAGCTGACCTATGACATACCACGTATGGAGGTCTACATCGAAATTTGGTTTCGTTCCGATGGCATTTGCGCCTTTGCTCTTTGACATTTTCAGTCGAGAAAATTCCAATTTGCAGAGGAAATATCAATAACCATTTTGACCAAATTTGACATTGATATATAACACACATCCCAAGAAAAAAAATTTCACAGATTATGCATTTTTCGGGCCAAAGATAGTAAACCTCCCCTTAAGTCTTGGTGTTGACTTAAGTACTTATGTACCGCATTTTTAAAATGTGACACCTATTCAGGTTTTTTAGTTTTATTTCTAGACCATGCACTATTAGACAAATTACAGATTCAAGTATATCTTCTGAAGAAGGCTAAATTATTGGGCTGAAAACTGGGTAAAGGTTGGTTTCATTACCGCGATCGAGGCTCATAGTTTCTTATACATTAGATTATCACGATTGCTGACACTGCTGCAGTGTTGAAGGTACAAAAATTTGCTCGCATGCACGTAGAGAGCAACAGCGCTCCTATCACACTTCCCTAGAACACTCCAGACGCTACCCTCGTCTCCGATGAACACTCGCCGTCGAGGACGACATATTCGGTTCTGTTACTTTCGAAGTCTTCGAGCCATTCACGTATCTGTGAAATTATTCCATATGCTCGTACCTTCGTTAATAGTCTGGAACGGGACACCACGTCAAATTCTTTCCGGAAATCTAGAAATATGGAACCTGCCTGTTGCCCCTCGTCCATAGTTTGCAGTATGTCATGTGAGAAAAGGGCAAGGTGAGTTTCGGACGAGCGATGCTTTCTAAAAACCACAGTGTTACCATAGGAGAACGGCTTGTTTGTAACACTCGCCACGCACTGCGAGAAGAATGCTGTGGACTGAGGACGGGAGCTCCGAGGTACAGATGCAAGGCTGGTTCGTTCCTGGAACGGAGACAGGTATAATGATGTACCCAGGTACAACCTAGGTGCTGTGCATGTCACGCGTTGTGCTGCAGCTACAAAGTGGTGACAGGTACGCACGGCGGCGCGCAGGCAGCACTCGTGCCAGTAATTCCGCTTCGCGATCTGGCGACCCCGCCAGGCGCCGGAGTCGCTACTCGCCAGATGGACGTCAGACGCGGGCAGCCAGGCAGCCAGCAGCTGAAGAAGCGACCCGCGGTCAGCGCGGCTTAATTGCGTCAGCTTCTCCTTCTCCTCTCTCGCTCTGTCTCTCTGGCGTTGTTTTTCCGACACGAGAGAAACCCCCGCGCCGTCGCATCCGTTCTCTGGGGCCGCGCCGCCCGCTCCCTGCCGACCTCGCGGCAGCCGAACCGGACACTGATGGCCGCTTATTAGGACTCGGGGAGAGTGGAGAGTAACTCACTGCGCTTCCTCATAGCGGACAAGCGTCTCTCCCGTCCGTCACAATACGGCCCTACTGCTTGCCACGTCTCACCTCTCAGCACCTGTATTAGTAGCTAAAAGACGAAAAGAAACTTTAAAAACGGATTAAAACAGTCTCCATCACAATAAAATAATTATTCACAACGGTTACTAGCTTCAGTCAGTATATGACAATCTTCAGACCATTTATACCATGGTGGTGGCGGTGAACAGAGAAGGTGTTGTGACCACAAACATCCACTACTCAAACTTGACGTTTGTGTAGTCTTTAAAATCTGCTCAACCGCCTACCATCGTGGCATAAATAGTCTGAAGATGGTCACATTCTGATCGAAACTGGTAATCATTGTAAATATTTCATTGCAGAGAAGACTGTTTTTAAGCCACTTGTAAAGTACTTTCAGCTAGACCCCTGTTTCTCCTGGAGAAATGTTCTCAAAATTTACTGAAAAGAAAGTGTTTTGAAGAAAATTTAACAGCCATAATCGTATTCAATACTGTTCACTCCTGATGACTGGTTTCAACAGTTAAGATATCATCTGATATTTAAAACTTGTTGTATGTCCTGTTCTATTATGACTGCATCACACATCGTGTACAGTCTGTACACTTTAATGGAACAGGATTATTAACAAGTTCGAAACATCAGAAGATGGTAGTCTTAACTAGTGAAACCAGTTGTCAAAAATGACTAGTATTATGTAAATTGAATGGGGAATCGGGGAAAGAAGAGGATTGAAGCAGAGGATTGAAGCAGAGGATTGAAGCAGAGAAGAGGATTGGAGCAAAGAAGAGGAATGGAGCAAAGAAGAGGAATGGGGCAAAGAAGAGGAATGGGGCAAAGAAGAGGAATGGGGCAAAGAAGAGGAATGGGGCAAAGAAGAGGAATGGGGCAAAGAAGAGGAATGGGGCAAAGAAGAGGAATGGGGCAAAGAAGAGGAATGGGGCAAAGAAGAGGAATGGGGCAAAGAAGAGGAATGGGGCAAAGAAGAGGAATGGAGCAAAGAAGAGGAATGGAGCAAAGAAGAGGAATGGAGCAAAGAAGAGGAATGGAGCAAAGAAGAGGATTGAAGCAAAGAAGAAGAATGAAGCAAAGAAGAGGATTGAAGCAAAGAAGAGGATTGAAGCAAAGAAGAGGATTGAAGCAAAGAAGAGGATTGAAGCAAAGAAGAGGATTGAAGCAAAGAAGAGGATTGAAGCAAAGAAGAGGATTGAAGCAAAGAAGAGGATTGAAGCAAAGAAGAGGAATGAAGCAAAGAAGAGGAATGAAGCAAAGAAGAGGAATGAAGCAAAGAACAGGAATAAAGGAGTTAAGGATATCAGCTGCATCGCGACTTTTTGCAGAATCAGCGGCGACGAGTGAAGACGTTTGCCGGACTGTGATTCCAAACCCCAGGATCCCCTGCTCCTTGGGCAGTTCCGTTAACCACTGCGCCACCCGGACACTGCGTTTATCGCAAATGAGCGGACTGTCCCGGCATTGTCACTGACCGACCCACACTCCCACCTGTCGCCTCCATGCTCGCTACTCTGAGGGTCCCGCAGGAGGCCGGACGTAATCGGGCATCCACATTGAAGGTGGTGGATTCATTGCCCATCGAAGCGAATCGGTGATATAAAGGCGTGGTGTCGTCTCTCTCAGACATTCATATAATCATAGAAATAAATAGTATTGCGTGCGACTTCAGCTATGAAATTTTCTTCAAAGCAATTACAGAGCGCTCTTTCTTATGTATAATTACGAAAAATTTTAAAAGAAAGTGTGTAGATCCACTGGAAATGGACCTAAGTGTTTTCTGCTGAAGCAGAACTCCAGTATCTGTGTGTGCCGTGGTGTTCATTCCAAAGACTGATTTAAAGAAGCTCTCTACGCTGCTCTATTCCATGGAAGCCGTCTCATTTCCGAATAGCTGCTGCAACCCACGTTCTTCTGCATCTGCTTACTCTATTCATCTGTTCTCTTCTTCAACAATTTAACCCCCCACCCCCTCATTTCCCTCCAGTACCAGAGTGGTCATTTCTTGAAGTCTCAGAATGCGTCCTATCGACTGATCCCTTCTGGTCAGGTTGTGGCACAAATTTGTCACCCCAATTCTGTTCAGTACCTCATGAGTTTCGTGATCTACCAATCTGATCTTCAGTAGTCTTCTGTAGCACCACATGTAAAAACTTTCGATCTCTTCCTGTCTGAAATCCTAATCGTTCATATTTGACATGTCAGCATCACCTGATTTCATTCAACTAGATTCCATTACCACTGTTTCGTTTCTGTTCATCTTAAACCTCTTTTTCAACACACTACCCATTCCATTCTACTCCTCCAAACATTCGAAGTCTTCTCTCTCTCTCTCTCTCTCTCTCTCTCTCTCTCTCTCTCTCTCTCTCTCTCTCTGTGTGTGTGTGTGTGTGTGTGTGTGTGTGTGTGTGTGTGTGTGTGTGTGTGTGTGTCAAACCTCAGTTTTTTATTTCTTTTCCCTGAACTTCAATTGTCTTTCCAAATTTCTCCTTTGTTTCCTGCACAGCTTGTTCAGTGCAACGTTATTAACAATGAAATGTAATGACGACAGCGTGTTTCAAGGTTTGCTAACGTACAAAGAGCATGAATGGACTTTGTAACAAGTACAAGAGCACTGGAGCGCGAAGACCACGGCAGCCGCTCAGTCGGAGAAAACCGCACAGCCGGACACGGACTCCAGCACGTTCGCTTAAAGGGACACGCTCCCGCACGGCCGCCGCTGATTGCCTGTTGTTTCGCGGCCTCGGCTGTACGTTCCCGACCTGCGGTTATCCGGAAACCTGCGCTCGATTCGCCGCCCCTTAAGCTGTCGGCACGCAGGACCACGCTTTCAAACGTCGACTGTTGAGCGCGTCGAGTTTATGACGTCATAGCGCGGAAAGAGCACGTTGGCGTGTGTTTCCGAACGTGGAGAACGATATGTAGCGTGTGAGATACTTCGAGGTGCGTTTGAACGTAGGCCAGTAACATGGAAGAACGACACCTACGTCACATGAAGCTCTCTCTTCAGTAGTCACGAGACGCCATATTGGCTTTCAGCTGGAGCCCGTAAAATGGTTCAAATGGCTCTGAGCACTATGGAACTCAACTTCTGAGGTCATTAGTCCCCTAGAACTTAGAACTAGTTAAACTTAACTACCCTAAGGACATCACACACATCCATGCCCAAGGCAGGATTCGAACCTGCGACCGTAGCGGTCACGCGGTTGCAGACTGCAGCGCCTAGAACCGCTCGGCCACATCGGCCGGCCCGTAACTGTACGCGCCGTTTCTAAGCACCAGCAAATTGAGGGTCTCTCGAAAACCAGTGGCTAATTGTACGATTTGTTGCGCCATAATGTAAGGGAGGGGGGGGGGGGGGGGGAAGAAAACTTCATATTGGTGCTTAAAGAATTACTCTAACTTGCGTATAATGAAAGCGTGCCTATGCCCTTACAAGGAAACGGCACATTTAGGGACCACCAACGAATTTGTTACAGCCAAATATCGGTTAACGACATATCTTAAGATTAAAAGTTTCAGGCGATCTTAAGATGCGACGTATGGTCATTAATCAATCGTGGTCCGAGAAGCATAACGAGCAGAGATGTAGAACTGTAAGACAACACCAGTGATGCGTTGCCAGTTGGAATCTCACAGGATGTAAATAAATACCTTTTTACGCTCCTTAGCGTTTTCTGAAGGGTCTGGTTACGGTTGCGCTCTACCGCAACTATGGTTCGGTACCTTTGGTACAGTACCTAAAGAGGTAGTAAATGGTAGAAGTACCGGCAGTATTGGTAGAACTGCTAGGGAAAGAGACTGTCTGCGAGAGAAACTGGGAGCAGACTAGATTTCTTTGTTTGTTTTGTACAAAATTAGAACCGCACATCGTTCAGTGCTAGTCCAATGAGGCGTTCACATCCTTAAAAAATACAAATTGCATTTTATAGCTAATAAAATTAGTTTAGCGTGCAATTTCTGTATATTTATGCAAACAAAGCAATTTCTTTCGATCCAAGTACAGTTTACAAGCGCAAACATAAAAGAATCTATATAATAATAATTATTATTGTTATTTTGTAAGCTCGACGAAGTACTGAAGCAATGTTTGATGTGTTCTATTTTGTCGTTTTTTATTTTACCTTTTTTGAGGAACTTGTGTTTACTAGCGCTATAGGATAAATCTTTATCTTTTATTTTTACAACAGCATCCATCTGTTCCACGTTACAAATCAACAATTAAACATCGACAGTTTCAGTTTTGCCACAAATATTGTTTATTTTTAAGGAGACATTTGTCATCTTCAGTCAGTTTCTAAACAGTTCATCGCTGCCGATTTCTAGAGGAATCTAGAACGAGACTGATCACATACATAAACAAGTGGATCTAAATTAGAAGACGCCCGATAGGTATGCAACACACATGACGTACAGGTAACGTGGTTACGCTCTTAAGTGATCAAAGCTACTAGGAGAACTCCAGTAGTCTACGAAGACTTGCAGCAGCCTACGGTAGTGTTACAACTCTAAGTCTGACACTTTCATACTAGTTTAATAGAACCATATTCTATAATATTCGGTGTTATGTAAATATAAGTGCATTCTTTCTTCGATTGGTTTTATCGACAAGACAAGTAGCAGTACTTCCAACAGGAAATATTTGGTAATTAACTGAAACCCTCAGCTGCCGACAGGTACTGTTGATATACCTCGAGGGGGACAACTGAAAATGTGTGCCCCGACCGCGGCTCGAACCCGGGATCTCCTGCTTACATGGCAGACGCTCTATCCATCTGCGCCACCGAGGACACAGATGAATAGCGCGACTGCAGGGACTAATCCCTTGCACGCTTCTTGCGAGACCCACATTCCCAACTGTCCACAATCTACATACATAATGTTCTTAATAGATATTTGCCCATCCACTAATTACTCGCTCCAACTGACGTGACTATTCCCGTAAGAGTTCGGGCAACCTGTGCGCATTCGCACAGACGAATGTCAATGGCCGGGTAGGCTTTAACTGTTCTCGAAATAACAGATACAATTGATGACCGTGCAGCTTCTCTAGAATAAATGATAATTGTTTCAATTAATTATAATTTATTCTAGAGAAGCTACACGGCCATCATTGGTATTTGTTCATTCGAGAAGAGTTACCATCTTCATATATAGGAAATTTTTTACTATCTTGAAGTTTTATTTGTAAAAATTATGCTAGTAGGGAATTGGGAATAGAGAGTGAATGACCTTATGGTTTTACTTAAACGTGAGAATGATGATGTTTGTATTATGCGGAGTACTGTTGTGAATTTGTATCACATTATTTGTAATGGAACATTTATAAGCTAATGTCCTTATTGACTGGACATGGCACTTTCGTTTTTGCCTTTTAATACATCGTCACGGCTATTGAAGTCTTTATTTATAACAGATATCACTTTAGTGTGTGTATATATATAGTTAAGGCTCACCGGCCACTTGACCATCTTCTTCTTCTGTGCGAATGCACAAACAGTGCCCGAACTCTTACGGGAATCGTCAACGCGCCGCGAGTAATGAGTATAATAGGCGGGGGCACTACGAATATAGTGCGGGACAATACGTTGAGAATGTGGGTTTCGCGGGAGGCGTGCCAGAGATAAATCCCTGCAGTCGCGCTATCCTCTGTCTGCTCGGCGGCTCAGATGGATAGAGCGTGTGCCACGTAAGCAGGAGATCCCGGGTTCGAGTCCCGGTCGGGCACACATTTTCATCTGTGCCCGTTGACGTATGTCAACGCCAGTAAGCAGCTAAGGGTGTTCATTTTATTGTAAGAACGTCATTAGTATACAGGCAAGGCAGGGAGTGAGTGAGCGTTTTAATGGAGCTATCGTAGGAATTTTTCACGCCCATCCATTTCGTAAACAGTGTGATGTGCGAGCCAGACACAGCCGATAAGTGCCGCTGGAGCGCGCTGTGGTCGTGAATGTCAGGTCGAGACACACGTGCCGTGCGTTCAACTCGGCACGCTCCTAATGGTTCTTTTTTCTGACCCCTGCACACGAACTTTGTTGCTCTAGGTGACCACCCACGGCCCCTTCCGGAATGCCGACATTTTCGCAGCTGACCGTCCGGGAAACAATACTCCCACGGAACCCGCTACATTTCGAAACGCTGAGAAACCGCCGCGCGGAGTTACAGTTAGCGTCGGACAATGGACAGGGAGGCCGGCAGGGGAGGGCGTGGCGCGGCACAGCAGGCGCCCCGCCGGAGTGTCCTTCTGCCCTGGACGGCCGGAACTGCTGGAGCCTTGAACCGGGAACCGGGAAACAAGGACTAGCGTCGACTCCTCCTTCAGCCGGAAAGAGAATAAATAAAAGTAGCCGGCGGCGAAAGGACGGGCGGGCGGGCGGACGCTCCGCTCTCCGCTGGCTTTCCGCTCCAGTTCTGGAGCGGCGGCGGCTGTTGCAGCCGCAGGTGTCGCAATCAGCACCTGCTGCGCCGCGCTGCGCTGTGCTGTTCTGCCGGACGAACGGACGGACGGACTCTCCGTTCTTCGTGACACGACGGCGACTGGCGGGAAAGTGCATGCGGGCCGGCCGGTGTGGCCAAGCGGTTCTAGGCGCTACAGTCTGGAACAGCGCGACCGCTACGGTCGCAGGTTCGAAACCTGCCTCGGGCAAGGATGTGTGTGATGTCCTTAGGTTAGTTAGGTTTAAGTAGTTCTAAGTTCTAGGGGACTGGTAACCTTAGAAGTTAAGTCCCATAGTGCTCAGAGCCATTTGAACCATTTGAAAGTGCATTCGGCCTTGCCCCACGGCACTGTGTTAGGGCCGTTAATACAGGAGGTGGTGCATCTACACCTCCGGCTACGTGTACAGCTCCTCCTTATGGCTTTTGGCGGAGACTCCTTTGTGTACAAGTATCATCTCTTCTTTTTCTTTTTGCAGTCGCGAGTGGTTCTCGAGAACACGACTGCTGGTAAGACTTCGTGTGTGCTCGAATCCAATTTTACGCCCATCGTCTTTTCGTGAGATCCGCGTTGTGAGTAATACATCGATTCACTCTTCTAGCCATGTCTGGTCTTGGAATTTAAGCTGTAGAGCACATCGTGATGCAGAACGCCAGCCTTGTAGCGTCTTGTCACTGGAATCGGCTGGACATCATCAGCGTGCTCTCGCGCTTACTAAACGAACCTGTGAAGAAAAGCCTTACCCTTCTTTCGAACTTGTGCATTCACGGTCCTATCTGGTACTGTTGCCAGACTGAAAAACTGCTGGTCGAACGAGGGCTTTGTAATCAAGCTACTCTGTCGGTGCACTACATTTCTCGAGAATTTTTACAACCAATCTCCGCCTGGCATCTGCCGTAGCTGTAATTACATTTATATGGTTCTTCCTCTTAAATCCTTCCGTACTCTAGATACCCTCTGGAAAAAAGAAGAAAAAACAAAAAAGTGATGTGAAGGAATTATCCAGATCGGATGGAAAACGGTAGATGTCACGCGCACGTACAGACACACAAATGATGACAATTTTAGAAACATTGGATGATTTACTCAAAAAAAAGCTTCACAATGCGCTGGTCCACCGCTGGCCGTTATGCAAGCAGTTATTCGGCTTGGCATCGAGTTGTTGCTTGTCCTCCTGAGGAATATCGTGCCAAATTCTCTCCAAGAGCATCAAAATCCCGAGTTGGTTGCACGTTCTTGCCCAGATTTCTCCAAACGTTCACAGTTCGGGAGATATTAGGCGACCTTTCTGGTCAGGGTAGGGTTTCTCAAGAACGAAGACAAGGAGTAGAAACTGTACCCGTGTGTGGGTGGACATTACCTTGCTGAAATGTAAGCCCGTGCTGCCTTGCTATGAAGGGCAACAAAATGGGGCACCGAATATTGTCCACGTACCACTCTGCCGTATTGTTGCCACGAATCACAACCAAATGAAACCAAATGGCACCCCAGTCCATCAGTCCTGGCTGTTGGGCCATTATCACTCCTGGATGTTGCGTCATGTGGCTCGTGACAGCATTGTTACTCCAACCCTGTCTGGGGCATCTACAGACACGTCTTTGCTGCTCATCAAGGGTCATCTAATCAGGAATGATCACTACTGATGATGATGACGATGGTGCATTACTTGAGGTGAGGGGCGCTCAACATGGTGCTCATCAGCGCCCTGACGAAAGCATGACAATCTCATGGGTGGGGACGAAGGTTGTCCCCACATGCCGAGCAGTTTATAATGCACTAAAGTCTGCCTCCCTATCCCACCAATTTGAGGATGACACCTGACTGTTCACAAAATGTCTCTACTGGAATCAGTATAGGCAAAGATAGTGGGCCAATCTCCATCAAGACTGAAAATGGTTCAAATGGCTCTGAGCACTATGGGACTCAACATCTTAGGTCATAAGTCCCCTAGAACTTAGAACTAATTAAACCTAACTAACCTAAGGACATCACACACACCCATGCCCGAGGCAGGATTCGAACCTGCGACCGTAGCAGTCCCGCGGTTCCGGACTGCAGCGCCAGAACCGCTAGACCACCGCGGCCGGCCAAGACTGAAGGGTGCCCTGTTATCAGTATATGAAACATTCTCAAAATACGCTGAACTGAAACTGGCACACCACAAACCTCACAGAGTGGTGGATCCTCCCACCAGAGGAGGAAGCCATGTGTTAAAGGACTATTTACGATGCACAGCCTGGTAAGCAGAACTTTCTTCCAGTGGTGAGGCTGACATGAAGTCAGCCATGCCTGTGTGGTCGGTGTGTGCAACTGCAGTTTGTTTTCTGTCATCTTCAACCATTCAGTCTCCCACTGACACACGATGCATCTGTTAGAAAATGAGATGACAGCATGAAACGGGATGGAAAAATTGATAGACACCATCCCGAAATTCCTTCGCTGCTTGGTCTTTTACAGATGCCGAACATGAACGATTAGGTGTTCAGACAGGAAGAGGATCGAAAGTTTTTACTCGTGGTGCTACAAAAGTCTGCTGAAGATCAGATGGGTAGATTACTTAACCAATGAGGTGGTACTGAATAGAGTTGCGGTGACATACCCAGACTAGAAGAAGGGATCGGTTGATAGGAGACACTGAGGCATCAGGGAATCAGTGGAGGGAAATGGGGAGGGGGTAAACATGTAGAGGAAAAGCAAGAGATGAATTGAGTAAGCACATTCGGAAGGATGTGGTTTGCAGCAGTTACTCGGAGATGAGGTGGCTCCCACAGGATAGAGTAGTGTAGAGAGCTGCATCAAACCAGTCTTCGGAATGAACACCGCGGCACATACAGATACTGGAGTTGTGCTTCAGAAGGAAACACTTAGGTCCATTTCCAGTGAATCAACACACTTTCTTTTGAAATTTTTCATAATTATAGGTAAGAAAGAGATCTCTGTAACTGCTGCAAAGAAAATTTAATAGCTGAAGTCGCAGCACGCAATACTATTTATTTCTATGATTACATGAATGTGTGAAGGAGACGACACCACGCATTTATATCAATGATTCGGTTTGATGGGCACTGAATCCACCACCATCAGTATCGATGCGCGATTACGTTCGACTTCCAGGGCAACTCTCAAAGTAGCAAGCATGGAAGACACGGATAGAAACTGGGGATATGTGACGGCAGTAGATGGTAGTGTGGGTCGTCCAGGGACAGTGCCGAGATAGACCGCGCACACGCGACAAACACGGTGTCCGGGTGGCGTAGTGGTTAGCGCACTCGCCTAGCGAGCAGGGGATACCGGGGTTTGGAATCCACGCCTTGCACTCACTCCCACTCGTCACCGCTGACTCCGCAGAAAGTCGCGACGCAGCTGATATCATTAATTCCTTTCCTTTCCTTCACTCCCCGTTCAATTTACACAATACTACTTAGTATTTACGACCGGTTTCACTAGCTAAGAATGAAATTTTCACTCTGCAGCGGAGTGTGCGCTGACGTGAAACTTCGCGGCAGATTAAAACTCTGTGCCGGACCGAGCCTCGAACTCTGGACCTTTACCTTTCGAGGGCGACTGCTCTACCGACTGAGCTACCCGAGCACGATTCATGATCCGCCCCCAGAGCTTTAATTTCGCGAGTGCCTCGTCTCCTACTTTCCAAACTCCACACAAGTTCTCCTGCAGACCTTGCAGAACTAGTACTCCTGGAAGAAAGGATTCATTCTGGAAACATGCCACAGGCTGAGGCTAAGCCATGTCTCCGCAGTATCCTTTCTTCCAGGAGTGCTAGTTGTGCAAGGTTCGCAGGAGAGCTTCTGTAAAGTTTGGAAGGTAGGAGACGAGGTACTGGCAGAAGTAAAGCTGTGAGGAGGGGGCGCGAGTCGTGCTTGGGTAGCTCAGATGGTAGAGCACTTGCCCACGAAAGGCAAAGATCCCGAGTTCGAGTCTCGGTCCGGCACACAGTTTTAATCGGCCAGGAAGTTTCAGCAACCAATATGTCAAAAAAAAAAAAAAAAAACATCCGTCCGGGTTGGCAGATGGACCCGCACTGGGAAGCAGTCACTAGAATGTAAATCTGTAGCCACCTCCCACTGAATCGATTCTGCAACAGCTGGGGAGAAAAAACAATGGACAATGGCTGAAAAGGCCCTGTAGCTGCGGAAAAGTGTGTCATATGACCCGAATTCAGAAGGCAGATATTCTCAGAGTGGGCGAGTCGCTCGATAATTCGACCCTAGGAGCAAGTAATAGCCGAGTCCCACAGGACATCATGTGCACTGAAGTCCCCCACAAGGAAGATTGGGCGTGGGAGTGCCTAGAGGAGTTCTGTCAGTGCGTTTCCATCCAAAGTATCTTAAGGTGGAAGATATAAAGAACACAATGTGGTATTAAAGGGTGCTAGGCCTTTCACAGCAACTGCTTGTATGGCCACGTTAAGAGGGTCATGAGAGTGGCCTCTGTCATCAATGAAAACAGCCACTCCACCTTTAGTCCTGTCTCCAGTAGTACCATTGTTCCTGTAGTGGTGCTAACGCCTCAATGCAAGTGTGTATGACTTTAAAATGAGTTTCTTGCAAGCATTAGCTGTAATTCTGCCAATGTATACGACTAAATGCCACAGCAACACTGAAGTCACTGAGGGAGGCATTGATTAATAGTGTCCACTCTTCGTCCCTCAGAGACTGTGATTTGCCCGGGAGGTCAGGGAGAATGTTAGCTGGTACCCGACTCGACGGTTTCTCCAATTGGAAACCCGTATCTTCAAGAGTGAAGTCCCCGTCTGAGGGGGAGTGAGCTAGCCGATCCGAAGGTTTAACAGCCACTTTCTTCGACTTTTAACCACTCTTTGAAGGACTTTATTTATTGGAGGAGTTGGTTGCTTGGATTGAGGGAACAGTTTAGTAAGCTTCCGATGGTGGGCAGCGGTATGTTATTAGGTTGTACGCCCATCGCCAATGGCTTCTGAATGATTTCTGGTTCAAGTGCACGGGTACACTGACAAACTGACAAGTGCATGTGCTCATACTCGAATCTGTGGTCTGAGTTTGTGTGGAGACATCATGCTTGGCGATTGGCTTTTTCAGTGCCAATGCAAAAGAAGTAGCAAAAACCGAAGATTGCATAGCTTTGAAACTTTTTTTAACTTCACCATAGGATATGCGTCTTGTGACTTAACTCCTAAATTTTCCTTTCATCGCTGTAAACCTCACACTTTCTGCTCGATGCTGGGTGATCCCCAAAACAGTTTAGTGCACAAGAATTGCCTGATTTGCGAGCTGAGCCTCGACGATTTCCACATGTAGCCGTCCCATTACTTCGCACAGTAGTATGACCACATATTTGACACCTGAAGTATCACATTGGGTCAGGAACAAAACGGAACCTGAAGACGCATACAGCCTGCAAGTATATGTTCAGGTAATTCTGGTGTGTTAAGCGTTAGAACGAATGTCGCTGATTTTTACTATTTGCTATTGACTCTCCTCATACAGGTCTGCACTTCCGTGATGCCCATATTTTTCCATTCTTCAAAACTACACAGGGTCCATCTCCATTACATCAGAACAGGTAACCATGCCTTTACAGAAGTTCGCGTGTTATGCAGCTCAGCCTTGACTGGGTAGTCAACTTAGGCCTGGAATCCCAGGAGATTAGATAATTGGTTTGAATTAGCAGTTTCAACTAGAAGTTTTCCATTACGAGGTTGTTTGACACTTTAGGGACCCAGCAATACGCTCCAATGCCTTGTGAATATAGGAAGGGGAGACCTTCTCAAAGGTTCCCCCTGTTCTCTTGATTACGACGGCACACTAACGCCCTGTTACCATGAGTCTGATGCTTATCGGGAGGATTAACCAACTGAGCTCTCTCTGATCAGTGGGTGTAGGTACTGACTGACAGTGCAGCTAACCAGCCAGGAGTAGCTGTTTGATGAGACCGTTCTATTGAGATCCCACTAGACGCTAGGGAAACAAATGGAGACCCATGCAGAGCCCTGCATGCTTCAGAAAGCATTATACAACTGGGGAGCGGTAGTGGTCCAGAGGTTGCCCAGTAGAGACTATTTTATCTTAACAGCCATTCAACCCCCCTTCCCCCACACTGAGGTTGAGGGTTTTCTTTATAGGGGTGTGGACGTTCCTCGCGGTCCAGGCCGTGAAGCCAAGGCCCCCATTCTCCGAAACACACTGACCCGCAACACGGAGGTCGCTGAGTCATGCCTGGAGCTTACAATAACAGAGGACTGTCGGCGGTTGCCAGTCCCCAGCTGGGGAACCCGCGCCCAACAAACGGATGATGAGTCCCTGTGGGGACATCATGTAAGGCGGTTCCTCCCCAGTCAATGAGATTCCAGGTCAACTGTGCCCGACACCAGTGCAAACAGGCTTGTTGGTCTACAGATGTCAGTGGAAGCCCCTTTTCTGTGAGCCTCCTATTAATTAGTCCTTGTGGGCACCGTAGCACCAGTTTCACATTGGATCAATGATAATGCTGAATATGGGGCTCCGAGTGCCTCTGACTGCTGCTCAATCGGCTACTTCTGTCTAGGTCGACCGCATTCTTGTTGACACAGTGTTGGGCCGTGGTTCGCCCATTTCTGCTAGTATCGTCGAATAGCGGCATCGCTCCTGTTCAAATATGGAGCGAATCGCCGATAGTTGAAAAAAGATACTGCCAACACACACTGAACCTTTGACCATGACGTTAGCTGAAAAGTGCCATATATATATATATATATATATATATATATATAACAATGGAAATTAAAGCTGAGAATCTGTTAATCATCAGTTTGGCTTCAAGGAACCTAGAGCAGCAGAGAGAGAGAGAGGCAGTTCTGACGTTGCGCTTGAGAATGGAAGCAGCACTTAAGACACTTTGATTTGACGACCTTCTACAAAGTGAAATGATGCAAGATATTCAAAATTCTCAGGAAAATAGGCGTAATTTATACGGAAATCCGGGTAATGTACAACGTGCACAAGGATCGAGAGACTATCAAGAACGCGGTGTTTAGATCAGAAATGGTGTCTAGGGTAGCACTGCTAGATTTCAGTTCACGTATCGAAGAAGCAATGACTGAACGAGCAGAATGTTTCACGACTGGGATTAAAATTCAGGGTGAGAGAATACCAGTGATAAGATCCGCTCATGACGTCGGTACTCTCAGTGAAAGTGAAGAAGAATTACAGGATCCGATTAATGGAATGAACAGTCTAATGAATACAGAATATGGACTGAGAGCATACAGAGGAAATGTGATAGTAACGAGAATTAGCAGAAGTGAGAAACGTACCAAAATAGGGGACACCACGGAAATAGGGGACATCACGGAGTACTCTGACAGAAACAATTCTTCTAGCTTCGAAAGAAAATGACACCCGGCGTACAAAGAAACGAGGATGTAAAAGTGAGACTAGTGCTGCCGAAGAGGATGTACCATGCCTAAAGTAGTCTGCTAGTATCAAAAATCTGAGGAAGAGATTTCTGAGAATGAAGTTTGGAGCACAGCATTGTGTGGTAGTTAAACATGGACTGTGGGAAAAGCGGAACAGAAGAGAATCGAAGCATTTGAGATGTGGTGCTACAGGTCGATGTTCAGTATTAGGTGGACTGATAAGGTAGGGAATGAGGTTCTCCGCAGACTTGGCAAGGAAAGGAAAGGAAAGGAATATACAGGAAACGTGGACTAGAACAAGGGAGAAGACGATACGACATCTGTTATAGCATCGCAGTGCTCATAGTACTAGAGGGAGCTGTAGAGGAAAAATACTATGGGGGAAGACAGAGATTCGAATATGTAGAGCAAATAATTAGAAGATTTTTAAAGATTAAGATACTGCGTAATGCAAGCAAACATCCACAAACGTTTTTACATTCTAATAATTTATTATGCCACGATCGCTAAAAAAAAGTAACATTCACATTGCAGGAACCAAGCTGCCACCTTCAGATGTAATTAATCCACCAAAAAGCATCGTCATCAAACAACAAGTATAATGAAGTGTAAAATACGTCAATGAGTATACATCACATCGTGACGTCGTAAAGAAAAAAGTGCCAGTAGGACTCGCATACTGAGGAAAACGTGCAAACTTACTTTATTTTTATATAAAATCACATCTGAAGATATACATGCGGATTTTTTCCACCGTGTACAAACTCTAGGGATTGATCGATGAGAGGACACAGAACAAAAAAAGGTCCAACGAACTTACGTCCGGAAATGCATGGTTTGCATGCTAGAGACCAGTTATTCAGTCATACTTTGTAACAGAGACTGCGCTGTACCATGCAACCACAGTTACAGTATGTGTTGAACATGGTTTCCATGTGCCTCAACGCATGCATGTACGCGCCATAGCATGTTCTGTCTTACACGTTCACATCGGCCAGCCCGCATCCGAACAGTGTCACAGGCGGCGTGAAAACGCTCTTCCAGTGTCTCCACATCCTGAATGGGCTCTCCATGCACGATACTTTTGACATGGCCTCATAACCAGAAATCGCACGGACTGAAATCCGGTGAACGAGCAGGCCACGCAGCTGGACCCCCTCGTCCGATCCATCGACCAGGGAAGACACGATTGAGATGCGTCCGAACGCCAACGGCGAAGAGGGCTGGAGCACCACCATATAGCAGTCATATAGCCGTTAGAATCATAATGGAACTTCTTCCAGCATGGAAGGCAAATACATCGGGAAGAAAAGTCGATAGTTCCGGCTTGTTACACGACGTGGAAGGAAGACTGGTCCCAAAATACTGTCGCCAATTATCCCGGGCCACACATTCCGGATTCACCGATGCTGATGATTCATGATTCGCTGTCACCATACCATGGTGACCATACGACTTATGAAAGTTGAAGATACCATTCTGCGTGAAGGGGACCTCATCTGTGAATAGGATGGGTGACAAAAATCCCGGAATTGTGGCTGCCTAGTGAAGAAACACACACACACACACACACACACACACACACACACACACACACACACACACTGTAAGTCATAAGGGTAGTAGCAATTTTCACGGAGAATGTTCCATACGGTAGCCTGGCGTACGCTGTACTGCCTCGTACTGACACGGCGGTCATCTCCCACAGTGTTAACCACATTTCCCTCCAAGTATGGTGTCCGAACATTTCGGGTACCTCCGTCATGATTCTTTCTTCCTGAAACGACCCAGACTCAGACAAACGGCGAAACACTGTCGCAAACGTTGAATGCTGTGGTCCTTGTCGGCTGGGGTAGGTCTCCTGATACAATCATACTGCCCACCGCCCGTTGCTACTTGCCTTTTCGTAAATAAACAGCACGCCGACAAGCTCTCAATCCGAATACGGAACCATTGTGTACTACGCTGTATCACATCCAGTACAGTCTGAGTCAGCAAAAGAACTGAATCGGGCGGAACACTGCCAGTTACTATGGCAGGAGAGGGCGGTAGGGCATGGGGTATGAGGAACAGTACGACCCTCTAGGAGGAAACCACCATGCACACTGTAACTGTGGCTGCACGGTACAGCGCGTATCAGACAAAGTACGGTTCAATAAATAGTATGGCAACCATGGATTTCCGGATATAAGATCATTAGACCTTTTTTGTTCTGTACGCGCTCAACGATGAATCTCTAAAGGCTGTACAATGTCGAAAAAAATCACGCTGTATATATGGAATCGAGAATCTGAACGATTTTCCCTGGTTTTTGATATATATATACATATACTGGCAAGAAGTCGAACTCGGCAATTCCAAGATCGTATCAAAATCTCTATAGTAGTTCCTCAGGCTAGAGCGGACATACAAAAAGAAGCGATCAGGGGACTTCCGTTTACATATGCAGATGAAGATTTAATGTTGTTGTTGTCTTCAGTCCTGAGACTGGTTTGATGCAGGTCTCCATGCTACTCTATCCTGTGCAAGCTTCTTCGTCTCCCAGTACCTACTGCAACCTACATCTTTCTGAATCTGCTTAGTGTATTCATCTCTTGGTCTCCCTCTACGATTTTTACCCTCCACGCTGCCCTCCAGTGCTAAATTTGTGATCCGTTGATGCCTCAGAACATGTCCTACCAACCGATCCCTTCTTCTTGTCAAGTTGTGCCACAAACCCCTCTTCTCCCCAATTCTATTCAATACCTCCTCGTTAGTTATGTGATCCATCCATCTAATGTTCAGCATTCTTCTGTAGCACCACATTTCGAAAACTTCTATTCTCTTCTTGTCCAAACTATTTATCGTCCATGTTTCACTTCCATACATGGCTACACTCCATACAAATACTTTCAGAAACGACTTCTTGACATTTAAATCTATACTCGATGTTAACAAATTTCTCTTCTTCAGAAACGCTTTCCTTGCAATTGCCAGTCTACAATTTATATCCTCTCTACTTCGACCATCATCACTTATTTTCCTCCCCAAATAGCAAAACTCCTGTACTACTTCAAGTCTCTCATTTCCTGATCTAATTCCCTCAGCATCACCCGACTTAATTCGACTACATTCCATTATCCTCGTTTTGCTTTTGTTGATGTTCATCTTAGGTTTCAATTAATACATACGTAACATTTCGCATTCGTACCATTGTTTGCTAGCCCAATCGAAACCGGCCGTAGTATTTTATAAACTCGCGATCTAGACAATGGTTTTAACAACAATTGTATTGTGTTACAAGTTTGTGGAAACGAGTGTGATTTTTGGGGTTGAGGTCAGGAAGTTTGTTGCTGGTTGACTGGATCCTACGAAACTTACATATGAAAATATACTCCACGTCCAGTTGCTTCCTAATAATTTACTTTCATATAGCTTCCATACGCTAAGCAGTGTAACAGTTGTAGGTCGTACAATGAAGACCACAACATTTCAACTTTCCACGGAAATATTCCCTGGTTCGGTTAGACCTCGAGAGTCCTTCGCGCTCGTTGAGCACCACGTCCAGCTATCCGACGGCCCCGCAGGCTGGTCTGTGCTTGACGAACACGCGTTCGCTCGCTGAACCAGGTAGCGACTGAGCAAAGTTGCACGTGGACGCCCGCGCACCAGAAAGCGCTTTCGAGTTCTTGCAGGCTTTCCGCATTCGAAAAGTGTCTCTGTTGATCTCTGAGCGTAACAAAGTACCGACTTCCGGAAAGTCGAACACTTCAGAACACCACTTGCGCCCTGGAGGGCCCACAATTTCGTTTCCTCCGCCGGAGACTGCTGCCAAGTAACCCCTGTGGCGGCCACGTGGTCCGAACAACTCGAAACGCTGCAGTATGCCAAGAACGTGCCAGACAGGTTCACAGGAATAATCACAAGGAGATGTAACTCATCCACAAAAGAAGTGCCTTACAACGCTTCGACCGATTCTTGGGTACTGTTCTTCAATCTGGGATCGCTACCAGGTAGGACTGACAGAGCAGGTGGAGAAGATGCAAAGAAGAGCGGCGCGTTTCGTCACGGAATCGTGAAGTCGGCGAGGGAGCGTTACAGAGATGCTCGGCAAACGCCAGTGGCACAGTTAACAAAAGAGGTGTTGCGCGTCACGAAGCGGTTTACGATTGAAAATTTTGGGAATATAGAAAACACATTACTTGCTCCCTTATAGATCTCGCGAAGTGACTACGACGAAAAAATTCGGGAAATTAGGGTGAATACAGCGACTGGCCTACAATCATTCTTCCCATGCGCCACGCAGGGTGCGATCACTTAGTGGTACCAGAAGTACACCCCCCCCCACCCCCTATACACACCTTCGGTTGGCTTGCGAAATGTAGGCAAGGGATGCAGGAATATGGCACAGTGTCCTACGTATCATTTTAGTGAGCAATTGTGGGGATACAATAGCACTGCGTTTGAGGTCCTCTTATCTTTTGCCTGTGTCTGGAAATCTTGGTGTGGTTAGCAGCCTCTCTTCGCAGCTTACACCCTCTCCACCGTCTGCATTCTTTTTCGTTAAGAATTGTTTGACGATGTTCAGCATGCGTGACTCATCGATTCATCGGTAATTACGGAAATCGCCGGCTCCCACCTGCTTAAGTGACGGAATGTGGGCGACATCCTGTCCTTGCATTAGCCATCCCTTAGCACAAGACTTTCTCTCTGATTTTTTGTGGCCTTGTTACCTTCAAAACAGTCAAACAGCCGTGTTTGTTGCGTATAAAACGAAGCGTGATCTTTGTGAGTTAGCGATCATCGCGGTCTCGTTTAAACATATGGCCGATAGAGTCATCCCACAGGAATTGTGAATCTAACCCTGTCGTCCAGACCGCGTGCCACAAAGGGCGCAGATTCAGCACGAGATGGCGAAACTCACAGGCGTCTATTGCCTACTGAGGCCTAAGCGCTCTAGTGTGCGAGTGAGACAGATGAGAACCTACGTCATAGGGAAACCCAAGAGAAGGCTTTTGTGGCCAAGGAGACGTAGCAGTGTTAAATGTGGCGGACCTAAGGTCGGCCATAAAGGGAAGCATTTATGAAAACTATTTAATTGTGTAGTAGTGCAGGGAATGAAGCCACCGTAATTTTAATCTGCCATGCTCCATACATTTTCGTGGTGATCCCAATAAAACTTGAATATTGATCTTATCTATAATAGTTTAGGATTTATTGTTAAAGTGAAATTAACAAGTTTTGTTACAAACACCTGAATGCTAAAATCTCAACGCATTGGTCGATCTTAACGGTCGACATTTCATATAGAAGCGAGTCATTAAAATGACAAATGTTGTAAACATCAACTCTGTAACTCTATTTGTTTAAAAGATATAGTAAATTTAAATTATCAGTATCTGCATCAGATCATCATTTCCTCCACACAAAAGACATTGAACGATGACAGCATGACACCCTATTGAATCATTAGGTAATAGAATATTTGTTGTAAAGTTTAGTACATAGTAGTTACAGGGCTATTACAAATGACTGAAGCGATTTCATAAATTCACTGTAGCTCGATTCAGTGACATATGGTCACGACACACTACAGATACGTAGAAAAACTCAAAGTTTTGTTCGGCTGAAGCCGCACTTCAGGTTTCTGCCGTCAGAGCGCTCGAGAGCGCAGTGAGACAAAATGGCGACAGGAGTCGAGAAAGCGTATGTCGTGCTTGAAATGCACTCACATCAGTCAGTCATAACAGTGCAACGACACTTCAGGACGAAGTTCAACAAAGATCCACCAACTGCTAACTCCATTCGGCGGTGGTATGCGCAGTTTAAAGCTTCTGGATGCCTCTGTAAGGGGAAATCAACGGGTCGGCCTGCAGTGAGCGAAGAAACGGTTGAACGCGTACGGGCAAGTTTCACGCGTAGCCCGCGGAAAATTGGCTCATGCCACAACTGGAGACCGACAGCGCCGACTTCATCTTTCAACAGGATGGTGCTCCACCGCACTTCCATCTTAAACAGGAGATTGGAAAACCGATGGATCGGTCGTGGTGGAGATCATGATCAGCAATTCATGTCATGGTCTCCACGCTCTCCCGACTTAACCCCATGCGATTTCTTTCTGTGGGGTTACGTGAAAGATTCAGTGTTTAAACCTCCTCTACCAAGAAACGTGCCAGAACTGCGAGCTCGCATCAACGATACTTTCGAACTCACTGATGGGGACATGCTGCGCCGAGTGTGGGAGGAACTTGGTTATCGGCTTGATGTCTGCCGAATGACTAAAGGGGCACATATCGAACATTTGTGAATGCCTAAAAAAACTTTTTGAGTTTTTGTATGTGTGTGCAAAGCATTTTGAAAATATCTCAAATAATAAAAGTTATTGTAGAGCTGTGAAATCGCTTCAATCATTTGTAATAACCCTGTACTTTTGATCTTTGTTTATTTATCAGAAAGCACATTGGTGCGAGGCTACTGGCCATGGCATTGGTTTTATGTAAAAGAATTTAACGTCTATTATGTAATGGATATTATTGGTACTTTATTTAGAACGTGAAAGTCGTCAAGCTTTGATTATTTAAATATGTTGAAGTGTAAAATAATGTATAATAAGCTGTAGGCAATCAGGTGGACGGATTCAGGCGAGGGAACTGCACTAGTCAGCTGAGTGAGGATATTCGGCGCTCGGGAAGTGCGGCAGAGGACAGTGCTGGGACAGACGTGAGACACCGAAGTGGACAGTTCGGCAGGAGGCGCGGAAGCGGACGGTCGGCCTTTAGGCAGCTAGCAAGTGAAACGACTCAGAACATTTCGCGTTGTGTGGTAGCGCGGGACTTGGTCTCTGAGCGGTGAGCAGCCGTGCGCCCGGTGTGATAACTTGTATTTCGCGATGAGACTGTGAAAGACCGAACTGTGTCAAATGGATATGCGCTCGAGTGTAACAGTAACTCTAAATACGACCACTTTCGCTATTAGTTTGCTTTCTGAATAAGCATTATTCTATCCAAATCGCAACTGCGTGGCCTACATCATTTATGGGGCGTTAATTTAGTTCCTGATATTTCTATTATATGCTATGTTGTATTTCGTGAACTTGCCATCAGCCACACAATTTAACCAAAGGTTCACAAGTGTCTAATTTAGGGCGTGTAGTGCGACACGCGCGGTTCAGCCCCTAGACGAGTTTGAGCCAGGACATTTCGACGAAGAGGAAGCGCATGTGAGGCCGAACGTCTTTGGGATATTAGCTCGCATCTTGTAGAATATAAACTCAATGGACTTACGATAAATCTCAACACCGGCGCGGCGCTATAGTCGCAAAGTGCAGTCGGTCGGGAAGTGAGTATGTAGGCTGACACGGAATTGATCGATCTGCCGATACGTTAGTGCGTGTGTAGCGAGCGGCCTTTACAAGCCAGACCCTGTGCAAGCAGAATCTGTGAGGCACTTGTTGCAGAGTACACGGGACAACGAGCACATATGACAGCTGATCCCACAGGCAGCACAAGAGAGGCAGACGACAGTAGTAGTAGTAGGTCAAGCGACAGCAAATAATTAAGCACCAAGGACAGCTACGAACTATTTGACCAAATTAAAAATCTTTAGGTAGCTCATGACACGGTACTACCTGCGTCTGACGTTAAATATTTATGGACAAAAAAATTGTAAACAAATGTACCGATTACAGAAACCATTCCAGTAATTGAAAATAACTTATTGAAGTAATAAAAAAAAGCCAACGTAATTAGAGGACTTGTAGGGTTTCTGGAGTTTACACACCCCTTCATTTTTGACGTGTTTAATAACAATACATACTAAGTAGGTTGCGGGTCTGTCTATGGGTAACACACAAGCTGATACTTTGCAGACGTCTTTCTGAACTACTAGTGTTGTAAATGAAACCTTTTTGCTGCAACTGTGATTTATTTTTCCCAGATGCACTCCGCATTTTTTAGTCTAAGGCATCTTAATTAGGATCTACAATGATACAGTTTTGTTATTTTTAGATTATCGAACAGTTCACATCGCGTTTCTTATTGAAGTAATTGCTTACAGTTTGTTGGGATCTGCGTTTCCTCTCATATGGTCTGGATGTCATGCTACCACTTCATTACCGAAACAAAAGCACAATTTTATATTCCGAACCTTTTCTTTCACACTGTTCACCATTTTTCTTCTCCGTTGTGGTGCACTATTACTCTTTTGCCACTTGTTGTAGCTGTTTCTTCGAAAACTGTGCTTTTAAGCCGAAAGTATTTTGAGTTCATTCTGTGTTTCCTCCTGTTTGGTTTGTGTACCTACTTGTTGCCAACCTAACGATATATATGTTGGAAAACTATTTACTCATGTCGTCCCTCCCTCTCCCTCTCTCTCTCGTGTGTGTGTTCATGTGTGTTTCGTGGTTTGAGTTGTACAGTGTTGAATATGAACGTAATAGCTGTTTGAAACTGGTAGAAAGCTTTGATCAGATGTTCTATGGTGGGGTTCATGGACAAGTGAGTGAAAAGGTGTTTTTTGGTGGTGGTCGTGGTGGTGGTGGTATCATCATCATCATCATCATCATCATCATCATCATCATCATCATCATCATCATCATCATCATCATCACACTCTTTTGGAGTGGTGTTTATTGTACCTATTACTGCAAATATGAGTTGTTTGGAATGTGTACTTGATCATGCAACAGGGTTTTCTTTTCTGTATGTCGTAATTTTCTTGCGGGTTTAGGAGGTATTTCTTACATTCATGTGAGGTCAATACTGGATTTCAGAAAATACCCCACTTACAAGTACGAGAAGACAGAACCATTAAAACCACTACACAGCTAATAGAACAAATAACAGACGTGAAAAACGGAGACAAAGGAACACTCCTCATTTGATACATAAAGCATGAATTCCAAAATACCAGTACCAGACACAATAGAACTCATAGATAAGAACTTGAAAACTTGTGTCAACTCTCTGATGAACCGATTAATGAAATATGCACATTAATAAATCTCAGAGCAAAATTATTTCCAATTCAGTAATGAATTTTACTTACACGGAGATTGATTACCGATGGGGTCCCCAGTTTTAGGAGCCTTACCAAACGTTTTTATGAACCATGTTGAACAGATCATTTTCATAAAAACAGTAGCAACAGAATACAACCTATTATATTGGTTCAGGCATATGGATGCTCAATAGATGAAACAAAACAAAAATTGAAAAGCTACATACTGACATGAACAAGGTACATAAAAAGATAAAATTCACACTTTAAGAACAGAATAACCATATTAACTTTCTGGTAATACCAATCAAAAGACAAAACAATATGCATATGTTTGAAATTTACCGTAAACCCACAGCAACGAACATCATTCCCCCATCCTCTAACCATCTACACAAACAAAAGCAAACAGCACTTTGACAAATTCTCCATAGACTCAACACAGTGCCACTCACCAAAGAAAACTGCCAGAAAGAACTTGACATAATAATGCTGGTAGCACAAAACAATGGTTACTATAGTACCATAATTACAAAATTAAACAACAAAATTAAAAGTAAAGTAACAGCAGATAGCACCAAACAACAGACAACACAACAGAACCCAACACAAACGTTCAGCATGATAGCAACTACACAGAACAATCAGAAAAATATGAAAGAAAAGACAAGATGGTACTCAACGACATACAAACAGAAACTCTCACACAAAATCACTAACATTTTCAAAAGATAGGGAGTAAACATAGCACACACAACAGACAATTCTATACAAAAATACACCCCAAAACTGACAAAAAATTGAATATACCAGAAAGCAGATACATAGATGTGATGGCAGATACACAGGACAAACAGGTAAAACATTTGCTGTCAGATACAAAGAACACATGAGAGCCAGGAAATATGGGACAAACCACTCCACATTTGCAAAACACCTAAGAGAGCATAACCACAAACTAATCATTAGAGAATAAGACATGAAAATAATTAGAATAAACAATAAGAAACATATCCTAACACTGCAAGAAAATTACCACATACAAAGAACCAAAGCAGAAAAGAAAACCCTGTTGAATGATCATGTATGCATGGCAAACCATTCGTTGTTTATACTAATAGATAAAATAGAGTAACTCTCCAAAAGAGGATGATAATAATAATAATACCACCACCCAACACCGTTTCACTCACTTGTCCATGTACCCCTCCAAAGGACATTTAAACCAAAACTCAAATTAGTTGATCACCAAAGCTTTCAACCACTCTGTAACAGCTATTACATTCATATTCAGCACTCTAGAACTCAATCCCCCAACCCACCCCAAACCCCCTGCGCACGCGCACGCACACAACGATGAATAGACGTTAGTTTCCAACATATACTTCGTTAGGTTGGCAACCAGTAGGTAAACAAACCAAACAGGAGGAAACACATGATGAACTCAAATTATTTATGTCTTTAAAAGCACAATTTACGAACAGATAGCGGTCACTAGCGTCAAAAAAGTAATAGTGCACCACAAAGAATGAGAAACATGGTGAACTGTGTTGAAGAAAAAGGTCGGAACATAAAATTATGCTTATGTATCGTAAATGTAGTGGTAGTGCGAAGGCCAGACAAGATAAGAGGAAACGCAGAGCCCAAAAAACTAAGAAATTACTTAGTTACATAAAAAACGAGACGCAAACTGTTTGAGAGTCCAAAAATAAGAAAACTGTATCGTTCTACATTCCACTGAAGGCGCCTTAGAGTAAAAATAGGCGAAACGTGTGTGGGAGAAAGAAATTACAGTGCAGCAAGAAAGGCGGTTTTGTTCACAAAACAAATATGTCTGTGCTTGTTGCGGAGGATGGCCACGTAAACTTGTTTCCTTTCTGAACGACTTGGAAAACATTAGTTAAAAATCGAGTGGTCTAATATTAGATGTATATAATATTTCAAGGGAATGAGGAAGACATCAAGCATATGGCTACGAAAATGAGTGCCACGATTTCTGAAATATAGCTTACTTTAGAAATATAAAACCATAATATCCTCAACTATCAAGCAGTATATTGCTCCCTCCTACGTATATCTGGCGAAGAGACCATGAGGATAAAATCAGAGAGATTAGAGCCCACACACAGGCATATCGACAATCTTTCATTCCACGAACAATACGAGACTGGAATAGAAGGGAGAACCGATAGAGGTACTGCAAGTACCCTCCGCCACACACCGTCAGGTGACTTGCGGAGTATGGGTGTAGATGTAGATTTCGAAAGCTAATGGTGGAACAATTACGGCATCTTTAGAAAGCTTAAGAGTACTGCTGCTATAACCAGTGTGAAATAGCGCTACTCTACGCGGAATAAGGGAGCGTATTTTCACTCAGTCTTTTGTAGACTCATACGACTGCCTTTGCCACAGGACTAGATTGAGTCCTTGAAACATATTGCGGAGCCACACGGCTATGGCATGTGTATGGTTATGTACATATCGACAACTAACCTAAGCTACGTCTCCATGCGTACCGTGGCGCAACTTCTGATGAAATCGAACGTGAAAGTTGCCTTTAGAACGGGCAAATACGCTGGGATTCGGGGTTCGTCATAGCATTTCACAAGGAAAGAATAAGACACCGTGTGGCGACTGTCAAAAGGACTACGCTGGGCAAGGTAATCGAACAATTAAAACTCGCTTTAATGAACACAGACTTAAAACTGAACTAAGTACGCATTTATAAACAAACATGAAATCACTAGTACTTAAAATAACGTGGAGATTTTGAAGCAAGTAAGGGGCGGTGCCTAGACGTACTTGGGAAACTTGAAATTTATACTTTTTTACCAAATGTATACTGCCACAAGGAAAGAACACGGGAAGAAGCTTACCGAACATGATGAATATTTGCGATGGTCTCCAGTGCGCGTGCATTACCCGACGTTCTTCCTCATTTCGCAAAACACTACTTTGTTTACTGTGTTAGATGGCCGCCTCTGACTGCAGCCTACGGCGCGCCCACACACACTGCTGCGTCGGTCCTCACTCAACCTGCTACGATTGGTGGCGCGGTCTAGCGGCCGATCTCATGTTTATCCCCCATAATATTATCATTAAACGCCTTTGCGATTTGTAGCTTTTGCCAAAAGCTCTAGTTATTTTTACAACTATATTCCCTCATTTGTTCTTCTGCTTTTTAACTTACAGTTAGGGTCGTCAGGATATGTTTATTGTACAGACGCACCAACAGATCGACCGACGGATAGACAAATTGCCCGACCGACAGACCGACCAACTTTCCTTGACGGGAAGTCGGGCGCGTAGGACAGCCCGACAGCCGACCCCCCACCACTCCACCCAACAAACCGTGCCGCGCGTAGCGATGTCGCGCCAACCGCCACACAGACGTTCGTCTTTTGTCACTGCGTGCGAGATTGAACTCTGTTTTCATTTACGTGACAAGGCGCAAGGCGGACAGAACTGTAAGGACAGAATCTCTGGACAAATTCAAAGACTGCAGATGTTTGTGGAACACGTGGTGCGAGGAGTATAGCAACACAGACCCAACAAATGAAGCACTTTTCCATTTCTCTTAAATGAATCCGTAATGGTTTCGTGTGGCACATAGAGAGAATAAGTCCTTCGACCTCCTCTATTTCCGATGTCTGTTGTGCTCTTCAGTCCAGAGACTGGTTTAATGCAGCTCGCCATGCTACTCCATCCTGTGCAAGCTTCATCATCTCCCAATACATACTGCAACCTACATCCTTCTGAATCTGCTTAGTGTATTCATCCCTTCGTCTCCCCCTACGATTTTTACCCTCCACGCTGCCCTCCAATACTAAATTGGTGATCCCTTCATGCCTCAGAATATGCCCTACTAACCGATCCCTTCTTCTAGTCAAGTTGTGCCACAAACTTCTCTCCTCTCCAATTCTATTCAATACCTCCTCATTAGCTATGCGATCTACCCATCTAATCTTCAGCATTCTTCTGTAGCACCACATTTCGAAAGTTTCTATTCACTTCTTGTCTAAACTATTTATCGTCCACGTTTCACTTCCATACATGGCTACACTCCATACAAATACTTTCAGAAACGACTTCCTGACACTTAAATCTACACTCGATGTTAACAAATTTCTCTTCTTCAGAAACGCTTTCCTTGCCATTGCAAGTGCACATTTTATATCCTGTCTACTTCGACCATCATCAGTTATTTAGCACCCCAAATAGCAAAACCCATTTACTACTTCAGGCGTCTCATTTCCTAATCTAATTTCCGATACTTACCGGAAATGAAACCCAAACACTTACACATGGACGTTTAATGGGCGTTATTCATTAGTATAAGTGTTAAAAAAAGAAGTCCAGTCTGTATCCAAGCCTTGTGCCGTGAAGAGCAAAGTATGGGACTTTTTTTGCAGTCGTAGCAGCTGCTAAATGCTTCATTTTTTATGTATCCGTTGTTGTATTTGTTAGATGACGTGCACCACCACCATCATGTTTAGTCTTTGTACTTTAAATATGAAATGAATTTCTTAAACCTACAGGCCATCTTTTATGCCAGGTATGTATATAAATTAGTAACGTTTACATTAACATCTTTCGTTTTCTTTATTTTGCTTTACCGTGATGTGTTTCCTCTGTCAATTATAAATCACGTTGCAGGAATCATTTAAGTTAATAATTGTTGGGATAAAACAACACTGAATCAGAGGTCCTCGTTAGCTTCCACCAGTGGCTACACATAGCTAACATCCTCTCCTCGTAGCTTACAGCCTATCTCATGACTTTTCTTTGTCTTTAAGAATAGTGTGAAGATGTGCAACAGCGCCGAAATGCGTGTTTCATCCGTTCACAGGTAATTACGAAAATCATCGGCTCTCAGCTGCTTAAGTAACAAAACGTGGGCAAATTTCTTCCCTTGCATTAGGCAAATCTTCGTTCTTGTTTGTGTGTAAAACCAATCGGGCTCTTGTAGAAATAATCCAATGAACCTAAGGTAAACAAATGACAACAACAGGGCGGTATTGTAACAGATGAGGACACGAAATTGGTCGGTCTGTTGGTCGGCCGATAAATAGGTGCCTTTGTAATACAACGCCTTTCCAATTTCTAGTATTTGCCAAAAGCTACAGTTACATAACTACATTCCCTCTTTTCTTCTTCCGTTTTCTGACTTACAATATGGGTCCTCAGTATATTCTTATTCATTAAAACAAAGGCCAATTCTTAAATTTCTATTTTAACAGAAGCAAAACTCATGCTCACTAAATACGTATATTAATTTTGTACTGACTTTTAAAATATGCAAGCTAGAACTAAAACGTACGATATACTGTGCTGTGAGATTGTTTTTTTACATTCCTATTTTATCTTTTATTTTATTTAGCGTCATACATACTGAAGTGTATTACGTTTTCGTGTCTTTTAACCGCACTGCGCAAGCGGTGCGTATATATACGACTGTAGCAGTCTACCGTTATTATCGAGAAAAAGCTAAGTTCCAGATGCTGTATTAGCTTGTTAAATTGTTTCTGTTTTTAATCCTTATAGAGAAGACGATTTTTTCCAGGAAGATACCTTATTAGGAGAAAAAATACATAATTTATTACATTAGTGAAACTTCCAAAGCGTGGTTGGAATCTTTCGAAACAAATTCAAACGTAAAAGTACATCACATTTATTTAAATGTATTTAATGCCACTCCGTTTGTCGTATTCAGTACAGTACACCTTTCGTGGGCGGTGTTCTTCTTCGGTGTTCCTGGCGCTAGCGATATAGAGTGGCGCTCAGTTAGGCGTAAAGAATTATGACCATCAGCTGATCTACTTCCACGAGGGCCACCTGTGGTGAATCTCTATATCTCGTCGATCAGTTTCTGCTGAAAACCAGATAAAAAATTTCTTCCCGTTTGAGTTTTATGTAATGCATGCGCGATCAGTGGAGACAGATCCACCAATTGAAGAAATACTTCTTTGTATCATTTTACAGTTTTTCGAACACGCACTACTGAAGTTAGCGTCATGTCGTTCCTATAGACGGCCCGCATCGTGTTTTCAGTGTATATTATGGTGGAAGCTGGTTTTCTTTTTTGCTTAATTTGTGCTTCTGTCGATTCTGTCATTCGCTATAATTTCGCTTTTATGAAGAACTGAAAGCGTCCCCACTTCTCGCTTGCTCTGCCATTTGACAGCAAGAAGTTAACCTGTGGACACACACTCGACTTAACAGTTTTTTTTTATATAAAGCGGACATGCCCTTACATTTTTTCCTTTAGAGTTCTACAATCGTCCGTTGCTGCACCCCACATAAATAGTAAAGCCAAGAATATATCCAGTTTGACAGTCGCGCGACACAAAAAAAAACACTCTCTCTGTCTATACATTGTCGAATCGGGAGAGCTACCGGCCAAATGTTTAATAAGGAAAATCGGCGAACAGGCTTATGTTTTAACAAGTTATATTATTTAGACAACTAGTTTCCTCATGCGAATAATACCATCTTCAGATCTCATGGTGTGCGCAAGGGTCTGAAGATGGCATTATTGAGATGCCTATATAAAATAATAATGTCTCAAAACAAATGGCTGTGTGGCAATTTTCCCTGGTAAACAAAAAATTATACGCCAAATCTTTGGCGTTTGGATGGAATACACTGTTTGAAGAAGACACGATCTTAATAGAGAAAGCCGGCCTCGGTGGCCATGCGGTTCTTGGCGCTCAGTCCGGAACCGCGCGACCGCTACGCTCGCAGGTTCGAATCCTGCCTCGGGCATGGATGTGCGTGATGTCCTTAGGTTAGTTAGGTTTAAGTAGTTCTACGTTCTAGGGGACTTATGACCTAAGATGTTGAGTCCCATAGTGCTCAGAGCCATTTGACCCATTTTTTAAATAGAGAAATAAACTTCCGTCAGTGCACATATTTTTAAAAGAATGGAAAACTTCTGGAAGTGCTTTTCTGAGATGACAATTCTCCTAATTTGCCAGATTTTATCATCTGCAGGATACTCATTGTTATCAACAATAGTACCATTGTTAATAGCAGAAGGTACCTCTCTCTTGATGTGAACTGCGCAGAGTAAACACTAACGGGTCGTTGATACAGTAACTGTTTCACTTTCTCTCACTTGAAGCATAAGAAAATTTACGGCAAGGAAACAGAGAATTTCTTCACTGTTTGCGTTTTTTCCAGTTGGGAGAGGCTTAATAAGCCGGAGATTACTCCTGTGAAGGGAGAACCATTGGCGATGCCAAGGGACACAACCTTCAAAGAGAATTCAGCATTCAATAAGCCGTTTAGGTCACTCCCAGTATTCCAAAAATTACGCGGCGTACTTTTGCAACAATCATCTCCGACTCGCTGGCCGGGTAGTAGACGTTATACGAATCCGTGCTATTGTAGCGGGGAACCGCTGCAAATATCTTTCACAGCACAACCTGTATATACGCCTAGAGCACTGAAACCGTTAGTGTACACAGAGTGTTTCACAATTTCTGTTACACACTGTTACAGGGTGTAGACGAAGTTTTACGTAGGAACCATGTCCGGAAACGTCTTCCAAAGACGCTGCAGAGCGTCAAAGTTACAGGTGCCGGCGCCAGTAAATGTGTGTATACAAAGAGCGATTCCATGATGTTACAAACTTTCAGGGATGATGGAGACGGATGAATGTATCAATTTGATACCGGAAACAAACGAGTCGAAAATTTCAAACGGAAGTCATTCTGATACCTCTGACAATGTAGCCAAGATTTTAGGGTAGGCAGCTTTCAGAGGTGGTACTGTGGACCAAAACAGGGAAAAAATGTCCAGTAAACATGGGCCCCAGAAAGCTATGAGCACTTGTTGATATTCGCTCTCCTACTGAACAAGTGTTCGTAGCTCTTAAGGTATGGATCTTAAAGCCCATGTTTACTACGCTTTTTTTCATTTTGGCCCATGCCACCACCTCTGAATGCTGTCGACCCTAGAATCTTATTAACAGCAGTACTGGCACACGTATCCCATTGTCAGAGGAATCGGAATGATTTTCTATTGTAACTTTCTACTCGTTAGTTTCCGGTACAGGGGCCATTACCTCAAATTGATACATTTATCCGCCTCCATCATCCCTCGAAGTCTGCAACATCGTCATCGAATCAACCTGTATATACACAAATTTACAGGCCCTGGTGCCTATAACTTCGCACCAACAGACATAATGTCTGATGGGATAGCCGCAATGAGTGGTTTTACAATGTTACTTATAATCCTTACGTGAATAAAAATTTTATGTAATCAAGACGGATATAAGTAACATTGCCTGTAACTTCAACGCTCTATAGTGTTGTTGAATGAGGTTTCCGGACATGGGTTCCAACGTAAAACTAGATTTATTAAGTCCCATCTACAACCTCAAGACGTGTGTAGCATGAATTTTCAAACGCCCGGTACATAGGTCTGAAACACTGAAGGGGTACACTCTGGGTTTCATTATTTATTTTATTAAATTTTATAATGGACGAATCTGTTTGACGCAGTTTTAATGTATAAGCTCACACCACGTGACTAAACAAAAAATTGTACGTAAATTGACAAACTGCTGTTTGCGGCGAGGTATGTGCGGGTCTCTCAATATTTTGTTATTACTGGTACAGCCTCAGACGACAGAGTTCGTAGTATCACACTTTTGTGATTTTCATTGTTGTTGCGTTTTTTCTGTTCATTCTTGACTTGAAGACGATCTACAGTGCTGATCGAAACCGGAGTCGATAGTAAGAGAAGCGATACGGACGGTGTTTGTTTATTTATTACAACAAAAGAGGTCACGGTTTCTACGATATACCGTCAGTTACGGGGTAGTGGGTAACCCTGGTAGCTCCATGAGACTGTTCACGGATGATGCTGTTGTACAAAGAGAAATGACAGCCCTAGAAAATTGTTGTCAAATGAAGGAAGACCTGCTGAGGATAGGCCATTGGTGAACACAGCTGCAACTGATACTTAAAAAAAAAGTAATGTATTGGCCATAAATAGGCAGCATTACCGACTGATGCACGTTTACATAATTGAGAGAAAAAAATCTCAGAACGAATTGAAATCCTGGTTGTCGCAGGACAGAGTGGATCAGGTTGTGGAAAGGGGTCGAGGTCAGGTACTGTTAGCTATACCAGAACACACACAACTTTATTCCTCAAACCAATGACCAGCTTTCTCTTTAAAACAACAAAGATCAGTTCACGGCTGAGGGTCCAAGTAACTTCTCCAGAATAAGTTTAAATGATTCCCTTTAAAACACCAGGATTTAGAGTAACGACTGAAGGCCTTACTTAAGTAAAATTGCAATATCTTCGCGGCCAAAGGCCGAAATAATATTTCAGATAAGCTAAGGAGATTCTTTAGAAGCCAAGCATTTACAATTTTCGGCTAAACGCCATATTGAGGAAAATTCAAATAAATCCTTCGGCTGAAAGCCCAATAAATTTTTTTTTACATAATAAAAGGCTTTAAAGATAAGCTTTTACATGGTACAACAATACATCTTAAGAAAACTTGAAGTATCTTGTCGGCTGAAGGCACAAACAGTTACTGAAGAATAACTGAGGACCACCTCAAGATAAACATTTACAGAACACGGCTGAAGGCCGTTTCAAGAATTCAAGATAATTAAAGTGTAACCTTACAGACAAGGATTTACATATTACAGTCACAGACCCTGAAACAAACACGGCTGAAGGCCTAAATACAGAGCAACAAGAATTTTAAATGAAACATGGCAGAAGGCGTAATCTTAAGGCCGGCCGCTGTGGCCGAGCGGTTCTAGGCGCTTCAGTCCGGAATCGCGCTGCTGCTATGGTCGCAGGTTCGAATCCAGCCGTGGGCATGGATGTGTGTGATGTCCTTAGGTTAGTTAGGTCTTAGGGGAATGATAACCTTAGATGTTAGGTCCATAGTGCTTAGAGCCATTTGAAACATTTGAACCTAATCTTAAAATAGTTGTCAAGAAGTAGGCTGTTGGCCATATAGTAAACATAAAACAGACCACATTAATACACGGCTGAAGGCCTGGCACAGTACCTGCAACCAGACAGAATTACAATCACAAACAACCAACAGTGGTGCACAGAAGTGTTCCAAGGGTCAGCCTGGGAAGCAAACTCTAACAACAGTTTAGATGAGACAGGTAGCCAAGCTTAACACTAAATAATCAGGTGGCAACACGACCTAGGAACGGCTGAGGAACCAACCAACAACCTAATCAATTCCCTCTGTCGCAACCGATCAACTGCCTACTTCAGTCTGCAGGCAGCATTCATCTTCTCAGTGGAAATCACAGAAGCTACACACAGTTCCACGTACCCACACTTGCACAAGAACTCGAACAATTGTAAAAGCAATCACTGTGGGACAACAAGGAAGAATCAATTCGACGCACAGAGTTTCCAGAAGAGGTCGGCGACCAAATACACGTCGTCCGATGAGACGAACGACCGACCCAGGTCGTTCCCACTGAAGTTAGGTGCGCCGTCAACGGTTGGCGAAGTCTTGGCTGTCCGAAGCTGACTGCAGCTCCAATCCGACTCAACTCGATGTCCGTTCCAAATTCGGAGACACGGCGACCCGGGCACACTGGGTCGGACCCAACCATGCAGAGGTAACTCTTGCCCACTGGCCACGACATCTCTGCACAAGGATGGAACCGACCCACGTCTAGCGAGATGACCTACTGACGAGGCCCAGAAACAGTCGAAGGACCAAATACACGGCGGCCGATGAGACGACCAACCAACGGTCGAGCCGCTCCAGTCTCCCTCCGTCGGACAGTTCACGTGTGTCGCCAGCGGTCGGTGATCACTGGCTGTCCGCACCTCACTGGCGCTCCGTCCCCGACTTCACTGCTGGTCCGTCCCCCGACTGACTCCACAGCTGGTCCGTCCGCAACTGAACTCCCGACACACGACGACCCGGAAACACTATCGGTCGCTGCGGAGATGGTACGACAGTGCACTTACAGGGTGTTTCAAAAACGACCGGTATATTTGAAACGGCAATAAAAACTAAACGAGCAGCGATAGAAATACACCGTTTGTTGCAATATGCTTGGGACAACAGTACATTTTCAGGCGGACAAACTTTCGAAATTACAGTAGTTACAATTTTCAACAACAGATGGCGCTGCAAGTGATGTGAAAGATATAGAAGACAACACAGTCTGTGGGTGCGCCATTCTGTACGTCGTCTTTCTGCTGTAAGCGTGTGCTGTTCACAACGTGCAAGTGTGCTGTAGAACAGAGGATTTTTCTGGTGTTGGAATTCCACCGCCTAGAACACAGTGTTCTTGCAACAAGACGAAGTTTTCAACGGAGGTTTAATGTAACCAAAGGACCGGAAAGCGATACAATAAAGGATCTGTTTGAAAAATTTCAACGGACTGGGAACGTGACGGATGAACGTGCCGGAAAGGTAGGGCGACCGCGTACGGCAACCACAGAGGGCAACGTGCAGCTAGTGCAGCAGGTGATCCGACAGCGGCCTCGGGTTTCCGTTCGCCGTGTTGCAGCTGCGGTCCAAATGACGCCGACGTCCACGTATCGTCTCGTGCGCCAGAGTTTACACCTCTATCCGTACAAAATTCAAATGCGGCAACCCCTCAGCGCCGCTACCATTGCTGCACGAGAGACATTCGCTAACGATATAGTGCACAGGATTGATGACGGCGATATGCATGTGGGCAGCATTTGGTTTACTGACGAAGCTTATTTTTACCTGGACGGCTTCGTCAATAAACAGAACTGGCGCATATGGGGAACCGAAAAGCCCCATGTTGCAGTCCCGTCGTCCCTGCATCCTCAAAAAGTACTGGTTTGGGCCGCCATTTCTTCCAAAGGAATCATTGGCCCATTTTTCAGATCCGAAACGATTACTGCACCACGCTATCTGGACATTCTTCGTGAATTTGTGGCGGTACAAACTGCCTTAGACGACACTGCGAACACCTCGTGGTTTATGCAAGATGGTGCCCGGCCACATCGCACGGCCGGCGTCTTTAATTTCCTGAATGAATATTTCGATGATCGTGTGATTGCTTTGGGCTATCCGAAACATACAGGAGGCGGCGTGGATTGGCCTCCCTATTCGCCAGACATGAACCCCTGTGACTTCTTTCTGTGGGGACACTTGAAAGACCAGGTGTACAGCCAGAATCCAGAAACAATTGAACAGCTGAAGCAGTACATCTCATCTGCATGTGAAGCCATTCCGCCAGACACGTTGTCAAAGGTTTCGGGTAATTTCATTCAGAGACTACGCCATATTATTGCTACGCATGGCGAATGTGTGGAAAATTTCGCACTATAGAGTTTCCCAGACGCAGCGCCATCTGTTGTTGACAATTGTAAGTACTGTAATTTCGAAAGTTTGTCTGCCTGAAAATGTACTGTTGTCCCAAGCATATTGCAACAAACGGTGTATTTCTATCGCTGCTCGTTTAGTTTGTATTGCCGTTTCAAATATACCGGTCATTTTTGAAACGCCCTGTATCAATAAGCGCTGCTGCTGCCACTCACGGGCAGGAAGTTAGTGACGCTAGTAAATGGAATAAGAAAACGAGGCGGCTGTACCGTAAGAGAACATGAGAAACGATGAACGGCACGAACACGAGCCGCGAAAGGCTCATGAATCTCATACATTAACTCGTATGTCGGAGTACGCGTATAGAGCGATTTAAAGAGGAACAGCCATATGAAACAAATGCCAGGTGAGGCAATATGAGACTGGGATTCATATGAACAATTCTCGGGAAATTTAGACCCTCCTCAAAGTAGGTACATCACAAAACCCTTGTTGCATCAATACTTGAATCCTGAAGTTCCGAGCCGGCCGGAGTGGCCGAGCGGTTCTAGGTGCTAGTCTGGAACCGCGCAATCGCAACGGTCGCAGGTTCGAATCCTGCCTCGGTGGTGGTGGTTAGTGTTTAACGTCCCGTCGACAACGAGGTCATTAGAGACGGAGCGCAAGCTCGGGTGAGGGAAGGATTGGGAAGGAAATCGGCCATGCCCTTTCAAAGAAACCATCCCGGCATTTGCCTGAAACGACTTAGGGAAATCACGGAAAACCTAAATCAGGATGGCCGGAGACGGGATTGAACCGTCGTCCTCCCGAATGCGAGTCCAGTGTGCTAACCACTCCTGCCTCGGGCATGGATGTGTGTGATGTCCTTAGGTTAGTTAGGTTTAAGTAGTTCTAGGGGAATTATGGCCTCAGAAATGAAGTCCCATAATGCTCAGAGCCATTTGAAGTTCCGAAGAAAAACAACAGGTTCACTTAGGACCATGGATGCGTCACAGAGAGGCTAGGCCAACTGCTCTGGCAGGCACTGCAAGAGAGGCGTTCTGCATCAGGACGTAGGTTCTCCTGCGTCTGTCTCACGAACAGACAACACACGCAGCATTACAGAGATACGAGCACAAACGGCGGCTTACTATCTGTTCCCGCTATCCGTTCGTGAATTAAACGGGGAAGGAGGGAAGTGCCAGTGGCATACGAATTACCCTCCACCACACACCACAAGGCGGCTTGCGTAGCACAGACATGTAGCATCTGACAGCGCCCTACTTGTAATAATATTGTATCGTATGCTGTTACTTTTTTAATATTTACTTCAGTTTATTCATTCATTCGTTCATTCATTCAATGATTAGACTGATCAGCCAAAACATTATGCCACAGCAAACGGCGACGTTGGATGCTGCCTGGTGGTATTGCTGACACGTGACGCGGTAACAAAAGCATGTAGGCGGAGCAGACACGGACGTGGATAACCCTAGCGAAGATATGGGCTGAAAGTGGGGGAAACCATTGAGGGAAGCGATTGTGACAAAGGGCAGATAATTATTACGCACAGCCTGTGAACCAGTACCTAGGAAACGGCGAAGCTGGTCTAATGTTCACGTGCTACTGTCGTGAACATCCGCGGAAAGAGCTAGATGGACAGTGAAACTACCACGAGGTACTACGATTTTTCTCAGAACGCGGGGTTCGCAGACTTGTCTGCTCTGAAAAGTAGGACAGATGATCTGTGGCGTCTCCGCCGAAAGAGGACAATGCTGGTCGTGCACGCACAAGTGTTTTGGAGCACATCGTTCATCGTACATACACTCCTGGAAATTGAAATAAGAACACCGTGAATTCATTGTCCCAGGAAGGGGAAACTTTATTGACACATTCCTGGGGTCAGATACATCACACGATCACACTGACAGAACCACAGGCACATAGACACAGGCAACAGAGCATGCACAATGTCGGCACTAGTACAGTGTATATCCACCTTTCGCAGCAATGCAGGCTGCTATTCTCCCATGGAGACGATCGTAGAGATGCTGCATGTAGTCCTGTGGAACGGCTTGCCATGCCATTTCCACCTGGCGCCTCAGTTGGACCAGCGTTCGTGCTGGACGTGCAGACCGCGTGAGACGACGCTTCATCCAGTCCCAAACATGCTCAATGGGGGACAGATCCGGAGATCTTGCTGGCCAGGGTAGTTGACTTACACCTTCTAGAGCACGTTGGGTGGCACGGGATACATGCGGACGTGCATTGTCCTGTTGGCACAGCAAGTTCCCTTGCCGGTCTAGGAATGGTAGAACGATGGGTTCGATGACGGTTTGGATGTACCGTGCACTATTCAGTGTCCCCTCGACGATCACCAGTGGTGTACGGCCAGTGTAGGAGATCGCTCCCCACACCATGATGCCAGGTGTTGGCCCTGTGTGCCTCGGTCGTATGCAGTCCTGATTGTGGCGCTCACCTGCACGGCGCCAAACACGCATACGACCATCATTGGCACCGAGGCAGAAGCGACTCTCATGGCTGAAGACGACACGTCTCCATTCGTCCCTCCATTCACGCCTGTCGCGACACCACTGGAGGCGGGCTGCACGATGTTGGGGCGTGAGCGGAAGACGGCATAACGGTGTGCGGGACCGTAGCCCAGCTTCATGGAGACGGTTGCGAACGGTCCTCGCCGATACCCCAGGAGCAACAGTGTCCCTAATTTGCTGGGAAGTGGCGGTGCGGTCCCCTACGGCACTGCGTAGGATCCTACGGTCTTGGCGTGCATCCGTGCGTCGCTGCGGTCCGGTCCCAGGTCGACGGGCACGTGCACCTTCCGCCGACCACTGGCGACAACATCGATGTACTGTGGAGACCTCACGCCCCACGTGTTGAGCAATTCGGCGGTACGTCCACCCGGCCTCCCGCATGCCCACAATACGCCCTCGCTCAAAGTCCGTCAACTGCACATACGGTTCACGTCCACGCTGTCGCGGCATGCTACCAGTGTTAAAGACTGCGATGGAGCTCCGTATGCCACGGCAAACTGGCTGACACTGACGGCGGCGGTGCACAAATGCTGCGCAGCTAGCGCCATTCGACGGCCAACACCGCGGTTCCTGGTGTGTCCGCTGTGCCGTGCGTGTGATCATTGCTTGTACAGCCCTGTCGCAGTGTCCGGAGCAAGTATGGTGGGTCTGACACACCGGTGTCAATGTGTTCTTTTTTCCATTTCCAGGAGTGTAGTTGTACATGGAGCTCCGCAGCAAACCACCCCTACGTGTTGACATGTTGAGCCAACGATATCGTCAGTTACGACTGCAGTGGTCATAGGACCATCGGGAATCGACCGTCGACCAATGAAAATGTGTCGGCTCCTCGGGTGGATCACAATTTTGCTAGACTAGGACGCTGATCGTCTTCACGAACGCCGTCATCGAGGTGAACGGCGGCTCGAAACGTGCAGCGCTCCACGGACGCAGGCTGGTGGCAGCAGTATTACGCTGTGGGAGACTCTCTCCGGGGCTTGCACGGGACCTGTGGTAGAAATCGGAGACACGCCGACAGCTGCGAACCGCCTGCATCCCTTCATGCTTGAAGTCTTCCCCGACGGCGACGTCATCTTCTCAGCAGTACGACTGCCCGTGTCCCGGAGCCAAAATCTTGCTGTAGGAGGTTGAGAAGTATTGTAGTGAACTCACGTTGATGTCGTCCGCCCCTGATAGCTGAGTGGTGAGCGCGACAGAATGTCATTCTTAATAGCCCGGGTTCGATTCCCGGTTCGGTCGGAGATTTTTCCGCTGACGGACTGGGTGTTGTGTTGTCCTAATCATCATCATTTCATCCCCATCGAAGCGCAAGTCGCCAAAGTGGCGTCAAATCGAAAGACTTGCACCCGGCGGACGTTCTACCCAGCGGGAGGCCCTAGTCACACGAACGTTGCTGTCTCGGCGACCAAATTCGCCTGATGTAAATCCTGTAGACCCCATCTGGGTCGCTATCGAACGCCATCACCGCGTACGCAATTCAGTGGTTCGTTATTTATCCGAATCACGTGACCTGTGCGTAGACATCTTATGCCACAAACCTATGAACAAACTGTCGGATTCCTGATACATAGAATCGGTGATGTCGTATTTCGTTCCAAAGACGGGCAGACAAGCTATTGAGCACGACGTATTGACGTTTTGGCTCATCAGTGTAATTAGCCTGACTAGCTTACTTTCTGTACTCACTTGTGGCTCCTTTATTACGCCTACTGTTTCACTTCCGCCTTTTTGCTGGGGTACCCAGAGGCCACAGGCATGGGCCTCAAAAAATCGTTCAAATGGCTCTGAGGTCATCAGTCCCCTAGAACTTAGAACTACTTAAACCTAACTAAGGACATCACACACATCCGTGCCCGAGGCAGGATTCGAACCTGGGACCGTAGCAGCTTCGCGGTTCCGGAATGAAGCGCCTAGAACCGCTCGGCCGCAACAGCCGGCCATGGGCCTCGATTCGCCGCCATATTCTCCGGATCTGAAAACGTGGGCTCTATTAAAGACAAGGTGTGCAAAACGCATTCCTGAGCTGAAAACGGCCTTCAGGAGTTCATCGACAGCATAGATGTTCTGACAGTTCAGTGGGTCATGCAGAATTCCGCTATTCGGCTCCGCGACATCACCGCCAATGATGGCAGGCATTTCGAACATGTCACCAACTAGATCCGAATTTTTGTACTGACGTTTACAAGTTGACCAAAGTGTGCGCCCCCTGTAGTTTGTAACTAATTTACTTTTTTTTTCATACAGTTCAATAATTGTCACCCTGTATGTAGCTATAGCATGAAACACTTTCCGACTAGTTTTCACGTCCTGATAGAAGTAACAGGGTTACAACACCTGGGCTATGCTCATCACCTTCGGAAAAAAAAAGTCGCTGTCTGCCCTCACCGTGTTGACGACGGTGCTGCCACTCTCGCGAGGTCTCCAGTTCGCCTTGTCGGGTAGTAAGTACGGCAGAGAGATACTTGTACCAACGGCTGGGAACGCCATAAAATGAATTTCCGTCCAAAAGGAGGCCACAGAGCAATAAAGCCACACGCAGCGCTGTTGGGGGTCGCCCGTTCTACATGCTTGACGAGAAGCGAGCAGCAACGAGAGATGCAGCGAAGCCTCGCCTGTCGTAAAGCAGAACTCGTTTGCCGGCAGCAAGGCCGGACCAGGCGGCGAGATGACGCTACGGTGCGGCCTCTGGTCACCGACCACGCCGCTCCCATTAAGAGGACGGCTCGCTGCTGCTCGCTTTCCCGCCGCGGGCCAGGCCCTGCTTGCAGGTTGCAGGCAGAATCACGTCTGCAAACTCGTAAACTGGAAGTGGCGGCCCTGCTCGCCAGATCGCCAGCGCTTTCTACTCGCCCTGCCCCAAATATCTGTCCTCTGCCCGTACCGACACTGTGCCGGCTACTCTCGACTTAGCGAAATTCAGTTTTCGTTACAACGCGGGCAAGTAGAAGCCATCCTCGCTCGGAATATTGGTTCGAGCACCGCAGCTCGTCATCTACACTTACGGACGAACGTAACTTTCTCACAATACCTCACTGTAACATAAGTCAATGAAACTTGGACCATATGTGGAAAGAACTGCTACAGTAGTTTGTTGTTGTGGTCTTCAATTCTGAGACTCGTTAGATGCAGCTATCCATGCTACCCTATCCTGTGCAAATGTTCAAATGTGTGTGAAATCATATGGGACTTAACCGCTAAGGTCATCAGTCCCTAAGCCTACACACTACTTAACTTATATTATCCTAAGGACAAACACACACACCCATGCCCGAGGGAGGACTCGAACCTCCGCCGGGACCAGCCGCACAGTCCATGACTGCAGCGCCTCAGACCGCTCGGCTAATCCCGCGCGGCTATCCTGTGCAAGCTACATCAGCTCCCAGTACCTACTGCAACCTATATCCTTCTCAATCTAATTAGTGTATTCATCTCTTGGTCTCCCTATACAATTTTTACCCTCCATGCTGCCCTGCAGTATTAAATTGGTGATCCCTCGGTGCCTCAGAACATGTCCTACGAACCGATCCCTTCTTCCAGTCAAGTTGTGCCACAAACTCCTCTTCTCCCCAATTCTATTCAATACCTCCTCGTTAGTTAAGTGATCTATCCATCTAATCTTCAGCATTCTTCTGTAGCACCACATTTCGAAAGCTTTTATCCTCTTCTTGTCCAAACTATTTATTGTCCACGTTTCACTACCATACATGGCTGCACTCATACAAATACTTTCAGAAACGACTTCCTGTCACTTAAGTCTATACTCGATGTTAACAAATTGCGCTTCTTCAGAAACGCTTTCCTTGCCATTGCCAGTCTACATTTTATGTCCTCTCTACTTTGACCACCGTCAGTTATTTTGCTCCCCAAATAGAAAAACTCCTTTACTACTTTAAGTGTCCCATTTCCTAATGTAATTCTCTCAGCATCACCCGATTTAATTCGACTACATTCCATTATCCTCGTTTTGTTGATGTTCATCTTATATTCTCCTTTCAATACACCATCCATTCCGTTCAACTGCTCTTCCAGGTACTTTGCTGTCTGACAGAATTTCAGTGTCATCGGTAAACCTCAAAGAGTTTATTTCTTCTCCATGGAATTTAATTCCTACTCCGAGTTTTTCTTTTGTTTCCTTTACTGCTTGCTCAATGTACAGATTGACTAAAATCGGGAACAAGCTAAAACCCTGTCTCACTCCCTTCTCAACCACTGCTTCCCTTTCATGTCCCTCGACTCTTATAACTGGCATCTGGTTTCTGCACAAATTGTAAATGGCCTTTCGCTCCTTGTATTTTTCCCTGTCACCTACAGAATTTGAAAGAGAGTATTCCAGTCAACATTGTCAAAAGCTTTTTCTAAGTCTACAAATGCTAGAAATGTAGGTTTGCTTTTCCTTAATCTATCTTCTAAGATAAGTCGTAGGGTCAGTATTGCCTCAAGTGTTGCAATATTTCTACGGAATCCAAACTGATCTTCCCCGAGGTCGCCTTCTACCAGTTTTTCCATTCGTCTGTAAAGAATTCGTGTTAGTATTTTGCAGCTGTGGCTTATTAAACTGATTGTTCGGTAATTTTCACATCTGCCAACACCTGCTTTCTCTGGGATTGGAATTATTATATTCTTCTTGAAGTCTGAGGGTATTTCGCCTGTTTCATACATCTTGCTCACCATATGGTAAAGTTTTGTCAGGGCTGGCTCTCCCAAGGCTATCAGTAGTTCTAATGGAATGTTGTCTACTCCCGGGGCCTTATTTCGACTCAGGTCTTTCAGTGCTCTGTCAAACTCTTCACGCAGTATCGTATCTCCCATTTCATCTTCATCTACATCCTCTTCCATTTCCATAATATTGTCCTCAAGTACATCGCCTTTGTATAGACCCTCTATATACTCCTTCCACCTTTCTGGTTTCTCTTCTTTGCTTAGAACTGGGTTTCCGTCTGAGATCTTGATATTCATAAAAGTAATTCTCTTTTCTTCAAAGTTCTGTTTAATTTTCCTGTAGGCAGTATCTATCTTACCCCTAGCGAGATAAGCCTCTACATCCTTACATTTGTCCTCTAGCCATTCCTTCTTAGCCATTTTGCACTTCCTATCGATCTCATTTTTGAGACGTTTGTATTCCTTTTTGCCTGCTTCATTTACTGTATTTTTATATTTTCTCCTTTCATCAGTAAAATTCAATATTTCTTCTGTTACCGAAGGATTTCTACTAGTCCTCGTGTTTTTACCTACTTGATCCTCTGCTGCCTTCACTACTTCATCCCTCAAAGCTACCGATTCTTCTTCTACTGATTTCTTTCCCCCATTCCTGTCAATTGTTCCCTTATGCTCTCCTTGAAATTCTGTACGACCTCTGGTTCTTTCAGTTTATCCAAGTCCCATCTCCTTAACTTCTCACCTTTTTGCAGTTTCTTCAGTTTTAATCTACAGTTCATAACCAATAGATTGTGGTCAGAGTCCACATCTGCCCCTGGAAATGTCTTACAATTTAAAACCTGGTTCCTAAATCTCTGTCTTACCATTATATAATCTATCTGATACCTTCTAGTATCTCCAGGATTCTTCCATGTATACAACCTATTGTATAGTAAAAAAATGTTAATTGGGAGAAATACGCAATGAGACAGTCAGAAATGGGACATTTATTCGAAGATATTAAGTGCCCAGGGTGCTGGTGTAAGCCATTGCCAGAACACCAGTCGACAAGGATGAAGTACGAAGATCGACAAGTAGGTCATGGATCAAGCGCACCTGTCACGAGAGGGGCCAGAGACACACCCGCAAGCAACAAGCCGCCAACGCCCGCTCGACAGGACGTATTTAGGCTGGCACAGCTGAGGGTCACTCTCACTCATCCAGTTTGGCGTCTGTCAGTTTACTCGCAGAGCAAATTCAGTTCGTCACAGGCTGCGAGAGTACATAGCAACCAGATTAGTGGCTACAGCAGGACTAGTTTCATTGACATTACATCAGTCAGCAAGAGGACTATTACTGATGAGCTTGTACCACATCACATGGACTCTATTCAAGTTAAGTTTCCAGTTCATGCAAATAAAGAACTGTATTAATCCAGGCGTTGATTTTTGTGGTAGAAAGAGGATACTGGCCACCCATAACAACATCCTCTTCTTTGCTCCCTTGCGGTACAGGACTCTACACACAAAAGGCACCGTGATTCATGATGGTCCCATGGAGATTACAAAAGGCGCGACGTGCTTCTTAACACCGTGTGTGAGCTAGTTAGTTAGTTACATGCTCCACAGATCATTTGAACGATTCTTTCTGCGGAACGATATGCCACGAACCAGTCTGCATGATATGTATACACGATCAGTGTCAATATCAATGAACACATCACGATTTTTGGTTCTGCTCATGCTTCTACATCCTGTCTCTATTTTTACTGGCTACCAGTTTTTGAGTAAACATTCATCACTGGAAGAGAAGAAGTCGTCCCGGAGAAATGATTTTAAAGTTGATTTAAAACTTGCTTCGCTACCTGTCATTTCATATTACAGGGAAAACGATCAAAAACTTTTGTTGCTGCACTCTCCTTTCTAGGCCACTGACGGCTTTAATACTGGGTAATAAAGGCCATTTTTTCGCTGTAGTGCTGTAGACATGTGCATCACTGTTTTTCTGACGAATTTCATTAGAGAATATATGCATTGTGACGGCGAAGGCGGTAACGCATGCTCTGCAAGGTGCTCCCACGCTGGACCGAACATTCTGGAAGATGATGATGATGTTTGGTTTGTGGGGCGCTCAACTGCGTGGTTATCAGCGCCCGTACAATTACCCAATCTTTGCTCAGTCCAATTTCGCCACTTTCCTGGATGATGATGAAATGATGAGGACAACACAAACACCCAGTCATCTCGAGGCAGGTGAAAATCCCTGACCCCGCCGGGAATCGAACCCGGGACCCCGTGCTCGGGAAGCGAGAACGCTACCGCGAGACCACGAGCGGCGGACGTCATTCTGGAAGAGTTCTCGTCGTAGGACGTCGCATTGCTTCAGTGTTCCCGAGTGCATTACCTGTTCCCACGTCTCGTCATGTAAGGATATATCAATCACTGTCGAACATGACCGTTTTTGTGGTCCAAGTAGTACGGCGTGGGCGGGAGTGATGTTGCGACGGCGCACTCAGCTCCAAATCTTTGAGCACGGTACAGTGACCGGTGGACGTTACTGTCAAACTGTGCTCCTTCCCCCTGTGCTTCTTTGCCGCGATGCGTTCGGCCCTGACTTCAATTTTACGGATGACAATGCGCGACCGCATCGAATCATTCAGTTGGATGAGTTGTTGGAACGAGATGATGATCGGCGAGTGGACTGGACTGGCCTGCCCCCCCCCCCCCCCTCCCTCCCCGACTTAAGTGTGGTGACATGTTGCGCCATGTCCACAGGCAACAGTGACCTTCCGTCAGTTGTCAATGGCACTGGTGGGGGAGGAACTCCTTACCAACTTCCTGGCCAGCGTGCCGGCAGGTGGAGAACACGCGTTGTCCTCCTTGGTGGTGACACATCCTATTAAGGGGCTCCGGAACGCCCTATACTTGCAATGTTGAAATAACGCTTATAAATTACATCTTTCCTCACAAAGTATTTGAGGTAGGAAGTTGAACTTTTTACAGATTATGTATTGGAATATTGGCTACAACTTAACACAGGGATTTTACAAAATTTTAGTTCAGTTATTGAAGATGATTTTTTTTCACAACATTTGTTTGCAATTTTTTATTTATATATTCAAAAATATACAGTTTTTTGGAAAAAGGCTGTGTTAAATTATGCAGAAGGTACTGTGTAACATTTACTGAAAGTTTGAAACAAATATGTTTGGAAGATCCTTAGAAAACATGTAATTAGTATGAGAAAATAAAAGTTTTGGGAATCAAGCGACAAAGATTGGATTAACTTTTTAGTGCATTCCAGGTCCATAGGATGGATTATCTTCATCCTCTGCAAACTCCTCCTCCAGCTTCCTCTTGTTCCTCCTCCTGTTTACTCTTGCTTGTATTTCTAGACTCTTTACAGCCCTGTCTGCAGCCCGAAGGCGTTCCTTGTCTAAAGCAAGCATCGCTCGTACCATGTTAGAACCTATCTTCATTCCCATAATAACACATACCTTTGGCTTTCGAACATTTCTCCTTTTCTTAAAAGCCTTCAGAGGATTTCTAATAACTTTACTTTTACTCATTATTATACTTCAACAAAACAGAGACTAAAGAAACAGAATTAATTACGAATATTTTCGAGATAACGACAGAGTAAATAAACATGAAACAATCGACAATCACACCAGCGATATATATTGAACCATCACAGGTTAGCCACAACACATACTTTATCTCACATCACTAAAATGTACCTGATGAACACGGACGTTAATAATAACACCATTTGACAGCAGTTTAACAGCGCCACAGTGGGTCACGCCCATGTAGAACACATTTCAAAAAAAATTTAAAAATAGTTGTAGTCTTCGGAATTGAATAAATTATATATCTATTAAAAGGTAATAGTCTGCAGATTCAGAAAACGCAAAAAAGTAAAAATTGAACTTTTCATGATTTTGAGCCTTTCCGGAGCCCCTTAACAAACGTGTCCCGTTTTTTGTACTGTTCGGGGGACCATTATAAAACGCTGTGGCTCTAGTGTAATTATTGTCTTTGAATAAATGTGTCATTTCCGTTCTCACTGCGTATTTCTTTCTGTTACTTCCTGTAGCATACTGTAGCAGTTTCTTCTATGTATGATCTACGTTTCATCAAGCTGTCATAGTTTGCAGCCTCACATCAACCGAACAGAGCTTTTGGTAGGTGATTGTCTACAGCTCTTAACTAATTTGGAAAAATCATGTTTCTTCGCCAGTTGTACAATTTTATATTTGTTAACATCGAGTATATATTTAAGTGTCAGGAAGTCGTTTCTGAAAGTATTTGTATGCAGTGTAGCCATGTATGGAAGTGTAACATGGACGATAAATAGTTTGGAAAAGAAGAGAATAGAAGCTTTCGAAATGCGGTGCTACAGAAGAATGCTGAATATTAGATGGGTAGATCACATAACTAATGAGAAGGTATTGAACAGAATTGGGGAGGAGTTTGTGGCACAACGTGACAAGAAGAAGGGATCGGTTGGTAGGACATGTTCTGGGGCATGAAGGGATCACAAATTTAGCATTGGAGGGCGGCGTGGAGGGTAAAAATCGTAGAGGGAGACCAAGAGATGAATACACTAAGCAGATTCAGAAGGATGTAGGTTGCAGTAAGTACTGGGAGATGAAGAAGCTTGCACAGGGTAGAGTAGCATGGAGAGCTGCATCAAACCAGTCTCCGGACTGAAGACCACAACAACAACAACAACAACAACAACAACATTCTCGTACTGATCGAGCCGCGATAACAAATCTTGCAGTGGGCCTCTGAATTGCTTCGACGTCTTCTTTTCATCTGATCTGGTGTGGATCCAAAATACTGAGCATTAGTCGAGAATGGGTCGCACACGCATTCTGTATGCGATCTCGATACACTTTCCGAGGATTCTCTCAACACAGTCGGCCATTCGTATACGGAGAAAATCATGAATCTGTGAAGCATAACGACTTGGTTGAAGTTTACGGCGTAACCATGTTCCAGTGGACTAAATGATCGGCACCCACCTGTTTGAGTAACAGAAAACGTGGGTGAATATCTTTACTTGCATTAGCCATTTCTTTGCCCACAGTTTCTTCTCGTTTTTTTTTCCTTTTTACTTCTAAAACAGCCAAGGCGAATCTCCGCTTTTGTTTCTGTGTAAAACCAAGCGGTTTCTCGTTGGACATAAACACAATGAACCTGAGTGCAGTCGGTCGGCCGGGACGTGTATAGGACGACACGAAAATGGCCGGCCGACCAATACATTGGTGCATGTGTAGGGGGGCTTTCAGGGCTATCAGCACTTGTTCAGTAGAAGAGATGTGTTTAATAGCAGGGAAGAAGAACAAGTGCTCATAGCTGTTAACGTATGCACTTTTAGAGCTCACGTTTACTGGAAATAAATGTTCTTCTTATTGTCTGTATTACCACTTGTCAGAATATGACAAGCGAACAGCCCTTAGTAGAAGAGGTTCGTTTGACAGTATCGAAGATGAAGAAATGAACACAGTTCTTCAAGTTTGCATTTTAGAGCCCACATTTACTAGACTTGGACGCGGAAGAGAACAGACGGTCGAAGGGTTTCGCATTCGCGGACTTGGTTTCTTTCGGCATGGAACAACCAAGCATTACCTCTGTTTAACGTGGATGACGAAACAATAGTCTTGTCAACCAGACGTCTTTTTACCTTCAACTCAGCACGAGACAACACGTGATACTGACAGGTGTGAATATTACCGAATCGCCACTTTAATAAGTCACAGTTACAAAATACCAACACGAATTTGTTTCAGAGGACAAGGGGAAGACTGGCAGGAGTCGACCTCTGAGAATATCAGTTCGAACTGCCGAGAAAGACACGAGGCGTTACTGACCCCATGGTTTATCTTAGAAGTAACGAAGGTCGAGGAGATATTTGGAACGGGAATTAAAATTCAGAGAGGAGAAACAGGAGAACTGTGCTTTGCTGGTGACGTCGTGATTCTATTAGAGACGGAAGATCAGCTGAAAGGAATGGGTAGTGCCTTGCACTTTGTAGTAATTCCTATCGGGAAAGCATCTTGTGACGATGTAAACGCGTTTCTACACTAAAGTAATAACTTTCAGTTACTGCAACGTTATGAAAAATTTAAAACAGTGTTTGTCCTGAGCTATTCTTAAAGGGCAGGGGAAGCTTACACCAAAAATCGCAGATATAACAACATAATAAGAAGAAAAATCGAATGACGAGCAGCGGAGTGAAGTTGTAACGTAAAAGACAAATTATTTTCGAGTTTTAATGATATTCGTGAGGTGATAGTGACGCATAGCCACAATGACGTTATTCGCCTAAACACTAGACCAGAACTGATGACTGTTCCATTTTTTTACTATAGAAGATGGGTTATCCCGACGAATGGCCATTCTGAGAACGTATAACAAACCTCTACCCTCTCCAGCACCTGACGAACGTGTTTCTTTATATGACAGAATATCGATATTCGAAACTTATATAACCATCAGATGAGGTCTTGAAATAACAAGGAGTGTTCTAAAAATTATTTAAAAGCAACAAAAAGTACTTTTTTATTTCTAAATAACTGACCTGTAGCAGTACATATTTATATTGGAAATGGAAATGAGCGTTTGGCGTCATTGGCCGGGAGGCCCCTCGCGGGGCAGGTCCGGCCGCCTTGGCGCAGGTCTTACTACATTCGGCGCCACATTGGGCGACCTGCACGCCGGATGGGGATGAAATGATGATGAACACAACACAACACCCAGTCCCTGAGCGGAGAAAATCTCCGACCCAGCCGGGAATCGAACCCGGGCCCGGAGGACGGCAATCCGTCACGCTGACCACTCAGCTACTGGGGCGGACATATTTATATTGAAATCTGGGTTTCATTTGTGCACTAACTGTTCAAAACAACGAATGTTTGTATTTATGTAAATTGGGCAATGGTTGAAAAATATTTTCATTTTTCATTCGGGTATGTTGTTACGGCCATCGGACCGAAGACTGGTTTGATGGTAGACTAAATTGGTAATTTTCTATGAGAGAGATCTCAGTTAGTAGAAATTGATGGAAAGTCATCGGGGAAGTGTTACACACCCTCTACTGTTCATGATCTACATAAAAGATTTAGGAGACATTATGAGCAGCCCTCTTATCATCTTAGACTGTTTGCAGACGATGCTGTCATTCACCATCTTGTAACGTCATCGGAAGATCAAAATAAATTGCAAAATTATTTAGACAAGATGAGTGTATGATGCGAAAAGTGGCAATTGACTCTAAATAATGGAAAGTGTGTGGTCACCCACACGAGTAGGAAAATGAGTTCGCTAAATTTCGATTACACGATTATTCAGCCAAGTCTAAAGGCTCCAGATTCCACTAAGTATCTAGAGATTATAAAGTGAGAACAACTTATACTGGAACCATCCTACAGAAAATGTTGCGGGGAAAGCGAACCAAAGACTGTGTCTTGTTCGCAGAGCATTTAGGTGGAAGATGCAACAACTTTACAAAAGAGACTGACTACACTAAGCTTGTCCGACCTCTTCTGCAATATTTTCGTGCGGTATGGGGTCGTCATCAGTTGGGATCAGCAGATGACATTAGAAAGTACGAGGAAGGGCAGCTTGTCTTGTATTATCGTGACACAGGAGGAGAGAGTCTCACAAATACCACACGCAAATTGGAGAGGCACCTTTTTCCTTGCGGTGAGATCTTTTCACGAAATTTGAATCCACGAGTTTTTCCTCCGAATGTGAAAATATTTTGCTGACGCCCACCAGTGTAGAGAGAAATGATCACCATACTGAAATAAGAGAAATCGAAGCCCGCACGGAAATGTTTAAGTTTTCATTTCCGCACGTCCTATTCGAGAGTGGGACGATAGAGAAAGTGCGTGAATGTTGTTCGATGAACGCTCTGCCGAGCACTGAATTGCGAATTGCAGAATAATCATGCAGATACAGGGGAAATCTATGTTGTCCAAACTACTCCTACTCTGCATAAACACGTATTCAGTTAATTACGCAGTCTGTTAATTAAGTTGTGCCATAAATTTCTTTCCTTCTCGATTTCATGCAACTTCTCATCGTTGGTGGTTCGATCGACCACTCTAATCATCAGCATTCTTTTGAGCGCAACATTTCAAAATCTTCTGCTCTGTTCCACGAGACTCAGAGGGCCATAGACTCGGGTTCCCAGGTAGATGCCGTGTTTCTTGACTTCCGCGAGGCATTTGATACAGTTCCCCACAGTCGTTTAATGAACAAAGTAAGAGCATATGGACTATCAGACCAATTGTGTGATTGGATTGAAGAGTTCCTAGATAACAGAACGCAGCGCGTCATTCTCAATGGAGAGAAGTCTTCCGAAGTAAGAGTGATCTCAGAGGTGCCGCAGGGAAGTGTCGTAGGACCGTTCCTGTTCACAATAAATGACCTTGTGGATAACATCGGAAGTTCACTGAGGCTTTTTGCGGATGATGCTGTAGTACATCGAGAGGTTGTAACAATGGAAAATTTACTGAAATGTAGGAGGATCTACAACGAATTGACGCATGGTGCAGGGAATCGCAATTGAATCTCAATGTAGACAAGTGTAATGTGCTGCGAATACATAGAAAGATAGATCCTTTATCATTTAGCTGCAATATAGCAGGTCAGCAACTGGAAGCAGTTAATTCCATAAATTATCTGGGAGTAGGCATTAGGAGTGATTTAAAATGGAATTATCACATACAATTAATCGTCGGTAAAGCAGATGCCAGACTGAGATTCATTGGAAGAATCCTAAGGAAATGCAGTCCGAAAACAAAGGAAGTAGGTTACAGTACACTTGTTCGCCCACTGCTTGAATACTGCTCACCAGTTTGGAATCCGTACCAGACAGGGTTGATAGGAAGATGCAACGGAAAGCAGTGCGCTTCGTTACAGGATCATTTAGTAATCGCGAAAGCTTTACGGAGATGATAGATAAACTCCAGTGGAAGACTCTGCAAGAGAGACGCTCAGTAGCTCGCTACGGGCTTTTGTTGAAGTTTCGAGAACATACCTTCACCGAGGAGTAAAGCAGTATATTGCTCCCTGCCACGTATATCTCGCGAAGAGGCCATGAGGATAAAATCAGAGAGATCAGAGCCCAGACAGAGGCATACTCACAATCTTTCTTTCCACGAACAATACGAGACTGGAATAGAAGGAAGAACCGATGAGGCAGTCAAAGTACCCTCCGCCACACACCTTCAGGTGGCTTGCGGAGTATGGATGTAGATGTACTGTTTATCGTCCGCCTTAGACTTCCGTACTAGAATAACTCCAAACAAATAGCTCCAGAAAAGGTACCCTAACACTTAAATTTACATTAGATTTTGAAATGTGACTTTTTCACAAATTCTTTTCTTGCTATTTCGGTCTGTATGTTATGTATTGTATACTTTGACCGTGTCAGTTATTTTTCTGCGCAAACAGAAAAACGCATACACTACATTTACTGTGTCATTTGCTAACCTAACTCAGCATCATTCGTATTAGGTCGACCACATTTCATTTTACTTTTGTGGGTGCTTCATAAACTCTCTTCAATATGACATATCTTCCTTTCAAGTGATCTTGCAGATCCTTTCCTGTTTCTGATAAAATCGTTAGCGGACCTCAATTGTTTTGTTCTTCCCTTCGCTTAATTCTTTTCCAAGGTTTTTTGTTGGTTTACTTTACTGCATGTTCAATGCACGGGTCGAACAATCGGGGATAAGCTACATCCTTGTCTCACTTTCTTCTCAAGAACTACTTCGTTCTTATGTCCTTAAATTCTTGCGGTTGCAGTCTGATTTCTGTACAAGTTGTAAATAACCTTTAGTTTTCTGTATTTCACCGCTGCTACCTTAAGGATTTAGAATACTGCAATCCAATCGACACTGTCAAACACTTTCTTTACACCTACGTATGCTATAAACGTATGTTTGCCTTTCTTTAACCTATCTTCTGAGTCGTGCGGTCAGTATTGTTTCCTACATTTCTGCGGAATGCAAAGCCATCTTCCCTGAGGCTGACCACTTGTACCATTCTTCTGTGAATAATTCATATCAGCAGTTTGCAAACGCGAAGTATTAAGCTGATACTTCGGTAATGTTGACACCTGTCAGCAGGTGTACTGGTTGGAACTGGAAATATTGCAGTTTCCTGAAAGTGGGAGGGTTTTCTGCCAGTGTCATTGCCTACAGTTTAGGTGGAATAGTTTCGTCAGGAGGGCTCGACAGAGGGTCTCGGTAACTCCGAGGGAACGTCGTTAACTCCACTTGCCATGTTCCGACTCAGACCTTTCAGTGCTCTGCTGCCGAATTCTCCTCGTAGCGTCATAGCTCCCCTCTCATGTTCACCTACTTCCTCCTCTACTTCCCATAACTTTCAAGGACACACACTCGATCACAACAGCACACCACTCCGTGCAGTAACACTTACGTATACACACACTGTCCTAGAAATAAATTATAGTTCCACTCCCCCAGCTCTGATCAACGTCTGGAAAAGGTTGTCATCTGAAATAGGTGAGCCCCTTGAATTCATTCCGAACTGGGAACCCATCCTGTTCCACTATTACCACGCCTTATATTGGATTAAAAGAACCGCAACTGCATAATAAGCCGGATCTAAAACAGGCTGCTTTACTGTTTTTAGTGGAACATTAAAGATATAAAAAGCAAAGGAATTAAGATAACGAATGAGGAATACCTGAATGTGCTTCTGTTTGCAGATATTGTTATTATTCAAAAGAATGAAGATGACCTCAAAAGATCAGTATAACGGGTGAACCAAACCTGTATAAAAAGGATGAACGTTTCTCTGTATGTTTGTCCTCTTTGCGTTCCTAAACGTAACATTCGTCAGATTGTGATGAAACTCATCCGTACGCTCCCACCCCCCAGTAAAAAGAGTACGACACACAGTTAAGGAGATATGATTAACAATGAGATGCCACCGCGTGAATATACCCATATATGCATGAGAGCACTTAGCGACAGTAACAAACAATACATAGTTTATAATTTCAAACCTTCATGAAAATTTTTCTCGCTGACACCGCCACAAAATTATGAAAGGAAAAAAGTTTATCGGTTACTACATTTTCGCTGTCCATGCCGTAAAACTGCCGCATCTGACAAGAAGTTTTAATGTGTTACTGTACACTGTTACTACCAACTATATTCACAACATATTTTGCATACGTTATCCACATACATCTCTAAATGTGCTGGCAAATTTATACCACTGTACGACTCATAGTTTAGGAAACGTCATTAACATTGTGATGCGTGAGAAACGTACTGAAGCTATTCGCAGCACATTTCGCATATGTATTATTTTAAAAAGCATATGAAACCATTGGCGTATTCCAATACAACGTTGCGTAAAAATTTCAAGACTCACCAGACGGAAAGACCAACTTCAATAAAAAGGTCATGAAACCAAACACTTATTTTCTTTCTATGGCAAGCCAAGTACATCTAGTATGCAATAAATAAAACTCTAAAATTTCTAGTAATAAAATAAATATAACGGAGTTCCTAAGAAAATATCAAGTTAGATCACAAATTATTTTCGATAATTCATTTTTAGAACAAGTGTCTCAAACCACTTATTTAGGCTATGCTATAACTTTTGCTTTTAACTCTGATACTGAAAATAAGATAAAGAAATTCCTTTAGCAGAACACAGGGCCATAAGTACAAAAAGAGTCCATCATGAAATTCTATAAACTGATGGCAGTTCCTGCTTTGCCTTATGGAAGTGAAAGCTGGGCTACTCCAAAACAGGAAATAAAGTTCAGACGGCAGAGATGAGGTTCCCAAGGAATGCGAAAGACTGCACAAGAAGAGACATCATTCGAAACAGGTATCATTCGAAACAGATATTAAAACAGAATTAAATATATTGAAAGTCAACGAACAAATTCAAAAATATCGTGAAGATTGGAAACAACACCTCATGAGAAAGCCAGGTCACAGAATTCCCCAAAAGTTAGTGAAGTACAATCCGAATGAGGAAAACGATACTGGAATAAGACCTCGAAAAAGGTGGGAATGATTTGGAAATTAAGAACTTTCAGTATTTCAAGGTGACCGGTTTCAACAGCCTAAGATGAAAATAATGGGGGGGGGAATCCGATTTATTTCAGCGATTATATAGAATACAAAAGTTCACTTACCTTACGGAACCTGTTGTAAAAGTGCCATATTGCATTACATGAAGTCAAAGCACAAAGGCACCCGACCCATCTTGATAAAGAAAACACACAGTTCATAAAATGCACACAGCCGACAACATCCTCGTCCCACCCACGCATATCGACGCCCAGTTCAATCCGCCTGCGTCCGCCCCCGGTAGCTGGGTGGTCAGCGCGACGGACTGTCAATCCTAAGGGCCCGGGTTCGATTCCCGGCTGGGTCGGAGATTTTCTCCGCTCAGGGACTGGGTGTTGTGTTGTCCTAATCATCATCATTTCATCCCCATCAACGAGCAAGTCGCCGAAGTGGCGTCAAATCGAAAGACCTGCACCAGGCGAACGGTCTACCCGACGGGAGGCCCTAGTCACACGAAATTTCATTTCATTTCAGAAAAGATAAATATTTCCCTCTTGCAACTGAAAGGACAAACTTTATAAGATAAAAAAAATTTATTTGATAAAACAAGTATCTCTCTTTTGCCTCTTCTTCTGTCCCCAACCCCTCCCCAAACGTATACAATCGCAAGATATTTCATTAACATTCAGTGCTCCTCACCCCATAGTCAACAATGATACCTAAAGAAGAGCACCAATATGTTCACAGTTTCTTGTAAAAGCTACCCAGTACTAACGTAACTTCCTGAGATTTACAAATAAGGTAAAGAAGCACGAATTCCGTTGCTGCTGGACCATGAAGTTGTTTTTGTATGTCAATCCTTAAAACAGGTGGAAATTTAAGTTCAGGAGTACACTATTTGTTGAGAAGTGTAATGAACTGCACAATTAATTGATTGCAGAAATCTCTCAGCACAATGTGTGTTGGTCGACTACCGCCAATAGTTTCACGTTTTTCACTGCCAGAGAGGGAGACACCACCATTATGAGTATGCCTGCAACAGACGTGGCGTTCGCCGTGCCTAGCTGAGGTGACGTCACGAACAAGCGCCGAGGCCTTCCTTTGAGTCGGTGTTGGTAGGACGCCTGTAAAGCCGACCCCGATACGTCCAACCAACAAACTGTGCCGTGTGCAGCGCTGTCGAGCCAACTGACCGACAAAAGTTCGTCTTTAGTCACTGCTTCTGGAGAAATTTAAAGACTGCAAATGTTTGTGGGACACATCGAGCGGGAAGTACAGCAATACAGATACAAGGAATGAAGCACCTATTTTATATTTTTTAACGAATCCATAATCGTTTAGTGTGGCAGATAGAGAGAATGGAAATCTATAGACAATTTGTGTTTCTGTTTTTGCGTTTTATTTCCGATGCTTATCTGACATGAAATCTATAAATCAAAATATCGACATTCAGTGGACGTTAATTCATAAAATATAATTGCTTCATCATTAGATGAGCTAAAAAAGTCCAGCCCATATCCAACCCCACTGCTACGAAGAGCAAAGTGTGGGATAATTTTTACTGTTCTGGCAGCTGCTAAATGCTTCATTTCCTATGTGTCTGTTCTATATTCTTCGAATGTAAAATGACGTTCTTAAACTTACAGGTCACCTTTTATGCTATGTATAAATAAATTAATAACGTATACGTGAAATCTTTTGGCTTATTTATTTTGCTTTGCCAGGATGTATTTCCTCATTTAACTATAAATCATGTTACAGGTTTAAGGAATAATTTCGGTTGATGGCTACGGAGACAAAACAGCACTAAACATGGGTTTTTTTATTATTTTTTTAAAGTCTTATGGGACTTAACTGCTAAGGTCATCAGTCCCTAAGCTTACACACTACTTAACCTAAATTACCCTAAGAACAAACACACACACCCATGCCCGAGGGAGGACTCGAACCTCCGCCGGGACCAGCCGCCCAGTCCATGACTGTAGCGCCATAGCTCGCTCTAATATCAGGTCTTCTCAACTTCTGCCAGTGGCTAGAAAGCGTAATGCATCCTTTTTCGTTAGGAATAGTTTGATGATGTTCAGCAGCTCCGAAATGGATGATTCACCCATTCTTAAATAACTACGAAAATCATCAGCTCCCAGCTGCTTAAGTAACAGGACGTTGTTAAATTTCTTTCCTTACATTGGCCACTTCTTTGCCAACAGCTTTTTGTCGCCTTTTATTTTGCCCTGTTACCTTTGAAACTGTCATTCCAAAGCCTCGTTTTTGTTTGTGTGTGAAACCAAGCGAGATCTCGTAGAATATAAACGCAAAAAAAAAAGGGTTCAAATGGCTCTGAGCACTATGGGACATAACTTCTGAGGTCATCAGTCCCCTAGAACTTAGAACTATTTAAACCTAACTAACCGAAGGACATCACACACATCCATGCCCGAGGCAGGATTCGAACCTGCGACGGTAGCGGTCGCGCGGTTCCAGACTGAAGCGCATAGAACCGCTCGGCCACCACGGCCGGCGACATAAACGCAACGAACCTAAGATAAACAGATCACAACAACAGGGCATCATTGTAATCGGCGAGTGCAGTCGGTCGGGACGTGCGTAGGCCGACACGAAATTGATCAGTCTGTGGGTCGGCCGATAAATTGGTGCATATGTAGGGGTCATCAACACAGAGATGGCAGGTCGTTACAGAATTACCCATCTCGCCGATGGGTGGCATAAGTAGTAGACGCTAAGTGACCATATGCCGAAGTTGCATGCAGTGAATAGCGCTGCACCAGAAATAAAGGTGGATCTTTCAAAATGGCCGATCCAAGAATACAGGATGCCAACTGACCATACATTTCAGGTCTACGTTTCGTATAAAATCTACAGTTATACATACTGTCTGCTTCTTGAACAGTGAGGAAACTACAGTAATAACCAAAAAATTTTAAAAAGTAACCCATAAATTTAGAAACGAAGCAACACGACATAAAGAGAAAACCGCACTGGTGCGAACGCGAATGCTAAGCCGGCCAGACGTATGTGCGGGGTCCAGCAAAGAGTCACTCTTGAGAACGGTCAGCACAAGCAGCAACCACGCGGGGATGAAATTACTTCGGCAGTCATCTAACTCAGATGTAAGTCTTAACCGGGGCGAGGTGTGTCTTACAGAGTCAAATAGAAATAAAAAGTAATGTTGGCAACTACAAAAAAGTTAAATGTATGAATGGGTCGTAACTGTGGGTATGTGAACAGGTCGTGGCAGCGCGTGAAGGATGTCTACATCCCATGCGGTGCGTCACAAACTGCTACAAACGGGGGCATTTAAGTAAACAGGAATGACGAAAGTCAAGTAGCTGGAACTGAGTCAGATGTCCATTATTTAGCACTATAGCTAATGGTTGAGACGGAATCTCTTATATCGGCAACCTCTCACGTTAATACGATGATAAAGCTGCAGATTAATGCGCTGGACGACCAAATGAAAAATGACTGTAGCATGAAATACGCTGGGAGCAAAGTATATATTGGCTGTACAATGAGACGTTTACACGTGGATAAGTTATCTATAACGTTTGGGGTAATGACACAGACCCACAGGCTGTTCTACGAGGTGCATTCAAGTTCTAAGGCCTCCGATTTTTTTTCTAATTAACTACTCACTCGAAATCGATGAAACTGGCGTTACTTCTCGACGTAATCGCCCTGCAGACGTACACATTTTTCACAACGCTGACTCCATGATTCCATGGCAGCGGCGAAGGCTTCTTTAGGAGTCTGTTTTGACCACTGGAAAATCGCTGAGGCAACAGCAGCACGGCTGGTGAATGTGCGGCCACGGAGAGTGTCTTTCATTGTTGGAAAAAGCCAAAAGTCACTAGGAGCCAGGTCAGGTGTGTAGGGAGCATGAGGAATCACTTCAAAGTTGTTATCACGAAGAAACTGTTGCGTAACGTTAGCTCGATGTGCAGGTGCGTTGTCTTGGTGAAACACCACACGCGCAGCCCTTCCCGGACGTTTTTGTTGCAGTGCAGGAAGGAATTTGTTCTTCAAAACATTTTCGTAGGATGCACCTGTTACCGTAGTGCCCTTTGGAACGCAATGGGTAACGATTACGCCCTCGCTGTCCTAGAACATTGACACCATCATTTTTTCAGCACTGGCGGTTACCCGAAATTTTTTTGGTGGCGGTGAATCTGTGTGCTTCCATTGAGCTGACTGGCGCTTTGTTTCTGGATTGAAAAATGGCGTCCACGTCTCATCCATTGTCACAACCGACGAAAAGAAAGTCCCATTCGTGCTGTCGTTGTGCGTCACCATTGCTTGGCAACGTGCCACACGGGCAGCCGTGTGGTCGTCCGTCAGCATTCGTGGCACCCACCTGGATGACACTTTTCGCATTTTCAGGTCGTCATGCAGGATCGTGTGCACAGAACCCACAGAAATGCCAACTCTGGAGGCGATCTGTTCAACAGTCATTCGGCGATCCCCCAAAACAATTCTCTCCACTTCCTCGATCATGTCAGACCGGCTTGTGCGAGCCCGAGGTTGTTTCGGTTTGTTGTCACACGATGTTCTGCCTTCATTATACTGTCGCACCCACGAACGCACTTTCGACACATCCATAACTCCGTCACCACATGTCTCCTTCAACTGTCGATGAATTTCAATTGCTTTCACATCACGCAAATTCAGAAAACGAATGATTGCACACTGTTCAAGTAAGGAAAACGTCGCCATTTTAAGTATTTAAAACAGTTCTCATTCTCGCCGCTGGCGGTAAAATTCCATCTGCCGTACGGTGCTGCCATCTCTGGGACGTATTGACAATGAACGCGGCCTCATTTTAAAACAATGCGCATGTTTCTACCTCTTACCAGTCCGGAGAAAAAAAATCGGAGGCCTTAGAACTTGAATGCACCTCGTACCATAATCGCCTGTTTGTCGGAACATACAAACGTTATGTATAAACCATCCAACTTAGTAAACTGCAATCTCTTCCAATGCCTTACCTAAACTTGTAGTACACCACCAAAACTGCTAAAAGCATTACGGTCACCTGACTAACTGATCGCTAACAAGGTGATCTGAGTATCTCTCTTTGTGTGTGTTCCAGTATATTAAGGTGTTGACACCAGTCATCCTGTAACAATAAAGTGTCTGTACTGCGATGGCGGCGAACGAAGTGCGTTCTTTGTTTGTAACCATACAGATCGCCCACGACATAGTATGTATACCTTAGGGAATGATTTTGTTTGTGACTCCGGAACGTGTAACAGCCTGATCCCTGAAATGATGACAATGAACACAGCATTCCCTTGCATATACAAGGCGTTCCAGGAGGCATTGTCCGTATTCAGGGATATGAGAGGAGTGGTCATTCGACGCAAACATGTCCAGTAAACATGGGCTCCAAAATGCGTACCTGAAGACCTATGACCACTTCGTCGTCTTCAGTATTGCGAAAGAAATAGTTCAAATGGCTCTGAGCACTATGTGACTTAACTTCTGAGGTCATCAGTCGCCTAGAACTTACAACTACATAAACCTAACTAACCTAAGGACATCACACACATCCATGCCCGAGGCAGGATTCGAACCTGCGACCGTAGCGGTCGCTCGGTTCCAGACTGCAGCGCCTAGAACCGCACGGACACTCCGGCCGGCGCGCGAAAGAAATGCCTTCTACTGTAGGCTCTTTCCTTTCCATATTTTGGGAGGAGGCAGTACGGACCAAAAAGAAGAAAAATATTGTCCACTAAACACGCGCTCTACAATGCATGCCGTAAGAGCACTTGTTCAGCGCCGGCCTGTGTGGTCGAGCGGTTCTAGGCGCTTCAGTCTGGAACTGCACGACCACTAAGGTCGCAGGTTCGAATCCTGCCTCAGGCATGGATGTGTGTGATATCCTTAGTTAGGTTTAAGTAGTTCAAAGTTCAAGGGGCTGATGACCTCCGATGTTAATTCCCAAAGTGCTCAGAGCCATTTGAACCATTTGAACTTGTTCAGCAGAAGAGATGTGTTTCACACTAGCCAAGATAAACAAGTGTTCATAGCTCTTTAGGGAGCACGTTCATGAGAAGCACGTTCTTTATAAGAGGCGAGAAATTCACATTTTTGAAGATATAGCAATGAAAGTTTGAACTGCACTTTACATGAAATTAACCCAGTTACTGTTACGTCCCTTGCATTACGTATATCTAACAGTTTTCTTATGAAATTCAAAAATTTTCAGAAAATAATATATGTACCTTTTTCTCACAAACTATTCAAAAGATATCTACAAAATGTTGTCTGGTTAATCTCTTTACATATGGTAAGCTCCTCTCATGAGGTTTGTTTGAATACATCGAATAGGATAATTTTCATAATTTTTTAATTATTATTCGATAGGTATAATGTAAAATTAATGCAAAATTTCAAGCACTTTGCTCCATATCACAGCTTTCACTCAGTGTATGAAAACATACTCTTGAAACAATATTTATTGTGTTTACAGGAATAACATCAAAAAATTTCATAATTATAGTCTTCATAGATGATGATGAGCTTTGAAAACATAGTTTTCAGGAAATACAACTTAAAGTTCGAACTAATGGTATTTCTTATGCCACATCTTCAGGAGACCCCGTATTTGTACTCAGGGTCCTCTTTCCCTTCAAGGCTTCTCTTCTGGTTTCCTGTTTTCTGTCCTCTTTCCTCTACCAGGTCTTCAACTGACTTTTCAGCTGGGGAGAGGCGCCGCATAACTATTTCTCTTATCTTAAAGCCCGTTCTCCCTGATGCCGTCTCGCTTCCTCCGTTTCCGTCATTAAATACAAGAACTGCACGATAAGCGAACACCTGCATTAATCTCCGTCAGCAGCACGAGGAAAAATAGGAATTTCTTCTTTACAAACAAAGCAGATGGTCGGTTACTGTTTCTCAGATACGGAACAGAGCCACAGATAATCTGTAAAACAAACCAGCCTCAAAGGTGTATCCCGCGTGAGTTTGCTTGAAAGTGAGGCACGGAATCGTCGTTCACCGAACTCGTACTGAAGTGTTGCTTCAAAAAGTGGGCGTGGCAGGAAGGTCACGTCACACATTTAATTATTTTTCAGGCACCGCGGATTCGATTTCGTCGATGAAACTTTGAGAACTTATTGTCCATGAGTTCTACTAACAAATAAAAAAAATAAATTGAAATCGAAGTTTTCGATCTATGTTTTGAACGGCCCCCCGTCTTAAGGTATGCATTTCAAAGCCAAGGATTACTAGTCTTTTTTGCTTGCTGTTACATCACTGAACATTGGCCGTTCCTCCTGGGAGGCGCTCTGTGTACATTGCTCTCAGCTCCCCACTTCTCTTCTTTGTTCAGTACTGGACCGCCACCTCTCACCTGCTGCCCTTATTGCGGTACTGGTGTTTCGCCTGTATTCTTTACTGTTTTCAGGCTCGAAATATTAAAAATTAATTTTTTGAATTTTCTTGTTTTTATTGGATTATTATACAAACACTGAGACAGAGAAATGCGAAAAACAAGTGTTACATACATTAACTGAACACGTGCGGGGTGGTTTCAGATGGAGCCACTGTGCAAAAAGTGTCGTCACTTTTTGTGGCAAGATAAAATGCAGCTCCTTTCAGCAGCACAGGGCTACTGGACAGAGGTCACACTTGCACCTGCCTCTGCGATGTTCCTGTTTTGTGCTGCAGCGTACACAGTGTCTTGAGGTGCCACGCATTGGTACATGCTTTACTTCTGTTGCATGTTTTTCTACTGCAACAACAGTTTTATTTTCTTTTTCTTTTTTTTCTAATGGCCCTTTACTCTCACTCACGGAATAATGCAAGACAGGATTTGTTTTTTTTTTTTTTTCTTTTGTTCGAATATCGAGATAGCGAACTCTCCACTGTTGTCAGTGACCCTGTCAGTGTGAGGCGGCATCGGAACAAATCCCTTCCAAAAGGCCCTTGTTCTGAGAGAGTACATCGTGTGACGCTGGAAATAGCACCAACTCGCACAGCTACTCATGTTCCCCTTAGAGTCGCAGTGGTTTCAAAAGAAGACACCACAATTATTATGGAAATAAATACGTATTTAATTATTGCCAAAACATACAGAGTATAAATTTGAGCAGGAGTCTTCCGTACCTAATCAATACGCAAATGGAGGCAAATTCAATCACAGTTTGAAAACAGTTGTCCACAGCATAGAAAATGGCAGCTACATTTGTTCGTCTAACTGCTAAGGTTGAAAACTATGGAGTTGTTCAAGCTGCAGCAGCGACTGGGCAGCATCTACTTGAGACTAGCGACGGGGAAACCCGGCCGGTTAAAACCGATACCGGTATTTTAGTTCTGAGTAATCGGTATTTGTTTGGTCTCGGTTACAACAGGTGTCTTTATTTTTTACGAACAACCCGGTATAAAGACCGAAATATAAATTGGCCACAGCAGCAGCGGTACAATTTTTAGTTTTTTAATACGCGTTTTTAAAGAACGAATAATTTTAATTCGTAAAATTTACATAGCTTTGAAGTATTGCATTATTATAGAAAATGGTGAAAAGCGACCAGTGCTATTTTAATAACAATACCGACGGAAACAAGCAACAAAGACATGGCGAAAGAACTGGTACGTCATTTCTGACACAATACCGCGCCTGTGGCTGTGTGGTGTGGCCTATCGGATGGTACGCGTGAACAGGCTGTGTGCGAGACCAGTCCCATCTGGTCCGTACAGTGATTTCCCACTGTCGTCGTCGGTTCGGTCACTAGTTCTACCACAACTAGTCTGGAAGTATTTAACGAAGCGTGGTATCAGGTAAGTACAACGCTCCATTTGCTTTAGAGGATTAAAAACAGGATGAGCCACAACAAACTTGCGATATGTGTAGAAAACCTGAAACTTAACACTTCATTCATACTTTACAATAAAAACATACAGCAGCTGATCTGCTAACTGTGTCTTCACAACATCCCTTCATCTGCTTTTAGCACCGGAAAACGGACAAATTAACACGAGAAAGAGACTTCAACTTCAGTTTTTACTCTCTAGTACTGAGGATAACGGAATGTACTCGAATGCTGGCGGAATTAGGTTAGAAAACGAGACAAAGTAGTGAATGAAATGATAATTAAATCAACACCCTAAGCTGTCGACAGGCGTTGATATACATGAGCGGGGACAGTTGAAAATGTGTGCCCCGACCGGGACTCGAACCCGGGATCTCCTGCTTACATGGCAGACGCTCCATCCATCTGAGCCACCGAGGACACAGAGGACAGTGCGACTGCACGGATTTATCCCTCGCACGCTCCCCGTGAGACCCACATAGCCAACTTAATGTCCACACGCCACATTCGTAGTGCCCCTGTCCATTACACTCATAACTCGTGGCAGGCAATCTTACCGAGTCCCGTAAGAGTTCGGCCAATGGGGGTGCATCCAGCACAGAAGAAGGAGGTCAATGGCCGGTTAGCCTTAACTATATGAAGACGGTATCTGCTCTCTCAGACATGTCCGAAAGAACAGATATACTTAAAGTAGTAGATGATTTTTGCTATTTGGGCAGCAAAATAACTGATAATGCTCGAAGTAGAAAGTGTATAGAATGTAGAATGGCCATGGCAAGGAAAGCTTTATTGAAGAAGAGGAATTTGTTAACATCGGATATACATTTAAGTGTCAGGAAGTCCTTTCTGAAAGTATTTGTATGGAAGTGAAACATGGGCGATAAATAGTTTAGACAAGAAGAGAATAGAAGCTTTTGCAATGTTTCTTAAAAGACATCATAGTCGCCGTTGACTATATAAAATATTTATTGCAATTTCGGCCTTATGGCCATTTTCAAGTTGTATTTGTTTTATATTCTGACAGAATGTAACTTTTGCAGTGTTACTTGAAAATGGCCATAAGGCCGAAATTGCAATAAATATTTTATACAGTCAACGGCCACTATGATGTCTTTTAAGAAATATTATATGGCTGTGAATCCCAACCATGAGAAGTTAATCTTTTGCAATGTGGTGCTACAGAAGAGTGCTCAAGATTAGATGGGTAAATGACGTAACTAGTGAGGAGGTAGGCCTACTCAATAGAATTGGGGAGAAGACAAATTTGTGGCACAGCCTGAGTAGAAGAAGGGATCTGTTGGTACGACACATTCTGAGGCATCAAGAGATCTCCAGGTTAGTGTTGGAGGGACACGTGGGAGGTAAAAATAGTAGGGGGAGAGCAAGAGATGAATATAGTAAGCAGATTCAGAAGGATGTCGGTTGTAGTAGCTATTCAGAGATGAAGTTCAAAATGGTTCAAATGGCTCTGAGCACTATGGGACTTAACTTCTGAGGTCATCACCCCCCTGGAACTTAGAACTACTTAAAGCTAACTAACCTAAGGACATCACACACATCCATGCCCGAGGCAGGATTCGAACCTGCGACCGTAGTGGTCGCGCGGTTCCAGACTGAAGCGCCTAGAACCGCTCGGCCACCCCGGCCGGCGGAGATGAAGAGGCTCGCACAGGATGGAGTAGAATGGAGAGCTGAATCAAAGCAGTCGTTGGACTGAAGACCACAACAGCAAGAGCAGCAGTGATTATTCGTATCGTCCAAATAATGGTAGAACACAGATTACAATATGGTTTTTCAGTAGAGTTTCAAAAAATTACGACCAATAGGAGAGCGCTGGTGATATTTTGTGGTATTCAACCGCCTATGACTTTTCGAGAAAAGTTGCGAATCGTGGACGGACTAAGTTTTCTTTTATTTAGCTAAATAATTTAATATTTCAGTCTGTGTATGTTGAAACTGAGCCTGATTTTTCAATCTTTGATGTAAGGCGGTGTCATAGTGATTAAAATTCTTCTGGGTATTATGCCGCGTCATTGCTAAAAACTAACAACAATAATAAACTAAAACCGACGTTTCGCCCGAGTCGTGCCTTGAGAAAGGCCGTTGCAATTCGGCCGAAACTTCGGTTTTAGTTTATTATTGTTAGTTTTTAGCAATGACGCGGCATGATACCCGAATTTTAATCACTATTTTCATTTTTTGTTCGATTTCTACGTTAATTACAGGAAATAATACGAACAGAAAACCGAAAACCTATTAAACTTCCTGGCAGATTAAAAGTGTGTGCCCGACCGAGACTCAAACTCGGGACCAGGAAGTTTCATATCAGCGCACACTCCGCTGCAAAGTGGAAATCTCATTTTGGAAACGTCCCTCAGGCTGTGGCTAAGCCATGTCTCCGCAGTATCCTTTCTTTCAGGAGTGCTACTTCTGCAAGGTTCGCAGAAGAGCTTCTGTAAAGTTTGGAAGATAGGAGACGAGATACTGGCAGAAGTAAAGCTGTGAGTACCGGGCGTGAGTCGTGCTTTGGTATCTCAGATGGTAGAGCACTTGCCCGCGAAAGGTAAAGGTCCCGAGTTCGAGTCTCGGTCAGGCACACAGTTTTAATCTGCCAGGAAGTTTCATATCAGCGCACACTCCGCAGCAGAGTGGAAATCTCATTCCGAAAACCTATTGTTTCAACGATGACTGCCATCCCTGCTCGACACGTAAATGGCTGCAGGTGCAGCTACTGTGCATACGCCACGAAGTGAGAAAATTCTTGGTGGCTTCAAACGGCATCACGTCGTCTGAAAGGGTTACTCGCCATCGGAGTAAATAATGGGACCACGGGGAGGTTTGGGACGTGTGAGGTGGTGGCGGCGGCTGACGTAACGGGGTCCAGAGCGTGCTCTGCCGGCGGCCGGTGAGCGAGACGCGGGCCTGGAGGGGTGGTGGTGGGGGCGGCTGATCCGCTCTGGCGAAAGTTCCGGCGTCCGGCGCGGCGGCGTCCGGCGCCCCCTCCCTCCCTCCCCGCCCCTCCAGACTCCTACGCCGCTGGCCACACCAGGTCCTACCCTGCACTGGCCCTATATAAGGGCCGGGCGCAGCCTCCACCGGCAGTCTCAGCGGACGTCTCCTTCGGACGTGATATCCACCTGACGCGATCGCACGCACGGAGTCATGAGGAGAGAGGTGAGTTGTCTATGCACATACACACACACCACCCCACACCAGCCACAAAAAAACCTTTTGGACCACTACACGGACTTGAAACCTTCTCCGGTCCCCAACTTCTATTCTGGGGAGGTACGCGAGAAAACTGGTACGAGCCGAAAATGCCGCCCAGGACTTTCTGGATAATGCTGAGGAGCGAGTTTCGCACAGAACAGCCTCTCCAGCCAGGGGGTGGGACCGCCACACGACCTGGAGCACGTGCAGTCACTATCGTCTTCACTACGAACACCTGTTTCGAGCAGCTCTCCACACTAACCTGTCCAGTCAGGACTCTCCAGTTCTGCACAGTCATTCCAGCTGTGCGACCATGTTGTCAGAAGCCTCTGCTCTCTTCCCGTGCCTGCTGCTGGTCCTTACCATTTACCACCCTGTTCCATCCGATGTATAGTTTACAGCACCTCTTTCTTAACTGAGAGAAATTTTCAGACTTAAAACTAAGTTCGCGAGTACCTCAAGGAAGCGTTGCAGGACCATAGTTAATAGAAAACATCACATCAAAAACACCTTCAGCTACCTATATTTCACATTTTTATTTTACTTATGCGACCATCTTAAGGCTCCGTGTCCGGTATGTAGGAAGTATTCAACATTATGTGCCATCGAAATAGCGGACAGCATTCAGTAAATGGTATCCGTACACTTTTTTTTTTAACAACGCGATCCCTTCGTTCAAAAATCGTTCATATGGCTCTGAGCACTGTGGGACTTTACATCTGACGTCATCATTCCCATATATAACTACTTAAACCTAACTAACCTAAGGACATCACACACATCATGCCCGAGGCAGGATTCGAACCTGCGACCGTAGCAGCAGCGCGGTTCCGGACTCAAGCGCCTAGAACTGCTCGGCCACTTCGGCCGGCCCTTCGTTCATCAGTTAGCCTCAAGATGGCGTAGCGAAACGCCGAAACGGGTTAGCACAAGCGAAATAAAATTTATAACGAAATAACAAGCAACCAGTTGCATAAAAAAAAATTAATTTCTTTGCCGGTTTCGGGCACTAAGTGAAGAAGGGCACAATGCGCCCGAAATCGGAAAACAAATTAAATTTCTTTTATGCAACTGGTTGCTTATTATCTCGTTATATACGACTACAATTGCTGAGGAAACATGAAATACTGAAAATAAAATTTGACATACAGACAGCTCAAGGTGTTTTGATTTGAAGTTTAACACTGAAGAGCCCAGGTCCCTCGGCCGTCGTGTATATAGATGGACTTACAGAGGGACAGCGAATACCATCGGAAGTTCCACGAAGCTTTTTCGCGGGTGCTGTTGTATACAGAAAAGTCGCTGGGGTACAAAACTACAGCGGTGACTGACCCTCAGTGTAAACAAATGTAACGCACTGCGTATACATCGACAGAAAGACCCATTCTCTAACGATTAAACGACTGCAGAACAACCGATGCAAGCAGTTACATCCATTAAATATCTAGGAGGTTGCATACGAAACGATTTAAAATTAATCGCAAGTAAGGTACATGCCAGACCGAGATTCAGGGGAAGAATACACTCCAATAGTACTGGTCATTCTGTGATCCGAACTAAATGCGATTGATAGGGGCAATAGAAAAAAAATCCAAAGAAGAGCAGCGCGTTTCGTCACAGGTTCATACAGTAAACACAGAGCCGGCCGGGTGGCAGAGCGGTTCTAGGCTCTACAGTCTGGTACCGCGCGACCGCTACGGTCGCAGGTTCGAATCCTGCCTCGGGCATGGATGTGTGTGATGTCCTTAGGTTAGTTAGGTTTAAGTAGTTCTAACTTCTAGGGGACTGATGACCTCAGAAGTTAAGTCCCATAGTGCTCAGAGCCATTTGAACCAAAAAAAACACGGAATACTCACAGAGATGATCAGCTCAACCAATCAAGCTGATTCCCTCGCCTGTATCACTCCCAAGTGTACCGAGAGGAATCAACAAATACATTGCTTCCTTCTACGTATATCTCCCGAAGAGACCATGAAGATAAAATCAGAGACATTGGAGCCTACACGGAGGCTTAGCAACTAATCCTTCTTCTCGCGAACCACATGCGACTCGAACAGGAAAAGGGGGGCGGGGATGACACTGGAATACAAAATACCCTCCTCCACACCCCGTAAGCTGGCTTGCAGAGTGGTAGTGTGTAGATATACATTTCAAGGTTGACACAAATCGCCAAATGAATTTACTAATTTGGAGGGTGAGGCTTAGATGCAGGAGAACAGGAGATCGTTGAAAGCCGTGGCCATGTTTCTGCGACATCATTCATTTCAATTTGGACAGCCAGTAGTACAAGAATGGTCAACATTCAATAAACCACAACGAGAAAAATACCTAAAAAATAGCCGCTGTTTGTTTTACATGTTTTCAGTCCTAAGAGTTCTACTTCACATGCACGTTACACCCCTCACTATTGTTACGAGTATAATAACATTTTCACTATGGGCTGTGTCATTCTGGATGGCTCCCCATGAAAATCACTTAAGTGTAATAGATATGGGCGTCAACGTTTCTCATTATTCACACGCGGTTTATCCACTTGAGCTGTGTATAACCGGAACACGACAAATTCAGCAAGTCTCTGTCGCAAACTCTTTATCCATGTTACTAGTCCCGAAATTTCCACAGGAACTTCCAGCATTAAGCTCTAGACCATTTCGCCCGTCTTTGGACAGGAGCGTATAAGTGCAACTTGGAAAGTGTAACAAGGGACGCTACTAACCTTGTGGCTAAGGGTTACTTATATTTGTGCATATTAACGTCACTACCAGGAGAGAAAAAAATATTTCCCGCTTAAAGTACTCAAAATAGTGTTATACCCTTTTACTGAAATAAATTTCTCACTGTGTCTGTAAGGGAGTGACACTATCCCATTTTTTCCCGTTACTGGACTTTTGGCTATTTGTGAAAGAGGAAGAATTTAGAGCCGGTGGAAGGCGACGAGTAGTAAAGACGGTTGTAGGGAAAATGGATGGTCGACACTAGTCTAGTGGGAGAATTCTAGGGAAGTGTAGTTCATTTACAAAAGAGACAGCGTACACAACACTTTTGTCACTCATGCTCCGATACAGCTCAAGTTTAATATTATCAATTTTACGGGATTGAGGTAGCCATTGTTATATTTTATCAGTAATAATTGGTTGTAATGAATAGTTTTACATCCTAAAGAAAACTAAACAACGCGTTTCGAGAAACAGTGCTGCCATAATCAGGTTCTCAGAATCAAGTGGTGAGTTTAAAACACTAAAAAGTCTTTGAAAATTATACTGTAAGAAACACTGAAACCAACGAGCGATTTTTATAAATTATTTTATTGTACCGTTACTAGTTTCACGCCTGAGGTCATCGTCAGATGGTAACTTACACTTTTTGCCATGTTATACGTTTGTGTCCTAAAATATAACAAAGTTTTTGTGATTGCTAGCCTCCGACGATTGGTTCAAGCCTGAAACCTGTGGCTGGTTGCAGTATTTCCTACAGGATAATTTAACAGAACAGATGCGGTGTTCTCTAACCAAAATCGGTAAAACAACTGAAATGCCCATCGCAAATGCTTCGGTAGAGTTTTTAGCGTTTTAACCTCATGATCAGGTTCTGACAACCTGATTATGAGCGCATTTGTCGTTGTGTGTAGCGCATAAATCGGTTGTGTGGTACCAATTGTTACCGGTCGAGTGTTTGGGATTCGCAGCAGGTCGGAATAGAGGAAGACATCGAAGCAAACAGGAGGCGTGCTGTTAGATTTGTTACCTAAACTTCGATCGACACACGAGTATTGGGAAAATGTACATCAAACTTGAATGGGGATGCCTGGAGGTAAGAATTTATTCTTATCTCCCGAACACTAGTTAGAAAGCTTAGAGAAGCAGCATCTGGCGATTTGGTCGCGCGGCATCTGTGGTCGGCAAGACAGGACGCGGTGACCCCGGGCTTGATTCCTTCCGAGAAAGCGGACCGCAGCAGGTGTCGAAGCCGGCCCCGCTGTCTCCGTCCCGCGCAGAGTCGCCATAAGCGGCAAAAAAAAAGAAGGAAATGGCGGAGAAAGGCGAGTGAGAGCGTGTCCTCCATGTCCCGCCGTGGCGTGTGTGTGTGTGTGTGTGTGTGTGTGTGTGTGTGTGTGTGTGTGGAGGTTTCGCACGCACACTGCGGGCCTCATCGTCAGGTTGCAGCTGCTCTTGACTTTCATCTGTCAACGGAGCGCGCTGCCTGGCAAAACACAAACACACACACGCACACGCACACACACACAACAAACACACACACACTGGTCCACCGCGGCGAAGGCTGCAGTAGCCATATCCATTCCACCGGACACGACCTGTGCGGGGGAAGAAAGGATTTCGTAAACCAGTCTTCGCTGTAGTGTTTACACGTCAGTGTCGAATCTGATTTTGTTTGGCCTGCCAGGTATAGATTTTTCTCAGCCTCAGGCGTTTTTCACCGAACATTTCTCTCATTTCGCCACGACATAAATACCTTCATAAATACCTTCACCAATGAGGAGGGAGTAGGATCTCCTTGCGGATATCCGTGACCTCGTAAGAGCGACTAGGAGCAGATGGTTAACCTTGCCAGTTAATACGTTCGAAACTGTTTCCTTGCACAAATCTAGATCGCTAGCGTTGTGGGAAAAGAAATCTGCAATGTGACCACCGTTAGATCATAATAGTACTCCAGTATTTAGGATGCTCTGAAAGGCTACAGAATTACCGAGTTGGTAACGATACAGTCACAATATTGGGCTCAAAAATCAGCAGACAATTTTTCATCCGCCAGTGATAATGAGCGAGAGCCTTTGTCACTAAGATAATCAATATAGTTGTTTAAAGATTGCCAGTATGCGGAACACTCCGTTCTTGAAAGTCAGTCCTACTATCATCATTCAGGAAACATATCAGCACTGGCGAACCACTTTGTAGTTCATAAAGACTTGCAGAGTATCGACAATCGGTGCAAGGATTTGCAGTTGCCGCTCAATATAAGCAAATGTAACGCGTTGAGGATAAAAAGGCAGAGAGACCCATTACTGGATGATTACACGATTGTAGAGCAATCACTGGAAGCACATACATTCTTTCAATACCTAGAAGTATGTCTAAGGGGCGGTTCAAAGTGGGACGGCCACATGAGACTATTTGATGGTAAGGCAGACGCCAGACATCCACTGGGAGACTCCTGAGGAAGTGCTGTCCACCCATACACAGGTAGCTTAGGAAGCCTTCCTTCGACCAGTACTCCAATATTTCTCGTCGCTCCCGGAGCCTCGCCAAGAAGATCGATAACACAGAGTAGATGCAAAGAAAAGCGGCGCGTTTCGTGACAGGCTCATGTACTAAGGGCGGAAACGACACGGAGATGTTGAGCCAGCTCCACTGCCAGACGCTGCAAGAGAAGCGTTGTGCATCTCACTTTCGTTTACTGTTAAGGTTCCAAGCGCATACGTTCATAGAGGAATCAACCAATTTATTGCTTACTGCTATGTGTATCTCGTGAAAAGCCCATGAAGTAAAATGAAAGAGATTACCGCCAACCGTTCTTTCAGCGAGCCATTCGTGACTGGAGCAGAAAAATGGGGAAGTGAGAGTGGTACTCAAAGTACCCTCCACCACACACCGTGAGGTGGCATTCGGAGTACAGATTTAGAGGAGAAGATACAACGAACTTCTTTCAGTTACATAAACATAATGTGTGACTTTCTGATCGGTGCAATCACTACAATACTCCTTGACGCAAGGCTAAACCATTTCGGCCGCTTTCATCATGATTATTTTACAAAGCAGGTATCGACCCGAAAAAACAATTGTGGTTGCGCGTGTGCATGTATGGGAATACAGACTCTTGGAGCTGAGTAGAGCAGGTAAACCTGTATTTATGGCATCGCAGTGTTTACAAAATGGGGAATTTTTTTTTCGGAACCCTTGTTTTGGTACGCCTGTGTGCAGAAGCGAAATAGGGATTTTCTTTTCTCGAAACACTGGTTTTGGGAGGGCCAAGTGAACTTAGTGACAGTAATGGAGAACTGTGATTGTGCTCTTCAGACACAGAGCGTTTCGGTGATATTTAACTTCTTCAGGAAGGACCATCATTGGCTCCACAGGCAGCGGCTGTATTTGACCCACGCATCTTTCGAGATCCAGAAGTTGGCGAACGGCGTAGCAAAGGTTGACTCTTTGTTCGTCAACTTTTGGGAGACACTAGACACAGTTCTGCACTGTCGTTTGGCAGACAAAATAGGTCCTTAGAGATCAAAGTAGTGAAAGTAGTTCCATAGTCGAGGAATGGGGGTAGGGGGACAGATGCCGGAATTGTGCGCAGCTGTTGTAGGCAAGGTGCTGGTGGAGGTGGTTCGCCATTGGCTTCCTCAGACTTGCTATGAGGCGTCAAGTGTGTACCTGAGTGGGGTGACGAGTGCTTGCACAGTGTAGTGATGAGATTTGTGTAGTTATGAATGACGGAGAGGGAGAGTTTGGAAACCCGCTGCCGGCTCACAGCCTGCTCCTCACGGGCGGCTCCGCCGAGGTTAGCGTTCCCATCCGACTTAAGGGTCACCATCAACAGCGGCACTTCACGGGACGCTACGGAATGCAGTCCAGGTCATTGGCGGAAAGGCTGGTGACCAGGAGCTTTACGCCACCAACTCATCTACCCTTGCTGGTCAAATGCAGCGAAAAAAAAACATCTGCCATCGGTATTCGAACCGGCTTACCTCAGAGTCGAGTGCCATCGCTCAGCAGCGTGTTGCCGGACACGGCTAAGGAGGCGGGTCCTTACGGGATTTCGGTGCAGGTTTTTAAAGTGGTCTCTATGGGGTAGCGCCGTCCAAAGAGAGGGCAGTGTTCGGTGCGCCTAATGGATCTACGGTATGGCTGCAAGTGTTACCTGATATTTCCTGTGGCTCTGCTGGCGAACGAACTCGTGAACGGGAGAGCACCGTTGTTGGGAAACTGTTACGAAACGGAGAGACACTTGCAGATCAACAGTTGTTGCTGACAGCAGCAGCTGGTCGCACACACATACGACGCTGTGAAATGGGCGTACTAGACCTGAAACACGCGCGACCTCGTTGGAATCCTCCGGGCTGAGGCGTCGGGTGCTCGGATAGCGCGTGCCAAAGCGAAGGCTACGAGACGAGAGCTACTGTGTGCAGGAAGCGCCGCAGAGGCCCTTGAGCAACACAGCGCGGCAATTAAAAGCGCCGGCGGCGACCCAGCGTTGCGTTGCGTCGCGGGCCGAGCGGAACTGGACTGGACGCACCGCTGGACTCCAGCTTTCTCCAGCGCTCCTCGCGTCACGCACGCTGCAGTCCAGCACCCGTCCCACTAGCTAGGAGCCTCCATATACAGGGTTTCCCAAAGTCTCTTCAGCGAACGTCTTGGAGTGATAGATCACGTCGTTAGATCACTTTTGTTAGATGCAAAATGTTCGCTGACTCTTCCCAGCGATGGTACACGTCTATTATAACTGGTCGTGCCTCTGACAGGCGCTGGGGCCTAGACAGTCTGCAGGTTGCGTATGCAGCGTGTGTTGTTCTGTAAGCCACTCGTCTATTCCACAATGATTCTTTAGATTTCCTTGTTGAAAATCACTGTGCTAGTTTACGGCGGTAGGCAGTTTGCAGATACGGCACACAGTGGGCACTCCTACTTCCATGAAATCTCGTCGCACCAGGGCCGGCAAATTCAATAAAAACATGCCTCGTATCGCTGGGACGTGACAGCGAACCTTTAGTTGGTTGGGCTGTTTGCAGGAAGAGACCAAACATCGAGGTCATCGGTCTCATCAGGTTAGGGAAGGACGAGGAAGGAAGTCGGCCGTGCCCTTTCAGAGGAACCATCCCGGCATTTGCCTGGAGCGATTTAAGGAAATCGGGATGGCCGGACGCGGGATTGAACCGTCGTCCTCCCGGACCTTTTGTTCCTAACGGAACTTGTTCCCCATCACATGCTATCGCACCGCTAGGCGTTTCATACAATACTTCGAAACGCCCTGTTTCCTTTACATAGAGTGATTCCGCTACCCCTACCCCTGGGTTTCATGCAACCCGCAACACATTCAAAAACCATGCGCAAAATCTTCATATTCTCTCTCTCGCTTTGCGCAAACTATTAGTGCTACAGAAAAAAACGAATGGGGCCTTTCTGTAGGAAATTTATACTAGTTCAGTATTGCACTAGAATAAGTTCCCACCAGAGGTCACGGATTTCGAGTTATTGAAGAGAAACGCCTTTGAGGGTCATTTTTATACGTTTTCCTTGAGTAATTCGAAAATTACAAAAAAGATCCTCTTCGTTTCTTCTAACACTTTGCACGTAGTAAGTGAGGCGATACGATAACCTTGCATGTGTTATTTGAAGTTATTGTGGGTTGCGTAAAACCCATCGGTAGGGGCAGCCGGGTCATCCTGTAAACACTGCAGTCTCCTCCACAGGGGTCAAGTGCTACCGCTGCGAGTGATCGTACTGAGAAAGGCAACACACCAACTGTCTCTTTAGTGTAGTGGGACGTAATCGAGTTAACGTGCGTGCCGCTCGAAAATTAAATTGGCAAATGACACATTAAAGCAGTAGATGGGTTACGTTATTTGGGCAGAAAAATTGCACGGCTGATGACAATGGATGACAGTGCGCTTTGTAAGCCGGGCCACAAATGTTCGCGATTGTTTTGAAGAACCATCTGGACAATTCGAGCCAATGATCTGGTTATCCAGATCGCCGGGCACGAATCTCACCGACCATTCGTGCGACATAACTCACAGGTCAGTTCGTGCACGGGCAATACTTTCGTAGTTATGCATGGCTGTTTCTGCAGGTGAGCGCCAACGACTTGTTGAGCTCATACCACGTCAAGTTGGTGCAATATGTGGCGCAAGAGACGGGTCCGGGACGATATTAGGAGGTGTCCTTTGACTTTTGTGACCTCCGAGTAGAACATGCTTAAGAATATCGCCTTTCATCCACAGAGTTCAATTTCGGTCACCTGTGCGTCCCTGCTACACTTTCGCACGAGCTGTGTGACTGGGTGTGGATCGCTTGTCAGCCGGCCTTTGCTACCACCGTACACTCGGTCCGCCACAGCAAAGACTTACCGCCCCTGGCCGGCGTCATAACAGCCGATGAGGCGGCTCCATCAGGCGCGCGAATTACGGCGGTCGTTAAACCGCCGAAGAGTAAACACGCGCGCGGCAGCTAATGGGCGCCGTGCCGGCCATTATGCGAAAGTAATTGCTGGCCCGTCCAAGAGCTGTCGGCAGCGGTGGGATCGAGACGTCTGGCCGGGCTCCGCCATCGGGATGAGTTTTTCCCCTCTCCAGACGGGTCGTTTGCCGAACCGACCAGACTTCCCGCGTAGACATTACTTTTCGTATACAAGTCAATCTTAGGGAATACCTCGTAAAATGGTCTTTCCAGGGATAAAGTAGAACCGATATTGCCCGCAAAGTTGGAATACAGCGCCGCGTTCCTTTTGGCGATGAAGCACAGTTAATAGCTGGGCCGGCGACTGCCTCTTGCCGACGTCTCTATCAAGCGTCCGGGAGGAGAAATAGGCACGCTACTGAACTGCGTTCGTAAAATGAGAAAATAGGAGATATAACTTACAATACTACGGTTTTGATTCTCTCTCTCTCTCTCTCTCTCTCTCATTCATACATAAACAAACTGTATGATACTCGTCATTATGAAATTTTCGTAGGCAAAGGCGTCCCCAGCGACAACTCAGTCCACACGGTCCGCGGTTTGGCACCAGTCCATATCGCCAACTGTCTAGGAGGGATTGTTACGAGGAATTAAAGGTGGAAAGACAGACGGCAGACCTGGGAATGTGGAGACCAGTATCGGTTAAGATACTGCAAGAATTCTGAGAAAATCTCGTTCATTAATGGAGCAAGTCGCTTAAATTTGAGCAGTTGTCGAGTACTGCTTGCCGGTGAGGGCCCCTAGTAACACAAATTAACGGAAGGTATAGGGAATACTCGACACGTGAGAGCTAAGGAGATGCTCAGCGGAAGTCTGTGGCTGACGTAAGAGAGGCGTTGCGCATCACGCGGAGGTTGGCTGCTGAAATTCCGACGCAGTACGTCACATGTAGAGCCTGGCTGTGTATTACGCCCTCCCATACACTTCTCGCAAGATTACCGCGAAAGCAGTACACAGAGTCTGGTGGTTGAATGCGAAATATTCCAAGTAACCTGCTGGGTTACAAAATGTAGATGTCGACGGACGTGAACCGTGTCAGGCTGGGATGTGAGTCTGCCATCGCCCACACTCGGACGACTGCGTTGATTCACAGTGTCTCCGACAGTGGCATCTCTACATCTTCACCTACATCTGTATGTCAGAACTTCACCAGTCGCCTAATGGTGTGTGGTGGACGTACTTCTGCCCGCACTACCGTTCCCAAATTTCCTGTTCATTTCGCTAATCTGCTTCTACGCCAGTACTGCGCAAATCACTTGACGGTACACAGCGGAGGGTACTTCTGGTACGACTAACTGATCGCCCCTTTCCTGTTGTGGGAAGAATCACTGTAGCGGAGCCTCTGTATTTAGATCTAATCTCTCGACGTGGTCATTTCGGGAGATGTCTTAGAGAGGAAGTAGTGTGTTGTCCGATTCTGCACTGAAAGTTCTCCGGAGCAGTTTCGATAGTAAACCTCTCCGTGATGCAGAACGCCTCTCTTCTAACGTCTGCCACTCGAGTTTGTTGAGAGCCTCTGTAACGCCGTCGCGCCGACTAAACGATCCCGGGAGGAAACCGTTGGATCTTCTCTACCTCTTCTATCAGTCCTACCTGGTATGGATCTCATACTGACGAAGAACACTCAACAATCGGTCGAACAATCGCCTTATAAGCTACTTCCTTCGCCGATGTGTTTTATATCCTTAAGATTCTCCCTATGAATCTGTCAGGGATCTGCTTTTCCTATTATATGTTTTATGTAGTGATTCCACTTAAAGCCGCTCTGGATAGCTACTCCCAGATATTTTCCTGTAGATTCTTTTGTCAGCAAAAGGGTAGTTGTACAGTAGTGGATTTCTTTTCCTCTTATGCTATATATTATTGAGGGCCAATTCCCAGAGTCTGCGCTATTCATCAATCCTCTGAAGGTCATTCGTTGAATCGAGACTGTCTTCTGATGTTGCTACTTTATTCTAGTCAACCACATTTGCGAACAGTTTTAAACATCTCCCGACGCTTTCCACTATAAACATAACTCGTATCACACTTCCTTGCGGTTCTCCGGAAAATACCTTGTACCAGTCATTTTGTTTCCTATTCCCCTCACAAACACAGCGAGGGAGAAGCGACCGACTATATGGCTCCAAATGAGCCCTAATATCCTAAATTTGTCTTTATTGTCCTTGAGCGGAATGTACATAGGTTGCAGCAGAATTGTTCTGCTGTGAGTTGCAAATGCCTGTTCTCTAAATTTTCTTAACAGTGTTTCGCGAAAAGAACACCGTCTTCCCTACAGGAGTTGCCATTTGAGTTCCCGAAGCATCTCGGACGTACCATTAAGAAATCTAGGAGACCATCTCTGAATTGCTTCGATGTCTTCCTGTAATCCAATCTGGTGGGGATCCGAAACATTTGAGCGGTAGTGGAGAACGGGTCGAACTGGTGTCCTCTAAGAGGTCTCCTTTACAGATGAACTACACACATTGTTAAATCTCTCCCAAGGAGGCCGAGCGGTTATACGCGCTACAGTCTGGAACCGCGCGACTGCTACGGTCGCAGGTTCGAATCCTGCCTCGGGCATGGATGTGTGTGCTTTCCTTAGGTTAGTTAGGTTTAAGCAGTTCTATGGGACTGATGACCTCAGAAAAGTCCCATAGTGCTCAGAGCCATGTGGACCATTTGAATCTCCCAAGGAACCCAAGTCGACCACTCACGTTCCCTACCACAATTCTCACACGCTCATTCTGTTCCTTGTCGCTTTGCAACGTTACGCCCAGATATTGAATCCGTGTGACTGTGTCAAGGAGCACAGTACTAATGCTATATTCTAAAGTTACGGGATTGTATTTCCTACTCGCCTGCGTTAATTTACAGTTTTCCACATTTAGAGCTTAATGTCATTCATCACAGTAACTAGAAATTCAGTCTCTGTTGGTCCATCACGGACAGCGGACATCGGCCGTTTTAGTAATGCAAATATAGGAATACGGAATCTACCTGCTGACCTTCATCCACAGTTCGCAAGGTATAATGTGATGAAAGGACAGTCTGAGTTTTGCAGGCGCGATGCTTTCTCAGTTCGTGCTCATTTGTGGACAGAAGGCCGCCTGCTTAGCTGAGTCGTTACGTGTTTGCCTACCATGGAGCGGGTCCGGGTTCGAGTTCTGACTGGGGACTGCGTGGTGTGTTGCCATCATCATCATCTCATGTCCGCCCCCGGTAGCTGAGTGGTCAGCGCGACAGAATGTCAATCCTAAGGGTTCGATTCCCGGCTGGGCCGGATATTTTCTCCGCTCGGGGACTGGGCGTTGTCCTAATCATCATCATTTCATCCCCATCGACACGCAAGTCACCAGAGTGGCGTCAAAGCAAGAGACTTGCACCCGGCGATCGGTCTACACGACGGGAGGCCCTTGTCACACCACATTTTTATCATCATCTCATCATCATCGACACGCAAGTCACCCAACGTGGCGTCACCGGAAATAAGACTTGCAACCACAATGCCACGCGATCATTTCATTTCAGTTTGTAGTGGACAGAAGCCCATCTGTGTGAAGGAATCTCACAGAGATCACGATTTCTGAGCCTGAACCGTGTTCTGTAGCTGTACAATGTCAGCCTTCACACACTTCAGTCCGTGGAAGGGGGAGGGAGGGTACCCCCGGGTGCGAACCGCGTGGCCGCTAAGTGGACAGGCAACCGGCCCAGTTCCCACCACTCTCCCAGCCTGGGGAGAGACACAGAGGCCGCTCTTGTCTGGGACGCCGCTAACCAGCCGGCCCGTCTCTCTCTTTCTGAGGTCCCGCTGTTTTTCTTTTCCTGTCACAGTGCGGTACTTTCGCGCCTCGGGCGACGCGACCTTCACCGCTGAGTCAGAACTGTCGTTGTGTGACGGTGTTACGTGTCTGGCATTCCGCTACGCCTCCTGTTTTTTGGTCCCCGAACCGCAGGAGCGTTGCGGAACGGAGCGAAACAGAACCGGGTCGCTCTAGGCAGTCACTGTGGCCGCGGCGACCGCTCTGCCGTAACAGCGGGTGTTGGCGTTTCGGACGAAAACAGTCCCTCCTCAGGCTCGGGCCGCCTACTTTCTCTAGCTACAACGCAACGCGTCCGCATAAAAACAAACGTCCGAGATATTCTTTAGTATTGGTCAACGGTCGGGGTCCCTTACTTAGTACGATACACAGGGGAAATGGAGCAGATCCTAGCAAGAGTAACGTACTTCTTGGAAACATCACGACTGCCGGAGGGCTGACCCACTGCACGCATGGCTCACGCATAGTCTCCGTTGCAGGTTGACTAACAGCTTCTAGGGTGAAAAAAATTTTGATTTTCAGTACTGCACATAATCAATGACAGAATTTGAAAATTCAAAACGCTCTCTACTCTACTCATTAGGAGATACAATGTTATGGTAATGGTTTTAACAGAGTAAGAATGGACATAGAGCTAGAAACTGTGGACAAAGTGTCCCTTGTACACAGCCATCTGGCAACCTTCTGTTGTTCTACTTGGGCGGACTGGTGTGTTCATCCCTTGCAGATGCTCAGTCCGTGTTTCAGCTCCGTCCAATCATCACGTTATTTTGGAGAGCGCCTTCAGTTAAGTCGTGCTTTTCTTACGAAACTGGAACACCGGAATTTAGAGCAAAGTTATGCCCTCAAGTTTTGTGTTAAACTTGGGGAATCCGCGAGTGTGACCTTCGAAAAGTTGAAACAGGCCTCTGGGGAACATGTCTTATGAACAGCACAAGTTATACCGGTGGCACAAATCATTTCTGGAAGGCCGAGGACACGCTGGAGATTATCCTCGCTCATGGAGACCTAAAACTTCAAAAGCCGACGGAAACGTTCACCGTGTTGGTGCTCTTGTGAGATGGGGCCGACGTTCTTTGCCCAAGACAAACTGTCAACCAAGAGTCTCACCGAGACGTCCTCCAAAGGCGCAGAAAAGGATGGACCGAGTGAGACTGGATACTCATTATGACAACGCCTCATGTGACACGCCCCTTCCATCACGGAATTTTTTGACCTCAATGGGTATTCTTGTTCCTCCGCGCACCCCTCCCCACCTCCCCGTATTCATCTGACCTGAGTCCTTGAATCTGTAAAAGTCTCAAAAGGATGTCGTCCTGGGACTCTGCAGAACATTCAAAGGAATGTGACAGACACTACAGAGGCCCCACCAGTTGAGCATCTCAGCGCTGCTACCGAGACTCTGCCAATACATAGCCGCTACTTTGAAGGTGTCAACACCATTGTTTCAAAAAAATAAGAACTTTGGCAGGTACACAAGCAGTCTCATTACTGTTCCCACACACTTCGCATACATCTTATGGCAGTTCTGCTCACGAGGCGCCAAACACCCGAATGCATTCACTGTTCTCACGCAGTCTTTGACAATGGGAGAGCTTAGCGACATCCAATAAACTTCGTACATAATTTCAAACCATTACGAAACCTTTTTCCGCTGACATCCGCTACAAAATGATGACAGCAACGTAGTTCACCGCTTAATATATTTTCGCTGTTCATTCAGTAAAACTTGGGCACCCGGTATGACGTTTTAATTTATTACTTCTCTACTGCTGACACCTTTGCAACACATTTTTTGTGACAGAATCCCATTTTGGATCATCCGATGTAGCTCCAAAATTATATCACTGCACGACACGCAGTTCACGCGATATGAAGTCATAATTTCTGAGACGCGTGAAAAACTTGCTTTTGCTTAAAACGGAGTCCAAATTATTCTCACCATTCTCACCCACTTTATGGTAATGGGACCCATTACCACTTCCAACAAACTGTAAATATAATTTCAAACCTTCGATATAGTTTTCTACCGTTTGTATCCTTAACGTCAAACGTTTAGCATAGTAAATGATCTGTAATGTAATCATACGTTTGGAGCTGTTTTATACGCGGGCATTCGATTATTTAAAGATCAGGAGATAGGTCAGTTTAGTGGTCGTTTACTAAGCGCGAGAGCTTCACAGACATATACGACGTACACCAGTAACAGGCACTACAAGAGAAGCGTTTTCCATCACTCATTTTACTAATAGGAGTCCCAGACACAACGCACGGAACATGTTACTTCTTCGAACATGTCTCCTGCGAAATGGCAACGACGAGAAAATCGGCGAAACCAGAGTTCATACGTGGCTTTATCGACCGACAAGGCAGTTGTTCCTCTCCACACATACTTCGCTAATGAATGAAAAGCGCTAGTTTGCTTCTGTTCTACAATAGCGGAAGATTCAGTTAACTTTCCGAATGATTGAGGGAGAGAGGAAAAGACAAAAGTACCCTCCGCAGCACAGAGTAGAGTGGTTTGACGACTACAGATGTCGTCGCACAGGATGTGCTGATCTGTTGTCTCGCAGTGAGTGGGATGTAAAAAGATTACGGACGTGCTGGTCGAACTTTAGGGGCAGACGTAAGTCAATAGAGTTCAGTGCCGTGGCGACACACGCCTGCTTACACTGTCCTCTCCCTACTTTGGCTCCTCTGAAAGGATCTCAGTGGACTTTCTCAGCGTGAAGAAGCGTGTTTTTGCGTCTTCAACCTTCTACGGAGCACATTTAACGCTCTGCATTCTCTGTCTATCTCTTCAGCAAATGTACTTACGTACTCATTTTCTCTTCTTTATATTTTTATTCTTTTCTTCCACTTCTGCCAGATTAATCCTCGATGCAAGATGTTCTACTCGATTCGCCCTCACTTGTTCAACGAACTTGCCGAGCACATTCACTAGGCCACCAACTGAACTCCCGCTATTCCCCTTACATCGTTTAAAAGTATATATGACGGTAGTATCTGCTCCCAAAAGAACAGTTACCGTGGATGACCATGCAGCTTTGCTAGAAATGAAATGATAATTAAATGGACACCGTAGCTGCAAACAGGCGTTGATGTACTTCATTGGGGACATGTTGAAAATGTGTGCCCCGACCGGGACTTGAACCCGGGACCTCCTACTTACATGGCAGAGGCTCTGTCCATCTCAGCCACCGAGGGCACAGAGGATAGTGCGTCTGCAGGGACTTATCCCTTGCACGCTCCCCGTGAAATCCACATTCCCAACATGTCCACACCACTACATTCGTAGTGCGCCTAGTAGATGTTTGCCAAGTACATCAACGCCTGTTTGCAGCTAGGGTGTCCATCTAATTATCATTTCATCGTTTAAAAGCGCTAGCTACTAAAACACACGCCACGTGACTAAATTACTGTCTCAGTCTCAACCAGCCTCTCTGTGAAGTAATCAGCGGAGGACAAGGCAGCCAGTCCACTTCCTGGATATGCGTTTAAGTTTTTGCTGTCTGCACGAAGGGTCATCTTGCAAAAATTTAGTAGGACGAACTCAAAGGCATCAGTTACTTCGTCGGGCGCTGAGAAATTCTACAATATGTGTTCGAAAATGGTTCAAATGGCTCTGAGCACTATGGGACTTAACTTCTGAGGTCATCAGTCCCCTAGAAGTACTTAAACCTAACTCACCTAAGGACATCACACATATACATGCCCGCGGCAGGATTATAATCTGCGACCGTAGCGGTTCCAGACTGTAGCGCCTAGAACCGCTCGGCCACTCCGGCCGGCACAATATGTGTTGGTGAGAATAATACTTTAGAAGTGACGAGACTCCCCTTGCCTTTCCTGGGCAATGAGCTTACTGCTGAGCTATCAAGTGGCTGACCATCCTCAGTACTGCTTCGGTTCTGCCGTTAGCGACCTCTTACCGTACAAATTCCAAGGGTGGTCTCGTGGGTGTCTTTTCTCCCTAGTGTACGACATTGCCTGAAATTTTCTACTTCGTGTTACCACCCGCCCTTGGTCCCAGCCCCACATATAAACTTGTCTATTTTGTCTACGATCTCTTGCAAGATAACCACATCGTCCCTGTAGCCCCTAATGAGGACTCTTGTACGTGCTGCCTATGATGTCTCCTGACACGCCCGCGCCCTCTGTTCGCAGACGCTGTTGGTCCTGCTTACCGTCGCCCTCGCGGCAACGGTGGCGGCCGAAGACTCGCAGGCGACCAAGGAAGACGAGAGGACCAAGCAGGCGGAGGAGGAGATCAGCAAGACGCAGAAGAAGCGCGGCCTCCTGGGGCTCGGCTACGGCGGCGGCTACGGCTTCGGCTTGGGCATCGGCTATCTGGGCGGCGGGCACGGCCTCTACGGGGGCGGTGAGCTGCTGGGAGGCGGCTACGGAGGCGGCCTCGGCGGTGGCTACGGAGGCGGCATCGGGGGCGGCTACGGAGGCGGCTTCGGCGGCGGCTTCGGAGGCGGCTACGGAGGCGGCCTCGGCGGCGGCTTCGGGGGCGGCTACGGCGGCGAAGTGAAGACGGTGACGGTGACGCAGAAGGTGGGCGTGCCGGTGCCGCAGCCGTACCCCGTGCACGTGCCCGTGGACCGGCCCGTGCCCTACCCCGTGGCCAAGCCGTACCCCGTCGAGGTGAAGATCCCCGTCGACAGGCCGTACCCCGTGCCCGTGGACAAGCCCGTCCCCTACCCCGTGGAGAAGCCCGTGCCCGTGCCGGTCAAGGTGCCCGTCGACCGCCCCTACCCCGTGCACGTGCCCGTCGACAAGCCCGTGCCCTACCCCGTCGAGGTCAAGGTGCCCGTGCCCCAGCCCTACCCCGTCCACGTGCCCAAGCCCTACCCCGTCGTCGTCGAGAAGAAGGTGCCCGTCCCCGAGCCCTACCCGGTCGAAGTGAAGGTCCCAGTCCCGCAGCCCTACCCGGTCCACGTCAAGGTGCCCGTCGAAGTGCCCGTCGACCGCCCGTACCCCGTCCACGTGAAGGTGCCCGTCGACAGGCCCTACCCGGTCCACGTCCCGCAGCCCTACCCGGTGGAGAAACCTTACCCCGTCCCCTACCCGGTCGAGAAGCCCTACCCTGTCCCGGTCAAAGTCCCGGTCGACCGTCCTTACCCGGTGGCCGTCCCCAAGCCCTACCCCGTCCCCGTAGAGAAACCCGTCCCCTACCCCGTCGAGAAGCCCGTGCCCTACCCGGTGGAGAGGCCCGTCGCCTACCCGGTCAAGGTTCCCGTCGACAGGCCCTACCCCGTGCCCGTGCCGAAGCCCGTGCCCTTCCCGGTGGAGAAGCCCTACCCGGTCCCGGTGGAGAGGCCCGTGCCCGTGCCCGTCAAGGTGCCCGTGGAGAGGCCCTACCCGGTCCCGGTGAAGGTCCCGGTGGCCGTCCCGGTCAAGTCGCACTACGACGGAGGCTACGGCGGCGGATACGGCGGAGGTGAGAGCATCGTCTTTGGCGGCGGCTACGGAGGCGGTTACGGAGGCGGCTACGGAGGCGGTCTGGGAGGCTACGGCGGCGGCTACGACGGCGGCTACCATCACAAGTAAGCCCCGAGGCACCGTCAGGGAACCTCTCCGCATCGCCGACCACATACCTCACCACCATTACGAAGACACCACCTCGAGCATCGTCGCCAGTCGTCCGGACCGCGCCCCCACGTCCCTGATAACACCACGTGAGGGCCGTGCAGACGTCTTGCTGATCATCATTCCTCGCCATTGTTCCTGCTCCTTGAGTCGCCTCACACATCTAACTGTCACGCACCCCATGTCTCTAAACTCTCATCTGCATGTACCTGTACCAGTGGCTATGACCTGACTCCTGGTGGAAAATTCCTCCATCTGTCACTCTCTCTGTCCAGATCTGCTACCTTACCCACAGAGCTACTCGGAAGACATTAAAAAAAATAATCTAGTCCGCTAACGAGATCTTCCGATGAAGATGCTCAGCAGTTGGCACCGATAACCACTTACACACAACTAAGCTCTTACTTCTATCTTCCAAACGGTACAGATCTGGGCACGCTGCTTCCACCACGCCGTTTCTATGGCTTAGAACAGACCCTGGCCACTTGCTGTTTCCGCTGGCGGAGTCGCTGTGCACAGACGCCAACTTTGAACCACCAACGCCTCTGCACAAACTTCCTCGCGAGCGAGTAAAGAGAGAGAGTCCAGGTTCTGTTCGAAGTGACGGTCGTACGAGATGCCATCCAGTGTAATACGAAAGGCTCAGGGGCACCGCAATGTGCAATATAACTTATTAAGATCTCTCAGTCGTTGCGCGAGCCTGAGAAATCTACATACCAGAAGGGTCCCTGTATAACCGAACGGTACAAATGTGCTTTTGTGTTACTTGTAGCTTCCACTCATGTCTCACGTTTTATACTTAGCACTCATCATCTCGTTTTGTGATAAGTTATGTTTATATGTTCACATGTATTTTTATATCTTGCAAATAAAAAAATACCAAATATTTCTTACAAAAACTCTGATGTCATCTGCTTTATTTGTGGATTCCTCTAATGCAGTTCCCTGTACCAAAACCTATTGAATTCATTTTTGGAAACAGAAATTTGGACTGATGATTACACTTATCTGAGAATGCTGTCGAATCACTGCCGAGTCTCTGTAAATAAAAGGCAATGTCCCGACTAAATGACTCACTCAGGCACTCACTGACTAATTCATCACCGTTCACCCCAGACCACTGGATAGAAACTTGAAATTTGGAGAGGCTATCTATGTTATACTGTAGGCATCGCTTATGAAGCAATTTTTTGAAAATCGTTTCCTAAGGAAGTAAAAAAAAAAGACGAAAAGCTTTCTGAAAATATGTCACTGTAACGTGAATTTTTAAGCCAGACCGACATAACTGGCATTTGGGTTCTCGGTCAGAAACAAAGGGACACCCGTTTCACAATTTTTGGAAATTTAACGCCTGTGGTGGTGAAATAGTGGGGTAGGTTTTCTCGACAATAAACCATTATTGACGACACAACTAAAGAATTCTTAAAGGTACATCTATGGAAACTGGTATTTGACTTCTCTGTTACAATTTGAAAAATACGTGTCTCATTGTTCTTGGAAATTCACTCTTTAAGGAGGGTGAGATAGAGGAATGAATAATTCATGAAATATTTCATTATGAAAACATTTTAAATCTAAATCTATGAAAATTTGAATTTGGCTTCTTGGTTAGAAACAAAAAATAGTGTTTCACTGTTTTTGGAAACTGAATCCCTAACGGCGTGAAATAGGGTCAAACAGAATGACTGGCTCATCATGGCTTAGCCCAAATCCGTAAGGATAGAAAACTGAAATTCGGAGAGGGTGTGGATTTTATACTGTAAGCGTCGGTTCAGAAGGGACTGTTCTAAATTCCACTCGTAAGGGGGTGGAATAAGAGACAAAAGGCTTTTGAAAACGTCGCTATTAAGGCAATTTTGAAGCTGAAACTACCAAAATTTTGATTCCTCAATCAAAAATAAAAGACACACACGTTAGGGTATTTTTGGAAATTCTACCATTAAGGGGACATTGTACGTGAAATTCGTTGAAATTTGACATTTCCTGTTTTCTACTCCATAATGTACTTTGAGCTTACCTGAACATTTTGGTGTATAATACATTAAAATCAGACAGTTGTGAGGCCTTTAAATAATATCTTGAATGTTGACGTGTGACTCTCAAAGTTTCGTGGCTGCGTATATACTGGCACAGTTGAGCAGTCGTATCTTGGGAACCACAGTCTAGAAGGCTGAGTGTGTAGTGAGCGTGTAGAACGTGTCAAGAATAAGATGGGAACACGTCTGTGTAGCCTAAAAACCAAGCTGGGTCACACAAAACTGTCTGATGCCAAAACAATAAAACGTGCTGGGAGACTAATGGACAAAGTAATTGATGAATTACAGGAATATTATGGGAAGGCCATTGAAGATGAGCTGTGTGGAGCACTTTCTGTCATCGAATATCAATCGATGAAAAGCCATGTCATGCTTTGTGTCCACCTCTACCAAACACTTGATGTAAATATAGGCAAGCTGAGTAATGGAGGCAATCAAACATATTTACAGAGATTTGGCTACTGAAGAAGTGTTCACATGGGAGGACCCAGAATGTGAATAAGTGCTTCAATAATGTTGTGTGGTGCCGTGTGCCTATAAATGCATTTGTTGGCCTTATGACTCTGAAGTTAGCACTGTCTGATGCTGTAATAACTTTTAATGGAGGGAACTAGAGAAGGTTCTGGAGAAGTTAGGGGTAAGATTTGGACAGAACACAGCTAAAGGACTGCGGGAACTGGGTGAGCATCGTTTACGTGAAGCAGAGTCATCTGCTCAGCAAATGACAAAAGAAGCGAGAAAGAGAAGGAGGAGGCAGGCACTGGGCTGTTGTGACACTGATCAAGACACAGACTATGAGCCAGGGCAATGCTGGGTAAGAGAAGGTCCGACACGATGTGATGTTTAAAGTATATATGACGGTAGTATCTGTTCCCGAAAGAACAGTTACCGTGGATGAGCATGCAGCTTTGCTAGAAATGAAATGATAATTAAATGGACACCCTAGCTGCAAACAGGCGTTGATGTACTTCATTGGGGACATGTTGAAATGTGTGCCCCGACCGGGACTCGAACCCGGGATCTCCTGCTTACATGGCAGACGCTCTATCCATCTGAGCCACCGCGGACACAGAGGATAGTGCTTCTGCAGGGACTTATCCCTTGCACGCTCCCCGTGAGATCCACATTCCCAACATGTTCACACCACTACATTCGTAGTGCGCCTAACTGACGTTTGCCCATCATACTTCTTTCTGGAACAGATACTACCGTCATATATTGTTAAAATATGGCTTCCCGGCCATTGACCTTGTGCGAACACACACGCTATGCCCGAACTCGTACGGGACTTGGTAGATTAATCTGCCACGAGTAATGAGTATGATGGGCAAACATCTATTAGGCGCACTACGAATGTAGTGGTGTGGACATGTTGGGAATGTGGATCTCACGGGGAGCGTGCAAGGGATAAGTCCCTGCAGGCGCACTATCCTCTGTGCCCGCGGTTGCTCAGATGGATAGAGCGTCTGCCATGTAAGCAGCAGGTCCCGGGTTCGAGTCCCAGTCGGGGCACACATTTTCAACATGTCCCCAATGAAGTACATCAACGCCTGTTTGCAGCTAGGGTGTCCATTTAATTATCATTTCATTGATGTTCAAAGCTTTCCAGGCGTACTGATTATTCCATAAAAACTACTACAGTGGCATTCACCTGAAGATGGCCAGAAAACTCTGCGCCGAAATATCGTGGCAGGACGTTACTGATATCCAACACGACATTTGGAAGTGTGCCATGAGTTTTCTCACTTCATTGTAAAGCTCATGGGCAATCATTCGAGAAGCCTGAATTTAAAAGAATATTGTTTCTCACACGAACAACTAATCGTAGAGTGTTCGCGTGTCGAACAACCACAAAACTTACTCTCTTTGTATCTGAAAGCAAAACATAATTTTTTTTCTATAAGAATATAGCTGAAATAAGTTAGATCTATACAACCGAGACGATTAATTGTACAATTTTTCTCAATTCGGCAGAGATAGGGATGTAAAAGTAGGGAACTATGACGAAATACTTTTTCGATGATTTTAAGAGGCTGATAAATAAAATCTCTAGCTTACAAGCCACGAAACAATAACCAACTGTAACAACCAGTCTTGTCCAAAAGCTGCAAGACGTAAATGACAAAATATCGCCAGTTAGTACTTTCTGCGGTAATTCCAAGAAGTTTGATTGCGTAGATTACGTTGCAAGTTTTATGGGATCGATGCCTTTGCACACAACAGGTTTGAATCATGGTTAACAGATAGAATGCAAAATGCTATACTATATAGTTTAGACAATGTTGGAAAGATAGGAAATTCTCCAAATTTTTGTGTGTATATATACTGATGAATACTTGGACTGAAGAGGCGTATTAGTGTGCTTCTCAGTTAGTTCAGCTAGCCTTGGAGACAAGCGAACAAATCTCCTGGCATAATTTGCATGTTTCCACTCAACACTGTCTTGTAGAATAATTATCTGGTGTAACTCCTCACTTAGAAAGAAAGTACTGATTGCACAGAAGCGTGGAGTATAGCTAACATGTGATGTTCATCCGCGGTCATAATGGAGGTAGGCATTTAACTGCGCCGTTACAATGCATTGACTCGCTAATGAAATTTGTCATAAAGAATCCATCACAATTTGAGGATAACAATAATATGCACACCTACGACACCAGAGAAAAAAATAACGTTTGTTGCACATTATTAAAGTTGTTACTGGCTCAGAAAAGTTTTGGACATTTCGCCAATAACATAAAATAACTAACAGGTAGGAAGGAAAGTTTTCAAACTAAACTAAGAACATTTGTTGTGGATAACTACTTCTATCCCATGGGCGAGATTCTATTTAAAAACAGGTAACCTGTAGTTTTCAAGTGTATGCTGCTTGATTAGGAGAAAAAATATGTCATTAATGTTAACGCTAACGAAGTATATATATTCTGTGCACTGAATCGTTCCACGCTCTTTCCAAAACAGATTCCTTCAGATGATGTATGGAACATGTAAGTAACTATCTCGATACACCTGATACACGAGGATCTAAGACTGTTGCGAGCTTTGCGAGGTAACCGTCCGCACCAACGGCCACTTAAAATCGGCCATTAAGGAATTAGGTTCACTGGGGCACTCCTAAGGAAATGTACCTGAGCGATGAAGGAAGAAGCTCCCAAAACTGCCGTTAATGTTCAGAAAAACAATTTCAGAAAAAAATGGATTATTTATTCAAGAGAAAGAGTTTCACAAGCCGAGCAAGTCAGTAACGCGTTGGTCCACCGTCTGTCCTCCTTGCAAGTAACTACTGGGCTCGACACTGACTGACAGAAATGCTGGATGTCCTCCTGAGGGACATCGTGCCGAATTCTGTCCAACTGACGCGTCAGATCATTATTATTATTTATTTATTTACTTAATTAACAGCACAGAGTAACCCACTTCCTTGAAATGTAAGGTGGGTCGGATGCTTCTGAATCTAATAGCAATGACTTTTCTTTGTTACAGTCTTATTGGTATACAGTTGTTAACGCTTTTTTAAAAATAATATAAAGAACGTAATATATACAGATTTCTCTGAGGATACAGCGAATAGAATGCTTAACAATTGTTAAATGGTTCGATATAATTTGTTACTACCTAGTTGATGAGAATATAATTTATATAATGCAAATGTCAAAGAGAAAAAAAGTAATACAATGAGCGTGGTGCAAATAATTTACAGTGTGTAGAGGGAAGTGATATGCTGTATTTGGATGTGTAATACAGTCTAAGAAGCATGTTGGTTGATAATGCCCTATTTCTGCCTATTTCAGATGGAAAAGGTCTCTGTACAAACTCGAGGTATTCTCATCTGAAATGGTTTGTGCTAATATATGTTTACACAGATTATACAGATGAAATGCTGATTGAGCACTTCATACATGGAATACATTAATTTTAGCTTTATATGAGAAATACACTTATGTATGTAACTTGTTAGTAGAAATACAATATAGTTCATTGCTACTTGAATGCATTATGTCATAAATAACTTAATATATTTCTGATATATAAAATTCATTGATTGTAGCTTTGAACAGAGAAGAGAATATACTTCTGTCTGCTCGCAATAAGACGAGCAATACATTACTCCTTGTGTGCAGTATACTTCAAACACCATGCAGGATGTCATTGCGGAAGAGGAGCCTCGGAACAGTTCTTCGAACCTTCTCCTTCCAAGTGACTTTACCTTATTACCACAGTCTTAATATGTGGTGCCGGTGTTCATTGTTTTATGATTGTTGTGGCATGCAATGTCATGCATTGTTGGTTTCGGTCCCTTACATGTTGATCCCTTCTGAGTCTCGTTTACTTAGTGTTCCTTCCTCGGTTTCGGAATCTGTGATCGTGTTTGTGTCGTCCCTTGTGGTTTGTTGTGTTGTTTGTGCTTGTCTACGCCTCCTTCCATATGGGTTTTGGCGCTTGTATTCTTCGTGCAGAGTGTTCGATACAATATCAGCTTCGCTATTTATTGTGTTCCATTCATCGGGATTACGTATTATTCTGGCAATGTCATTGTCGTTCTGTATTGGTCTCACTTTCCTCCGCATACGCATACTTCATTGTTAGTTAGTCCCATACGGGATAAGACCCATGGCCTGTCAGGAAATGGACCATCCACCGGCTTGAGTCGACATATTTCAGTAGTAGTCTTTCGTCAAAATCCCCAGCTACTTGGGGGGCCCTAACAATAGTGCTTGAAACGTTCTCAACTGGAGAGGGACCCAGAGACAAACTCACGCTGTGTGTGGGCTGGATTATCTTGCCATGAAAGGTAACAAAACGGGGCGCAGATTATCGTCGACGTAGTGCCGTGCTGTGAGGTCGCCATAGAGTAAATATCTCTGGAGTGAGCATTGCGTTCTGCGCATGTTGTCAACATTAAATCAGGATTGTCACGTGTTTTCGGGACTTCGCTGTGCGTGTGCGCTTTCTGCAGCGTTTGAAATTTATAATATCAAGAGGTTTTGTCGTGTTTCATCGTTTGTTAATAGTGTAATAGCGATGGTGAATTACTGTTGTTGCTACGGATGCAAAGAAAAATATGTGAAAGGAGGGATAGTAACTTTTCATGGGTACATACCATGTAGCTGTAATGGTAGTTATCATATTAGTAAGAGACACTGTATGTGTTTAAAATTTTCGAGACGCATTATAATTAAGGCTTGATTCTGTAGACCTATTTTTCTACGAGTTTATGACTATATAATATATATTACGGCTCCTACAAACGCTTACAAACAAACGCTTCCTCTCGTAAATTTGCTAGTGGAACAGGAAGGGGAATGGCTAGTTGTTTCAGCAAATACTATCCTCCATGCATTTATCAGTGACTTGTTGTTATGTATATAGATTACTCAGTCTACTATTTATTTAATAAACTGGGAGCAAGTACGTAAAATGCGTTAAATAAATATTTCAAAGTGTCACCAGTAAGAAAAATTGTGCTTTAGGTCGCAAACGAGAAAATAAATACGCAGAAATAGGAGAAGAAAAGGACGAATTAGCAGGGATATAATCGCTAACGTTTGGCAAATTCGGTACAAGCGTACTGTCAAGTCGTTTTGCAAAACTACCACTGCAAAAATGTGCGTCAGGCTCTGTAATACTATAAAGTGCCGTATCGTACCGAAAACTACCAAAAATCGAGTGCATCTGAACTGTCTCACCTGTCGCAAAGAAGCAGAATGCAATATCACTTGTCCTTGAAAGTTACGTAGCTGGTTTATTCCCGGTATCAAATGAATGCTGTTAAAATGTCTGCGCAACATATATAAATAATCCACGACACGTACGAAAAGAATCCGTCTGTATTAGGGATGTAGTGACATTCTAAATATACAGGGTGCTATACGGACAAACACACGAGACAAGACGTCCCGAGAACACGTGACCAGACCGGCAATGTATGTTGACAACACAAAATCTGTTCTGCGCATGTGAATGCTCACTCCAGAGATGTTTACTCTATGGAGGTCGCCACGGATGACGATGCGTGGGGTCTCGATATGAAAAGAGGACGACGCCCCAGACCAGCCCTGCTAACTGCCAGCCTGGTGCCCCACCGCTGTCCCGGGCGTCCCCAGACACGTCTTCCCTCGTCATCGGGGCGGGGTTCGTAGCGAGACTCAGCACTAAAGACACCTCTGCTCCAGTCAATGAGATTCCAGGCGGAATGCGCCCGGGACCAGTGCAAACAGGCTTGTCGGTCTGTGGTGGTCGGCACAACGCCGCGAACTCCGTCCCGTTCCTGTGAGTCGCTTATTAGTCGTCTTTGTGGTCACTGAAGCACCAGTCGCACGTCGGATCGATTTTAACGACGAATCCGTGGCTTGTAATATTATTGGTATTTCCGTCCTATGAAAGCTTTGAGTACCCTTTGAAAGACATTTGTTTTGTATAATTTACATAACTGTAAAGATGCGCATCTAGCGCAGACGCTAATACATCGATTGCGCAGTCAAAGAAACATTCTAACAGAAGCTGAACTGTCGTTCCGCTACGATCTAAATAAAAGATGACGGTAACAAACTTTTGTAGATCTTCAGATTTTAATGTGCTTCTGCTTGTTGTGTGAAAACGTAAAGGAGGTCGACTTTAAGTTAAAAAAAAAGTGAGCGGTCTTGCTAGCGTGCAGACAACATTATTAATTCATAAAATTAAAGTAATTCATGTTCGAAACTGTAAATCAGCAAGTTATTGTTATCGGAGGTGTTGAACAGTGCAAGAATTGTCTTCAACGAAAGGAGAAAAGTAGTGACTGTAATTTGTGAAAAAAAAAAAAGTGAACCAAGGAGAGCACAGGACAGGCTGAAATCTGATCGCATCATACTGTTAGAAAAGCACTTATGTAAGTTATATTGTTTATAAATAAGCCCTAATTTGCTAGTGAGAATTGTTTGAATATATTTAGTGTTTACCAGACTTCTTATTCTGTTCTTTTCCTTTATACTTTTTTTATCCTCCATGCCATACTATTTTTATAAATGTCAAACAGCCTTTACTGCAGCAGAGAATACTGCGGCATCCTGGTCGTAGACAGAAGGCCGCTCCTTGTCTTCTATACAACTCATAGCTGCCCCATTTATTAATGATTTCATTTGCAAATGCAATTTTTTTTACTATTCATTGTTAAAGGTCCCTTAGGTAATTATAAAATTCATACTCATTACGCAAAGAAATCCGGGTTGTTCTTTTCCAAATAATAGAAGTCTTTGCGTAATCAGAAACTAGCCTCCTTCTGACAACGATCAGGAGCCGACCAGAAGACGGACGTCTTCGACCGCTTTCGTGTCTCCTGTGGCAAAGCTGTGCCAGACTGGAAACACGACATTCTAGTATGAAATACAGATTTAAATTGCTAGAATTGAAATATATTTAACGTAATAATAATAATATTTTTTTTTATCATACTAGAGGCTCTGAGTGTCACTTTGACCATTGCTCGGTCCTCTCTCTCTGTCACCTCTCTCTTGGTGGACCGCGTCCATCTTGACTCTGTGTTCACCCGTTCCTGCCAACATCGGCGAATAGTGGCATCGGTCCTGCTCAAATGTCGAGCGATTCGCCGATTACTCCAAGCAGCTTCTTTGAGGGCAAATACCCGTTCTGCCTCAAATGCTGGGAAGAAATTCGCAAAGACTTTATCTCCTGGTACCGACACGTCCACTGTTTACTGTCCTTGCCAGTTGTGTGGCGAAATTGCGCTGCAGCATCACACGTTTGTCCACCGGGCGCCAAAGCTTACAATTCTGCATTTTCATTCGATACTTGTACGAATATCAATTTGTCACGAAACTTCGTAACTCCTTCGTGTTGCGTCGTTTTCCTCTGTCTTAGAGTGTATTAGTTCCTCCCACACGCCCGCATCTCGTGGTCGTGCGGTAGCGTTCTCGCTTCCCACGCCCGGGTTCCCGGGTTCGATTCCCGGCGGGGTCAGGGATTTTCTCTACCTCGTGATGGCTGGGTGTTGTGTGCTGTCCTTAGGTTAGTTAGGTTTAAGTAGTTCTGAGTTCTAGGGGACTGAAGACCTTAGATGTTAAGTCCCATAGTGCTCAGAGCCATTTGAACCAATCCTCCCACACGTCACGCGAAATGACTGCGGTGAAAAGAATGCGAGCAATCAGTACACGAGGGCTCCATGCGGATCTCTGTTGCAGTCGTTTCCCCGACGCAGTATTCGCTAATGCAATAAGAAAGCGGAGAAATTACAGTGGTGGCAGAAGTACTCTCCGTCATACACTGTAAAGTCGCTTGTGGTGTGTAGGCGTACATGCAGCCGTGGGTGTAGATTCAGAACTCACCCATAGTGCTCACTCTACGTGGGACTACGGGGGAGGACTTGTATCGAACCCAAGAATCTGGCGCAAACGCCGGCCCGTTCTTGGTGCTTCAGTCTGGAACTGTGCGACCGCTACGACCGCAGGTTCGAATCCTGCCTCGGTCATGGGTGTCTATGATCTCCTTACGTTAGTTAGGTTTAAGTAGTTCTAAGTTCTAGGGGACTGATGACCTCAGATGTTAAGTCACATACTGCTCAGAGCAATTTGAACCATTTTGGTGCAAAAAATTTCTTACGACTGAACCCTCTGCCAGCCACTGAAGTGTGAACTGCAGAGTAACCACGTAGATGCAGAAACGTTTCCCTGCTAACGTCCTCTGGAGGCCCATCAACAGCTCGCACAAAGAGAGTCTGACTACTATGAAAAACACCACAACGAGGTTTTGAAAACACATCCGGAGACTAAGGAATCTTACCACTCGTGCAAAGTTGACGAAGCATGTTGTACCAGTATTAGAAAACAGTAGTGAAAAACTTGAATCACTTACGGTTTGCTGTCTCGAAGTAGCAGCGGTACTTACCTGAAAACAGAACAGAATGAAGTTAGACATACGATGCAATATGGCATGGCAATAAACATTCTGGAACATGCAGGGGACACACATCAAGGTTGCTACTGAAGTTTAGAGAAGCTTTCACACTCGTGCGTTGGAGGATCCTGTCACCCAGACTGGTACCAGAGTCTACTCTGAGGAACACACACACACACACACACACACACACACACACACACACACACAGTAAAAAAGACGGACGGAGCAAAGAGGACATCAAAAGCAGACTCGCTATGCAAAAAAGGCATTACTGGCCAAGAGAAGTCTACTAATATCAAATATCGGCCTTAATTTTAGGAGTAAATATCTGACAAGGTACGTCTGGAGTAGTGAAAAATGGACTGTGGGAAAACCGAAACAGAAGAGAATCTAAGCATTTGAGATGTGGTGCTGCACACGAATGTTGAAAATTATGTGGACTGGTAAGGTAAGGAATGAGGAGGTTCTGCGCAGAATCGGAAAGGGAATAAATATGTGGAAAACACTGATAAGGAGAAGGGACAGGATGATAGATGTACAAATGTGTGTGAAATCTTATGTGACTTAACTGCTAAGGTCATCAGTCCCTAAGCTTACACACTAGTTAACCTAAATTATCCTAAGGACAAACACACACACACCCATGCCCGAGGGAGGACTCGAACCTCCGGCGGGGACCTGCCGCACAGTCCATGACTGCAGCGCCTTAGAGACAGTATGATAGGACACCTGTTAAGACATCAGGCAATGACTTCCATGTTGCCATAGGGAGCTACAGAGGGTAAGAAAAGTAGGGGCAGACGGAGATTGGAATACATCCAGTGAATAATTGAGGACGTAGATTGCAAGTGCTACTCTGAGATGAAGAGGTTAGCACAGGAGAGCAATTCGTGGCGGGCCGCATGAAAACAGTCAGAAGCCTGATAACAAAAACAAAGTAGAGGCAACATGGCTCGGTACTTCTGCAGCAGGGGACTTCGACGAGTTGCTGAGTCCATCCCACATGGAGTTGTGGCAGACCGCGGAGGAAAAGAAGGTCCGACACGATGTTAAGACGTGTCCCATGAATTTTATCGCCTCAATGTATTTTGACATTAACATCTTTACGCTTTAATTTTGGAAAATGCGTAATGTTTCTAAATATTTCGTACTTAATCGTCATGCTCGTGCGGCCGTTGTTGCTTCAATCTAAACTCCAACGTCAGTTGCTTGTGAGCTTGTGAGGCAAGTAGCATTGTTGGTGAGTGCGTGCAGGCCTTTAAGAACTATGGAGTTTCAGCACGTCTTAAAAACAAAGCGAAATTTTCTCAGATCTTAAGAGCAGTGCTTTCCCGGAAGCGTGTGCAAACAATTACAGCATACTGACAACGGTGCTGAAGTAGACGGTCAATGTAGGAAACAAAACGTCAATGACAAAACTAACAAAGATAAAGAGAGTGCATCTTTGCTGACTGAGAACTGTGAGGAAGATATGAGTAACATAAGGCTTGAAATTATGGTAGGGGATGGTGTTGCTTTAACACACTTTAAAAACTGGAAATAGGCTAGATCTTGGTTGTCTACAAGTGACAAAACACTTGGTAAAATCCTCATTATGTTCAGAGGCACCTAAACGTAAAGTGGAAAGCAGGGAACGTGTGCCTATCGACAAAACATTTTTAGCAAGGAAAAACAAAGTATATAAAAATGTGAGTGATAGTAAAACATTGTGGGGAAACAAAACGTCAATAAAAAGTAACCAAAATTTCGTTGTTCTTAACACGGCTATATGTAACAGCTAAACAGAAATTCTAATTCAAATCACATCCCGAAGTAGTTGAACTACGGAAGCTTAATGGTTTATCAATCGGTAATACGTTTCACTCTGACTAGGCATGCAGAAGTATAATTATGTTTATTAGATCAAGTACAAACTTTAGTACAATGCTAGACGGAAGTACCACGATTTCCAATAAAATATCTTTAATAGTAAATGTCCATGTGTCCTTTCAGCGACTTGCTTGCAATTATTTTTTCGATATTGTTGAATCAGAAAGGGGAAAGGAGAAGCTATCTTTACTACACTGTTAGTACCTCTTGAAAAGTATAACATCAAATAGGATTTACTAAAAAACAACATATTGTAGGTATCGGTACAGATGATGGTAATCCTTTATATAAGCACTTAAATAATGTGTATAGTATGAACCAGAAAATGAAACTTGCTGTCCATGACGTTAGGAATGATGTGGCAGATACGTAGCATATACAGACTTTTTAGATTCCGTATCTTCCTTGTTTTTTTAAATTCAAAAACTTAGAGACTTCTACAGGGTGTTTCACAAGAATTGTCCTCTCGGCTGTTAAAAGTACGGCGCGTTTTACACGACGTTAGACTGCTCAGTCATTTAATGGTGTTCTAGCTCATCGTCAAAGTCACAGCCCTCTTGTCTATCTTTCTCAAAAGTGAGTCATGATCGTTTTCAACCAGCTCGTGAGAGATCTAAATTTAAAGGATTGGTCAACTATCTCACAAGAAGTATAGTGAAGGAAGTTTTGATTTATGACGCCCTAGAAGTTATCCAGGTATTATCATTCTTTATGCAACACAGAAATGAGACGTTGTGCTTAGAGAAGGAAGGAAAAGGTGTGGACGGGGTCTAACCAGATACCGTTGGTTGCACAGTAAACACGTACACTTTATTTAAGGAAATATTTTTTTTAAAACAATCATTTTTGACTGTCGCACAAGCTGCACTGACGACTGAAGGCCTTATTAAGAAGAATTCAAATTATTTGTAGGCTGAAGACCACAAGCAATAGGAATAATTTTTAAAAATATTATTTTTAAACAATTGACACAATCAGACCAAATAAAGAAGGGAGTGATCCACAGCCAGTGCTCCAAAAATCGACCTGAGAAAAAGCCCCTACAGCTGCGTAAGCGGTGAGACAGGCAGCCAAGAGCTATGCTCAGTTAACAGGATGGCAACTCAAACTAGGGACAGCTTAAACGCCGACCAGCACACTCGCAAAATCCATCTAAGATGCGATAACCAATACCACGATAGAGTAACAGTTAACATCGTCAAATGACGAGCATTTAATTACACAAGTTGGCTCCACCAAATCCTAGTACGCAGACATGGTTAAGACCAAGCTGTATATTCAAAGTCTGACTAGATGCACATGGAACCGCACAAGACAATTCCACAAACAACTCAAACAATGCTAAAACAGTCACTACACAGCAGCAAGACGAATTGCACGTAGACACGAAAGCTAAGAACACAGAAGCGGTCGAGAGATCAGATACACGTCGTCGACTGAGACGACCGACCGAACGACCAACCATCATCGGTCGTTGCCAATCTCGTCAGGCAAGGGAAACACACACACACACACAACACACACACACACGTAAGTCAAGATTTCTTTGCTTGAATATAACGATCCATTCAACTTAAACTCGCTGAATCCGGACCTCGACGTGGTCGTGCACTCTCGCGACCACACGGACGGACAAAGCGAGCAAACGTAGTGGCGCTAGTGAACGCACTAAGAAAACGAGAGGTCACAATACGAATACACGACGCCAACCTGTCAACGGCACAAACGCGAGCCGGAGCACGGCTCAAGAAATTCTTCAGTCCTCAAGCAAAACAAGAAAATGCGGCTATAAAAGCTCTTGAAGAACTGAAAAAAATGAAGTGACGCGAATTAAGGTGACAACACAAGAGTTGGAGGAAAAGCGCAAATTCAAAGGAGTCGTAATTGAAGAACTATCTTGCGATTTATAAAACAAATTTCAAACATTTCAGAAGAACGTTCCCAAAATAAAAAAAAACAGTTTCTGTTGCAATTATCTTTATTAACAATGACGCGTTTCGTAAGGTCAGCGCATCTTCAGTTTATCTTGAACAGGGGAGATGCCATTACTTATACTTAAAAGCCAATGATATGACTGCTTTTAGGTCTCCGCTGTTCAAGATAATCTGAAGATGCGCTGACCCTGCGAAACGCGTCAATATTGATAAAACGCTTGCGACAGAAACTCTTTTCTATTTTTGGAACATTGAACCACTATTACTGCCGGCCAGGGTGGCCGAGCGGTTCTAGGCACTACAGTCTGGAACCGCGCGACCGCTACGGTCGCAGGTTCGAATCCTGCCTCGGGCATGGATGTGTGTGATGTCCTTAGGTTAGTTAGGTTTAAGTAGTTCTAAGTTCTAGGGGACTGATGACCTAAGAAGTCAAGTCCCATAGTGCTCAGAGCCATTTGAACCACTATTACTGCATCAGGCCAAAATTGAGTGGAGTAATGTGTTCATTTCGGAAGAAAGGTTTTCCGTCTTTGGTATACAATATAAAAAAAAACTGTTTGAATATGTGGGTTTCTTTTCGTATGCAGCCGTATTAAATCCACACACACGGCCTTCAGGCAAATAGGAATGTGTGTTTTATGGTGACATGACAATTCCACGTATATGTACAAGACCGATTTTAAATTAATTGAAGGGACGTATCAGTTATATGTGCACAAAAAAACACGCACCACGAAGGATCAATAGGAATGGGACGAAAATCGGCAATGTGTAGTACATCCGTAGACATACAAATTTTTACATCAACTTTTGTGCACCTGTCTTCCTCAGTTGCGTTTAATATTACGGTATATTCATAATTTTTACTTATGGACTGTGTACCAGCAACTGAATAAAACACAATTCTAGTGCCATACGCGTTTCGCATTGCAATGCATTGAAACAAGCGTTCAGTTCATAGAGCTGTAGAATGGGAAAAAACGCAAATTGTCATTCATAACAAGAGGAACAACACCAAAAATTCAACAGGAGCGTAATATGTAAGAAATTGTCCACGCAACCTGCCACTGTTGATGCCTTGCAGAAAATAAAGGCGAAACGCGTATGTCACTAAAATTGTGTTTTATTCAGTTGCTGGCAGACGGTCCATAAGTAAAAATTATCAATATACCGTAATAATATGTTTACAATTTCAGAAAAATTCGATATTTTATTGAAGAGAAAAGGCTTCAAATACTGAGCAAATCAATAACGCTTTGGCCCACGTCTGTCCCTTATGCAAACAGTTTTTCGGTTTGGCGTTGCTAGATGTCATCCTCGTGTCAAATTCTATCCAACTGTCACGTTGGATCGTCAGAGTTCCGAGATCGCTGGAGGGTCCTTTCCATAATGCTCCAAATGTTCTCTGTTGGGGAGAGGTCCGGCGACCCTGCTGGCCAAGGTAGGGTTTGGCAAGCAGTAGAAACTCTCGCCGATGTGAGCTGCGTTATCCTGTTGAAGTCTACGTGCAGGATGGCTTGCCATGAAGGGCTGACAACTAAAAGCATCATCCTATGAAAAGAAATGGCTCCTGGTTGCCGGTCCTAAGGCGGGCGACAGAGACGTCTTTCTTGTCTTTCTTGGGCAGTGGCGCTCATTTTGAAGCGAGACTTATTAGTAAAGACAATTTTATTGCAGGGAATGAAATTGCAGGCCGAATACATGTCTGGAGGTGCCCCAGGCAATGGTGGTATACCAACGTGACTAAAATCTCAGGCATCTGTGGTTCGTGAAAAGTGTGGGTGAGCTATATTTCGGGGATGGTGCGTGGGGGCAGGAACCACCTGTGAACCCTCTCCCCCATCCCTGTCCACACGGAACCCTGTATCCGCGCCTCCGACTGATATCCAGACGGCCCGTTCTGTCATCAGACACGGTCCAATTGTTGGGCCGGTGACGCGCCAGCGGACAGACGGCGTGAGATGCCGTCCACCGGTGAGCGAGACGTTTCGTCAGCAGTCCGGCGCTCCGTGTTCAGCAAGATGGACGGCCGTCATGCGCGCAGAGAAAGTGACGCGAGGGGCCGTTTTGCCGGGAGCCGCGGAGAAAGCCAGTGTCCGGTCGCCATCTGCTGCGCGACACCCGCGGCCGCGGCCGGAACGCGGAACCCGCGCTGCTCCTGAAGATGAAAGCGCCGCTGCGTGTCGAAACGTCGCGTCACACACGCGCTCGCATCCAGGTCGGCGCGTCTCCCAGCCAGCAACGAGGTGTGTGTGTGGGGGGGGGGGGGGTGAGGGGACTCCTGCAGTGCTGCAATCGCTCTATGCACACGGATTGCCCTACAAGCGATGGACGTCAACGATACAGTTCTACGATTACGTGCTCTGTCTTACGACTATTCTTCAAAACTAAATGACCAGCGCTTTTTTTTTCCAGTCGCTACGTACCTTTCGTGGCTCCAGCGATCTCCGATGAACTGCTGCTAGAAGGGGAGGCAATCCTTTCGCGTATAGGTATCTCATCGGGTCCTCATGCTTTGCACTACAAAGCGATTGTATTTGCCATTCAGCGATCAGTTATCTCAATATCTGCCGTTTCGGCGTTCGTACTACGATTTAAAGGAGGGACTGTGTTACGATCATCTACATCTACAAGACTGCTCTGCAATTTATTCTCAAGTGGCTGGCAGAGGGATCTACAGATCTCCGTCACACTATTTCTCTACCGTTTTACTCTCAAACACCGCGCGGGGAAATGAACACTTAAATCTTCCTCTAAGACCGATTTCTCCTATTTTATCACGATTGTCTTTCTCAGTCTGTAGGATGGTGACAATAAGGTATTTTCACATTAGGAGGAGAATGTTGCTGATTCAAAGTTGGTGAAATCCTCGTCGCATCGAAAAGTGTCTTTATTTTTATGACCGCCAGCCGAACTAGTTTCTCCCCTCCTTCGGGATAATACAAAACGAGCTGCCCTCCTCTGAACTGTTTTCCGTCAGTCCTATTTGATAAGGATCCCAGACAGCACAGCGATACTCCAGAAGAGGGCGAACAGGCGTAGTTTCTTCAGCAGACCTATTGCAACTTGTGTAACTGTTCTGCGAATAAATCGCAGTGTTTGGTCTGCCTTCCTCACAACATTATCCACTGAAATTATTCGTAATTGTAATCCCCAACTGTTTAGTTCAACTGCCAGCCTTAATAGTGGTGTGATTTATCGTGAACACGAAATTTTGTGGATTCCTTTTAGTACTCTTACGAATGACTTCACACTTTTCATCATTTAGAGTCAGTTGCCACTATTCAAAGCATTTCCACACTGCAAATTTTGCAGCGATTTCATTCGGTGTGAAGGGCTTATTTTCTGTAATGAGCTCGTCGCCTCTTTCCTTGTTCCACCCCGCGCAGGCACTTCTCGGGCTGCTACTACTACGACGCTCATCTTGCATACCCGCGGTTCTATCTTTGAAATGTTTCAGACAGTCATTTTTTTATCGCGCGATCCGCGAGGAACAGACGGGGGGGGAAATATGACTTTGGCGCGTATTGTGCCCTCCTCGACACACCGCTTGCTAGCCAGCGGAGTGTATACACTACTGACCATTAAAATTGCTACACCAAGAAGAAATGCAGATGATAAACGGGTATTCATTGGACAAATATATTATACTAGAACTGACATGTGATTACATTTTCACGCAATTTGGGAGCATAGATCCTGAGAAATCAGTAACCAGAACAACCACCCATGGCCTTAATAACGGCCTTGATACGCGTGGGGATTGAGTCGAACAGAGCTTGGACGGCATGTACAGGTACAGCTGCCCATGCAGCTTCAACACGATACCACAGTTCATCAAGAGTAGTGACTGGCGTATTGTCACGAGCCAGTTGCTCCGCCACCATTGACCAGACGTTTTCAATTGGTGAGAGATCTGGAGAATGTGATGGGCGGTGTAGCAGTCGAACATTTTCTGTATCCAGAAAGGCCCGTACAGGACCTGCAACATGCGATCGTGCATTATCCCGCTGAAATGTACGGTTTCGCAGAGATGGAACGAAGAGTACAGCCACGGGTCGTAACACATCTGAAATGTAACGTCCAAAGTGCCGTCAATACGAACAAGCGGTGACCGAGACGTGTAACCAATGGCACCCCATACCATCACACCACGTGATACGCCAGTATGGCACTGACGAATACAAGCTTCCAATTTGCGTTCACCGCAATGACGCCAAACACGGATGCGACCTTCATGATGCTGTAACCTGGATTCTTGCGAAAAAATGTCGTTTTGCCATTCGTGCACCCAGGTTCGTCGTCGAGTACTCATCGCAGGCGCTCCTGTCTGTGATGCAGCGTCAAGGGTAACCGCAGCCATGGTCTCCGACCAGATAGTCCATGCTGCTGCAAAAGTCATCGAACTGTTCGTGCAGATGGTGGTTGTCTCGCAAACGTCAACGTCCGTTGACTCAGGGATCGAGACGTGGCTGCACGAACCGTTACAGGCATGCGGATAAGACGCCTGTCATCTCGACTGCTAGTGATACGAGGCCGTTGGGATCCAGCACGGCGTTCCGTATTACCGTCCTGAACCCACCGATTCCATATTCTGCTAAGAGTCATTGGATCTCGACCAACGCGAGCAGCAATGTCGCGATACGATAAACCGCAATCGCGTTAGGCTACAATCCGACCTTTATGGTACGCATTTCTCCTCCTTACACGAGTCATCACAACAACGTTTCACCAGGCAACGCCGATCAACGGCTGTTCGTGTATGAGAAAAATCGGTTGGAAACTTTCCTCATGGCAGCACGTTGAAGGTGTCGCCACCGGCGCCAACCTAGTGTGAATCCTCTGAAAAGCTAATCTTTTGCATATCACAGCATCATTTTCCTGTCGGTTAAATTTCGCGTCTTTAGCACATCATATTCGTGGTGTAGCAATTTCGATGGCCAGTAGTGTATGAAGATGTAAATGTAGATCCATCTGCTAACACCACTGGTTCCCGTAGCGACATCACCATAGGCACACTGAAATCTGAGGTTGATTTCAGCAGCACATTTTCCCCCTTTGACAAGGAATCGCTGTCGAAACGGAACGCTGATGTTGGCCTTTTCCGAAGTACTGCCTGTGGCCACAACTGGCAGGCCGCCATGACGTCACATACGGCGACGTGCGGTGTGACGCCTCACCGATCCAAGAGCGAATCTCTGAAGGCACTCCGTGTGCTCGTAGGTTGCTTTCTAGTGGATGTTGTGCTATACTGCCGAACGCCTGTCGTAAATCTCGCATTGCATTTACAGCGAAACACTCGACCAGCGCCAAGTCGAAAGCGACTGGGAAAAAGCGGAGGTGACTCCTGTGTGTAAGAAGCGTAAAAGAAAAGACCCGAAAAATCACATACAGTATCCTTGACAACGGTTTGGAGTATAATTCTTGAACATATACATGTCTTCAGGTTAAAATTCAGTCATCAGTTGGAAATAAATTTTGTTGTCCTTTGCCGCTTCTGACTAATTTATTTTCAGAAGGTTAGTACTGGTTTAGCAGATATCATAGAAGCGTAAGGCCACGGTTGCAGTTGCTGAAATTAAAGACACGAACAAAGTAATAATAAATTTCCTTGAGAGGGGAAAGTTTCTGTCCACGAATCAGCCTGACTTTAGAAAGCATCCGGAACTCAGCTTGCCCTTTTCTCACGTGATATCTACAGACAAAGGTCAACAGGTGCATTCATATTCCCAGATTACTGTAAGGCATATGACACGGTCCCACAATGCCGACTGGTAAGGAAGCTACAGGGATACGGATTAGATTGCCAGGTACGAGTGTGCCTCGAAGACTTCTTACGCAACATTACGCAGTTATATTCACGGGTTATCAGCCGAGTGGGGTTTTATTCTGGTCGCAACGTTTCAATGGATTGCGTAGCCATTATCTTCGCCTGAAGATCCACTGAAACGTTGCGACTAGAAGACGACGCCACTCGGCTGATAATCCGTGAAGATTTCATAGCTGAAATACGTCGAGAAAGCCTGCAATCGCACATAACGCAGTATGTTGTCCTCGACGGCGGGCGTTCATCAGAGACAAGGGTATCGTCAGCTATGTCCTAAGAAAGAGTGACAGGACCGCTGTTGTTCTCCGTATACGTAAGTCATCTGGTGGACAGCGTGACCAGCAGTCTGAGGCTGTTTGCTGACGGCACTGTGGCGTACGAGGAGATGTCGAAGATGAATGACTGTGGGAGAATGCAAGGTGACTTAGACAAAATTTCTTGGTGGCGTGATGAATGGCAGCTACCTTTAAATGTAGAAAAATGTGAGTTAATGCAGATGAGTAGAAAAAACAAACGCGCATTTGTTCGTATAGAGCATTAGTAGCGTCCTGCTGGACACAGTTACGTCCTCCAATTATCTGGACGTAACGTTGCAACGCCATATGTCGTGGAACGAGCTTGTGAGAAAGGCGAATGGTCGACTTCGGATTATTGGGAGAATTCTGGGAGGCCGTGGTTCACTTGTAAAGAAGACTGCATTTGGAACACTAGTGCGACGCTACTGTTCAAGGCGTGTGTGTTGTCTTTCTGCATACACCCTGTATACACGCGTTTTAAATCCTCTTGCACAGTGGTGTGCACTTGGCCAAATGGCGGCGGTTGTCAAAGGCGTCTGTCGGCTTCATTCCCGTAAGTTGCTTGAATATGACTGTGTGTGTGTGTGTGTGTGTGTGTATTCAAATGGTTCAAACGGCTCTGTACACTATGGGACTTAACATCTGAGGTCATCAGTCCCCTAGAACTTAGAACTACTTAAACCTAACTAACCTAAGGACATCACGCACATCCATGCCCGAGGCACGATTCGAACCTGCGACCGTAGCAGTGGCGCGCGTCCAGAATGAAGCGCCTAGAACCGCTCGGCCACAGCGGCCGGCTCTCTCTCTCTCTCTCTCTCTCTCTCTCTCTCTCTCTCTCTCTCTCTCTCTGTGTGTGTGTGTGTGTGTGTGTGTGTGTGTGTGTGTGTGTGTGTGTGTGGTTTACCTGTGAAGGAGACCGCATATAGTACGCTGGTGCGACCTAATCTTGAGTACTGCTCGAGTGTTTGGGATCCGCATCAGGTCGGATTGAAGCAAGACATCGAAGCAATTCAGAGGCGGTCTGCTAGATTTGTTACCGGTACGTTCCAACAACACGCAAGTGTTACGGAGGTGCCTCGGGAGCTAAGATGGGAATCCCTGGAGGGAAGGCGACATTATTTTCGTGGAACACTATTGAAAATATTTATAAAAGCGTTATTTGAAGCTGGCGTCAGAACGATTCTACTGCCGGCAAGGTACATTTCACGTAAGGAACACGAAAAAATGGTTCAAATGGCTCTGAGCACTATGGGACTTGACATCTATGGTCAGCAGTCCCCTAGAACTTAGAACTACTTAAACCTAACTAACCTAAGGACATCACACAACACCCAGTCATCACGAGGCAGAGAAAATCCCTGACCCCGCAGGGAATCGAACCCGGGAACCCGGGCGTGGGAAGCGAGAACGCTACCGCACGACCACGAGCTGCGGACAAGGAACACGAAGTTAAGGTCAGAGAGATTAGGGGTTGTATGGTGGCGCACAGATACTCGTTCCGCCCTTGCTCTATATGCGAGTGGACCAGGAGAGGATATGACTAGTAGTGGTACAGAGTACCCTCCGCCACGCACTTCACGGCGGTTTGCGGCGTATGTATGTGGATGTAGATGAGGTGTTGACGCGCAGCAGCTGCTGGTTGTATGACGTCACGCACGAGTAATGTGCGCCGTGTTTCACTGCGTTTCGCTGTTTTCTTCACACCTGTCACTGAGGCCCCTCTCTACCTGTACTCCTTGACTCCAGTCGTCTGTTCTTGTAGGAGGGGGGGGGGGGGGTTCGGACCGTGACACGTGACCTTCGGGTGACCACAGCTGGGAGCCGCCGCACGTCGACCCGCGTGTCCGCAGACACCGTGATTGATGGCGGCCGCTGCTGATGTTACGCGAGAAAGCGGCTGTGTGTGGCTCCTTTCTAGGCGTCCCATCACACCCCATGACCCGCCATCCGGCTCTCTCGTTTGGAAGCCGTGGGGCTCAGGTGTGCCAACAGAGCCGACTGGTGCCACCCTGCAGTAATACGACGGATATTCGGAAAATAAGATCCGATCGGTCGCGAAATGGAAATCAAAACTGTTTTACCTCCAACAGATAGCTACACCTTCCAGCTACTTCTTTGCTGAGTCGCCGCTCCGACTGAGACCCTTGTTGTAGCGCTGTACCAACTTTCCAATATCCTCGATGATGATTGGTTTGGTTTTTGGGGCGCTCAACAATGCAGTTATCAGCGCCCGTACAAATTCCGAATCTTTTCACAGTCCAGCCTCGCCACTTCCCCTGAATGATGATGAATGATGACAACACCTAGTCTCCGGCCGGAGAAAATCCCTGACCCGGCTAGAAATCGAACCCGGGACCCCATGATCCAGAAGTAGGAACACTAGCCACTAGACCACTAGGTGCGGCCCATTTCCAGTCCCCTCATCATAGTTTTCTACGCTCATGTACAGCTCGTTGTCTATGGTTGGTTGGTTTGTGGAATTGAAGGGACCAGATTGCTACAGTCATCGGTCCCTTTTTCCGAAACACCCACACAGAAAAAAAACGAACAATGGATGTGACAACAGACGACACAGGACAAGAAAGACGCAGACAGAGGCCAGATAAAAGGAATTAAAAACACACAGAGTGTGACAGTGGTTGGCTGACCATAGAGACAAAAAAGGAAAAGCCAACCACCTAGAAATAAACTAAAACAAAATGACCCAGTCCAAAATCGTAGGCCAAAGGCCAGACTCAAAACAAAAAAATGGCAAACAGGTTAAGTGATAAAAACCCCTTGCCCGAATAAAACTCAAAACTAAACCTCCCATGGCAGTGTTACCTCTTAAAAGGGCAGGGAGAGTATCAGGCAGCGCAAACGTCTGCCTGAGCACTGTTAAAAGGGGACAGGGCAACAAAATGTGGAATACTGTCAAAGCTGACCCGCAGCGACATGCGGGTCCTCATGGCGCAGTAAATGGCTGTGTGTCAAGTGGGTGTGGCAAATGCGGAGCCCTGTGAGTGGCTCGCATGGATGACCGCCACACATTCGTCGTCTCCTTGATAGGACGGAGTTTGTTTGGTGTGGTCAGGTTGCGCCATTCACAGTCCCAAAGTTCGAAAACTTCACGGCGTAAGACTGCTCGCAAATCAGTCTCTGGGAGGCCAATGTCCAGAGATGGTTGATTGGTGGCCTGTTTGGCCAGGCAGTCAACATGTTCATTGCTGGGTATCCCAACATGGCTTGGTGTCCACACAAAGACCACAGAACGGCCGCAATGGGCAAGAGTATGGAGGGACTCCTGGATAGCCATCACCAGACGAGAGCGAGGGAAACACTGGTGTCGATAGCTCGTGAACCACTCAGGGAGTCACTACAGGTAACGAAGGACTCACCTGAGCAAGAGCGGATATACTCTAGGGCACGAAAGATGGCGACCAGCTCAGCAGTGAAAACGCTGCAGCCAGTCGGCATTGAGTGTTGTTCGTAATGGTCCCCCAGAGTGAGACCATAACCGACACGACCAGCAACCATCGACCCGTCAGTGTAAACAACGCCAGAGTCCTGATACGTGGCAAGGATAGAAAGAAAGCAGTGGCGGAAGGCCTCCAGAGGGACTGAGCCTTTCGGGCCCTGTGCCAATTTGAGCCGAAGGCAAGGGCGAGGCACACACCACGGGGGTGTACGCAGAGGGGCCCGGAAAGGAGGTGGAACAGGGAAAACCCCAAGCCTGGAGAGGAGCTCCCTGACGCGGACCACGATCGTACAAACCCACCGGGGCCGACGTTCTGGGCGATGGACGACCGACTGAGGGAACAGGAGCGTTGCCTATGACAAAACGTTGTCTGCACAGTGAGTGGTTCATGTGAGTAGAGATGAAACTTAGAGGGAGCCAATTACAAGCTGTATGCCAGCTGATCAAACACTTCCCGTCAAAAACGCTGCAGGTGCGTCCTCATTGCCCTTGTAGTGTGCGGCCGAGAACGCGCGTGAAGTAGGGACTGCATGACAGTTGTGTTATGCTGGCTGCATGACATCAGGCGACATCTCATACTCGGCGGGAGACGCTATTTTCCTAGCCACCTTCACTTGCCCACTGTAGGCCCAGAACTGGAAAGAGAGACGTGACGCGATCGACAGCAAATACTAGAGACACTGCCCAGCACAATTGTGCAAAACATCAAATTTTCGCTGTGCTTTCCATTTCACGAACCAACGGACCTTACTTTCCGCATAGCAGTCGTACCTCTGGACGGATGACTCGCTGCCCCGCCTACTGCGCGCGTTCTACGCACGAAACTGCGACTGTCACACGACTTCGGAACGGCGCTGTTTGTTTGCACCGTTACAAAATATCGAAACTCAAGTGGTACTCGTATTTGCCGCGTTTCCGCGTATTTCATTATTTAGAACTGCAACTGCAAAATTACTGTTTCTGCTACGAATGGGAAGAATAATATGTGAAACCAGGAATAGTTATTTTTTAATAGCAGTACCGTAGAAGTCTGATTATAGTTTTCATACAACGCCGTAAAAGTTGAAATAATATATCGAGTCCGCCGCGCGGGGTGGTCGTGCGATTGGAGGCGCCATGTCACGGACTGAGCGGCCCCTCCCACTGGGGGGAGGGGGGGGGGGGCTTCATCGCAGGCGCTCTCATGACTGATTATTCTATTTTACTTATTTTAAGGTAGCTTCAATTTAGAAGAGATAAGTCGTAACATAGTAGATGTACTAGAGTCCTCCTTCGGGCGTGTGTGTGTGTGTGTGTGTGTGTGTGTAGCATAAGTAGTATGTAAGTCTAGCGACCGATGACTTCAGCAGTTTGGTCCCTTAGGAATTCACAAACACACACACGCACACACACACACACACACACACACACACACACACACACACACACACAGAGAGAGAGAGAGAGAGAGAGAGAGAGAGAGAGAGAGAGAGAGAGAGAGAGAGATATTCAAGCAACTTAGAGGAATGAAGCCGACTGACGCCTTTGACAATCGCCGACATTTGGCCAAGTGCACTCCCCGACATTTTCAAGGCATAAATGCAACATGAGAGCGCTGTGAAAGAGGACTTAAAACGTGTATACACAGGGTGTATGCAGAAAGACAACATACACACCTTAAACAGTAGCGTCGCCACACAGCCAAAGACGACGAATGTGAAAAGTTATCAATAGTAAATGTTACGAGGGGCGTTCAATAAGTAATGCAACACATTTTTTTTTCTCCACCAATTCTGGTTGAAAAACTGAGGAATTTACTATGGGACATAATGGAATGTTCCCGCTTCAGCCTCTACACTTTCATGAAGCTTCAATAAGTGGTGGCGCTGTACGTAGCCTTCAAGAGGCGCCTTTAATGGAGGCGCTTTCTGACCAGAGGGGTCTCACTGAGTTTCTTTTGGCGGAAAACCAGGCCATCGGAAATATTCATATGCTGTCGCAGACCGTCTTCGGACACCAGGCAGTGAACAAAAGCAAAGTGAGTCGTTGAGCGAGGCAGTAAGGTCGCGCAAACCTGTCGGGTCTCTCGCGTGCCTGCCGGGCGCACAGAGCTCCGGAAGTGGCGAGCTGACGCAAAATTCGAAATAAAACAACTCTGGAACAGGAAATTATGCTCTTGCAAGAATCCTGAGCGAGTGAAAGCTTTGGAACGCCACAAACAACGAGGACAAACGATGTACATTATAACTCGTCCTTTCAATGCAGAATAACTGTCTTATAATGTATCCACTTCCCGGACGTTAGTCATTTTTGACTAACATTGAAAGGCGTACCCACATCAATTAATTTAATTCTTTGTTACTCAGCTGATTAATTGCTGGCCTCGTTGTAATCTTTTCAGGGGCACGATGGTCTCTGATACTTCCTATACGAAGAAATATACTATTTTTAGGCTTTCGAGTCTACGGTTTACTAACTACCAGATGAAACAAGTTCTTCATAGTTTCTTCTATATTCATAAATTCTCAGATGGTTGGTTCAGAAATATAACACAGTTTCCACATCAATGTGAATTTTAACTGTTCACGAAAACTACAGACTCAAGTCGGTACAGCCACCTATACGACCCATCGCAGTCTCCATCTTACAACTCCACTGTTACAAGTGCTATTACCGCCAAACGAGAGCATGAACGACAAATATTATAATACAGATGGAACTTAAAGGATTTAGCGATTGTCACAGATATCCAACAAAATTGTTTACATCGTTCTTGCGTAAAACGATATTTTAAATATTACAAAAGTTTGTGTAAACATTTATGAAAATGGTTTTACAAAATTAGCGTACTTACGTCTTTTTGCCAATTTAATGACACACATTTTAAATATGTATCCAAATGAATTATCAGTTTACAAAGTATAGTGATTGATTTTCATACAAAGTTTGTATTTAAATTTCTGTGAAGAATCGATCCCCAACGGGATCGCAGATTAGGTATTACACTTGATTACCTCACAAATGCACGTTAAATCTTGCACTACCAGTTAGGAGTAAAAAACATGAATGAATGGTTATTTTAATCAACGCCGTAATGAGAAGCAACAAACTGGAAAAAAATATTTCCCACCGTTTCGTTTTCCAAAGCAGTGAGGGTTTATTACTCATATGTATGTCTGGGGTTTCACAAGACGCCTGTGCAAAAACTACAAGGCATACAGAAGACAGAGAGACAGACAGACAGACAGACACACACACACACACATACACACACACACACACACACACACACACACACACACACACACACACACACCAGAGGGTAGAGCATCTGAGCACGTTGGAAACACAGGTTACACGTGATCGATGTAGGCGCAGTATGTGACACGTAAAACGTCAATGCGTCCGTGCACTTCGACGCGAAATGTCCGGAAAGGCGCGATAGCAATCCGCTTTACAAATCTGTTCATTTGGTTGCCTACTTGCAGGCGCGAGCTAATTGGATGCGACAACACGGAGCAGAGGGTTAATAATAAAGTTTGAAGACAGCACAGCCTAAAGGTGCAATCTGTAATTATAAGAATATTTTGCAAACCATTGGAAAGTTTACCTTTAGCAGTGGGACAGTAAGACGTAGCTATAACATGAAGCAAATTCGCACTGGTTTTCTTATAACCTATCGTGGGACACACAGTAGTGAAATAGTTCAGCAAAGGTGATGTCCTGTTTACTCAACAGTATTCCACATTACAGAAGGTGTTCAAAGTGGTGACATTCGGCACAAGCAGAACGTCTTCGTAGGAAATTGTGGCACACGCTACCGCGTACGAACCTCCTCAGACACAACAAGTAGACCTATCCAGGCGAGAAATGTTTCTTCGTCGGGAACTGTCTTGTGTTACGCACGCGAGACTTTCAATATGACACAGAAAAGAAAAACAGAGGCGTCAGATCAGGAGATCGAAGTGGCCGCGCAGTTGGACCTCCCCTTCCAACTCAACGCCTGGATGGTGTGGCACTGAACAAAAAAGTGTGCACCTCCCCAGTCCAGTTGCATCCAAACGTACGTACACAGAGAAACAGTAAATTATTTTTTTTCTATTTTATCCATCGTCAGAAACTGTATTATCTCTTAAAATTAGTTAGTAGAACAAAAATTTTATTTCCTTCCCCAGTTTCAGGCAGCTAGACCCCTTCTTCAGAAGCTTGTAATTATCGCATTATTTGGGAGTAACAGCAACATATTGCTGTTGTCCGTCATGTGATAATACCATTCTTCTACAGGCACTATGAACCACACGACCTAAGCAACATGCTGCATAGATCTCATTTTTGACACTCGCCAATAATGCGGTGATTATAAGCTTCTGAAGAAGAGTATTAGGTGCCGAAACCGCTAAATGAAATAAAATCTGTATTGTGCAAATAGATGCAGATTTATTTCAAATTCCGCTGCGTTGTTGTCCCTGACATTCTAAAGCTTTCGCTTGCTCAGGATTACTTCGGAGGCCATACTCCAAATCTGTTGAATTTCGACTCCTCCATAAGCTCTTTCAATTTGCGTGCAACCTTTTGAACTACCCTGTATATGAGCACGTATTTACGAGACAGATAAATTCAGATGTGGTTGATTATAATGTCAGTCAATACATTGAATGTAAACCCTTTTTGAGAAGTGCTCAGCTACAGATGACATCTTACACGGCGGTCTGAACCAGTTCTTCCGTTGTCTGGGGATTTTTCCAAACCACATCTTTATGAGACTTTCACATACACTACCACAACATTTCTTTAATGCTGCAATTAATTCCGATGTTTTATGTTATTACGTAGCATATACAGCGTTTAAAATGCTGCAGACAAGACGTTTAGTATTTTACGAGTATAATAACCATTTAAATTGTAAAGCCTGACAGACGATGCTACTAACTGTCTAACGTAGTTGCACCATAAAAAGGTTTTTCACATTTCTGTGGTGGTATACTTACACATGTCTTTTATACAACCACAAGCTGAGGAAGGCATGGCATTTCTTTTCAGGTAACCACAATGCTAAGCTAGCGTCGAAGATGCTGCGAATTACGATGTGCGATGAAGTCAATAAGAATGCCGAAGATAAAAATAAGGTACTGGAAGGAGGGAAATATTTCCAAGTGTACTCTAAATACTCTAGAGAACCATGTTTTCATAGGCAAAATTTTTGTGACATGGTATGTGATGCGTAGGGTACAAAGAAGAGCGGAGTGTTTCGTCACGGGATCGTATAGTCGGCGCGAGAGCGTTACGCAGGTGGTGAACAAATTCCAGCGGCAGACACTGCAAGGGAGGCGTTGCTCATCGCGGAGAAGTTTGCTACTGAAATCCCGAGAACGTAGGTTCCTTAAACAGTCACGCAACGTATTACTTCCTCCAGAAATTACTGAAAAGATGATGTATTCAAGAATAGTATCTCACCTTAGCAACAATAAAGTTCTCAGTAAATCACAGTTAGGGTTTCGAAAGAGTTGATTTACTGAAAATGCCATTTACAAGTTCACTGACTAGATTTTGCAAACACTAAATAATAAAATAGCGCTGGTTGGTAATTTCTGTGAACTATCTGAGGCATTTGATTGTGAGAATCAGAGTATTCTCCTAGATAAGTTGAAGTTTTATGGCATTGATGGTCTAGCCAACCAATGTATAATGACATGTATAACGTTAAGAATGCAGAAAGTTGTACATAGTAATTCAACCAACGTAGTCCGGGGACTTAATTCTGACTTTGGAGAAATCAAGTTTCCCAAGGTTGTCTTAAGTACACTATTGTTCCTCACACGTGTAAACGATCTTCTGTCTAATATGCAACAAGCAGAACTAGTTGTTTTTGAAGATGGCACTAATACTGTAATTAGTGCAAGCATATACTGTACAAACAGAGAAGAAAAGGTAAAAAATGTCCTTCAAAGTATATTGACTGAGTTCCTGTGAATGAACTCACCATAAATTTCAAAAAGACACAACGTGTTCAGTTCTAGGGTTCTACACCAGTGATAAGTGTAACACATGGAGAGAAAATAACAAACAGGACAAAAAGTTCATAATTGTTAGGTGAGGATATTCACGAAAATTGTAGATGGAAAAAGCACATTCTGGAACTCCTAATACAACATATTTCGGCCACATTTGCATTTAGAATTATTGACAATCTTGGGGAAAGACAAACCCCTAAGTTGAGATACACTGCATATTTTCATTTAGTGTTGTCATATGGAATAATGTTTTGGAGTAACTCATACTTAAGAAGGAAAGTATTTTTTGTTCAAAAACGTGCTGTAAGAATGATATCTGGTGCCTCACCTATGACCATCTTGTAGACACCTGATTAAGCAGTTGGGCATTGTGACTATCGCTTCACAGTATATTTATTCTCTCATCAAGTTCGTTGTAAATAATCCACTGCTGTTCAATAGGAACAATTATGTACATAATTAGAATACCAGAAGAAAAAATTACATTCGTTACTACACATTAAAGATGCCCTCAGCACAAAACGAGGAGCACAATGTTTCATCACTTACCCAGCGATATAAAGTGTGTGACAGAAAGCGAAGTAAAATTTTGTAAACGAACTGAAGAAGTTGCATCTGACAACTCCTGCTATTCCATCGACGAATTTCTGTTGTTGTAATGCGTAAAATTTGATTGGTAAGTAATACTAACATTTGTTTATTTTAAAAAAAGAAAAAACTTAAAAATGTTCAACATATAGCCATATTCACAAATTAATCTGTGATGGAATATAAAATGTCTCGTTCCATATAACTGGAATTTATCGTGCAAAATGACCAACGGAACATGAAGGTAACTAACCAATTCAGGACAGCAACGGGAGAAATCAGAGCTCATACGTCGGTCGTCGTTCCCGTGGACACGGAGAAGAATGAGAGTGATAACTTTGTCCGTTAATGAGGAGGGTAGGCACAAGCAGAAAACCAGATGGAATGCGAGGAGTTGGAGGACTGGCAGAATTTTGCTGCGGCAGAAATTCTGGCGACACTGACGTAGGAGGGTACGTGTGGGATTAATTAAGGTTTTTGTAGGGGTCAGGTGTTAACACTGTGTGAGTGTGGGCGGAGGGGGCGGACCGCAAACACCAACACGGTGGGGCGTCAAGCGGTTCCAGTAGCAGAGGAGCAGGCCGAGGCACTGGACAGGCGACTGGAGGCGGCGATCATGCCGGCTGCTCAAGAGGACAGCAGCGTGTGTGTGTGTGTGTGTGCGTGCGTGCGTGTGTGTGTACTTGTGTTTGCACTCTGCAGCGAGTTTGCTCTGTGCGGGACAAACAAGAGGCAGCCGTTGGACAGCGACACGACACATGTGCCGCCGTGACGTCACAAAGGGAGCGCCACGGCCGTCATTAACCGCCTGTAAGCCAGCTACCGGATTACGAGGACCGACTGTTAAGTTTTTACAAAAGCAATCAGAGAACAACGTTTTTTTTCTCGTGCACATCGTTTTTCTTCGTTTTTGGAGAGATTCGCCCTAAAAATGTCAACCGCTGTGCATGCGGTGGGACCAGATCTGGAAAGATTTTATCGACACCGATGTTGTTACTTTGTTTTCGAAGAATTCAACAGCCGCCTGACGTACGGCAGCACGACGGTGTCCTACTCTAGACATTAAGATGTATAATCATGCGTTAAAGGCTTAACACCGTAAGACGAGTGTTAAAATCAGAAATTGCGTCCATTTCTTGAGGCAGCGTAGATCAGGACGCGCCGAGTTGCCCACGTATCCACATTCATCCAATAATTGAAAAAGAGAGCACCTACCGATTTCCAACGAACTTTACACATAATTCCAAATCTTTAAGAAAGTCTTCCAAATTGACAACACCCTCCCAGAGAATGATGAAAGGAAAAAAAACCTTCGTCATTTCCTATATTTTAGCTGTTGATGCAGTTGTAGCGGGACTTTGAATTTCGCCGCGCTACACTCGTTCCCTCAGATAAAAAATATCCCGTAGCAGCGGTATGAGCGCTCGATGGCAGAGAAACTACTAATATTGTAGCTTTTTTTGTTTCCTATTCGTTTCTTAATTGTCTCTTCATAGCCGAAGCTTAAGGCAGACGTGATCTGATGAAGACGTTAAAAAAACTCATTAGCTAGTCTTGATCTGATTTTAATGTGTAGACATATTGTGGAAGTTGTTAAGAAATTCGGAGGATGGAAGTAGCAAAGTAAATTAAATTGCATACAGTATCAAGACGATTTTAATTGGTATAAATTAGTGATTCCTGGACTATTGCAAGATTTCGGAGCAGACTTTTCACGCAGAAATCAAGGAGATTTTTGAAGACCTGGACGCCGCCCGAAAGAAGACATGTTAACCTGCTAAAGAATGAACTCTAAGCTATGCCATTTCCCCCCTGTCAGTTGCATTTTGTTATTCTCCGTTCTTTTTCAAAAATTTTTGTAGTGGAAATTGGTTTAACTTTTGCTCAAAAACGCGACAAGGACCACCCCAACAATAGCTTTTCCGAATAACGAAGTCCGATAGCTTTTCTGTAATACAAAGTCCGACTTGCTTTTCATTCTTTCCCACGGTCATTAACGATTAAAAAAAAAAAAAACCATTTTCACTTACGATTTCTTCCCACATTTTCAACCTTTTTTTCTTTTTCTTTTCTTCTCTCTTTTCTTTTTTCATTAACCACTACACAGTGAATTTGCAGCATGAGGCATGTCGCTTTAATCTTATTACTTCTTTACTGCCAGCTCTATTCACAACACGTTTTCCAGACAGTATCCACATATACCACTGTATGCTCCAGCAAAAATGCTATCACCACGTGACACATCGCTCAGAACATACGTCGTCTAGGCGCTACAGTCTGGAACCGCGCGATCGCTGCGGTCGCAGGTTCAAATCCTACCTCGGGCGTGGCTGTGTGTCATGTCCTTAGGTTAGTTAGGTTTAAGTAGTTCTAAGCTCTAGGGGACTGATGACCTCAGAAGTTAAGTCCCATAGTGCTCAGAGTCATTTGAACCAGACGTCGCCATAAACAATGAGATTGCTGAAGAACTACCTCATGCTTTAAAGAGAGCGCAAACTACCCAGAATGAACTCGTGCAGTGTTTGATAGTGAGAGCATTCAGCGACTTTTAGCATAATTTCAGACCCTGCCTGGACATTCCTCGCTTACACGATTAAAGTCAAGTGTTTAAGCTGTAAAGACGGAAACCTTATTCGATCACTTTGTTCGCCTGTCTGTCTGTCTGTCTGTCTGTTGTAAACATTTTTCCTCAGGAAGGGGTAGACTTATCAAGTTCAAATTTATGTCACACATCAAGGTCTATGGTCCCACGGCTGTGCAAAAATTTTAAGCTTCTAAGTCACTTCAAACAAAAGACACGACATTTATGCCACATACTCTGACACTCGCAAACTCACGCATCAGAACATATAGGGTACTTTCCGTCGTTGAAGAATCATTAAAGTCTGCAATTAGCAAGGTTTCACAGTACAGCCAAAGGAAATAATCTGCAAATGGTTAATTTGCAATTATATCACGCGGAAAAGTATTTTTTGTCATTTTTTACCCGTTTGTCTGTCTGTTTGTCCGTTAACGTGACTTTTTCTCTGGAACAGTTTGCCCTATCAATTTCAAATGGCTCTCAGCACTATGGGACTTAACATCTGAGGTCATCAGTCCCTTCTATGAAGTTCAAACTTGCTAATGTCTCTGGTCCCTTGAAGGTATAAATATTTTAAGCTTGTAAGCCAACGCAAGGAAAAGACTCTATCATTTATGTCTCATATTCTGATACAAACACACTCATCGAAACCTACAGTGTTCTTTCCGTTGACCTACACTCATGCAGTTCTACACAAATCGTTGATTCAAAGTACATTTAAAGTAAAAATCTGAAACTTGTTAAACTTTAGCTATATGACATAAAAATGTCTTCTGCATCTGAACATACATCGTGTCCATCATCCGTCAGAAGCATAATAGAGGAACATTACTGCAAGTAAATATAAAATGTAAGTTTGACTCGTGTTTTAGTAAGTAAAATGTTTCATTAAATCTCCTCTATTTCTACATATACAAACTGAAGTCTTCCGCTCGCATGTCCGGACTAGTCTGAGGAACCAGTGCAGAGATTCTGATGCTGGCCTGGTATTCCATGGAGCAATATACTGTCACTAACGATAGCGGTAGCAGGTAGAAACCGTTGAGATTCTCGGTTCCCAGGATGGACGAACTGTCTGTATACACGATAAAGTAAATTATCAACAGGAAAACCCAAGTATACTCCCAGGCTACGACAGCCTTTTGACACCGAAGACGATCTTAATATTTTTTGATTCAGTGTATTTCCAAATAAGTGTGTCCAAACTACGCGGAGAAAAAATAGCACCTTTGCGGTCTGGCGATGACACTTTGATTCTCCCAGGTGGCAAAGGACTTTGAGGAGCACGTGAACGGAATACGTAGTGTTCTGAAAAGAGACTGTAAGATCTACATGAACAAAAGTAAAATTAGATTATCAAATGACACATTAAAAGTAGTAGATGTGTTTTGTTACTTGGGCAGTAAAATAGCTGATGATGGGCGAAGTAGAGAGGATATAAAATGAACACTGGCAACGGAAAGAAATGCGTTTTTGAAAAACATAGGTTTGTTAATGTTAACAGTGAATATTGGTTTAAGTTTTAGTAGTGTTTTCTGAATGTATTTGTCCGGAGCGTAGCCATGTACGGCAATGATGTGCGGACGATAAAAAATTCAAAGATAGTAGAAGCCTTTGAAATGTAGTGGTACAGAAGAATGCTGAAGAATTATCGGGTAGTCTGAAGTGGTAGAATCAAGGAGAAGACAGATATAGGGCACAAATTGACTAACAGAAAGAGATTGGTTGATTGATCACTTCCTGAGGCTGCGAGGAATGTGTAGTTTAGTAATAGAAGTGTGGGGGGATGGGTAAAACTTTCAGCGAGAGAGCAAGCCCTGAATATAGTACGCAGATAATAAATTACGTAAGGTAATTAGATATGAACATACAGGACACATTTTCTAAATATTTGTGTGTCGCACTGATATAAGACGATAAATACGGATTGGAAATACGCTAAAAGTTATGTTACTGACAGAAAACACTTTTCTTCCCCAAAATTTATTGCCTGCAAACTGTGGAGTTAACTTCACCTGTTACCTGGTTTCGCAGTACATTAAGAAAGTTTCTCTGTGTTTGCAGCCATCTATAACGAGGAATAAAGTAAGCAGTTGTTTAGTAATTTTGTTTCCTAATGACGTGAACAGTACTATTTTTTTCCTTCATTAGGTATAGACTGGTAACTGTTACCATCAAGTAAGTGTAACTAGCAGGGTCCAAACCTCCTTACATGAAAATGATTTCTTTCGTAAATGTCCACTACCCAACTGGTTAGATAATGATATAAAATTTATATGTGAGTCATTTTCTTATTTTGTATCGGTGTGTTCATTCGTAACTCAGTTAGGGAGCCACGGAAAGTGAAAGCAAAACTTCTCTCGTGAGAAGTTTAGCTCCGTACGTTAAGGAAACCACTATCACATGCACGATGTTACCGTCTGGCAGCACACACAGTCTGGCTGCATCGAGCTACACTGTGTCTGGCCTGAATGTGTTAGCAGAGACACCTGAAAATAGGTTCAAATGGCTCTGAGCACTATGGGACTTAACTGCTGTGGTCATTAGTCCCCTAGAACTTAGAACTACTTAAACCTAACTAACCTAAGGACATCACACACATCCATGCCCGAGGCAGGATTCGAACCTGCCCACCGTAGCGGTCGCGCGGTTCCAGACTGTAGCGCCTAGAACCGCTCGGCCACTTCGGCCGGCTGAAAATAGGTAATTTTTACTGAAGGTCGAGTGTACGTAAAGACGCGCCGACGGTCAAAGTTTTCAAGGCTTTTACGAGGAACATGCGACATCCTACGACGAAATGGTGGCAGAGTTGTTCTTAACTTTGGGGTCACCGTTCGAAACCGAATTATTACCTTTACTTTTGTTTTTCACTTACATATCCATATCTGTAGGCGATTACTACACGAACGCTTTTCAGTGTATACAGATATATCTTTGTCCTTAGTCGTCCGCTAATTGTTGGTCAGATGAGTGAGTTTTTAAAAAAATTAGAAAATTATTTGAAATTTTTTTCGGTGAAATTCCTGTAGTGTACCACGATTACTAATGAATTGCAATCGCCAGTTTTCCGAAATGTGAACCGCTATGCATGGTTTGCCGCGAAATTATTGCCAACGTGCGAAATCTTGAGCAATGCTTACGACGTTTCTTTCCGGAGTGAGATTCATGCGAAGAAATTTCGCTGTGGGAAACCTGCCTTTGGGCGATGCTCGTAGTGTTCGGAATATCTCCGTTTCGAATGTTTCTACGATCGGTATCATCCAAGGGAATGCACCAAATCTTCCTGAAGAATGAAAATAACAGAAAATAGAATAACTGGTAGGAGAATCGACATCAGAATATGAGAATTTAAAAAGAAAGTAACCTCTCAACGTGCCATACACACATTTGTTATGTAATAAATATATGACATTTATTGAGAAATCTGCTCGTAATACTACATTTAATACAACGTGTTTGTACGTCCTGGTCTGATATCATGATTTAGGTTTTCAGTGATTTCCCTAAACCGCTCCAGGCAAATGCCGGGATCGTTCCTTTGAAAGGGCACGGCCGACTTCCTTCCCCATCCTTCCCTAATCCGATGAGACCGATGACCTCGCTGTTTGGTCTCTTCCCGCAAACAACCCAACCCTAATCTGATATGAGACATTCGTGCAGTAACCTTCTACGGACTTGAGTAGATAAATGAAAAGAATAAAAGTAAAACTAAACAAAATACATGGGGCTAAAAATTAATAAGGCGCGACGCTAATCATTGAGCCTCCATTTGGTCTGCAGATGTCGTGCGATAAGAGGCACGTAAAGTACCTGGAATATAGCTGAAAACTACCGAAAAACTTTGACCGTCGTTTCGTCAAAAACGGTCGAACATCTGCTGATACTGTTCGCTTAAATTGACCCCTCTTCCACTGAGCGAAGTTCCTCGTTAGATCCCATCTAGTTAGGCTTTTAACGTATGTAAAACGATGCTGAATGATAGCACGGATTATATCTTCATGTGTCTGTAATTCAACGATTAATAATTAATCAATATTTTCAGTTTGTTGCACTATGGCAACGAACCAAAAATACTCAATAAATCAAAATTTCTATGTTCAACCTGTTACATAATATTTTGTGGCATAAGACCCTATTCCCAGATGTGTTTTTCAATGGAAGTGCTTTCCTAAAAAAAAGTCATGCAAGCGAGGGTTAATTAGGTTAGAGCTGTAGTGACGGTACGAAAATGACGTTTTGTAAACAGAGCCGGGCAGCTGCGAAATTGCCCCCGCACTGAAGATTCAGCTGCTGGGAATCTCACCCCCCCCCCCTCCACCCAGTACTAAATTGGTGATCCCTTTACGCCTCAGAACATGTCTTACCAACCGATCCCTTCTTCTAGTCAAGTTGTGCCACAAACTCCTCCCCAATTCTGTTCAATACCTCCTCATTAGTTATGTGATCTACCCATCTAATCTTCAGCATTCTTCTGTAGGACCACATTTCGAAAGCTTCTATTCTCTCGTTGTCCAAACTATTTATCGTCCATGTTTCACTTCCATACATGGCTACACTCCATTCAAATACTTTCAGAAATGACTTCCTGACACTTAAATCTATACTCGATGTTGACAAATTTCTCTTCTTCAGAAACGCTTTCCTTGCCATTGCCAGTCTACAATTTACACCCTCTCTACTTCGACCATCATCAGTTATTTTGCTCCCCGAATAGCAAAACTCATTTACTACTTTAACTGCCTCATTACCTAATCTAATTCTCTCAGCATCAGCCAATTTAATTCCCCAATCCATTACACATTATACATTGACAGGTAACCGTAAATTCTACGCAGGCACCGTCACGTACTGACTCGTATCAAGCTTGAGGATCGGACAGCCTGACTTCACGCGTCACGGAGTCAGTCTCGCGTTTACGTGAGACTCCCAGAGCCGGATCTCCCAATACCGCTTTTGGGTGGTCATGTAAACACTTCAGAATCGATTCCGGATATCTGCTTCCGGTTGCCGGTTTTCAAATTTCAGAATCGATTTTCGCTCCCACGTAAACGCAGCTGGTTTTGAAACGTACTTGCCTGTCAGGCTTCATCTTGTTTTTAAAAATTTTCGGCTAATACGGACGGAGTGGATTTTTGAACAGTGAAGTAGAAATATTAGACTGAAGCTGTGGTGCCACCGCCAGACACCACACTTGCTAGGTGGTAGCCTTTAAATCGGCCGCGGTCCGTTAGTATACGTTGGACCCGCGTGTCGCCACTATCAGTGATTGCAGACCGAGCGCCGCCACACGCCAGGTCTGGTCTAGAGAGACTCCCTAGCACTCGCCCCAGTTGAACAGCCGACTTTGCTAGCGATGGTTCACTGTCTACATACGCTCTCATTTGCAGAGACGACTGTTTAGCATAGCCTTCAGCTGCTCATTTGCTACGACCTAGCAAGGCGCTATATTCAGTTACTATTTTGAACAGATAATATTGCGAATCATGTACCGTCAAGAGCGACGTTCATCATTAATGGATTAAAGTCCGCTTTCTGAATTCTCATTCCTTGTCATGTTCCAGACCTCACGTCAGTATAGTTCTTCCCTCCTCACGCTAGCCTGCGTGAGCTAAAACGCGTACATTTCGGCCTCCACTCGTAACACCGTGATGGCTCTTCTGCTAACACAAAAGAAGCTATTGACACCTCGACTAATTGAAGAGGTATAGCAATTGTGCTGATTAAATCATACAGTGTAACAACTGTTTTCCAGCCGCCTTGTTTAACCGGGCTAGCCATCACCTTCAGAGCTCAATATGTAAACGCGGCAGCAAAAAACGGTTTCCGAAATTCGGTTTTCGTCTTTGGGAAGATGTGTCGCGTGTAGACGAGGTGAGTTACTGTCACAGTCCCGTGGCTGGTGGGTTCAGCTGGGGGCGGGAAGAACCGCGGGCTGTGCCCGCCACCTGGCGGCGAGCAGCCGCAGCCGCTGCTGGAGGCGGCCGCTCACAGGTGGCGCTGGAGGCGGCTCAGCTCGCGCCTCCAGCCTCCAGCCCAACACGGGCACCGCCTCCTCTTCCTCCTCCTCCTCCTCCTGCACTTCGTGTATTGGGTAGGCCTTTCTCTGACAGTTTGTTACGGATCCCACGTCTTCTCGGACATTTACCTTAGACTGTAGATCGCAGGTGACGTCATTATTTTCAACCCAACATCTCGATCGACTGACTGCTGGCGGCAACCGTCTGCCGGGGACTTCACAAGTATAACGGAACGCCGGTCTGACGGGCCGATAGACAATCACACCAAAAAGTATTGGCACAGTTACATTTTAGTGGTTGTAGGTTAAACGAAACATATATTTCAGAACAGAATCCAGATACGTGCCACCTTACCTTACATAGGTTACAAATATGTCCAAATCACCTATCCGCAAAGTAACATACAGTGATATGAAAATAAACATCGCTCTTCTGCATCCAAAAAAGTATTGGCACACGCGTATGAATCGGACAATGTGTTCGTCTTCTTAACTGATGGTCACCTTCTAATAGCTAGTGTGCATCCTTTTAGCATCTATAACAGCATGTAAACGCCTAGGAATGCTTTGTGTTAAATTCCAGGGGTAATCTTCGACCATTCCTCCAGGAGCGCTTTCTCCAAGTCGTTTTTACAGGACGAACTCCTTTTTTTGACTCGTGTGTCAAAATGAGCTCACGGGTTCTCAATGGCGTTCAAATCAGGGCTCTGAGGTGGTGGTAGAACCCTTCTGGGGGCATTGTACAGTAAACACTCCCGGGTTTTCACGGCGGTATGTTTTGGATCGTTGTCTTGCTGGAAATGAAACACCCTAGTAAGGCCCAATGTCTGTACACTAGCGTGTAAATTACCTCGCAACACGTCGATGTATCTCAATATGATCCATTGTACCGTGGATTGCAGCTAGATTTCCGACGCAGGACGACGCCATACAGCCCCAGACCATGAACCGCCCCGACCGTCTTTGACTGTGGGATGCATGCGTTTGATGTCGAGTTACGTATTCGGCTTGCGCCAAACTTACTTTCTTGCATCAAATCCGAACACATTGAGCTTCGATTCGTCGCTAAATATCACAGTGTTCCAAAACTACATCGGCTTGCTGATGTAGTCTTTGACAAACTGCAGGCGTTTCCGATATGTATGGCATTTTTCCATGCATATCAGCTTCATTCAGCACGTTTCGTATAGTTTGAACACTAACCGTCTTGTCGGACGTTGTCCGAACAACCTCAGTAATAGTTGCTGCACTTGTAGCAGGTTCCTTCCGAACAAGTGCGATGATACGGCGACGCTCTCGGCTTGTAAGCACTTTCGGACGTCCAGGCCACGCCCGGGTTCCCGGGTTCCCGGGTTCCCGGGTTCGATTCCCGGCGGGGTCAGGGATTTTCTCTGCCTCGTGATGGCTGGGTGTTGTGTGCTGTCCTTAGGTTAGTTAGGTTTAAGTAGTTCTAAATTCTAGGGGACTGATGACCATAGATGTTAAGTCCCATAGTCCTCAGAGCCATTTGAACCATTTGAACGTCCAGGACGACACTTATTCACTGTTGTTCCAGTCTCTCTATATTTATCAATGATGGCTGGTATCGTGGTGTAGCTAACAGACACCTCTGCTCCGATTTGTCGGTAGCTTCTCCCTTGTGAATGGAGCAATACCACTCTGTCACGCAACGCCACTGAATGTACCTTCTTCTTCGGCCCCATGCTGACCACTATCGCGCAATACAGAAACATACCAGCGACTCGGCCGTCAACAACACGCAGTGTCTATTGCGTCAGCAGATGGTGTTCCGGTACCTGAAAACCCAGCAATATAGCGAGAAGCCACGCTCTGTGCCAATACATTTCGTGTGCAGAGGAGATACGTGTTTGCCCTTACCACTGCATTTCTTTGTTAATGGTAGACACTGTGGGCAGAATTGTAATGTCTGGTATGTGACGTAGCACGTACATGTGCTGTGTACCGGGAGGTGCGGCGTTTGTAACCAGCAGCGATAAATACGCACGTGTGCCAATACTTTTCGGTGCGATTGTAGTTTACGTTAGTTCCGCTAGAGCCGCTAAAAGTCGCCCTACGGTTCTATAAGATTACAAGTCCGCCCCGGTAGCTGAGTGGTCAGCGTGACAGACTGTCAATCCTAAGGGCCCGGGTTCGATTCCCGGCTGGGTCGGAGATTTTCTCCGCTCAGGGGCTGGGTGTCGTGTTGTCCTAATCATCATCATTTCATCCCCATCGACGCGCAGGTCGCCGAAGTGGCGTCAAATCGAAAGACCTGCACCAGGCGAACGGTCTACCCGACGGGAGGCCCTAGCCACACGACATTTCCATTTTTTATAAGATTACAAGAGTCTCATATGATAGCGCTGTGAAGCTCACGTGGTAGCGCAGTGAACATAACGTGCCCCGTCCGTCAGTTTAACCAAGAAAACCTGCTTCCATCCGAGACCCACGCCGCCTCACACACTGATCCTTCCTGAACTCGCACTAATGTGCCTGACACATGTGGCTAATCCAACTCGTTCTTTAAGTAATTTTTCGTGACAGTCTTAGTTACCTGACAACATTACAGCTTGATTTATGTTTCAGTTAAATGGCTTAGACGAATTTGGAATGAATAACATTGTTCATAAAGTGAAGATTATCAAATTACTTATTTTTAAGTGCGGTTCCCGTTCGTTTTAGTGCAGTTCTCTTTCTGTATTTACCAGCAGTTTTCCTTGTTCGAAACATTTTCTGCACTTAGGCGTCTACTTCAGACTATCAATTTTGATTGGATTTATTGTGCGCCACGCATGTTACCACTGTTCCTTGGCTGTTTGGTAGTTTGTGAAGGTAAGTCCATACCCTTCTTACAGCTATTTTCATTAATTACATTCAACTAGGCAGTCATAGCAGGTATTGGTTCCTAACTCAGTCTGCCTTCTTTGGAGTGCAACACCTGGAAAAATACTGCAGATGTCTCTAACGGACTTCGGTGATCCATATACTGTATGTTCCCGACGAAAGCATTCTGTCAGCGATAGAATACGTCACAGGCTCAGAAATGTCCGAAAACAAACTGGATCAGAGTATTGTGAATGACGACAATGCCACTACTACTGCTATAGCCGTCCACGACCAGCAAGACCCGACTGGCCTCAGTTCCCATGACAGAGCGCCAGGCGCGACGAACACGGAACGCGCCCTTTCAGATTTGCTACGTGTTCCACATTCCTCTGTCAGTTAATCTCAGGACTACCGAAGTGACTCTGATCGTTATTTCTGTACAAGACTCATGGATTTTCTTTCTGAAACTGAATAAAAAATTAAAATATTTGAATTACAACATTTAATTCACTTAAATTTGGAGATACACAACGACTAAGCATATGTCAGAGAAAAAACGATATTCGGCCAGCAAGTAGATGTCCCATCTTGCTATCCATCTCTCAAGCGGTTGTTATTATCTAAATGTTAAAGGAATACAGTAGAATTTACCATCATTATGCGAGGTGTGAAAAAAAATATGGAGAGTGATTCTATTACAAACAGTGTAATAAACTTACGTGGAATTTGATTTGAAGTACTTTCCTCGACAGGCAATGCACTTATCCCAACCTTGAATCCACGACTAGAAACATTTCTGGAAGGGCTCTTCCGGAAGGCCGTTCAGTTGCTCTGCTGTTGCCCTCTCATTGTCTGGAATGGCTTCCAAATGTTTTCCATTGGGCACGGTTTTAACTTGTGTGGAGAACCGGAAGCCGTATAGTTCTACATCTGGTGAGCAAGGAGCATGTGAATGGACAGGAAGACTTTTTCTGACCAAAAACTCGCGTAGCAAAAGCGAGATGTGGCACTGGTCTATTCCTTCGTACATCGTATCGCAAAGGTTGCAGTATGTCCTTCTAAAATTCGACATTCATAGCTGCCTCCCTTGCAATGAACTGTGATCGCACCATGTCCTCAATAAAAAAAAAAGTACGAGTAGCGTGACTGATTCGATTTTGACTCATGTACCTTTTTAATGGCGAGGAGATTCACCGGTTTTCCATCGGGAACTCTGAATTCTCAGCTCAGCGTCAAACCCACAGACCCAACTTTAAGCCGGCCGGTGTGGCCGTGCGGTTCTAAGCGCTTCAGTTGGGAACCGCGTGACCGCTACGGTCGCAGGTTCGAATCCTGCCTTGGGCATGGATGTGTGTGATGTCCTTAGGTTAGTTAGGTTTAAGTAGTTCTAAGTTCTAGGGGACTGATGACCTCAGAAGTTAAGTCCCATAGTGCTCAGAGCCATTTGAACCATTTGAACCAACCCAACTTTAATCTCTAGTTACAGTTTTGGACATGAGTTCCAAAACTAAATGAGGACCAATTCCGTGTAAACTTGTGCTGGCGTAAGCTATGACCAGCGCACGAGACGACAATGAGGTTGCCAGAAGATAGATAGTAGGAGCTGGAGCGAGTGCGCCTATGAGGAGAGAGGCCAAAGATACACTCGCAAGCAATGCTCCGCCAACGCCCTCTCGACTGCATGTGCTGAGATCGCTGTCGCAGACCGGAGGGCCAGTCGGTGACAGTCTGTCGCAGGCCCAGGCAGACAGCGTGTCAGTCGCCGTCTCAGTCCTACTCTAGTTGGTGTCCGTCAGTTTACATCGCCAGCTACGGGAGTGTAGCGTTTGTAGTCGGACTTTTACCGAGAGTGTAGCGTTTATAGTCGGACTTCTACTTCGCCAGCAGTGAGGCTAACGTGGACTATTACAGAGGAGGTTGTACCACAACACATGGACTTGCTTAAAGATAAGTAGTTTCTGGTTATTGTGTATAAAGAACCCTCTTAATACATGTGTGAAGGTGTGTTGTAGAAAGAAGACACTCGCCACCGAACGACATCCTCTCCCTTGCTTCCCCTGATACAAGACTCTGCAGTGGCGAGGACGACACAAAAAAACTGACAGTCGATTTTACTTCTGTTCGTCACTCAAAAGTCTGGGAAGAAATTTTGCACTCACTCGTTTAATTTGCAAAATCATCGGTTGAAATGCTTTGTAAGGACCTGTGCCAGATGCTAAGTTCTTCCGTAAGCTCTAGGATAGTTATTCACCAATTTGAACGAACACACGTTGCCAATTTTTCGCGTTTTCTCCTGTTGTTTAGGTTAAATGGTCGCCCGAACGTTTTTCGTCTTCAGAGTTACAGCATTGTCGCCTTACACCAGTTTCAAAATTTCATGCGCTTCTTTGGCACATTTTTTGCAACTTGAAACATAAGTCAATATTCACGCGTTGTCGAAATCCATGATGCGCGGCACACCGACACACGCGTTAAACTCAACCTCACTCTAACGCTAAGCTTTAAAACTACCGTACGCTACCGTAGACTATTGCAAGTCAGCAGACAGTATGATAGTTTTTTTAGTACATCTGGTCAGTTAAGATCGTAACCGCGTTACTTGTACGGTATTTGTGTTGAACATCCTTTGAGGCGCTACCCTTATTTCGATCGCCTTGTTTGTGTATACGATCACCTTCTTCCTAGCTTCTCCTACAACTAGAAACCGGAAGCAGTGAACTGTCTAGAAACTGAGTGAGGGTATATAAAAGACAGCATAACTTAAGGAACATTTTCGTTCTACATAGTTATCCCGCTGTCTGTTAGTTAAAAGTAAACAGTATCTATAACAAAATTGAAATTGTCAATGTTTGATTCCAGTTTTATCTGAAATTATTGTTATTTGTAACGTGAAACAACTGGTGCAGCCTCTTCGAACAAAATATGAGGTACAGCGTGTAGAATTCTGCGACCGTGTGCTCAGAAACATGAAATAAAGTGAACTGTTTCTGCCTTGCCTAAGTTTAGTGACGAAGCTCTCTTCCACCCAAACGGGGAAGTCAGGCCCACAATGTTCCGATATGGGGACTACAAAATCCCCCGTACACACTGGAACACGAGTAGGACTACCTCAAAGTCAACACCTTTTGCGCCGTATCGCTGACGAAGCTTTATGGACCCTTACGGTTACTCGAGTACCGCGTCTAAGAACGCTGCAAAACTGGCTTGGTCTCCAAACTGATGAAGATTCGGTAGGTTACGTTTTCCAGCAGGGCAGATCTCCATCCCATCTACATCTGAATGTTCGACGTTGGCTGAACGAATCTCTGCCTCAACGACAGATAGGTTGCACGGGGAACCAAGACTCAGCACTTCACTTCTGACTACTGAGATCTCCTGGTCCCATACACAGCGATTTTTTCTTGTGGAGATGCAATTTACGTGCCACGCCTTCTCACGGATCAGAATGACATAGGAAAACGTATCACATTTGCGGTGAAATCAGTGACGCAAAACATTCGTCATCGATTGTTGGATGAATTCAGCTACCGTTGAGATTTGGGGGGGGGGGGGGGGGTCCAGACTTTTAGCTTACCTGGGCCACAATGGAAGAAGATGAGTATTTTTTGGGAAGCACGTAGTATAGTTAATACTAACAATAATCGCTGAGCAATTGAAAGAAGTATACAGTTAACAGATTGAAGAAATTGAGAATTTATGATCCTTTATTCTAAAAATCCAACATTTAATTAACCTGACATTTTATGCATGAGGTTTCATCAATAATGGTATATATAAGGAGTTACAAATCACAGAATTAATGCGATATTTGACTCTGAATTTGGGAAAATAAGGTATCAATACCAGGTTCGATCGAAGTGTTTGCAAATCTCATGGTGTTCATATGACGTATTGGTTTTATTTTTAATGTTTGTGTGCTTTCCTCTTGAAAATAAATGTTCACAAAGGTAAGTGCTTCCAGACAAAGATACCATATATAACGCATGACTTTGCAACAAGAGATATTTATATGTGGGCTGGTATGATATGTAAAGGTTCAACAAAGATACATGATCAAATTTTTCTTTTAGTTGTATGCCAGAATGCATCTCTTTTGGAAACTATCTATACTGTTTGTAAAAGCTGTCGCATTTTGGAAATTTTTCGAAAATCCTGAAATCAGTTTTCAAATCCTTGCATCAAATCGAAGAATATCCTGTGTATTTCATGCCGTCTTTAAGATTATGTCTCAGTTTTTCATAACTTTACATAAACGGAATTCTATGGAATATTCTTTTATTTTTTTTATTTTACCGATCGTGCTCACATCTTGGGCGGCAGCGACACTTGCTTTCGGCCGCATATGGCCGTGGGACGCGTGTTTTACACCCCTGCTCTAGGTTCAAATGGTTCAAATGGCTCTGAGCACTATGGGACTTAACTGCTGAAGTCATCAGTCCCCTAGAACTTAGAACTACTTACACTTAACTAACCTAAGGACGTCACACACATCCATGCCCGAGGCAGGATTCGAACCTGCGACCGTAGCGGTCGCGCGGTTCCAGACTGTAGCGCCTAGAACCGCTCAGCCACCCAGGTCTAAGTGTTATCCGCGCAGCCAGAGGAGGGCATATTGAAAGTCTGTAAATTTCTATGTATGTATAATCAAATGCAACATACAGTTCAGGAAATATAGCCAACTGAAATTGTGTTCCTCTTTTTGAATCACCCAGTGTTATCTAAAGGCCATTAGGGTGAATACTTACTACTGATAAATACGTTGGAAAACATTAGTTGATGTATATGGTTCAAATGGCTCTGAGCACTATGGGACTCAACATATGTGGTCATAAGTCCCCTAGAACTTAGAACTACTTAAACCTAACTAACCTAAGGACATCACACACATCCATGCCCGAGGCAGGATTCGAACCTGCGACCGTAGCGGTCGCGAGGTTACAAACTGTAGCGCCTTTAACCGCACGGCCACAGCGACCGGCAGTTGATGTATATAATTGTTTCCGTTTCCAGAGAGCGTGCTGACGTAATACGAGCACGGGTGAGCCACATATAGTACAAACACCTACGGAGTGAGCATGCGGATGTGCAGAACGAGAATTCTGTCCGCAACATCTACTGCAGCTCAAGTCACGTGATTTTGGGACGGCGCAGTTTCCCCCGTAAAGCGCTTAGCGTATTTTGTGTGTTCTTACCTCTCCACTACAGATAGCTCACCATTAGAAGTACACGCGCTTTACACTCATCTTAACAATTTAATGCCAGGAACTGTAATTGACTTAAAGATGTGACGAGCAATAGTATTCTGCATTCTCGCCACTGTATCATTGCTCGGATCCCGTTAAAAAATACTACACCATACCAAAATAAGCTCAATCACAACCTGCGATGGAGCTTTGACTAGTTTTCATCTTGACTTGAAATAAAGCACAGCCCCTCTCAGTAAGGCTACTGATTTACTTTTTTTCGGTAACGGGATAAGAGCTGAGAGCTAGCAATGTTTTTTTACGCTTTGTACCGCTCTTAGTCAAATTATCGAATCTCTGTTCTAATTAATTACATTACACTGACGCTGTAGACGACGTCGAAGTGACACGGAAAAACAACACATCTGGAACTATAAAGTTGTTACGGTAAATACGGTAAGAGATTTGCACCACTTGTTTGTCCACTATTATTTTCAGTTTCTCTTTATTTAGACTTCTACTTTGTATAGAAAAGTAAAATATCTACAACAGTTTTTCGCCATCTCATCAGAAAAGTAATATTGTACACTGCGCACAAAAATAAAATATATAAGATCAGTACTCGTATGTTGGAACAATGAAAGAAGTGACAGCCAACGATATTTTTTTTTTTACCTTTTCTATTGCACTGATTATATTCTCGAATCTGTTCTAATTCCATTGCAATGACACTGCATAGGAAACTGTCTCAGGAAGAAATACTCAGATACCCACAAGGGTTTTAAAACCTGCATAAATCGGAGGAAATTAGTCAGACTGCCTGCCATGTATAAAATCTATCTCCATATGAACACAGCAGCAACATGTATAAAATGACTGGCAGTTATTCAAACACATTTGAAAATTTATCCAGCAGTTGTCTCATAAACATATGGCCATTAAATAGCAGAAAGTGACACTATAATACAAGACTTCATAACCCCGTGCCACGATATGACATTAACAGTTATACATTCTATTTACATACCTATGAAAAGAAGCTAGTTCTCCTTTCACATGTTTCTTTTTAGATCCCTAGCAACGACAATACTCCACCATGTGTTGTTGTAGTGGTCTTCAGTCCAGAGACTGGTTTGATGCAGCTCTCCATGCTACCTGTGCAACCTTCTTCATCTCCCAGTAACTACTGCAACCTACATCCTTCTGATTCTGCTTAGTGCATTCATCTCTTGGTCTCCCTCTACGATTTATACCTCCACGCTGTCTCCAATACTAAATTGATGACCCCTTGATGCCTCAGAACATATCCTACCAACCGATCCCTTCTTCTAGTCAAGATGTGCCACAAATTTCTCTACTCCCCAATTCTTTTCAATACCTCCTCGTCAGTTATGTGGTCTACCCATCAATTTTCAGCATTCTTCTGTACCACCACATTTCGAAAGCTTCTATTCTCTTCTTGTCCAAACTAGTTATCGTCCATGTTTCACTTCCATACATGGCTACGCTCCATACAAATACTTTCAGAGACGACTTCCAGACACTTAAATCAATACTCGATGTTAACAAATTTCTCTTCTTCAGAGACGCTTTCCTTGCTATTGCCAGTCTACATTTCATATCCTCTCTACTTCGACCATCATCATTTATTTTACTCCCAAAATAGCAAAATTCATTTACTATTTTCTGTCTCATTTCCTAATCTAATACCCTCAACATCACCCGATTTAATTCGACTACATTCCAATATCCTCGTTTTGTTTTGCTTTTGTTGACGTTCATCTTATATCCCACTTTCAAGGCCCTGTCCATTCCGTTCAGCTGCTCTTCCAGGTCCTTTGCTGTCTCTGACAGAATTACATTGTAATCGGAGAATATCGAAGTTTTATTTCTTCTCCATGGATTTTAATTCCTACTCCGAGTTTTTCTTTTGTTTCTTTTACTGCTTGCTCAATATACAGATTGAATAGCATCGGGGAGAGGCTACAACCCCGTCTCACTCCCTTCCCAACCACTTCTTCCCTTTCATGTCCCTCGACTCTTGCATCTGCCATCTGGTTTATGTACAAATTGTAAATAGTCTTTCGCTCTCTGTATTTTACACCTGCCACCTTCAGAATTTGAAAGATAGTATTCCAGTCAACATTGTCAAAAGCTAAGTCTACAAATGCTAGAAACCTAGGTTTGCCTTTCCTTAATCTTTCTTCTAAGATAAGTCGTAGGGTCAGTATTGCCTCACGTGTTCCAACATTTCTACGGAATCCAAACTGATCGTCCCCAAGGTCGGCTTCTACTAGTTTTTCCATTCGTCTGTAAAGAATTCGCGTTAGTATTTTGCAGCCATGGCTTACTAAACTGATAGTTCGGTAATTTTCACATCTGTCAACACCTGCTTTCTTTGGGATTGGAAATATTATATTTTTCTTGAAGTCTGAGGGTATTTCGCCTGTCATATATCTTGCTCACCACCTGGTAGAGTTTTGTCAGGGCTGGCTCTCCCAAGGCTGTCAAAAGTTCTAATGGAATGTTGTCTACTCCCAGGGCCTTGTTTCGACTTAGATCTTTCAGTGCTCTGTCAAACTCTTCACGCAGTATCATATCTCCCATTTGATCTTCATCTTCATCCATTTCCATAATATTGTCCTCAAGTACATCGCCCTTGTATAGACCCTCTGTATACTCCTTCCACCTTTCTGTTTTCCCTTGTTTGCTTAGAACTGGGTTTCCATCTGAGCTATTGATATTCATACAAGTGGTTCTCTTTTCCCCAAAGGTCTCTAATTTTCCTGTAGGCAGTATCTATCTTACCTCTAGTGAGATATGCCTCTACATGCTTACATTTGTCCTCTAGCCATCCCTGCTTAGCCATTTTGCACTTCCTGTCGATCTCATTTTTGGGACGTTTGTATTCCGTTTTGCCTGCTTCATTTACTACATTTTTATGGTTTCTCCTTTCATGGAATATTTCTTCTGTTACTCAAGGATTTCTACTAGCCCTTGTCTTTTTACCTACTTGATCCTCTGCTGCCTTCACTATTTCAACTCTCAAAGCTACCCATTCTTCATATACTGTATTTCTTTCCCCCATTCCTGTCAATTGTTCTCTTATGCTCTCCCTGAAACTCTGTACAACCTCTCGTTTAGTCAGTTTATCCAGGTCCCATCTCCTTAAATTCCCACCTTTTTCGAATTTCTTCAGTTTTAATCTACAGTTCATAATCAACAGATTGTGGTCAGAGTCCACATCTGCCCTTGGAAATGTCCTACAATTTAAAAGCTGGTTCCTAAATTGTCTTAACATTAAACAATCTATCTGATTCCAGGATTCTTCCATGTATATAACCTTCTTTTATGATTCTTGAACCAAGTGTTAGCTATGAATAAGTTATGCTCTGTGCAAAATTCTACCAGACGGCTTCCTCTTTCATTTCGTAGCTCCATTCCACATTCACCTACTATGTTTCCTTTTCTCCCTTTTCCTACTGTCGAATTCCAGTCACCCATGACTATTAAACTTTCGTCTCCCTTCACTACCTGAATAATTTCTTTTATCTCATCATACATTTCATCAATTTCATCATCATCTGCAGACCCAGTTGGCATATAAACTGTAGTAGGTGTGGGCTTCGTATCTATCTTGGCCACAACAATGCGTTCGCTGTGCTGTTTGTAGTAGCTTACCCGCATTCCTATTTTCCTATTCATTATTAAACCTACTCCTGCATTACCCCTATTTGATTTTGTGTTTATAACCCTGTAGTCACATGACCAGAAGTCTTGTTCCTCCTGCCACCGAACTTCACTAATTCCCACTATATCTAACTTTAATCTATCCATTTCCCTTTTTAAATTTTCTAACCTACCTGCCCGATTAAGGGATTTGACATTCCACGCTCCGATCCGTAGAACGCCAGTTTTCTTTCTCCTGATAACGACGTCCTCCTGAGTAGTCCCCGCGCGGAGATCCGAACGAGGGACTATTTTACCTCCGGAATATTTTACCCAAGAGGACGCCATCATCATTTAACCACACAGTAAAGCTGCATGCTCTCGGGAAAAGTTACGGCTGTAGTTTCCCCTTGCTTTCAGCCGTTCGCAGTACCAGCACAGCAAGGCCGTTTTGGTTAATGTTACAAGGCCAGATCAGTCAGTCATCCAGACTGAAAAGGCTACTGCCCCTCTTCAGGAACCACTCGTTTGTCTGGCCTCTCAACAGATACCCCTCCGTTGTGGTTGCACCTACGGTACGACCATCTGTATCGCTGAGGCACGCAAGCCTCCCCACCAACATCAAGGTCTATGGTTCTTGGGTGGGAGGTACTCCACCACGGCTGTTACTATGTCTCAAACGTGCACAAATGTGTATAAAACAAGGCGAATACTTGTAATGCTGAGGTTACGCTATTACCGCAAATTACAGACAAGCAGCGTCGTCTGTAAATCACGTTACTAGCCCGGTTTGACGTTGAAAACATGCGCAGGACACTGTAGACATATTTGCTGTAGGGTAGGTACATGCTATGCAATCTTTAGACAGTATGCCTTTTCGTTAAGTATTTTTGTGCAGTTATTTACAAGTTACTAAGCTTATATCTTGTAGCTTCACGTACGAGCAGCGTACGTGTTAACGGAATCGTAACGAAAGTGTCCGATGTCGAGTTGTTGCGACTAGCAGGAGTGTGTGTACGTGTGAGAATATAAAGACTGTGTAACGGGACGGAAATGGGCAGAAGTGATGACACGATGGCGGCAGTACAAGCGGCCACTGCCTGGCCCGGTCCTCCACGTGGTCCGCGGACCGCACGCCCAGATGGCGTTCCCGTGTTCCCCGCTAATGGACGGGCATTCTTCTTTCGCTGCTGCTCTGTCGACGGCTCGTGTAGCCCACCTACTTAGCGCTGAACAGACAAGCGAAGCTAACCTTTCTCGTGGCGGATAATCGACATAATTAACACTCAGAGAGACCGCCTGCATTCCCAGCGCAGAGAAATCTGCGAGCAACTTGTCGACTAGTACGGATTTCAGGCTGTCACCGAAAGTCTGTACAGGATTCCTTGCGTAGCGATGACGCTGCACTGACCTTTACTGCGCTACGTGGGTTGAGAAATGCGCTCCCTGACCACACAACATCCGCATACCTGTAGAGTCCAGCCGTCTGCGGTGTCCGTCAGATTGCGTACAGACAAAAAAATTCCCTTCGTTTCTGCGTGGATATCTGGCAAACATAATTACAGACGACGTAAGATGTTGTAGGGAGGTGAAAACACATATATGAATTGGCGGGGAGGCATTTAATAAGAAGAGGAGGCTTCTGTGTGGGTGCATAAACAGGGACCTAAGTAAGACATGGACACTGAGGAAAGAGTAAGAATGATGAATAGAAACATTTGAGATGTAGATTTGGAGGAGGGTGGACGGGATGAAGTGGGTAGACAAAATGAGAAATGAGGACGTGTCGAGAGGAGTGGGGAAAGAGAGAGAAATTTTAAAGGTAATCGGGAAGACGATACACAGTTGGCTTGGACACTCGATGGGAAGAGATTGTTTATTGATTGATGCTATGGAGAGAACGATGAACAGCAAAAGAACAAGAGGCAGGAGATTCCACATGGCCGGCCGCTGTGGCCGAACCGAGCGTGGTGGCGCAGTGGTTAGACAATGGACTCGCATTCGGGAGGACGACGGTTCAATCCCGCGTCCGGCCATCCTGATTTAGGTTTTCCGTGATTTCCCTAAATCACTCCAGGCAAATGCCGGCATGGTTCCTCTGAAAGGGCACGACCGACTTCCTTCCCAATCCTTCCCTAATCCGATGAGACCGATGACCACGCTGTCTGGTCTCCTTCCCCAAACCAACCAACCGCTGTGGCCGAGCGGTTCTAGGCGCTTCAGTCCGGAACCGCGCTGCTGCTACGGTCGCAGGTTCGAATCCTGCCTTGGGCATGGATGTGTGTGATGTCCTTAGGTTAGTTAGGTTTAAGTAGTTCTAAGTTCTAGGGGACTGATGACCTCAGAAGTTAAGTCCCATAGTGCGTAGCGCCATTTTTTTGAGATTCTATAGTGTAAGGACAGGAAACGATTACGACAAAACGAAGAAGGTAGCAAATGACAAGAATGCGGGGGAACTATATGTGAAGACCACGTACGCAAAGGCAGACCACTGATGACGACGACGATGACGATGATGATGATGATGATGATGATGATGATGTACGTGATTAGGGTTATTAACTTATTTATGCTGATATCACTCTCTCCAAAACAATACGAAACAACGAACTTACGACATTAATACAAGACTTGAATACTCCACTTTAACACACCTCCACATACACGCAGCACTTCCCTACGCTATAAGACATATTTCTTGTGGTATTTGTTGCTGCAAATGTTAATACAGAATTATGACTGACGTATTAAGTTAAAACTGTGAAGTCACGTGCACTGTGTATATCCTAAAATCTAAACAACTCGAAACAACATCCCTGGAGTAGATGAGATTCCCTCAGAATAATTCAGATCTTCGGGACAGCCACCCATGATAGAACCATTCCACCTGATGTACAAGGTATACCAGCCAGGCAAAGTACCCTCATCTAATTTCAATTCCAAGGAAACAGCTGCTGTTTTGTTATTAAAAGTTCCGAGAGTGTCGTACCTAGAAGAGTCAACAAAGGAGATGTGAAGATGTCAGCATCTGAGAGGGGATGTGTAGTTGGGCTCGAAGGAGCCGGTCGGGCTAATCGACAAATCACTCCACATCTGAACAGGAGCGACGCCACTGTGGCACAATTTTGACAGGCACCGGTGAACAATGGCCAAAATGGCGCCGACGAGGGGGCGGTCGGCCTAGAGAGACGGCAGAGGGTGAGGTAACAGCGATCGCCAGAGAGGTACTCGCAGCCCTGGATTCGTCATTGTCATCGATCCGAAGTGCAGCTGGTGCTTCGTCGACCATTACTAGGCGGATCAGAGAAAGGGGGCTGAGCTAACGGCGACCCTTGCACGGACTACCTGACCTCTGTACACCGACAAGCGTGTTTCCGGTGGTGTAGGGCATATTCGGCCTGGAGTCTCATTGGCTGGAGTAGAATCTCTTCAGTCACGAGCCGCTTAGAACTGAGCCCGAATGGCCTGCGAAAACGTGACTGAAGACAAACCTGACAGCGGTGCGATACCAACCTTACTGTTGCTCCCCAAAGACCCCGATAACCAGGAGCGGTGGTCTGCGCTGCCACTCCTTTGGTTGTCATCCGTGGCAGCCTTGCAGCACGGTGGTACGTCGACGATGTTCTGCGCCCCTTTTCGTTGCCCTCCATGGCAGGCCGCCGTGGGCTTACGTTGCGACAAGATGCAGCCAGCCCTCACAGAGTTTCTGTTGCTTGTGATCGAGCTCGCCACACCCTATCTTGGCCAGCGAGGTTGCCGAATCTCCCCCCAAAAGAGAACGTTTGGAGCAGTACGGGAGTGGCCCTCCAACCAGCTCGGGATTTTGACGGTCCAACCCGCCAATTGGAAAGAATTCGGCATGATATCGCTCATGTGCACATACGACAACTCTATCAGCGCCAAGCCGAATAACTTGCGCAAGGGGCTGAGGTGGACCAACGCGCTACTGTCTTTCTCAGTCTGGGAAGCTGTTTTTCTTGAATAAACTATCCATTTTTTCTGGAATTGTAAACTACTTTTTATTGCCTGTACATGTACAGCACATCTACTGATCTCCGTCCCATTCGGAAAATTCCTCCGTGTTGTCTCCTTTTTTGTCCTGGAAGTGTATATTGCTTCCTCCTACGTCTATCTCGCGTTCCCGCGAACTATTTGGGAATGGAACAACACAGGGAGGGGGGGGGGGGGAGGAGGAATTGACAGTGATACACAAAGTATCCATCGTCACACACAGCAAAGTGACAGGTTAGTTGTAGAGATAGGTGCAGATATTGACAGGCGCGAATACTACCGGACCATTAGTTTAACGGGTGGTTGTTGTGGCCTTCGGTAGCGAGATTGGTTTGATGCAACTCTCCACACTACATACTGTGCAGTCTGTCTCAATCTCTGCGTAACTACTAAAACCTGCATCCATTTAAATGTAGCCTCCATTGCTCTCTAAAATTCTTGCACCCCAAGCTGCCTTCTGTTGCCGCATTCAGGATTCTGCAATGCTTCACGATGCGTCCCCATCACCGCTCTCATATTTTAGTCATGTTGAACAACAAATTTCCTTTTTCCTCCTACTGGAGCTGTACCTCGAGATTAGTCATTCGATTATTCATCTAATCTTCAGCATTCTTCTGCAGCACCACATTTCTAAAGCTTGCACTTTGTTCTTGCTGATTCCGCAACTGTACATTCAATGAATGAAAAGCCCCACCAATTGCTAATAAGAACTTTGTGAAGTCGGTGACCGGTTTCGTCCTTTATACCAGGCCACTGTCAGGTGGACCTGAAATTCTCACTGTTCATGCAGAATATCATGGATATACGGAGTGTTTCGGGCCTTAGTGCACACATTGTGATCGCTGGTACCTTAATATATATCCATTTCATAGCGTTAGTTGTTTTTTGCCCTGTGCCAGCAAGTCTTCCCACAAACGCATCACGTAATTCAGAAGTTGACGTTTTCTGCACATTCGTAAGTGCACCGCGAAGTTGACTACGGATCTCAGTATAGACTACACCTTTTGCGTCCGCGCATCAACACTTCAACACCACCTCTGCTGCCCGGGAGAATATAAGCATTAATTCTTACCTTTCCATATCAATTTGCAACTGCTAACAAACCTATAAAGGTACTACCCGTAACAGCTGCAGATGAAGTAAATACTGATGTAACGTTTTTTCTTTACTTTATTTATTTTCGGCGATTGGCAGGAAAGACTATACAGCCATCAATAGTTACAGTAGAACAATAAAAAAAAAGAGTTCAGAGTACAAACATAAGTTTGTAATGTAAGTTAAAAACACTAGGAGAAGAACTCCACAGAGCCAGCACTAGTTACGGCAGTTCCAAGTTAACATCAGTGCAATTTTCACAATGCAGCAATGATCAGAATGTGAAGTACAACAACAAGTTCGTCAACAAATTTTTTAGAAAACCAAAAATTACGGCCCAGGGTTCGAACCAGGCCGGGCCAGAGGAGAATGACATACACAGCGATTTATAATTGAAAACTGGGTAACGGCGTCGTTTAAAGATCTCAATGCAAAGAAAAAGCACAAACAGATTCAGTTTTCGAACTGGATTGGTTCCGTGGGAGGACAATATCCATCAACATGCCACCTGGACAGTCGAACGATGGCCCAATGTTATTTTCACAGATGAGTCAATGCCGGACACCGGTCTTTTAAATACACAAGTGTCCAAAATTAGCTACTTGATTGAGAAGTAGCGGCCCCGGTCTCGTCAACTGACATTCGGCCGGCAGAGCGGTGTGCTGACCATTTGCCCTTCCATATAGGCATCCAGTGGACGCCTGTGGTTGAGGACGACACGGCGGTCGGTCGGTACCGTTGGGCCTTCCAAGGCCTGTTCGGACTGCGTGTAGTTTAGTTAGTATCCAAAGTTAAAGCAACAAAGTGCTATTCCCCCGTCCTGTGTCTAATTCACGATATAATCATACAAATTGTCAACAGACGTCGTTACCATCGTGGTCTGCATGGAAGATGGCATTCCGATCAACGGACAACCACACCAGCAATGACGTCAGGGCACCTGTCAAGCGGGGTATTGTTTGCAGGGTAGTCCCACATCCGCAATCGCTGTGTACACACTCACAGACGGTGCAGCATGGCACAGAGGAGATCCCTGCCAGACACTCTGCAGTGGAGGCGCATAGGAAGAATGGAAGCAGGGCAGTCGCAAAGTGCCGAGGCCCGATGGCTTAATGTGAATCGTTCTGTTGTTTCTCAGACGTGGCGACAGTGTACAGAGACAGAAACTGCACCACGAACACCCGGACAGGGCCGACCACGTGTGACATCACAAAGAGTGGACCGTCGTTTGGCTGCGAGGGAACGGCGGTACCGCCTTAGTACTGCACGGCAACTGGCATCTCACTTCTCAGCATCCCCTGCATGTGTTGTGCCGGGGCAGACGGTGTACAGGTTTCAGGAGAGTAGCATTTACTGTTGGAGACCTGCTGTCTGTTTATCTTTGGCGTGTCTTCACAGAGAAGGGACCGTCTAGAGTGGAGCCATCAACATACCACCTGGACAGTCGAACGATGGCCCAATGTTATTTTCACAGATGTGTCCAGATTTGGTCTGGAGAGTGACCCTCGACGGATTCGTACCAGGAGGGCATGTGGGAAACGATGTCGGGACCGAGACATTGTGGAAGGAGACCGATATCGAGGAGGATTCCTAATGGTGACGGCAGGGATTGTGTTGACCACTCGAACACCTCTTCATGAAATTGCGCGGGTGAATTAGCAAAGATTTAACTTGTGTCAAGTTCCGTGAGGAGATCTCGGGATCTCGTGCTCGGTTGTTGCGAGAAGTTGTGGGCCCAGACTCTGTACTGATGTACGATAATGCTCGATCTCACAGAGCACAGGATTTTTTTTGGAAACTAGAGATACTGCACGCATGGCGCGGCCTGCTCGCTCTCCCACTTTCAATCCCATAGAGCCTGTCTGGGATGCACTAGGTAGACAGGTTGCACCACGTCAGCGTCCACCAGCCGCTCGCCAAGACCCGTGAGCACCTCTGCAGGGACAGTGGGTGTTACTGCCTCAACGTGAGACTGATGACACCATTCACGGCATGTCCCGTAGTTGTCAGGCCCGTGTTGGTGTCTGGGGTGATCACACCCCATACCGAGCACATTAACCAGTTGGGGTTGTTTGGGGAAGGAGACCAGACAGCGAGGTCATCGGTCTCATCGGATTAGGGAAGGACGAGGAAGGAAGTCGGCCGTGCCCTTTCACTGGAACCATACCGGCATTTGCCTAGAGCGTTTTAGGGAAATCACGGAAAACTTAAACCAGGACGGACGGACGCGGGATTGAACCGTCGTCCTCCCGAATGAGAGTCCATTAACCAGTTGTCAGAAGGTGCGTGCAATCCATCAAGTTGAAAAAAAAAACGAAGAACATTTTTGTGTACCGTTATGAATGTTGCAGTTGACTGCGTTCTGTATTCTTTAAATTATTTCCACCTTACTATCCCCTGTTTATATTGTTTTGTGCCAAAATAAAGCAATCTTGCAAAATGTACGTGTTTTGCTTTAGTTTTGGACGTCAGCGTAGTTCGCGAGCAAATAATATCAACATATTTGTAACGAACAGGTGAAGTAAAGCACTTGCAGGGACGCGGTAGACCCTCGGAAGCAGTTTTCTGGACACATTGGACCCTCGGAACGAGTTTTCTGTACAATATCGCCTGCGCAGCGGAGTACTTGGTTCAGATCCGCCACCACTGTCATTTCGTCATCACAGTGTCCCGAAGCGATGATTTTCAGCCGCTGTGGGTGTACTGGTGTAATGTTGTCCTGCACACCACCCTCAGTCACCAACAGAAATATCTGCACTTACACTTCTAATACCTCACATAAACATATTACATACTACAAGACGAAAAACGAAGGTATGTACGGTATAATCACAGTAAGAGATCAACTTCAGACGATTATTTCACTCAACATGAGTGACAATTTCAGATACACATAAAAACGGGCAGTTGTGAAGGCCAAACACGGCCATGGACTTAATACAGTTGTCATCAGCAACTGGACGTGCTTTCCATTAGTTAAATTAAATTCTTCAGAAGCACCTCGCTTGCCACTGCCACCCTAAATTTTATACCCTCTCTACTTCAGCCATCATCAGTTATTTTGCTGCTAAAGTAGCAAAACTCATCTACTGCTTCAAGTGTCTCCTTACCTAATACAATTGCCGGCCGGAGTGGCCGTGCGGTTCTAGGCGTTACAGTCTGGAACCGAGCGACCGCTACGGCCGCAGGTTCGAATCCTGCCTCAGGCATGGATGTGTGTGATATCTTTAGGTTAGTTAGGTTTAAGTAGTTCTAAGTTCTAGGCGACTGATGACCTCAGAAGTTCAGTCGCATAGTGCTCAGAGCCATTTGAACCATTTTGAACATCATACAATTCCCTCAGCATCATCCGATTTGGTTCAACCTTATTCCATTACCCATGTCTCACTTTCGTCGATATTCATCTTAAAACCTTTTAGGAGATGCAATCCATTCCGTTCAACCGTTGCTGCAAGTAAGTCCCTTGCTGTCTCTGACAAAATTATAATGTTAACAGCAAACCTCAAAATTTTTATTTCTTCTCCGTAAATCAACTTTCCAAATTTATCTTTGGTTTCCTTTACTGTTCGCTCAATGTACAGACCGAACAACATCGAGGATAGGTTACAAACCCTGTCTCACTACATTCTCAACCACTGCTCCCCTTTCATGCCCTTCCACTCTTGTAACAGCCCTTTGGTTTCTCTACAAGCTGTAAATTGTGCATCAGTGATTGCCACCACAATTTGCGTATCATATCCGTGACACTCTCACCACTATTTCGCGATATCAGAACACAAGCTGCCCTTCTTTGAACTTTTTCGATGTCCTCCGTCAGTACCGTCTGATGCGAGTCCCAGACCGTACACAAACACTGCAGAAGAGGGCGGACAAGCGTAGTTTAAGCAGTGTCTTTACTTGCCCTGTTCATCGTGTACCTGAAGTTTAGCCGATTCGTTTTAATATTCATTATTTAGTGTCAACTACCACTTTTCGCACCATGCAGATACCTTGTCTAAATAATTTTGCAGTTGTTTTTCATCATATGACAACTTTACAAAGCGGTAAAAGACGGCATTATCTGAAAACAACCCAACAGAGCTGCTCAGGTTGTCTCCTGTGTAGTTTATGTGGATCAGGAACAGCAGAGGGCCTAGAACACTTCTTTGGGGACGCCAGACGGCACTTCTGTCTTACTTGATGTCTTCCGCGAATTATTACCGCCATCTTGCTGACACGAACTTACGAATATAGTCGCACGCCTGAGACTACAGCCCATAGTCACGCGGTTTGATTAGAAATCTCTTGTGAGAAACGGTGTCAAAAGCCTTCCGGAAGTCTACAACTACGGAATAAATTTGAGATACCCTATCGATGGCACTCATTACTTCGTGAGAATAAAGAGGTGACTGTGTGTCACAAGAACCATATTTTCTGAACCTGTGTTGGACGTTTGTCAATAAATCGCACCCATTCGAGGCAACGCATAATGTTCGGGTAGAGTATGTGTTACAGAATCCTATTCCAAATCCACGTTAGCGATACGGGTCTGTAATTCAGGAGATCACTCCTATTTCGTTTCCTCAATATTAGCGTGACCTTTGCGACTTTCCAATCTTTGGGTACGGATCTTTCGTCGAGAGAGCGGTTGTATATGATTGCTAAACACAGGGTTATTGTATCGGCATACTCTGAAAGGAACCTGGTTGGTGCATACAATGTGCATCGGAAGCCTTGCGTTTATTAAGTAATTTAAGCTGCTTCGCAGCACCAGGGATATGTGATTCAAGTTAGTGATGTTGCCAGTTGTTCTTGATTCGAATCCTCGAATATTAACTTCGTCCTATTTAGTGAAGGAGTTTGAGAAAACCGCGTCTGGTAATTTTGCTTCAGTGGCACTGGCATCAAGCACATCACCATTCCTATAGAGCAGTGACGGTATTGACTGCGTCTTGCCGCTGGTGTAGTTCGCATATGACCAGAATCTCTTCGGATCTTCTGCCGTATTTAGAGAGAGAGGTTGCGAGGTGCCGGGGCAAGCAATGTATTTAACACTAAATTCTTCTAGAATCTCCATATGTAAATGATGCTCTAAGCCCCCCCTATTCTAACTCCGACTTTTGCTGTTGCACATGGATTAAAAAATATACACGAACTGACTGTAATCAACCCTGCAAGTGGAGTAGAAAAGAGTTTGGCACCTGCAATAATTTAATTTGATAAATAAGTTAAATAAAGGAAGGTTTCATTAACGTAGTGAGAAATGATGGGTTGCTCTACCGATTAACAGAATGAAAGTTCTGTCCAACAATATGATTTATTAAGACTAAACACAAAATAATAAACAAAAACACATGAAACATTTATAACACATCAAATTGGCTCAAATTGGATACTCAAACAAACGCTATGAAGGTGAAATTGTCCCTAAACTAGATTGTGAGGTTTAAGACGAAGTGGTATGTGGAGCCAATTCCTTGCCACTCAAATCTTAAGAGAGACACACAGCTAACCCAACATTAATTGCTGCTACTCAAGACAGAACAAAGTTAGAAAAAGACGAACAGGCGCGCTCTGCTGAGCTCTGATTATCACCTAGGAAAATCCCTATCTGCCGGTGCTGCGGACATACATTACCAAACTGTCTTCTTAACTGCCAGAACACGATCTGGCGTACCGGAGGCGATGGCTGGTTGCTTCTACGTCCTCGACCGAAAGGCGAGAGCCGACTACCTAGAGCACCCGTTCAGGCCGAACACACAACATTCCCGCCCCCACGACAGTGGCCGTGGTTAAACGTTCCAATCAGCAACTCGAAAACCGGCGGAAAATTCCACTCCATTGCCGGAACACTACCATTCCACCAATGGAGATTCTTGGCGCCAATTTCTGCGCCGATCTTGCTACGTCACGGAGCTATGCCCTGAGTATGCCAATCACAGTTACGATTTTGCAGAAAGCGCGGGAATTTGCCCGCCACAATTGCCTGGGTACACAAGTAATTCCCACGCCTCGCTGGTAGCCCGCCAGAAAGTGTTTTCGCTAAGTTTCTGCGAAGTAACGGAACCTCTAGCCCAGCCGCTACTTCAGGCTCCTGTGGGCGTGCCTCTTGACAATGTCGGCGTCTGGAAAGCATTCACTCGACTCCCTCACACGCGTCGGCTTACCCTTTCAAAATCAGAAGAGCCCGCCTGTCACCGGACCACCCGGGTAACGAGAGACGGTGCGTGGGAAGTTCGCATGTGAAGGGATAGCAACTTTCCACCGCATGCAATTAGAGAGGAGAATCATAAGATAGAAATATGAGAGGGGGCTCATGCCACCTCTCAAGGTTCGTTGTGGAAACTGTTACGAGCATCTCCCATTGAAATTCGCGTTAAATTTCGAGATTCTCTAAAACTTCGTCAGTCTTGGATATTTTGCGTTAGTTAAAATTTGGCACGTTTTTTTCGTTGCTTCTGCAACAGTGTTTTGACATGTTTTGTTTACCACAGGGACATCAGTAATGTTACCGCACCAGCTCTGCGCTCTCTCGGCAGAGACGCCAGACATTACTATCTGTCCTACTTTACTGAGCAGACAAGCCTCCACGTAACAGCAGTCTGCCCTTTTTCAACGTCGCTTGTCTCAGTGGATTTCCCCATTTGCAGCCCATATCTTCGCTAGGGTGATCCCCTGTCTGTGTCTGCTCCGCTTACACACTTTTGTTGCCGTGTCACTAGCCCACAACGGCATCAGACTGCATTCAACGTCGCGGTGGGCAGAGGTCATAATCTTTTGGGTCACCACTGGGTGAGGTCGTACTTTCGATTTTAACCTCGTCATTTTTGCAGTCACATGAGAATATACAGGGCTATTACAAATGATTGAAGCGATTTCATAAATTCACTGTAGCTCCATTCATTGACATATGGTCACGACACACTACAGATACGTAGAAAAACTCATAAAGTTTTGTTCGGCTAAAGCCGCACTTCAGCTTTCTGCCGTCAGAGCGCTCGAGAGCGCAGTGAGACAAAATGGCGACAGGAGCCGAGAAAGCGTATGTCGTGCTTGAAATGCACTCACATCAGTCAGTCATAACAGTGCAACGACACTTCAGGACGAAGTTCAACGAAGCTCCACCATCTGCTAACTCCATTCGGCGATGGTATGCGCAGTTTAAAGCTTCTGGATGCCTCTGTAAGGGGAAATCAACGGGTCGGCCTGCAGTGAGCGAAGAAACGGTTGAACGCGTGCGAGCAAGTTTCACGCGTAGCCCGCGGAAAATTGGCTCATGCCACAACTGGAGACCGACAGCACCGACTTCATCTTTCAACAGGATTGTGCTCCACCGCACTTCCATCATGATGTTCGGCGTTTCTTAAACAGGAGATTGGAAAACCGATGGATCGGTCGTGGTGGAGATCATGATCAGCAATTCGTGTCATGGCCTCCACGCTCTCCCGACTTAACCCCAGGCGATTTCTTTCTGTGGGGTTATGTGAAAGATTCAGTGTTTAAACCTCCTCTACCAAGAAACGTGCCAGAACTGCGAGCTCGCATCAACGATGCTTTCGAACTCATTGATGGGGACATGCTGCGCCGAGTGTGGGAGGAACTTGATTATCGGCTTGATGTCTGCCGAATCACTAAAGGGGCACATATCGAACATTTGTGAACACCTAAAAAAACTTTTTGAGTTATTGTACGTGTGTGCAAAGCATTTTGAAAATATCTCAAATAATAAAGTTATTGTAGAGCTGTGAAATCGCTTCAATCATTTGTAATAACCCTGTACTTCTTCGTATACTCACGACATCCAAGGAAACCGACTCCGGTCTAGGCATCCTCCACTAAAGACCAGGCGCTGCACCAAACCAACTTTAAAATAAATGACCGACGGAAAGGGGAATAGGAAAGCAGAACAGCAGTAAACTGCCACAGTATGCCATGCACCTTTACTAAACCAAAAGGATTTGATTGCCCTCGCAAAGTTTGGTCAACTCTTAATCGCATCGGAACCAACTGTGGGAGATGCGCCGACTCCTTACACAGACGGGGTAAACTTCCTTCGGCCGCTTGCGACTGTGGCGCTGAGAGACAGACGGTCAAACACATCGTGCAGGAATGCCCACTAAGGGCATACGAGGGTGACCCACAGGATTTCCTAATGGCGACGCAAGAGGCAATCGACTATTTACTATCTAAGCTGGACGTCTGCTTGTGATTGCTCTTCTGTGAGTGTAAATTTACAATTGGCGGTGTCGTTATATAAAAACTGTTATTTATTGTTCTGTTTATACAAATGTCATTTTTTTAAAAATCGTGTTGTTTCTGTAATTTTTACTGTGATGTTATGAGCCCTACGCTAAATAAATAAATACTTATTCGATCCCCTTTAGTCCAGTGAAACTGTCAGAAAAAAAGCCTGTACCTTGCAAAAGGTGGGGTAGAAGATTTTATTTTTTTAACTCGTTCATATTGTTGAAAAGGTTAGAAAACCAAGTTTTGTCAACAAAATTTCTCTTTGGAGAACTTTCTGCAGTCAAAAAACTTCGAAAATTTCGGACTTTTTTCAATTTTTTCAAAATATTTCAGTTTCATTTGCTCCTATCGCTTTGACGTCTATTTTCTTTTTTAAAGAGCACAAAATTCTCTACAAATTTGATTCTTACCATTTTTTTCTACTCCCAGTATCTAAGGGCGCTACAGCGCGTCAAAAAATACCAATTTTTCAAATTTCGAGCAATGTGGCAAATTACCTGATTTTTGAACACTGTTATTTGAGTTTCTATTAGTGTAGCATAAACATATTACTCATGTTATTCATTGGAATTTACCATCTCACTGCTGCAGGGCCAGGACAAACATTATCATATTCAGTAACTACGAACACATTCACGTCGGATTGCGTGAAGTTTATTCTGTAAAAGCTGGGAGCACTAAAATTACTCCTATTGGTGCTTTAACTCTCTTCCAAAGGATTTGTTTAATGAAACAAAGTGAAGAAGAGTTAAAAGCCTTTCTGAAATATAAACTTGCTCTTTACCCAATGTCCCTATTCTCAGAAAAAGTCATGCGAAAAGGAACAAAATCTTCATTCTACAATGCCTTCGTTCCAGTGGAAGATGTGAAGTCAGGTGGACCGAGTAAATTTTTTTTGTCATTGATGGAGGGTACCTTATCCACAAAGTGACTTGGACTCGAAATGTTTGTTTCAAGTCAATAGCCCAGAGCTATGTTTCTTACATGCAACGTCATTTTGGATCTCAATTTGCTATTGTATTTGATGGGTATCCATGTGAGGGAGACAAATGTAGCACAAAGAGTGCTGAGAGGGTTCGCAGGTCCAAATAAACATTCTTCGGTTGACGTTGTGGTTGGATCAGAGATGGTGAACTATGTCCCTCAGGACAAGTTTTTGTACAAAGAACGAAACAAGATGCGTTTGATCACACTTCTTAAAAAGGAATTTCTGGAGTGTAGCATTGAATTGCTCCAGGCACAAGAAGATGCTGACGTTATGATTGTAACATCTGCCATTTCAAGAACCAAGGATTTTGGAAGTGTTATTGTAGGAGAAGATGTTGATCTGCTTGTGCTCATGACCGGTTTGGGGCAAGGCATTGAAAACTTATTTTTCTTAAAGCCAGGAAGAGGAAATGCTAAAGACAAGTGGTTTTCCGCTGCATCTTCCAAGTTTGACAGTGAATATATTCCGTTCACTCACGCCTTTAGCGGATGTGATACAACATCCGCTTTTTTTGGTCAAGGAAAAATTAAGTGCTGCTAAATTGTTGCGATAAATGAACACCTAACCTCAGCGCTTTGCACGTTCAATAAACCACATGCTACCCGTGAAGAAATAATAGCAGCAGGAGAACAGGTTACTATCGCATTGTATAGTGGAGGTGTGAGCAGTTGCCACACACTAGACCATTTGCGGTACCAGCTATTCGCCAAGCCCTGCCACAAAAAGCAAACTGAATCTTGCACGGTCGCCACCTACACTAGATGCTGCACAACATCATTCGTTGCGGACTTACCAACAAGTCCAAAGTTGGATGGGAAACTGGAAACCTCCTGAGAAATGGGGCTGGAATCACAGTGACCACGGTCCAGTAGCCGTTATAATGAACCAAGATCCAGCACTTCTTCACACTGTTTCATGCTCATGCAAGCTGAACTGTGGCGGAGCGTGCTCCTGCAGAAAAGCGGGTTTGAAATGTTCTTCAATTTCCAGAATGAGATTTTCAGTCTGCAACGGAGTGTGCGCTGATATGAAACTTCCTGGCAGATTAAAACTGTGTGCCCGACCGAGACTCGAACTCGGGACCTTTGCCTTTCGCGGGCGAGTGCTCTACCAACTGAGCTACCGAAGCACGACTCACGCCCGGTACTCACAGCACAGGCAAAGGTCCCGAGTCCGAGTCTCGGTTGGGCACACAGTTTTAATTTGCCAGGAAGTTTCGTTCTTCAATTTGCAAGAAATTTATTGGGGTCAACTGTGAAAACGTGCCAATATTTTTATATGAAGACAGTGAATAAGATGTTATGGATGATGTTGACGAAACCGCTGACGAAATCAACGAACTTGCTGTGGCTGACTCGCTGTTTAAAGAAGAGGTCAATCTGGGATCAACTCTATGTAAAGACCCTGAATCCGTAACTCAAGGTATTTCTGGTGACACTGAGGAACCTGGCCCATCAAAACGTTGGAAGTGATGCTCAGATCTGTCTCAAGTGCGCTGAAGTGCGATATTACAAGTATTACACACCCAGAACTGTCAACATTTTTTAGTAACTGACAATGCATTTTAATTGTAATAAAGCTATTTATTTTGAATGTCAACTGTGTGGCTTTTATACACAAGAATAATTACCTACCTAATTATGTTGCCTATTGCAGCTAATAATAGTTCAGTTTCCTGAGACAAATTATTTTGTGTGTGTGTGTGTGTGTGTGTGTGTGTGTGTGTGTGTGTGTGTGTGTGTCTTACTGATTTTTTTTTATATTTATAGTTTTACAAATACGAGGGCTGAGGTAGCCCATAGTGAACTTCAGGTAGTGATGTAAGAATCACAATAGTTGGGTGCCCAGCAACCCTCATGTTGCATACAGAGAAATTGAACACCTGAAAGTGAGGTGGTAAATTCCAACATATAACATGAAGTATAATGTATTTACACTACACAAACAGAAACTGAAAAAATAGTGTTCCAAAATAAGGTTATCTTGCCACTATGCTCAAAATTTGAAAAAATTGGTATTTTTTGAGGTGATGTAGAGCCTTAGATATTGGGAGTAGAAAAAAATGGCGAGAATCAAATTTGTAGAGAAATTTGTGCTCTTTAAAAAAGAAAATAGACGTTTAAGCGATAGGAGCAAAAAACTGAGATACTTTGAAAAAACCGAAAAAGGCCGAAATTTTCCAAGTTTTTTGACTGCAGAAAGTTTTCCCAAGCGAAATTTTGTTGGCAAAACTCGGTTTTCTAATCTTTCCAACCATATGAACGAGTTGAAAAAATAAACTCTTCCACCTCACCTTTTGCAAGGTATATCTGCTATTTGAGTGGACTACTTATTTATTTCGTTTTCCAATTCCGCCTTGCGGTTACTATTATACTGACTTATTTTATTTGCAGTTTTTGTTTCTGGAGATTGCTTAGCGGCAGAGTCAGTAAGAACAGCAAAACATTTTGCCCAACCGGCCCTACCTCTGGAGCCCTCTGCTGCTCTGTTTCGTCTGTCGTTGGTTGAGTCATCAGTGCCAGCAGGCAGCGAATTAACACGTATCTTATCTTCTTATTCCTAACTGCGTTTTGTACATATTGGAATTATTAATTTTCCTTCATCTTTCTTTTGTAAAAATCTGTTAATAATAAGTCTTTGAATCGTTTATGTTTAATGTGTGACTCACTCCCATTACAAATTAATTTTTTTTCGTCCGTACGTATTTTACGCTTCATGGAAATTTTCATGGAACATGCATCTTTGTTTAAAATGTTGGCAAAGCCGGAACTGCAACCCGCGCCAGACACATGGTAGTCGAGCAATGCGCCACACAGTGACACGATCTGTCGAGAACATGTGACCTCGATTTAGCATATTAAAGGCTGTCAGGAAACTTCAAAGCCGATTAGCTCGAGAACTGTGAGAGTTACTACGAATCGCTTTGGAGACTGAACCTCACATCTTACTAACCGAAGGAGCCTGGGTTTGATTGCCTGCCAGCTGGGAGATTTCCTCTGCCTGGGGGCTGGGTGTTGTGTTTTCTCCTTACGTTCGTATCAACACATTCTGCTATTACTGAAATCCAATAAATTAATATAAAACCTACCCATACCATAAATACGTCATATTAATTGATTTGGTACATAATTCTAAATTGGCAATACTATTTCTTTGAAATGAAACCCCATCTAGTCTACGCTTACGTAGTCAGATCGGAATGCGTGAAGAGTGTCTATTACGAAGTCGTGAAGCGAATCTTTGTCTGGATCTCTTCTTTTTAAGATGGACGGACGAGTTGTCGCCACCTCCACGTTTTCGTAAGTCGCGGCCGCTTGTCTTCGGTGCTGTGCTGTGGCGGCCTCTGACGCCGGTTCGCCTAAGCGCCAGAGGACGGAGTGAGAGCAGGCTGCAACAGGTGGCTCTGCAGCTACCGTGCCGACACTCAGCGCTCACTAAGAGGCAGCTCGTGTTAACACTGAATACAAATTTAGGGGTCAGATAGCTCTTACTCAAATTATTTCTCTTTATACTGAATTGCAGTGTCACACAGGAGAGGAACAAGTTATAGGACGATATTAGTGACAGATATACAGGGTGTTTAAAAAATGATCGGTATATTTGAAACGGCAATAAAAACTAAACGAGCAGCGATAGAAATACACCGTTTGTTGCAATATGCTTAGGACAACAGGACATTTTCAGGCAGACAAACTTTCGAAATTACAGTAGTTACAATTTTCAACAACAGATGGCGCTGCGGTCTGGGAAACTCTATAGTACGATATTTTCCACATATCCACCATGCGTAGCAATAATATGGCGTAGTCTCTGAACGAAATTACCCGAAACCTTTGACAACGTGTCTGGCGGAATGGCTTCACATGCAGATGAGATGTACTGCTTCAGCTGTTCAATTGTTTCTGGATTCTGGTCTTTCAAGTGTCCCCACAGAAAGAAGTCACAGGGGTTCATGTCTGGCGAATAGGGAGGCCAATCCACGCCGCCTCCTGTATGTTTCGGATAGCCCAAAGCAATCACACGATCATCGAAATATTCATTCAGGAAATTAAAGACGTCGGCCGTGCGATGTGGCCGGGCACCATCTTGCATAAACCACGAGGTGTTCGCAGTGTCGTCTAAGGCAGTTTGTACCGCCACAAATTCACGAAGAATGTCCAAATAGCGTGATGCAGTAATCGTTTCGGATCTGAAAAATGGGCCAATGATTCCTTTGGAAGAAATGGCGGCCCAGACCAGTACTTTTTGAGGATGCAGGGACGATGGGACTGCAACATGGGGCTTTTCGGTTCCCCATATGCGCCAGTTCTGTTTATTGACGAAGCCGTCCAGGTAAAAATAAGCTTCGTCAGTAAACCAAATGCTGCCCACATGCATATCGCCGTCATCAATCCTGTGCACTATATCGTTAGCGAATGTCTCTCGTGCAGCAATGGTAGCGGCGCTGAGGGGTTGCCACGTTTGAATTTTGTACGGATAGAGGTGTAAACTCTGGCGCATGAGACGCTACGTGGACGTCGGCGTCATTTGGACTGCAGCTGCAACACGGCGAACGGAAACCCGAGGCCGCTGTCGGAACACCTGATGCACTAGCTGCGCGTTGCCCTCTGTGGTTGCCGTACGCGGTCGCCCTACCTTTCCAGCACGTTCATCCGTCACGTTCCCAGTCCGTTGAAATTTTTCAAACAGATCTTTTATTGTATCGCTTTTCGGTCCTTTGGTTACATTAAACCTCCGTTGAAAACTTCGTCTTGTTGCAACAACACTGTGTTCTAGGCGGTGGAATTCCAACACCAGAAAAATCCTCTGTTCTAAGGAATAAACCATGTTGTCTACAGCACACTTGCAAGTTGTGAACAGCACACGCTTACAGCAGAAAGACGACGTACAGAATGGCGCACCCACAGACTGCGTTGTCTTCTATATCTTTCACATCACTTGCAGCGCCATCTGTTGTTGAAAATTGTAACTACTGTAATTTCGAAAGTTTGTCCGCCTGAAAATGTACTGTTGTCCCAAGCATATTGCAACAAACGGTGTATTTCTATCGCTGCTCGTTTAGTTTTTATTGCCGTTTCAAATATACCGGTCATTTTTGGAACACCCTGTAGTTACGTATTAGCCCAACGGCTTTGCCGCAGTGGTAACATAGGTTCCGTCCGATCACCGAAGTTAAGCGCTGTCGAGCTTGGCTAGCAGGTGGATGGGTAACCATCCGGGTCAGCCGAGCGCTATTGGCAAGTGGCGCGCAGGCAGTCCTTGAGAGACCAACTCAGGAGCTACTCGAATGAGAAGCAGCAGCTCCGGTCTCGCAAATTGACATTCGGCCGGGAGAGCGGTGTGCTGACCACACGCCCCTCCATATCCGCACCCAGTGTTGCCTAAAGCCTGAGGATGACACGGCGGCCGGTCGGTACTGCTGGGCCTTCCGAAGCCTGTTCGCATGGAGTTTAATTTATACTTGGGTATTCTAGTAGGCGTAGTGTCCTCGGCAGCAGGAATAGTTACAGAGGTGGGAAGTAGCACAGCTACTCCGTTAGCTGTAACGGTGCAGTTCGTATTACACGAAAAAAATGGGTAAGAACGAATACGACCTGCGTTTAAATTACGTATGCACCAGCGGACCGGTGCGAAATTTGCACACTTTTGTATTTTTAGATAATGGCAGTATTTGGAACAAGTGTAGCCGTTGGGGTAAGCGTAGTAGTTGTTGTGTGGGAATGCCGCCTGTCTCTCTCTCTCTCTCTCTCTCTGTCTCTCTCTCTCTCTCTCTCAACAGGAGTTACGGAGAGATAGCTTCTATTGCTCTTTTTCCTGGCGTCACAAACGGTACTATTTATACCACCTTGTTGTTGACAAAAGTTGATAATTAATGAGCAAATAGAAACACAAAATGAAAGAAGTAAAGAAACGTAATTTACTGCTCATTACACCGGCCGCTGTGGCCGAGCGGTTCTAGGCGCTTCAGTCCGGAACCGCGCTGCTGCTACGATCGCAGGTTCGAATCCTGCCTCGGGCATGGATGTGTCTGATGTCCTTAGGTTGGTTAGGTTTAAGTGGTTCAAAGTTCTAGGGGACTGATGATCTCAGATGTTAAGTCCCATAGTGCTTAGAGCCATTTGAACCATTTTTTGCTCATTACAGTTTTTGACTATCATCAGCTGCTTCTAACTAATAACTTTAGATAGTAATATTTACAGTTACCTGTTTGTTGAAGAGAAGTTTAATGACAAAAACAGGTATAAAATAGAAAGAAGTACATTAAGGCAAAATGTATAAGAGAGGAAGTACTGTTCGCTTCTTACCTGGTGTATCACCAAGGCCACAATAACCTATAACTGTATTTCGGGATTTTAACTGCGCTTCGTACTTTCCGTAACCACGTTAGACCGTGGCGGTAATACGTAAATCACATCTCAGGGCGACAGTGACGGATAGGTTTGTCGTTTCTGGAAGTGTACTAGTCCAGAAAAATCACCATGTACGACGCGCAGAGGTAATGGACTACCGCAGTAGTCACGCTTATTATCTGTTACAATGCTGTACATAAATCATCCGTTAACAGGTGCTTTAAAGCAAATGAAATGGCATTTGTAACAAGACAATATGAAAATCCAGTCTCTTATTCGTGATTAATAAATTAGTTTCGTAAAATATAGGTACGAAGACAGGCATCTATGGTGCCCTTTTGCTTGTGTGAGCTAAATGTCTCATGTTAAAATTTTCCCACAGACAGTGAATTTGACCGCGAAGTCGGTACGCGGTCTGCATCGGACCGTTGCACAGACACTGAAAGACTCGCGGGATGCGTCGTTACAGGAGGAGCAGGCTATTGCGTCCAACAGTGTACAAAGGAGTGGACTAAGTAAAAGTAACTGTCAGGCGTCACTATGGGTCGCAGAATACTTTGGATGGCCTTGCAGTTTTTATTGGTCGGGTATTGAACTCCGTGTTTACGAATAACTATGCTGCTTCACATGGCTAAGGTTAGATTACTCTGCCTATTGTTCATTGTGGTTCTACTGGAAGCATCGGTAGTCTGGATAATTTTAATGGACTCGATGTTATTATTTACCAGCCGGTTATAATTTATTCCTAACGATACGCCATCCATCCCTGTACGATTAGTATGCGTTGACAAAAAGAGATGTTGACTTGAGAAATAATATACAGAATCAGCTGCCAGTGAAATAAACAAATAAAACTGCGGTATTTGTAGGGAGTGCACTCTAGTATGGAAGTGGAAAGTGGATGATTAACAGCAGAGGCAAGAACTGTGGAGCTACAGAACAATCTCGGAGAGTGGATGAGCGGATCGGCTAACTGACGAATGGGCACTCGATCCAACTGGCGAGGAAAGCAACCTGATTAAAAGAAGGGATCCGTGGCTAGGGCACATTCAGAGCAACAGTTAGTTTAGAAATAGACGGGACTGCGTGGCGTAAGGATTGTAGAGGATTCGGCTACAGTAGGGCAGTCCAGACACCTGTAGCCAGCGCTAGTTTTGCAGAGATGAAGACGCTAAACTGGCAGGGATAGCATGTGTGATCAACAACTATCACCTGCGCACGCAAGACATACATGTACGGTAATTCGTTTGTATACATTCACGTGTATTCCGATTTTATTCATTCGATAATTTATCGTGCTCTACACATTACATGTTAGTCCAGTCATGCTCTACACTAACAAAGATATACAGGTGTTAACAATCAATACCAGTTTTTCCGCCGGCCGTCGTGGCCGAGCGGTTCTAGGCGCTACAGTCTGGAACCGAGTGACCGCTACGGTCGCAGGTTCGAATCCTGCCTCGGGCATGGATGTGTGTGATGTCCTTACGTTAGTTAGGTTTAAGTACTTCTAAGTTCTAGGGGACTGATGACCTCAGTTATCGACCGCGGTCCTTATCAGTATCGTTGGACCCGCGATTCGCCGCTCCGCGGCTTGTATCGAGTTTCTAGCGAGCTCCCGTCCACTCTTGCTCGGGACGTCAAGTAGTGAAGCCTTCAGCTGCTAGGAAGCAACCTCTAACAAGGCGCTTACTAACGTATGGCCTAAGTGAGGCATTAATAGCTATCTGTTTATACTTACACTACTGTTCATTTAAATTGCTACACCACGAAGATGACGTGCTACAGACGCGAAATTTAGCCAGCAGAAAGAAGATGCTGTGATATGCAAATCATTAGCTTTCCAGAGCATTCACAGAAGGCTGGCACCAGTGGCCACACCTACAACATGCTGACATGAGGAAAGTTTCCAATCGATTTCTCATACACAAACAGCGGTGACCGGCATTGCCTGGTGATGCCTCGTGTAAGGAGAGAAATGCGTACCATCACGTTTCCGACATTGATAAAGGTCGGATGGTAGCCTCTCGCGATTGCGGTTTATCGTATCGCGACATTGCTGGTCGCGTTGGTCGAGATCCAATGACTGTTAGCAGAATATGGAATCGGTGGGTTCCGGAGGGTAATACGGAACGCCGTGCTGGATCCCAACGGCCTCGTATCACTAGCAGTCGAGATGACAGGCCTCTTATCCGCATGCCTGTAGCGGATCGTGCAGCCACGTCTCGATCCCTGAGTCAACAGATGGGGACGTTTGCAAGACAACCATCTGCACGAACAGTTCGACGGCGTTTGCAACAGCATGGACTATCAGCTCGGAGACCGTGGCTGCGGTTACCCCTGACGCTGCATCACAGACAGGAGCGCGTTCGATGGTGTACTCAACGACCAACCTGGGTGCACGAATGGCAAAATGCCATTTTTTCGGATGAACCCAGGTTCTGTTTACAGCATCGTGATGGTCGCATCCGTGTTTGGCGACATCGCGGTGAACGCACATTGGAAGCGTGTATTCGTCATCGCCATACTGGCGTATTACCCGGCGTGATGGTATGGGTTGCAATTGATTACATGTCTCGGTCACCTCTTGTCCGCATTGACGGAACTTCGAACAGTGGCCGTTACATTTCAGATGTGTTACGATCCCTGCGAAACCCTACATTTCAGCAGGATAACGCACGACCGCATTTTGCAGGTCCTGTACGGGCTTTTCGGGATACAGAAAATGTTCGACTGCTGCCCTGACCAGCACATTCTCCAGATCTCTCACCAATTGAAAACGTCTGGTCAATGGTGGCCGAGCAACTGGCTAGTCACAAGACGCCAGTCACTACTCTTGATGAACTGTGGTGTCGTGTTGAAGCTGCACGGGCAGCTGAACCTGTACACGCCATCCAAGCTCTGTTTGGCTCAATGCCAGGCGTATCAAGGCCGTTATTACGGCCAGAGATGGTTGTTCTGGGTACTGATTTCTCAGGATCTATGCACCCAAATTGCGTGAAAATGTAATCATATGTCAGTTCTAGTATAGTGTATTTGTCCAATGAATAGCCGTTTATCATCTGCATTTCTTCTTTGTGTAGCAATTTTAATGACCAGTAGTATGTATGTATGCATCCAAGAAGAATCCTGTACAACCAGTTAAGTACAATATATATTATTTTTTACCAACGACTTCTAATTATCTTAGTCGTTGCAGATCCAGACCATGCAGCCAGCACGTTATCGACGTTACTGTGAAACCTGCTGTGATTTATATGTTTCTATTTTGCATTGGCCACCAGTCAACATTGGCGTCGACTCGTTCGTCGTCATCATAACAGAACGTATGCTAGAAACACACTTATGACCCCATAGGAGGGGGAATGTTCATTGTATGTGACAAAAATATTGTCTCTATTCAGGTCCAAGTCGGGTGTGACAGCGAAGTTACATGGACTCGTTTAACAGGTGTGGGTGGAATCAAGTTAATTGTTGGATATTTTTACCGGCCAACCGATTCCGCTGAGACAGTTGTAGTGATTCAAGAGACGTCTGCGGCAAGTAGCGAGGAAATATACGGATCGTGCAACTGACTTTAACCTGGCGAGTGTGGACTGGAACGTGAATGGATTCACTGCAGGTGGCACGGACATACGGTGCTGTAAAGTACATCTGAACACGTTTCCCGAAAACTCTCTCGAGCACGTAGTTATTCGACATGGAGTCGAAATATTTTAGACCTTGTATCTTCGAACATGCCTGACCGTATCGACAGTGTCACTACTGATACAGGGATTAGTGATGATGATATCATAGCGACGACGTTTACTGAAGTTAATAATTCCATCAAGAAGACCAGGAGAGCAGTTATGCTAGAAAAGCACATGAGCACTTGTTAGCATTCCTCTCAGGCAATGAGGTGACATCATTTAGTTCGAGTATGGCGGACGTAGAGGAATTCTGGGCACAGTTTAAGCTGATTATAAATCCCGCTCTGGAGATGTACGAGTATGTGCGAAGTACGTGGATTAAGGATGTAAAGCACCCTCTGTGGTTTAATAATCAAATTCGGGAAATGGTGAGGAAACACAGGTTATTGCACTCTCGTTTTTTTTAAAAAAAGACCGTGCAAATGTTCACAGGCTGAAGTTAGTACAAATTCATACGCGTTTAAGATGAGCACCGTGTGAAACGTACTAAAATTTCCACCGTCATACCTTAGCGAAATATCATGTCGGGAACCCGAGAAAATTCTAATTGGCTCAAATGGCTCTGAGCGCTATGGGACTTAACATCTGAGGTCATCAGTCCCCTAGAACTTAGAACTACTTAAACCTAACTAACCTAAGGACATCAAACACATCCATGCCCGAGGCAGGACTCGAACCTGCGACCGTAGCAGTCGCGCGGTTCCAGACTGTAGTGCCTAGAACCGAGAAAATTCTAGTGCTATACAAAATCGCTAAGCAGGTCGAAGGCTTCTGTCGAATCATTCGTTGTCCAGTGTGGGGTGAAATTTAACACTTCAGCTTTCCTTTTGCTGTCTTCTGTTGCCACAACAGAAAAAAGGGAAAAAGTAAGCTGAAGTCTTAAATTTCACGTTCAAGAGCACCGTAAAAACATACCGTCGTTTGAGTGTCGTACAGACCGCCGCATGGAGAACATACAATACAAATTGGCACCCGTGGCGCAGTAACGTAGTTCGAAAGAAATAAGTGACCAAGTCCAGATGGACTCGGAGTTCAGTTTTACATACAGTAATCTGCGGCATTGGCAGTACATGGCGATTGTTCTCGGGACACAAGGATATCGTCAGGAGTGCCGCAGGGAAGTGTGACAGGACCGCCGCTGTTCTCTCTGTACGTAACTGCTCTGGGGGAGTCGGTGGGCAGCTGTCTGGCGCTGTTTGCTGCTGAAGCTGTGGTGTACGGCATGGTGTCGAAGCTGAGTGACTGTAGGAATGTACAAGATGACGTAGACAAAACTTGTAGTTGGTGCGATGAACGGAAGTTCGCTCAAAACGTAGAAAAATGTAAGTTAATGCGGATGAGTAGGAAAAACAGTCCTGTAACGTTAGAATGCAGCATTAGTAGGATGGAGATTGACACAGTCACGTCGTTCAAATACCTGGGCGTAGCTTTGCAGAGCTATATGAAATGAGATGGCCGCGTCAGCTTGGTAGCAGGGAGAGCGAATGCGCGACTACGGATTTTATTGGATGAATTTTGGGAAGGTGTAGCTCCATCCATAAACGAGATGTGTACAGAACGGTAGTGCGATCCATTCTTGAGTACTCTTCGAGTGTTTGGGATCCCAGGCTAGGTCGGATTAAGGGAAGACACTGAGGGGACGTGCTGCAGGATTTGTTACTGGTAGGTTCCACCAGCGCGGGAGTGCTACGCAGCTGCTTCGGGAACACAAATGGGAATCCCTGGAGGGAAGACGATGCTCTTTCCGCAAGGTAGTACTGTAGAAACGAACGGAACCGGAATTTGAGGATGACTGCGGAACAATTCTGCTACTTTTGGCGTAAGGATCGTGAAGATAAGACGCGGGTAATTGGGGCTTGTACAGAGGGCTTTAGAGAGTCGATTTCCCCTCGCTCTATTTGCGAGTGGACCAGGAGAGCGAATGTGGTACAAGGTACCCTCCGTCACGCACCGTATGGCGGCTTGCGGAGTTCGTGTGGAGACGCAGACGAGGTGTGGAGTGCGGCCTCAGGTCTTACCGCCAGACCACAGCTGTTCCGGCATTCTCCAGACTGGAGCGTTCCCGCTCCAGCAGCGGCGCGCAAGCATCCCGGCTATCCGCATTGTTCCCCGAAGGCAGCAGCGCGTCTTCGCTGCCGCTACACCAGTACTTCGCCCCCTCTCTCTCCAGCCAGACCCCAGTGGGTCCCTGCTGCATACCTCGCGCCGACTTAAGCCAAACACAATGTCGAGTGCGTCGTTAGCGCTGTACAGCTCCACAGAGCCACAGTAAAAAAAAATAAAAGAAACGAACGCAACTGGAATACTGCGGTGGGCCATCTGTGGGCAGCAGATAAGGAATTAGAATATTATAGTGTAACAGGAAATGCTGCAAAATGGTTCAAATGTTATATGTCTGGCAGGAAATAAAGGGTGTTATTATGAAAGAGACACCTATCAAGCTATCAGGCATCATCTAACTGGGAACTAATCACATGTGGGGTCCCACAAGGTTCCATTTTAGGGCCCTTACTTTTTCTTGTGTATATCAATGACCTTTCATCAGTAACATTACCAGAAGCCAAGTTCGTTTTGTTTGCCGATGATACAAACATTGCAATAAATAACAAATCAAGTGTAGTGTTAGAAAGGTCAGCTAATAAAATATTTGTGGACATTAATCACTGCTTCCTAGCCAATTCTTCGTCACTAAACTTTGAAAAAACACACTATATGCAGTTCAGAACTTGTAAGGGGTGTCCCACGAGTATATGCCTAACATACGATGACAAGTAGCTAGAAGAAGTGGACAGTGTTAAATTCTTGGGATTACAGTTGTCAGACATAGGGGATATAAAAATGAAAAAGCTGGGATACTGTGCTTCCTTTCATTCCATAATGTCACATGGGATTATTTTTTGAGGTAATTCATCAAGCCAAGTTTCCGGGCACAAAAATGTGCAGTAAGAGTTGTATGTGGTGTGAACTCAAGAACATCCTGCGGTAGCCTGTTTAGGGAACTAGGGATACTAACTACTTCTTCCCAATATATTTATTCATGATGAAATTTGTCATTAAAAATGTATCACTTTTTCAAACCAACAGCTCAATTCATGGAATCAATACTAGAAATAAGAATAATCTTAACAAGGATTTAAACTCACTTAGTCTTGTACAAAAAGGTGTGCATTATTCAGGAACAAACATTTTCAATAACTTGCCTGCAGATATAAAAAGCTTAACAAGCAATGAAAGTCAGTTTAAGAGAAGCCGAGAAGCCTAAAGGATTTATTCTTGGCCAAATCCTTCTACTCTATTGATGCATTTCTCAGTAGAACCAACTGATCTGTATATAACTTCTGCACAATTTCAGTGCAGTAATGTGTTCATTGTAAATAAGTGTGTGTGTGTGTGTGTGTGTGTGTGTAAGTACAATCTAACTTCTGCACCAGTTCAGTGCACTAATGTGTTCATTTTAAATAACTATTATAGTAGTTGTATTAAACGTTTATTACCTAATAAATAAATTAAAAAATCTTTTTATTTTAAATTCAGTGCATTAGTTTTTGTAAGATGATTCTTTCATATAGCGTTCATTACAAAATGACGGCCATGTCACTTGGGACCAGTGGAATGCTACATTAGCTTATTTGTTTGAGTTGTAAATATTTGTCATGTATTGTTGTTTTTCTGACATGTTCCACATCCTGGAGGACCTCCTCACTACGGATCAATTGGAATGAAAGTAAATGTAATGTAATCTAATCTAAAGCCGTCGGCACACGGACCGTGCTGTCGAACGTAACCGTTGAGCGTGCCGAGTTCAACGTGCTGCTGAACGCTCAGCAACGATGCGACTTGTGCATACGGTACGTGGGCCCCGACGTGGTATACGCGATCGCATCGCATTCCAGCGGCAGTTGAGGGGTGTTTCTAGTTCGTAAATCATACTGTTTACTCAACGGGCGCGCGTTCAATTCCCACGTTAGCTCTATTAAAACGCACATTTCCTTCATCGTCCACGAAAAGAAAGTACCATGTCCAATCAATAAGGACACAGGCTTATAAAAGTTCCATTACAAATAGTGCGGTACAAATTTGGAATACTTCCGCATAAGATAAACATTATTTCATCATTCACACATTTTAGTAAAACCCCAAGGTCAGTCTTACTTGATCACCGTTCCTACCCAGTAGCAGAATCTTTGCAACATATGAATTACGAAGCGTTAAAGAAAAATGAGCAAAATATCTTTATACAAGTAACGCAATCTGTCCTGTAGATTAAGCCAATCGAACAGTCACCCCCGAAAAAAGGTGAACTTATATTTACATAACATCAGATATTATAGTATATACTTATGTTAAACTAATAAGAAAGTACCAGAACCTAATAAAATCGCGATTGTTATGAAAAAAAATTTAGAAGTGGCAAGACGCAAACTACCACCCCACCCCACATCTCATTAGCGGATAATGACGCTAGTTATTACGCTACACCAACAATATTCCTCTGTTATCTAATCATAGCATGTTACCCGTTGCTGAAAATCTTAATCGTACATATGTTACTTAAATGAAATTTAATCATAACAAATTGTACCAAGAACAATGCGTTTTCGGTGGATCTTCAGTGTGTCGCTGCCTTCAAATAGCCTACTCTCATAATACGCAAGTTTACAATAATTATTTTGCCACGAATATGTTTTTCATTATTTTATTGGAACGAATCACACAGTTAACAACGGGTCTTTCAGTGATTCTCAATTTGCTGGTGCTCAGAAACGGCATATATACATATAGGCTTGAAATGAATGCCAATATGGCGCCTCACAACTCTGTACTGAAGGGAGACGGCGTGCGTGTGACGTAGGTGGCGTTGTGCCAACTCATTGGTCAACGCTCAGACGCACGCTCAGAATATCTGAAATGCCAGATATTGCTCTGGACGTTCGGAAAGACTCCGGCACGTGCTGTTGCACGCTACGACGTCAGAAACTCGGCACGCTCAACGCTCGGATGTACGGTCCGTGTGCCGACGGCTTAAGGCGCGTCCTCGTTAAAGGCGCAGCGACGTGGTCAGTGCTTTGAGGCGCAGCAGACTGCAAGCGCAGCCTCTACCGTGTGCGGGGTGTGACGCCCCATTCCTGGCTGCGCCTCTGGGCAGTCGTGGACACCACACCTACAGTGCGACTAGAATTTCTTGCCGGTTGACACCTCACGCACAGGAGCCGGTCTCTTCCACGCAGAACGTTCAGTGCCACGCCCGTGCCGTTCGCCGTTGCTGAACTGCTGCAACAGCTGGTCAGTTTACTTCAAGACCTTGTGCGGCTTTCTTTCTCCATGTGATTGGATCTCGAATTCGGGGTCACTGGCACTCTGATTCCACGTTCCATCACAATCTTCTGTTAGAAGAATTAATTTAGAGATGGGGCGGCTGCTTGCGTCAGGTAGAGGGTCTCTTATTGGCGTGGCTTCCGTTGACTCTACCAGCAGGTGGGACTATTCTAGGCATGGTCTTCACCTCATGAGAGGGAAGGGAAAACTGTCTGGGCTACTTGTAAACAACTTAAGGGTTTCGGGTGGGGGGGGGGGCTGTGGCAGTATTACTTGTGGTAAAGTACCAATGGTTACAAGTGACAGAACAGCACTTTTTTAGGGTAGGGAGGGCAGAAAAAAAGATCTTCAGACACAGATTGAAAATGACGTTCAAACTGATAAAACAGACAGCCAGAAAGCAAATTTCAGCGTACACAACTGATGCAAACACCACTGTCTGAAAGTAGATATAGGCCACATTCAAAAATTGACAAAAAAATTATGTTCATCCAGTTGTAATTCAGCCAGTATAGAAAATCGGCCGAGAAGTGAGGGGTAGACTTAATGAGGTGCTTATTTGTGTTGAAGAACTGAAGTTGACCAAACCACTTGATATAATCTGCCTCTCTGAATTTCATGTGAGCATTGGTATAGATATGTTAAATGTTGCAGGATTCATGATAGCCTTTAACTTCTATAGAGAAAATATGGAGAAAGCAGGAGTTGCCACATTTATCAGAAACTGTTTTAATTTCAAGAGTATTGATATTCATGAAATTTGTTCAGAGCGGCACTTAGATGCTCGTGCAACGGATGTAGTTTCTCATAATAAGTTCTTTATTCGTCGATTATGTATAGGCTTTTCATAAAGTAAATAGGCACCTATTGTGGGAAATTTTAATTAGAGCAGGTATACCAACACACATTGTACAGGTAGTGCAAAAGATATATGCTAATACAACAATTCAAATAACTGGGGATAAATGAAGAAACAACAGAAAGGTTATTAATTTAGGAGTTGGAAAAGTTTTCAGCCTCTCTGCATTGCTTTTTAAAATAGACATTGACGACATTATACAACAATGGAGAATGAAACTGAAGAACTATACGTATAACTTCAACCAAAAATATTACGTTACGGCTTTGTTATTCGCAGATGACCAAGTGTTAATTTAGAATAATGAAGATGGACGTCAGAGAGCTGCCTACGAACTGTACCAAACATGCCAGATATATAATACGTCCGGGGTGGCCGAGCGGTTCTAGGCGCTACAGTCTGGAACCGCGCGGCCGCTACGGTCGCAGGTTCGAATCCTGCATGGATGTGTGTGATGTCCTTGGGTTAGTTAGGTATAAGTAGTTCTAAGTTCTAGGGACTGATGACCTCAGCTGTTAAGTCCCATAGTGCTCAGAGCCATTTGAGCCATTTTTATAATACGTAAATATCAATACAAAAAACAAAAGCCATGGCTTGCTGTGGAAAAAAATCCAGTAAGAACGAAAATAATTATCGACAACAAGACTATAGAGCAAGTAGATAGATTCGAACTTCTAGGAGCGATGCTGTCGTACAGGGGAGACCTAGATCACAAGGACAAAACTGAGAAATTTAACTACTTAAATGACACTATCAGAAGAGCTCTTCAACGTAAAATAAGAACAGAAACATATCTAAAATTTTATAATGTTATGTCACTACCAACATTACTACATGGAAGTGAATCTTGGGTAATGAAAAAGAAAGATAAAATAAGTTTACAAGGAAATGGAATGAAATTCCTCAGGTACATAGCACGATGCACCAAGCTAGACTACAAAAGAAATGCAGATATCAGGGAGAAATTAAATATTTTCGATATAAACAGTAAGGTTGACGAATACCGAGAAAAATGGATATCCCATCTATTACGAATGGACAAATCAAGATCGCCACTACATCTCTGGCCCACGACTCTTCACACAACGCGCCGTCCGGAGGCACGCCTGCTCTGCAGAGCAGGACAGGTGGCGACCTGCAGCATCTCTCTGCCGGAAAGGACGCAGCTCTGGTGCACGCACAGGTGTTTCGGGGCACACCGTTCATCGTAGATTGTTGAACATGGAGCTCCACAGCAGACCACCCCTAAGTGATCACACGTTGCCCAACGACATCGTAAATTGCGATTGCAGTGGACACAAACCATCGGGATTTCACGGCTGATCAAATAGACGCGTCTCGGCTCTTCGGGTGACTCACATTTTTGCTGCACTAGTTCGCTGGTCGTCCCCACAAACGCTGCCATCCAGACGAACGTGCAGCGGGCCACGGACACAGCCTTGTGCGGGCAGTACTATGGTGTGGGAGACTCTCTCCTGCGCTTGCGTGGGACCTGTGGTAGTAATCGAAGACACGCTGACAGCTACGAACCACCTGCATCCCTTCGTGCTTGGTAACTTCCTCGACGGCGATTTCATCTCTTAGCAGTATCCCGTTTCCCGCTCACGTCTGTGTGCTGATTCTGTAAAGCTGGGAAATCCTCACAGGTCCAGCAGCCAGATTTGTAGACTATTTAGCCGTGATAAAAAATCACGTTGCCCAGGGTGCACCACGGGGAGGCTAGTCTACATTGCGAGAGACTACAACCCCGATCTGTGCTTTGTTTCCAGAGACGCCAAAAAGCTACCATTACGCTGCAATAAACAGATCTTGCCTGATTTTTCCCCCGTAGCCAGCACAGGCCCGCCCTGCTACATGTCGGTATACAGATTCCAATAGTGAGATATATACCTAAACCTCGATGGAATTTTGGCAAAGCCAACTGGGAAGCCTTTACCGCCGAAATGGACCACAACATCCAATGGATCCCACCCGCATCGAAGAAGTACAACCGCTTTCTGGGATTACTCCTAGCCATTGCCAAAAAACACATTCCCAGAGGCTACAGGAAAACCTATATTCCCGGCTGGAGCCAAGAATGCATAGACCTATATAATGCATATTCGCAAAACAACGATCCTGAAATTGCGGACGAGCTTCTCCAATGCCTGGACTCAGCAAGACGAGAAAAGTGGCACACTCTCATGAAAAATATGGACTTCAAGCACTCCAGCAAGAAAGCCTGGTGCCTTCTTAAAAACCTAGGTGAAAGTTACATTAAAACCTGTATGGGTGGCAACATACACCCAAAAGAGGTAGCAAACAGAATAGTTAACCTTACGAGAAAAACACCACGCAGCAACAAGGATAAGACTATGAAAGTAAAGAAAGAACTAAGAACCAAGCTCCGACAATCCACACCCGATAACAATTTCTCAAAAACCTTTACCATCCTAGAGATCACAGAAGCACTGAAAAAAATGAAAATGGGCAAAGCGGCTGGTTTAGATGAGGTCTACCCCGAGTTCTTACGGCACCTAGGACCTCGAGCTCTACTGTGGCTAACTCAGTTTTACAATGACATCCAACGATCGGAAACACTACCACCACTATTTAAACAAACCAAGATCGTCGCCATTCTTAAGACTGGCAAAGACGGAAAGCTCCCAGAGGGCTATAGACCTATAGCTCTTCTAAGTGTATGCTACAAACTATTGGAGAGACTTATTCTCAACAGAATAAAACCCATTGCTGATAATTTCATTCCTATTGAACAAGCCGGATTTAGACCCGGTCGGAGCTGCTGTGATCAAGTATTATCTCTTACCACACGTATTGAGAGTGGATTTCAAAGGAAGAAAAAGACAGTCGCCGTGTTCATAGATCTATCGTCAGCACATGACACAGTGTGGAGGGAGGCAACGCATTGTTCCTTGCAAGAAAACGGCTACCCTAATCAACAATATGCTTACAAATACATTTTTTGAAGTATACCTACATGGAGAGATAAGCAAGAAATATAGGTTAAATGATGGCCTGCCCCAAGGATCCGTGCTAGCTCCATTACTTTTTAATATATATATATACATCAGACCTACCAGAGACATCTTCTAAGAAGTTTATCTATGCAGACGATATTGCTCTCACATATCAACATCAAGACTTCCACAATTCCGAAAGAATCATTGAGGGAGACCCTATCAAAATGGATGAATATTTCGAAACATGGAGGCTCAGACCTAATACTTCTAAAACCCAAGTCTCCTGTTTCCACCTCAACAACAGACAGGCAAACTATGCACCCCACGTAGAGTTCAGAGGCCAGCTGCTTAACTACAACCCCCTCCCAAAGTATCTGGGAATTACATTGGACCGATCTCTGACGTACATGGAGCACTTATACAAATGCGCAGCAAAAATCAAAACCAGAAATAATGTCCTACACAAACTCACTGGAAGTAGCTGGGGAGCAAGCGCCACAGTTCTCAGAACATCTGCTCTTGCACTAGTATATTCGGTGGCCGAATACTGCGCTCCGGTCTGGCTAAACAGCACTCTTACAGCAACGGTGGACACCCAGCTAAACGACACCATGAGGCTCATCTCAGGCACTATTAAACCGACGCCCCACCAATGGCTCCCGGTACTGGCTAACATAGCCCCACCTCATCTAAGGCGGAGATCTGCACTGAAAAGGGAATGGCAGAAGTGCGCTAACAACCGTGACCTACCCTTACATGAAGACTGCAAGAATCCCAGCCACAGGCTCAAGTCCCGTAAGCCATCATGGAGATTAGGGCAACAGCTGATCGAGGGCAATTATGATATCGACGAGCCTGGCGTCGGGAATGGGATATGTCTAACCCTGATCACCTTAACTTAGTCTCGGACCCAGCCGTACGGCACGAGGGCTTCGGTCTTCCCAGAATATCTTGGACAACTTTAAATCGTATCCGAACAGGCTATGGTAGATGTAATTACTGGAAGCACAAATGTGGACACACTGACTCACCCAACTGCGACTGTGGGAATCCACAAACTCTACATCATACCGCAATGGACTGTCCTACGAGGAGATTCCCTGGCACAATGCACGAGCTGCACCTCCTGGAGGGAGATGCTTCTGGCTGGCTGAGGGACTTGAACATACAACCATGAGTCTGGCCTACTCTTTTCCTTCTGAAAAACCTATTACTAGATACTATTACTATAATTTCTATGTATTTTTTGTGTGTTTTCTGTTTTACTTCCTTTTTTAGATCTAATAATTGTTTGTTGCCTGTAACATATTGACCATTCATTATTTTATACGTTGTTTGTGTTATTACTTACTTACTGCTGTATTCTATTAGCCATACGAAATATATACGTAAATATCCCGTGTCCCAGAGCCAGAACCGTGCTACAGTGGTCTGACGAGCATTTCAGTGAATTCACGTTGATTTCAATCCTATAGAACCCATCTGCGACGATGTCGGGCGCAATCACGGCGTACGCAAATCAGCGGCCCGCTATTTACGCAAATTACAAGACCTGTGCCTAGGTACGTAATGTCAGATACCTCCACAAACTTACGTACATGCTGCGGGATCCTCGACACGTAGAATCAGAGATGTATTTCCTACGAAAGACGGACAAACAAGCTACTAAGCAGGTGGTCATAATATTTTGGCTCCTCTGTGTACGCTCTTCAGCCATTTGATATTATGTACTGTTTACTATGACTCTGCACTTTCGGCACAGAATCAGGAATTTTAGGTCTATAAATTGCAAGATGCAGGTGTGCCAACATTTTGCAACTAAGCGAGCTCACTGCGCTCAGGAAGTAGGTTTAATGTTAAAGAAGCCCAAATATGTCAAGACGTTTTGATTTAAATGTCTCTGAAGCTACCAGATAAGTCGAAAAGCTAGTTTCCTTCTTTGAGGTCCGTAACTCTGCCGAGGACGTAATCGTCCTACTTTGTGCTACGATAGGAGCATTTTTCATTCTCGTTCCCATACTCTACCATAATTATGCCATTAGAGCGCCATAGCTTGGGAACTGATGTAAATTTTTGTTGAATCGGAAGACAATTAATCCGGTGTACGCTTTTTTAAAATTTCCTTTCGAATAATGTTGCTTATGGCGTGGTAACGGAAAAGTTTTTACAAAGTAGGACGACCATTAATTGCATGTATTTGTATCTCTTCTTACTAAATTTGTAAACTGACATACGGCCGAGAGAGCGGTGTGCTAACCACATGCCCTTCCTTATCCGCATCCAATCACACCTGTGGGCTGAGGATGACGCGGCGGCCGGTCGGTACACTTTCGCCTTCCCTTCCAAGGCCTCTTCTGACGTAGTTTAGTCTTACAAAATTTGATCCTATTCGCACATATTTGAAACAAAAGCGGCGCGCATAAAAAAATGCACAAAAAACGAGTTTTTCGCACGTAATTTCCTATGAAGCTAGACCTTTGAAAGCTAGTTTTCTATTTTATCGTAAGAATGTATTTATTTATTTACCTGAATCACTTTAAAGCGTTCCCGCGCATTCAATTCAGGTAAGAAAGAACTTTAAATGCTCCATTTAGCTTGCAAAGTTTGAACCGATTCGTACCACTTTAAAGTTTGGCACGCTTTAAAAACCTCCCAGAAAAACGTGTTTTTTTCGCGAACAGCGCAAGTGCAAATGGTGCCATTAGCCGAGCATTAATTTCAGCTGATTTAAAATTTTTTGCAAAAGGAATTAATCTATAATCTGAGCACCAGCGCCAGTTCGTCGTTCAGACCTTCCTTAATATACTGTAACGTAGCTACAGTTCAAAAATGGTTCAACTGGCTCTGATCACTATGGGACTTAACATCTGAGGTCATGAGTCCCATAGACTTAGAACTACTTAAACCTAACTAACCTAAGGACATCACACACATCCATGCCCGAGGCAGGATTCGAACCTGCGACCGTAGCAGCAGCGCGGTTCCAGACTGAAGCGCCTAGAACCGCTCGGCCACAGCGGTCGGCTTAGCTGCAGTAAGATACGTGTTGGAATGGTTCTCCAAATGACCGCTGGTCCACGCTAGACCAAAAGCTTTTTCACCCCATGTTCGTAGCTCAAGTAGGTACCGACCACCAAGATCCCCCTCCCTGGAGAGAAAAAAAGAAAAAAAAACCGCTATTCTCGCGGGGCTTTCTCAAACATATATATTACAAAGCTTCTGCGCTGTAAATGTAACCAACGATAGAACCAGTGGATTGTGAAATTAAGTTTAGAATATTTAACGAGGTGCCGATGTATCTCAACATTTGCAGTTCCATAACCAAACAATTCAGGTGAACGTTGTGGCTGGTGAGTGGAAAATGAAAGTGAAAGGACGTGAAGGTTTCAAGTTTAACATCGCGTAGGCGTGGACGAGAACAGAACACGTCCTAGGTTAGGGCGGGGAAGGAAGTCGAGCGTATCCTCTTGAATGGAAACACCACGGTGTTCGCCTTGACCGATTTATGGCAATAACTGAAGACCTGACGGGGAATCGAACCTCCGCTCTCCCGACTGCGAGTACCGCTTCGAAGTCGCTGCACTGTCTCATCCCCGTTCGATGGAAACAACACGTACCGTGCCGGCCAGCATCGAACCCAAGAACACCGATTATGCGACTCCCAATTCACGCGTTTCTCAAAAGTGACGACATGAAAAGCAGTCAGGCTGGCACAGCATGTATTCACTTCTGAAAAGCGTTTGCAGATGACGCACTTATGTATAACGAAGTGGGGGAAAGTGGGGTACGACCGAGTAGTGGGGTGAGTCTCCCGTGTCTGGCGTCACTATTTATACCTTCTGGTAGAGAGGTACGGAGTTAGAATCCACTAGGCAAGAAAGAAGGGCGACCTGTATTGGATTGTTGTTCGTGTTCAGTTCACCGCGTCTGCGAAGGTAAGTAAGTTCTTTTGTAAGGTAAGTAATGTTCTTTTGTTATTAAACTGTGCTCATTTAATGGTACAGTTGCGGTCTACCAAAACTACAGATCAGTACCTGCATTACTGAATGACGTAGTAAAAGGCAGGATTACCGGTTAATTGCTGGGGGAAAGAAACGTAAATGAATGCATGAGAGAGGAACTGGGAGCTGGCGACTTCTGTTTTTTGTTTTGCACACAATTGGAGCCGAAGATAATTAAATGTTATATAATTGTGTATTTTATGTCCTTACTGAATATAAATAGCGTTTTGTAAGTAATAAAAGTCAGTTGAGCGCGTAACTTCGCCGCTTTTATGTGACCAACGCAGTTACTTCTGATGTAAGTACAGTTCACATGCACAAACATAAAAAAAATGTATGTAATTATTGTTGTTATTTTGAACTCAATAAACGTTCTTCATTATGACGAAAGGCAAGAGTTTCATGTTATTTTTGATAAAAGCTAAAGTTGTTTACGGATAACAAACATGTTTTGTTCGACGAAGTATTGAAGCGATATTTCATAAATTTTTGGTTTACTTTTTTTCCATTTTACTTTTTGTTGAGGAAATTGCGTTTTCTAGCGCCACATGTTAATTCTCTATTGTTGTCCTTGTTTTTGCTACAACAGCCTCCTCTTTCACGTTACAGATCAACAGTTTTCGAATAAAACCTGAATTAAGCACTGACAGTTTCAGTTTTGCTATAAACACTCTTTCTTCTTAAGTAACAGGCAGGAGAATAACTATAAAAAAAGATGTTCCGAAGGTTACACGTGACGCTTTGTATACCATCACTCAGCTTCTATACAGTTCCCCACTTGCGGTTTCTAGAGGAGTCTAGTAAAACACTGGGGGCACACGTACAGAAAGTGATCATTATGAGGTAACGCCGGAGAGGTACGTTACACGCCTAACGCACAGATAATGCGGGTACGACATTAACTGAAACCACCGCAGCCTACACTTACTTATGGTGGTCTCCGGTAACCTACAGTAGCTTCAAAACTGTATCTAATAGTCGTTACACTCATGAAGAGTCTAATTAGCCCCAAATATTAGATGAGTAGTAAGTACATAGACACTAGCAAACAACATGGATGTGGTTGAGCAACAGTGTGTGTGTGTGTATGTGTGTGTGTGTGTGTGTGTGTGTGTGTTTTTCTTTCGTTTTCATAACGTCTGGAGGTAAGACCGGGTGCTTTGAGTAAGAAAAGACTGGCCCATACCCTATCTTGCGCCACCAAAAAATATTGCACTACAGGCTCATACTTCTGTATGGATGAAAACTTTTTGTCTACTGGTTTCGACAGTTTATTGAGTTTTCTAGGCCATCTGTAGGTTAACCAGTCCTCTTGATTTTGAACAGGCATGCCACACATACGAGGAACATCGATGTGATCAATGCCACTCTGGTGCGCTGGCCACCACGTTGCATTGTTCCCACGGAATGCAGCCGCTGAATGTGAACTTCGGGCTCATCTGAGCACCTGTTACCAACATCAAGTTCGTCAGCAGCTTGCAAAACGTCCAGGAAGCGCCGTGACCATCCACAAGGTACCCACATTGTATGTTGGTGTTCTTCTCAAAGCAGCAGTAATGCAAGCTGCAGTAAATGGGGTCAAGAAAACAGCACTTTGTCCACTCAACAGCAGTATTTTTCCAGACCACTTGTATGCGCCTTCAGTGACCACAGACGGACCTGGTCTTCCAGAGAGAACTACCATTCCAGAAGAGAGCCTATTTCTAGAAAAGAAAACTGCTCTAGAATAGAACCCCCGTCCACCACCAAATCTCATTCCAAAAGAGACCCAACTGCAACAGAAAATCCTGATCCACAAACAGAGAGTAAACCTGGAACTACAGTCACGCCTCCGTCGCCGCGAGTTGTAGCTGCACCGTTTGGGGCGTCTTGCCACGGTCCGCACGGCTTCCTCCGTCGGAGGTTCGAGACCTCCCTCGGGCATGGGTGTGTGTGTGTTGTCCGTAGCGTAAATTAGTTTAAGTTAGATTACGTAGTGTGTAAGCTTAGGGACCGATGACCTCAGCAGTTTGATGCCATAGGAACTTACCATAAATTTCCCAAAATGTGCTCCGTCTCTTTTAGCAACGAAGAATGTTGAATTGTTTACCAATGAGCCCTGATGGTCTAAATGTATGGAATCACGATGTTATGGGACTGAAATCCTGGCTATTTCGCCTGTGTTTGCTGTATCACTGAATGATATAATGCCATCACGTCGAGTTGCAAACAACGAAACGGAAACAAATGGTAACAGGAGGCGAAAAATTGTCATTTTTAAAACCTTCGCAGTATAAAATTGAACTGAAACGTCACTTACAAGAAAAGAAAAAATACTTGCTAAATGGTAAGAAGGAAGAGTAAGCTTTTTTTTTGGAGACACAAAAAATCAGAAAAAGACATCATCAAAAAGAGAGACGGATGTGAAGAACCAACGCGAAAAAGTAGTGACGTATAAAAATTTTCTGTCCTTCGACAAAGATTCTATGGTTGAATGCGATATACACCAATTAGAGGTCAATTAATTTTGTTGTGATAATATATTTTAGAACTCGGAAGAAGAAGAAGAAGAAGAAAAAGAAGAAGAAAGTCGAACTCAATGCGGAAAACGTCTTTGCAGAAAACACGAAATCTGCAGTGGAGCAGGTGATGAATAGTGTTACTTTGCATGTGACAAAATGGTTCAAATGGTTCTGAGCACTATGGGACTTAACTTCTGAGGTCATCACTCCCGTAGACTTAGAACTACTTAAACCTAAGTAACTGAAGGACATCACACACATCCATGCCCGAGATAGGATTCGAACCTGCGACAGTAGCGGTCGCGCGGTTCCAGACTGAAGCTCCTAGAACCGCTCGGTCACACCGGCCGGCTTACCATGTGAATTTTGGAATAATATTATGAGTTGAATCATATTTAGGTAAACATTTCTTGTCCTTTTCCACTGGAAATCTTGTTTTTTTTTATGATTCCATAAAGTTAGTCTGTGTACCCACTCTTACCACACTAGTGGGATACGACAGACTGATTTCACTTTTTCTGTAAAAGTAAGTCTGATTTACAAAGTTCTGAAGCTATGATTTTTCATGAATAACGTATGGTATCCAATTACAGAATGATTACTTTTCCTAAATATGTGAACCTGTAGGTTAAATAGCTTAGCTCCAAAGGGTACTGGAGTATTAGCTAGCCAATCTTGACCCACTTTCCCCAGTCTCTAGAAAGATACAGAAACACTGAGTCGGTTCACTATAAAATTCGAAAAATTGTATGGATATTGTCAACTTGCTTCAAATGTAGAGCAATGTAAAACTGTGTACTTCAAAACAAGGAAAAATTGTAATCTTGTATGACTACAATATTAATAAGTCAGAGCTGGAATCTATCAAATCATAAAAACACATGGGTGTCACAATTTGTATGCGATGTGAAATGCGACGATAGTATAGGCTCAGCCGTAAGCAAAGCAGGCGGAAGACTTCGGTTTAGTGGTACAATAATGGGGAAATGAGCACAAGCTACGAAGATAATTGCTTACGAAAGCACTCGTGCGGCGTATCCTAGAATATTGGTGCACCACGTAGGACTGGCAGAAGACATTGAAGAAAGGCAGCGCGAATGGTGACAGTTTTGGGAGAGTGTCGCAGAGATGCTGAAGAAAGTGAACTGGCAGACACTTGAAGACAGACGCAAACTGTCCCTAGAAAGTCTGTGAACAAAGTTTCGAGGAAGAGTATTGAGGGGGTGAAGCAGGAAAGGTGCATACTTTGAGCGGTGATAGTAATAGTCATTCTGAACAACAAACGTCATATGAACATTTGTCCTGTTCTTAACAGTTTCACAGGAAACCAATGTAATGAAAACTGTAGGGAACAGAAAAAAAAATGCAGGATTATCATGTAGTATTTTGTTCAGTTGTGTACATTTCCTCACAAAAGATATTCACAAATTCCATCGTGAACTGTAGTGCATTTTGCAGCTCTTGTACACGGTTGCTGTGTTGCTGATCCGAGCTCATTCGAACGGTCCTTTACCTGAGCCCACTCGCGTAAAATAGGACCTACAAGTTCCTCCTTTGTGTCCATTCTGTGCTTGCAGAGTTCGCTGCTAAGCCAACCCCACAAACTGTAAGACCGGGTCACCTCTGTGGCCCAGAGACGACTGCACGACCACCGATCCAACGGCCAGGCAACGTTTCAGTGAGGTGCTGTATTGTGTCACTGGCCGTACAGAATATTCAGAAACTAAGTCATCCTGAAAGTAAATTCGGCGTCGTGTCGGGAAAGGAATGTCCTCAACTATTCCGGCGACAAGGTGCTGTGCTCCATTGAGATGTTTACCTACAACAACAGGACCGATCAAACACTCAGCAATAATATCGCACCACACGTTCTCACAGAAACGTTGTTGACAATTTGTCTGCACAGTAGCGTCCGTATTTTCCTCTGCCGACACTTGGCAGTAGCGCCTCTTGCTGATGCCGTTGCTGGTAAACGTTGCGTCATCGACGAAGAAAATACGTGGAGTGCAGACTTCATTGGCAACCATCCACTTGTAACATTACGAGTCAAGATAGCTGTAACGGAAATTGAATAGCGGAAAGTTATCACTAAAACGCACGCCGCGCGATTTAATTGAATAGCGTAAAGTTATCATTAAAAACGCACGCCGCGCGATTTATGACGATTTGGTTGGTCATAATAGTAGTAACATGCTTTCGAATACAATTAAAATATAACGGCGATACCTGTTTAGTGTTATTGGAAATAATACGTAGTAAATTAATGAGTAAGGTACTCGATCCTATAAGAAGAGGTGAAATTGGGCATATTAAGGTGTTTCGCTTTATGTCGACTAAGCCGATTATACGGCGTCTTTTTTTTCGTTTACTCTTAGAAAAAAAAAAACAAATAAGTAACGAAGTGCTAATTGTGCGTTGTGAAAAATATAGGGGCGAATTTTAAATAGCTACAGTGTATAATCAGACTAACAAATGGACATTCAGTTACGCGAAATAGCGGACAGCGAAGTGTGGTCATTAAATTGAGTACACCTACAGGGCGGTCAATTCCGGGATAAGTCTATTCGCATCTCACGAGGGACGCGCTATTGAGACCGTTTTTTTTTATTATATCGCGGAGAGCGGGCTTCAATTTATAAAAAGGAGAAAAGCTGTACCATTATCATTGACTGTTGGTGTTAAGCAACCAAAACTGTTCATCAAAGGGTTTCGGTGAATGAGTGGTGAATGCGAAATGAAACTGTGAACGAAGTTATATTAAATAAAGCAGAAGAGACAAGACAGTTTGGTCGTATCTGTAATTATTCCATCAACCGTAACATTTTTTCTCGTTGTACGAAGCCTTTATAGACGATCGTTATGCCAATTTGCTTTGAAGGGATCTCGTTACGAGTTAAGTTTTGGGGACCTGGTCAACAGGGGATAGTTCGTAGATCTTAGCTACTGCAGCTATTCTGGAATCAGGTGCTACCATGACCGTTGTGTGTTGTCAATGGCTTAAGGTCATCATATCTCATGCTCTAAGATCGACGCGCCTTTCCTCTTGGTATAATGGTGTCTCACGGTAACAACGACAACGCCGACGGCGAAGGAAGATACGGTAGACACTGACAGAATTCCTTCCTTTCGGCATCATCTCCTACATGTAGACGTTTCACACACTCCCTATGAAAGAGATGCTGTCTGCATGACTCGTGTTGGATGGAATGCCGAGCTGTGCATCAATTCTCGTAGGGCTAGTAGGTGCCGTGCGTTCTACCATATCCTGACCGTTCTCAAATTCGCTAACGTCCTGTTGGACGGGACGTTCAGAAACAGCGTGTATTCCACTGGGAATCGCACCGCGCCCACGCAACCCGTCAAACAGCCTCATACACTGAGGGGACAATAACAATGGGATACCGATACGCACACACACAGATGGCGGTAGTATCGCTCACACAAGGGATGAAAGGGCAGTGCGTTGGCGAAACTGTCACGTGTACTCGGGTAACTCACGTGAAAAGGTTTCCGACCTGGTTGTGGCCGTACGACGGCAATTAACAAATTTCGAACGCGGAACGGTAGCCGGAGATAGACGCAAGGGACATTCCATGTCGGAAATCCATACGGAATACAGCATTCCAAGATCCACAGTGTCAAGAGTGTGCCGAGAACAGCAAATTTCAGCCAGTACCTGTCACCATGGAGGACGCAGTGGGTGACGGCCTCACTTAACGAGAGCGGTCGCGTTCGGTAGAGTTGACAGGGATGAAAGACAAGCAACACTGCATGAAATAACAGCAGAAATCAATGCGGGACGTACAAAAAAAAAACGTATAAGTCAAGACGATGTGGCGAAATTTGGCGTTAATGGGCTACGTTAGCGCACGACTTGCGCGAGTGCCTTTGCTAACAGCACGTCCGCCCCCGTTAGCTGAGATGTCAGCGCGGCGGAATGCCACGCCGAGGGGGTCGGGTTCGATTCCCGGCTGGGGCAGGAGATTTTTTTTTTTGCGCTCAGGACTGGGTGTTGTGTTATCATCATTTCATCGCGATCTCCGACGTGCGGCGTCGAACGCAACAAGTACTTGCCCTCGGTGGCCCAACTTCCCCAAATGGGGGACTCCCGGCGCTCGTTTCCCTGCTGACAGCACGACATCGCCTGTGGGCTCGTGACATATCAGTTGGACACTAGACAGCTGGAAAACCGTGGCCTGCTCAGATGAGCCCTGCTTCCAATTGCTAAGATGTAATTGTAGGGTTCGAATGTGGTGCAGACTCCACACAGCCATGGAGCCAAGATGTCAACAAGGCACTGTGCAAGCTGGTGGTCTCTCTACAATAGAATGGGCTGTGTTTACACGTAATGGACAAGGCTCTCCGTTATGTTCGGCTACTTGGAGACCAGTTGCAGGCCGGCCGTTGTGACGGAGCGGCTCTGGGCGCTTCAGTCTGGAACTGCGCGACCGCTGCGGTCGCAAGCTCGAATCTTGCCTCGGGCATGGATGTGTGTGATGTCCTTAGGTTAGTTAGGTTTAAGTATTTATAAGTCCTAGGGGACTCATGACCTCAGATGTTAAGTCCCATAGTGCTCAGAGCCATTTGAACCAAGACCATTTGCAGCCATTCACGGACGTCACGTTCCCAGTGCGCCACGTCATTGGCTGAGAGTTGTGCGAGCGAATGATTCGGCCAACCTGATCGCCCGACGTGCATACCATAGAACATTTATGGCTCAGAACTGAGAAGTCAATTCGTGCACAAAATCCTGCACCGGCAACGCTTTCGCAGTTGTGGAAGGCTGCAGAGGCAGCGTGGCCCAATATTTCTGCAGCGGACTTCCGAGGACTTGCTGAGTCCGCGTCACATCGAGATATTGCACTGCGACGGGTAAAAGGAAGTCCGACACGATATTGGGATGTATTCGATGACATCCTCGTATCCGGAATCGGTGATTAGGAAATCGTGTTTCGTATTGGCGAATAGCGGCTGTGGAATTTCTACTGCAAAAACCGTACACAAAGATCATGTCACACTACTCTGCATGTGTGAAGACCTGTGGCATTTTCACTACCCTGGCCCACACTATTCGACTGTACACACAGCTGCTCTGTAGTAACCTAGTACAGCCACTGCAGTGCAGGCAGGTGAGGGTAAACAACGCGTAGACTCGCAGCACTCGTCTCCCGACCGAATGCAAGTGTGGTGAGCATTGAAATGGCCAGCAGAGTCAACACTGCGTGGCGTAACGTCGCTCTGGTCGTATTTGGAAGTGACTGCTGGTCAAGGAGGACGCGCGACCGACGCCCGTGACTTCGGAACAGCTGAACGTCGGCTACTGTTGAGAAAATGGCATTCTTCCCTCTGAAGTTTTGCGTTCAGATTGACCATCAGCCGTCAAAGCACCAAACTCTCCTCCTCAGTCATCGTGTATGCACCAGCCCCACATGCGTGGACCACGAGATGAGATTAGAGTCCGATTAAAATTACCCTGTAGTTGACGTACGTCAGTTGCTGCTACAGTGTTGCCACATCGGCTGCCGGTTACAGGCGTCACACAAACACGGCGGCTCTCTTCACAGATGCCGTCAGTGTGTAACGCGGAGCAATGTTGGACGCAGCCGCCGCGAGTTATGACACAAATGCGAGACGCTCGGTCGACAGTAGATTTCAAATGGCCAGCGACTGAACGGCGCCAGACGATGCGATTTTATAGCCCTGAATTCAAACTCGTGTCCTGGCCGAACCACAACTACGTGTCATGCAGTGTATCCGACAAAATGGCGGTCAACAGTCTGCGGCAGAACTAAACTCTAGCGATAGCTTTGTTTACGGCGTTTCAGGCTAAATTCTACGAGCAAACTCAAGATAGAAACAGTTCAGTTTGAGCGACTAAAACAACCTGTAATTTCCCACTGTCACTGGTTACCCGAAATCATCCTCACGCTGGGTACACGAACTGTCGCGTTACCAACCGGTGAGCAACGGTTATTGGCAGTTGGTTGCCAAATATAGGTGACAGCAGCAGATTCCAGACAGAAAAAGGATATTATGAACAGAAAGAAGAGCAAATAAAAAAGGCAATACGTTGATGACAACGACACGGTGATGAATTACAAACAAAGAACCTACATTCCAACCAGTTAACTGAGTAAAAATAATAATCGTAGTCCTTTGATTAGGCCGTCCGCTGTGGCCGAGCGGTTCTACGCGCTTCAGTCTGGAACTGCGCGACCACTACGGTCGTAGGTTCGAATCCTGCATCGGGCATGGATGTGTGTGATGTCCTTAGGTTAGTTAAGTTTAATTAGTTCTAAGTTCTAGGGAACTGAACACTCAGAAGTTAAGTCGCATAGTGCTCAGAGCCATTTGAACCATTTCAGCCATCTAGAAACAAAAAAAAATTCCGGTACATTTAACGAGATTCGAACCTACGATCTTCTGCATCTCAGGTTTATTCGTGAAGCATTGCGCTACGCCACAACACTGAGTTAAGTAGTTATATTTATGATTGTGACGACCCTGTCGAAACGACGAATTTTAGCTTTCAACATTTGGCTTCTCGCAATGTCGTTCGAAACTGGTTTAACGTAAGCCTATCTCCGTGATTATAATAGCTGTATAAATGACCCTAAATATCGTCTTGTGCGGAAGTATCCAGTAGCATTGGTTTGTGTGTGTGTGTTTTTTGTTTTTGCTATGGTTATGACGTGTGATAAAATACGAAATAAATGTGCCAGGCCAATGATTCGCGATCCAAACACGTCAAGAAAGAATTCCGGGCAATTGAACGGGAGTAAACAGAACAACTTTTGCGGCAGTTTGGCGACGGCGAACGGTTTGGGGCGCGTCCCTGTGTGCACTGGTTGTGGGAAACCAGATACAACGCGAGCAATGTCACCTAGCAAGTAATTTTAATCGAGCTGTAATTACGGCGCGCACGAAGGCATTCCACGGTCCGTCTTACCGCGCTCCGTACGGGAGCGGAATGGGAGGGAAGACGAAGAAGTTGTAAAGCGGGAGGGAGACGTCAGTTAGGGCCGCGGTGCGTGACTGCGAGCGGCGACTCGGGTCAGGTAGCGAGCTGCGTGCGGTACGCAGTGCGCGGTGCGTGAGCTGCGTGGCGACTCAGCGGAGGAGAGGGGACCAGGCAGGACACGCGGAGCAGGGCGATTAGGAGCGCACAGGCGGGGGAGGAGGGCGGGGGGAGTGGGAGGAGGGGGGAGGGAGGGAGATGGAACGCACTGCAGGCAGCAGGCGAGTAGGCGGCCACTGGCGGGGACCGCTCGCCTGCCACTGTGCGCCTTCAACTGCTGCGGCCGCTCTACTCCTATCAGTCTGCAAATGACTGTTGCTGAAAGGATCAAAGAAAACTTGAGTTTAATTTCAAACATGTACCCGACTCATACAATTACAGTTGGTGGTGACTAATTTACCCCCGATATGGAGCGAAAACACAAGTTTAAATCCGCAGGTACGTATAAAACATCATCCGAAATCGTGCTAGACGCATTCTCTGAAAACTATTTCGAGCAGTTAGTTCACGACCCCACACGAATAGTAAACCATTCTGAGAACACAAATAATCCTGAGCTAATGACAAGCATCCAAACCAATATAGGCAGCAGTGAACCACACCGAGATTGAATATTGTAACCCCCAAATCTTCCAAAAATAAGCGAAAAATGTACATATTCAAAAAAGCAGGGACAATCCCCATTCCTTCCAAATTAACAATGTAAGTGTAGACCAGATGTCATTCGTATTCAAAGAGAGATTCATACCAAATAAATTAACAAACTAGGAGCTGATCCTTCGTACACAAAATGGGTTACAATACTGTTGCAGAAACAACGAAAAAAAAATTATCATACTAGATTTAAACGGACGCAAAATCTCGGAGATGCCATCTTTTGCAGAAGCTCGAAATGCGAGATGCTTAAAATAGTTTCCACAACGAAACTTTGTATCGAAACCTGGCAGAAAATCTAGAGATTCTGGTCGTATGTGAAGTATGCTGGCGGCAAGATACAATCAATGCCTTCTCTGCGCGACAGCAATGGAGGTACTATCGAAGACAGTGCTACCAAAGCAGAGTTATTAAACACAGCCTTCCGAAAGAAGATGAAGTAAATATTCTAGAATTCGAATCAAGAACAGCTGCCAATATGAGTAACGTAGAAATAGATATCCCCTCACTAATGAAGGAACTTGAATCACAAAAGCAAACCTTCCGGCCACACTGTATATCAAGTACGTTCCTTTCAGAGTATACTGATACAATAGCTCCATACTTAACAATCATATACAATCGTTCGCTCGACGAAAGATCCGTACCCAAAGACTAGAAAGTTGCACAGGTCACATCAATATTCGAGAAAGGTAGTGCGAGTAATTCACTAAACGACGGGTCCATATCCTTAACGTCGACATGCAGCACGATTTTGGAACATATATTGTGTTCGAACATTACGAATTACCTCGAAGAGACAGTCTATTGATATGCAGCCAAACGGTCTTGTGAAACACAACTGGCTCTTTACTCACGGGAGGTGTTGAGTACTATCGACAAGGGATTTGCGATTGATTCCGTATTTCTAGGTTTCCAGAAAGTTTTTGACACCCTACCTCACAAGCGGCTTGTAATCAAATTGCGTGCTTATGGAACATCGTATCAGATGTGCGACTGGATTCGTCATTTCCTGACTGAGATGTCACACAGTTAATAGTAATTGACGGAATTTCATCGAGTAAGACTGGAATGACTTCTGGCGTTCCGCAAGGTAGTGTTATAGGCCCTCTGCTGTTTCTTATCTATATTAATGATTTTGGAGACAATCTGAGCAGCCGTGTTGAGTGGTTTCAGATGACGCTGTCGTTTATAGACTAATAAAGTCATCAGAAGACCGAAACAAATTGCAAAACGATTTAGAAAATGTATGTGTACGGTACGGAAATAGGCAATTGACCCTAAATGATGAAAAGTATGAGGTCATCCACATGAGTGCTAAAAAGACTCCGATAAACTTTGGTTTCACGATAAATCAGTCTAATCTAAGTTCACCTAAATACCAAGAATTACAATTACAAAGATCTTAAATTGGAAAGAATAGACAGAAAATGTTGTGGGGAAGCCTAACCAAAGACTGCGTTTTATTGGCAGGACGCTTAGGAAATGTAACAGATCTACTAAGGAGACTGTCTAAACTACGCTCGTCCGCCCTCTTTTACAATACTGCTGCGCGGTGTGGGACCCTTACCAGATAGGATTAACAGAGTACAATCAAGAAAGTTCAAAGAAGAGCAGCTCGTTTTGCAGTATCGAGAAGTAGGGGAAGAGGTGTCATTGCGTTGCGTCAACTTTTTCCTCCGAATGCAAAAATATTTTGTTAACGCCGACCTACGTAGGGACAAACGAACGTTACAATAAAATAAGGGAAATCAGAACTTGGACGGAGTGATATACGTGTTCGTTTTTCCGCGCGCTGTTCCACGGTGGAATAATAGGGAATTATTGTAAAAATGGCTCTATGAACCCTCTGCCAGCATTTGAGTGTGATTCGTGGAGTATCCATGTTGAGGTGAATGTAGATGTCCATATGTGCACACAAATACGTGTCTACAACCTGCACCCGTACATCCGTTACGTATATTCCCACACAGGGGAGACATTTTAATTGAAAGTCGCTTCTCCGGTGTCGCCGCATTAACATCATACAGGGTGTTTCAAAAATGACCGGTATATTTGAAACGGCAATAAAAACTAAACTAGCAGCGATAGAAATACACCGTTTGTTGCAATATGCTTGGGACAACAGTACATTTTCAGGCAGACAAACTTTCGAAATTACAGTAGTTACAATTTTCAACAACAGATGGCGCTGCGGTCTGGCAAACTCTATAGTACGATATTTTCCACATATCCACCATGCGTAGCAATAATATGGCGTAGTCTCTGAATGAAATTACCCGAAACCTTTGACAACGTGTCTGGCGGAATGCTTCACATGCAGATGAGATGTACTGCTTCAGCTGTTCAATTGTTTCTGGATTCTGGCGGTACACCTGGTCTTTCAAGTGTCCCCACAGAAAGAAGTCACAGGGGTTCATGTCTGGCGAATAGGGAGGCCAATCCACGCCGCCTCCTGTATGTTTCGGATAGCCCAAAGCAATCACACGATCATCGAAATATTCATTCAGGAAATTAAAGACGTCGGCCGTGCGATGTGGCCGGGCACCATCTTGCATAAACCACGAGGTGTTCGCAGTGTCGTCTAAGGCAGTTTGTACCGCCACAAATTCACGAAGAATGTCCAGATAGCGTGATGCAGTAATCGTTTCGGATCTGAAAAATGGGCCAATGATTCCTCTGGAAGAAATGGCGGCCCAGACCAGTACTTTTTGAGGATGCAGGGACGATGGGACTGCAACGTGGGGCTTTTCAGTTCCCCATATGCGCCAGTTCTGTTTGTTGACGAAGCCGTCAAGGTAAAAATAAGCTTCGTCAGTAAACGAAATGCTGCCCACATGCATATCGCCGTCATCAATCCTGTGCACTAAATCGTTAGCGAATGTCTCTCGTGCAGCAATGGTAGCGGCGCTGAGGGGTTGCCGCGTTTGAATTTTGTACGGATAGAGGTGTAAACTCTGGCGCATGAGACGGTACGTGGACGTTGGCGTCATTTGGACCGCAGCTGCAACACGGCGAACGGAAACCCGAGGCCGCTGTCGGATCACCTGCTGCACTAGCTGGGCGTTGCCCTCTGTGGTTGCCGTACGCGGTCGCCCTACCTTTCCAGCACGTTCATCCGTCACGTTGCCAGTCCGTTGAAATTTTTCAAACAGATCCTTTATTGTATCGCTTTTCGGTCCTTTGGTTACATTAAACCTCCGTTGAAAACTTCGTCTTGTTGCAACAACACTGTGTTCTAGGCGGTGGAATTCCAACACCAGAAAAATCCTCTGTTCTAAGGAATAAACCATGTTGTCTACAGCACACTTGCACGTTGTGAACAGCACACGCTTACAGCAGAAAGACGACGTACAGAATGGCGCACCCACAGACTGCGTTGTCTTCTATATCTTTCACATCACTTGCAGCGCCATCTGTTGTTGAAAATTGTAACTACTGTAATTTTGAAAGTTTGTCCGCCTGAAAATGTACTGTTGTCCCAAGCATATTGCAACAAACGGTGTATTTCTATCGCTGCTCGTTTAGTTTTTATTGCCGTTTCAAATATACCGGTCATTTTTTAAACACCCTGTATTTGCAGAGCCTGTGCTGCTAAGAGGTACGACGCGATGTTCCTTCGGAAATACATGCATGTCCGAAAGCCGTGGAGCGACCGCTCGCCATAAGCGGAAAATCCGGGTTCGACACCCGGTCCGGCACAAATTTTTGTCGTCGGTCATTCCATTACACAGCTGAAAGTTGTCCATATTCGAAACTGCGAATACACTTCGTGTATTTAATAATGGCTGTAGTAGCCGCAAAGCCTGTCCCTTCGGCCGGCCATTGTGGCCGAGCGGTTCTAGGCGCTTCAGTTCGGAACCACGCTGCTGCTACAGACGCAGGTTCGAATCCTGCCTCGGGCACGGACGTGTGTGATGTCCTTAGGTTTAAGTAATTCTAAGTTCTAGGGGACTGATGACAGACATCAGACGTTAAGTCCAATAGTGCTCAGAGCCATTTGAACCATGTGAGCCCGTTCCTTCGGACATGCATCCACTTCAGAAGGAGCATCGCAGCGGACTTCCGAACGACACAGGCACTGCAAGACAAGCTTTGTGAAAGAAGATGCGATGTAGAATATGTGATGCACATTTTACATCTTTATTCCGAAAGGGAGAGAGGCAGTGACGGTTCTTTGATAACAATCAATAATGCAATTAAGCAGATTGCGTGAGTCGTTCAGCTCTTTACGTTGCCAGTCAACGGATTGGTAAATGAGAATGAGGCTGAAAATTCAGCGTGAAACTCATCGACGGCTATTATTAATATACAATTAGGTAGCATATAAATACCTGTAGATAATACGTCAGAAAGGGATATTCGATACTTAGAAGCTGCGCTGCACGAGGCGCCCTTGCGCCTTGCTACGGTTCGGCGACTCCGCGCCCTCTCCCTCTCCCCCCCCCCCCCCAACCGTCGGAGAGGTTCGAGGTTCGAGTCCTCCCTCGGGCATGGTGTGTGTTTTGTCCTTAGCTTCAATTAGTTTTAGTTAGATTAAGTAGTGTTTAAGCCTCAGCAGTTTGGTCCCATAGGAACTTACCACAAATTTCCAAATTTCGATACTTAGAAACTTGACCTCTTCGCTGTCAGAGTCCCATTTATTCGCAGGTAGTACGAAATGTCCTTCCATAACTGGTCTAGGGTCTAAAGGTTCATATGGAGAAAGATATTCATGGAACGGGGAGCCAGTGTTAGGTCTGGAGAGGTTGTTTCGTGCACGAGATGCCCTCAGCAAATAACAGAGAATACAGCACTTAATGATGAAACGTGGTTCGACATGCGTCAATACGTAACGTCATGTGGACAGACGAAACGTCACGCAGAGTAATGACTTCTTATGGCTCCTCATATTAGTTCTAAGAATGGCTTTACAGCTCAAACGCATGACGGCAAAAAAAAAAAAATAGCCCTTTAAAATGGTGGTATCGATACGTGGAAGACACCTTCGTGATATGCTGAAGAGGAACTGAGTGATTTTTTGGTGCACATAAACAGCTTCAATCCAAAGATACAATTCACCATGGAGAAAGAGAGTAATGGACAACTAAATTTTTTGGATGTATTGGTTATTACACGCAGATGGGACTTTAGGGCACAAGGTATACACGAAAGACACACACACCGATCGTTACCTACATAAGAATTCGAATCATCATCCTAGGCAGAAGAAAAGAGTCACAAAAACTTTTGTGGACAGAGCTAATGACATCTGTGACCCAATTTACTTGAAAGAGGAATTAAGCCATTTTCGAACAGCTTTCAAGAGAAATGGGTACACTGACAGGGAAATAGATCGAGCACTCCAAAAAATGGCTCTGAGCACCATGGGACGTAACATCTATGGTCATCAATCCCCTAGAACTTAGAACTACTTAAAACTAACTAACCTAAGGACATCACACACATTCATGCCCAAGGCAGAATTCGAACCTACGACCGTAGCGGTCATGCGGTTCCAGACTGAAGCGCCTAGAACCGCACGGCCACACCGGCCGGCTAATTACATTCAACAAGGCAGTCATAGCATATATTGGTATATATATGACTTGCGTGCCTCAACGATACAGATAGCCGCACCGTAGGTGCAAAAACAACGGAGGGGTATCTGTTGAGAGGCCAGACAAACGTGTGGTTCCTGAAGAGGGGCAGCAGCCTTTTCAATAGTTGCATGGGCAATAGTCTGGATTATTGACTGATCTGGCCTTGTAACACTACTCAAAACGACCTTGCTGTGCTAGTACTGCGAACGGCTGAAAGCAACTGGAATCTACAACCGTAATATTTCCCGAGGGGATGAGGTTTTACTGTGTGGTTAAATGATGATGGCGTCCTCTTGGGTAAAATATTCCGGAGGTAAAATAGTCCCCCATTTGGATCTCCGGGCGGGGACTTCTCAGAAGGACGTCGTTATTAGGAGAAAGAAAAAACTGGAGTTCTACGGATCGGAGCATGGAATGTTAGATCCCTTAATCGGGCAGGTAGGCTAGAAAATTTAAAAAGGGAAGTGGATAGGTTAAAGTTAGATACAGTGGGAATTAGTGAAGTTCGGTGGCAGGAGGAACGAGACTTTTGGTCAGGTGAATACAGGGTTATAGATACAAAATCAAATAGGGGTAATGCAGGAGTAGGTTTAATAATGAAAAAAAAAAAAAAAACAGTAGTGCGCGTAACCTACTACAAACAGCATAGCGAACGCATTCTTCTGGCCAAGATAGACACGAAGCCCTCGCCTACCACAGCAGTACATACACTCCTGGAAATTGAAATAAGAACACCGTGAATTCATTGTCCCAGGAAGGGGAAACTTTATTGACACATTCCTGGGGTCAGATACATCACATGATCACACTGACAGAACCACAGGCACATAGACACAGGCAACAGAGCATGCACAATGTCGGCACTAGTACAGTGTATATCCATCTTTCGCAGCAATGCAGGCTGCTATTCTCCCATGGAGACGATCGTAGAGATGCTGGATGTAGTCCTGTGGAACGGCTTGCCATGCCATTTCCACCTGGCGCCTCAGTTGGACCAGCGTTCGTGCTGGACGTGCAGACCGCGTGAGACGACGCTTCATCCAGTCCCAAACATGCTCAATGGGGGACAGATCAGGAGATCTTGCTGGCCAGGGTAGTTGACTTACACCTTCTAGAGCACGTTGGGTGGCACGGGATACATGCGGACGTGCATTGTCCTGTTGGAGCAGCAAGTTCCCTTGCCGGTCTAGGAATGGTAGAACGATGGGTTCGATGACGGTTTGGATGTACCGTGCACTATTCAGTGTCCCCTCGACGATCACCAGTGGTGTACGGCCAGTGTAGGAGATCGCTCCCCACACCATGATGCCGGGTGTTGGCCCTGTGTGCCTCGGTCGTATGCAGTCCTGATTGTGGCGCTCACCTGCACGGCGCCAAACACGCATACGACCATCATTGGCACCAAGGCAGAAGCGACTCTCATCGCTGAAGACGACACGTCTCCATTCGTCCCTCCATTCACGCCTGCCGCGACAGCACTGGAGGCGAGCTGCACGATGTTGGGGCGTGAGCGGAAGACGGCCTAACGGTGTGCGGGACCGTAGCCCAGCTTCATGGAGACGGTTGCGAATGGTCCTCGCCGATACCCCAGGAGCAACAGTGTCCCTAATTTGCTGGGAAGTGGCGGTGCGGTCCCCTACGGCACTGCGTAGGATCCTACGGTCTTGGCGTGCATCCGTGCGTCGCTGCGGTCCGGTCCCAGGTCGACGGGCACGTGCACCTTCCGCCGACCACTGGCGACAACATCGATGTACTGTGGAGACCTCACGCCCCACGTGTTGAGCAATTCGGCGGTACGTCCACCCGGCCTCCCGCATGCCCACTATACGAACTCGCTCAAAGTCCGTCAACTGCACATACGGCTCACGTCCACGCTGTCGCGGCATGCTACCAGTGTTAAAGACTGCGATGGAGCTCCGTATGCCACGGCAAACTGGCTGACACTGACGGCGGCGGTGCACAAATGCTGCGCAGCTAGTAGCGCCATTCGACGGCCAACACCGCGGTTCCTGGTGTGTCCGCTGTGCCGTGCGTGTGATCATTGCTTGTACAGCCCTCTCGCAGTGTCCGGAGCAAGTATGGTGGGTCTGACACACCGGTGTCAATGTGTTCTTTTTTCTATTTCCAGGAGTGTATTTATATGCCAACTAGCTCCCCAGATGACGAAGAGATTGATGAAATGTATGATGAGATAAAAGAAATTATTCAGTTAGTGAAGGGAGACGAAAATTTAATAGTCGTGGGTGACAGGAATTCGATAGTAGGAAAAGGAAGAAAAGGAAACGTAGTAGGTGAATATGGAATGGGGGTAAGGAAAAAAAGGTTCAAGTGGCTCTAAGCACTATGGGACTTCTGAGGTCATCAGTCCCCTTGAACGTAGAACTACTTAAACCTAACTAACCTAAGGATATCACACACATCCATGCCCGAGGCAGGATTTGAAACTGCGACCGTAGCAGCCGCGTGGTTCCGGACGGAATCGCCTAGAACCACTCGGCCACGGTGGTAAGGATTGAAATAGGAAGCCGCCTGGTAGAATTTTTCACAGAGCATAACACTTACTTCAAGAATCACGAAAGAAGTCTGTAAACATGGAAGAGGCCTGGAGATACTGGAAGGTTTCACACAGATTATATAATGGTACGACAGAGATTTAAGAACCAGGTTTTAAATTGTCAGACAGTTCCAGGGACAGATGTGGACTCTTATCACAATCTATTGGTTATGAACTGTAGATTAAAACTGAAGAAACTGCGAAAACGTGGGAATTTAAGGAGATGGGATTTGGATAAACTGACAGTACCAGAGTTTGTAGAGAGTTTCATGGAGAGCATTAGAGAACGATTGACAAGAATGGGGGAAAGAAATACAGTAAATGAAGAATGGGTAGCTTTGAGAGATGAAATAGTGAAGGCAGCAGAGCATCAAGTATGTAAAAGGACGAGGGCTAGTAGAAATCCTAGGGTAACAGAAGAAATATTGAATTAAATTCATGAAACGAGAAAATAGAAAAATGCAGTAAATGAAGCAGGCAAAAAGGAAAACAAACGTCTTACAAATGAGACCAACAGGAAGTGTAAAATGGGTAAGCAGGGATGGCTAGAGGACAAATGTAAGAATGTAGAAGCATATATAACTAGGGGTAAGATAAATACTGCCTACAGGAAAATTAAAGAAACCTTTGGAAAAAAACCACTTGTATGAATATCAAGAGCTCAGATGGAAACCCAGTTCTAAGCAAAGAAGGGGAAACTACCATCTGGTGAGCAAGATGTACGAGACAGGCGAAATATCCTCAGACTTCAAGAAGAATATAATAATTACAATCCCAAAGAAAGCAGGGTTTGACAGATGTGAAAATTACCGAGCTATCATTTTAATAAGCCACGGCTGCAAAATACTAACACGAATTATTCACAGACGAATGGAAAAAACTAGTAGAAGCCGACGTCGGGGAAGATCAGTTTGGATTCTGTAGAAATGTTGGAACGCCTGAGGCAGTACCGACCCAACGACTTATCTTAGAAGATAGATGAAGGAGAGGCAAACCTACGTTTTTAGCATTTGTAGGCTCAGAGAAAGCTTTTGACAATGTTGACTGGAATACTCTCTTTCAAATTCTGAAGGTGGCAGGGGTAAAATACAGGGAGCGAAAGGCTATTTACAATTTGTACAGACCAGATGGCAGTTATAAGAGTCGAGGGCCACGAAAGGGAAGCAGTGGTTGGGAAAGGAGTGAGACAGGGTTGTAGCCTATCCCCGATGTTACTCAGTCTGTATATTGAGCATGCAGTAGAGGAAACAGAAGAAAAATTCGGAGTAGGAATTAAATTCCATGGAGAAGAAATAAAAACTTTGAGGTTCACCGATGACATTGTAATTCTGTCAGAGATAGCAAAGGACCTGGAAGAGCAGTTGAACGTATATAAGATTAACATCAATAAAAGCAAAACGAGGATAATGGAATATAGTCGAATTAAATCGGGTGATGCTAAGGGAATTAGATTAGGAAACCACAAAACAAAAAGTAAATGAGTAATGCTATTTAGGGAGCAAAATAACTGATGATGGTCGAAGTAGAGAGGATATAAAAAGGTAGACTGCCAATGGCAAGGAAAGCGTTTCTGAAGAAGACAAATTTGTTAACATCGAGTGTAGATTGAAATGTCAGGTATTTGTGTGAAATGTAGACATGTATGGAAGTGAAACATGAAAGATAAATAGTTTAGCCAAGAAGAGAATAGAAGCTTTCGAAATGTGGTGCTACAGAAGAATGCTGAAGATTAGATGGGTAGACCACGTAACTAATGAGGAGGTATTGAATAGAATTGGGGAGAAGAGGAATTTGCGCCACAACCTGACTAGAAGAAGGGATCGGTTGGTAGTACTTGTTCTGAGTCATCAAGGGATCACGAATTTAGTACTGGAGGGAAGCGTCGAGGGCAAAAATTGTAGAGGGAGACCAAGAGATGAATACACTAAGCAGATTCAGAAGGATGTAGGTTGCAGTAGGTACTGGGAGGTGAAGAGGCTTGCAGAGGATAGAGTAGCATAGAGAGCTGCATTAAACCAGTCTCTGGACTGAAGACCACAACAACAACATGTACACGAGCAAAAATAAAGTTAATGTTAAACTTCAGACAAAAGGCGACTGCTAAGATAAAAAAAGAGGAAAAATATGACTAATAGACCCATGTGATGTAGGAGAATTCTACTAAAACTGTTACTAAGGCAGAAAAAGCGGCGTAGGATTATGTTCAGGCGACGGGAGAAGCTGGCCTTATAAGCGGATACATTGGTGTGGAGAGTTTGGCAGCCGCCAAAAAATTGATGGGACAGCAATGAGAATGAACTACCGAGATGTGTGGGGCCTGAGAAAGGTTTTGACTCGTTTTCAACGAAATCTATACTGACAGCCAGTAGAAGCAAGGGAGATATTTAAGCTGTCTTAGCCCACTGAGAAATACACAGAGCTCCACACGATAACGAGCAAATCAATATTGAAAAAGTCACAGAAAAAGATTCATCATCACAACTTTCCTTGATACCCTTGGAGGGTGTTGGCAGATCTTTTAAATGGAAAAATGGAGGAGCAATTCGTATTAATGATACACGTAGGAATCAACTGCTTTTACCGATGTTCATTCTCGTCTAGTGCTGGCTACACATTTTTATATGTTGATGAGTAGCTGCTAAAAAGTTTTTTTATTTTGTTCGACGACCGGTTTCGACTTTTATGTCAAAGGAGTTTTGTAGAGAAAACAGAAACTGACGTTGGAACGCAACTGTATGTTGTATGTAGTGACAGGACGAACATTTAAATAATTTAAATTGCAGGAATGTAGTAGACTCGAAGTGATAAATCCTTACACATGTACAGTGTGAGAACAGAAAACAAGAAAATGAAAAATACGGGTAAAAATATGCTGTGGAATGACAAAGAAAGTAAAAATCGGGTAGGTTTAAAAGTGATGAATTCAATAAATTCGCGGTAAATTGCGAGTGACTTGAGTATAAAAACCGTTCGTTTTGATAAACTGACACTATTTGTAACTGAATGGAGAAGGGCGAGACACAGACGCCTGCAAACTGGCGGCGCATGCGCCACGGGTGTTCTGTGCTGGACTCCAGGTGACGAGAAAAGAGTGACGTCAGGGTGCACAGTGGAACGTCGCGTCACGCCTCACCAGGCCGCGAAGCAGATCATCTCCACTGAGTGCTGCTAATCACACTAGCACTTGTGTGCTTTCATCTTTACTGCCGACTAGGAACTAGCTCGATCATTTCTGCCTCCGATGCCGCCTCTGTTCCATTTATCACAGAGGAAAGCGGCGTACAAAACTGAGTCACCCTTGCGTTAGCGAGCACAAGATGTCTGTTGCCATTGTAACTATCCTAACATTTATAATTGCGAAAAAGGAAATAAAGAGGTGAGTTCAAAACACATTTTTGGGCTCGAATCGCCTACATTATTTGTCGACGGCGTTTAGTATTTTCAATCCAATGTTACTTGATCTAGGTTCGTCACGCAGAAACACAGATTTAGTATGTCCGTGGAACCAAACTAAGGAAACCGTAAGGGGAAAAAGTCAGTTTTCCTATTAAGTGCCAGACTTACCAAGGGAAGGTACTTGATGTTGTTGTGGTCTTCAGTCCCGAGACTGGTTTGATGCAGCTCTCCATGCTACTCTATCCTGTGCAAGCTTCTTCATCTCCCTGTACCTACTGCAACCTACATCCTTCTGAATCTGCTTAGTATATTCATCTCTTGGTCTCCCCCTACGATTTTTACCCTCCACGCTGCCCTCCAATATTAAATTGGTGATCCCTTGATGCCTCAGAACATGTCCTACCAGCCGATCCCTTCTTCTGGTCAAGTTGTGCCACGAACTTCTCTTCTCCCCAATCCTATTCAATACTTCCTCATTAGTTATGTGATCTACCCATCTAATCTTCAGCATTCTTCTGTAGCACCACATTTCGAAAGCTTCTATTCTCTTCTTGTCCAAACTATTTACCATCCATGTTTCACTTCTTAACGTTATAAAAAACGATTTGGTCGCGTATTATATAGCTGAGGAATGTAATACATGGGAAACACTAGCGGTGGTGTTCTTCTGTCAGTGGATGTCAAATGATTGCATGAGAGGACGATGATGGCCTCGGGGTCTGATGATGGGATGAAGAGATGAGCACAAGATGAGGGGTGTGATGGTGGGACGAGGGGCCAACAATGAGGTGAAGGGAGAGTGATGGGACGAGGCCGCGCGGGGTTAGCCGAGCGGTCTCAGGCGCTGCAGTCGTGGACTGTACGGCTGGTCCCGGCGGAGGTTCGAGTCCTCCCTCGGGCATGGGTCTGTATGTATTGGTCCTTAGGATACTTTATGTTACGTAGTGTGTAAGCTTGAGGGCTGATGACCTTAGCAGTTAAGTCCCATAAGATTTCACACACATTTGAACATTTTTGAAGGGGCGAGGACACAGTGATGAGTCGAGGGGACAATGATGGAATATGGGACAATGATGCGATGGAGGACAATGATGAGATGGGGGACAATAATGGGAGGAGGGGGCATGAGAATGGAACAGGGGTTGATAACAGGATGGGGGACAACGATGGAATGGGAGACGATGATGGGATGGGGATGATGATAGGATGGGGATAATGATGGTGTGATGGGGATGATGACGGTGTGATGGGGATGATGATGGCGTGATGGGGATGATGATGGCGTGATGGGGATGATGATGGCGTGATGGGGATGATGATGGTGTTGATGGGGATTATGATGGTGTGGTGGGGATTATGATGGTGTGATGGGGATGATGATGGCGTGATGGGGATGATGTAGGCGTGATGGGGATGATGATGGCGTGATGGGGATGATGTAGGCGTGATGGGGATGATGATGGCGTGATGGGGATGATGATCGCGTGATGGGGATGATGATCGCGTGATGGGGATGATGATGGCGTGATGGGGATGATGATGGTGTTGATGGGAATTATGATGGTGTGATGGGGGATGATGATGTAGATGATGATCGAATGGAGGACAGTGATTGATGAGGGACGATGATGGGATGGGCGATGATGATGAGATTACGCCCTAACTATGTTAGAAACTTTATGCAACCCGGTGATTTTCTATAGTGAGCATGTCCCTTAGGAAGAGAGCAAAATCTCTCTCAAGCTGTAAGAACACACTCGAAAGATCTGGACTGATTTTAAATTCCGCTTGAGAGCTAGCAGCGACTGATGATGATGTTTTAGCTGGTCCGCTATGAAGTCGGGTCATGACGGACAACAGGAAGCAGCGGTGGTGGCTGGTAAGCCGTTAGTTTCTTGTGGATCGCGCTGAAGCACTTCGCAACACGCCCCATTAGCTGGCGCTCCAAGACGCATCCGCGGAGTGCTGGCGGCCTGTGCGGTGCGATGCTATCTGGCGCACAATGAACGGCGCTCCCGAGAGCTCTTCTCCACGAATAATTGCCCCCGCTAAGCGATTATGACGCAGCAACGATAATTGTAAGTGGATGCTGGCAGTCTTGCTACATTTCCATTACGACCGAAAAAACAACACAAAGGACTTTCGCCGCGGCCCATCGCGTCAGCTTGTCTGACCGCTGTTCTGCGAGTAATCGTCTGGTAACAATCGACTAATGCCTCGCTGGAGATCTGGAACGGCATCCTTGCTATCTGGAAGATTCAATAATGGGTTCTCGCTACGTTTTAATGGTGCCGTAATTTACTTAGTCAGCTGTTTGTGGTTTTATTTTAGATCATGCTACGATAAACGCTATGACGTGCGGTTTCTCGCTTGAACAGTGGTTAAATACATCTCTCAGCGATTGTATTTGCATATTAGAAAGGAGGTCATTTGCAGAGTTCTTTCGGTTTACTGGGTGTCACTTACGCTCATATTCAACGCAACTGTTGACAGCGAGTTTCACCACTCAGTGTGGATCCCTACTAGGTGTGTGTGTGTGTGTGTGTGTGTGTGTGTGTGTGTGTGTGTGTGGCGCGCGCGCGCATGCGCGCTTTGTACATTGTTCTATAGTTCGCGAATTACTGTATTGTATATAGACATTGAAACTTTTTCTGATCCATCGATAGCTCGACTTCTCGATAAATCGTATGTGTGATATCGATGCATGCTGCATCATCACTACCACCACCACCACCACCACCAACAACAACAACAACAACAACAGCTGTATATCCACTTTCCCACGATAGGTCAAAGAGTACAGTCTTCAGAGATCCGCATTCACTTTACAGAATGTTATCGATAATGGTTTACAACGTTCCACAATGGTGTAGGATACGTCGAACAAATTGACGTACGACACTTGCCGTCTGTGAGGGTGGGAAAGAACGCCAAATCGCTCTAACAAAGCGACCCATTGCGCCATGCGAGACCTTTTACTTCCTCTCGTCCTGTTACACAACCCGCTTAGTCGGCTATTTCGTTAATATTATTTATTCGAAATTTCCCTATGAAAGAAAATGATCTTTGTAAATGTTATGCAGAAACAAAAAACAAAAGTCGACAGAGAAGAGTTACGGAATCCAGTAGTAAAATCAGAATTTAAAAGAGCTTTGGACAACCTAAGATTAAATAAGGGAGGGGTGCTAACATTCCAACGGAATTTCTAAAATCATTGGGGGAAGTGGCAACAAAACGAATATCCACGTTGATCTGTAGAATGTATGACACGGGCGGTATACCACCAGGCTTCCGTAAAAACTATCATCTACACAATTTCAGAGAATAAAAGAACCGACAAGTGCGAGAATTATAGCACAATAAGTTCAATAACTCGTGCAACCAAGCTGCTGACAAGAATAATACTCAGAAGAATGAAATGGTTCAAGGAGGAGGAGGAGGATATTAGTGTTTAATGTCCCGTCGACAACGAGGTCATTAGAGACGGAGCGCAAGCTCGGGTGAGGGAAGGATGGGGAAGGAAATCGGCCGTGCCCTTTCAAAGGAACCATCCTGGCATTTGCCTGAAGCGATTTAGGGAAATCATGGAAAACCTAAATCAGGATGGCCGGAGACGGGATTGAACCGTCGTCCTCCCGAATGCGAGTCCAGTGTGCTAAGAAATGGTTCAAATGGCTCTGAGCACTATGGGACTTAACATCTATCGTCATCAGTCCCCTAGAACTTAGAACTACTTAAACCTAACTAACCTAAGGACAGCACACAACACCCAGTCATCACGAGGCAGAGAAAATCCCTGACCCTGCCGGGAATCGAACCCGGGAACCCGGGCGTGGGAAGCGAGAACGCTACCGCACGACCACGAGCTGCGGACCCAGAAGAATGAAAAAGAAAATTGAAGATCTGTTAGATGACGATCAACTGGGTCTGAGCACTATGCGACTTAACTGTTGAGGTCATCAGTCTTCTAGAACTTAGAACTAATTAAACCTAACTAACCTAAGGACATCACACACATCCATGCCCGAGGCAGGATTCAAACCTGCGACCGGAGCGGTCGATCGGCTCCATACTGTAGCGCCTAGAACCGCACGGCCACTCCAGCCGGGGATGATGATCATCTTGGCTTTAGGAAAGATAAAAGCACCAGACAGGCAGTTCTGACGTTGCGGTCGATAATGAAAAAAAGACTAGAGAAAAATCGAGACACGTTTATGGGATTTATCGATCTGGGAAACCCATTCAGCAATATGAAGTGGCGCAAGATGATCGAAACCCTGAAAAAAATAATAGTAAGCTGTGGGAGAAAGACGTGTAATATATAAGTAAAATATGTAAAAGAGGCAACAGAGAACGATAAGAACGGAAGATCAAGAACGAAGTGGTCGGATTAATAAGGGTGTAACACAAGGATGTAATCTTTCTACGTTACTGCTCACTCCATACATCGAGGAAGCAATGACGGAAATAAAACTAAGGTTCAAGAGTGGGATTAAAATTCAAGGCGAAATGATACCAGTGGTAAGATTCGCTGGTGGCATTGCTATGCTCATAGGGAAAAAGAATTCAGGATGTGTTGAATGGAATGAACAGTCTACTGAGTACAGAATATGGACTAAGACTAAACCGAAAAAACACGAGAGTAATGAGAAAAAGCGGAAATGAGAAGGGCGAGAATTAGATGATGTTAAGGAACGGGAACCAAGGCAGCAAAATGGCAAAAAATTGTTCAAATGTGTGTGAAATCTTATGGGACTTAACTGCTATTGTCATCAGTCCCTAAGCTTACACACTATTTAACCTAAATTATCCTAAGGACAAACACACACACACACACACACACACACACACACACACACACAGACACCCATGCCCGAGGGAGGACTCGAACCTCCGCCGGGACCAGCGAAATAGCCCCCCGACGGACGCTCCAAGGAGGAGATACAAAGCAGACTAGCTCTGGCCAAAAGGCCTAGTATCAAACACAGGCCTTACTTCGAGGAAGAAATGTCTGAGAATGTACATTTGGAGCAGAGACTTGTATGGTAGTGAAACATAGAGTGGGGAAAACCGGAACGGAAGACACTCGAAGCATTTGAGGTGTGGTGCTACAGGAGAATGTTGAAAATTAGGTGGACGAACGAGAAAACGAATGCTGAGGTTATGTGCAGAATCTGTGAGGAAAGAAATATATGGAAAACAGTTACAAGAAAAGGGAACAAGATGATGGGACACCAGGGAATAACTTCCGTAGTACTACAGGGAGCCGTAGATAGTAAAAACTGGAGGGGAAGACAGAGATTGGAATACATCGAGCAGGTAACTGAGGACGTAGACTGCAAGTTCTACTCTTAGATTAAAAGATTAGCGTAGGAGAAGAATTTGTGAGGCAGAGGACTGAAATCTCCATTCCTCTCTCTCTCTCTCTCTCACACACACACACACACACACACACACACACACACACACACAAATGACTACTGAAACCTCTGATTACGAAATAATCTATGTCTGATATGCGTGGATAACCTCAGTTTGGGTCCATCACCAGATTTCTCGATGATAAGGTTTTGAATGCTCAAAATGTAAAACGTAACACATTACAGTGCTGTGCTACCCCTAGAAGCCATTTGTGGTACAGATCTTTGCCCAATATGTACTAAAGCACCACAGCAGCTTTTATACAGCGGATAAGAACCCTCTGACTGGCGTGTGACCACGTAAGGAATCAGGACGTTGGACGCAGATTCGGCGCCGCAACAATTCCGCCGGTCTTCTTCGGCACGGACGCTGCCCACTTCCCCGTACTTCCCTCTGTCCGGCGCACCTTCCTTAACCCGCTGCTAACTTGGTGCATTTTTAATGTCGTCTAGCGCTCCAAGTTTTCTTCCTCTTCAACTCTTCCCTACAAACTTGCCTTCAGCGACGCTTTTTGGGAGGCAGTTTCTTCGAGTGTGCACTAACTGATCAAAAGTGCCCGGGCGGAAGGCGGAACTGACCAGCAGATGTGACGGGAGGTGGACGTGCCGGTACGGAAGGAAGATGGCAGCACTCTGACGTCAGTAGAGAAGCTGAAACAGCAGCACGGGGCGGTCAGGAAAGCTGAGTGAGTTGGAACGTGCACCGGTCATCGGATTCCACCCGAGAACCAAATGCATCGTCGACATTTTAACCCTTCTACAGATGCCCAGCTCGATGTGATTGCCAAGTGGAAACGGAGAGGGACAGCCACAGGTAGACAAAGACAAGGCGGAACTCGTTAAGTGAAGGACAGGGACCGTCAGCATTGCGGTCTTCAGTCCAGAGACTGGTTTGATGCAGCTCTCCATGCTTAGCGGATGCAAAAAGATCGCAGGAAATCAGCGAAAGCCGTCACTCGCGAGTTATAGAGTGCCAGCTAAAAAAAAAAAGAAAACCAGGTTCAAATGGCTCTGAGCACTACGGGACTTAACATCTATGGTCATTAGTCCCCTAGAACTTAGAACTACTTAAACCTAACTAACCTAAGGACAGCACACAACACCCAGTCATCACGAGGCGGAGAAAATCACTGACCCCGCCGGGAATCGAACCCGGGAACCCGAGCGCGGGAAGTTGCCAGCTACAACAATGACTGTGCACAGCGAGTTAAAAGCAACGGGGCACAATGCTCGGGCGGAATCTATAAACCACACACACATTTCTACAGTCATAGAGGCGCTTGAGGTGGTGTAAAGAGGGACACAACTGGACAATGGTGACTGGAAACATGTGACTCGGAGTGATCGATCATACTACAAGCTATGGAAATCCGGTGGGAGGGTTCAGCTTTGGCCAATGCCTGGAGAAAATTACTGTACAGAACCAACAGTGAAGTACGGAGGCGGTGGTGCTGCGGTATGGGGGTGTTTATAGTGGTTGGGGTGTGGTCCCCTTCTTGCGCTTAAGAAACCGCTAAATGCGGCAAGATTTGAACACATTTACAGCATTCTGTACTGTGTACAGTAAAGAAGGAATTCGGAGATCCTGGCTCTTTGTATTGGCATGACAATGCACCCTTTCATACATTGAGGTGATAAAACTCATTGGTTAGCGGTATGCACATACACAGATGGCTTTAGTATCGCGTACACGACGTATAAGAGGGCACTGCATTGCCGAAACTGCCATTTGTGCCAAGGTGATTCATTTGAAGATCTCACCGACGTGATTATGCCCCCATGATGCGAATTAACAGACTCTGATCGCGGAATAGTAGATGCAGTGAAAGTATCTAACCAAAATTCTTTATTCTGTGAAAGTAGCAGTGATAAGATTGTTCTAAATTAATTATTCAGCAAACCTGCATCTGACTGCGTCTGTCAACTTGTTTCTTGCACTGCTCTACTTTGCCAGAAATGCAACATGTATTTGACTCAGCAATCAAGTTGAAGACAATAATGCCGTTTGTGCAATGGCATTAAGATGGTTTACTTGGTTCTTTCATTGGTGGATAACTTTAGTTTACTACTCACTTTCATATTCAATACAAGCAAAGGATGAGGATTATGATTCAGGCTGTTAGATTTAAACACAATGTTGATCTCAATATATATATATATATATATATATATTGTTAAAATTTTAAGTCATACACAATGTTGTGGCGTAGCAAGACAGCCACGCCACTAGGAAGTAGCCGAAAGGCACGCGTACAAACAAGCCGGCTGGCGTGAGTTCTGGAACAGGATACTTGGTGAATGCTATAGAGAAAAATATGCAGTTCCTCGGATACTTAACTTTATTGCATCCTGGTGGTACATCGCTCTCGACTATACAAATTAGACTATCTTCAGATACGGTTAATGGCACCTTGCTAGGTCGTAGCCATGGACTTAGCTGAAGGCTATTCTGTCTCTCGGCAAATGAGAGAAAGGTTTCGACAGTGTAGTCGCTAGCAAAGTCGTCGTACAACTGGGGCGAGTGCTAGTCCGCCTTTCTAGACCTGCCATGTGGTGGCGCTAGGTCTGCAAGTACTGACAGTGGCGACACGCGGGTCCGACATGTACTAATGGACCGCGGCCGATTTAAAGCTACCACCTAGCAAGTGTGGTGTCTGGCGGTGACACCACACACAAAACCTACCATTTCAAACATTTTCGTAGCACGAATCACTCTCATTTACGTGCTAAAGTTTGGTCAGGGGCAGCGACCGACCTTAACGCTGTCACCACACGTCTGCTTTCCCCGGGCACCTAGCTGCGACTCTCCGGTTTTTTTTTTTTTTTTTTGCGCGCGCCCTGCTCTCTTAACCATCAATGATCCTCCTACTCAAAGATATTATACTCGTTCCACCTTGTGGTTGGCAACTACCGACTATTTTCTGGAGCTACCCTGATCCCTGATCCCTGATCAGAACTTAGCACATACCTTTCAGCAGATACACACATGGGACATTCTATTTCGAAAATCGTTACGGAATTCAGTATTCCGAGATCCACAGTGTCAAGAGTGTGTCCAGAAGAGCACATTTCAGGCATTACATCTCACCACAGACACCGACTGAGAGCAGCGGCGTTGGCGTATGGTTGTAAGTGCTAACAGGCAAGCAACGCTGCGTGAAATTACCGCAGAAATTAGGACTGTGCGGTGAAATCTGTCGTTAACTGGCTGTGGCAGCAGACGACCGAGGCGAGTGCCTTTGCTGACACCACGACACCGCCTGCTGCGCCTCCCTTGGGCTCGTGACCATATCGGTTAGACTCTAAACGACCGGCATAACCGTGGCCTTTACAGAAGAGGCGCGATTTCAGTTGGTAAGAGGTCATCGTTACGTTCCAGTGCGGCGCACTCCCCACGAAGCCATGCACGCAAGTTGGCACTCTGCAAGCTTTTGGTGGTCCCATAATGGTGTCGGCTGTGTTTACATGGAACGGGCTGGGTCCTCCAGTCCAACTCAACGGATCATTGATTGAAAATGGTTATGACTGGCTACTTTGAGACCATCTGCAGGCATTCTTGGTCTTTATGCTCCCAAACAACGACGGAATTTTTCATGGATGACAATGCGCCATGTCACCGGACCACAATTGGGCTGAACAACATTCTGGACAGCTCGAGAGACCGATTTGGCCACCCACATCGCCCGACACGAATGCCATCGAAGATTTAAGCGACGTACGTCTACGTCTACGTGATTACTCTGCTATTCACAATAAAGTGCCTGGCAGAGGGTTCAATGAACCAATTTCAAGCTGTAATTGAGAAGTCAGTCAGTGCAGTACATCCTGCACCGGGAACACTTTCCTAATTATGAACGGCTGTAGAGGTAGCATGGATCAACATTTCCGCAGCGGACTTCCAGTCACTGGTCGAGTTGCTGCAGCACGCCGAACAAAAGGAGGCGCGACACGACATCAGCATGTGTCCCACGGCTTTTGTTGCCTCAGTGTGAGCGCTGCACCGACAACATCGAGGCTGACGTTGTAATGGTACTTGAATTACGTAACCACTACGGCACCTCACCTCAACCTCTCGATACCAGCAATATTCTACTGTGTTTCTGTAAAATACTTAACATATTTCTGTGACAACATTCAGATTTGATTTCATTAGTGTAGAGGTACTTCGATACATACATTATTCTTATGTGTATTCTTTCTTTTGTCACTATGATCTTTGACGTACTTGGAACTCTGATTTTTGGGCGCGTAAGCGGTTATTAGAGACTCAAGCTTTGGTCGTCATGTTAAAAAGACGCAAATTGTAGTCAGTTTATGAAATGTGAACTTTAACAGTGAGGAAGATATTTTCAAGTATGTTTTATATTGTGAAGTGGTGTTTTGGAACGAGTTTCGTATTGTTGCAACAAAAGTAATAAAAAAAATGTAACAAATTCGGAGTGCTGATTACTTTTTTACATCACCATTGTCCTAACTTGCAAAAGTTTAATCTTCAATAATGGTTTATGAAACACACCTATAAAACTTCTGAATATCGTACAATAACACCTAGGCCTCTTTGCATCCGAGCTTGGAATCATCACTATCTAGATTTTCGGCGATTGAGCCATGAGTTCACAACGAGACGAGCGTGGGAAACACGAAAAGATGAGTGCCTAGTCTATCCATTATTTCAAGAAATGACTTTATTAACTGTGCTCTAATGACACCTGCCACGAAATATAACTTTGTTGTTGCCCTAAAATGCAATATTTAGCAGCGTGAGCAACACTACAATCATAATTAATTTTTGACCTTTGTTGTCGTAGGGTTGTTAGAACGTGCACGACGGCCGTTTCGAACTTGAAGATGCCAACGCAAGGGGCGAAACGGAGCGACGCTGTGGACCCGGCCCGTGCAGCACAAGAAAGGGAGACTGGCGTCGAATGATTTCTGTGGGAGGAACGTATGTAAGTAGGCTGTTTATGTTTTCTTTATGTAAGTAGGCTGTTTATGTTTTCTTTATGTAAGTAGGCTGTTTATGTTTTCTTTGTGTAAGTAGGCTGTTTAGGTTCTTATATTGGTAACGCCGCCGCCACGTAGCGCTCTCTGTATGAAAATGAAATCACTGGCTGTGCTGTGTGCAGTCTGTGGCTAGTTTGCATTGTTGTCTGCCATTGTAGAGGGGCAGCTGGACGTGAACAGCGCGTAGCGTTGCGCAGTTAGAGGTGAGCCGCCAGCAGTGGTGGATGTGGGGAGAGAGATGGCGGAGTTTTGATAATTTGTAATACTGGTTGTCAATTATGAATATTAAGGTAAATACATTGTTTGTTCTCTATTAATATCTTTCATTTGCTAACTATCCCTATCAGTAGTTAGTGCCTTCAGTAGTTTGAATCTTTTATTTAGCTGGCAGTAGTGGCGCTCGCTGTATTGCAGTAGTTCGAGTAACGAAGATTTTTGTGAGGTAAGTGATTTCTGAAAGGTATAGTTTAATGTTACTCAGGGCCATTCTTTTGCAGGGATTTTTGATAGTCAGATTGCGTTGCGCTAAAATTATTGTGTGTCAGGTTAAGCATAGTCTTGTATAAATTGTTCTAAGGGGACGTTTCACGTACGGTAGTTATAATCCTGTCACTGTTATTGTTGCTCAAGGCTGCGTGATGCGATATTCAACATAAGGAGCGGAGGCGCCGACTTACGACGGAGTTTTGCATAAGGCCCGAGCGGGTAATGAGACGATTACGTGGCGAGTAAACAGCTAGAGAGGGCGAGACACTGCATCCTTCTCCCGTGCCGTGGCCAACCGAGAGTTAGTTAGCATTCTGCGCAGGTTGGTATGCCTGCAGCGGCACGGCGCGCTAGCCCGCTAACAGTCCATTGTCTCGTGCGATCTGATACAGCCCCGTACACACACACACACACACACACACACACACACACACACACACATTCTCCGCTTCCAGTATCTTGGGCAGCACTTTCGTTTTCTCTGGGACGCCGTAGCAGGAATTTCCAGCACCGCCCACATTTCTCCGTCTCTTTCCAATTCTCGAATGCGCCAACACGTGGCGTCAGCAAGAGTCTGAGATCACGGAAACAGTTGGTATAACGTCGGAATCAAACCATCAAACACAGCCGAGCGGAGTGGCCGCGCGGTTAGACGCGCTATGTCACGGATTCCTCGGCCCCTCCCAATAGAGGTTCCAGTCTTCCCTCGGGCATGGGTGTGTGCTTAGCGTAAGTTACTTTAAGTAGTGTGTAAGGCTAGGGACCAACGACCTCAGTGATTTGGTCCCTTAGGAGTTCACAGAAACACACACACACACACACACACACACACACACACACACACACACAATACCGATCACTCGTAACAGCTATCTTATGGTAACTAACCGAACCCTTTACAAAAAGATTCAAAACGGACTGTCTGTGACAGAATGCTCGCTCAAATATTCCACGACTCGACACCTTCGAACGTTCAGTTCTCGGTCCCGAAGTGCACAACACGCCACACGGATTTCAGTTATCATCAAAGTCACAGTTCATAGGAAAATCCGAACTTTACAAAGTAATTCTGCAGCTCACAAAACACGCGCGATCGTACTGTCCTCTAAGTGTCTGAGGAACACCGTAGCCAATCCCGATATCAGAATCAAACCGTGGAATTCCGCGTCTTGTACAATTGAGCAATTTGTTGAGAAAATCCACAAGTATCAGAATAGCTCCTTCTTGAAATAAATGAATTATCTTAAAGTGTTTCTTGCTTTTCCCGCGCCATAAACTGGCTAGTTAGACTTTACAAATTTCTACATCTACGTGATTACTCTGCTATTCACAATAAAGTGCCGGGGAGAGGGTTCGATGAACCACCTTCAAGTTGTCTCCCCATTATTTCTCTCTCGAACAGCACGCGGGAAAAGCGAGCACTTAAATTTTTCTGTGCGAGCCCTTATTTCCCTCATTTTATCGTGATAATCATTTCTCCCTATGTAGGTGGGTGACAAAAAAATGTTTTCGCAATCGGAGCAGAAAACTGGTGATTGAAATTTCATGAGAAGATCCCGTCGCAACGAAATACGCCTTTGTTTAAACGATTGCCACTCCAATTCACGCATCATGTCTGTGACACTATCGCCCCTATTTCGCGATAATACAAAACGAGCTGCCCTTCTTTGTACTTTTTCAATGCCATGCGTCAGTCCCACCTGATGCGCATCCCACACCGCACAGCAGTACTCCAGAATAGGGCGGACAAGCGTGGTGTAAGCAGTCTCTTTGGTAGGCCTGTTGCACCTTCTAAGTGTTCTGCCAATGAATCGCAGTCTTTGGTTTGCTCTACCCACAATATTATCTATGTGATAGTTCCAATTTAGGTTATTTGTGATTGTAATCCCTAAGTATTTAGTTAAATTTACAGCCTTCAGATTTGTGCGACTTACCGCGTAATCGAAATTTAGCTGATTTCTTTTAGTACTCATGTGGATAACTTCACACTTTTCTTTATTCCGGGTCAATTGCCACTTTTCGCACCATACAGATATCTTACCTAAATCATTTTGCAAGTCGTTTTCATCATCTGATGACTTTACAAGACGGTAAATGACAGCATCATCTGCAAACAATCTAAGACGGCTACTCAGATTGTCTCCTATGTCGTTAATATAGATCAGGAACAATAGAGGCCCTATAACACTTCTTTGGGGAACGCCGGATATTGCTTCTGTTTTACTCGTTGACTTTCCGTCTATTACTACGAACTGTGATCTTTCTGGCCGGAAATCACGAATCCATTCGCACAACTGATGTGATACTCCGTAGGAACGCAATGTGGTTACAAGACGCTTGTGAGGAACGGTGTCTGGAAACCTAAAAATATGGAATCAATTTGACATCCCCTGTCGATGGCACTCGAGTATAAAGAGCTAGTTGTGTTTCACAAGAACGATATTTTCTGTAACCGTGCTATGTGTCAAAAAATCGTTTTCTTCGAGGTACTTATATAATTCCAATGCTATCATTTGCTCAGTCAAGAGTCACAACAATGTCCACCATTCACACTAATAATTAAACATGTTAAGCCAACAATAATTAACAGAAGAGATAATATCCAAAGAAGATACAGTTTTGTCTCCAAAATACGCTGTTTTGACTACGTACGATTTAAGTCCATGAGATGCTGACACATGTCGGACACAGTCATAACTAAGTTATTAGGAAGTGCAGTACCGTTAGAGCACACCTGTCGTGCTAGAACCGTGTCTCATTCGGAAAGCTGTCTGCTCGTTGCCGTCCGACTTAAGTAGGCGCGCTACGCCACATATTAGTCGGAGACGAAGAAGTTGGGGCAGACCTTGGTTCACTGACAGGTTACTAGGAAAGTGCAGTCAGTCTACAAAGAAGATTGCTTTCAAAACACACGTGCGACGCACCCATGAATACTGCTTGAGTGCGTGGGACCCGTTCGAAGTAGGTCTCCCAGTGGATATTCAAAGTATCCACATAAGGCTAGCACGAATTGTCACAGGTTTGTTTCACCCGCGGGAGAGCGTCATAGAGATATCGAAATAATTTAACTGGCAGCCTCTTGAAGATAGACGTGACCTATCCCGCGAAAGCCCACTTTCACAAAGTTTCAAAAAGTAGTGCGAAGTCAGCATTCTAGGACCGTACTACAACGCCGTATGTATCGCTCCCGTAGGGACAGCTGACACAAGAGAACAGTAATTACAGCTGCCTCAGTCATTCGTCTCGATTGCTTACGGGAAGAAACTCCAGTAGTGCTGGAATGGAAAGCACTTCCTTCCGCACATTTCGCAAGGGTTTCGAGTGATGGAGACGTAAATACTGTTCGTCCAGTAATGGCAGCCGTGTAATGTGATTGGCTCCTGGCTGAGATGGCGGTAGTTGGGATTACAGTTCTCGCTTTTTTTGTGCTGTCCAGCGTACAAGCTTTTCACGAGGTGTTGGTCCACGGTTCTTATACGTTTGAAAAACTTGTATTGCCGCCGTGACCTACTGGTAATATAACATCAGTAGTCTGACCATCATCGTGGTCATTAAGCCATTCACACCATCATGTCAGACGAAATATAAAATCGTTTTCGTCTGTTGATAAGGACATGAGTAATTTACTGTTATCATATAGTCACATAAATTACGCCGTCAATCTATGAAAGCTGTCATGTTAAAACTGTAATCGGCGTTAAAGCTGCGGACAGATTCATATCATGCAGAGTTCTATATCCTTTATACCGGGTGATCAAAAACTCAGTATAAATTTGAAAACTGAATAAATCACGGAATAATGTAGATAGAGAAGTACAAATTGACACACATGCTTGGAATGACATGAGGTTTTATTACAAACAAGAAATACAGAAATTCAAAAAATGTCCCACAGATGGCGCTTCATCCGATCAGAATAGCAATAATTAGCATAACAAAGGAAGACAAAACAAAGATGATGTTCTTTACAGGAAATGCTCAATATGTCCACCATCATTCCTCAACAATAGCTGTACTCGAGGAATAATGTTGTGAACAGCACTGTAAAGCATGTCCGGAGTTATGGTGAGACATTGGCGTCGGATGTTGTCCTTCAGCATCCCTAGTGATGTCGGTCGATCATGATACACTTGCAACTTCAGGTAACCCAAAAGCCAATAATCGCACGGACTGAGGTCTGGGGACCTGGGAGGCCAAGCACGACGAAAGTGGCGGCTGAGCACACGATCACCACCAAACGACGCGCGCAAGAGATCTTTCACGCGCCATCTGTCGGATATTTTGTGAACTTTGTTTTTTTTGTTCTAATAAAACCCCATGTCATTCCAAGCATGTGTGTCAATTTTTACCTCTCTATCTACATTATTACGTGGTTTATTAAGTTTTCAAATTTATACTGAATTTTTGATCACCCGGTATATTCTCACTCAGTTTCTAAACTGTTCACCGCTGCTAGTTTCTAGGGGTATCTAGTAATGCACTGATCGCTTACACGAACAATGTTCTATAGGTATCCAACATAGCTAACATATAGGAAATGCCGTTACGGTCTTAACTGACCAAAGCTACTGGGAAAAACTAAATTTGTGTGCGCTGACTTACGATAGTCTACAGTAACCTATGGTAGTTTTACAACTCTCCTCGTAAGTATTTACTGCGTTTGATCCATTATAAATGGTTCTGAAAGCCTGCGACTGTGAAAACAATAGTTCTGTTTATAAATAACTCATCTGCTACCAGTCACGATTTTCTTTATTTTATTTTTCGCACGACTCGTTTCGGGAAATGATTCCCATTTTCAAGTGCGTTTTTAGTGTTAGTTATGTCATTGCTAGAAGAGCTGGAGATATTATCACATTACAGAAAATATGAAGATAAAATGTTGAACGAAAAAACTTGAAAATGAATCTGTGAATTTCTTCAGATGTTTCGATATTATACTTAAATAAAAACAGTAAAACATAGAAATAAGCACAATTGTAAAATAGACCTAACTAAATTGTGATCCAAATTGTTAAGGTAAATAACCTCTGTCCAAAACATATGATACTCTGTGGAAGACCTATAATGTCATCTCTGTTGACTACTTGTAAGAACATCTGTGTCACTGTTACGCTTACGTAAAATGTTTTCGATGTTTAAAAGTGTACAACAAGTTGTATGTGATGTTTAGTGCGTGTGAGACTCTGCACAAATGGACCATAAGGAAACTGTAATTACAAATTCTTCTAAATTTCGCCACTAACTTCATAAAAAAGATCGACAACCAACTAAAAATCGCGTGATTTTTTTATATATTGCAGTAAAGTCGACGAAATGAAGCAGACTCTCACACATCCGCAACAGGGATACATAACTAACACAAAAAACGCACTTGAAAATGGGAATCATTTCCCGAAAAGCGTAGTGCGAAAAATAAAGAAAATCGTGACTGGTAGCAGATGAGTTATTTATAAACAAACCTATAGTATTTACTGCTTTCAGCGATTTATTGCCAATAGTGTAATCAAAACGCAGTGTATCTGTTTCTCCTATTCATGCGCAATACTTTTGTTTCATCGGAGCCAAAGGACTGTCCAAACTCGCGCCAGGTGGGCTGGTATAAGAAAACTTAGCAGCTCTGTCTGCAGATCGTACTCCCACGTCCGTGGCGCGGTTGCCGGGCAGCGCAGCTACAGGGAGAGGAGAGGCTGAAGAGAGGGCCCCCAGCGCCACAAAACTCAGGCACTAGGGCTGGCGAAAGGCTGCCGCCACAGGATGCGGCACGACAACTGGCGTCGGAGTAACGGGTCGTCGTCCGTACGGTCGTGACTGCTGCCGGCCACTGCAGACGAGCAACATCCGACACACGACCGGCAAGCGGTCAGTCGCGAAGTAATTAACCGGAAGACTTACCTGGCGACACCATTCCACTGTCGAAACTCGTACCAAAGCAAACTACATTCAACAAATGCCTTTCTCAGACGCTAGAAGTGATAAAATTAGCGCTTCGAATAATGACTAGTGTATATACACTGCTGAAGGTGACAGATGACCTCAGAAGTTAAGTCCCATAGTGCTCATATATATATATATATATATAGGGTGAGTCACCTAACGTTACCGCTGGATATATTTCGTAAACCACATCAAATACTGACGAACCGATTCCACAGACCGAACGTGAGGAGAGGGGCTAGTGTAATTGTTTAATACAAACCATACAAAAATGCACGGAAGTATGTTTTTTAACACAAACCTACGTTTTTTTAAATGGAGTTTTGCTAGCACATCTGAACATATAAACAAATATGTAATCAGTGCCGTTTGTTGGATTGTAAAATGTTAATTACATCCGGATATATTGTAAACTAAAGTTGACGCTTGAGTACCACTCCTCCGCTGTTCGATCGTGTGTATCGGAGAGCACTGCAACAAACATCGTGTTTCTACAGAATGATCTGCCAACGTTGCTCGAAAATGTCCCACTGGAAACGCGTCGACGTATGTGGTATCAGCATGATGGTGCACCTGCACATTCCGCAATTAACACTAGGCTGACCCTTGACCAGCCCGTTCTCCTGGTCTTACACCTCTAGACTTCTTTCAGTGGGGTACGTTAAAGAAGAATGTGTACCGTGATGTGCCTACAACCCCAGAGGATATGAAACAACATATTGTGGCAGCCGGCGGCGACATTACACCAGATGTACTGCCGTGTGTACGACATTCATTACACCAGAGACTGCAATTGTGTGCAGCAAACGATGGCCACCACGTTGAACATCTATTGGTCTGACATGTCGGGACACACTCTATTCCACTCCGTAATTGAAAACGGAAACCACGTGTATAGGTGTACCTCATCCCTCATGGTAATGTACATGTGCGTCAGTGAAAAAGACCAATAAAAAGGTGTTAGCATGTGGACGTAATGTGCTATTCCAGTCTCTTCTGTACCTAAGGTCCATCACCGTTCCCTTTGGAGCCCTACGTAATTCGGTGCTCTCCGATACACACGATCGAACAGCGGAGGAGTGGTACTCAAGCGTCAACTTTAGGTTACAATATCTCCAGATGTAATTAACATTTTACAATGCAACAAACGGCACAGATTACGTATTTGTTTATATGTTCAGATGTGCTAACAAAACTAACGGGGTTCCATTTTAAAAAAAAAAGTAGGTTTGTGTTAAAAAACATACTTCCGTGCATTTTTGTATGGTTTGTATTAAACAATTACACTAGCCCCTCTCCTCACGTTCGGTCTGTGGAATCGGTTCGTCAGTATTTGATGTGGTTTACGAAATATATCCAGCGGTAACGTTAGGTGGATCACCCTATATATATATATGTGTGTGTGTGTGTGTGTGTGTGTGTGTGTGTGTGTGTGTGTGTGTGTGTGTGAATAATTTAGGTATAGTAGTGTGTAAGCTTAGGGACTGATGACCTTAGCAGTTAAGTCTCATAAGATTTCACACACATTTGAACATTTTTTTTGTGTGAGTTTGGTGTCCGTTCTTTCGGTGACGTTCTGAAGAACAGGCCAATGATCTCTTCAGTGCAGATACACATCCGGCTGGAACTCGGGGAAATGCCACGAGCAATGAGGATGATGTGCAACAGGCGCTACGTCAGTAGTGTGCAGAGAGTTTGAGAGTCTGGGTGTGACGGCAGGCGTGGTAGGCGGTTGGGACGACGACTGTGTGCGGATTACTGCGAGGTCACAGCATGTGCCTAGAAAGCACGGCACCCGTGTTCCAATTCCGGTCCGGCACAAATTTTCGTTATTTATTTCAATCAGTGCCCGGTAGCAGCCAGTGTCTGTTTACGTCTTGTGATATCACTTGTCTTGCGTACACCAAAGTGAAACAGCTCTCATTCGCAAGACTCATAAGCTTTTTTTTTTATTAAAAATGAAATTCCCCAGCTGTACTTAAGATTTTATATTTCCTTAGCTGCTAGTTTCGACGTTGCGTCCACGCCATCTTCAGGCCCGTACACTTTGTTGAAATCAGTTTGTGTGTGGCTCAGTCTAGCAGTCCGCGGTGAGACCAACACGCCCTCCACATGGATGGAGTTACTGCCCGTCATCCATGTGGAGCACGTGTTGGTCTCACCGCGGACTGCTAACAGAGCCACACACTACTGATTTCAACAAAGTGTACGGGCCTGAAGATGGCGTTGACGCAACGTCGAAACTAGTATGGCTCTGAGCACTATGGGACTTAACATCTGAGGTCATCAGTACTCTAGAACTTAGAACTACTTAAACCTAACTATCCTAAGGACATCACACATATCCATGCCCGAGGCAGGATTCGAACCTGCGACCGTAGCAGTTCCGTGGTTCCGGACTGAAGCGCGTAGAAGCGCGCGGCCACCACGGCCAGTCCTCGAAACTAGTAGCGAAGTAAATATAAAATCTTAAGTACAGCTGGGGGGAGTTTTATTTTTAATAAAAATTATACCAGCTATGTCCCACCTTCTTGCAGTTTAAATACGGATGTACGAAGATTCATAAGCTTCTGTGCGTCCACGGTTGGTAATTAATTGCGAAACGCATCCAGAAGCGAGTAACAGCAGGCGCCAGCTTGCACCTGCTACGTCCTACCAGCCCCATTCCGCTGGGATCGTCCTTCAGCCGATCTTGTACGGCCTTGATGCGTCCGACTCTGTCGCGTGCGGTGGACACGCACACCGGGGCCGCTACACGTCTCGGGAACATTCGGCCGCGTGCCGCCGTCCAAGCAGTCGGGGGGACGGCTACAGTGGACGCCCAGCCTCGGCCATCCTCATCCTCACACGGTGCGTGGCAGCTGACGTGGAAGCCGGACGCGGTCGGGGAAATCCAGCAGCACGGCAAAGGGCGCCCACGTCACACGAGACGAGCAGGTTACCGCAATCTGCGACTCCAGCGGCAACTGTCGGCCTTGTTTGGCTCCCAAACCACACGGTTTTGAGCCGTGGCTGGCTCTAGAGATGGGAAAAACTGTTCTTTTCAGAGATTGGATCAGAACTGTTCACTCCCTGAAATGAATTAGCTCTTTTTCATGACTCACCACTCATTTACAATAGAAAATAAATGGAAGGCACATTGCCCTTTAAACTTGGTTTATTCCAGTACTATACCTGTATTTTGATCTTATTTGATCCTATTTTGAAGTAACACAAATAATGAGTAAGAAATTTGTATTGTTTATTGAAATTTCCACGATATGACAAAGTTTTTGATTATTGATTTGTTTTGCACTATCGTGGTTTTTTGGGTGATCGGAAAATGTTGTAACTTGAGATTTACATTAACAATATATTTGGCTATAATGTATTAAAATTTCATTAACCTCATACAAATACATCGCAAGCCATATATTTTTAAAGTGAACGTTTCCTTCCGAAGATGCCTAAAATCGCAAAATCCGTACCAGAATAAGAAAAAAATATATAAATTTGACTGTGAAACGAAAGTTCTGCATATAGCCTTACGCAGAATAAAATATTGGTGTATCACATTTTGCGATACGTTTATCGGTTCGCTCGTAATTAAAGCGTAAATTCGAGTGTCCGTAATAAAAATCCTATAGTAAGAGGAGTCATCAGGAACCTAATCTAATCAGTTTAAACAAATAAAAATAAAATAAAAACAATTGATATATACATAACATAATAATGTAATATACATAGCGGTATTACTACGAAGAACAATATCCAGTAGGGATGAACTCCGATGCAGAGGCGCTGAGTCGAGCAGGTCGAGCCGTGAGCTGTATTACTGCGTGAACTGAGACCGCAGAGACCAGAGTGACACCTGAGTTCCTTTGCTCAACGCTCTGGCTAGAGTCGAGAACGGTGGGGTGAGCGTTGAGCGGGCGAGTTCCGAGGGTGGGGGGAGCGGTGAACTCACCCGCTCCGAGACAAATCGTCCGTTCCCTTGCGAGCAGGTTGTTGCAAGTAGTTCCTATATTATCCGCTAGGTGGCTCTCTGTCCTGTTGCTCGCATCAACTGCCCAGAGGGCAGGACGTGCGACTGAAACGATCGCCGACAGAGTGCGATGCGAAGTTAAGCTGCGCCAGACACTGCAGGCGGAAGACGACGCACAGAGACGGCACGGAATATGTGAAACACAAAATCCAATGGGGCACTGCACAATGCAGGCAGCCAAGGTAGAAGCAGGGCAGAGGCCGGCGCTGGCTGTGTTGTGTGGTGTGCACTGTGCTCTGACCAGCAGAGGCGCTGCTGATATGCTCCGTCTCTCTCTCTCTCTCTCTCTCTCTGCCGTGGGAAATGTTTGGAGCTACCGTTCTTTTTTTCTGAATCACTGATTGTTCACTCCTTTGAAAGATTCAACTCTATGAATTAGTTCAAGAGCGGATCTCCCATCTCTAGCTGGCTCGGGTCATGCCTTGTTTGTTTATCATTGGTTGCAGTCCAGTGGTGTCTTATTTCTTCTTCGGTTACCGCTATAACGTTTCTGTCTTCTCTCTGTGAGTGGCAGCAACAGCGTGTATCAATGCTAGTACTGCTGTACTATCTTTGGTATGGCATATGTGTTTTCCGGGTGTGCTACATGTGGCAGGCGGTCAGTTGGGGGGGAGCAGCGAGGAAGTCACCGTGGCACGTGGTCAGGCCGGAGCCGCTGGCGGTTGAAGACGCGAGGCGCTTCTTGCGAGGGTTACGAAGTTCGTCGCCCACCGACCCGGGACACTAAAGTTGAGTGCTCACTTAACCTACTATCAAGCCTCAGCTGCTATCACATCTCTTCGTTTGATCCCGGTTGTCGCTTTCTGGGAGATTCCTGTGAGCAATAACATGTGTGCATTGAAGTCGGATAGAATTGCAGCCGTCTTCCTGTGTGGTGTTTAACTTAATTTAATTCATTCCTTCATTAATGAAGTTGACCAGCGGTATCTTCTGCCTAGCGGCCTTTGACGTTCCGGTGACCTGCCCTGGTCGTTGATGTAGCTTTCTGCAGTGTATTTTTCTCGTCGTGTCGATGCTGTCCAGCATGGCGTGTAGTTCGACAGCTGAGGTGTTGTTGGTAGTTTTGGGGCGTTTATCCTCACTTGGCTGGATTGGGCACCAGTATCCAGGACGTTGAGCTATTGACATCTTGTTGTCGTTTTGCTGGTCGGGTGGAGCGGAACTGACCTTGTTGGTTGGGTCGTCGGCTGGCTTTCGGTTTGGTTGCCTTCCCATTAAGAGGTTGTCGGTCTCGCTGCCTGTCTGTCTGTCTCACCCAAACGTGCGTTACTGTTTGCCTCCCAGGTCGATACTTGGAACCTTCTGAGCGCCGCTCCTTGTGTTTTACACAGTGATTTCCTTTTAGTCTTAAGCACTCTGTGTGGCCTCCAGCCGAGTTTTCAGCCTTTTCAAATCAGAAGTTGAAAATTTTTGTCTAGGCCTTAAACCATAAGAAATATTTTCTAGTTTGTATGTATCCTTCAGCCGAGTTTTCCAGCTTTAATTAAAAATTGGAAATTTCTTTGTCAGGGCTTTAAGCAGTGATATTGTTTGGGTATCGTATGTGGCCTTCAGCCAAGTTTTAAGTGAAGCATTTTAGGATAACGTCTTAGGCCTATTTTACTTGAAATTTAGAAGCTCTTCCCTTTGGGCCTTAAGCTGTAAAATTGTTTTCTGTATTGTATGTGGCCTTCAGCCTAGTTTTAATCTCTCTTAAATTCAAAATTCAAAATCTTTGTCTTGCCCTTACGTCATAAGATTGTTATTCTTTAGTATGAGGCCTTTAGCCGAGTTTTGCAAGAAATATTTTAAGATAAGGCTTTCAGCCTTTTCAAATTGAAAGCTCTTCCACCTAGGTCTTAAGCCGTTAAATTGTTTTGTTGACATGTGGCCTTCAGCGGAGTTTTCAGCCTATTTAGATTAAACATTGCAAATCTTTGTCTCAGCCTTAAGCCGTAACACTGTTCTTGATTAATGTGAGGCCTTCAGCCGAGTTCCATGGAAAAAATTTAAACCAAAGCGTTCAGCCTATTTATATTGAAGATAAAATTTTTTTTGAAGAAGTGAAGCCTCCAGAAGATCTCTTGTACGGTACCGCAATTCCTTGCTTAGGCCTTGTGCCTTGGATTTTCGATGTGGCCTTCAGCCGATCTAAATGAAATCAAAGGAAGTCTTTCGTTAAAACCTTGAGTGTTTTGATTCTTGCTTGTGTGATTGTGTGTTTTAACAAATAAAGTTTATATGTTGAGTGCAACTGACAGTAACTTATTTTGGCCCCTTTCCACAAATATAACCTCATCCGCTCTGTCATTTTAGCCCAAAGGATTTCAGGTTTGTTTACGAAAACGGTCACGCGTAAAATTCCTATCTTAGCTCTGTTAAAACGCAAATTTCCTACGTCGTCCACGTGCTAATCATGTTGCTGCCTTTGCAGTAGGGCATAGAAACACACAGAAAGTCCTTCATTACCTATCGACGTATTATTAGGCAAAGAGGAAACTTCCATGGTCAGTCAGTAAACTCACCACACTGAACAGACTGAGAGAGAACACTTATATTTATATAACACGGAGCTTATCAGAAAATATTTCTGTTAAATTAACAACCAAGTCCCACAACCTTTCAGAAAAAGCGAAAGTGAATAAAAAGTTTTTTTGGATGCAGCAAGACACGAACCTACTAATACAGTACTTTCTACCTCGGCGCATCTATTCACTAAGCTACACGGAAATACTACAACATACCGGTCACTATTCTATATTACAGTCTCCTGACGCCTTTAATCACCAGTCTACTATGATATTTAATTGTAACATATCCTACCAACAACATCGCTATTTTGATGAATCTTCAATGTGCCGCTCCCTTAAAACGACGTACTTTCCTTACGCGCAACTTATAATACGAAAATAAGCGAGTAGAAAATTCTTTAAGCAGCCGGACGACGTCTGCCCTCACTCCATTAGAACACGTCGTGCCAGTAACGGCCAGTTTTTGAGAGCTCCTCAGTGCTCAGGTGCTACGAAACGGCATACAGGGGTGGTCAGAAACATGACGACAAGAAAGACACAACACATTACCACGCCTAATATGACGTAGGAAAACAGTTGGCATTCGAAATAGGTAGCTTCCACTCGTCTCGGAATGGATAAATAGACGACATGTACGGTTTTCAAGCGAATCGTATACTAATAACTTGAATATAAAGTATGATTGTTCCACAATAACATTTATTAGTTCGTTACGAACCGGCTTTCGGCTTATTAGGCGTCGTCAGATAACGTATACCATTCTTCCTGCAAAACAGTGGAAAGCTGACGTAAAGATGGAGGAGGTGGATAACGATCATGCCCCCTTCTCTCCAAAGCAGACCACAAAGGCTCCATAACATCGGGGTCTGGCGAGTGTGGTGGCCGCGGCAGATGGAACAATCAATCCTCGTGCTCACAAAACCACTCCTGGACGATGACAGCCGAGTAGACTTGCGCTCTTCGTCTTCGAACACAGCATCACCACCGGGGAACAAACACGGTGCCGTGGGATGGAACCCACCAACTGACGTGGTCACACAATCCTTACCAGCAATGCGGCCATGCAGAGTGTTCACAGGAGCGGTGGAGTACCACGATATGGCTGTCCAACGTATCACCCAACCCCTGCCATGTTACAAGTAAACACTGACAATTTATAAACACTGTCACACACGACTTATCCGAACAAACGACTTCCTCCCATTGCTCCCAGTTTTTGTGGCGTCGGCAGCACGTTTTGCTGTTACGAGGACTTGAATTACTCGTGAGTGATTTTGGAAATCCAGCTCGTTCTGAAGTTTCCAGCTTATGGAGCTCCCTCCGTGTTGTTTTGGTGCTGGCGGTCTTCGCAAGTCCAGCCTTCAGACGTGTAGTGATTTCTGCACCTGCCGTCCTGTTATTTTTCGTCACAGTCCTCTTCAATGACAGTCTGTAGGGATCACTCAACACACACTTTCTCCCGCGTTATCACCAACTGGACCACGTTTTTCGGGTTTCCCTGTTTTGCGGCATAAATCTTCGGGGATGAGGACCCTTTTGCAACACCAAACATTTCGGCTTCCTTTGATAACGGAGGCACCCACCATAAGAGCAGCAACAATTTGCCCGTGTCCTAACTCTCTTACTTTGTACATAATGCAGTGACAGCTGTACACGTCGCTGTTCTGACCAGACTGACCATTGCAATGTCCTGAGAACACGCTGCAACTCCGGCCGGGGTGGCCGAGCGGTTCTAGGCGCCACAGTCTGGAGCCGCTACGGTCGCAGGTTCGAATCCTGCCTCGGGCACGGATGTGTGTGATATCCTTAGGTTAGTTATGTTTAAGTAGTTCTAAGTTATAGGGGACTGATGACCTCAGATGTTAAGTCCCATAGTGCTCAGAGCCATTTGAAACATCTGAACACGCTGCGACAGGTGCCGTTCGTGGCGAAACGCAACAGTGGAACCTGCAGGCTCGGCCAGTATCTGCGTTTTTCTTCCAGCATGCATTTTTCCCGGTGTTTCTGTATTTTTGTACACCCCCTGGATATTCATGGTTCGCAAGACGTAGTATAAGACCAACTGCGAACTACGAATTACTATATGCTATTGCATTGCCTGTGTTATTGTGATTACGATACGAAGTTCCTTTGGACATGCATGAAGGCATTCGCGATTGCGAATACGGAACACCATAGCTGTAGAATGGAATGACGACAGTGAAAATTTGCTTCGGACCGTGACTAGAACCCGGATTTCGTGGTCAACGTGGAAGTTTGGGCTTGGCCGTAAGCAGTGCACGGATAGCCAAATGGTAGCCGATACGGTAGCTCAGTCAAGTCTTCCCTCGAGTGAAAAGTTTGCCGGCACGGTAGCTCGGCGTGTTCGGTCAGAGAGCTGGTTGGCCCCTGTAATAAAAAACTGAGTCGAAAGATCAACAAACGAACTTTAATGGATGTCATGCGACGTCCGCAACGAACAAACACAAAAAAAGAGTGTTCGGTCAGAGAGCTGGTTGGCCTCTGTAATAAAAAAAACTGGGTGGAAGGATCAACAAACGAACTAGAACGGATGTCATTTGACATCCGCAACGAGCAAACACAACGATCAATAACGAACAAAATGCAAAATAAATAAATAAATAAAATAAAAAATGGTAAGGTGACTGCTCGCGATAATCAGGAAATCCGGGTTTGAGCCCAGGTCTGGCGCAAATTTTCATTGTCGTCATTCCATTCTACAGCTGATGGTTGTCCTTATTCGCAATCGCGAACTTGTTTAACGAAGTAAAATATGGTTTTTCCCAAGCTCTGCTCGTGACGCAGAGAGCGGTCTTGCCTCTCGTTTGTTCAATTTTTCGGAGCACGTTGCCGACAAACTGCAGAACTTGTTTAGTTGTTCGAGCGTGGCGGTGCCTCCTCAACGTGAAATAACGAGAAGTGACGCCACGGAACTGTTACAGCTCCACGTCAACGTCAGTTGACTGGTTCCATAGCCCCGCCACCTGACTGGGTAGCGAGGAACTGCTAAACTCTGCTGGCGAGAATCTCGCCAGCCACAATCGCAAGTGAAAGCTTGATGAGATGGCTACACTGAGATCAGAGAGGCTAGGTGGTCTGATTTTCGATGTGACAAAGAAAATGATGGTGGTGGTGGAGGAGGAGAAGGAGAAGACGACGAGGACTTTACATTTATTTGCCCCCAGGTTCAACTTCAAATGTAACAGTAATCGTCGACTACACTACGGTCTTCTGGCATTCCAACCTCCACAAATCGCTAACGCCGATTGGGCTTTAATGGCCACCCTGTTAAGTACCTCAGACGTAAACAAGGCAATGAGCTCTTAGGTTTTCTCAGTGGTTGATTGATAGTGTGCTTCCGGACGTTCGCCTCAGTACTTGTTTCGATTTTTCTGCACGGTGTTTCGACGACGACCCCAATCGTCTTCCTCAAGTGCTGCGCTGTATACGTGTCCCCACATCATTGGTGGAGTTCAGGTGAGGAGTACGAATAACAGCAGGGCGTACGGCACCTCAAGGAGATGACTGGGTTGGTAATGTAAGTACTGTGTGGAGAATGTAAACTACGATCATTTTGTCTTCTAACTCTACCACAGGTAGCTAAAACTAGAAATCCATAAATTGTCGTCAGACTATAAAACTTATCTGACGATAATTTATGGATTTGTAGTTTTAGCTTGACGACGGCCACTATGGAGAAACAGTAGTTACTGTGATTCTGAAGAAGGTTGGGTTATCGCGACTGAAACCTAGGTAAATTCTAGACAAACGGTGCAACTGAGGCTGTTAATTATTAAAACTAAAATTAATATTAGGAAACAGTTCACAGAACGCAACATCCGGAACCAAAAAGGGTACATGTAATAATGTTTTACAATGTTTATAACTATGTTATTTTTTGCATGTTTTAGAGTTCAAGAACTCACTCATTATGGTAATATTGTCGCTGAAACTAGTTCGGGAGTCCGCAGCTCGTGGTCGTGCGGTAGCGTTCTCGCTTCCCGCGCCCGGGTTCCCGGGTTCCATTCCCGGCGGGGTCAGGGATTTTCTCTGCCTCGTGATGACTGGGTGTTGTGTGATGTCCTTAGGTTAGTTAGGTTTAAGTAGTTCTAGGGGACTGATGACCATAGATGTTGAGTCCCATAGCGCTCAGAGCCATTTGAACCATTTGAACTAGTTCGGGAATAAAATACTTAAAAAACAAAAATGTTTTTGATTAAGACAGAGCCTCAGTCTCATATTCTTACAGAACTACAGTACAACTGATGCACATCGTCAAACAAAAAACTTGTCCTGTCATTTCGCTAAGGGCTCCCGGCGACTGTTTCAGGGAAAGCAGACTATTGCGCAACTAGACACGTCAGTAAGAAACCTACTCGCTAATTAGGAAGTCAGGTGCAGCTCGGCCCAGCAGATACCAGTACGAACGCCTTCCGCCCGTGTGTAGATAGCGCGGGCTAAGTAAACGAGCAGACAGACACTTGTAACCGCCGAGCAGCGCCTAACTTCAGTTTTCGCGGCAGCATCACGGCTCTTTTCACCTTACCTGGCAGTAGGAAGTTGAAAGGGCCTCGCTTTGCATTAACCCAACAGGTAATCAGCAACGAGGTGGGCCTGGACGAGATGGGAGGGAGGGCATAATCCCGAGCTCTCGTGAGAAAGTCGAGCCCGCCTGCAGCTACGGCGCCGGTGGGAGGGGGGGGGGGGCGGTAAGTCGTAATCTGGTGGGCCCAGCGGACGCCCTTCTGCTGCTTCAACGCGAGTAATTGCGGCCGCCCGGCCAATTACAGCGGCGCATCGCGAAATGGGGACGCGGCGGTATTCCGGCTCCGACTGCCGCTACGCCGACGTAACTCACGCGTCGCAGGACACCGCATACTGCTTGATGGACGGAGGTGTATCGTACCACCCTCGCCGAATTCCTGTCCTATGCCATTCTGATAAAGAGTCGAGAAAAAAGCTGTGTGTATCCTTCTGCATGCACTGTAACCTGTAATTTGATCCCTACGCGAGACACACACGGTCATACAGCTATGGCGTTTGCTTCAGATACCTCCGTAACCTTTTAAGGTATCGTAATATACCGGGTACAAATTTGAAAACTGAATAAATCACGGAATAATGTAGATAGAGAGATACAAATTGACACACATGCTTGGAATGACATGAGGTTTTATTAGAACCAAAAAAAAATACAAAAGTTCAAGAAATGTCCGACGGATGGCGCTTCATCTGATCAGAATAGCAATAATTCGCATAACAAAGGAAGACAAAGCAAAGATGATGTTCTTTACAGGAAATGTTCAATATGTCGACCATCATCCCTCGACAATAGCTGTAGTCGAGGAATAATGTTGTGAACAGCACTGTAAAGCATGTCCGGAGTTATGGTGAGACATTGGCGTCGGATGTTGTCTTTCAGCATCCCTAGAGATGTCGGTCGATCACGATACACTTGCGACTTCAGGTAACCCCAAAGCCAATAATCGCACGGATTGAAGTCTGGGGACCTGGGAGGCCAAGCGTGGCGAAAGTGGCGGCTGAGCACACGACCACCACCAAACGACGCGCGCAAGAGGTCTTTCACGCGTCTAGCAATATGGGGTGGAGCGCCATCCTGCATAAACATCGTACGTTCCAGCAGGTGTTTATCAGCCAGGCTGATGATGCGATTCTGTAACATATCGGCGTACCTCTCACCCGTCAAGGTAGCAGTTACAAAACCAGAATCACGCATTTCCTCGAAGAAAAAAGACCCGATAATGGTAGACGTGGTAAATTCAACCCATACCGTGACTTTCTCGTCGTGCAATGGAGTTTCCACGACAGTTCTACGATTGTTGGTAGCCCAAATTCTGCAGTTGTGGGCGTTGACAGACCCTCGGAGCGTGAAATGACCTTCGTCGGTCCACAACAGGTTACTCAACCAATCGCCATCTTCCGCCATCTTTTGAAACACCCACACCGCAAATGCCCCCCGCTTCACTAAATCGCCAGGTAACAGTTCATGATGCCGATGGATTTTGTACGGATAGCGTCGGAGGGTACGCCTAACTGCCAACCAAACAGTAGTGTATGGAATGCCAGTGCGACGTGCGACTGCACGAGCGCTGACTTCCCCGTGCATAGACGAACCGCTACAGTCTCCATTTCTTCCTGAACTGTCTCAGCAGCATTACGCCTTCTGCTCGGTAGGCCAATACGGAGTCTATTGTCTAAACAACCCGTGGCTTCGAACTTCGAAATCATTCTCGCCACAGCTACATTCGTCAACTGACCTTTACCCGTTCGAATCCCCTTCCTATGGCGATAGGATCGTAACGCTGAACTAGCACATTCCCCATTATGATAATACAGCTTCACTAAAAGCGCCTTTTCAGATAACGTCAACATGCTGCGACTGCTGGCGCATCTGATTCTCTCTCTCTCTCTCATTTCAGATCCTTTTATACACGATTGTCATACGCAGTCACTGACGTTTTGCTGTCCAGCGCCATCTGTTCGATATTTTTTTTGTTCAAATAAAACCCCATCTCATTCCAAACATGTATGTCAATTTTTACCTCTCTATCTACATTATTCCGTGGTTTATTGTTTTCGAATTTATACTGACCTTTTTTGATCCACCCAAATACACTCAATAAAACCAACGCACCGCGAATGGGACGGAAATCGGTAGATGTAGTGTACATTTACAGACAAATGATTACAATTTCAGAAAAGTTGCATAGCTTATTCAGGAGAAACATCTTGATAAATTGAGCGAGTCAATAAGGCGTTGAGCCCGCATCTCGTGGTCGTGCGGTAGCGTTCTCGCTTCCCACGCCCGGGTTCCCGGGTTCGATTCCCGGCGGGGTCAGGGATTTTTCCCTGCCTCGTGATGGTTGGGTGTTGTGTGCTGTCCTTAGGTTAGTTAGGTTTAAGTAGTTCTAAGTTCTAGGGGACTTATGACCACAGCAGTTGAGTCCCATAGTGCTCAGAGCCAATAAGGCGTTGATCCATCTCTGGCCCTCACGCAGGCACTTACTCAGCTTGCCATTGATTGATAGATGTCCTCTTGAAGGACAGAGTGCCAAATGCTGTCCAATTAGCCCGATATATCGTCAAAATCCCGAGGTGGTTTCAGGGCCCTGACGGTAATGCTCCAAACATTCTCAACTGCGGAGACTTCTGCCGACCTTTCTGGCCAACGCAGGCTTCCACAAGTATGAAGGCAAGCAGTAGAAACACTCGCCGTGTGCGAGTGGGCATTGTCTTGCTGAAATGTTAACCCAAGATGGCTTGCCATGAAGGGCAACAAAACGGTGCTTACAATATCGTCGACGTACCGCTCTGCTGTAAGGATGTCCAGATGAAAACCAAAGGGGTCCTGGTATGAAAAGAAATGCCACCCCAGATCACCATTCGTGGTTTCTTGACTGTACAGCGGACGCCAGGCAAGTTAGTATCTCACTGCTCTCTGGAGCGTCTCCAGAAATATCTTCGGCCTCCACTCTCATTGACTCGACTACAATTGTTTTCAGCCCCGAAGACCAGCGATGACGTCTCTGGAGACACAGAGGACGGTGGTGGGAGGACGCCAAAATGATTGCCGCCCGCCATATTGCCTGACAACCAGGCCTGGGGAGTCATTTCTTTCCATAGCAGGATCCCCTTGGTTGTCATCCGCAGCACCCTTACAGCTCAGCTGTACGTCGACGATATTCTACACCCTGTTTTGTAGCCCTTCGCGGCAAGCCATGCTTGGCTTACATTTCAGCAAGATAATGCCAGCCCTCATCCGGCGACAGTTTCTGTTGCTTGTCTTCGTGCCTGCCAAGCCCCACCTTCGCCAGCAAGGTCGCCGGACCTCTGTCGGCAATCGAGAAAGAACGTCTGCAGCATTATGGGCAGGGCCGTCCAACCAGCTTGGTATTTTGACGGTGTAACGCACCAATCGGACAGAATTTGGCTCGATATCGCTGAGACATCCAACAACTCTGTCAACCAATGCTAAGACGAGTAGCTGCTTGCAGAAGGGCCAGCGGTGGACCAGCACTTCCTCAGTTTGTGGAGCCCTTTCTCTTCAATGACTCATCCTACTTTTCTCAAACTGTACACATTTGATGGTCTGCACACGTACATCATATCTACCTTCGGGGTATGACGTTTTTTTGTCTTACAGTGTAAACCGTGATAAAGTCCTTAGTAAATAATATATACTGTCTACGCGTGTACAGTCCATACAGCCATATTGACCACAGATCTACCGCTATCAATTTTGCTTTTCGAAATGAAACCGGTAATTTTTCGTTCCAGTACCTTGTACGTTAACCGGTGACCTAGAAACGACGGAGAGGCTCCGTCCCTGTCGCAGCCGCAGTGGTCCACAACACCACGACGGCTATCGCAGTCCACTTCACCCCTCCGCCGCCCCACGCCGAACCCACGTTTATTGTGCGGTTCGCCTCCCCCCCCCCCCCCCCCCCCAGGGAACGTCTCACACCAGACATGTGTAACCTCCATGGTAGAGTAATGGTGGTGTACGCGTACGTGGAGAACTTGTTTGTGCAGCAATTACCGACGTTGTGTAGCTGAGGCGCAATAAGGGGAACCAGCCCGCATTCGCCGAGGCAGATGGAAAACCGCCTAAAAACTGACTGGCCGGCTCACCGGACCTCGACACAAGTCCGCCGGGCGGATTCGTGTCTGTGACCAGGCGCTGCTCTCTGCTCCGGTAAGCCGTGCGTTTGACCGCTCGGCTAACCGGGCGGGCTCCAGTACCTTAGTTCTCAACACAGAGAAATGAGACGGCCTGTCTTGGATGGTTTGCAGCACCGCGTTCTTCAAATCAGTCAACATCAAATTACTTTCTTTTAGTTGTTTTCAACCTTGTAGCGACTGACCTAAGGATCGCCGCACGGTTCGTTGTAAACCGCAACTTGCCCCCGCGCCACTAGTCCAACAGAAACGGTCGGCACGGTGTAGAGGAAAGCTGTTACGCCGGTGTCAGGCACAAGTCATGCGATACCTCCTACTACCGACTCGGATCTCCCTTTTCCCGGCGTACTGCAGCAAATCGACGTGGCTTGGACTCAACAATTCGTTGGAAACCGCCATGCTGTCTGTATAACCTCCTATAATTCCAAAACTGTTGCCGGAGCACGATTTTGTGCATGAACTAACGTCTCGATTATCGCTAACAGGTGTTCGATTGGATTCATGTCGGGCGGTTTGGGTGGCCAAGTCATTCGCTCAAACTGTCCAGCATGTTCTTCAACACGAGAGCGAACAATAATGCCGAGGTGACATGGTCCACCGTCATACTCGGAAATTCCATCGTTGTTAGGGAACATGAAGTTCATGATTGGCTACAAATAGTCTCCAAGTAGTCTAACGTAAACACTTCCGGTCAGTGATCGGCTCAGTTGGACCAGAGGCCTCAGTTCATTGCATGTGAATGCAGCCGTCTCCATTATGGGGCCATCGTCACCTTGCACAGTTCCTTGTTGATAACTTGGGTCCGTGGCTCTGTGGGACGTGCACCACACTCGAACCATGTCACCAGCTCTTACCAACTGAAATCGGGACTCATCTGGCATGGTTTTCCAGTCGTCTAGGGTCCAACCGATATGATCACAACCGCAGGAGAGGCGCTGCAGTCGACGTGCTGTTAGCGCAGGCAGCCACGTCGGTCGTCTGCTGCCCCACAGCCCATTTACGCCAGATTTCGCTGCACTGTCCGAACGGATACTTTCGTCGTATGTCCCGCACTGATTTCTGAGGTTGTTTCACCCAGTGTTGCTTGTCTGTTAACACTGACAACGCCACAGCTCTCGGTCAAGTGAAGGCCATCATGAGAGATTACGCCCGAAATATGGTATTTTCGGGGCACTCTTGACACCGTGCTTCGCGGAATAATGAATTCCCTAACAATTTTGGAAGTGTAATGTCCCATGCTTCTAGCTCCAACTGCTATTCCGCGTGCGAAGTCTGTTAATTCGCGTCGTGCCGCGCGGGATTAGCCGAGCGGTCTGGGCGCTGCAGTCATGGACTGTGCGGCTGGTGCCGGCGGAGGTTCGAGTCCTCCCTCGGGCATGGTTGTGTGTGTTTGTCCTTAGCATAATTTAGGTTCAGTAGTGTGTGAGCTTAGGGACTGATGACCTTAGAAGTTAAGTCCCGTAAGATTTCACACACATTTGAACATTTTTGAATTCCCGTCGTGCGGACTTGATCACGTCGGAAACCTTTTCACATGACTTGGCTGAGTACAAATGACAGCTCGGATAGCTTGTGGGCGTGATACTACCGTCAACTACACACGTGCATGTCGGTATCCCGTGACGTTTGTCGCCTGTGTGTATCAAATTTTTGAAATTTTTGAAAACAGTCAGCGATCTTAAAATTTGTTAAAATTAAAATTGAAAACAGGCTTGATCGCAGTTTTTTTATTGGAGAGAGTGACCGGTTTCGACTCTTTCATAGGGTCATCTTCAGACTCCAGAGCGGTGCATGCACACTGCCAGACGATTTCCGTCGACTCTCGACGCTCGTGGAACTCGTCTGGCAGTGTGCATGCACCGCTCTGGAGTCTGAAGATGACCTTACGAAACAGTCGAAACCGGTCACTCACTCGAATAAAAAAACTGCGATCAGGACTGTTTTAAATTTTAATTTTAATCTGTGTATTAAAGTTGGAAGTTGCAGCGCGCTTTCCGTCTGGCTTGTGTGTTTCTAGGGGAGCGGGCGCTGGTTGTGCAGCCGTGGGAAGAGTTACACCCTACTCGCTGAGTGTCCTACACCGGCGGTCGGTGGCCGCCGAATGTTACGTGGGACGGGCGAACGTGTGCTCTCGTGTCGGGACGGTCCGCGACGTGAGAGGCGGTCAGTCCAAATGACAGGGGGCGCACTGCGCACTCTGCGCCACTCACCGCGCGCCAGTTAGGTAACGGACGCGTTCCGGCGTCAATTTATCGCGGCGACTTTCTAAGGCGGCCATCGCCACCCACGCTTACGTAAGCCGCATGCAGCGGCCGGTAGCCGGTAGTAGCTGGCTGGCTGGCGGGCTGGCCGGGCCCTTCCCTTTCCCTGGGGTCAGCCGAGTGTACCGGGAGGCGCGGGGTACCTGCTCTGCTCTGCTCTGCTCTGGACTGGACTGGACTGGACTCGACTGCTCCTAACTGCGGCGACACACAGTCAACTCTCGCTCAACCCTCTTACTCGGAGCTTCCCTCGCGTCGCGGCAAGTCCTCGGGTCAGTCGAGGTCAGAACCCGCGGTCTCTCGGCGATGAGCTGCGATCGACACAGACCAAGTGACCTGCTGCTCCGCACATTTAACAGAAAACCTCTGTTAGCCGACATGGGATATATGAAGATAGTAACTGTTCTTGAAATAACAGATACCATTGATGACCATTCAGCTTCTCTAGACTGAATGATAATTAATTGAAACCCTCAGCTCCCGACAGGTGTTGTTGATATATCTCGATGGCGACAGCTGAAAATGTGTGCCCCGTGAGATGGATGGGCAAATATCTATTAGGTACATTACGTATGTTCATCGTCGACAGTTGGGAATGTGCGTCTCACAGGAAGCGTGCAAGGGATAAATCTCTGCAGTCGCGCTATTCATCTCTGTCCTCGGTCGCTCAGATGGATAGAGCGTCTGCCATGTAAGCAGGAGATCCCGCGTTCCAGTCCTGGTCGGGACACACATTTTCAGCTGTCCCCATCGAGGTATATCAACAACACCTGTCGGTAGCTGAGGGTTTCAATTAATTATCATTTCGACCTGGGATAATCCTCCACACTTCCGCGGCGTTAATACCAGTCTCCAGTAAGGGTCTCGAGCCTTGCTTTGACCCGCGAGACAGCGTCCCAAAGGGTGTTTCGAAAGAGTTTTTACTCCATATTTATGCCAAATAGGAGGAACAAAGTTAGAACAGGTGGACGGTTTCAAGTACTTAGGATGCATATTCTCACAGGATGGCAACATAGTGAAAGAACTGGAAGCGAGGTGTAGCAAAGCTAATGCAGTGAGCGCTCAGCTACGATCTACTCTCTTCTGCAAGAAGAGAGTCAGTACCAAGACTAAGTTGTCTGTGCACCGTTCAATCTTTCGACCAACTTTGTTGTATGGGAGCGAAAGCTGGGTGGATTCGGGTTACCTTATCAACAAGGTTGAGGTTACGGATATGAAAGTAGCTAGGATGATTGCAGGTACTAGTAGATGGGAACAATGGCAGGAGGGTGTCCACAATGAGGAAATCAAAGAAAAACTGGGAATGAACTCTATAGATGTAGCAGTCAGGGCGAACAGGCTTACATGGTGGGGTCATGTTACACGCATGGGAGAAGCAAGGTTACCCAAGAGACTCATGGATTCAGCAGTAGAGGGTAGGAGGAGTCGGGGCAGACTGAGGAGAAGGTACCTGGATTCGGTTAAGAATGATTTTGAAGTAATAGGTTTAACATCAGAAGAGGCACCAATGTTAGCACTGAATAGGGGATCATGGAGGAACTGTTTAAGGGGGGCTATGCTCCAGACTGAACGCTGAAAGGCATAATCAGTCTTAAATGATGATGATGATGATGATGATGATGATGATTTATTGATGAAAACATCCTACGAACATGGGACGTATTGCAAAATATTCGTATCTTCAGCTATGCTGTTACAATTGCTCTGTGTGTCCACCAGCAGGAGTACGAACAACATCTGGACGATAGCTAAATTCCTCATAAACTTGAATGAATGTATACGCTTTTACAGAATTTATGTCTTATTTTATTCTGTTCCTCACATGTCTTATGTCACGAGGCAAAGGAGGGATGAATGCACTTTCTTTCCGATACCAATTCCCATCCCCCCCCCTCGCCGCCCCCCAGAGAAAAAAAAAATATGGCGCCATGTCTGGAGATCTAGGAGGCCAAGAACGCAGGGCACCCCGTCTAGGGTTGAGGAAGAGTGTCATCGAGAAACTGTCACAGGGCACGTTGTTGTGTCAGCGTGTTGGATCTCCGTCCTGTTGGAAAATGAAGCCGTCTGAGTCCTCCTGAAGTTATGGAAAAAGTTAATTCTGAGGATAACTCATTCCAGTCACTGTGTGTTCTTCAAAAAAGAAGGGGCCGTTCACTTTCTCACAACAAATGGTACAAAAAATGTTCACTTTTGGTAAACCTCTTTCGTGCTCAGTAATGTAATGAGGACTCTTGAGTCCCCATATGGGCACGTTATGTCGGTTTACCTTACTGCTAACATGAAATGTTGCTTCATCATTGAAAATCAACCGTGGTAAAAAAGTACCGTCTCCCACGTCCTCTGCCGGCCGTAGTGGCCGAGCGGTTCTAGGCGCTTCAGTCTGGAACCGCGCGACCGCTACGGTCACAGGTTCGAATCATGCCTCGGGCATGGATGTGTGTGACGTTCTTAGGTTAGTTAGGTAATTCTAAGTTCTAGGGGACTGATGACCTCAGAAGTTAAGTCCCATAGTGCTCAGAGCCATTTGAGCCATTTGAACCCACGTCCTCTAGCAGAGCATTGCTGAAGTCAACCGTTTTCATTTCTTCACCAACCCGAAGAGCTTGCACTAATTGTAGTGTGTATGGTTTATAGACCAATAGGTGAATTACAAATTAGCGCTCGCCAGTTCGCTGCTCGCGCGGCGAGGAGACTTCCTGCGACTCCGCTCAAACGTTTGCCGCTTTCTTTCCACCGAGTCTTCAGAAGTGCGAGGTCGACCTGGACTCATACCTTTGCACAAGCGACCTTTATCTTCAAACAGCCGATATCTACGACGAATGTTTTTGGGTGCAGGCGGATCGATGCCAAAACGCCGACGAAATGCACGCTGGACCGAAATAATTGACTCACTGTTTGCAAACTGAAAGGAAGCAAACGCCTTCTGTTGAGCGGGCGCCATCTTATTTCTGAATCATTGCAATATGAGGCGACGCACTTACTGACATCTACCGTTAATTTTCTCAAACTCTGGGCCAGGCCCATCCAAACAACACTATTTTCCTTGCCAGCACCTCCCACATTTCGAAGTTATTACTATTATTTTTCAAACTCTCTGTCTTACTACTCTGAAAAATACCGGTATGCACCATACCAGAAGATTGAAATTAATTATGAGCTGCCAGATAGCTTTTACGGTTCCGTACCTCAATCCGTACAAATGGAACCGTATAAGAATAAAAAAAAAAATGGCTCTGAGCACTATGGAACTTAACATCTGAGGTCATCATTCCCCTAGAACTAAGAACTACTTACACCTAACTAACCTAAAGACATCACACACATCCGTGCCCGAGGCAGGATTCGAACCTGCGACTGTAGCGGCCACTCCGGTCGGCGTTATAGGATCACTTTGGCAAACTGTTAAAAACAATTTTCCTTCAAACGGGCAGACGTATCAATTTTCTAATGTATGTCATATACTACAACCACGGCCCCTTGCCGGTGTACAAAAACTGAAGCTTCTAAGTCAATCCTATCGAAATACGCATCACAGGTGCTCAATTTGTCGACTGTGATCGACCGGTCGATCACCATGGTTTTATGAGTCGACCTTTCAAAACCTTTGTCTGAAATTTGCATAAATGAGCTGTTCTTGTAAAATGCCAGTTTGTTGACAGTGAGTTTGTAGGCAGTAAGTGTGACAACGCTGTCTCGCCACCTCCGTCTCTTCCTTCTGCGTTTCACCACCTTTAACGCTCGCGCCAAGCAGCAGTGCTTCCTGCTGGACGTGTTTGTCAAAACTGAGTGCAACTGAACGCAGAAAAACATGCCAATATGGTTCAAAAACATGTAGAGAGCTTCTGTCAGCGATAAAACCTTTTGTGTCTGAAAGAAGAAGATTACTGACAACTATGTGCCTTGAGCTCTTTGTTGGACGTGACATTCGTAACTGATGTTGTTGTTGTGGTCTTTAGTTCAGAGACTGGTTTGATGCAGCTCTCCATGCTACTCTATCGTGTGCAAGCTGCTTCATCTCCCAGTATCTACTGCAGCCTACATCCTTCTGAATATGCTTAGTGTATTCATCTCTCGGTGTCCCTCTACGATTTTTATCCTCCACCCTGCCCTCTAATACTAAATTGGTGATCCATTGATGCCTCGGAACATGTCCTACCAACCGATCCCTTCTTCTTGTCAAGTTGTGCCACAAACTTCTCTTCTCCCCAATCCTATTCAATACCTCCTCATTAGTTATATGATCTACCCATCTAATCTTGAGCATTCTTCTGTAGCACCACATTTCGAAAGCTTCTATTCTCTTCTTGTCCAAACTATTTATCGTCCATGTTTCACTTCCATACATGGCTACACTCCATACAAATACTTTCAGAATCGACTTCCTCACACTTAAATCTATACTGGATGTTAACAAATTTCTCTTCTTCAGAAACGCTTTCCTTGCCATTGCCAGTCTACATTTTATATCCTCTTTGCTTCGACCATCATCAGTTATTTTGCTCCCCAAATAGCAAAACTCCTTTACTACTTTAAGTGTCTCATTTCCTAATCTAATTCCCTCAGCATCACCCGATTTAACTCGACTACATTCCACGATTCTCGTTTTGCTTTCGTTGATGTTCTTCTTATATCCTCCTTTCAAGACACTGTCCATTCCGTTCAACTGCTCTTCCAACTCCTTTGCCGTCTCTGACAGCATTACAATGTCATAATACAATTGTTAGTCTTATGTCGTGTATAATATTTCTCATCCAAAAACTTTACTGCTGGATGGCTCAGTTACAGAAACGTTAAACATTTTCCTCAAATACAATCAGAACTCTTGGAATTTTTTTTTTCACTTGTGTAATACCTTGAAAACCGAGTGTTAGGCCTACAACTTTTCATGGGGACGAAATTACCTCTTACGTATTTCACGAAATTAAAATGGTTTGTTTTGGCTACGGTGTTGTTTAGTGTTTAAACCAATATGAATTTTTAAGTCAGTAGGTCCCCAGTTGGACTATATGGCATGAGGCACATATCAAGCATAAAGACTTTGAGCACCCCTGTCAAATGTTTTGATATTTGCAAACCCACTCATCAGAACCTACAGCGCACTCCACGTTGACATGAATCACGAAATTTGTCAAGAAGCGAGGTTCACGGTACAACCAAAGGGAAAAGTCCGAAATCGTCAGTTTGTAATTATAGCACACGAGAAAAGAGTTTTTGTCATTTGTTGTCTATCTGTCGTGTATTAAGACACCTTTTTGTCAGGAAGA